>NC_140589.1:829437803-830928636 GCF_964204655.1 Triturus cristatus | reverse complement strand
AAGAGATATCTGGGACCACAGGGTATTGTGGTACAATACATTTATTTAATTCGCGCAGATCAATAACTAATCGATATACTGGTGGTGCTTTTGGGTCCGTTCTTTTAAGAATCGGAATTATCGGGGAATTGCATACATTGGAGTCGGTTTCGACAACCACTCCTTGTGCAATGAGCTCGTCAATGATTTGCAGTAAGGCCGCAACAGCATCTGGTGGTAACCTATATTGTCGCATTCGTGGTAGTACTACTCCTGTTTTTAGTGTGACTCGATATGGTGTAATGTTCATGCAACCAACATCAGTGGGGCCTTGTGCCCATAAATGCGTAGGTAAACTCTGCAGTCGGTGATCCATGTCTCTGGACACGTAGTGACCTTTAAAGTCACGTAAAAATAATCGTACTCCTTCCGGAGAACAACATATTCTAGCTCCTAGAGCTTTCAATGTTTTTATACCTAACAAGTTTTCTGGGCATGATTTAGTAAGCAATAAATCTGTAGTACGTGTCAATGGACCAACCGTAAGTGGAAGAGGTTGTGTAACTTCATTAATGATAGGCTTTCCTGAGAATCCAAGGGAAATATTCTGTGAGCCTGAGAGGGGTGCCCCTGGAACTTCACTGCGTCGTATAGTTGTTCTGCTTGCCCCTGTATCAAGTAAAAACTTTCTGTCTTCCCCTAATAGTTCACTATGTACATAAGGTCCCTCTTGATCTACAGGAACCTCAATAAGGGGTAAGCCAACTTCCCTCTCTAGGCTATTTCATGTGTATCGCTGATAATCGGGATAATCTGCTTGTGCATACTGGTACATCTGTTGCGTTGTCGCTTGTGTGGCAGCAATAGGCTGCGCTTGTGGTGGTGCTATGGTCTGTTGTGGAGCTGCCTGTTGCGGAGCTAGTTGTTGCGGAGCTGACCTATGTTGTGCATGCTGAGGAATTTGTTGTTGATTCTGATCCTGTCTAGGTGGACGTGGTCTTTCCTGAGTTCTACCCGTGGCGATATTATGTTTCAGAACTGGACAATCGTGTATATAATGACCTTGTTGTTTACAATAGTTACATGTCCCTTTAACTGGACCTGTTGAATCACCCTTTTGGTGACCATCAGCTGGAACTGACTGAGCAACAAGCATTTTCATTTTTGTATCTTTCATACGTCTTTGTTCGTGTTCTTGTTCTTCTCTAATTCTATTGTGGTGATATTGTAACATCTGTAACATCTGTGACGGGGTGTTACCCTGCCAGGTACTCTCAAATTTCAATACTCTATTCTTAACTTGCGGTAGGGAATTTTCAACTAATTTTGTCACAAACAGATGTGGATATGACTCGCTACTTGCTTTTATGCCACTATTTATACCAAAACATTTTTCAAATCGGGAATAGAAATCACTAGTGTCTTCATCTTGCTTTTGTTTACAGACTGAGATTGCACCCCAGTCCTCTTTTTTCGTAGTTAATAAACGTGGCAGTACCTGCACTAGTAATCCTGGTAATGCTGTAGTCTTTTCCCCAAGCCCTGCTCCTGCAGCTCGGGCCTTTTCTTCGTTTTCTAATGCGGTCCAATCTATCTTTTGGTCTCCCACCTCCCATTCCTTTTCTTTGAGTTTCTCGTAAACACCGGCAGGCATTAACACTTTCAGTATTTTCATAATGTCGGGGTAGGTATACTCTCCCATGAGTAACATGTCTTTTATCTCACGGTGGAAACCTGCTGGATCCTTGTCATGGCTGGGTACTACTTTCTTCATTTCTAATAATTCAATTTTAGTTATAGGTGTGTACACAAACACGCGTGTAAAGTTATTACCTTCACCTCTGATTGGGTGTACTTCGCGTAACGGATTCAGTCTATCTATGTGATACATTTTTCTTCCCATAATGGGAACTGGAACATGTTCTGGGCACACAAAAGTTATATACTGGTTTCGAAATTCTAGAATTTCTTTAATCAAATCAGTACCTGACCCTCTCCATTTATTCGTGAGTAGTTCTATCAATATGTCAGGTAAGGGTCCTGGATCGGAGTGTTGGCTTTTATATAATATAAGGAGGTGTTGAATCATGTATATACTAGCTAAACGCTGTTCGTCTGGGGCAAGATTCAGAAACGTGTGTGCTAGTGCATCATCACTGTATTTACTAGGACTGTCAGCCCATTGTACTGCTGACCTGGCTAATTCTTGTTCATCCATGGAATCGAGCATATGGTACCCCCTTCGATCTCGGAGTACTTTATCAGCGGCTTGGAATAGGTGTTCAGGGGACCTTGTATTTAACATAGGGGTTTGAAAATGTCTATTACATTCTGGACGTATCGGACATATCGGATCATTGAAGCCTCTAGTATTATTATGGGGTCTTCCTCTACCTACGTAAGCTATCGTTTCTATTTGTTCTGATTCTTGCTCCTCCTCTTCCTCTGATTCAATTCTGTCTGCTTCTCGTCTTTCTTTATGTATTCGTTCTACTTCCTTGCGGATCTTTCGATACATGGCTATTATACACACCTGTTTATCATGTTTTTCTTCTGATATGTTCTGACCCCATTTGGCAAGTTTTTGCATGGTATCATGATCTGCCCCAGGCCTGTCTTGGTTCCTGATCACGCAGTTTATGAAGAAACGTAGTAGTTGTCTTTGGACATCCACTTTCTGGTATTCCATAGCTTCGTTAATACTTTCTGGACCTCGCCCTGTTTGGACAAAGTGATATATATTGTCTAGGTGTTCAACCATTCCTGGTATTGTCATTAGATATAATGTAGCTCGTCGTATACGTAGTGATGATATTAGCAATCTGTCCTGTTTACCTGGCACTGGATCGTATCTACAATCCACAAGATGTTCTTTAAACATGTCGGATGTCACTAGTTGGGGTGTACGTTGGAGTGCTAAATCTCTAAGGGTCTGTTTATTTCGCGGCGGGGTGGCAAACATGTCTGTCGTACCTCCTGTAGCACCATCTGAGGTACTGGGCAAGAAAGGATTCGTTGGACGTAAGATAGAAATTGTAAATGCCGGAAAAACAGTAGAAACGGACGGACCTGTGGGAACTTGTGTAGGAGTTTGTTGTTGCGGAGATACAGACGGATGATCTTGACGTTGAACACCATCGGCAAGCGGTGTGTGTTGTATGGCATTAGCATACTCGGGAGCTGCGTCATCTAAATAGGAGGAAAGGAAAACGTCCTTTGCTGTTTTGGGATGTGTTTTTATCGGGAGTAATGGAGGAGTCAAGTCTTTTGGTATTTCCGGGGTAGCCTTAGGTAACCCTTCGGCCAGAAGAGGATACATACCATTCATAAGAGTGTTTCTTTGTCTATCTATTTGTTCCGATTTAACTCGGGTACCTTCCTCAATCAATAGATTTTCTCGGGCTTTATTTGAATTCTCTCTACCTTTCTCTTCCTGTCTGAGCGCTTTTTCTGTACGTCTATATGATTCTTTACGCCATAATTCGATGGCATCCTTCTGTGACTGTCTGGCTTTCTTTTTCCATAATTCTTCTTCTACTCTCATGATGCAGTCTGCATCCCAGGTCCCCGCTGCGGGCCATCTTTGACTCTCTGGTAAATCCTTGGTGTAGTCCACCCATAAATCAAGAAATAACACGGCATCTAGGCCATGCTTATGATACATAAAGTATCCTGGAGTGTCCCTCGGTGGGATGGGAACAGCTTCTTCGAGTACCCCTTTTCTAGTTTTGATCTGTCTTAATTTCGAAAAGAGCGGCATTTTTTAGATCTGGCTACTTAATCTTAAACACACTTAATACAAATAAACACAATAATGAACAGTCATTCACACCACAATGTATAGAACGTATTTAAAACATTTAACACTTAACAGTTTTAACGAACGATGATAACTAATAGAAAACTAGTTACTGACATAATACTAACACTAAATAATACTTAATTATATGCAAGACATACTAGATATACTGCTAAACAGTACAGATACACTGCTGAAACAGTGCAGACCGGATTTGTGTACCCAAACCCGTCTTGACCGGCACAGATTATGTGCACGTTTAAATGCCTCCCCGACAATGGTACTCACCGGGTAGCGCGGAACGGAAGGCCTCGGAACTGAACTGAAACTGGACCGGACTGGACTCGACTCGGCTGGACTCGGAACTTCGGAACCTGGTGGGCCTCTGTATACCTCGGATCTTGCTCTCTCAGCTAGGCTCTGGTCGGGATACTTCGCACTTCTCACCGCCTCGTCTGGGTGTTGATCGCAGCCTCAGTCACCCCCGCTTGGCCGGAGGGAGATACAGGAAATCCTGCAGGTACGCGTTTTTGTCCGTTCAGCTGTGGCAGGAGACCGGGCCTGCAACGCACCTCCGGCGCGTGAGATGAGAAAGTGTCCCTGTTCGGGCGCCAATTTCTGTGGTAAATATTTCATTACCGGTACTATTTTTTATGCGGTAAAATCTAGTAAGAATAACTCAGTAAATATAAGAGGCAGAATCCGTGGTATTAGAGGTTCTAAAAGGCTTTATTCCTTTACAAAGGAAATACAATTCGAATTGCAGGCTTCAAATTCCATCACCACGAAAGTTCAGGAAGGAAGGCAATACATTATTGACAGGTAATCACTTTTATAAGAAATGCATTATAGTGAAACAGATGCAGGAGGCGTAACAGTTGATAAGAGAGATAAAATATGCATACGTAACCAAAAAGGTGGACATATAGGCGTAACTTAGAAAACGTCATTATACATGATGTCACAAGTGGGTGGATCCATAAGAGAATCCTGCAATATCAGCAGAAATATTTGGCAGAGATGCGTGCGCAGCCGCATGACGTGTGATTGACGTGCAACTAGAGGGTGAAGGGGACTTGACATTTAGCTCTACATGTGGAGACAGAAGTCTGAGGGGTCATGTCAACCTAATCCCAAATCATATCTAATATCTTATGTTTAAAGAACTGTATTATACAAAAGGAAAGGTCTCTCGGACGGAATCTATTCTATACTGACTGTTAGTGCGTGTACAAGCGTCTAAGTGTCTACATGAGATGCGAGGGGGCAGGAATCTTCCATGGTAACAGGGCTATGAATTACTTACACGAGGACAGTGAGGCCTGGCCTCTTGCACGGTAGCTGGAGGAATGTTTACCTAAACTACTAGACAGGAATGCGTCAGATGAGGAGCGGAGCAGATAATCTTGAAGGTGAAATACAGTTTTTGGCAGGCAACAGGCTGGATCAGGCACCGTTAGCCGCGCAGGGAGTAGGACAAAGTTCATGGATACAGATGCAGGCTCGGGCTGGAGCTTCCAGAGGCAGAAAGCAGGAAAGGCTTGATGGCAGAATTCAGGGCCTACTCGCCTGAATCTGTAAAATGTGGAAAGTGAACCACATAAAGTCGGTGGCCTTTCATACTTAGGAATGGAATATCTGACCCATTCATGGTGGATCTGAAAGAGGACATGTTGACGGTGGACGCACATGTATTTGCGTCTTCAAAACTGGAACTGGAGGGAACATACATGTACTTATAGCATGCACATGGAGCCGTTGGGGTCTATGATAGGGGACATAACTGATCACAAAATTCATATTTCCTCAGCCTGGGTAAACCAAGGTGGTTAGGTTTTCTTTTATGTTGATTCCCATGTTGATTTTTGGGTGCGGAATTCTCCAAAACAATTTGGTCAATCCAAGCATGGAAATTATGGGAGTCGGCAGTTACGTCTCCAGTTAGTATCGGGGGTTTAGGTGGGGGTTGAGAGGCCAATTTAATATGTTCCGACACTTTCCTCCAATTCACTATAAAGGAGGGGGGGGGGCGTTTCTTGTTAGGCAAGGTGGGGGCTTGTGTCTTGATATTAAAAGGAATGAAAGAATGGTCAGTCCAAATTTGAGGTATCGGGAGGGACGTGGTCAGAGTTGTAAGATTAGAGCAAATACCGTCAAGGGTATGACCCGCGATATGAGTGGCCGCAGTGACAAGTTGGGACAATCCAAAGATATTTAATGAATGTTGGAAAGAAATGGCATGGGGGTCTATACAAGACTCTAAATGCAAATTCATATCTCCTAATAAGGTAAAATTGGGATAGTGCAGTGTAAGTGCTCCCAAGACCTCATCTAGTGACTCAAGAAAAGGGGTGGCATTCCCAGGAGGGCGGTATATGAGTCCCCCTGAAAAGGAGGTTGCGGCATTAATTTTAATTGAGAAGCCTATGCCCTCACTTTCTTTGAGGAGGCCTAGATCAAATATATGGCAGGGGAAGGTTTTTTTAATAGCTAAAGCTACCCCACCGCCACGCCCAAGTGGTCTGTCCCGCCTAAAAATTGTGAAATTAGGGGGAAGGGCAGTAGCCAGGTCGGGATTTGACGAGTCATTGAGCCAAGTTTCGGTAATAAGAAGAGCATCTAAATCATGTCCTGTTATTAAATCAAGTATGTCTTGGCTGTGACAGGCTAGGGATCTAGCATTAATGAGACCTCCCTTAAAGTAAGTGGGATTAGTCTTTAAAGGGGAAGGGGAGTCAAGTACTTCCGAGGTTAAGAGGGGGGGTACCCATTTGCGATGTGAACATAAGAAGGGGCTGGAGAGGGGATCAATAGGGGGGCAATCAGCGCAGTGATTGACTGTTTTAGGACGTAGGGCGCGTAAATTTCAGCTGTCGTACCTGATTTTAGGGGCTAGTTGGGCAGCATGCCCTGCGCCCGGCGCAGTCCGGTCGCGGACGGGCGCAGACGGGCTTGGCTTAGGCGCGGCTTCGGCGCGCGTCCGGCGCGCCCGCTGCGCCAGCCCGCTGCGCCGTCTGGCCGGCATGCACATGTTATAGAAAGAGAAAAGGGCGGGAGGACGGCGCGACTAGAGCGCTGTCCCCGCCTGACTCAAGATGGCGCCCACCGCCGCCGAGAGTCGGTAGAAGCGGTTGTGCCAAATGTGGGCGGTCAAAGCCTGCTGCAAGTGTCAAGGTGTCAGAGTGCCTCCCTAAAATAATTCCCCTTAACTTTTTGAAGCCCCCCAGAAAAAGCGGATCAATGTAGTACAAAGTAATCAATTTTAAAAGCGTTCCAAATGCTCAATAGAAAAACACAATGACGAGTAAAACACCACGATATGCTGTGTACGCTGCTCGCAGCCCCAGTTCCCCTCACCAGGGAGAGCTTCTGAAGGGCGCGGAGCGCGCGGGAAAGATCACTTAAGTAGTCAGATGGGCGGGAGGACGGCGCGACTAGAGCGCTGTCCCCGCCTGACTCAAGATGGCGCCCACCGCCGCGAGAGTCGGTAGAAGCGGTTGTGCCAAATGTGGGCGGTCAAAGCCTGCTGCAAGTGTCAAGGTGTCAGAGTGCCTCCCTAAAATAATTCCCCTTAACTTTTTGAAGCCCCCCAGAAAAAGCGGATCAATGTAGTACAAAGTAATCAATTTTAAAAGCGTTCCAAATGCTCAATAGAAAAACACATTGACGAGTAAAACACCACGATATGCTGTGTACGCTGCTCGCAGCCCCAGTTCCCCTCACCGGGGAGAGCTTCTGAAGGGCGCGGAGCGCGCGGGAAAGATCACTTAAGTAGTCAGATGGGCGGGAGGACGGCGCGACTAGAGCGCTGTCCCCGCCTGACTCAAGATGGCGCCCACCGCCGCCGAGAGTCGGTAGAAGCGGTTGTGCCAAATGTGGGCGGTCAAAGCCTGCTGCAAGTGTCAAGGTGTCAGAGTGCCTCCCTAAAATAATTCCCCTTAACTTTTTGAAGCCCCCCAGAAAAAGCGGATCAATGTAGTACAAAGTAATCAATTTTAAAAGCGTTCCAAATGCTCAATAGAAAAACACAATGACGAGTAAAACACCACGATATGCTGTGTACGCTGCTCGCAGCCCCAGTTCCCCTCACCGGGGAGAGCTTCTGAAGGGCGCGGAGCGCGCGGGAAAGATCACTTAAGTAGTCAGATGGGCGGGAGGACGGCGCGACTAGAGCGCTGTCCCCGCCTGACTCAAGATGGCGCCCACCGCCGCCGAGAGTCGGTAGAAGCGGTTGTGCCAAATGTGGGTGGTCAAAGCCTGCTGCAAGTGTCAAGGTGTCAGAGTGCCTCCCTAAAATAATTCCCCTTAACTTTTTGAAGCCCCCCAGAAAAAGCGGATCAATGTAGTACAAAGTAATCAATTTTAAAAGCGTTCCAAATGCTCAATATTATTACTCTCACAAACGTTTTAGCATCAACAATTTTGCTTTTATAAGTATTTGATTTTCATTTTTCTTTTTATCTTTGCTGTACATATGTTTTTAATATTTTTATCAATACTGATGTGTGTAATGTACAGTTTTTTTAATAGTGCTTTTATGATTTACAATGTGGAATCAAATAAAGCTTATATTGATTGATTGAATCTCAAACAGATTATTGATTAACAAAATGGTTGCTGTATTAAACAGCTAATGCATAGGTAGAGATTGAATAGTAAAAGTGTCAAAATTGGAGTGTCATATAAGGGAGTGCATAAGCACGTGAGGCATTTCAACGGCATGAAGATAATCATAGTGCATAATGAAGTGGTTGGAACATCTTTATATGTGTTAAGCCTCTGCACTCGTGAAGATACTACTCTTAAATCTCAACAGTCTGCCAAGCTCTGAAGCGTCCAAAACCAGATGGAAAACGCCAGAGATAGCAAGTAGAATTATCCAAGAAAGAAATAGACTCCAAAGCTTGGGGATCACTTTGAAAACAGTGCCAAAACCACTATACCCAGAACCATTTCTAACCTCCGAAACAAGCAGTCAATATAGAAAGTCCACCTCAGTGCTAAGGGGAGCAAGGGGACGCTTCCCAATAGAAGGCCAATCCCTCTCAACTGAACCAACACTAATGAACAACTGGCAGAATATACAACGCACAATACTGTAAGCGCAACCAAATAGACATCGGATACCCAGTCCATTAAATCTTCAACAAGGTTACAACGATATCAATATATGCATTTGGAACATCAACGGCTTAAACTTCAAATCAAGTGATCATGAAGTCTTAAATTACCTAAAAACCTTTGACATGATCCTACTCCAGGAGACCTGGGAGGACAAACCCTTTGAGCTACAAGGCTACATCTCTAGTTTTATCCCGGCTACCAAGGGATCTGACTTCGGTAGTCGATCAGGGGGCCTACGTTTCCTATCCTCAATAACACAAACTGGTGAAATTCTTCCCCTAAAGATTGCCCCTCCAAGTTGCATCCAGGCTTCAATAGCTAAGGTGATCCTAAACCAGACAGTTAAGAAGGTAGTAAAAATAAACATCTACATACACCCCAAACACAAATTAAAGACAGCCAAGGAGATGATCAAAGAACTAACAAGAGTAATGGAAGAAGAAGACACAGACAACATCATCTTGGCTGGAGATTTTAACATGCACCTCCTAGGGTCCGACCAGGACGACGACTCTAGACAAGATCTTACCGGTGCATGGGAAATTCCGACTCAAGGCCGCTCAAAAAAAGTCAAAACAGCAGGGTGCTCGAATTACCTTCTTCCGGAACTGGAGCACCTAAACTTGAGAGCAGTTAATGGTCGTCTCAAGGGGGCCAACCCACCAGCACCTACATACCACGCAGTCAAAATATCCTCCCACTTAGATTTTGCATTTGTGACTTTAACTTTGTTTAATAAAATAGCCTCCTTCCAAATAGGCAACAACGAATTTAGTAACCACTTGCCGCAAGAAATGAAACTTCAAGCAAACTCAACTTTACTTCTGGAGGTCGATAAAACCATTGTCTCGGTAGAAACAACAAACCTCAAATGAATGAGGTGCAACTCAACAAATATAGAAGCAGTATCAACTACAGCCAAAGACCTACTCAATCAAGCACAGGACAATACAATTCAGCCACTGGAAAGCTGGAAGAAATTTGTCATGTCTCTTGGCGATGAAATCAAAACCAAAACGGGTCTGAAACAAAGGAACAGAACAGTCTAGCCAATGATGAATGCAAGGAGCTTAGTTTCTAAGAAAATGAAACAAACAATAAATTACACACTAAGGCAACTCTGGAAATCACAGAGAAACTAGAGTCTGCAGCATTCCTTTCGCAAATCAAAGGCTCTTTTTAAGTGAAGAAGATGGACCAGCAAAAGAACTAAGAACAACGAATTTTGGGCCACACTCCTTCATGATGCAAAACATAAAAATAGAGCCAAGTTTTAGCAATCTGTTAACAGACTTCAGCGGCCAAACCATCTTGGCATCAACTCCCACATTACCAAAGCAGCCTGGGTAGACTTTCTTTTTAACCACTTCAATGAATTAGAGCTAATGACAATACCTTCGGCACATCTGGGAAATGAAAGTTCTAGCAGGCTTGCAAAGGAAGTGACACATCAAAACTCAACCCTATCAGAGGAATGGGACAGCACAGAGTCAATCCAACAGCAACGGGAGATGGAATCAATATCTGCACAAAACCACACACTCGGAATAAGGGATGAGCATAGCAGCCATGTAGTACCACAAAAAAAGAAACAAATAGCAAGGGGCAGACAGGCGGTAGTGCTGGAGCAGGGTTTTCTATTGAAAATGTATTGAAATTTAAACTCCAGTTTATGTTTATATGTCATAATTAAAATTACTGATAATTAATTATTAAATATTAATTTTGTTGAAGTTTCTGAATAATCAACTTTACTAATGAAAGAATTACACGTGGGAATGCATTTATGTTGCTTTATTAATACGTGAACTAAGTTGGTGAGCAAATTAATTAAATATGTGTGGCTAAAGTGCTATTTGTAATGTGTTTGCGCTTTAAAATAACGTGCTTTAATGCTTCCTTGTGTTGCAGATGGCTAGATAATTACATACACATAAGGGTATTAGTGGGAATTAACACTGTTTAATCATTACGATGTGGTAACGCTGTTTTGTGTTTCTTTTAATTAAGATGGTCCGTTTTGGCCTAGACAAAGATGGCCGATATATACAGCCTGCATTTGAGTAGATGAAATACGACGAGAGGCCTCGCTGAATATGGTTGGAAACCACCTGACCTCGGCCTCTGACTGTATTAAAAGTTTCCGTGAGGACAGCAGCTCCGGGCTTGATGCATGTTGCCCTTGGAAAAGAATAAAGCCACAATGAACTCTGATAAATTTGCGGTGGCTTCACTATGATTCCGAGGAAGAGCATTCATGGATGTTGCATTTTTTAGTTTGAGCTTCCTTCTTCCGTGTTTTTATTTTTGAGATTTTCGAGAGCGGAGGTTTTCTAAATGTTGCGAGTCAACATCCTTTTCTGCTAGCTCTGCTCAATGGCTCAACGGACGTTTAGAGTTTAATTGTAACTTTCAATATGTAAGTTTAAGTATAAATACTGTTAGACTAGGGAGGGTCTAAGGCCACTTCTTCTTGAACCTATGCTCGAGAGGATCGACGCTGATTGAGAGGACGGCGACTCGGGAGACTTTACTGAGAGACCTGTCCTGACCCATTTACGACATTTAGCTAGAATAGGTAATTATGAGAATAATGATTTCGCTATTGATTGACTTTCATTTGAACTAATTTAGATAAAATAATCCTTTGTTTGAATCACAGTGTCGGGTGGTTATTTCTTTGTCATTTATTGAGTTTTCAAATGTGTTCCTAATGTTTAAATCATGATTCAAGACAGATCAATTAGGTCGCATTGACCTCAGATTAGATGCAGATTGATTTAGGATTTCTCTCGTATATTCAGTGTGGATAGAGTAATAGAATGAATGTTAGTGTGATGGGCCCTAGCGTATGATGAGTGTATGTGCGTATGACTGTGGAATTACTCTGTCCGTGGAAGTAGGGAGAATTTATATGCTCCGATCTGCAGCAGTTTCCTGGTAGCAGTATGATGGTTTTGATTATTGTCTTGATCTGATAGATTGCTTGTACATAGGCTTTTGGATTCATTGATTTATTGATTGATGTTGATATATGTATTAACACTATATGTTGAGGTCGTCGTATTGAGTTATATGTAGTGTGTACGGCTTCTGGAACGTGGGGAGCTGGTGACAGTTCCGTAGTAGGGCAGAGGGAAGTGAGTGCTGCTCTCGGGAAAGACGGGATTGTTGGCCCTGTACGTATGCAGGGAAAAGCGTGTGACAATTGAAGTTGCGCGTCACATTGTCTGGGTTCGGAATCAGTGACATCGTCGTGTGTTACTATTAGAGACATATTTTCAGTATAAAAGGAGTGTGTATGGTAGCGAAGGTTATCTGTGACACTCTGGTCTTAAGTCCCAGGGATCCGTAAGGTTTGCCGTTAAAGCTTACTGCTGGAGAAGTAATAGGTATTTCCTGAGCTTGTTTGAAGGACTGGGCAGAGGTAAGCGCTGCTTGGTTAACGTGTGTTAAAATTCTGTAGTGGGACAGACTGTTCGCTGTTCTCGGGAAAGGCAGGATTCTGAGTGAATGTGCTACATTTTATCGTGTGAAAGTGCGTGAATGTATGAGCATTTAGTTGATTGTGAGACTCTTTGGAGCATTCTGGGAGGAAACAGTTAATGGATGCATGATAGAAGGGCAGAGTAGAGGGATGTACTACTGTGTCAACGAAAGTAATAATTCCGTAGTGGAGCAGAGGTAAGCGCTGTTCTCGAGAGAAGCGGGATTTTTGTGAGAAAGACCTTTCTTTACTATTCCGTGGTTAGCGAAGCAGACAATGGAGATGTTTATATGTTGTAACTAATAGATTTTGAAGAATCTGAAACGAAGTCTACTGAGAAGGTTTTGTAAAGGAGGGGTAGACGAGTGACAGGAGACAAGAGTAGAAGCGACTGCAGCGACTACTGACGTCAGAGACAGACCGCGCTGTGATTGGGTAGTGGATTAGAACAGTGCTCGCGCTGTGATTGGTGCGTTGGGATTGGAAGGAGTACAGGGTGACGTAGACGCTCCAGGATTGGTGCGTTGGTGTGAGTCGCGCTGTTATTGGACAAAAGATCGTACAGTTGCGGAAGGGACTAGAGAATAGTGGTAAATGCTAAAATGTATTACCAAACGGAGGAAAAGAAGAAAAAATCCTTGTTCGGTAAAATTAAAAGGTAGTTCGACAAGGATAAAGACATAATAACTAGAGAAGGTGAATTGCTACCTCCGACAAGAACTCCTGCATCCTTCATGGTTGCGAAATATGGGTATCATACCTGTATATGGTTAGACAATTGGGCTAAGTACACTAAGGGAGATGGTGTTTTAGCTTTCCCGGAACATGGTTCATTTAATCTGGCCGTGTTGAGAAATTTACGGGAAAAAATGATGTGTCTGAAGCCTAGACCAAGGCCAACACAGTTTGAGGCGCTGGTAGAATGGGAAGATGAGGTGCATGAGCGAGAAAAGCAGAGGAGTGGAGGCAATTATAGGTATATTTTTGGGAGGAAATATGATCGTGAAACTCATCATGATCGAATGAGGAGATGGCGAGATGCTAGCATGTCAGAGGGACTATATCCTATGAGAACTGTTGAAGAAACGGAAGGGAGGAAAGGTGCAGAAAAGGTGCCTGATACAGAAGTGAGAAGGTATGGGGCTAATGATTATGAGGATGAGGTCTTGGATGACATGATTTAGAAGAGACTACCTCCATATAGACCGGAACCAGAAGAGAGAACGCCAGTTGCTACTCCCATAAGAGATACTTTGCGAATTGTTAAAACGGAAATTGTGACACCTGATCTGAAAAGTGGTAGCTCTTTCACGGAAAGGGAGAGAGAGAGAGAGCGAGAGAGAGAGAATCAAATCGGTGATGAGAAAACAAGAGAATTAGCAAGAACGACATCTGAGTTGACAGAGAAAATTAGAGAGCTAACGAAAAATCTAGAAGCTGTTACAGTGCCTGTAACCATAGGTCCGGTTATGCCTATTTTTGATAAGCAAAGAATGGGTGAAAATGGTTTGACAGTTCCCTATGTAGGAAATGGTTTGGTTGGTTCTTGTTCTTTGGGAGAGTCAGGAATAAGGACAGAAGAAAATAATTTGAG
The DNA here is from genome assembly GCF_964204655.1 of Triturus cristatus. Taxonomy (NCBI): domain Eukaryota; kingdom Metazoa; phylum Chordata; class Amphibia; order Caudata; family Salamandridae; genus Triturus; species Triturus cristatus. Next base: position 830,914,653 of record NC_140589.1, on the reverse strand, counting down.
ACAGTTGAGACATGACACATGTGGTGGAGAGTTAAATGTACAGCCTAATTCAGGATTGAATACTGGTTGTTTAGGAGGATCAATATTGGAACCACAGAGGATGGCAGAACAAGTGGGTGCAGTGAAAAAGTCTACAGAAATAACAGCTGAGGATTTGAATGATTGGTTGAAAGTTCTTCAAAAGAAGGATAAAGATTCACAGGCAATTGATGTAGCCAGGTTGCGCATAGAACTGGAGTAGCTTATTGCGGGAACAATTCCTTCAGAAATGTTGAAAAATCATCATGATGGAGAGTTGTTATTCATGTGCAAGAGTATCACCTGGAGGGCTAAGAGTACACATGACAGGTTAAAAGGAATAGCGAGTGAACTAGGAGTTGACATGGATAAGGTGAAAGCTTTGCAGAAGCCTTACAGGGTGGATTTCTCTGACAAACACATTGAGAATCTAAATGATGTTGGCAGAACAGGGCAGATTAAGGAAATGATTTCCTTATTGCGAAAATGGGGTGATGTGGAAAAGTGGAAGGATAGGTGGTACAAGAAAAGGGAAGATTCAGTGGACAGGACTTACTCAGCTTTTCCCATGAGAGAAAAAGAAAAAACAGTGGATGCTTATCCTATGAGAGAGATTCCTGGAGGAGGATATGTACATGTCCCATGGACTAGACAGAATATTTTGTCATTTACGAATGATTTCCCTCGACTGAGAGAAAAGCCCGTCGAGTGGTATAGGCAGGTAGACAGGTTTGTGAAATTGTCAAGAGTGCTGTGGATTGACCTGAATAGTCTGTTTGATATAATTGATCCAGCAGATTTGTGGACAGAGTGTAAAATAGTTGTAGATTGGCCTGCTAAGGAATACCCAAGAGATCAGAAAACGGGAGCTCCAGACCCGGAGGTCATGAGGAAATATGAGCAGGTTATTGTGTTCCTGGAAAATAAGGTACCCCCTAAAGAGACAGACTGGGTTAAGATAGATCGAACACATCAGGAATCAAAAGAATCAGTTCATGCTTTTTATGAAAGGCTGATACTGGCTTTTAAACAGTTTAGTGGAGATGAACACTTGGGTGATAAGGATTTGAGTCATTTTGTATACAGGTTTGTATATGGCTTGAGACCTGAAATCAGTGAAAGGATTCGTGAGCACACAGTTGATTGGCAGAGTAAAAAGATTGATGAAATCCTGAGACATGCAAAGTACTTCAGTGATGAAATTGAGGCAAAACAGAGAAAGCTGAAAGAAAAAGCAATGTGGGCACAGGTGAAAGTTGCAGAAAGACAAGAAGCACAGTTGGTGGAACAAGCAAATAATCCAGGAAATAGTCCCAGATATGGCACAGGAAAAGGAAAGGGGAATCTAGAAGAAGCCAAAAAGAAGTTCCCATGTCACAACTGAGGACAATTGGGGCATTGGAGATCCGAGTGTACCAATCCACCATTAGTGAGTAATGAGAATAAATCATTGAATCAACAGGTGCAGAACGAGGGGTGTAATCATCAGCAGCAACAGCAGAAGGTTGTCAGACAGCAGAGTCAAGAGCCAAAACCGCCCTTGCCGCAGAATAGAGGGTCCCAGAAATATAACCAGGACTCGGGATTCTACAATGATGAGCAGGTAAACAAACCGAGGCGTTCAAACCCGGTACAGCAGTACTGGTTAAAGAATGAAGGGAGTGAGTCTGAAGGGGACTATTGACGGTGCCGAAGAGAGGAGGAAGAGTGCATACTTGGTGCAACTCTAGAAATAGACCAGGCAGGACCATTTGTAGATGGGAAAATAAATGGGGAGAGTGTTACTTTTTTAGTAGACACAGGAGCGACGAGATCAACTGTCAGGTCAGCAGATATAAGAAATCTTCCTCTCTCGGACGAAGCAATCCAAGTGGTTGGTGTAGCTAATACACAGATTAAAACTCGTCTTACCGAACCAGTAAGGGTAAGAATAGGGACATTTTCAGACATGCACAGATTTGTAGTCTGTGACACTAGTCCAGTGAACTTGTTAGGTAGGGACTTATTGTGTAAGATGAATTGCACAATTTTTTGTACTCCGGATGGAATAGCTTTTGAGACACCAGATGAGGATGTTTTGTACAGGATGACTCTAGATAATAGAGAAAGTGAGATTGTTGGAACATATGCTGTGTTTAATCCAGATGATTTGCCTCAAGAGTTGAGACACACAGTAAAAGCAGCGGTTTGGGATTTTACTGGAGAAGATGTGGGATTGATGAATAATGTAGATCCAGTGAAGATTTCAGTGAAAGAAGGAATCGTTTATCCTAATATCCCACAGTACAGATTGACACCAGAGATAATTGAGGGAATAACCCCTATAATTGACAAGATGATTCAACAGGGTGTTTTGAGAGAGTTACTGAGTAGCCCGTGTAATTCACCGATAATGGGGCTGAAGAAACCTAATGGTAAGTTCAGGATTGTACAAGATTTGAGAAAGATTAACAAAATTGTGGTAGCATGTTGTCCCATTGTGCCAAATCCGTCAGTGATTTTGTATCAGATTCCTCATGATGCTGAATGGTACACGGTAATTGATTTGTGTCATGCTTTCTTTTCAATTCCATTGCATCATGACAGCCAGTCGATTTTTGCATTTCGGTTTGGACAGCGTATTTTGGCATGGTGCCGTATCCCACAGGGGTATACAGAGAGTCCTTCAATATTTAATCAGTTGTTGAAAAAGTCTTTAGAGAGTTTGATCATGCCTGAAAGTTCAGTACTAGTGCAGTATATCGATGACCTACTTGTGGCATCGAAGACACGTGAAGCTTGTGAAGTAGATACCATAGCATTACTGAATCATCTGGCAGATGGAGGGTTAAAGGTATCTCCAGCCAAATTGCAATTTTGCAAGAAAGAAGTGCATTATCTTGGACACAATATTGAAAAAGGTCTGAGAAAAGTGACTGATGACAGGATCAAAATTATCAGAGGAATGAGAGCCCCAATGACCCAGAGAGAAGTGAGGATGTTTCTGGGAATGGTGGGTTATTGTCGTCAGTGGATAAGTAATTTCTCCCTGATAGCAAAGCCGCTGATTAAGTTGACTAAAAGTGAGGTGAGAGACCCATTGGAACTGAATGCAGAACAAATGGCAGCATTTGAAGAATTGAAGAGCAGAATGTGTGAAGCACCTGCTTTGGGAATGCCAGACTATGAGAAGGAGTTTGAATTGTACTGTAGTGAGAGAAATGGATGTGCACTTTCGGTGTTAATCCAGAAACATGGACGACTGAGAAGGCCAATTGCGTACTTCTCATCAACACTTGACCCCGTAGCTGTGGGTTTGCCAGGTTGCCTGAAAGCGGTAGCTGCTACATGCAGAAGCTTGGAACAGAGTGAGGGTATAATAATGGGATATCCTGTAAGGGTGTTCGTACCTCATGATGTGGCAATTCTTTTGACAAGAAGCAGAACTCAATATATGTCACATAGTCGGCTGACTAAATATGAGAAAATCATTCTGGGAGCATCAAATGTGACCCTTGAGAGATGTGTAAATGTGAATCCAGCAACTCTTTTGCCAGATGCTGAAAATGTGAATGTGGGAGATGATGTTGATCATGATTGTTTGGATGTGCTTGACTACTGCACAAAACCTAGACCAGACATGAGAGTTCTGCCACTACCTGAGAGTGATCATGTGTTGTTTGTGGATGGATCATGTCTGAGAACTGAAGATGGTGTGCTAAGTGCAGCATATGCGGTGTGCAAGGTTTCAGAAGTTATGTAAGCTTCGCCTTTGAAGGGAGTTAGATCTGCTCAAGTGGCTGAATTGGTGGCATTGACGAAAGCTTGCAAGATTGGGAAGAATTTGAGAGTGACTGTGATGACTGATAGTCAGTACGGATTTGGAGTGGTTCATGATGTTGGCCAACTTTGGCTACAGAGAGGTTTCTTGACGTCGAGTGGGACTCCCATAAAGAATGCTGAAGTGATTGGGAAGTTGCTTGAGGCAATACAGCTGCCTAAAGAACTAGCAGTTGTAAAATGTGCTGCTCATGGACAAGGAGATGATTTTGTTACTCTTGGTAATCGTTTTGCAAATGACATAGCACAGTATTGTGCAAAGAACAATCATTCGATTAACCGGGGACGAGAAAGGGAAATGTCTTTTTGTTCTGGGATGTTTACTAATGTCCTAGAAACATGCGATGAAGTTAAACAGTTGCAGGATGAAGCAGGAGAGGAGGAAATGAGAGATTGGATCAAGGCAGGTTGTGTCCCAAGAGAGAAAGATCATGTTTGGATCTATAGAGATGGAAGACCAGTCATGCCTAACTCGATGCTATCAACAATGGCAAGAATGTATCATGGTCAGGGACATCTGGGGAGGGACGCTATGATTAGGTCCTTTAAACAAACCTGGTACAATGCAAAGTTCAGGCTGATTGCAGAGAGCATCTGTCAAAGATGTTTGATTTGTCAGCAATTCAATACAGGAAAGAAGACAGTGGTGAGCCTAGGAACAATAGGCAGAGAAGGAGGTCCTTTTACCAGAATGCAAATAGATTTCATTGAAATGCCCCAAGTGAATAGATTGAGGTATGTTCTAGTGGTAGTCTGTTTGTTCTCAAGATGGGTGGAGGCCTATCCGACTAGGAGAAATGATGGAATAACAGTGGCAAAGTTACTGTTAAGAGAGTTAATTCCTAGGTACGGGTTCCCAGTGACAATTGAGTCAGACAGAGGTGGACACTTCTACAATGAGCTCATGGGTTTAATTTGTGAAGCATTGAGCATACAGCAGAAGCTACATTGTGCATACAGACCAGAGGCTTCTGGTGTTGTTGAACAGATGAATGGCACAATCAAAAACAGAATTGGTAAGATGTGTTTAGCCACTGGAATGAAATGGCCTGATGTCTTGCCTCTAGTGATAATGACTATTAGGTCTACTCCAGATAGAACCACAGGGTTGAGTCCACATGAAATATTGATGGGACGAGCAATGAGACATGCTTTTGTGCCTGTCAACAAGTTGATGACAATAACTGATGACATGATTTTGGAATACTGTAAAGGCCTGGCTGACGCAGTTCATTCTGTGTTTCACCAGGTTGGAGGAGACGCCACCACACTTGAAAAGAAGCAAGCCCATGATCTGAGTCCAGGGGACTGGGTGAGGATAAAAGTGCACAGAAGAAGAAATTGCTTGGTTCCAAGGTGGGGAAGGCCAAGACAAGTTATTCTGACTACGACAACTGCAGTAAAGTGTGCTGGTGTGAAAAACTGGGTTCATGCAAGTCATACTCTGAGAGTTCCGAATCCAAAGGATGGGACTGGTAAAGAGTATTTTGAAGAGTCAGATTCCAGTGATGATGCAGAGACTGAACCAGTGAGAAGAAAAAAGAATCCTGAAAGGGGGGAAGGAGAAAGAGAGTCAGGTGATTCTTTTTTCTTTCCGAGAGAGACTTCAAGAGAAACATTGAGAGCCTCAGAGGAGAGATCGGATTCTGTAAGAGTGCCTGAAGTTCCTACAAGCAGTGGAGAAGAAAGAGGAGAAAAGAGCAATTCCGCAGAGACTACACCTGAGTCAGATGAAGAGATTGAAAATCCACTTGAGATTACTCCTGAAGAAGTAGGGTCAGAAGAAGATAGACAGGGACAGATTGCGGAAGACCCCCGAGGAGGTGTAGGGAACATTCCTGATAAGCTAGGTGAAGGGACAAGTAGACAGCAAGAAGATTGCGTGTCGGAGACCCGAGGAGGGACAGTAATAGGGAAATCTCAATCGGTGGAGAAAAAATCTGTGGAGCAAGAGAAAATTGTTCATGAACCAGAGGCAAATGAAACAGAATCGGATGAAAGTGAGAATGAGAAATCAGAGGGTCGAGTTCTGAGAAAGAGAACTTGGATCGGAGAAAGAAATAATAAAGAAGTGAGACCAAGAAGGAGTGTAAGAGGAGATCTTTGGCCTAACAAGATAAAGAGGCTAAGGTACAGACTGACATGAGCGAATTCATTGAAAGCTGAACAGGTGAACGAGGTGTCGAGTCAGAATCAAGCAAAGGGTGAAAAACAAAAGGAATCAAAAGAACCAGAGGAGATCAAGAGAATCAGAAAGCCCAACCAGAAGTATAGGTCACCGGAATGGACGTACGTGGCATTGTCTGAAGAAGAAGAGGCAGAAAGTCAAGGAAATCCAGAGGGGACCTTACGAGAAGTGGTTGAGGAGGGAAAAACTGTTGGAATCCTGAAAGTTACATTGACTGACATTGGAGAAGAGTCAGATGCTCAGGATATTGAAGATCTGATATAGTTTGATGTTGCTGAAGACGAAGTGAAAAGTGATGAAAATCCAAAATTGAGTTAACTGAAGGAGTCACTTGGAGAAGAGTGAAAAGAAGAAAATCTAAAATTAGCTGTTTGAAATAATCTAGAGTTCTAGAAATTCAGTAGTGGAGTAGTAGAGGCTAAGTCAAAAGACACTGCCAGAGTAATAAGATGGCTAACACAGAAAACAATCAAAGTAGATGTGCCTTTTTGAAAAGATGGTGTAGAATGTGCTGCTGCTGTACAGGATTATTAATGCTACTATGGAGTGTACTTGCTTTACTAGTTACTTTTAGAGTTACAGTAGACACTTTTGGAATACATACTGGGAATGTGACTAACATAGAGAAGAGTTCACAGAAAATAGTTCCAACTAGAATTAGTAACATTTACATACATAGAGATAGGTCAATTAATGATTTTTCAAGCAATGTTTTTACAAAGTTGTTGTACGAATATGTAAAAACAATGGAAGTGAGGGATTGCTACGTCTGTATGCAATTGCCTGCATCCATTTCAGAAAGAGTTACTTATCACCATCTTCCAGCTACGTATGGGATTTCATGTAGTGTGTTAAGTAGTGTTTTTTATTTGTTAGGGAAAATAGATTATGAGATGTCTAATAAAGATAACATTTTTGGGCAATTGCCTATGAATAAGAAACTGAACCCTGCTAAAGAAGCTAACATTTTTGGTGAGATTTTTATTGAAACAGAAGAATTAACATTAGATTACATTTTTAGAAACAATTTAACTTGCAGTTTGAAAGAAGAAGAAAAGGCTTTCCTAGACATGGTAGAGAAAAGGAGAGTGAGCATGCATGAAAGGGCAGGGGAATATAAAATGAGTGAGACAATATGGGATATTGAGATGGGAAAGGAGTTGAAGAATGGGGCCAGTCCAACTTTGGCTTTAGATGCACCACAGAAGGGTAAACTATGCATTACCAGAAGGAAATCTCAATATAATAATTATTTCGTTGGGACTAGTGAGTGCCATGATACATACTTTGTTGCAACAGGATGGGGATTCAAGGGAGGAGAAGATCCAGTTATCCCGGGAGTGTATTATATTTGTGGGAATAAGGCTTATTACAGGTTGCCTGACCATTGGTATGGCACATGTTATGTTGGCCTGGTCTTTCCAAAGATTTTCCATATAGATAAGATAGAAGATGCAGAACAGATTAATCTACTAACACGCTTTAAGAGGGAAACTTGGTCAGAAATTGTAGGAGATATTTTTGGAGCTTTAATTCCAGCAGTGGGAATTTCATTAAATGCATATGGTATTTGGAAACTGTCAACAGTGGTGGATCGCTTATCGACAAGCACCGCTGGAGGGTTTCTTTTGGTAAATACGGAGATGGTTGCCGTACGCGCCATGTCTATGCAAAATCGACTTGCCCTTGATATTCTATTGGCCAAAGAGGGTGGAGTCTGTGGAATGCTGAAAGTTCAACATTGTTGCACTTATATTCCTGACGAAAGCAGAGATCTAAAGGTCTATATCAAAAATATTACTGATTTGCATGAAGAATTAGTACCACTGGAAGCGGAAAGTATCTGGACTAAATTGGCTAATAAGATAGTTGCTGTTAAGAACTTTATTGCTAAGATAGGTAGTACCATAATTGGTAAGATATTATTTCCTTTGACATGTGTAATTGTTGCTTTATTGATACTAAGATTAGGGTGTTTGTGTTGTAAAAACAGGGGAGGGAAAAAGAAGATAATAAGACAGAATACTGAAAAGAAACAAAAGAGGTCAAAGAGAGACCCACAAGAAATTGAATTAGAGAAATTTAGGGAGAGTGTGTACCTAGAATCGAGAGAAGAGGATGAAAGAGAGACTGGTGTGTAACATGTTGTTCAAAAAGACATTTGAATTTCTCCTAAGAAATGGGGACTACATTTTTTTTTTGGGTTGGTTTTTGTGGTGATAATATATCACCAAAGGGGGGATTGCTGGAGCAGGGTTTTCTATTGAAAATTTATTGAAATTTAAACTTCAGTTTATGTTTATATGTCATAATTAAAATTACTGATAATTAATTGTTAAATATCAATTTTGTTGAAGTTTCTGATTAATCAACTTTACTAATGAAAGAATTACACGTGGAAATGCATTTATGTTGCTTTATTAATACGTGAACTAAGTTGGTGAGCAAATTAAGTAAATATGTGTGGCTAAAGTGCTATTTGTAATGTGTTTGCGCTTTAAAATAACGTGCTTTAATGCTTCCTTGTGTTGCAGATGGCTAGATAATTACATACACATAAGGGTATTAGTGGGAATTAACACTGTTTAATCATTACGATGTGGTAACGCTGTTTTGTGTTTCTTTTAATTAAGATGGTCTGTTTTGGCCTAGACAAAGATGGCCGATATTTACAGCCTGCATTTGAGTAGATGAAATACGACGAGAGGCCTCGCTGAATATGGTTGGAAACCACCTGACCTCGGCCTCTGACTGTATTAAAAGTTTCCGTAAGGACAGCAGCTCCGGGCTTGATGCCAGTTGCCCTTGGAAAAGAATAAAGCCACAATGAACTCTGATAAATTTGCGGTGGCTTCACTATGATTCCGAGGAAGAGCATTCATGGATGTTGCATTTTTTAGTTTGAGCTTCCTTCTTCCGTGTTTTTATTTTTGAGATTTTCGAGAGCGGAGATTTTCTAAATGTTGCGAGTCAACATCCTTTCCTGCTAGCTCTGCTCAATGGCTCAACGGACGTTTAGAGTTTAATTGTAACTTTCAATATGTAAGTTTAAGTATAAATACTGTTAGACTAGGGAGGGTCTAAGGCCACTTCTTCTTGAACCTATGCTCGAGAGGATCGACGCTGATTGAGAGGACGGCGACTCGGGAGACTTTACTGAGAGACCTGTCCTGACCCATTTACGACATTTAGCTAGAATAGGTAATTATGAGAATAATGATTTCGCTATTGATTGACTTTCATTTGAACTAATTTAGATAAAATAATCCTTTGTTTGAATCACAGTGTCGGGTGGTTATTTCTTTGTCATTTATTGAGTTTTCAAATGTGTTCCTAATGTTTAAATCATGATTCAAGACAGATCAATTAGGTCGCATTGACCTCAGATTAGATGCAGATTGATTTAGGATTTCTCTCGTATATTCAGTGTGGATAGAGTAATAGAATGAATGTTAGTGTGATGGGCCCTAGCGTATGATGAGTGTATGTGCGTATGACTGTGGAATTACTCTGTCCGTGGAAGTAGGGAGAATTTATATGCTCCGATCTGCAGCAGTAGCACCTGGCCCCAACGGCATTCCGCCAATGCTGTTACAAAATGACCCGGAATTTTGGAGCAATGCATTAGCACCAGTTTTTAAGCATGCAGCCAGAACCTCCACAATTCCTGAGTCATGAAGAGGCTCAATCATAAGCCCAATCTATAAACAAGGTGCGAGGTCTATGCCAAAAACACTACCACCTGATAGCCCTCGTAGACATTGAGGCCAAATATGGGGCTCATCTTAAACAACCTAGCCACTTGGGCTTCTGACAACCATATAATCCCACCAACACAAACAGGGTCCCGGAAGGGACAAGGTTCAATAACAAACATTATGCCACTGACCTTGCTCATGGACGCAGCTAAGCAGGGAAAATACCCCCTGTTTCTCTGCTTCATAGACTTCACAGCTGCGTTTGACCATGTCGACCGAATAAAACTCTGGCAAAAATTGGACGGCTGGGGGATACCGCCCCCTCTCCTAGACCAACTCAGGAACCTGCACACTAACACATGGGTCAAGATAAAGCTAGGCGCTGGTTCACATATATCAAAAAAATACCTAGCTCAAAAGGGCTAAAACAATCGTGCGTCCTAGCCCCATTGCTGTTTAACCTTTTCTTAGCGGATCTCCCGGAGGAGCTGAACAGAAGTATAGCCCATGCACCAAAACTAGGAAACATGACACTGTCAAACTTATTATATGCCGACGACCTAGTTTTGATAAGTTGGACCCCTACAGGACTTCAGCATCTCCTGAACGCGACTCACAGTTTTTCAACACAAATGCATTAAAAATAAACTTCAATAAAACAAAAATCATAGCAGTAAACCACTACAAGAAGGAACACCTCAATTGGTTCCTGGACGGTCACTGTTTAGACCAAGCAACAAGCTACAAATACCTGAGGTAACGTTAGACCAAAACAACTAGTTTGAACCACAAATGGAATCTTTGCAGGTAAAGGGGGTAATGACCTACCTAGCCATAAAATCACTGAAGAAATTGCTACCGGACCTGACGCTCGACCCTTTGCTAAGGGTCCTGCGAGCCAAACTTCAGCCCACAATAACCTACGGGAGCAAATCGGGAAGGGAAAAGATGTAACAACCCTTGATAACATAATATCAAACTCTTACCGAGCGATCTTCCAACTCCCTAGAAACATTTCCCCAGCTCAAATACGGTTGGAATATGGCCTTCAAAAACAGACAATGGAAAGAAGGGGAGCATATGTGAAATGCTGGCATCAAATTAAAGGCGATGAAGAAGGATCCCTGAACAACCAACTCTGGAAAGAACTGTCTCGCCCCGAAAAAGTGCCAGCAAGAGAATATCTGCAGGAATCCATCAAACTTTTATGCCTAACAGACTTGTGTAACATCTCAACGAATCATTTTGTTTTTAAACAAGCTGTAACAAAGGTAACTCAACTATTATCTGTCATAGAGGAGAAAAATGCATTAGCCAAACAAGCTCACGGCTGGGTGGTACTGAACACATACAACACACTCAAACCCCAATCCTACTTGACAACGGGAATAAAAATCACCACCAAGGAAAAATTCCTAAAACTCCGGATGGGGATGGGGCCCTTCAATCAATTCCTACCTCTTTGGGAGACAAGTAGAGGAGACCAGCTCTGCCGTTTATGTGGCTGTAGAATCGAGGATGTTATCCACATTATATGCATCTGTAATAGCCTAAGAGATATTAGGATAACCTTGCTAAAACCAACGTTCAGGCAGCATGGAGCTAGGTCTTGCAGACAAGCAGTAATGCTGTGCTTTACTCCAGAGATAATACAGCTAAACTGTCAGCAAACTACATTTCTTGATATAACCGCAAAAAGATTGAAAAACTCGCCCAAACTGGCTAAGAACTAACTTTCATCAGAATAGTCACTGTTTGGAACAACATCTACAGACTTATAAGAGTATGGAGCAGAAGTTTTCAACAACTCAAGTCCATCTTTTAATTTTTTTTTTATTCTCATTTATTTATTATTGGATAAATGTTGGGCCTTTTAATAGTGTCTTTTACTGTATAAGAGCTAGATATTTTATTTAAAATGTATTAATGTATGCAATGGTTTTAATTAATGAAGCATAATAAAAAAAAATACTTACTTACTCTTAAATCTCTTTGTGAATAGCAAACAATCGTAAACTTAAACAAAAATGTAAGTTTACCTTGGTGAATCAGGCTCTTGGTTCCCATCCATCTCAATTACCAGTTTTAGGCGTGGTGATAGATTGAGAGTTTCCATTTGTTTCATTCAACAATTTCCACTTTTACCTGGGGACACTGGAGCCTGCAATATGCCATGAGAGAGCTACATGTACCTCTTCTATAAGGAAGGAGAACACTAATAACTTTGATTCTCTTGTTCGGCAGCCTTAAGCCAATCACTTATCAAAATGTTGAGGTGAGAGTCTCCCACTTTACTACATTTCGGAATTTTATTTACATCTCACCAACTGGATTACCTGCTACGCATCTGTGCTACAGGAGAACATCACAACCATATATGATGCAAAATGTCTGAGACATTTCCCTGAATCTATCATGATCCCCTTAAAAAAATGTAAATATTGAAAAGACATATCGCATCATTTCTCTGTGGGAACAACACTCATCCCTTTGTCTGCATTGGATGATTCTAGTAGCTGTTGAAAGAGCACACACTTGCTCAGCAGAAAAGCACGCTGGCAAATTTAAGATTTTCTCCAAACTGCAGGAGCAAAATCATATCTACCCAAAAAGTATTTTTTAGGCACCACCAGCTTTTTTTTTTACTGAAACTAGTTAACTATTCAATACTTTCCTACCTCCCCTGGCAGAGTTTTTACATAGTCAAGTGATAGGTATTTGTAAAAGTATAATGATTTTTGATTGCTCCCATGCCGCTGGACGTGCATAAATGAGACAATAAATGGATGCAATGGCTCCCAAACTCAATATCCCAAACACCTTTTAAGGAGGCAATTAGTGTTATGTAATCCTTTACCAATATAACTAAATATCGACTTCAGCATTATAAAGATATTGTTGTAATCTCAGTTCTGTATTAAATGGTATGCTCCGCACACCCCTCTGTTTCCCACCATGTTGGTATGTCCCTTGAGAGGTGACAGTAGAATGTTGAGGAGAGCTCTCCAGTTCTGGAGAGTGGATGACAGGAAATAAATGCTTTACTTACCTCGTCTTCTTGGCTTCATGGTTTTCTTCAAACTACAACACTGGCGACGTCTCTGCGCAGGGGGCAGCCTGTCATCTCCCCTTTCGTTACATTCTCTCCGGATTTGATAAAAAGGACGACAGCAAAACTGTTGGGGCAGTTTGACTCCACGACGAACCTACGCGAGGGATCGCAGCAACGGGTTCCTTGACAGCCTTTTCATGGTGCTCTCCGCTTATCCTGTGGTATAAACCCTCCGTGGAACTTCTGTCTCCTCAGCTGAGGAAGGCTTATGCCTTCATTTCATCCAGTCAGCGGCGCTGAGCTCAACACGCTCCTGCTATCCCCAGGCGCGTTAACACGAGAGGAGTGTACGTCCTTGGGGTTTCCCCTCAGTCAGCTGGCAAGTTCTGTCTTCGCAGCAGGAAAGTTCATGCCCTCGCCTCATCGAGTTCAGCGGCCGTGAGGGTGACACGCCTCCTGTCAGTTGCCGGCGTTTCAGCTGTTCCAGCCGGTACCACGGTGAAGCTGGAAGTCGACACGCCCCCTGTCAGTCCCAGCGCTTCAGCAGCGTCGAGCCGATACCACGGCGAAGCTGGGAGTCGACGCCTCTCGGCAGATCACCGGTGTTCCAGTCAACATCAGCCGGGTCATGCCTCTGTGAATCGGGAGGTCACCGATCATCGGTTTCTGTGCAGCGATCTGCCAGCCAGGGAGATAATTCGTCTTTTAAAGTAAGACCTTTCCGTTTACATTGTTTGCTTCCACTGTGATAGGCACACATTTCACGTGCCTTATGGAGTTACTGTGAGGCGCACCCAAAGAAGGAGATAGTATCCCTGCTTCTTGTACTACAGTGCGTTTCTGTTCTGTGATGCGCACACACACTGTAAACTACACTATTTAAGGTCTCCTCAGCAGGGTTTTCTCCAGAGTCTGGCAATCTATCAGAAAGAAAGAGGAAGTCGTATTTAAAGCAAATTCCCTCTAGATCTCACCTTATTACAGCGTTACAAGGGGATTAGAGTGACTTGGAGTATCCCCTACACAAGGCTCTGTTAGAGTGGGTTAGCTAGCGGGTGATTGTCCGCAGGGTGTATTCCCACACCTGCCAGGCAAGTTACGTCAACCAAGTACCCTCCATCTCTCACAATATGGGTACGCCTGGGATGAGCCAACCGCCCTCATTTTTAAATGACTGTGGTGATCCAGAAATACACTGGAAGGACTGGACTAAGCTGTTCGAATCCTATTTGATTGCGATGGGTGGAGAAAGGTTTTCTCCTTTGCGTAAACAACACATACTATTGCATAATTTGGGGGTGCATGGTCGTAAAGTTTACGAAACTTTACCCGAGCCTGAACTGGAGGAAGAGGACGATGCGGATGTGTACGACCTGACACTGATGAAATTAGAAATTCATTTTGGAGACAAAGTCAACGTGGTGCTTGAACGCCACAAATTCTTTAGCAGAGTACAAGGAAAGAGCGAATCCATCAATAATTACATAGCGGCTCTTAGAGGTTTGACGCAATTGTGCGACTTTGGGGAGCTTAATGATTCTTTAATAAGAGACCAACTAGTAAGATGTACTAACAGTGGGAAAGTCCAGGAAAAATTACTTGCAAAAAATCCGTCCTTAAAGGAGGCCATTGCCATTGCCCAATCTATTGAGCACACGGCCAAGTGTGTTAAAGAAATGAAAGCAAAGGAAGAAGTGGTCGCCCCCATTCAATGTGAAGAGGTTGATGGAGAAGTGCTAAAGGTGCATAATAGGGAAAGTGCGAAAAATCTATCCGTCCACAAGGAAGGTCAAAATTTGAAATGTTACAGGTGTGGAAGCAGCAACCACTTAGCTAATAGCCCATTTTGCCCAGCACGCAGTATTATGTGTAAAAAATGCAATAGAAGAGGGCATTTGGCCAGAGTATGCAGGGAGGGGACGAGTAACACTTCCAGGGTCAGCAATCCCAGTGGAGAAACACAGGCAAGATTCGTTTTCCAAGTCAAGGACAGTGATGAAACGTCCAAGCCCAACTATCCCAAATGTGTAATACATATAGACAACAAAGCCATTGAAGTGTTTGCTGATTCGTGTTCCCCGTATACTCTCATAAATGAAAAGGACTTCGAGGAAATCCTAGGTTGCAGCAAAAACATGCTACATCCTCCTGACATTACTCCTGAGGGGTACACCAGAGACCCCATTCCCCTAGTGGGGATGTTGAATAGCCACATAGAATTTAAAGGAAGATCTATGATGGGAAAAGTGTATGTGGTTGAAAAAGGGGCGAACCTTTTGGGATGGCAGCACCAAAAAGTACTAGGCATCATCCTTGATCCAAATAACAAAGAACAAGTCATTTTGGTAGACACCCTTGACAACAAGGAATGCTGTCGTCTACAAAAGGCCTTTCCTGACCTGTTTACAGAAAAACTAGGAAAATTGAAAGAGTTCCAGCACAAAATCAAAGTTAAGAAAGGCGCAAAACCAGTAGTTCATAGGGCGCGCCCTGTGCCGTTGCGCTTGCGAGAAGTTCTGAAAAACGAGCTGGACAAACTATGCGACATGGGGGTTATACAACCCATTGATGCATCTGAATGGTTGGCCCCCCTGGTGTTAGCGTCTAAGGCCAACGATAAGGGTATCCGCGTGTGTGTTGACTTACGCAGCCTAAACGACAACATCTGGGTGGAGAGGTTTCCTCTGCCCAACATAAATGAAATGTTGAGCACAATGGGTAAAGGGTGTTTTTTCTCAGTCATCGATTTGTCCATGGCCTACCACCAAGTCGAGTTACACCCTGATTCTAGACCGCTAACGGCGTTTTCTTCGCCGTTTGGTGCTTACATGTTTGTAAGGATGCCGTTTGGTTTAGCCTCAGCGGCATCCATCTTCCAGAAAGTGATGCAACAAGTGTTGGATGGTGTCAAAAACACGTTGTGTTTCCAAGATGACATTTTAATGTATGGGGCTACGGAAGAAGAACATGATGCCATTTTTAACACGGTGTGTCAAAGATTGACCAGGGCAGGTTTAACCGTGAAACTGGAAAAGTGTAAAATTAAAGTGGACTCAGTTGACTATTTGGGTCATACTATTTCCAAAGATGGATTCAAACCAAAGTATAGTTTGGTCCAAGCAGTTATGGACGCCCATGATCCTACCAACAAGGAAGAACTTAAATCGTTCCTGGGTCTTGCTGAATACATGTCTAAATATGTAAGGAACTTTGCTGACATGTGTGATGAGTTGCGTGACATGCTAAAAAAAGAGAAGGAATTTCTGTGGGAAGAAAAACACAGCATGGCGGTTAAGGCAATAAAGAAGAGCATTCTTGAGTCACCTGCGTTGGGCGCATTCGACCCATGCAAGAAAACGGTCCTGACCACAGATGCCTCCAACAAAGGGTTGGGAGCAATGCTATCTCAACATGAACAAGGGAAGGTCACTATTATTGCATTTGCATCACGGTCGCTCAACTCGGCGGAGAAGAACTATTCCGTGATTGAGAGGGAGGCTTTGGCGTGTTTCTGGGCAGTGAACCATTTTAAATTTTTCCTGTGGGGGATACAATTTGTTATACACACTGACCACAAGCCTTTGACCTTCATGTTTTCACCAAAAAATATACACAACAATTCCCCACGCATTGCTAAATGGGTCCTGGGGTTACAAAACTATTGCTTCAAAGTAGAGTATTTGCCAGGTCCTAAGAACGTAATTGCAGACTATTTGTCAAGGTCACCCCTGCAGGAGTATGCAAAAGAGGAAAAGTTGGACGCTCCTATTTTTTCCATGCATCTCTCTTCTTTGTCGAAGGAAGAGTGGGAGAAAAGCATGTCGGGGGACAAGGAAATGAGCATCCTCAGAGAGTTAATTCTCAATGGTTGGCCTGAACACCGTTCTCAAGTTCCAGAAGAAGTAAAGGATTTCTGGGAAGTGAGATATGAACTATCAGTTATGTCGGATATGATACATAGGGGGAAAAGAGTTGTTCCACCTGGCAGCATGAGAAACAAAATAATTGACCTGGCCCATGAGGGCCATTTGGGGAGGAGCCTGACCAAATGCAAAGTCAGGAACGATTTCTGGTTTCCAAAGATGGACTCCATGATTGAAATTAAAGTAAAGGAATGCAATAGCTGTGCAAGTAGTGATAAGAGCAAGGTTGCACGTAAGACACCCTTATCCCCTGTAGAGATGCCAGAAGTTCCTTGGACCAAATTGGCAGTCGACATAATTGGTCCCATGGAAGTTCTTGGCACCCAGAAGAGGTTTATGTTTGTATTGGTGGACTATACATCACATTGGGTAAACGTAAAGTTCACACCGCAGACTACCACGAGTAACCTCATCACATTCTTGAAGAATGTATTCGTGTATGAAGGTATTCCGGCAACATTGGTTACTGACAATGGAGTGCAGTTTACCTCAGAGGCCATGACCACTTTTCTCGAAGAGTTAAACATAAAACACGAGAGAACTGCACTCTATTGTCCGAGAGCCAATGGGTTGGTGGAGAGAACTAACAGGTTCATAAAAGAGCACATTCAGTTGGCCATTGCTAGTGGGTTCAACGTGGAAGATTCCCTGAGAGAGTGCATTTGGGCATACCACACTACCCCCAATCTGGTCACGGGAGTGTCTCCTTTTGTTAACTTAAGGGGAAGGGAACCGTGTACCAAACTGGTCCCGCACTGGCTGGGGGGTGGAAAAAAGGTGAACCCAGATCTTGGGGTCAGTAAGCAGCTGAGGTCCCAACATCAAAGTAGGTACAAGGGTTGGTATGATCATAGTCAGGGAGTCAAAACTCAAGAGTACACGAGGGGTACCACTGTGGTTGTGAAGAAGCCCACACATGTACAACCTGGGTTGAGCAAGTATCAGACACACCAAAAAGTGGATAAAGATTGCAAGAATGTGGTACGCCTAGAGAATGGTCAGACGTGGAGTAAGGACAGAATTGCTGTGTCATCTCAACTGTAAGTTGGTGTATTAGCCATGCCAAAAATGTATATGTCATGTTATAGTTTCTCTTAATACATATATAGGGAGATGTGTTGTAATCTCAGTTCTGTATTAAATGGTATGCTCCGCACACCCCTCTGTTTCCCACCATGTTGGTATGTCCCTTGAGAGGTGACAGTAGAATGTTGAGGAGAGCTCTCCAGTTCTGGAGAGTGGATGACAGGAAATAAATGCTTTACTTACCTCGTCTTCTTGGCTTCATGGTTTTCTTCAAACTACAACAGATATGTTTTGAGCTTTATGTCACATCAAATAAAATATGCTGTTGGAGACCTAGAATTAGGGTAATGTGTATGCCTCGAGTCTCTGCAGTGTGCAGCCACGTGTTTGCCACCTGTCCTAAACTGTTCAGATTCTGACAAAGTGTCTTTGACTGTATTTCCCAATTTTTAAGCTATCGGCTTGAACCGTCAGAAAATACCATTATTTTTGCATATTTAATTTCCTCCATCGTGGTTTAATTTTTTATTTAGAATGAATGTTGGAAGATTAGTTATTGCTCCAGGGTGCCTATGTGGGATATTGGAACTGCCAGTGTCTCTGCTTTCATTTCTCTTAATGTGAGACACACTTAATTGTTTTTCTCTTTTTATTTTAGTTTATTCCTACAGCTTCATTCTGCCTGTGCATGCAACGTTACGTTAAGGGATTCATTTGTTCAAACCCTTTTTCTCTCACATAAAAACTTACGTTATCAATGCTTGTTATTCTTCTGCTGCGATGGTTATTTTCTCTCTCTGCTGTGTCGGCTGTTGCTCCGTTGCTGCCTCTTTAGATGGTGTGGTAGGTTTTGAAGATAATATCAGACTAGATGGTTAACCAATGCACAGCTATTAGGTGGCAGTGATGTTGTCATATTCGGTTAGCCATCTGATAAGATGAGCAGCAGGACGCAAGATTCTCATTAGAGAAGCCAATGGGAAATCAAGGATGCTGGCTCATTGGTACCAGGCTAGGAAGAAGAGCATCACGTCCAAGTATCGGAAAGAAGATATTATTCTGCATAGAAAGAATGATACCAGGCTTTCAGAGTTTAATTTGCAATGTTTATCCTTCAGAAGTGTTTGTCGTTAATAATTCACCTAATGGTTCCATGTAAAGAGTAAAAGGAGTATAGAACCACTGTAATGAGGTCTGATGCCAGAAAAATAGCCAAAATGTCATCTACACTAAATCCTTGGTCCCAAATATTATCTGCAAAACTATTGCCACTGGGACAATGTTTTTGTAAGCAATATTTAGGACACAATATATATAACATATATATATTTCTCAATTGAGACCAAAAGCCATTTCATGTTAGTATGTGTCTATTCACAAAGGTAAATATTCATGTGCATATTTACACTTTTTTTTGCTAATCCCCAGTTCTAAGTGTAAATGTACACATAGAACTCACATGCCTACACCCCGTCAAATCAGGGGTGGAGCATTCAACAACCGATTTAGGAATGTAAAGGAGGAGACCATCACGATGTATGCAGAGAGGTTACTATGGGAAAATGTAAGAAAAGTTACTGAAATTTCTAATTCGTTAAAAACAAAATGTTAAAACTATTTTGTAAAATATACCTGTAAATTAATTTTACATTTTTATTTTGAAACTAGAACTAATGCAATGAACTATTACAACATATGAACTCCTCAAAATTACATGTTTTTAAAATAATTTTTTATTTAAAAGATTCATTTAGTTAATAAATAATATGCTTTACATAATAATGTAAAAACATCCTACTGTGTAAAATTTTAATTTGCATTTAATATTCACTAAATTGTGTCAAACACTTGACTGATTAATTGACATTAATTTAATATATTTTAAACAAGTTATATAGCTTAATGTGCTTTTTAAAATTACGTTTATTAATCCATGTTTAAAATGAATTACTAATGATGTATAATACTTGTAACATTCAGCAGAAATTCATGTATAGTTTAAATAGTGAAGATTTGTTTTACATTCTCTCCTAGGGGCTGTGACTTTAATGCACCACCTCTACTGATTTCTAAGGGCAGTGCCAGTGGTTAGCCATGTGTGGTGCTCAACTTACTCCAAGGTTGGACTGGAGTACATTTACACCTTTCGGACTGTAGTAACTTTAAAAGTGTACTTTGTGAATAGCAGCAGTCTTACTCTTATGTGAGTGTTGTTAGAATGTCATTCTATAAATCCCTTCTTTAATTTCTCCAATCTCACAACATTTAGCAGTATTTTCCATTTTCCAGCCACATTCCTTTGTCCCGTCCACATTTATTATAAAAATGTATACCTACTTGTATGCATATCTCTACCACTGCAGTGGAGATCTTTGCACAGAAAAGATAAGAGGGACAGAGGTGGAGATCTCCAGCCATAGTTTTGTGAACAGGATTTTGTAGTTTGTAAGTCATATTACTAGTGTACTACTTTATGGACAGCAAAATACAGTCTCTACTTAGGACCCTGAGAGTCCGTAGAGATGAGGGATGTAAATCAATCTATCTTCATGTCAGAGGTCAATTGTTGTATCAGGTTCTGTCTTGTCCAGTTGATGATGGAAATTAGGGTCAGTTTAGGTAGACACTTGCCATCCAGGATTGGATGGGAGTGAGGCAGCATTGCAGAAGATGGGTATTTTTGATTGAGGAGATTTTCACTCACACAGTTGTATAGCAATGGTCTATTTGTGAATGTTAATTTGGATGGAGGCCTATGAATGACTGAATGCAAATGTATGGGAGGCGATAATGGATCTTTGGGGATTTTGTGTGATCAGCTAGTGTCCATCTGGAAACGCTGGGCTTGGTGAATGATGTAAATGGGGAAATATTGAGGTACTGCTGAATTCCTTGAAAAGCATTTCTATTCAAGACTGTGGAGAGATTGAGTAGAACCAGAAGAAGGAGTCACTGATGTCTGCAATGTTAAGAGAAATAGCAACTGCATGGCCATTAATTTCCCTGAGAAATGACAGGCATAAGAGAAGTTTTGATTAATATTTGCCTGAATTTCATAAACTTCCAGTTTTCTTCCAGTTATTGTTATTTCAAAGTGATAGTAATGTTGTAAACAGAGGAGATGACTTCTAATCATGGGTTTTTCTTAAAGCGCTACTTAAGAAATTACTATCAAAGTTATGTATCTAATTATTGTGCTGGACAATTCCTTGAATCATATTGTGTTTTTCATTTTCATGCTTCTCTGACAAGCATAATGTAGTTGCTTTTAACAATATTTGCCCTTGTTGATGGAAATGGTGATACGGATGAAGTAATGGTGATACGGAGTGATATAACAGCTGTGTGCTAAACAGAAACTGAAACAAATATCCCAGTTCACTTCATTTTTAGAAATGTCAAGCACCTCTACCACCAGCTTTAACGAAGTAGAAATAGTGAGAGAATCAACAGTATGCACTTAAGTATTTAAAACAGAAGGCAATATTAGACAATGAATGAAAATGACCAACACGTTTATTAGTTAACTTTGCCCCCTTCGTGGATAAGAGGAAATGCCGACGTGTTTCCAACCCTAGGCTGTGTTAAGGGATTTTCATCAGGGCTGGAGCAAGGTGTAATCTGATTGTGTTACAATATTCGTCAATGCGTGTTGGTTTGTTCTTCAGTCAATCTTTTGAAATTTAAACAGGGACTTTTAAAATTCTGCAAGTCCATTCAAAAGAAGATCCAAAAGTCCTTGGAGGGTATGTTGGATTGGACCCTTTTTTTATTGGACACCCTTCTTTCTTATAATCTAAAAGTAGACCCATATATCTGCACTTGGACCTCAATATAATAAAGTTCCCACTTTATCCATAACTTGGTGTGTCCCCCTATCATAGAAAGCTAGGAGGGGGGAGAGACAAAAGATTACATAAATATCTGGAGGTGATGGTCCCGTGTCTATTATTACTTGAAGAATTAAGGGGACGCCAAAGAAAGCAATCTTGCTTTCAACCTCTATCCTTTTTGTCTTAAATTTGAACTATAAAGATATTATTTGCATAATGGCTAACATACAAAGTTGTTTTATATTGTAGATACCTTTATTTGGAATAATGTTGTAGAGAAACTTCTTTTCTCTTACAACTTCTGTCAATCACGAAGCCATCTCTGGTCGTGTTATACTTTGGTAGGTACAACTTTTACCTACTTGTAATATATGGAGTTTAGATACAAACTGGAGGAACTGTAAATCTACTAAATATAAATATAATTGCTGTATGAAGGTTGAACTGCAGATGGGCTTAGATCCAAAAAGAATGCATTAGGTATTCTTTCCCTTATCATTTCCCCTTTTCTTCTCTCTCTTTCTCGATTTCTGTCTTTGCTCTGAACACAATTTGATATATTAGATATATAAAATGTCAGATTGAAGAGTTCATTCCCTCCTGTGGCCCTCCGAGGACTATTGGATCTTATGAAATTTATAACATTTTGAATTCATATGTTTCTAGAAAAATTGGAAATATAATGTTTATGAGGCGTGTTTGTTTCTTTGTTGGTTTCTATGTATTGGTATTGTACAATCAAAGAACAAAATTTGAGAACATTAAGACCTAATATATCACATCTAAGTGATAATTGTTCTTATTCAATCTTAGAAAAACCAAAAAAACACCCAAAAAATGTTTCTTGTCGTCTGTATGAATCCTTATGATAAAGATTGTTCTATGTTTTTTAAGTGTTGTATGTATATTTATACATGTATGTCTATGTGTTTTTAACAGCCCTGAAGAAGTCAGTTCTCAGGACGAAATGCGTAGGCTGTGTGTTTTTGCAATGTTCAATGTTATATGAACACGGAATAAAGGGATTAAACCAAGGAACTTCTATCCGCCTATAAATTGGAGCTGGACTGTATAATTGTCCCAATTGATTGGTTTTGCTATAATGTGGTGCACCTGTGCTTTTGGTACATGTAATTAAGTTCCTGAGGGAACGAGCATTGTGACAGTGGGTGCTGTTCGGTGTGCACACACACCCTTGTTTTTTTTAAAAAATACAAAAGGGACATGAACTTGGGAGTGATATTGGGTGAGGTGCTGTTAGTAAGAAGGTTCCACTGTTATTCTTAGAATAATTTTTCCATTCAAAAGAAGATGGTGAGCTTGCATGTTCAACTGGGAACTTGTGAAAGCATGAATCGTCCTTGTTCCGCTTTTTCGTTTGTTTAATAGCTCGTGCTTTGTGTCGAGCGATTTTGTATTTCAACGCAGCCACGGTCGCTTTACTCGTGTGCTGTTGAAGGATAGTTACTTCTCCATGGTGTGCTCACGCTGTCAGCTCTTCCTTCGTGTTTTTAGGTTGAAGCCATACCCTGACAGCATTGTGCTTGGACATTTCAACCACTTTTATCTGACTTGAGAGCCCTCTAGTGACTACCGGTGAAGAAGCATCTCCACTATTGGAGTCAGTTTGCAGTAAACACTTCTTTCAAATCAAAGAATTTTGCAGATGCTTGTTGTCCTTCCTAGTGCAAACTCCCTGCTTCCCCTAGAATGAGGAAAACAAATGTTTCATTCCCATGGAGGACGCCTCACACAGCTGCATTCATGTTCCTTCACATGGCTATAGGAGCTGCACAAGGCTACAGTAATACTACTTGACCATAGAGGGAGAGTACATAATAATAGAGCATAAACAACCAAAATGAATTACTTAATTGTGTTGTACTTACCAGTGAAATGAAAGCACTTATAAATAGTAGAGTGTGATCACAAACTTAAAAATATATATATTTAAAATGTATTGAAATCTGCAATTTGGACTCATAATTATGTACCAGCTTTAGCAAAAAATTAATCATTTGGAAAACAAGCACAACTGGTTAAAATAGCAAAAGTGTGTATGGAAATTTATATACGAAAGCCACACATCCAGCGCTTGGTGCAGGTCATTTGAAGCAGTTGCTTTTGACTTGAGCTGGACCTATATCAACAACAAATGGAACTGCAGCTTTATGGAAATATTTAAATGGTTTTGCAATTGACCAAGAGGGGACACCTAATAATGACTTGTGGAAATCAGCTTCATGAAAGGATTTCAATACCTGTCATTCCACTTTTGAGGGACACCTATTGCCAACTAGTAGAACTGCAGGTTGATGTAAGAATTTGAATGGTTTTACATTTGACTTGTGAGTAACACCTAGTAATGATTTGTGGAACTGCACCTCCATAAAAGACTATCAATGCATTTCCATTTGACTTGAGGGACAACTAGTAACAATTAGTGGAACTTAAGGTTCAAGGAAGAGTTTCAAAGCTTTTGCATATGACTTTTAGAGGGACACCTAGGAAAGACTTGTGGAACTGCATCATAATAAAAGAGTTCAATGCTTTTGCATTTGACTTGTGAGGAATACCGAGTGAAATTGAACCTTCATGAAAATCAATCAATCAATCAGGGGTTTGTTAAAGCGTGACTACTCACCCGTAAGGGTCTCAAGGCGCTAGGGGTGGGGGTGGAGGGTGCAGGTTCCATTCAATCAAGGAGGAGGTCTGTTGAAGAGCCAGGTTTTGAGGTTTCTTGCAAAGAAGGGGAGCGATGTTGTCTGTCTGAGGTGGAGCGGAAGGGCGTTCCATGCTTTGGCCCCGTAGAAGGAGAAGGAGCCGCCTCCCGATCTGGTCTTTCTGGTGCGGGGGACCACTGCGTAGGAGAGCTGGGCTGATCGTAGGGTCCTTTGGGGTGCGTGGAATTTGAGTCGGCTGTTCAGGTATGCTGGTCCTGTGCCATGCACGGCCTTGTGTGCGTGGTCAAGTATCTTGAAAGTGATTCTAGCCTCGACGGGGAGCCAGTGGAGTGTGCGCAGGTGCTGGGAGATGTGGCAGTGTTTTGGCAGGTTGAGGACCAGTCTTGCGGCTGCATTCTGGAGCTTGCGGGTGAGGTTTTTGTTTATTGTGGTGTAGAGTGCGTTGCCGTAGTCGAGTCTGCTGGTGACCAGGGCGTGAGTCACGGTCTTTCGGTGTTCGAGGGAGATCCATTTAAAGGTCTTACGGAGGAGGCGGAGCGTGTGGAAGCAGGAAAATGAGACGGAGTTGATTTGGCGGTCCATTTTGAGCTCGGAGTCGAGGATGATTCGCAGGTTGTGTGCGTGGTCCGTGGGGGTTGGTGGGTTTCTGAGGGCGGGGGGCCACCAGGTGTCACTCCAGGCATCGGGGTTTGGGCCCATGATGAGTACTTCTGTTTTGTTGATGTTTAGTTGTAGGCAGCTGTTTTTCATCCATTTGGCGACGGCTTCAATGCCTTCTCGAAAGTTGTGTCTGGTGGTGTTGGGCTCGTTGGATGGGGAGAGGATGAGTTGGGTGTCATCTGCACATGACACGATGTTGAGTCCGTAGGTTCTGATGATGGGAGTGGAGCCATGTAGACGTTGATAAGCGTCGGGCTGAGTGAGGAGCCCTTGGGGACTCTGCAGGTGGTAGGTGTTGGGTCCCAGAGGAAAGGAGGTAGTCTGACCCGCTGCGTACTGCCGGAGAGGAAGGAACGGATCCAGTCGAGAGCCTTGTCCTGGATTTCTGCGTCATAGAGTCTGCGTTTTAGGATGCTGTGGGAGACTCTGTCGAATGCCGCTGCAGGTCGAGGAGGATGAGAGCTACTTTCTCTCCTTTGTCCAGTAGGGTGCGGATGTCATTTGTTGCAGCGAGGAGGGTGGTTTCCGTGCTGTGGTTTTTATCTGAAGTCGGACTGGGAGGAGTCGAGGATGATGTGTTCTTCAATGAATGTGGCGAGTTGGCTGTTGATGGCTTTCTCGGTGACTTTTGCTGGGAACGGGAGCAGGGAGATGGGTCTGTAGTTTTTGAGGTCGGTGGGGTCTGCCGACGGTTTCTTCAGGAGGGGGTTGACCTCGGCGTGTTTCCAGTCGTCGGGGAACGAGGCGGTCTCCATGATGAGATTGATGGTGTGGCGGATGTTGAAAACTAAGACGGCGGTATGATTAAGCATTCACTAAAGACATGAATTCTCTCTAGTTAAAACCTGTTTCTTGTCTTATGTTGACTAATGTCTGGACTCCATCTTGTAATGTCATGCCTCCACGTGCTTTGCACGAGAAGAGTCCTTCCTTCTTGTTAGTTGCTCTCGTGATCTGCCTAGTAACAGTCTATAAATAGCTCCTTTGTTCGTCTGACGCATGCCCAGACTTGACCACATCTGTTATCAGTTAGTCCTTGCTTGACCATGTTTTTGCGGGCTCAGGACATTGTCGTCTCCGCCCACATATTGATTCTGTATCGAAAATGTCCATAAAAGGTAAAGAACTTTGCCTCATGTTGTATCCACCCACTTATGAGCCCCTCTGTTGTGAATAAAAGGGGACCGCGTACGCAAGTTCTTTGTGCTACTCTATGCAATACTGAAGAGTGTTGTATGGGTTGTAGGACCACCCTTAAGGGTTAATAAACTCTGTTTTTGTATTTGCAGTTTCCGTGCCAACTTCCTTCTAACTTTTGTTACAGGAGAGCGAACCCTTGTATTCTGCGGGCCTAGCTGGGGCCTGTATTCTTCAATTGGCGCCCGTCACGTGGGGCTCATCGGCGACTCGGATGCTCGAAGGACTGGTCGTGACGAAGGTGAGGAATTTGGCCGGGGATGTGATCACTGCCAGCGGCGTTTTTTAATCCTGGCATCCCGAGGTTTCTTCCTTCACTTCCGAACTGACCTTCTGGGTGGCGCCGGTCCTCGACTGAGACCTCTTCTGTCAGTTTTGCCGCGACAGCCGTTTGGGCGAATTTTGGAACTTGGCAGTTGGAATCTGGACACTCTTGATTGGTAAGAACCGTTGTACGGTACTTGCTCCGAGTTCTGAAGCCTGGGTTGGCTATTTGAGTTTGATGACCGGTCATATTTTGTATTGATTACTGTGAGAATATATGCGTTGCAACACATATAGGCAGGTAATGTGGAGATATTTCTCCGGAGCTGTGAAAATTTGAACGGCACAAAGTTTAAGTGCCATTTTTTGATAATACTGCATATTTTGCATTATTTTTGAGCATGCCTGCTTTCAGCGCACTCCGTAAGTGGTGCTGCTGTTTTGGAAACCGGTTAAATCTCGAGGAATCTGCTCAAGCCCCCCCAGAGGGGACTCCTAATAGGGATATGTATGTGAAGCATGGTCTTTCCTCTATAATGTACAGCACAGTGTGGAGGAAATACACTAAAAAGGATCCTGAGTTGCGATGGCCTTTGTATGGATCGTTTGATATGCGTAAGATTGAGTATGTGGAACAGTGTTTGTGTAAACGGCGTGCTCGGCAAGACATGTTTGAATGTGTACGGTTATGGGTAAAGGAAGTGCGTGAGCGAGAGAAACGTGAGAAAGCGCTGTTTGATAAAGAGCAACGGAAAAATGATCATGTGAGAGCGCAGGAAGCGAAGCGTCGGGAAGAAAGAGAACTGGCGGAGAGACAAGAGAAAGAGCGTAGGTTGCAAGTCTCGGGTCAATATGCTGTCCGCCAGCCACTTTATCCTGTCCTTACTAATCTTGAAGATGATTTTTATTTATTAGATCGCTCTCCGCCCCCTTATGTTGGCGCGTCCGCCCTGAGATCACAGGATTCTGGATCGGTTTCGGATAAGGTAGACACGCGGTCCATGTTATCAGTTGAGCGTATGGGTGAGCTTTGGAAACTTTCTTTGCGTGCGCTTAAAGGCAAGCTACCCCTTGCTGAATTGTTGGACTCTTTGGAAAGTTGGCAGGATAAAGAGAAGTTGTATTTTGCGACAACTTTTTCTGATGAAGTGATTAATGCCTTTCGGAAATATTCTGATGTTTTCGAGCCTGATGCTGTAGTTTCAGATGCTAAAGCATTACGTAACAGTGTTTTTCTCCCTCTAAGGTACCCGATGCGGTCCGACGGCTGTTTGCATTGCGGGACGCGGCGTTTGAACTTCAAGAGAGAGCGCGTCTAAAGTCAGGGGAGAAGGAGCAATCGGATTCACGTACCGGCGGCGACCAGTCATCTACCTCCCAATCAGATAAGAGTGAACTAGTGCATGCTAAACCGATGCGAGAGGCGGCACCTTTGTATGTTCCTTCTAAAGGAGCAGGAAATAGTTCAGATATATCTTCCCCCGATGCTAGGGGATATTTTGTGTATAATTGGGTTTATACTCCCTGGCATAGGGCTGATGTTATGGCATTAAAGAATGCATTGCCTGACCCCCGCAAGAATCCAGCGGCCTTTTACGAAGAGGTTGAGGGGGCCTTGAATTCTTGTACTATGACCTTAGCAGATATAGATTTGTTCTTTGGGCTTATTTTACCACCGGATATGTGGCGATCTGTGCGGAAGGTGGATGATCACGCCGCTTTTAAGGCCAAATGGTCTGAGATTGAGGATGTGGATAGGGAGAGAAAACCCGCGCAAAAACCACCCCAGCTTATTTTAGATCTTCCCACTGCTATTTTGACTAAATTGAAAACAATTATCCCCCCTAAAAAGATTGATTGGAACATGTTAGCCTCGTGTAAACAGAAGGTTGATGAATCGGTTTCAGACTTCTTTACGCGCTTCGAGGAGACATTTCATGATTTCAGTGGTCAGTCACTTACGGATGATACGGGTCGACATCTTTTTGTTGATAAATACGTGGCGAATTTATTACCAGGAATAGCAGCTCGTTTAAAAGCGAGTGAAAGTTCCTGGTCCACTTCGTCTCCGGCATCCCTCCTGACTATGGCTCAGTATTATGAGCATCAGGAACAAGAAGCGAAGGGGCATGAGGAGAAGAAATCTAAAGATTTGAAAACTAAGGTGATGTTAGCACAAGTGTATGGTCCGCCTCGTCGGGGTGTCGACAGAGGTAGAGGAGGATCCTATGGTCCCCCTTCCGTTCGGTCAGATGTTAATAGAAATCAATGTGCGTATTGTAAACAGTCGGGTCATTGGGCTAGAGATTGTCCGGTATTATATGCATCTCGTCAGGGACGTGGTCAGGGACCACTGAGAGGTAGAGGGGGCTTTTCGAATTTCAGAGGGAATCCCAATGATCGTGCTCGATTTGACTCTAACGTGCAGCAACGAGATAGACCTAATGTATTTGATCGACAAAATCAGTATCAAATGTCTGGGAATGACCGCCCTGGGTACCATGATTCGCAGCATGCATAGGATTGCGTTGGATGGGGGTTGGAATCAGTTGAAGTACCGGTTGATCAGAAGGGTCCTTATGTTTCAGCAAGTGTTTTGGGTTCTACTGATCGGTTCCTAGTTGATACCGGAGCTACTCGCAGTGCACTGTCCAAACAATTGGTTCCGAGGGCTCCCCCATCTGGCTTAATGGTTACATCGGTAGGGTTTGATGGTACACTCTCTCGAAGCCCTCTTTCCCGACCCCTTGCCTTCCATGTTGACCACTTTTCTGCACCCTGTCCGTTTTTGCTCGCTCCGAACACGCCCGACAACATTATGGGTCTTGATATGCTTAAGCACTTCAGAGCTACGATCCGCTGCTCCCCTACTGGAGTACGTGTGATATTAAACGATAATCACCCACTGACAGACCGGATGTGTGTGGTTGCGGAGGATACTGCATTGGCTTCCCTCCCTCATTCTTTGTGGGCCACTTCGGATACTGATGTGGGACAGATGGTGATCCCGCCTGTCCACATTAGTGTCCAGGAGGGTGCGGTGTTACCTCGCCTTCCTCAGTATCGTATTTCTCAGGAGGGGGAGGAGGGGGAGGAGGCACTCATACAGATTGTGCAGGATTTGATTAAGGTGGGAGTGGTGGAGGAAGTTCCCTGCAATGTCTGCAACAGCCCTATTTTACCCATTTTGAAGAAAGATACCGACATCAGGGTTTATCGTTTTATCATTGACTTAAGGGAAGTGAATAAGATTGTGATACCTCAGTATCCAGTGGTTTCTGATATCACGACGTTACTCACTTTGGTTCCGCCAACGGCGACCACGTTTTCAGTTACTGATTTAAAAAATGCTTTCTTTTCGATTCCTATTCATCCTGATAGCCGATACCTCTTCGGTTTTACTTTGAATAATAGGTCTTATAGATTTTGTAGAGTCCCTCAGGGTTATACAGAAAGCCCTAGTATTTATAGTCAAGCATTGAAAAGGCAATTGGATTCCTTTGTTCTGCCTGATGGTGTCGCCCTTATACAATATGTCGATGACATCTTGTTGGCGGCTGACTCTCCTGAGCTGTGTGAGAAGACTACGTTATCTTTGCTTTCCTTTTTGGCATCTCACAATCACAAAGTGTCGAGGAAGAAATTGCAATTCTGTAGACCAAAGGTGACTTATTCGGGTCACCTTTTGTCTAAGGAGGGGCGTGCACCAGATCGTATTCAAGCAATTTTGGACACGCCAGTACCTTCCACACAGAAGGATGTGCATGCATTCTTGGGTCTAGCCTCTTTCTGTAGGCAATGGATATTGGGGTTTTCACACATAGCTAAGCCATTGTTAGCACTTTTGACAAAAGACACTCCGATTCCTCTTCCCTGGTCAAGTGAGTGTGAAATTGCTTTTCAGCAATTACGACAAGCCCTTTGTTCAGCACCAGTGTTAGGTACCCCTGATTACACGAAGCCCTTTTCACTGTATGTGCATGAGAAAGATGGATGTGCATTATCAGTTTTAGTGCAGATGCACGGCGACAAGCAGCGCCCTTGTGCATATTTTTCGGCTGCACTTGATGCCCGAGCATTACCAGGGTGTTTTCGCTCGGTCACGGCGACAGCTGTGTCAATACGCCAAAGCGAGGGAATTGTGTTATCTCATAAATTGTTGGTATTAGTTCCCCATGCTGTGGATGCCCTGCTTAATCAGACAAAGACTCAGCATTTGACCAGTGCTTGTTTAACGGGATATGAGTTGACGCTTTTGGCTCCTCATATTACGTTAAAGAGGTGTGCAACGCTAAATCCAGCCACATTGCTGCCGTTTCCGGAAACTCAGTCTGAAGCACGGAAAACCCATGACTGTATTCTTGTGACTGAGGAACAGACAAAGGGTCGTATTGATCTCCAGGATACGCCCTTTACAGATGTAGATGGAGAACTGTTGGTGGACGGATCATGCCTGAAGCTACCAGATGGTACGACTTCAGCAGCGTATGCAATTACCACATTACAAACAATAGTGGAGACTGCACGCATACCGCAGAAATCAGCTCAGGCAGCGGAACTGATAGCATTAACACGAGCATGTGAGCTCAGTACAGGATTGTGTGTGAATGTTTATACAGATAGCCGCTATGCCTTCGGAGTAGCGCACGATTTCGGCCTACTCTGGAAGGAGAGAGGGTTTCTAACGTCACATGGAACCCAGATAATGTATGGGGAGTTAGTTCACAACCTTTTGACTGCATTAACATATCCAAAGAAGATTGCTATAGTTAAATGTAGTGCCCATAAGAAGGTGGTTGATAAAGTTGGAGAAGGGAATGCTTTAGCAGACCGGGTGGCGCGAGAGACTGCGATGCAGCCTGGTGCTACTGCAATGTATGTTGTGAAATCGCAGACAGAAAAATGGCACGATGCCAGGAGAGAAGTGTTGGAGATACAGAGGACCGCTTCCGATAAGGAACGGGAGCAATGGTCCAATGATGGACAATTAGATGATGAAGGGTGTTGGAGAAGTAAGCAGATGGATAAATGGAAGTTACCCACAGCCTTCGTACAACCTATGGTTCAGATGGCACATGGACTAGCGCATGTCGGAGCTTCCGCAATTGTCAAATTACTCACACGAGTTTGGGAGCATCCGGAGATCGCTAGTACGGCAAAGAGGGTAGTGCAGACCTGCATGATTTGCCTAAGGTACAACCCAGGAAAGGGTACACGAACTCCAGCAGGACGATTTGCAACGCCTACTGCACCCTTTGAGGTTTTGCAGATGGATTACATTCAGCTTGAGCGCTGTAACAATCTGAAGTATGTTCTAGTAGTGGTTTGTGCCTTCAGTAAATGGGTTGAGGCATACCCTACGAAAGACAATACTGCAATGACTACAGCGAAGATGCTATTGAAGGAGTTTTTCCCTCGATATGGTGTTTGCAGATTGCTGTGGAGTGATAACGGACCTCATTTTATAGCAGATGTTATCAAGTATGTCCTGAATGGCCTAGGCATTACACAGAAGTTCCATGCAGTGTTTCACCCTCAGTCTGCGGGATTGGTTGAGAAATATAACGGTACTCTGAAGCTTAAGATCGCTAAGATCCAAGCTTCAACTTCTTTGACTTGGCCAGATGCTTTACCGCTGGCATTATTGTCAATTAGATCGATACCGCATTCTCGGACCGGTCTCACACCCTACGAGATCGTGTTTGGACGCCCAATGAATATTTGGGGTCCACCAAAACCGCAGTTAGTGTATGATGTACCTTGTGTAATGATGAGTGATTATCTGGCACAGTTAACGGATAATTTGGTTTCTATTCATCAACAGGTTCGAGAAGCGCTCCCTGATCGGTCCACAGGTGAAGGTCATAACCTCCGACCTTGCGATCAGGTTATGATCAAGGTATTTGAAAGGACGAACAGTCTGGAACCGAGATGGGTTGGTCCTGAGCAAGTCTTGCTCGCAACGAGGACAGCTGTGCGAGTTTCCAATCGGAAGAACTGGATCCACTCCTTGCACTGTCGTAAAGTGCCGCCTGGATTGGTGGACCCTGCTGTGCTGACCGACCATCGAGAAATCCTGACTGCGGAGAAAGGCCGTGCTGTGGAACCGAACGACACTGAGGAGCTCTTCCCGGACCAAGCGATCCCTGGAGGAGAGAGATATTATCTTCGACCGAGGAAGTGATTTTTCTTTTTCTGTACCCAGATACGTTGTCAGAACGGCCCTTAGGTTAGTGAAACGGAGAGCCAATGAGGCAAGGGGGGGGGATCAGCCCTGCATTAGTGTAGTGACACCCGTCTTGGCCCGCTGGTGAAGAAATCAACGGCTGCCTAAGGGGAAGAGTTCTGACAACCTTTTAGTTTCAGGAAGATACTGACTTTTTACTACAAGATGGAAAAGAAGAAGATTCTTTGTGCGACAAGCTTTATTATCATTGTAGCTGTTGTTGGTATAACCACATGGTGTGTTGAGGATGTGACTCCTGCCCGTGAGTTGCTTGTTTTGACCACTCCAGTGCCTGAGGAGCACTACTTCTATACCCTTCCGTATCAAGAATTGAAGCATCGTCAGTCTTATTTGAATAACACTTTCATCCAGATGTTGCATCATACCCATGTTGCTACGAATGCTACTCACTGTTGGATATGTGGTATGATGCCAGCTCATCAGAAGAAAGGAGGAACGCCATTCATACCCCTTCCTTTTTCTCATAATGGCTCTTGTAGAGCATGGTATACTTTGCTTTTTGCCACACGGAAACCTACAGTGGGACGATTACTTTTCAGACTTAATAGGGAATGTCATCAAGATTAAGATGGCTATCCACAAGCGAATGGGACAATATGGGAGTGGGAAGAATATCGACCAGACAATGAATCGATCCCCTACATTTTCACGAACACCAGAGACACTGCAGGGAAAGAACGCTTTGTGATTCAAGTGGCACAAGCTCAAGCGGACCTGTGTGTCCAGAGTGTGGGTCATATTCCTGTTGGTGTTAGTGATTGTATTATTGTTCTGAATATAGATGGATTAAATAATAGTACTTTCTTAGCTTCCCATAATACGTACTTTGTATGTGGGAATAAGGGTTATTACCGCTTACCAGCCGGCTGGTCCGGAGTATGTTATGTAGCGTTTTTATTACCTCCTGTATTCTTAGCACCTGCATCCTATCATAAAGATTTGAAGTTGCTGAACAATGTAACTGTAAATAGGTATAAACGTACTCTATCCATTGATGATGTTGATCAAACTGATACTAGCTTACAGCAGTATATTGATTTTAACTTAGGATTGTTTCTCTTTGTTGGAGCTGCCCTAAATAGTAGGAAGGTTCGTAGATTAACAAGAGTTGTAGAGGCTGTGACGAATCAAACCGCTGCTGCTCTTGGGAATCTTACGGAAGAACTACAAATTACTAGAATTGTTGCATTACAGAATCGTATGGTGTTAGATGTTATGTTAGCTGATAGAGGTGGAGCATGTAAAATTATCGGAAGTAGCTGCTGTGTGTTCATTCCTGATCATACGCCATCAGTTTACAACGCTATTAATAAATTGCATAAAATCGCAGCTGTGATTCATACAGAAAATGGTACTTGGACCTTTTCTGGATGGTTTTGGGCATTGATCACTACATGGGGATGGAAAGTTTTAACTGGTCTCTGCATTATTGTAGCAGTTCTGTTTTCCTGTTGCATCTGTGTCCAGTGTGGTCCTTCCCTCAGTTCTTTATGTGTGTCATTTTGTATTCCTGATAAGAAAGCTATTGCCAATGTCACCCACCAGAAATATTTAACCAAAGAGGTGGAAGAGATGATGAAAATTTACATTATCCTAATAAGCCGAATGTCTTCAGTAAATGCTGAAAGGTTCGTCTGTTGGAAACTAAGACGGCGGTATGATTAAGCATTCACTAAAGACATGAATTCTCTCTAGTTAAAACCTGTTTCTTGTCTTATGTTGACTAATGTCTGGACTCCATCTTGTAATGTCATACCTCCACGTGCTTTGCACAAGAAGAGTCCTTCCTTCTTGTTAGTTGCTCTCGTGATCTGCCTAGTAACAGTCTATAAATAGCTCCTTTGTTCGTCTGGCGCATGCCCAGACTTGACCACATCTGTTATCAGTTAGTCCTTGCTTGACCATGTTTTTGCGGGCTCAGGACATTGTCGTCTCCGCCCACATATTGATTCTGTACCGAAAATGTCCATAAAAGGTAAAGAACTTTGCCTCATGTTGTATCCACCCACTTATGAGCCCCTCTGTTGTGTATAAAAGGGGACCGCGTACGCAAGTTCTTTGTGCTACTCTATGCAATACTGAAGAGTGTTGTATGGGTTGTAGGACCACCCTTAAGGGTTAATAAACTCTGTTTTTGTATTTGCAGTTTCCGTGCCAACTTCCTTCTAACTTTTGTTACAGGAGAGTGAACCCTTGTATTCTGCGGGCCTAGCTGGGGCCTGTATTCTTCACGGAGCATGGGTGAAATGGTGTCGTAGGCTCTGTTGAAGATGTGGTGGGGCTAGGGGTCCATGGGGGCCCCTGATGATATTGACTTAATTGTCTTCAGAGTGTCTTCGGCGGTGAGGGCTGTCCAGTTGTCAATCGCTGGTTTCCGGGTGTCGGGGATGGTTGGTGAGGGTTCAGTGTGTTGGTTGTCTTCGTTGAAGTTGTCGTAGATGCTCTTGATTTTGTAGTGGAAAAAAGTGCTCAGTTTGTCACAGAGGTCTTGTGAGGGAGGGATGTTGGTAGACTCGCTGGTGGGCTGGGCAAACTCCTTGATGATGCTGAAGATTTCCTTGCTGTTGTACACGTGGGTGGAGATTCTGTCTTCAATCGCTTTTTTCCTCGTTTCTCTGATGAGTTGATGGTGGGCATTGGTGGCAGCTCTGAAATTGTTGTGGGCTTTTGTGGATTTGGTGTTCCTCCAGGCCTTTTGAGGCAGCGGCAAGTGCGTCTGGACTCTCGAAGTTCGGTAGTAAACCATCTGGCTTTCTTGGCTAGGGGATTGTTGTTTTTCTTGAGGGGGGCTAGGGTGTTGGCGCTGTCCGAGATCCATCTATGCAGGGTTCGGGCTGCGGTGTTGGGGTCGTCGTTTTCTGTGATGGTGGGGGTGAAATTGTTGAGTGAGGAGGTGAGCTGGTCGTTGGTGATTTTGGTCCAGATTAAAACTATCAAAGCTTTTGCATTTGACTCGTGAGGGACACCCAGAAGTGAGTGGTGGAACTTCAGCTTTGTGTAAGAATTTCAATGCTTTTGCATTTGATTTGTAAAAGGCACCTTGTAACCGCTAGTGGAACTGCAGCTTCATGTAAGAAGTTCAATATTTTTGTGTTTTGACTTGTGGGGGACACCTAGTAGTGACTTGCGGACCTGCAACGTCATGAAAGAATTTCAAAGCTTTATTAGAGTAGCTTAGGTAGATATGCAAATTTTTATGTTGATGCCATATGCCCTCAAGTTTGTGAAGGATATTTTCAAAGTTGATCTTACTCAAGAGGGACATTTAGTGACAATTTGAGTTATTGCAGCATTGTAACAGACTTGTTGAGCAGTATCTTTTGACTTGAGAGGTACATATAGTAAAGTTCTGAAGGGCTGCAGTCTTAATAAAGACTTCACACAGTTTTTCTGACTTGGAAAGGACATCTAGTAATTGCTTGAGATAACTGTGGCCATGTGAAAGGCCAGACCGATTGGCATTGCCAATGTTTATTTATTTTGGCACCACAGTGGTGTGAGTTTAGTATTTCATAAACTAACAAGCTCAAATATTTTATAAAAACATAGAAGTATCCTACAATCTCATGAAACTATGTAATAAACTAGTAAGCATAATGGTCAAAGATAAGAACTAATGCCCTTATGCAGGTATTCCATCCTTGCTATTCCAGGTGCCTTACAGCCTATGGCACTTGTAATACAATGAACGGAATATTTACCAAGACTGTGACAGAGTAACCCTTTCCGTCACACTCCGTATAAGGCCATACATTTGTTACAAGAACAAGGTTATTTGTCAGACAAGGTGTATTTTTAATTATTCTAATAAAGTTGTAATCTTCATAGTTATTTTTATCTGTTCCTCTAGAAAATCAACCCTATTGCAAAGTGATGCCTATTGAATACTGATTTGTATATTATGAATGTGTCCCAGTGAAAATATATTGCTGTTTAATGCGATCACTTAAAATGAGGTATATTTATCGTATTCATTTATTAGAAGTTTTAAAAGCTTGTACAGAGCGACTAGATGACAGATCTCTCCGAACAGGATCGATTTGCAAGAGCATTTGGACCTTATAACACAGGTTTGTCCCGTGAACATTATATCATAGTGTAACTAAGTGTCACTGTTATAGAGATCGGAGAAAATGTAATAAAGAAGTACATTATATAAAACACATCGACAAAAAGGAATACTCATATGATCAAATAAAGGCCGCATTTCCAGGGCATTAGGGAAAAATAGTTAGAATAAATAGTTCGGGGCGCCATCATGGCTCCTTCTTGGAAGAAGTGACTGGAACAACAAGCATTTCATCTCTTTTTTGAAGGATTCATAGAAAGGTGTTTTCCCAATAAGAAGTGTATGAGGGTTTCAGACTGTGAGTACACTTCTAGAGAAGCACAATATTCATGTTTTACCATAATGGGGGGCATTTCAAGAATAAGGATGTCAGCGCTTCAAATCTGATACTACCATCAGAGTGAGTCAGCTCCCATATATTTATATTTATATTACCCAGTGGCGGTCGCCACTAGGTAATTTTAGTTAGGATTGCTTTACAATAGGAACAGTGTTTTGTTTTGCTAATTACTTTGGCGGCGTTTGCTGAATCTCCATGAAACCCTCAAAAAAGGTGCTACTTTTTGACTAGTTTGTGCATGTCAAGTTTTGAGATGATCTATCAAGTGGGGCCTAGAAAATAGACTTCTTTAAGACTGGCTACAGTAAAAACCGCTGAGCGGAATCACACCAAATTTGGCAGCAAGCTAGAACATGGTCCGCGTATTGAGCTTTTTGTGATGTGGTGCATATAATTTATTCAGTAGTTTTTGAGATATAAAAAAGAATGCAGATTTGGACAGTTGGGCTTCTCACTGTCTCTCACAGGAGAGCCAATTTAAAAATACAATGTTCTGATTGGCCCAGGGAGCCTATTTCCCTTGGGCCATATCACTCCTGTGAGAGTGAGCACTCTGATTAGCTACCAGCAACATGAGAAAAATGTTGCTGGCAGTCATTGCAAGACTCTGAGAACTTAGTCATCTGTCCTGAAGTTGTAAAAAAAATAAAGATACATGGGGCAGGTTAAGGATGCCCTGAGCTACTATGCCCCATGGGGGGACCCAGAGGAACCCCGAGGCCAAAAACAAAATAAAATGGGAAAAAAGGCCTCATCCTGCAAGACTCTTGCAGAATTGTATTTAAATGCCTTATGCCCCAGGGAGCCTACCCCCAGAGCTGATTTCATATAGAGGAGGGGGGCTACGTGGCCCCCATCCCTGAGCCTCCAAACGTTCCAGAGAGCCCACCCGTGGCCAAAACACTGTCTATATGTGGAGGGGGATGCACGACCCTCTCCCCAAGTCGCCAGGGGCCCCATTGAGCACACCCCAGGGGTTGAAATTTTTTAAGGGGAGAGGGGCTGAAATGTCAGAAAATGGGGAGGGGCTTGGCCTTCCCCAAGCCTCAAGAGGCCCAGGGGAGCCCACCCCCAGGGCAGATTCATTTAAGGTAGGGGGCTATACTCCCCCCTCACTGGGGGGTCTCCTCTGCCGGCTCAGATACTGTGCTTAGGGGAGCCCACTCGGGACATAGCAGTTTCCCTACCTGCAGCAGCACTGCCAGGAAAACCTGTGTTTGCTCTCGTTTGGCAGGAGTATTTTTAAATCTCCCGCCAAGTGGGAGCAAACACCATGTGCACTCCCAGCGGGCGGGAGCTTCAAAAATGCTCCTGCCCGCTGGGAGCAGACTTTATCTGTTTCCCTGCCTGCACAGAATCAGGCAGGGAAACAGATGAAATTATTGCTCCTGCTCGCAAGGAGCAGAATTATTAGCTGATCCCTGCAGGTGCGAGCAATACTGGTTCTTGCTGGCTGCAAGGAGGCCCTGGGTCTTCCCCTGTGGCCCTCAACAACAGCATGGTGAGTGCCCTGGGTGGACACCAGGGCACCCACTTTTTGTTTCACTGGGCCCGAGGCTGGAAATTGGCCCGGGGTTGGGGGGGACTTGTGCCCCTCCCCCTTCAAAATGCAGCTGGGCCTTGGGGAATGGGGTCACTGGGACCAAAATCTGTGCAGGGAGGAGGGCATGTGCACTCTCCACCCCATAAGAATGCTGCTGGGTCTTTGGGGGATGGAGTCCCCGGGGCCGAACTAAGCTTTTGCCCCTCCCCCTCAAAATATCGGCAGGCCCCAGGGGATGGGTCTCCGGGGCAAAAATCAGCCCTGGGAAGGACAGACACATGCACCACCCCTCCCAATTATTTAAATTAGTTACCCTAAGTGATGGAGTCCCCGGGCCATAATGGCTTGGGGATGGGGCCAAACAGACCACCCTTTCCTTAAACTACACGGCCCTGGGGGATGGGGTTCCCAGGGCCTAAAGAGGCTTGGGCAGGGGGGGGCACACCTCCAGGAGCCTGAAGCTAGTCACCCTCAAATGTGCAGGTTTGGTTTAATTTTTCAATAATCAGAGGTAATTTACTGGTATCTTTAACAAATTATACAAATTCCGGGACAATGGGTTTGAACTGCAGCTCCACAAATAGGGATAATCTCTCAGTGGCTGTATCACTGACAGAGATGATAGACAGATTGTCTATTTTGTGAATCTCCTAGGTCTTGTTATGGGATTATCAAGTTTATCTGCTGTAGTTTCACCAATAAAATTTAAACTCCTGTACTTTACAACCATATTCTTAATTTCTTTGTTCAGCTCTTCTGTAGGATGTTTCTAAAGATTGGCTAGTGCTTGTAACCTTAAGTTATCACATTCCCTCTTTAGTATAATCACATATTTTCATGGCAATCACTGTGGTTGCCACAGGGCAGTCATAGTTAAGACTGCATTTCCATAGTAAATGGATTTTATGGTTGGTTACTATAAGGAATATCCATCAAGCTGGAAAAAAGGGGCTGTCCCAAACGTGTTTTTCCCATATATTTTTCCATAGGAAAATTAAATAAAGCTACAGCCAAAATGGCTGAACTGAATTACTGAAAGCTAAATCTTGGTCCAGAAAGCAGGTTTTTTGTGATTTGGTGTAAATCCATCCAGTAGTGTGTTGAGCAATTAAGACTCAAAAACTTTGTATATTTCACACCGCCGATCTGCATGCTCAACTATGTGATTGGCTTATCGCAACTTGAAGGAAGAGTTGTGCTAGCCATCTTAGGTCTTGGGGATTAAGTCCCTGAGACCAAAAAAATAAGATAAGGGGGGGGTGGGGTAGGGGAACCATGATCCTCTTGGCCTTGTGACGGGGTCTCAGAGGTACACCCATTGGAGTCAAATTTAAAGAAAAAGTTTTTTAGGTTTTCCATGAAACCATGGATCAACTGCAATGCCCAGTGTGACACCCCTGGGTCTTCGTTATAGATCCACAGATCCAGGGTAAATCCCCAGGGGTGTCACCCTCAGTGTTGCATTGAATCCATGGATCCTCAGAAAAAAAACAAAAATGAAAAAGGGGATAAGGTGCCTGCATGGTTTAGGGCACCTGCGGGGGCTTTTGGTGAAGGGCCTGGCATCTGGTGAGGGGCATCAGCTACCACACTAACTTGATCAGCTCACTCATCTTTTGAAACTACAGTGGTATAGCTACGAGCAGGATAATAAATAATTATATAGAGCTGTGAGTCAAGGATGTTTGTAACGTTGCCCCTCCCTAGAAGAAGCAACCACCTTGAAGTACTAGTGTACCTAATTCTCCACATCTCTTGGTGATGGTCCTGAACAACCTTTTGTGGAAGAAGTTTCTGTTGTGGTCTTTGCCTTAACCTGGGGAAGGAACTTTAATTAAGGCAATAACTTTTTCTCTAAGTTTAACTGTTAGTTGTGGGCCTGACTATATTCTGGTGGCTCTGTGCTTACTTTACCTCACTTCTCAACAGAATTGTCATTTTTAAGCACCCTTTTCCTATATGTTTCCCAATGTTGCATGTGTCACAGGCCTTAATGCATGTTAACATATTTGTTGTATATGTACTGAATGGCTCTGATTCAGCAAGGCTTAGATGCATGCTTCTACTAATGTGAACACTGTTGTTTTATTTATTGTGTGAGTCAACAAAATCATACAGACTAAATTGTCAGTATCTAATGTTCCTTGTGTTATAAATGTCAAAGACAAATATTTTCATGCCAGCAGACATGCAACACAGTAGCTTCTGTATATTTCCTAATAAAAAAATTGAAGCATTGTTTGTCTAATGTAACAAAAGTAGGATCTGAGTAGAAAAGAGGGCACACTTGCTCTTCACTCCATAATGCTTGAAAATTGTATAAAAAACCCTATTGTATGGGTGGAATAAGTAGCTTGACTGGTTGCTAGGGAGAGATAAGAGCAAATGGGTTCCAATTTGAGTCAGGGGTTGGGCACCCAATTCCACACCACTCACGGTGATGAACATCTTTCTTTAAGTTAACAAAAACATAGAAATTCACTGAAAAAAACAAAGATTAAGTGGTGTTATAGTTAGGATATGCAATAATATCCTACTTTGTAATAGAAAACCTTAGAAATTCACTGAAAAAACTTAAGGTTAAAGGGACGTTATAGTTAGGTGAAAATGTGAGTTAAAAGATACTGGTTTAAACAAACAAACCATAAGAATTCACCATTTATATTTATCTTAAGCAAGGCTGGGCAGTTAACCATGCTCCGCCGGCGGAATTCACAGATTTTTTGTCACCCTGTGCTCCACTTGGAGGTGGAGTTTGGCAAATACTCCGCAATCTAGGCAGAGCGGAGTTTAACAACGTGAGCATGAGGCCCTCAAACATATAATATGTTTAGCCATCGTGAGCGCATTGACGACTGACCTCAGTTGTTGTTTACCGGCCTTAGAAATCAAAAACGGACTCCCTGGAAATGTTCATAAAGCATAAACCTAAATGAAGTACTAATCCCAGAGGTGGGGAAAAGCCCTGGCAGGAGCAATTGAGAACGGACTTCAGCTGCGAGACGAGTACAGAGGCATAAAGAAGTGCTGAACATGCTCCTGCCGAAGGATGCGGAGACAGCAGCGAAGTGGAGCGAGGATGCTGAGGAAGGCAGATTTATTTCTGAAATTTTATAAGGCGCAGACATGGCCCAAAGGCATCAGAGCACTTTGATTACAACAGCAGCAGAAACTCACTGGAAGAGAGACTGAGCGGAGCAACCCAACAACGAGGCAGAGAGAAAGCAGAAGAGCTTAGGTTAAATTACAGCCTGCTACACCCGTTGCCATGTTCCAGGAGGAGCGAGGCTGAGCAAGCCAGCCAGGTATGGGATTGATTGTGATTTAGGCGAGGGAAGGGTGGGGCGGTTTTGTGAGGGGAATCTCTGACCGAGGTCAAAATAGAAAATCTGAGAATCAGAAGTGAGAGACTCAGAAAATCTAAGGCTGCGTGTGTTAATTGTAGTGCTGCTCGCGCATCTGTGCCATGCTCCACTATTTTATTGGTGGCACATGTTCCTGTTGACTGCACGCAGCTTGCACATCGCTGCGCAGCATGAGGGAAAACTAATACCAGTGGGGGAGGCCAAGCAATACTCAGCCCGGCCACTGAACTCCGTGGAGTTTGGCAGAGTTTTTGGACAAATTTGTGGAATTTCATGGAGTGAAACTCTGTGAGCTCTGCCCACCCCTAATCTTAAGTACAATAACTTGTGCCCAAAAGTAACTATAACTCATGCCCTCGCCATGGGCCGCAAATTAGCTCATATGTTTCATCACTCATGACATGTTCTATTACATCATTGATAACATCACTGCAACATTTGAAATGACATCATTGATGACAGGACTGGACATGACAGGAGCCATTACATGGACTACTCACATGACAATGATGCAACAGTGATGGGAAAATAGGTATTTATAACACAAAAGTGGTTTCCTCGGGTGAAGCTAACAGCCTTTAGTTCCCAGGAAATTGTAATGATGCCGTCTCAAGCAAAATCTAAGTTGGTAAAAGACCAGCTATTTAATAGGTACCCGTATATTTAAATGCACAAGCCTGTGCAAGTATTGAGTATATAATCATTACATGTATACAATAATAGTATTTGGCAAACAGGTTTTTTCAAAACAAACCAAATAGCAGTAGATGCTCCTTGTGGACGGTGCAGTGTTAGTGAATAGTGCAAAATTGTGAACACCCATCCCCTACTCAACATACACTGTCAAAATATAGCACTACAAATACTCCTGTAGATACCGTGCCCACCTCCTATCATTTACAAAAAACAATATTTCAAGGAGGCAAATTGTAAAAGGAAAGTCAGTTTTAGAATTTCTCAGTGATCCAATACAAGGAGCAGCAATTCTCAGTTTGCTTCTCCTGCCTTTGCTGGCAGGCCATGTATTCAAAGAGTGACCAAATACTGTGTGTATTTAGAATTGTGCATTCTCAGAAGATAATAATGGGAAAACATTCCTATTTCTTTCAGCTTTAAATGCCCATAAGCCCTATGATTGTTTCCTGCCTTAGGTGAGACAAGTTTGAGTGGGAAGTAAAGTGTGCAGCAGAGCGAAGACACTAAGGGGCTGATTCCGATCTGGGTCGGAAAGCACTCCGACCGAGTCGGATCCGGAGTGTTTTCCAACTGAGCCGGAGTCCTGCAGTCCGACCGAGCGAGTACGATGCGGCCGTATGCTGTCGGACTCGGTTCGGTCGGACTCCCATAGTCCATGGGAGCCGGTTGAACGATGCGTACATGGGCTCCCATTGACTGATTGGGTACTTCGCGGACAAGTGCGCCCCCTACAATGAGTACGCGTCGGTGCCATTCGCATCGTACATGCCTGTGTTGGGGAGACCCATGGGTCTCCCCCTGTGTCTGAGTCGTAGGGCTGCGGGTGACAGGGGGTCCGACGTGACCCCCAAAGGCAACCACCCAGACGATTTGCGAGCCGGACACTCTGGCTCGCACAGGCTGTCCGACACGTGCATCAAACTGGCTTGGTTGTGAATTGCATCCATTGAACGCCACGGTTACCTTCCGACCGAGACGTACGGAGCGGTTCGGACCCGGAAACGAGTCGGTCGGTGATTTTCATGAGCATCGCACTTGCTCGCTCGTACAGCTGTACGAGTCGGGCGGGAAACACGTGTACGGCGTGTAGTTTTTCCGGCCGGATTGCTTTCGGTGCCCATCCGACCCGGATCGGAATCGGCCCCTATGAGTCATCTGGCAGGCAGGTAGATTGGAAGTGGTTCATCAGTCTACACTTTGGTCACAATCAGCTCGTTTGGGTATTTTTGCAGAGCCAGGAATCTGCTGAGGGGCATCAGCTACGACACTAACTGGAGTAGCTCACTCATGTTTTGAAACTACAGTGGTATAGCTACGAGCAGGCTAATAAATAATTATATCGAGCTGTGAGTCAATGATGTTTGTAATGGTGTACCTCCCTAGAAGAAGCAAAGACCTTGAAATACT
Source organism: Triturus cristatus (assembly GCF_964204655.1). NCBI lineage: Eukaryota > Metazoa > Chordata > Amphibia > Caudata > Salamandridae > Triturus > Triturus cristatus. The sequence continues at coordinate 830,870,624 of NC_140589.1, read as the reverse complement.
AGCTTACTTAATTCTCCTCTTCTCTTGGTGATGGTCCTGAACAACCTGTTGTGGAAGAAGTGTCTGTTGTGGTATTTGCCTTCACCTGGGGAAGGAACTTTAATTAAGGCAATACATTTTTCTTTAAGTTTAACTGTTAGTTGTAGGCCAGGCTGTATTCTGGTGGCTCTGTGCTTACTTAACCTCACTCTTAAACCGAGTTGTCATATTTAAGCACCCTTTTCCTATATGTTTCCCAATGTTACATGTGTCAAAGGCCTTAATGCATGTTAGCATATTTGTTGTATATGTACTGAATGACTCTGATTCAGCAATGCTTAGATGCTTTGATGCATGTTTCTATTAATGTGAGCTTTGTTGTTTTACTTATAAAGTCAACAGAGTCGTACATGCTAAGTTGTCAGTATCTAATGTTCCTTGTGTTATAAATGTCAACGAGATATTTTTTCATTCCAGCAGAATCAGAAAGAACAAAACACAGTAGCTTCTCTATATTTCTTAATGAACAAATAGAAGCATTGCTTCTCTAATGTAACAAAAGTAGGATCTGAGTAGAAAAGAGGGCACACTTGCTCTTTACGCCATAATGCTTGAAAATTGTATAAAAAACCCTATTGCATGGGTTGAACAAGCAGCCTGACCAGTTGCTAGGGAGAGATAAGAGCAAATGGGTTCCAATTTAAGTCTAACTGGCATGTAGGTAGTGATTAATTTGAGCCGCTGGGTTTCCGGTGCTTTGCATGGCACGGCACATAATTAACAACACCAGTGCTTATGACAGTCCACTATTTTAGACAAAGTAGGGCTGCCATAGAGTTTTTACAGACATTAGCAACAGTGAGATTGAATCTTTTGACTGCAATTTTTATATAGTGAGCGATACGCATACATTCTATAACTGGTACATGAATTGTCTTTCCTGTGGACATGGCTTTATGATTTTATGATATTGGAATTTAAGTACTGTTTTATGTATCCTGTGTGGTTTTATTGTACTTTGTTTATTGTATGGTCACTGGATGACCGAATGAAGAATGATGATGATTATGATGATGACAGTCCGCTACATGGTGGTGTGGTCTGCCTAATTTTGAAATGAGCGCAACAACAGTTTTATAATTCAATACACAATAAAAATGATTAATTTCTGCTTCCCAAGCTATTGCTATTCCTTTGAGTGGCCTAGAATAGTCAAACTTGTAGGAGTGTGATGGGTAATACTTGTGTTAGTACTGTCATTGGCAGCGCTGGCAAGGACAAAGGGTGGTGCAAGCTGCAGTGGCCTCCCAAGAAGGGCCTTGGCACTTGTTTTTTTACAAACTGAGCCCTGCATACAGTATGCAAGGACGTAAACATGACTCAGCAAATAATATGATAGATTAATCCTTCATTTCAGGAGCCAGCTAAATATATCACCCTTGTATTATTTGTTGTTACAGAAAGGGTTATTACAATGATAATTCTTCTTCACTGGATTATCCTAAGAGTTGTACACAATGAATTCTAATACTTTAAAAAATAAAAAAAATTGCCAAATCTGGGTACCACAAGTATTCCTAAGCATGAGGACTGGTACCACTGATTATGGTTCACAATAGTCATGGAAAAAAATCTATAACATTAAGACAGAGAATGCTCCTTCAGTTGGCATCATCCCACCCTCGCAGTGACCATAGAGCACACACTTGTCAACATAATTCAAATGCCACTTGTTAATATTTCTTGTATTTTCAATCTAAAAAGGTTGTGTCCAATGTTGGCACTCAGACCTAAAAGATTTGCATCATGTCCTGGTTTGGTGATTATTAAATGCACACCTTGGGAAAAAATATTTTGATAGTTCGAGAAGTCGCAAATCATCAGAGTCAAAATGTAGTTAGAATCTAATCTTGTGAGTAATCTGCATGGAAGATTTTTCATTGAAAAAGGACTTCGTATAAATTGCCTTGTGTTGGGCTAGACAACTTATAAGAATGCACTAATTCTATCATCTAGAAAATTTCCGATGTAGTTCTTGCTAGAAGTTTATAACTTCTAATCCCGGCCCCCTGATAAACCTCCATAAACAAATTGTTGTTCAGAGATTTCTGATTTCTATTTTTGGATCATTAGAGAAGTTATTTAGCTTGAGTAGACATTGCTGATCTGGGCCCAATTTTTCTGGACGTCATTTTAAAAAATAGCAGATGTGTTGCAGTGAATATGTAATATTTCAGGAACCATGAGACCTATATACTTCATTTTGGTGTCAAAACATAGGTTTTAGGGGTCAAGGTGTCTTATTGAGACTAATACCTCAGAGCAACCCTTCTGCCATTTTCCGAAATGGTGGCGCCATAATAGAGGAAGAAGAGACTGATATAGAAATGAAACAAAACATAATTTTTTTAAATCCTTTTTTATGTATACACCAAAAAATATTTAGGATCTGAATATGAAAAAAAACATTTTATCACTCGTTTTAGATACATTTTCATAGTTAACGTTATATTGTTTTTCCGGCAATCACTTATGGTACATTTGCAGAATGTTGCACATTTGAGAATAGCATATCTACAGGGACATCTTTTTGTAGCACAGGTTTTGCAAGTACTGTGGGTAGAGGCTTTTGAAATTTCATAGGTTTTCGCACCCCAGCAATATCTTCCCAACCAAATTTGCACAGATCATTCTCTACGTATGCATGATCCGAAACATTTACAAGTCTTCTGACCAAGTAGAACGCTCTTTTAATGTGTCCATGTACAGAATATGACATCAGTTGAAGGTCACTTAGTGGTACTGATCTCTTGAACTCGTTGTACAGAAGATCAAGAACTGTGTGATATTCAGAACTCATTTTACACACACGCACAAGCTATTTTTCTACGTCTTCTTCTGTCTTAGCAAGTCCTTTTAGAAACTTCACAGGTTCAGCAGGTAAAGCTTCAAGCTATGTTCCAATTTTGCTCATAGTTTTATCACCTGTAAGAATATGTGCCTTGATAATACCACTGGGCATCTCTGGATCAAGTTTCTTGTACAGAATATGAAGCGGGATTAGTGTCTTTTCTTGCCTGTTCAATAGTGTATCCATAACTCTGACAATCCTTGACTTATGAACATTGAAACAAATCTAAGTAGCACAATAATAACATCTGCGTTATTTGGCAGTACAATGACTCAGTTGGAACCAATTTGTACAGCCTAATCAACATGTGGCACAACATGAAGGTCAGCTTCCTCCAATTTGCTGTTAAGTTTTTCTTTTTTTATTGATTTCAAACCAGTAAGTCACATTTCTTGGTTTGTATACAAGTATACATTTACACAGTTACATTTGTTATACATTCAATAGGAATCAAATAGAAAATCAGTCATTAAGTCCCACTGTCGGTCGGGTATTGTCCCTCATCTCTATCTCCCTGGTAGGTGAGATACACAGTTCACCTCGGTATACATTCCACTTGCTCCATTTTTTGTCCCATTTTTTAGGGCAGCCTCTTGATTTAAACACCTCTTTTTCTGCTATCATACACTTGTCTAATTCTTTAGTCCAACCCTTCGGCGATGGCCTCTCTTCCACCCCCCATTTCATAGTAATTGCGCATTTCTCCAGTGTGTATTCCAGCATGGTCATTTGTTGCTCCACTTCCATGAGCCTCCCATATGTTAAGGAGTCCCAGCTGGGGTGTTAGGTCAATCTCTTTTCCTAGTGCTCTCTGCATGTGTGTTGTAGCCCTCTCCCATAGAGTTTGTATGTGGAGACTCTCCCATATTATGTGGTAGAATGTGGCTTTGCGGTTGCAGCGGCGGAGAGACTGCACATCCTGTCTCTTTCCTATCTTTGCCAACGTAACCCCTGTGAAATAGGTACGATGTAGGATTTTCAATTGGATAAGGCGGAGCCTAAGGGGGATGGCGGCTTCTCTGGGGGACATCACTGCAGTTTGCCAATCATCATCGTCTAGCTGCCCCACATCGGCCTGCCACTTCTCCCGAAGAGTATGAAAGATATCTGGCAGGTTGTTACATAGTTTCTTATATGTTAAAGATACAGCTTTCTTTAGTATAGGTTCCGAAAGCCATCGGTCCTCTAAAGGGGATGACTCCGATATATTTGCCATGTTTGGGAGTGCAGCATGAAGGGCATGTTGTACCTGCAAATAGCGGAAGGTCTTGCCTTGAGCTAGTTCATACTGTTCCCTTAGTTCCGCAAATGTTAATATCTGCCCCCTTTTCACTAGGTGGCCTACTGTGGAGATTCCTTTAGTGTCCCATCTGTCAAAGCCTGGTTGATGACAGAGGAATCCGAGCTTTTGGGTGGACCATAGTGGGGTGGCCTTTGTCAGTACATCTGACCAGCCGAGACGCCCATTAGCCTGGTGCCAAATCTCTACCGTATGGGCTGTTAGGCACAGATATGAAGCATTCCGGCGTTTGGAATAAAGTGCTCCAAGTTAGCCTTCCCTACCCATTTGATATGTATCCAGCAGATATGCCAGGTCCAATGGAGAGCAATAGATCCAATGGTTCACAACTATCAACTGCGACGCCCGGTAGTATAAACTCATATCTGGGAGAGCAATGCCTCCATCGTACCAGCCTTAGTCAATTTATGTAATGCTATACGAGGAGCCCTCCCATCCCACAGTAGCGTGCGTATCTCACTATGTGTCTAAAGTAGGACTCAGGGACCTTATATGGACAATTTTGCAGGATATACTGAAAGCGGGGAAGAGCAAGCATCTTAAAAAGGGTGGCTCGACCCAGCAAGGAGAGGGGCAGTGACCTTCAGTGCCTAACATCGTCTCCCAGCCGCTCCAGCGGGATGGGTAGGTTTCTGTCAAAAAAGATCTGAAGGTCAGGAGTGATATAAATACCGAGGTATCGGAATCCCTCCACAGCTGACTCCACCTCACACCCTGGTGGAAATTTAGGAATCGGCCCATGAATTGCAAAGATCACTGATTTGGACCAGTTAATCGAATAACCGGAGTATCTACCAAAGTTCGTGAAGAAAATTAAGATTCTGTGTATTGATTTGAAAGGGGACACCAGATACAGCAGGATATCATCGGCGTATAGGGATGTCCTATCTTCAGGTCCTTATGCCCACTTCAACCCTCTGATCACTGGATCCACCCTCACCCATGAGGCCAATGGTTGTAGTGCTAATGAGAAGATCAGGCGGGACAGGGGGCAACCTTGTCTTGTGCCCCTTTTTAGTGGAAATATCCTGGATAAGCGATTGTTAACTCTGACCTGGGCTTTTAGGTCTGTGTAAAGCAGCTGAACCCAGTTTATGAATTTTGGACGAAACCTAGGCACTGAAGCACTTCAAAAAGGTACGGCCATTCTATGGAATCGAATGCCATTTTGGCGTCCATGGACGACACCACCGCGTCTTCCTCTATTAGTTGTTTGCGGCCCAGATCATCATGAAGCAGTGTTTCAGCCAGGCACGAAGCCTGACTGGTCCACATGAACCAGTGAGGGTATCCTTGAGATAAAACGGGATGCTAGAAGTTTGGCGAGGATTTTCGCTTCCACGTTGATTACCGAGATCAGCCTGTAGGATCCACAGTTATCAGTGGGTTTCCCCGGTTTACGGATGACTACAATAGAGGCCAGCTGTTGGTCCTCCGGTAAGACTCCTTTTTCATAGCTTTCATTATACATTTCTCGTAAGTGGAGCGCGACGTGTGAGGCCATTGTTTTTAGGAATTTAATTGGGATCCCGTTGGTCCCCATCGCTTTCCCTGACTGCACACTGTTTATTGCTAGATGAATTTCGTCGTCTGACAGATCCACCTCTAGTGTATTCCTATAGTCAGTGGTTAGGGTAGGCAAACGGATATCAGCTAGCAATTGTCGGGAGTCTTCAGCCGTAGCTGTGGTCGAGGAGGTGTAGACTAGGCCTGGGCCAAAATTCCGTTCCGTTCGCGGAAATTGCGATAATTTGGCATTTTCGCGTTCCGCGGAAAGCGCGAAAATGTAAAAATGTCCGCATTCCGCAGCTTAGCGATAATTTGTTTCTTGCTTGCGCTGTAAAAAAATACATTCTCGCGTGCGCGCGATCGCCTTACCTGAATCCCCGCATTCGCCGACAAGTTTTCCCGATCCGGTCGCGTTCTCCACGAGATGTTGGATTGTTGGTAGCCATTTTGCGCTGTCTCGCGACAGTTTGCGGCCGCATTAATGTCATTTGTCGCGCGATCACGTCATTTGTCGCGCGATCACATCTTTCTTCTCGCGATCATGCACCGCGCGAGTATGAGAAAATTGAGATCTCGAACACGTCATTCTACATCTCGAGCGAGAGGGTGAGGACGCGAGCACGTCTAATCGAACGCGAACAGGAGAAAGAGACCCCGAACACGTCATATCCAGCGCGACAGGGACAAAGAGAACGCGATCATGTCATTTTCGACACGCCGGCGGAAGTAATGTGAAGCTCGAGAACTCGAACATGTAAAATTTTCAATGTGGATAGGAATGTCAGCTCTAGCACCGTGAAACCTTCTGCAAATGCTGATTTTGGATGAAAGCAACTCCTTACATTGACATTTGGCTGTCCTTTATTGTGCAAGGAGTCCTTTTTTTAAAAGGTGGAGAGAGGGAGGAAGTGACACAGAATCTCCAACTTCCTGTTCCTGTCCAGCAGGCTCCTCCCAGTGCTTTGTCCATCTCCTGCTCATTCTGCCTTTGGATTTGGAGCTGGAAAGATCACTCTTTTTGTCTGCTGCATCATTGCAATTGGATTTGAGGATTTTGGAATAGGATATTTTACAAATAAGTGGTTGTTGTGTCTGTTTGATTGTGGGCATTGCAGTTGTTGTAACTACAATTTATTTTTGATAATTAATTATCATCATTCCTTTTTTTAATTTTTTATTTTGTGGGTAGTAGTAGTAGGCCCGAGCTAGCCATGGACATGGCCTCATGGGTGTGTGCATGATGAAGCAACTTTTCCTTTTGTTGTTTTTTGAATGTATTTCATTTTCAAGCACATTTAGGGCATGGATGGCATTGGATTGAGTTGGGGAAGTGTGCTTTTTGGGGGTGGACTTTCTGATGTTGTTGTGCCTGGCCATGTGGCTGGTGGCCATTTTGAAGCCTAGGCCTGCAAGCTTGCCTGGCCTTGTCTGCCAACAGGCCTGCTTTCTTTCATCCACTAGGACCAGAGCAGGTAGCCACAGCTTTATTAATCTAGTGTTTTCTGTGTGGTCTGTTGAATTTAGACTTCATTTAGGGCATGGATGGCATTGGACTGAGCTGGGGAAGTGTGCTTTTTGGGGGTGGCCTTTGTGATGTTGTTGGGCCTGGCCATGTGGCTGGTGGCCATTTTGAAGCCTAGGCCTGCAAGCTTGCCTGGCCTTGTCTGCCAACAGGCCTGCTTTTTCATCCACTAGGATCAGAGCAGGTAGCCACAGCTTTATTAATCTTGTGTTTTCTGTGTGGTCTGTTGAATTTAGACATCATTTAGGGCATGGATGGCATTGGATTGAGTTGGGGAAGTGTGTTTTTTGGGGGTGGCCTTTGTGATGTTGTTGGGCCTGGCCATGTGGCTGGTGGCCATTTTGAAGCCTAGGCCTGCAAGCTTGCCTGGCCTTGTCTTCCAACAGGCCTGCTTTTTCATCCACTAGGATCAGAGCAGGTAGCCACAGCTTTATTAATCAAGTGTTTTCTGTGTGATCTGTTGAATTTAGACATCATTTAGGGCATGGATGGCATTGGATTGAGTTGGGGAAGTGTGTTTTTTGGGGGTGGCCTTTGTGATGTTGTTGGGCCTGGCCATGTGGCTGGTGGCCATTTTGAAGCCTAGGCCTGCAAGCTTGCCTGGCCTTGTCTGCCAACAGGCCTGCTTTTTCATCCACTAGGATCAGAGCAGGTAGCCACAGCTTTATTAATCAAGTGTTTTCTGTGTGATCTGTTGAATTTAGACATCATTTAGGGCATGGATGGCATTGGATTGAGTTGGGGAAGTGTGTTTTTTGGGGGATGGCCTTTGTGATGTTGTTGGGCCTGGCCATGTGGCTGGTGGCCATTTTGAAGCCTAGGCCTGCAAGCTTGCCTGGCCTTGTCTGCCAACAGGCCTGCTTTTTCATCCACTAGGATCAGAGCAGGTAGCCACAGCTTTATTAAACAAGTGTTTTCTGTGTGATCTGTTGAATTTAGACATCATTTAGGGCATGGATGGCATTGGATTGAGTTGGGGAACTGTGTTTTTGGGGGTGGCCTTTGTGATGTTGTTGGGCCTGGCCATGTGGCTGGTGGCCATTTTGAAGCCTAGGCCTGCAAGCTTGCCTGGCGTTGTCTGCCAACAGGCCTGCTTTTTCATCCACTAGGATCAGAGCAGGTAGCCACAGCTTTATTAATCAATTGTTTTCTGTGTGATCTGTTGAATTTAGACATCATTTAGGGCATGGATGGCATTGGATTGAGTTGGGGAAGTGTGTTTTTTGGGGGTGGCCTTTGTGATGTTGTTGGGCCTGGCCATGTGGCTGGTGGCCATTTTGAAGCCTAGGCCTGCAAGCTTGCCTGGCCTTGTCTGCCAACAGGCCTGCTTTTTCATCCACTAGGATCAGAGCAGGTAGCCACAGCTTTATTAATCAAGTGTTTTCTGTGTGATCTGTTGAATTTAGACATCATTTAGGGCATGGATGGCATTGGATTGAGTTGGGGAAGTGTGTTTTTTGGGGGTGGCCTTTGTGATGTTGTTGGGCCTGGCCATGTGGCTGGTGGCCATTTTGAAGCCTAGGCCTGCAAGCTTGCCTGGCCTTGTCTGCCAACAGGCCTGCTTTTTCATCCACTAGGATCAGCGCAGGTAGCCACAGCTTTATTAAACAAGTGTTTTCTGTGTGATCTGTTGAATTTAGACATCATTTAGGGCATGGATGGCATTGGATTGAGTTGGGGAACTGTGTTTTTGGGGGTGGCCTTTGTGATGTTGTTGGGCCTGGCCATGTGGCTGGTGGCCATTTTGAAGCCTGGCCTGCAAGCTTGCCTGGCGTTGTCTGCCAACAGGCCTGCTTTTTCATCCACTAGGATCAGAGCAGGTAGCCACAGCTTTATTAATCAAGTGTTTTCTGTGTGATCTGTTGAATTTAGACATCATTTAGGGCATGGATGGCATTGGATTGAGTTGGGGAAGTGTGTGTTTTGGGGGTGGCCTTTGTGATGTTGTTGGGCCTGGCCATGTGGCTGGTGGCCATTTTGAAGCCAAGGCCTGCAAGCTTGCCTGGCGTTGTCTGCCAACAGGCCTGCTTTTTCATCCACTAGGATCAGAGCAGGTAGCCACAGCTTTATTAATTAAGTGTTTTCTGTGTGATCTGTTGAATTTAGACATCATTTAGGGCATGGATGGCATTGGATTGAGTTGGGGAAGTGTGTTTTTTGGGGGTGGCCTTTGTGATGTTGTTGGGCCTGGCCATGTGGCTGGTGGCCATTTTGAAGCCTAGGCCTGCAAGCTTGCCTGGCCTTGTCTGCCAACAGGCCTGCTTTTTCATCCACTAGGATCAGAGCAGGTAGCCACAGCTTTATTAAACAAGTGTTTTCTGTGTGATCTGTTGAATTTAGACATCATTTAGGGCATGGATGGCATTGGATTGAGTTGGGGAACTGTGTTTTTGGGGGTGGCCTTTGTGATGTTGTTGGGCCTGGCCATGTGGCTGGTGGCCATTTTGAAGCCTAGGCCTGCAAGCTTGCCTGGCGTTGTCTGCCAACAGGCCTGCTTTTTCATCCACTAGGATCAGAGCAGGTAGCCACAGCTTTATTAATCAAGTGTTTTCTGTGTGGTCTGTTGAATTTAGACATCATTTAGGGCATGGATGGCATTGGATTGAGTTGGGGAAGTGTGTTTTTTGGGGGTGACCTTTGTGATGTTGTTGGGCCTGGCCATGTGGCTGGTGGCCATTTTGAAGCCTAGGCCTGCAAGCTTGCCTGGCCTTGTCTGCCAACAGGCCTGCTTTTTCATCCACTAGGATCAGAGCAGGTAGCCACAGCTTTATTAAACAAGTGTTTTCTGTGTGATATGTTGAATTTAGACATCATTTAGGGCATGGATGGCATTGGATTGAGTTGGGGAACTGTGTTTTTGGGGGTGGCCTTTGTGATGTTGTTGGGCCTGGCCATGTGGCTGGTGGCCATTTTGAAGCCTAGGCCTGCAAGCTTGCCTGGCGTTGTCTGCCAACAGGCCTGCTTTCTCATCCACTAGGATCAGAGCAGGTAGCCACAGCTTTATTAATCAAGTGTTTTCTGTGTGATCTGTTGAATTTAGACATCATTTAGGGCATGGATGGCATTGGATTGGGTTGGGGAAGTGTGCTTTTTGGGGGTGGCCTTTCTGATGTTGGTTGTCTTAAAGACATGCTTATTTTGTATGTGTCTGGTCACTGGTGTGTTGGTGTGCACTGCATGCACCCTGCAGAGCTTTTTGGGGCCTGTGAATGTTCGTATTTACATTTTGTTGCATTAAAAAGGCAGAGCAGTGTGCTTTAGCATGCATCCTATACCTGGCTTTTATAGGCCTTTTGTCAGCTCCTGGTGTTTCCCAGGCCCCCGGCTTGTTTGTGATTGGTGAGTGTCCATGTGGGTGGTGGCCTTTTTTGGTGTTTGGACTGTGAGTTATTAGTGTCCTGCTTTTGCCATAGGCCTGCATGGTTTTCCTATTGGCTATTTGGCTTACTGCTTCCATCCATCTACCCCCTTTGCCAGCAGCAGCTCCATGGATGCTGAGATGGTCAAATAATTTAATGGTCCACCCCACTTTCATTACATTTTTATTTTGGTGGTTATTATTAACTTTCCTATCCTTCCTGAGAGTGTACTGGGTGGCTGTACACAGTAGTATAACATAGCTCTAGTTAAAAAAAAGTCATAAATGGCTAGACTATCTTTTGTTTGCACTAGTACAGTACTAAGTAACTGAACCACAACAACAAATGCAACATTTCACTGATGTTCTTCTCCTGTCTTATTTGCTTTTAGGTGCACAAAAGACAGAGTAGGAGGTGTCATCAGCATCACCCGGCTACCCGTTGTACTGCGCATCACGTCCACGTGTGACCAGAACTTGTTGTGCATCTGCATCCTGCCTGACATCTGAAGAAGATGGCCCCAAAGAAAGGTACCAGGTCCAGTACCAAGAAAGTTGCCGGTGAGAAGAAGGAACAGAAAAAGGAAGTGCCATTAACCACGACTGGTGGTGTGCCGGCCAATGTTTTTTTTGGCACCAAAGCGTTGTCCGGGAACCAAGCTGGAAGCAGCCCAGCGGTCCAACCCCACCAACCTAGGCCCAAGGGCTTTAGTGTCGCAGAGGTAGCCAGTCTACTAACGAGCAGCGATGTTGAAGAAATGTCATTACCGCAAAGTAGTACACAATCAAGTTCAACGCAGGCGCAAACTCAGCAGATCAGTGTGCAGCTGCCGCAACAAGAACAGCAGCAGCCGCCGCAACAAGAACAGCAGCAGCCACCGCAACAAGAACAGCAGCAGCCGCCGCAACAAGAACAGCAGCAGCTGCCGCAACAGCCCACCATAGTAGTTGTTGCTCCTGACGTAGGGGCATTTCAGGAAATCGAGCTTCCTGCAGACCAAGTGGAGCAAAGTCAAACCACTGTTTCAGAAGATCTATTGTCTTCCAGACCATCAGCAAGGAAAAGGAGGCTTAGTCCATCATCTTCTTCTTCAAGCCCTGCTTCTGAAGATCGTGATGACACTTGGGTCCCACCAGCTCGGTCTGAGAGTGATATACGCCACAAGACAATGCTTCTGAAAAGGAAGGTCCCAGAAAAACTTAGAGTTATGGAGGTAGATGTAGAAGAGGGGGGTGATGATGTTGATGAAGACGAGCCAGTCATCACGCACATTACTCCCGCCAAAAAGGGATTGGAGACCAACATTCTCATCCTATCCAGAAAGGCTGCTACTGAGCGGGATGTAGCACGGATCTCACCAACACAGGTTACACCACCACTACCTCCAGCTACCATATTTTCCAAGGCCAGGCAGGGACCTACATCCAGCTCAACTATCTCAGTAGGTAGTGGTAGTAAAAGTCACAGTGTAGGTGCACAGGGTCACACATTTTCAATCACCCCCTCAAGTTCATCTGGTGTTGAAAGTGGCACATCCAGCAGTGCCAGAAAATTCTCCTCCCCAGTTTGGGACTTCTTTTCTGTTAGCGCCAAGGAGGAGAACGTTGCTATATGCTCAATTTGTCGGCAAGGTGTTCGGCGTGGTAAGCTTGGTACAAATTATGGTACCGGAGGACAAGCAAGTCATCTCAGAATACACCACACTATCGTGTGGGAGGATCACCTACTTAAGTTAAAAGAAAGTAGAAAAACTCAACCCATTGAAGTTTTGGTCAGGATGAATCAGAGAGCGATATTATTGCGGTGGCAGGTGAAGAAGAGGGAGGCATTTCTAGCCCTGTCCCCAGTAGTGCAGTGGTAACGCCCACATCCTCCTCAGTAACATCAGAGTGGCACCGCAGTAAGAGCCATACTCAGAGTCTGGGTGAGACACCAAGGCGACCGGCGAGTACCTCAATGAGACAATCTGTGTCGTTGAGCCATAGTGGGTTAATGAAAACAGCACCACTAAGGAAAGTAAGCCAGCCTACCATTGAGAGCATGTTTAGGTTGGAGGGGCAGTTCCAACGCAACCACCCAACGGCACGATTGTACAGTGCAAAGCTGGCTAAAATGTTAGCGCTGGACCTTCTTCCTTTTTCATTTGTGGAAGGGGTGGGTTTCCTTGAATTTGTGTCTGCCATCTGCCCGAAATGGAAAGTTCCCAGCCGGTCCTATTTCGCAAGAATTGCTGTTCCGGCACTACATCATGATGTGCTGGAATTGGTTGGACAAGCTTTGCAGAAGAGTGCTGTGCACAATATCCACCTGACAACAGACATGTGGAGCAGTTGCCAAGCCACAGATTACATGTGCATCACTGCACACTGGATCTCTTTTGTGGGGGTTAAAGATAAACTATCTGCACGAGGTGTTGTTGACACAGCTGCGATTTTTGAAGGTACTCGGAAACATGCAACTGTAGCCATGTTCGCCATGGAGAAATCTCATACGGCTGAAAACATTTTACATGAGTTTCGCACCAAGGTTTTGGAATGGCTGTGGCCTAGAGGGCTTCGTATTGTTTTTGTTGCCACAGACAATGGCAGTAATGTACTTAAGGCCTTGGAATTTGGTTCCTATTTCAGGGTTCCGTGTTTGGCGCACTGCATAAACATTATAGTTCAAGACTTTCTGAAAAAAGAACCCATAGTCAGCAATTTACTGGCCATCTGCCGAAGAATATGCACTCATTTCAGCCATTCTTTTAAAGCTCGGAAGCAGCTGAGGATCATCCAACGTGAATTTAGAATGCCAGTCAAGGCACTCATCCAGGAGGTGGCAACACGTTGGAACTCAACGTATTACATGCTTGATCGTCTGTACGAACAGCACAGGGCACTCCATGAATATGTCTGGAAAAGAAGAGGGGATGCTAGTGCTACTGTTAAAGGCATGAACCTTGACATGGAGCAATGGAGCCTAATTAAATGCCTGACTGAGATGCTTTCTCCTTTTGAGGTCTTCACACGTGAAGTCAGCAAGGAGGACTGTACAATGGGCCAAGCTATCCCATTATTGCAAATGCTAGAGCATGAGCTGAATAATGTGTCTGAATCATACAAAGGTGTAGAGGACAGAAGGCAAGCCCATGACTTGGTGGAGAGCTTATCCCGGCGCTTAATTGAAAATATAAGGATACAAAATAAAATTTTGTCACAAGAACATTACATTTGTGCCGTAATTCTGGATCCACGTGCAAAATTAGGACTACTGAAGACATTCCTTGCTTTTTCCGACAATGATGTTGCCCGCTACAAAAGTTGTATAGCTGAAGCAGCCAGTAAGTTGGAAAACGAAGAGCTGTTATTTAAAAGCCCGCAAGATCAACCCACAACAAGTACTGATACTGAAGCAGGCCATGCAGAATATAGTGCAACTTCGTCGGCTGAGGGCAGTGAGGTTGGCTCACAATCACAACACTCACCATCACTATCGACTACAGAAACAATAACTGAATCATTAGGCCGAGTACAATCATTATCATCACAGGATTGGTAAGTAAAGATGGGCTTTTGTAAGCACAGTGCTGATGCACAGAAAAAACAGCACAAAAGCTTACCAGCAGCAACCCTGAACATTGAGCGGATGGTCCAGGCCTATCTGGACGACCCAACAGAGGTGTACGTTGATCAAAACCCATTGCAGTATTGGTATAGGAAAAAGTCTGAATGGCCACAGCTCAGCAGGCTGGCGATAAGCTATCTGGCTTGCCCTGTCGCAAGTGTCTCTTCCGAACGTGTTTTCAGTGCTGCTGGTTCCATTGTAACATTGAGAAGGACCAGTTTATCTCCAAAAAACGTGGAGAGGTTAACAATGATCAAAATGAATCAGCACTTCATACCACCGAATTACACAATACATGAATCAACGGAGGAAGATGAGGACAGCGGCTCAGGTGACGGAAGTATTGTGTCAGATGATTGCCTACTAATGGATGAACCCCCAGAGTTTGAGGACGAGCTATACTTCCCTGACAATTAGGCTCGCACTTACTGTCTTCCTCCCTTTTTTCCCCCTTTGTTTATGTGTCTGTCGTTCCGGTTATAAACTTGTGAATCGCAACAAATCCATTACCACCGTCTTCTACTCTTCTAATTTAATATACATGTTTCAGGTGTCTGCTATTTACAGTACAGTCCTCCGAATCCAGCTCCTCCGCTCCATCATACTGAATCTCCTGCTCAATTCCATTTCCCCCATGAATGATGATTGGATGATGGTAACAACAAATTCAAACTGTCCTAGTCCTTCCAAAAGAAGTGGACCATGAATCAGATGACTACTATAGCTATCCTTCTTTCAGAGCCGAGAGAGACTGGCCATTAACTGAAAATAAGATGGAACAGGTAATGATTGATGCCATGCATTGGACGCAGAGTCACAGACTGAATGATTTAGATTTTGTTGTGTTTGTTGTGCATGAATTTATGTAATTGTGCACTGCCACTAATCAACTTTCTACATAACACACTAATTTTTCCCTTCTTGCAAATAAGAAATTTGTACTTCTCCTGCAGCTTGGTGATACATTGCTTTTAATTCAATAAAGGAAGGGGACTCACTCAATCTGCGCAATGAGTATGATTGACACAATAGCACCGTCCATCATGATGATGGCGAAATAGACGGCCCGTTAACTTAAGATGAGAAGGAACAGGTAATGATTGATGCCATGCATTGGACGCAGAGTCGCAGACTGAATGCTTTAGATTTTGTTGTGTTTGTTGTGCATGAATTTATGTAATTGTGCACTGCCACTAATCAACTTTCTACAGAACACACTAATTTTCCTCTTCTTGCAAATAAGAAATTTGTACTTCTCCTGCAGCTTAGTGATCCATTGCTTTTAATTCAATACAGGAAGGGGACTCACTCAATCTACGCAATGAGTATGATTGACACAACAGCACCGTCCATCATGATGATGGCGAAATAGACGGCCCGTTAACTTAAGATGAGAAGGAACAGGTAATGATGACAATTAATGGCATGCATTGGACACCTGACTCTAAGCTATTGGTCTTTGTGTTTGCGTTGTTTGTTTGTTGTGCACAAAGTGATGTCAAAGTGTACTAGTAATCTATCTTTCTGTACACAATAAAGAATGACTCAAGTCAGTAATATTTATATTTCTACTCTTGTTGTGTCATAAAAATTTTACTTATACTGCAGGCCGATCTTCACAGTCAGTCAGTAAAAGTATCAGAGATGACGATGATTAAGTCAGGACTCAGGAGGACGTTTCATGAGTGGCATAAAACGGAAAAGCCAAAAGGTAAACACGTCAACAACAACAACCACAGCAGACCCAAATGTCTGTGTAGAAGTTGAATAGAGTGTAGCGGTGGAATGACTGCAGTGCATTGATTTTACTAACTTAAACTGTAAAATGCTATGTTTGGAATCGATAATGTGCTTTGCGTTTGTCCAACTCTTTGAGAGAAACAAAAAGAATTTTAAGTGTTAACGTAGGATGTGCTAATGCTAAGCACTGTGGGCCTGCTCTCTCCTGTTACTGTTGAAGGTCAATGCTAGAAACAGACTAAAGTAGAGATGATGCATACATGCCACCTCGGAAAGTGTTCTTGTTGCACTACACCATCACTTGTGCATTTGTTTTAACTTTCTTTCTCAGTATCCCCTTTGGTTTTCCATCTACAATTGCCCGAAACTTTGTAAAACATTACAATGCATATTAATTACCTTACCAATCAATCACCTTTTTTTTTCCAGCCGGGCAGTGGCGAGTGGCGAGGCGACACACCCAAGATTGATGGACGAGAGGAGCAAGAGGAATGCCGAGATGCAAAAATCCAGTCCACATTTTTGACCAGGATAAGACAGTAACAGTATCCACTTTTATCTTCTTTTAAATAATTTGATTAATATCTTGTATACAATCCTTACAACAGTGTGTTTTTGGAGTTGTTATTATCATCATTAGGTTTGCTCTGTGTTTACGATTCTTACCTACCAATATTTAAAATTTCTATTTGCTATCTGTTAAAGTATTAAGGCCGGAACAACAGAACAAGAACTAGAAGTGTATGTAATCCGGGTCTCTCATCATCATGCATGCATTGCCTTTTTCTCCCTTAACATATGGATATGGTAGTCTTCAATTATTGTCGTTTGTTTGTCTATGTATGCATACTGTTTTTCTATGTCAAACCTTTCCCAAAAACCCCCTTCCTATCCATTCAACAAACCCTAACCCTCTTCCCCCGGGCTGTGTGACTTATTGTCGAGGTGTAACTAAATTAAATGTACACCAATACTTAATCACACACTTGCTGGGGCGGATGTGGTGAAAGCAACAATACTTCAATTTCAAGGCAGAGCGTTGAACTTCTTCTGCTTGGCCATCCATGAGTAGGATATTTCAGAGGTTATTTTTTTTAACAAAGGAACATATACCTCAGCATGAATTGCCGGCATTGATTGGATTTGTTTCTTGTCATTCCTCATATACAGCACTAACTGTTAGGCTGTAGGCCTAGTCAAGTGACTCGACACAACTATAGTTTGTAACTCTGTCTAGTAGGCTATCTTCCTAACCACCGTTCTGTTTTTTTGTCAAATATTTGAGCATATTATTGTTGCTCGGTAAGTTCTGTACTGTACTTCATTCAACTACTCCTAACAGTCTCTCAAAGGCGATTGACTGTCTCCTTCTCTTTTTTTGCAAATGCTGCCGCCCTGCCAGTGTCTACTACTACTACTATGCTGCTACCACCACCACCACCCCAATCATGGCATGTATGAAAAAGGAAACCATCTTCACCATGCAGCCAGTGCTGTGCCACAGTTGGACATAAACATCAAGCACCGGTAAGAGACAAGTTTGGGGGAGGCAGAATTAATAATGGACATGTTGTCAATGATTTCATTTTCACACACCAGTACAAAGAATGCATAGACTAGAGGACAGACTGAAAGTACTAGAAGGACCAGTCAATGAGTGAGGTGTGTCGCATCTATCTGTGTCTTATACAGTTAGCCAATTATTGAAATCAAACACAGGCTATGGGCGGCCATGCATCAGCAAGGAAACAGTGTGATGTAAAACAGTTACCCCACCTACAAAACATTAACAACATTGCATGTAACATAGAAAAATATATTTAATTTACCCTAACAAATAAACTAAACCCACAAAAGCTGACCAACCCCCTCCCTAACCCCAACCAATGTCCATAGAAGTCCGTAACGCCCAAACAAGTTGAAAACAAGAATTAAAAAAGGGGCAGAACAGGATGACAGGGACTAAGTGGTGGGGCGGGACTCCAGTAGGACACGCATCTGGCGCATCTCGGCCTCTAAAGGGGCGACGCGGCGTCTAAGGGTGCAGCAGTTGCAGCCACAGTGGGGGGGGGCACCGGAGATGGCACTGTGGCGGCGGGCAGCCGCCAGACGGTGGCGCCGTACCGCTGGAGGGCGGTGGCTGGGGCCTGGGCCACGGGAGGAGGCTTCAACAATTGCAGCCGCAGTCTCCTCCTCCTCCTCGGCTAAGACCACCAGCCGCTGGTATTCTTGCTGGATTGCCTCCAGCTTCCGGCGCCGTGCCTTGGCGGCCAACTCCTTCCGATTTTGTTTCGGAGTAGCTGTGTATCAAAAAGAAAAAAACAAGAAAATTGTAAAATATACTCTTAGAAAAACAGTAGGACAAGGTAATTATTTATACACATAGTGGCATGGTAGAGTAGCACAATAAAGCACAGTAGTACATAACATTTTAAATGTCGCCCGTCCTTCTTTCTTCCACCCGTCTTTCACTTTTTAGTTGAACAGTGCACCAGGTGCTCTTCTCCATAAAACTTTCAAAGCTGAGTTGAAATCAGATAGATGAGGCCATTGGTTACTCAATACTCCGGCTCCTATGCCAATTAAAGGGAATTCTAGTCTTCTAGTTCACTCTTCAAACGTCCCCAACAACTCATACTTACTTACAACATCGGATAGCGGGCGGACTGTGTCCGCCCGCCACCCTCATGCTAAAAAGGGTGGGGGTCCCGTGGGGAGAATTAATTAGGATGACGCGCCCGGCACAGTGGCGGGCGCATCCTGTTTTTTTTTTACATTCTGGTTGGCTTTGCTGAAAGCAATGCTAAAATGTTGTGCTGCTTTTCCAAGCACAACATGACGGGCCCCGCACGGAGCCTGTCACGTTTTGCTTTGAAAAGCGGGGGGGGGTACCATATCATAGGTAGGTACCCTCCATGGGGGCACCCAAGCATACTCTGCAATGTCTGCATGCCTTTCCGTAGCGGACGGCAATGCCGCCACGCAAAGGCATTCCAAAATGCAGATTATATGGCTGGCGGTGTGTTCAGAGGGACACCACCGGCATATTGAACCCTTTTCCGCATGGTCGACATGTGGGGGGTCTGAATATTTTCTACAGCGATGGCGGGAGGTTTGCCCCTGCGTTGTCGGCAGTGAATTCCAGCCGGCCCGGCGGGGGCAATACGCCCACCATCCTAATGGGGCCCTAAGTCACAACTGTACAGTATACATATACATACAGTACACCCTTGCAGTGAGTGTACTGTCAAGTTCAACAATAGTTAAGGATTATGAATCTAACTTACCACCGCCTGCCACTGGTGCTGCCACTTCCCCTACCGCTCCATCGTCAGTATCGGCAGCAACTGCCGCATCCTCGCCCTCCGCGTCGCCTTGTTCGCTGGCCCCGGCAATGGTGGTCGGTAGTGTGCCTAGAAAACATTACACATTTATTAGGCGTCATATACACCTCCCCCCTATTGATCAGTAGCAAGGTTGAAAAATGAGTTAATACTAACATACATCACTAGTACAAATCAGGTAGTAGTAGAGTAGACACTAATAGTTATATATGATCATTGTAGCCTTTGCTTAATTAGCCCTAGCCATGCTACCATTTTACCTTTGTGTCTTTTATTTTTGCATATGTGACGTTACCTTTACCTTGCAGCTTCTTAAGACACCTTTGAGCCCACATGACCTGCCTCACACTGCTACTGTCTAGTCTACGCGCTGCGTACAAGCGGTCAACAAACATTAACAAGTCACTTTTTTAGGAAGTACTGGTGTACTACTGTTACTGTTAGTCCATATTGCTTATCCATAAATGCTACACTTTTTGGCACGGCTGAGAAATGCTTGCAAGTTGCAATATACTAACGCACATCATTTCATTTTTCGCATTACAGACGCGAGATTCCCTTCTACGAACCAGAGCTTCTGAATGATGCAACAACTACCAGTACTAGGTTCTTCTAAGGTGAGGGGTCCCTTCACTCACATCATCATTTATAAATTTATATAAACTAAATTGCTATGGGATGGTGGTGCTGCCTTCCACCACTGTTCAGTTATCATGATTTAATTCCCAACTGTATAAGTGTAACAATGTATATTGTTTTAATGTTATTGATTTTCTGGTTGGTGCTGCATTTATAGGAAAACAGTGTACAGACCTTCTCAAATTGAAATAAACATTTTGAACTTACATAGACTTGGTGGTATTTGGTGTGGACTAACTTACACGAGTGAGCAAATTAAAGTAAGGGTGTGCATGTGAATTGCTTCCACGACTGAGAGGTTGGGTGTGTTATGTTCTGGGTTGTCTACTTGTTGGGTATCTTGGGGGGAGGGTTCCGAGACCTAATAGTTATGACAAGACAGTACTATAGTCAAGCAGTGGAATTGTGGTGGGTGCGGAATTTCTGATTGAGGTGTGCAAGGAAGGTCCAACCTACCATCACCAACATTCTATTTTCTGGTGCAAATATCTGTGTATGTGCAAGATCCCTACAACAGTGGTATGTCCTATAGGGTATCATATCAAAATAGTAATAAATCTGGTAGGGCTGTTGTTGCTGTGAATTTTCAAAGCCTCAAGATCAATAAGAGTAAAAGTAGTACAAGACGACGGCCCAACGGATTGGACTCAATGGCTCGAGCTACTGGTGAATATGAGTTTTATATTACAACCTTTCACAAAGAGTGGCACTGGCCAACTGGGCAAAACTAGCTACTACAGTACAGACAGACTGATAGTATGTTGTAGTAGTAGTACTCAGAATCATCATAGCGGAGGCAGAGATAAGATTTTTGAAACCGTAGAGATCGAAGGATAATTGGTGGTAAAAAAATAGCATTTGGAAACAAACAATAGTTCGGGCAAAATATGGGGCAGTACAAGTTTTGGAATAAGAAATATTATTAAAAACAAGAAGACTTACTGGGGCCAGCAGAGGAGCCCTCAGCGGTGTCCTCCTAGTGGTGTTCGGTGTGTCCCGCCGACTGCCCAGTCCTTGTCGGTCTGCCCCTGGGTGCTGATGAACACTTATGTAAACAACAATTGCAATAACTAAATTGACCGATCTCATCTGGTCAACAAGTAATATCGGGGGATTCGCAGTTCGACTACTTAAGTTACTATTTATCAACAGTAATCCAGTCTTCCATTCTGATTCCAGAATACCAAGTTACAACTAAGCCTAAGTACAACGTACCACCCAACCTAGCCCACCTATTCTAGGCATGCCAATTGTACATTAAGTATGCATTTCCACTGTATTCCTCAACAATGCATATGGTCAAATCATGGAGGACACATGAACATGACTACATGTTTTGTATACACCAAATTTGGGTTTGATTGATTGATGCTGATCTGCTAGTGCTAATAACTGCTAAGCCTACCACCACTCATTGAACAAACTAGAAAATGTTCTAATAAAGACAGCCGTACTACCAGCACGTCATGTAACTGAGTGAGGGGGTATCACACATACCACTAACAAATTAGAAGCTCATACAAAGTACCTAATCCGAAGTATCAATCCGCCCCTATTTATTATTGACAGGACAAAGTAAGGAGTGGACTAGAGTCACTGTAGCATTACGTAACTTAATTTCTCTAAAATAAACTCGTAAAGAATCACGCTAAGCAAGCGCAAACGCAAAGCTGCAAACAAGTAAGATTAGTAGCAGCGCAGAAGAGCACCTGTGTCCAAAAAATCACAGACTTTTAAACGTAATTAACCTGGAATGTAAGCAGCAACATTCTAGCTGGTTGGAAGAAAAAAAAGATATTCGCAATATATAACAGAGCAGAAGAACAGACACAAAGTAGTAATAATTAAATAGGTACTCACCAAGCCCCGGGACCTCCACTCCCAGCAGGTCCAGCAAGTCCTGCTCATGGTCCAAGATGTCGGACCACCGGTGCGCCAGCTGCACCTGGGTGCGCCGAACACCAGAGAAGCGTGACACTGCCCGGCGCACCTTCCCCCACCGCTGCCGACGCTTCCGGAGGCCGTACACGGACCCAGGCCTGCCACCTGCTGCCAGGGTTGAGGGGAGGTGGCGCTGCACAAAGAAAATTAGTGCAGCCAACTCCACCGCCCCAAATAAGGCCCGTGCCTGCACCCCTTGTGGGCGCCGCCTTCCGCAAGGAAGGCGGTCGCGGCTCTGGCTGCGCCGGCGAACAGCCCTACCCTTGGACATGGTTCTGGGGACGGGGCGGGAAAGAAAAGGTAAAATAAATAAAGGAGTAAAGAAAATAAATAGCAGGCAATAGAAAGAGAAAAAGTAGCTAAAAAACAAAAAAAATATAGACAAAAACCAAAAATATAGAGGCAGGAAAATAGTTAGAGAAATATTAAGTAATAAAGATCCAAAAAAAGTGACTATAAACAAAGGATTGAAAAGATTTTGGGAGGATTCAAAATCAGGCCCCAGAACCATACAATAGAGTGAAAAACAAGATGGCTGCACCCATTGCGACCACGTGCGCAAGTTCGCGCGATATTTTCTCCTGAGCAAGCAAAAAGCAACGCGATCAATTAAAAGCGGTCGCGAACAGGAAATATCGACCGCGAACGGGCGCGAACATGCATTGCGCGACCCGGAACAGGAAGTAAGCATCGCGAGAGGGCAGGACAAGTGAAAACAAGATGGCCGCGCCCGTGAGCAACCGCATGGGTAAGTTGGCGGCCCGCGATCACGCAAAAAATACCGCGAACAAGCGGGAAAAAAACTTCCGCGTCTTCGCGATATTTCCGGCGTGTTTGCGGAGATTTTCAGCATTTTCGCAATAATTTGCAAAAGTTAATTTCGCAAATTCCGCCCACCCCTAGTGTAGACTCTCTTGAGGTGATCTGCAAAGGCATCCGCGATGGCTTGCGGGTCTGAGATGTACTGCTTGTGGCTAAGTGTTATTCTGGGTACACAGCACTCTTCCTGCTCCCTCTTTTCCAACCACACCAGCATCTTTCCTGCTCTATCTCCCAATTCTTAGAGCCTATGTCATGAAGCAAGCAATCGGGTCCTCACCCTCTCCTCTGCCAGGGTTTTATATTCTAGCTGTTTAATGGAGATTTGGTGGGCAACACTTTCACTGGGTGACTGCGCATGCTTTATTTTAGAGTTGGTGTAGGTCGCTCTAACTGGACTAATTGCTCCTGCTGTTTTTTAGTACACCCCACTTTGAGCACCAATGCCTGCCCTTTAAGAACCGTATTAAAGGCCTCCCACATTATTTGAGCCGATTCCACCGAGCCCACATTCTCACTGAAATAGTGCTCCGACTGGGTTATAAGACTCTCCCTCATATCTGGAACTTTGAGCAACAAGGGATTGATTACTATAGCATTACTCTGTCGCTGGTTACCATATTTAAGCTCCACCCATACCTGAGAATGGCCGGAGATGCCTCATGGTAGACACCTTGGGTTACAAAAATTGCCAATATTTGCCACATGTGTCAAGAAGTAATCTATATGCGACAGGCTTTTGTGATCAGATGAGAAATAGGTGAATTGGGTTTGATCTGGGTGGAGATACCGCCAAATGTTGGTAAGTCCCATGGTCTTTGTGAATGACATATGCGTGTTTGGGCGAGTCTGGGGGTGTATTGGTTGTCTGTCTATACGGTCATTCATAGTCATGTTGAAATCACCCCACAGAATAAGGTTTCCTACCGGGAGATCCACCAGGACTTTCCCTAAGTCTACAAGCCCCACCTTACCCAACGCTGGCGGAAGGTATGCTGAAGTTACATTAAGCGCTTTCCCCTCCCAACTTGCCTCCATGCTGTTAAGTTCTTGAACAATATGGCCCGTACCTTTTGAATATATCTCTACAGACCCCAACTTTTCATTGAGAATCATTCCACTTGCAGTGATTGGAAATTCAGTGTTCACTGAAGCATCAGCAATATTTTAGCGAGTTAACATCTCCAAGTTCATCTTGTTTGATGTCAATGACCAGAATTTTTCAAGTTGCACAGGTAAAGGTGTCAAATTTTTGATGAAGGCAAGGTGAAGTGTTCCACTTGTGGACATTAGTCTGATTCTCACACATTCTTTGACAGCTAGTTCAAGATAACTGTCAAAGAAAATGTGCAGTTCTTGAAAGGTGTACACTGACTTTGATATCTGTAGAACAATCTGAATGACCTCTCCAAAGTTTTGCAAGGATGAAATCTTGACCATGCACAATTGTGATATATAGTCCATTTCAAAGGGGTTCCTTGCTGCTGCGTGAAATAAAGAAGACTGTCAACATGTTTATTAAAATGTTCCCCTATCTTTCCCACAAGTTGGTGGTGAGGAACAGTTTCACGATAGTCCATTAATTTTGAATTTGTCATCTCTCTGAAAACATTGCAAATAGGAAGGACTTCATAGTAAACCAGCTGCCATTGAGCAACACATTCACTTCTCTGTGTCTGACCAACAATTCCCTTGGAGCGTTTCTGTGATCTCTGGAAGTCCTTTCCTGTTTCATATCTGGAGCAACAGCATTAAACCTTCCCTCTCTGTCTTTCACCACAAAATGTTTCTGGATGAATTTTTTGTAGAGGTATAGTTTTTCTACCTCTAGCTTCTTCACTCTTTCCAAATACCAGGACCCAAATCTCAGGTAGTTTATGCAATCAAATTCAGTAAACACAGTAATCAGTGACTCCACAGTCTTCATGTGCCGCTCCCAATCACCTTCCCAATCAGAATTTACCAAAGTTTTCACTAGGGTTATCACGTGTAATACATTTTCCAGTACTTGCAAAGTTCTGATTGTTGACAAACTCTACAAACTTGGTTTTCAGGTTGTCTTATTTTGATCTGAGTGTATTAAACATTGCCTGGCTTTGCATTATGTGTTTTGAATGAAGTGCACTCTCTGCCTTTTTCACTTCGGAGATAAGATACGAAAAAGCTAATTTGTCATTCTTGTTACAGAAAACAATCCAGCGCAATGCTTCTATAGCCTCAAATATGATGAGCATACCTGGTAACGAATTAACATAATGATGTCTGCTCAATACTGAATGGACAGTTTTGCTTCCAAAGATTTCATCCTCAATAAGTGCCTGCACACCACAACACAACCTATGTCATGTGAAAAATGTCCATCATTGGATAAAGACCATTTATTTCTACTTGATTGCTAATAAAAATGTCTGCTAAAATATGGAAAACACCTTCATCACAGAAAATTGGCACAATAGGCCGGTCTTCAAGCTGAGCACGCACAACTTGAATTTTTTTTAAAGCTGTGTATACTGTTGCATAGTTTGTGACTAGAGATGATATTACTGGTAAAAACCCAAGCTTCTCCAGTGGGGCGCTATTCTGGGAGATCAGAGCATGAATTCCAGCCCATGGAGGGACTGGCTTTACTTCATCCTTTAGTCCGCACCGAATAAGCAATATGATAAATTCTGTTCAATCAAATTTGTGGACCGCAATATCAGGTAGAAGAAGATCCATATCTTCAGCCACTTTTAAACTTTGTGGTAGACTGGGACGTGTTGATGGCTTGTATTGATTTTGCACATGTTGGCAGTTTTCAGCTTTGTTTGTTTATGTCTACACCTGACAGACCTTGTTTACCAGCAGATACTTCATTGGTACAGTCTTGAAAAAGCTCCATGGCAGTATCAAGGGTGCTGGATGATCCAGACAAAGAAGAGCTGTCTTCAAATTCAAAATTATTCAGAGCAGCATTTGTAAATCCTGGTAAAGTGACTTGAAAGTGGTGTGCTGTCAGAGTCACAAGATTTTACAGCAAGAGCTGCTAACAAGTCCCTGTTTGAAGCTATGTCATTATAACTTGTTGATATACCAATCCTATTCATTAAAGTGATTAGCTCTCTACTTTTGCACTTCACATAGATTGTGTGGGCAGTCACCGTGTGTTAGGGAGTTTTATTTTTGCCGTGATGTAATTGATAAAACATGATTTGGAAAAGACAGTACATTTGCACAGCATAAGCCTGTCGGTTCATGAGATTGTCTTCCACGTCTTTGCTTATATCTTCAAAGCCATCATCAATGTTGTCTGCTTCTGTTCCAAACTAAAGAAAGTTAACAGTTTTGCTTTGCTTACATTAAAGAATGATGTAAAAAAAATGTAAGTCAACATCAGGCATTCTTGTTGCCTCCCATGAGTTGCGGAGCTCTGGAGCATCACGAAATTTGTTATTAAGTCCAAATTCTAAGTCTTTTAGGACGTTTCTTTAAATGGTTCCTGCTGGTTTTACTGCATCCTGTGATCTTATTTTAGCATCAAGAACTTCAGGAGTCAAATCAGCTGAGAACACCATTGATGGCTCATTCTTTTTGTAAGACTGACAAAAACGAATTCTATCATTGCACATTCTCACCAGAAAAACCTTAATTTCATTATTATGGATCAATACAGTTTCATCAATGTTGACCATTATTTCTTTGATCTCACTGAGGTTAAATCCATAGCCAGCACTCAAGAGTGGCTTTAAAATTGAATTTGCTTTATCAAAGAGTTTCAGCTTAATTGAAGGCTGGTGGTTACGTTGCTGCTGGGAGCTCATTGTAGATTCATATTTTCGATTGTATGCACACATGCAGTTCAGGTGGGCATAGAATTCTGCTGCCAAAACATTTGCCTCACAGTTTAGATCAGTTACTCGGCTGAAAACTTCATCTTGGAAGAAACTAGCTGCATATAAAAACCTGTTTGCCCTTTGAGACTCACATTCTCTGTATTTTTTTCTTTTGTCAATACCTTTGGCCCTTGTTCTGGGTAAACCACAGAGAACACATTGAAGAACATCTGCTTTCTGATCAGTTGTTGGAGGTGGATGAGGGGTGCCATCGATCTTCTAAATAAATGGTCATTGGGTTTGATTGTTATCATTTTCTCAGAAGACTCTGATTCACTGGTTTCTGCTGTTTCTTGACAATTTTTTTCCAGGCTTTTTTTCAATGTATATGACTTGTAGCACTTGTTGTTACAATGATGAAATATTTGATCCTCTTTACCCATCAGTTTCAATCTTTTGTGAACTTCTTCCCAATATTTCTGCAGCATCTTGAATTCTCTTCAGTCCAGTAGCAGTTGATGCTAGCTTTTCTTTCAGATTAGTTTGGCTTTGTTGAAGGAGCCCCAGATTTCGTAGTTAGCAACATTATCAGGAGGTAAAATCCTCCGCTACCACCTGCTTCGCTCATGTTTATGAATTAGAATCAACTGAAAACCTGAAACAATATTACAATAAATTACCAATATGATGGCTAAAACACATCATGATAGATCCGCCCTTTTGGAATCATTTTCTCTCTATAAGACTACTTGACTCCCACAATCTATGTTTTAACAGCAAAATGAAGTTTACAGGTCTCATGGTTCCTGAAATATTGCATCATCACTGCAACACATCCACTATTTTTAAAAATATTGTCCAGAAAAATCTGGCCCGGTTTAGTAATGTGTACCGAAGCTAAATTACTTCTCAAATTATATAAAAACACAAATCAGATGAAAATCTCTGGACAACAATGTTTTTAGGGAGGGATATCAGGGGGCCTGGACTAATCTTAGTATTCTCCTCTTATCTCATGTTTTTCTCCGTTGGTCCTCTTTAATCACCTCTTTTTCTGTATTTGAGTATGAAAATTATGGCCACATGAACACAGTCTGAAAGCAATTTAATGTGCAATTCAGGGCGAGTTAAATTTCATTTGTGAATTTTGCAAACTTTGTGCTTCACTGAGAATACTAAGGGGCACATTTACTAAACGTTTACACAATATAGGGGAGCAAGAAAAATTGCATGAAAGGGTGAGGGCAGAAATGCTTCATATTTACAATTTTCTGCTCTTTCCTTTGTTCCACTGTGTGCAGCCTAGCGCCAACGCAGGCAACCTTGCACCATAGAGAAAGGGTGTCTGTGGTATGGGCATGATTTTGTTTGTGCAGGAAGAGACACTTTCCTGCACAACAACAATCCTTAGAGGCAAGTCACTCTTTTATTCAACACTTTTCGGCTTTTGTCAGACAGTATTCCCCTGCAGGATTTAGATCAAGTCAGTGTGTCATATGTTGTTCACATCCCTGGCGTTATGATCACATTTCTATGTCTTTTAAAATTGATTTTTTTCCTTAAAATCCAGATTATACATAATTAGCCACACAGACCTGATGGTTTTACCCAGCCAAATGTGAAACAGTGGAAAAATAAGAATGGATGGCAATGTAGCTGTTGAAATAGGTCAGCGCATAAGGTGTGGGGGCAGCTGTCTATGCACTCTAAGCACCGGTGAAGAAGGGGGCACTGATAAAGTAATTGATGCTCTCAAGTCCTTACAGAAGAAAGTATGAGATTGGTGAGAGGGACTTTAATGATGAATGTGTCAAGTTCATTATTAGAGAATTTAACAGGCCATTAAATGTACTTGAACATGAAAGTTTTGCAAACAGATCAATTGGACTGCTGTCTGTAACTATCTGCACTATACCGCGCCGGTAATGAACTGCGTATCTTGCCTCTGGTCTAACTTTAGAAAATACTACAAAATAGAGTTGTTTATGACCATTGTTACTTTACTAGTTTGTAAGACGTAGTAGGTAATTTATTTGCTATTTTCTAAGGTTTTAAAGTTAGGTTGGTCCAAAACATTGAATGACTCTAGTCGCTAATTGCACACATTTGTTGGTTTTATAAAAACTTAGCTAAAATAGGACCTTGTTTCTAATGTTACTTTGACAGCCGAATAGCTTGATCTTTGCATTTTTTCATCTTGTGTATGTGGTTCGATCCTGCACACAAAACACACCTACCCCCCCCCCCCCCACACCCTTCTGGAAATAACTATCAGGTCAGGGGTGTTATTTGTGCCTGGGTCTGTAACAATATGGGCTCTGCTCCCTCAGTGCACAGGCGAGCGCCTGTTTTTATGCGCCTGTAGTGCGCAAAAGCCAATTTATTACGCCCGATATTACTTTACATTGGAACTTTATTTTCAGACATTGGAGCTCGGAATCAGTCAGCTGTTGTTGCCTCTTTCTGAGCTGTGCTGTCTAAAATAATGCACTATCTTCACAAATTATAAGCTTAAATTTATTGACTTTTTCGCTCTGCAGTCACATAAAAAGAGGCGCTCTGTACTGAGGTAGCACAGCCCATCATGATACACCCTCTGTCTGTAAAATAATGGAGAATAGTGAGCCCAAACGATCTGCACAGGTTTTGTGTGCTTTATTACCCCTAGTGTCTTATTTTGCTTGGGCAGTTATGACCAGGTACAACCAGTGGCCGCACCATGATGGCTTTGCTGGTGCAGTGCAGAGCCTAGCGCTACTTTTTATGTGCCTGCAGTGTGGAAAGGGAATTGATGTACCTCAATATTACTCTGAATTAGTGCTGTATTTTCAGACACTACAGCTCGGAAACAGTGATCAACCTTTGCTTCTATCTGCTATTGGCTGTGGAATCTGAAAATAAAGCTCTAATTCGGAGAAATGTCGGTTTATATAGTTTACGCACTGCAGGCTCTGGCCTCTGCTATGCACAGCAAAAACCCACCATGATACAGTCCTGATGTTACTTGCCAACTAGGACAATAAAAGTAACGGGCATTAATTTAAAAGTGGCCCCCTTCAGGTAGCTTAAACAGAGGATCACATTTGCAAATCAAGGCAGTTTTAATATTGTAAAGACTGGTATAGGTGTTTTGCAAGGTATGGTAGAATGTATTCATTTGTGTTTGTGGCAGGCAAAGTTTGTGGTAAAACCAGAGAAATCAACAGTAAAAACTGGGCCACCAGACCGTGAGATCGGCCCACAAACAAGTAAAACAAGCATTGGCATAGCCAATAGGTCTCGCCTTTGGGACCTTATAAGTGTTTAGCCATGCAGCAGTTGCGTAACTAAATACTTATAAGGTCCCAAAAGCTAGACCTATTGGCTATGCAAAGTGGCCGCGAAAGTGAAAGTGATCGCGATCCGATTGCGATCAAACATCAAAGCGGCCGAAAGTGAAAGTAATTGCGGTAAAACGAGGCGCGTGCGCCCGCGCACATGCACTGTAGCTCTAGGCTGGCCTGGTAGCACTTTTTGGAGCCCTCTCAATAAGTCTCGCCAGACCAGCGCATGCGCTGGGTTAGACGAGACCTAAAAACAGCCTCTACAGTGATCAATCAGACAGGCCATTCGGGCACTAACTGATTGCCCTATAGGCCAGTCTGATTGCCCTATAGGCCAATCCGATCCTGCTTGTCAACAGATAACGCCTGTGTAGGTGCAATTTACATCATCTCCTGAAGTCAACCGAAAACGGGTGCAAATTGCGTTTGCCCTCTTATCGTGCCCTGGCAACCGGGCCTAAATGATCTACCAACAGTAATGACTGAAAATGCTTTGTATTGCATTGTATGCTTTAACTATTGATAGACGCGTAATTGTAAATACTGTCAGTTAATCACTTGTGAAAGGATGAACTTGTTTTATCTGGAATAATCACTTTAACGGTTTCAGTAACAGAAGAATAAACTAGCATGACTGTAGATGTAATGTCAGGAAACGGAAAGATGCATAATGCATGGGCAATCGCTGTTTTATAGAACAATCCATTTCAAACATCACTACCTCACGACTACAAAACATCTGTAACTATAACGTGCTGTTGATAACCCTTCTTGGATTTTTTTACACATCAACCTTGTTTTAATTTCAATGATTGGTACAGAGTCAAGCTGGCGTGAATCCAATTTGTTTTTAATAGCATGGCAGAGTTCTGTTTCTATCATATGCATTTACGTTTTTTTCTCTACAGCGTGCTTATGGACTGCTTTGATGTTAAAATCCTATTTAAATTTCCAGATAATGTTTACAAAGAAAGTACTTCAGGTGTAGGCAGGATTGGAAGCCACAATTCACGGATCACAAGTTAAAGCGATGCATTATTGTAATGGGGTTCTCCCGGGCCCGAGGATGCATTAACATAATAGCAGTTCAAGAGCACAACTCTTCACCGTTGGCACTGTGTCAGAGTCAAGTGCTGCAAATATGATTTTTCTGCAAAGGGTCATACATAGAGGGAGTCTGAAGAGGGGTTTAGACACTCTTTAAGTGGGTATTCTGTACCACTGCCTGAAAATATCTGAGGCGTCTACATTGTTCATTTAACAGTTTATATTAATAAAAATGTTTTTCTGTATTTACATTACAGGTTCTGTGAGGACGTATTTCATGTTGTTGAACACTGATGAACAGCATAATATGGGTAAAATACAATATTTTAACTTTTTTCATCTGTTTGAAACTGCATGACCGCGTCATCACGTGGTTCCAAGTAGTTCTGAATGATGTGGGAAGAATGCAATCAAGGGCCCTGAAATCACTAAGGGCCTGAATACGACTTTGGCCGTGCGGGTCGCCGGCCAGATTAGGAGTTTCCTCCAGTCTGGCAGGCTTTTTTTGGTATTCCCACGGTGGTGCATCTAAAAAGGGGCACCGCAATGTGAACACCAAAAACAAGTTCCTGCATGACATGGACTGAAAAGTCCATGCCTGTCGTGTCCACTCAGTCGCAATGACGACGGACACAGAGGGTTCTCATTAGGATACTTTATTATTTCTCCTTACACCAGCATGACTCTCTCCTAACTGCCGACCTGTCCTACTACCCCGCCTCTTCCTGTCCCCGCAGTCCTCCCCTTTCTCCACCCATACTGCTCCGCCCACGCAACCACTAGACCCCTCATCTCTACATCTCCCCCTTTGTTAGCAAAGAAAAGAGTCACCAAGAGTTACATCTCCTCAATCAGCCGCTTGGGCTGACGGATCGTTTGTCGTTGGCGGAGTGTGCGGCCTTCAGGCACTGTAGTCGTTTCGGCTCCGGGTATCTGCCCCGGGAGGCTGTCACCATTGCTCTGTGCTTCAGGTTGCTGAGTTTTTGAAGGTGTAGTTCGCGACTCAAGTGCCTCTTGTAGAGCTGGGCTGCACTTCTGAAAGTGAGACACATTTCGGGTTACGCGCCTGTTGTCTGATTCCGCTGTCAGCATGGTGCCTTTCTGACGAGTGACCGTCAGAGGTTCCGCTCTGAACCTGCTGTCTGTCTTCTTGGATTGCTCCTGCTTAACGACCACGCAGTCCCCTTCGTGGAACGAGAGAGAACGAGCCCGTCTCCTGCCATCTGCATACGCCTTCATGCTTTCTTTGCGAGCTTTATCGGTGGCTTCCACTTCCCGATGGACACGGTTGGGAGAAATGGGTCGCAGCGCTCCCTCCCAGGTGGGTATCCGGGTCCTGACCGGACGTCCCAACATGAGTGTAGCCGGGCATTTGCCTGTGGTGGCATGCGGTGTCGTCCGATACGCTCGGAGTACATCATTGAGGGCTGCCTGCGGGTCTCTCTTGTCCAGAGCAGCCTGTTGGAATGTCTTTTTGAGAGTGGCCATGAATCTTTCCGCTGTGCCGTTGGCCTGCGGCCATAGTGGTGTTATCCGTCGGTGTCGCACATTCATGAGCGTCAGGAAGTCACTGAATTCCCGGCCATGGAAGGGAGGCCCATTGTCTGTTTTCACCTCCGTGGGTATGCCCCAAGCTGCAAAGACTTCATCCAGGATGGTGAGCGTGGCAGCTGCGTTGGTGGATGGGACGAACCGGGCGATGGGAAACCTTGAGTATTCATCCATTATAACTAACACGTACTTGCCCGACGGCATGGGGCCGTAGAAATCCATGGCCAGTTCTTGCCATACTCCTGGTGGCAGGGGCGTCATCTGAAGTGGAGCGGGCGGGTCTCCTTGCCTTACCACCTGACACTGCAGACAGTCTTTTAGAGTGTGCTCTACCATTTTGTCTAGGAAGGGGAACCAGACACGTTCACGAAGTGCTCTTTTCGTTGTGACTACTCCTCGATGGCTTTCGTGTGCCAGGTTGACGACTCCCTGTCTCAGTTGCTGGGGTATTACAATTCGGTTGTCTCGCAACAGTAGGCCATCGGGTGTAACAGATAGTTCTTCGCACACATTCCTGAATGCTTGCCACTCCTGACGCTTTGCGGTATCACCCCTCCCGTCCTCCGACTCTTCGTGCCGCCACCTGTTCGCTCGGACCTTTCGGATCACCTGTTGCAGCATGGTGTCTTGCTGGGTGGCGTCCAGGATGGCCTCTAGGGGGACCGCCGGTGGCCGCGCTTGGTCCACCACAAAATGGATATACTCGTCTGCCATGGACGGTGTGTGACGCTGCGAGTCTTCCGGGTGGCGCGACATATAGTCGGCCGGGTTGGCAGCCTTCCCTGGCTTGTGCACGATTGTGAACGTGTATTCCTGCAGACGGAGTCCCCACCTCTCGATGCGGGGTGGCATTTTGGACCGGGGGTTGCCATAGATGGTGACGAGCGCCTGGTGGTCTGTTACCATGGTGAAATGCTTCCCGTAGATGAACACGTGGAAGTGCTCACACGCCCACACCACCGCAAGGCTCTCCTTTTCCGGTTGGGAGTAGGCCTTCTCCGTGTCGGAGAGGCTCCGGCTGGCGTGCGCCACGATGTGGCGGTGGTCCGTGTCCTTGTCATATTGAGCCAGGATGGCTCCCAGCCCAACGGGGCTTGCGTCCACTGTTATTTCTGTCTTGCGATCCGGGCTGAAATAGGCCAGGCTTTCCACCGTGCCCACAGCTCTCTTTATGTCCTGGAATGCTTGCTCGCATTCGGGAGTCCACTCAAATGCCTGTCCTTGCTTGGTGAGCGTGCGAAGTGGGTGACTGATTGTGGCATAGTCCTTAATATACCTTGAACAGTAGCTCGCCATGCCGAGGAAAGACCGCACATCACTGACATCAAGTGGACTCTTGGTGCTGTTCAGAGTACTCACTTTGGCAGGGTCTGGTTGCATTCCGGCTCCTGAAAAGATGTGGCCAAAGAATTTCAGTTGCGACTGATGAAACTCGCATTTCTCCCTGTTGAGCGTGAGGTTGGCTTCCAGGAGAGCATGGCAAACCCTGTCTAGGGCCGTGTCGTGGACCTGGAGTGTCGCCCCGTAGACTAGAATGTCATCGCTGTAGTTCAGCGTATTTGGGATGTGATGTATTGTCTGCCGGATGGCTTCTTGGAATATTTCCGCGGCTGATGAAATGCCAAAGTTTAGTCTCTTGTATCTGAACAACCCTAGGTGTGTTGCAAATGTCGTGATGTAGCGGGAGCTCTCGTGTAGTTCCAGTTGATGGTAGCCTTTGTTTAGGTCCAATTTAGAAAACACCCTCGCCCCATTGAGGGCGGCGATCATGTCACTTAAGTGGGGTCCTGGATGACGCTCTCTCTCAATGGCTGTGTTGGGCATTCTCATGTCCACACAGAGTCGTACTTTCCCTGGTGTTCCTTTCTTCGGTACTATCACGACTGGAGAAACCCACGGTGTGGCGCCCTCTGTTCGTTCGATGATATCGGCGTCCAGCAGGTCTTGCAGCTCATCCTCCACCGCTTGCTGGAGGTGGAACGGTACCTTCCGCGGGTGTTGGGCAACCGGGCGGACCTGGTCATTTATGTGGAGGCGGATCTGGCCTCTGTTCATTTTGCCGAGTCCCGAGAACAGCCTTGGGAACTTGTGGATGGTGTCATTGTCACTGTTGACGCGGTACAGGATCTCCACCAGCTTCAACCGTTCAGCAGTCGGTAGGCTGAGGAGACAGTCCGCTTCCGGTCCCTCGATGACGTGAATCACGGCCGGAATAGATGTTGTTTGATGCCTCAGTGTCGTTGAAAACTTCCCAAGGCAAGGGAGCGGCTTCCTGGACATCCAGGTGTAGACACGCACGTGTGCGGGAGTGAGTCGAGGCCGAGGGTTCATCTTCTTATATTCTGTCACTGGGATGTAGTTGAGGGATGCCCCACATCACGAACTTTGTGGGATGCGTGCCAACGCTGATGTCCAGCCGAGGGTATTTTTTAAGCTGGTCTGGATCGGCGATCATGTTGGCATATTCAACGGAATACTCATGTTCACTTGAAGGTGAATCGGAGTCTCTGGATGGTGATCTTCTAGACCACCTTGAGGACCGCGACTCCCTGCTGGACTGGGAGGACTTGGAGGAAGACTTCCGGCGGTCTCGTACCGCTCGCGCGTGATGGCGGCGCGTCTCACCTCTTGGTGACCGCGTGGAGGCTTTTTCTTTCTCCCGGCGGTAGTCCCCGCACATGGTCTCAAAGTGATTGTTGCGACCACACTTGTGGCATTTCTGTCCCAGGGCCGGGCACGCCCCGATGTGTGGGAAGTCGTACCCGCACCGGTAACATCTTCTCAATGGCGCCGTCCTCCCATAATCTTGACGCCTGCTTTTCTTCCTTGAGTCAGGCCGCCGATGGCCAGGGTGGCGGTGATGTCTCAACGGCGGCCGAGCTTGTCGTTCCTGTTCTCTCGACCCCCGGCGAGGGCGGTCGGTGCGCACTTGACAGACTACCTCCTTGCGATCCACGCGTCCTGCCTCCATGGTCTTGGCTTGCTCTTCAGTCTGATCATGGAGCCTTGTGATCTCTTCTATTTCATCCAACGTGTGACTTTTTTTTAGTAGTTTTCTGCGTAGCGTCTCTGACTGGCAGCCGTCAATCACCCGCAGGCGTATGGCATCGTCCGTTGAGAACTCGTCGAACTCACAGTGGCGCGCCAGTCGCCGCAACCTTGTGATGTATGAGCCCATGACCTCATCCTTTTCTTGTCGCGCTCTTTGGAACACATAGCGTTCGTAGTCCACGTTCTTCTTGTGCACGAACTTTCGATCCAGGGCTGCACGCACACTCGCATACGTTCCCGCGTCTGCGGCAGGAAGTTCCTTTATCATCTTGCTGATGTCCTTGCCCACGAGGTTCCGAAGTGCGATCAGTTGATCCTCATCCCCTATCACCTTCGAGCCCTTAATGTAGTCCTCAAAGTCTTCAATCCACTCTTCCCAGCGAGGGCCCATGCTGCTCCCAACCACGAGCGCTAAGGGTTCTGGGGGGCGCAGGTGCGACAGCCCCATGATGATCGGCTTCGCATCCTGGCGCGCTGGTGAGCGAGCTGGGGACCCATGGTTCGACATCGTGGTGCACGTGTGATGCGCGCAGCGTCAGCGCAGTGCAGGCCCAGGGAATCCTTCGTGGAATCTTGCGCTTTATTCAAGTAGTTTCCCTTGTTTTTTTTTTTTTCTTTCGTATTTGCCTGTGCTTGTTGAAGTTTTCAGTGTTGCCTGACTTCAAAATGGCCGCCCGGGCCTATTCGCATGGGGCGTCTGAGAGTCCGCCTGACTTCAAGATGGCCGCCGGCCGGGGAACGTGTGTAGACGTCCCACGTGGTGCCGGGCTCTCTATTTATTCATTCTGGGGACAGCGCGCTGCTTGGACGGCCCCTCTCATCGCCCGCTTGTACTCACACTTCACAGCAGGTAGGCGGGCGGGTGGAGTCCTTGAACTCTCTGCTCCAGTCCGGCCTGGGAGACGCGCGTGTCAGCGCTTTCACTTCTCCTCCCGCTTGTCACGGTGGCAGTCCTTTTCACCGCAGGGCGCTCACTCCTTCAGCCGCAGAGCTCTCACACGCTCCGGGGGTGTGTCGCGGGTGACGGCGCTTTCTTCATCAGCCGCGGAGCTCTCACACGCTCCGGGGTGTGTCGCGGGTGGCGGCACTTTCGCTGGTTCCTTTGCTACCAGTCCCTCGCCAGCTTTCTCAGCGTGCTGGTGTTCCGGGAGAGCATCCAGCTCGATCCCACCCTCGTCGCCAGCTGTCATGTCCACTCAGTCGCAATGACGACGGACACAGAGGGTTCTCATTAGGATACTTTATTATTTCTCCTTACACCAGCATGACTCTCTCCTAACTGCCGACCTGTCCTACTACCCCGCCTCTTCCTGTCCCCGCAGTCCTCCCCTTTCTCCACCCATACTGCTCCGCCCACGCAACCACTAGACACCAGCCAAAACCATGGTTGGGTCGCCCGCCAGATTAGGAGTTTCCTCCAGTCTGGCAGGCTTTTTTTGGTATTCCCACGGTGTTGCATCTAAAAAGGGGCACCGCAATGTGAACACCAAAAACAAGTTCCTGCATGACATGGACTGAAAAGTCCATGCCGTGCAGGAACTGGTGTGCATGCACACAGGGGGGCACATGTTGTGCCCCCTTGTGTGCATCCACAGGGCACAGAGCGCACCAGCCAAAACCATGGTTGGGTCGCCCGCCAGATTAGGAGTTTTCTCCAGTCCGGCAGGCTTTTATTGGTATTCCCACGGTGTTGCATCTAAAAAGGGGCACCGCAATGGGAATACCAAAAACAAGTTCATGCATGACATGGACTGAAAAGTCCATGGCGTGCAGGAACTGGTGTGCATGCACACAGGGGGGCACATGTTGTGCCCCCTTGTGTGCATCCACAGGGCACAGAGCGCACCAGCCAAAACCATGGTTGGGTCGCCCGCCAGATTAGGAGTTTCCTCCAGTCTGGCAGGCTTTTTTTGGTATTCCCACGGTGGTGCCTCTAAAAAGGGGCACCGCAATGGGAATACCAAAAACAAGTTCCTGCATGACATGGACTGAAAAGTCCATGCCGTGCAGGAACTGGTGTGCATACACACAGAGCGGCACATGTTGTGCCCCCTTGTGAGCATCCACAGGGCACAAAGCGCACCAGGGGCCCTGTAGGGCCCCCTTTGTTTCCTCTCCGCCAGGGTTTTCATGGAGGAGGAACCACCATGAAAACACTGGTGAAAAAGAAACTCCTAAAATGCTTCGCAGGACTGCGGTGGTCCTGTCAAGCATATAGATGCTTCTACACCACCGCAAAATTGCCTGGCAATGGCAGTTCCCTGGCGCTACGGCGGGGCTGTGGCGGTCCATCAGCCTGATTCCTAATAGGGCGGATGTGGGACCGCCACTGCAGCGCCCCGCGAGTCTGGCAGTCCGTGGACCGCCAGACTCGTAATTGGGCCTAAGAGTCTGCATTAAACTACAGATGTAACAGGGGAGCGGTGTCCCTGACACTGGCATCATTGCACCTGCTGCACTGCTGATAGCTGCACAGCTGCTATGGGTCTCCAACATCCTTATTCTACCACTCTTTTCTTCTCTCCTTGCTGTCTCCATCCGACGTTCTCCACTCGCTTCTTTGCTTTCACTCTCATCTTCTTGTTCCCATCCCCTTCTTGCTTCCTTTTTCCTTCTTCCCTCTTCTGTTTCTCATTCATCCTCATTTTTCCTTCCTTCTTTCTGAGACATCCTTATTTCTGACCGTTTTCTCTCCTCCTTACTGCTCACCATTTCTTGATCTCTTCCATAATTTCCCCCTTCTCCCACTCCATCGCTTTTTTTCTCCTCCACTCCTTTCCCCCTCTTATTTTCTTTCATTCCATCCCTCTTCATTACCCCTTATCCCATGCTCATACTTCCCACCCTGTACTCCAGCCGCCTTTCCCTGAAGAGTAAGCATCGAGTTTAAAACATTCTGAGCAATACAGAGCAGGCTGAGCCCTGTCCTACCTCTGGGCCCTTCTGACCCATTGCACCGGCTGCACCACAAATGATATGCCCTCAAAGGAATTTTTACAAAGGCTACCTTTGGTTGAAATATGTATTGGAATTCAGAATTTTATTAAGGATGCCATGAAAATAAAAAAACATTATGAACCTCTAAACCTTTAAAACCAATCCTTTTAGTTTCAAGAGTCGATTGGGATTATGATGTCGGTTTTCGACAGCCATTCCATGTCGGTCTTTCCGACATGGAAAGGCTTTTTGAAAGCGACATTGGGGCCGCCTAGCAGGGTTCAGTCCCACTGCTTTTGGGCTTGAGGGACACCTATAGTGCCCCCTAAACATCCCTGCACCGTGTGGCAGGCGCACTTCCGGTTTTCAATTGGAGCTTGTGCTGCAGGCATTTTCAGCCCGCAGCACAAGCTCCCTTTGACGAATGGAAGTTTCCGACTGCACTATGTGCAATCGCATCCTAATTGTGCCTATGGTCGGGCAGTTCCTCCCCCACGATGGTTCCGGTTGGCCAGAAGTCTGACCGACATAGTAATTAGGCCTTAAATCTTTGAAAAGTTACTTTTTGGGCTCTTTTTAAAGTTTTAGGTTGCAGCAAAACAAGTTTGTAGCAAAAATGCCAAATCTACATGAAAGCAACGCTGCTGTATTCCAGAGAGAGAAAAAATGCACCCTTCAAAAAATCTGCAAACTACTTCAAAGAGTAAATAATATAAACACACAGATTTAAAACCAAATTATTTCACCTCCTTAACTTTATTTTTGTCAACAGTATTTTTATTCAAATTTTTCTAAGCATGTCACCACATACTGTGCAATCAACGTCCTGTGGTTCAAACAATGCAAGTCTATGAATTTGGTCTCACTCATAATTCGAATTAATAACTTGGAAAGCAGTATTATTCGGACTTGAAGTACAATCATCAAATTTCAAAATCCCTCCCAACTCCCCCAAGCCCACCCTCCCCTCCCCCTAAACATTAAGGGTGCACTATACCAGCATCGATGTGCCCTTGAGGGTATGGGTTACCTGGCCAGCTATCTGGGCCCCATATGAGTGTTTCCTTGAGGTCGCCTGTGTGGTCTATCCCCACCTCCCGTAGGGTTTCTAGAATTGGAAGAGGTGGAGTGCCCGGGTGCGTGTAGGGCATGCAAATAGGGGGAGCTTCTGTGATAGATATCCCACTAGTGGTCCGGAGATGTATTATAATTTCTTGAATGAGCCTGTTAATATGCCCGCCATCCTTTCCATGGTGATGGCTTGCCACAAACGGGAGTGCCACTGGGTCATGGAGGGTGCGCCTCTCTGTTTCCATGCCACTGCCATTTTCGCAGTCCTAAGGCACAGCCACAATTTAGATCTGTTGCCAACTGTTTTGCGTTTGAGGATGTCTGACCTGAGGCCTAACAATGTCGAGCCCAGGTCTGTAGGTGTGGGGTACCCCAAGATGTCTTTGATTTGTTAACAATATTTCTATCCAAAAGGGCCTAATTGTTGGGCAGTCCCACCATGTATGTTTAAAATCCCCTTAGAGCCCACAGCCTCTCCAGCATAAGTCAGATGTCTTGGGGGACATCAGTTTCAGTTTCGTAGGATACAGGTACCAATCACATAGTACTTTATAGCGGGCATCTCGCATTCCCATTGATTGGTTAAATTATGTATATCCCAGTATAGTTTATCCCACTGTTTGTCCGCAATTCACACCCCTAGGGTGTGCTCCCAGAAAGATTTGTGTCTTAGTTGGGTAGTGTAGAGTGTAGAGTGTAGTAGAGGTGTGAGACCGTGCCCTTTGAACCGTTTTCTAAATTTGCTAGTCACTCTATTGGTGAAAGCTCCCTGGTTGCTGCCTCTCTAACTCCCAGACTGAGGACCCAGTATCTAGGCTGAGTGTAATGATAGTATTCGGTGGCTGGCAAATTAAACTCCCTTCGACAATGTTCAAACATGAGGATATCCCAATTGTGGAACAAATCAGAAATCGTGTGACAGCCTCCTTCCTTCTAATCATCGAAGGGGCCTGGTGTCTGTGCAGGCAGGAATGCCGGGTTATTTTGTATGGGCGTGAAAGGAGATGGGAGGATGATCAGGGTAGAAGTCCTGTGGATGTCATCCCATACCTTTAAAGTGGTTTTGGTAGGCATGCTCAAGTTGGCATTGGGTTGGCGTTCTGCTTTGGGTTTCCAAAGTAGGTCCCAGATG
Organism: Triturus cristatus; assembly: GCF_964204655.1. NCBI lineage: Eukaryota > Metazoa > Chordata > Amphibia > Caudata > Salamandridae > Triturus > Triturus cristatus. The sequence goes on along the minus strand of NC_140589.1, from coordinate 830,830,031 downwards.
CACCTCCCCGTCACTGCCCTATCCATGTGCAACCAATGCTTGTCGGACTACCGGGATGACCACTCTGTGATCACTAAAAACTGGGCAGCTTTGTAGTATAGATACATATCTGGTAAAGCCAAGCACCCCTTACTTTTATGGAGGCGGAGTTGTCAATACAATAGCCTTGCCCTGTGTCCTTGCCATAAAAAGCGGATGACCATGGACTTTAATGTAGCTAGGAACCCCCTGCTCTATCTCAATCGGGTGGCCCTGGAAAATGTACAGTACCATCATCTTAGTCGCATCTATATGACCTATCCATGAGAGATACATGGGAGCACACCTGTGAAAGTCCGCCATCAATTGCTGAAGAAACAGAGGGTAGTTTGCTTTAAAAAGTTCCTAGAGTTTAGGAGTGATCTTTATTCCTAATTACGTGATTTCCTTTTTGGCCCACTGAAAGGGAGTGGAGGCAACCAGAGACTCCATGTCCCTCTGTGGTAATGTGAGGTTTAAAAGATATGATTTTTTTAGGTTAACTCAGAGGCCCACCACCCGTTCAAAGCGCCTGAGCTCTTCCATTGCCACCACTAGGGAGGATTCTGGGCCATCATGTATAGGAGCATGTCATCTGCAAAGAGGGATATTTTATGTTCATCACAAAATGAGATGCCCTGTACCTCAGTGTTATGCATATTTTTGCCGCCAAGGGTTCGATACCTAGGATGAATAATAGTGACGAAATAGGACATCCATGGCGTGTCCCTCCTTCTATGAGGTATGCTTCCGAACTCATCTCATTGACTAGGACTCGAGCACTAGGACGGGTATAGTTGGCTCTTATCATAGCTATAAATCTATCACAGAATCCGTATCTCTCCAGGGCATAAAATAGGAAGGGCCAGTCTACTATGTCAAAAGCCTTCTCGACGTCTAATGCCAAAAGAACAGCCGGAAGTGATATTTTGTTTGCCTTTTTTGACCAAGTGGAAGACCCTCCGCAGATTTGCATGAGTCTGCTGGCCTTGAATGAACCCTGAATGATCTGAGTGGATGAGTTTCGGCATTAAAGTTTCTAATCTGCAGGCTAGGAATTTCATATAGATCTTAGCATCTAGATTGAGGAGCGCTATTGGGCGATAAGAGATGCACAAGTGGAGATCCTTCCCTGGCTTATGGAATACCGAAATGAGAGCCTCCCCATAGATGCAGTTACTGTCCCTGATTCTGCAAATAAGTTGAAGAGGCTTACTAATTGTGGGATTACTTCCGCCCCAAATGTTTTATAAAACTGTGAAGTCAGCCTGACAGGACCAGGTGATTTATGCAGTTAAAGACTAGCTATAGCTCTGCTTACCTCTTCAATCTTAGCGGCCCCGCCATTGATGCATTCTGCATCGTTGAAACCTTCATTAGCTCCACCTCCCCCAAATAATGTATTTGCTCTGCTGTCTCATAGCTATCTGGCTTGTAGACAGTTTTGTAGAACTGGACAAAGGCTTGGGCTTTTTCCGGTTCCGTGGTCACCTTGTCTCCCCCTGGCAGCCTTATTTACCCTATATAGTCTATTTCCCTTTTAAGCTATAACTGTCTAGCCAAGTGCTTTCCCACTTTATTTGACTTCTGATAAGTAGTGCGTTTTAACCGTAAAAGGGTAAGTTCTGCCCTATTGTTATATATAGCGTTCAATTTGCCCCTAAGAGCCATTATCTTTCTTTGTAAGCTCCGGTTAGGCTGCCTCTTGTGTTCCTGTTCTGCCTCTGTTAGTTCTGTCTCCAATGTTAATCTCTCTTGGGCCCTTTGTTCATTTATTGATGCACGAAGAGCTATGCACTTGCCTCAAAACACTGCATTGAAGGCATCCCTATTGGTGTCCGGAGAGTTATCCTTGGGGTAATTTAAAAGGAAATAGTCCTTGATAGAATTGCACGCAGAAGGTGAACCCATGTCAGAGTTACCAGGAAAAAACATTGTTTGTATTTTGGGGGGGCAGCATTCAAAGCTAGAGTCAATGTGACTGGTGCATGATCAGACATAGTGATTGGGTATATGGAGGCAGCCTGTAGCGCTGAAGCTAGGTTCTTACTCACAAAAATGTAATCACTCCTAGAATAAGACCTATGTGTGTGGAAAAAGAAAGTATGATCCCTGGTGGTTGGGAATAGCATGCGCCATGTGTCCACCAGGCCCATGCCAGAGAACTCCCTTTTCAAAGATTTAGTGAAGTTACTTGAGATCGACCTTTGAGGTTGCAAGTTATTGAGGCCAGCATCCCATGTCAGGTTAAAGTCTCCCAGTAGAAAAATGTTTCCCTCAGTGAAAACCCCTAATGATAGGACCAAATACATAAATGTAGCTTGATTAGAGTTAGGCCCATAGATGGAGGCAAAAGTACAGAGGCAACCGTGTAACGCCCCCTTGACCATAACTATTCTGCCTCTTTGCCTGTTTTACTGCCCCCTCGTTGAAACTTCAAGGAGCTGTGGAAAAATAGGGCTACCCCATTATGTTTAGTGGAACTGATGAACGATAGACAATGGGATAGGTCCTATGTTGCAGCCAGTGTTCCTCCGACCTTTTCATGTGCGTTTCCTGTAAGGCTACCATATCATGCCTCTTGTCTAAGAGGTATTTCCATAGTTTTGGGCATTTAGCAGGGTAGTTAAGCCCCTTAACATTCCACGTAAATATGGTAAGCACCGTTTCCACTTAACTTGTAGAGTTATATGCCAGTGTTTCTGTTGCACAGTCAGCTCTTTGATGGACTTCCCCCCTTCTCTCCATTTCCCGTGCAGTGTTGCCTAGGTAGTCCCTTCCTCGCCTCTAAGCATTCCTCATAGAGTGATGATACCACCCGTACACCCACAACTAAAACAACAAGAAATACTTGAAAGAAAACATTAACGTGACTCAACGATCCATAATGTGCATCCTTAACGTGCGTTTTAATACACGTATTTTGGACGTTTAGGTCCATAACCGCATGTGGTGAGTCAAATTTATTATAAACAAGTAACTGTCTAATGATTATCTAGGGGAGTCATGGAAAAGCTGTCCTCTACCGTTCTCCACTATGTATCCCCACCCTTACAACATGCTAGCATCACACAGACTAGCCATTGGGCACCCCATTACTTGGTTAACTGTTGAACTGTTGCCTTGGTTGCCCAAACCATGTGTCATCCCTCTGCTGCGTCAGTTAATTTCTTCTTTTGTGGCCTAGGACCATTCTGTGTCTACCATCACCCACCGCTGCCATCTTCTGCTGACTTTTCTCTCGTGACACAAAAGGCGCCTCATTGCACGATTCTTTGGGAGGTGGCAGGCCAAGGAGTTCCGCTGCTTTTGAAATGCAGGTAAAATAATATTGTTTATTTTGGAGGGAAAAAGTGACTCAGAAGGGGTATGTCCACCGGTATTTTATCTGATCACATTGCAGCTTCTCCGTGACTGGGTGAAGTTGTTGCCTGCGTGCTAGTGTCGTCGGGGTCACATCCTGGAATAGGGAACAGGTGAAGCCCTGGAAAGATACTCGTCTTTCGATCTTGCTAAAATTATTTTCCTTTCTAACTCCAAACTGAAGTTATTATTAAAATATTCAACTAAAAACTACTTACCTGCAAAACAGAAATGCCACTTTTCCAAATGACAAACTCTACGAATAACATTTAAAAATAAATACATGTAATTTAACATTCAATAGCTAAAACCATGTAAATGTTAGAAACACAAACACAAATGTAGCCTTAAAAATAGACAATACCTTTTACTAAACATTTATTTAAAACAAAAAGTCATCACTTGTCCCTCATCTTGACAAAATTAAAGAAAGCCTTAAAAAAGAAACCCACACATTAAAGTAAAAGCAAACAAGTAATCGTAAAATGAAAAAAGTTCTAATGTATGGTAATGGTTTAACATTAACTGAAACAATAATTGTATAACCACTTAATAAATATATATCTTTAATGTATACTTATACAATGGCAGAAAGGGCCATTCACATCATCTCCCAAAAAGGAAAACAGGTATTGTTACTGTCAAGAGAGCACATCCACAGAAAACATACATTGGAAATGTACAAAATACTATGCTATTGCTTGGTATGATCAGGCGACTACTGGATACTATGTTGTAATTAATATTAGAGATCATAGTCACCACACAAATGTGACTGAAATAGAAGTGAGAAATGTTTTGCAAAACCTTAGAGATTCAAAATCTAGTTCCTAAGACACTACAGGAACCATTTTTAAAAATGTACTACCAAACATTCCTGAGTACACTACAGGGCAACTGCCAGGAATTCATCATTCAAAGAGGCTAATAGTATGCACCACAAAGGGGAGAACAGAAATCCATGCTGCTCCTAAAATATTCAAGACATATACATTCTGCATAATCTAACCATTACATATAGTGAAGAAACCATCCTCATGTGCGATAATAATGACAGGACAATACTTATAAATGGAATCAAAAGTAACCTTCTTAGACTAACACAAAGCCAAACATGGATGATGAATGGCACTTTTAAATAATGCCCTCAACCATTCACACAGATTTACACAATACAATGTGAGCATCATCATTACACAAATGTCAAGAATTCCTGTCATACAAGGGAAACACGCCCTTATGTAAACAGGAGAGCTGTTACATAACTCAAGGGAAACACGCCCTTATGTAAACAGGAGAGCTGTTACATAACTCAAGGGAAACACGCCCTTATGTAAACAGGAGAGCTGTTACATAACTCAAGGGAAACACGCCCTTATGTAAACAGGAGAGCTGTTGCATAACTCAAGGGAAACACGCCCTTATGTAAACAGGAGAGCTGTTACATAACTCAAGGAAAACACGCCCTATAAAGGGAGGAACCGGGAGGTACAAGGCTGTCGGATATTGTGTTTACACCGACGTACCTGCTTCGTGAAGAGCAGTGTTCCGGAGTGGTGCTCCAGTAAGGCAAGAACGGAGGTAGGTCGAGTCGTTACTCCCTGGGCCGTGTCTTGCCCCATCGTCACCTGTGAAGGACCCGGAAGCTCTACCGGTCAACCATTGAGCTTCGCTTTTTGACTCGGCTGAGTCCAAGCGCAGTGGCGCTTTTGCTGGTTGGAGTCGTAACTCCCAGCCCAACCAGAGACACAGGGACTGCCAGCTGTAACGCACACCAGGAGGTGTTTGCCGCGTTACAGACTCGGAAGTCCACAGGATCGATCGAGCGGCTGCTCTCGGTTCAGTCTTCTTGCTTGTGATTGGGGTATTGGTGACGCATCACCAGGAGGTGACTCCGCGTCCCGGTGCAGTCTGAGGAAGAGGTTGAGCGGCTGCTCCCTTCAGGTAGAGACCCCGGCTGGGTGTTTCCCTGACTCCTCGATTCTCCCCAACACTCTTCGTGCCCCTCACAGCCTACCGATTGGCATTGTCGGCCATTTCATTTCTGCCCTCTGTTGGCATACGCCGGGATCGGCGTATATGCAGAGGACGGTTAGGACCATCCGTGCTGTGGGCTGGTAACGTACTTAGCCTGGAGGATTCCAGTGACTATAACTTTTGTTTGTTCTTTGTATTTTATTTGCCTTCATTAAAAGAACTAACCCTTCACAAGTGGTTGCGTCCTCATTGTCGTGTCTGTTAAACGATCCTGAGACGTTCAGGGCGTTACAACAAATATACCTTTACTATACACACTGCTTTCTAAAAATCAAAGTGCTACATACTATGAACTACTTAAACAAATAAAAGCTAAAACTAACAAGTATTATTCCCCCCAAAAACTATCATTGACTTTGAACAAGCGATGGTAAGAACAATATTAAAACAGCTACACAAGGCTGGTATTGCAATTTCAACTAAAGCATTTGGAAACACCTCCAAAATCTACTCTGTGTAGAATATGCAACAAATTCCAACATCACTTGCTAGAAAAAAAACAATATATAGCCTTAGCATATGTACCAGTACCAGAAGTCACTACAATCTGGTCATAGAATCCCCCTACTACCAAATACACAATATCAAACTACTTCCCTCTAATGGACAGTTTTAAAGATAATTGGGTTGGCAGACTACACTGTTGTGGCCACATGTCACAACCCAAGTCTCAAATGCAATTGTGGAATGTACACAACAACAACATGGCTCATCTAGCAAAAGCAAGCCATGCAGTAGAAGGATGGCACGTGTAGCTGAAGTCACCCTACTCTATTAGTTACTAGAAATCCTTAAAAAAAGGAGAAAATATACCAACAACTTAGAATAGACTGTCTATTACCCATATTAAGCCTAAAATATCCATACAAACCACAGAACTATATGAAATGCTGCAGCACATAGTACATTTGCTTATTAATATCAATGGCCTACTCGGCCCAGAATCCGTAGCTCAATCCATTACACTAATATAAAAAATCCAACATTCCATCTATACTAATACATTCCATTATACTGAAAAACGATTTTTAAAAAGCAAATAAATCAAACCCCTTTATTTATAAATAATTAAATTACATTTTTAATAATCAGTCCAAATTATATGCCTTATTTAAAACAAAGTTTAGTTAGACTGATAAGTAAAGTTATATTAATAAAAAAATAATTAAAATACGTAATGAAAGCCAACCTGCACAACAAAACAATAAGCAAACACTTGTACAATTAGCAAAAAACAAATAAAATAGAAATTAATTTAACATCACAATAAAATAAATAAGAAAATAAGAAAATATTTCCCACCCATTAAAAATATAAAAAGATAGCTTACAATATCGTAACTGAGTTCATGCTCTTCCTTTACTCCACAGTAATCACTTCCACAACAATTGGTGCAAAAATTAAAAATGCAAAAATAAATCAGAAAAAACATATACATTGAATTAATCAATAGTTCTTTGAAGCCATAAGAAACCCAAAAGGCATATTTAAAAAAATCTCTTCTTGAAAATGAAAAAATGAAATTAAACTTAATCCAGGTGAAAACATAATTAAGTTAATTTCCTTTAAAAAATGCATCCAAAAATAACAAAACTCTGTGACAAGGAACATGTAATAAACACAGTATACTCATCCACACAACAAATACCCAAATAGACAACAAACAAAACAGCATTAATTTAAAAACAAAAATTATGTATTACAATTAAATAATAAATAACACTACTCTACACATATTTGATTGAGGCATTTCATAATGCACTATGAATACAAAAGTACAAACTAATGGAAAAACTGTGAGCCATAACTGATCCACACAGCGGCAGCAGTGAACCACTTCTGATAGGAACCAGGAGCAACTGAAAATGATGATAATAAACTGAAAAATAGAGGTAGCAGTGAAAATAAATTGCAACTAAATAAAAAGTAAAAAAAGAGTACTTTTTAATACAAGTCTGTGAGTGTTAAATCATAAATATTTATACTAATATATATTTTTTTATAAATAAGTACTAAAAACTATTCAAAATGTTACAAATGTATACAAAATGCACAAAAGTGGTAAAAATATATTTAAAAGTATTATAGAAAAATATGTTATTAATTAATAGCACTCATTCATGTATATTTAACATAAATATGATTCAGAAATGTTAATGGAATGTCCATTCAAAAAATTGAATGTATTTGTTAAAAATATATTATTCAAACATATTTGAAAACAATGATACGTGAAAAATGAACAGTAAAACCATACAAATTAAATTCAAATATATATGTACATACTAACTGAAAAATATGCTATCATAAAACTGCACTTACAACAATATTTGTGTGTAAAACCTATCAATATAAAGAAAGGTGTAAAAAGTGTAATACATGTATATTAATAAAATGTACACTAACAAAATTAAAGTGTATATATTGTTTGTAAAAACACGCAATCACTACACACAGCCCAATCATTTATATCTTACACATAAGCAGTAAATATTATTTATTATTCCCATCTCAATGCACAGTACATTGGGGAAGGTTTTGGGCATTAAAGGGGTTACATTTACCATCCCCACTCCAATCTCAGCTACTTTGTGGAAAATGTTGAACATTAAAGGCATTAGATTTACTATTCCCACTCCAGTCTATGCTCATTGGGGAAAGCTGGACCTTAAATGGAGTTATATTTACTAATCCCGCGCCAGTCTAATTTCCATTTGGGAAGGTGTTGGAAATTAAGGGGTTTAGATTTACTATTACCATTCCAATCAGCTGCATTGGAGAAGATATTGAGCTTTATATGGGTTACTTTTACTATTTATACACATCACCCAATAATTTACAACTTACACATAAACAGTAAATAGTTTTTATTATTCCCATTCCAATTCACAGTACATTGGGGAAGGTTTGGGGCATTAATGGGGTTACATCTACCATTCCCACTTCAATCTCAGCTACTATTGGGACAATGTTGAACATTAAAGGAATTAGATTTACTATTCTCACTCCAGTCTATGCTCATTAGGTAAAGTTGGAGGTTAAACAGAGTTACATTTACTATATCTGCACCAGTCTAAGATAGATTGGGGAAGTGTTGGAAATTAAAGGGTGTATAGTTACTATTCCCATCTCAATCAGGTACATTCGAGAAGACATTGAGCATTAAAGTTTTTACATTTACTATTTCTACTGCAATATAAACTACATTTGAGAAAACATTTGACATTAAGAGGGTTAGATCTACTATTCCTGCTACAATCTAATTTACATTGGGAAAGTGTTGGACATTTAAAGGGCTATAATAGTTATTATCACTGCAATCTAACCTATATTATGGAAGGAGTTGAACATTAAATTAGGTAGATTGGTTATTTCCACCCTAATCTAAACAACATTGGCGAAAGTGTTAGACATTAAGGGGCCGATTCCGATCCTGGAAAAATATTCCCCGTACGAATCGTATCTGGATTTTTTACCGTACGAATCGTACAAGTCCCGTACAAACTGGCAAGTACGATTCATATGTGAAAAAGTCCATACAAATCGCATTGGGTAAATTCCCCGACACGTCCTCGGGTTGGGAAAAGGTGTCCGACACGACCCCGTACATTTTTACGTACAAATCTGAAAACTGAAGTCCGAGTACGCAAGTACGATTCGTACCGTCCGTCCGATTGTACAACCGTATGGTAAAAAGACCGTCCGGTGCGAACTCCTATAGCAACCATGGCGACGTCCAAACAGGTGCCCGGTACGCGCCGAACACCCTCCCAGCCCCCCGTATGTACGCGCCGTCCCCCCAGCCCCCCCCGCGGATGTATGCGCCGTACCCCCAGCCCCCCGTGGATGGACGCGCCGTACCCCCAGCCCCACCGTGGATGGACGCCCCGTACCCCCAGCACCCCCGCGGATGGACGCGCCGTACCCCCAGCCCCCCGCAGATGGACGCGCCATATCCCCACCCCGGTGTGTACGGTGCAGACCCCCACCCGTGTATGTACGGCGCGGACCCCCACCTGTGTATGTACGGCGTGGACCCCCACCCATGTATACACGGGTGGGGGTCCGCGCCGTACATTCACGGGTTGGGGTCCGCACCGTACATACACGGGTGGGGGTCCGCACCGTACATACACGGGTGGGGGTCCGCACCGTACCTACGGGGTGGGGGTCCGTGCCATACATTCACGGGTGGGGGTCCGTACCGTACATACACGGGTGGGGATCCGTGCCGTACATACACGGGTGGGGGTCCACACCGTACATACACGGGTGGGGGTCCGCACCGTACCTACGGGAGTGGGGGTCCGTGCCGTACATACATGGGTGGGGGTCCGCACCGTACATAAACGGGTGGGGGTCCGCACCGTACATACACGGGTGGGGGTCCGCACCGTACATACACGGGTGGGGGTCCGCACCGTACATACACGGGTGGGGGTCTGCACCGTACATACATGGGTGGGGGTCCGCACCGTACCTACGGGGGTGGGGGTCCACGCCATACATACACGGGTGGGGGTCCACGCCGTACATAAAATGATGTTATCAACATATACATGAGGCCCTAGACACTGTCATCAACAAACTTTCAACTCCAGACCCAAATGTTGCTCTGCTGGGAGTAATGGTGGGTTTGGGTCTCACACTAGGAGACAACGATCTGTCTGTAACTGGTTTCCTATTGCCTTGAGAGACATAGGACAGCTTATGGAGTGCCTCCCCCCTGAGAATTTGGCATAACAGTATGAATGAAAAATTTCCTAGCTATGGTAACGGAATGTTGCAATTTTATTAAGGGCTCATGGGCGGGGATTATGCCTTCTCTCTTCACTTTTATTAACAGCAGCCAAAACAACATATAACAACTACCTTTCACATGAAACCTTGGGAAAAAGTTAGTAAGAAAAAATTGTCCAATCAGCCACAGACTTGGATCCTCAAATCAGGGGTGATGTACACCAACATATTCTGACTCCACTGGTTTCCCATCATCTTTAGAAGCGCAAAGTCAGCCAGTAGCTCAAATTCATGAGTCTTGTTTGTTTGCTTCAGATCCTACAAGAAAGCCATGAACAATTATCATTTATCCAAACCAGAAAACATCAAAGCCTGTGGATAAAAATAGTGATGCATAACACAATCACATAATGCTTTTGTTCCAAACCATAGAGTGTTAAAACTGTTTTACTTACTCTCATACGGGGAGGGCAATGTTCATCTGAAATCCCTAGGGTGGGATAATCCTGGGCCTCCGAGTCCTTAATAGAATTGAAACTTTCCGTTACGATAGATAGGAAATGTTTCATTCTATGTCAGAACTGGAGTCGAGGATTATGCTAGTTTAAAGCTTGCTACCCACAAGGTGGACCATATCCAACACAGGCTAGGAAGTGGAACCTTTTAAATGTGGAGTCCGTAAACCAGTCCGCCGCGTTGAGGATGTCCTCCAAACGGGCACCTGAGGCAAAAGCCTTTGAGGCCATAATCCCTCGAGTTGAGTGGGATCCAAAATGCTTAATGTTAATTCCTGCCTCTTGCATAACCCACCTAACCCATCTGGCTATTGTGGGAGAAAATACTGCTTTAAAAGGCTTGCATAATGCAATAAGGAGCTGCTGCTCTCCCGGGGAACAGAATTAATCTGTTACTTCCTCATACGCCTTTAAACAGTGGACCACACACAGTTTCGGGGATTCCCAGAATTCTTGATAACTGATCACTCTCGCGTGGCACTTTGTACACCTGTGAAGGGTGAAAGTCACCCTATTAGGTGTGAACATCCTGCCCGTGATATTCAAAGCTCTCAAGTCTGAGATGCAATGGCAGGAAATGAGGCAGAGCAGCATGGCTAGTTTTCGTGAGAGTAACCTATTAGGTTGCCAGGACAGAAACAGGTTAAGAACTTGATTCACATCCCAAAGGGCTGACTACAGGGGTTCCCCAGTAAGGGACAATCTGATGCCTCATAGGAGCCTGCAAACAAGGGGGTGTTCTCCAACAACCGCATTGTTCAGCGGTATGTGGCCAGACGAAATGGCTGACCGAAAGGTATTAACTGACCTGTGAGCGAGTATCTCAGAGGCTAAATGGGCTAGGAAATTCAGAATATGAACTACTCCTGCGTCCACTGGATTAAGACCCCGTCGAATACACCAACGGGACCATCTGCCCCATGCGGAACTGTACAGCTTGACTGTACTGTCTGCCCACGCCTTGGACATGAACTCTTCAGATTTATCCGAAAGATCTGGGACTTCCCTATGTCTCCTGTAATCCACCATGCCATGAGCCACAACAAGTTCCCCAGAATCAGATGATGAGGAACTCGATCGGGACTGAGGAGGAGAGACGGAAAACGGGGGAGTAGGATTGGAGAATCCCAAGAAAGTTCCAGAAGAACTGGAAACCAAAGTTGCGATCTCCACAGGGGAGTGATCAATACCATGTCTGCACTTTGTCTCTTGATCTGGGCCATCGCTCTTGTTATCATCGCAAATGGAGGGAAGGCATATCCCTGTTCTAGACTTCAGTCTTGGAGAAAGGCATACGTGGCCACTGCCAATGGATCTAGTCTACAGCTGAAGAACCACAGAAGTTGATTGTCTAATCTTGAAGCAAAAAAGTCCATTGAATAAGGACTCCAATGGTCGTTCAAGGACTGGAAGAATTCTTGATCAAGTTTCCAGAGACTGGAATCCCTGAAGATGTGGAATTGGAAGTCCGCTACCAGTTTCAACCTAGTGGGGAGATACTCTGCTCTGACCAACACCTGATGATTCAGGCAATACCTCCAAAAGCTGGCAGCCAAATCTGAAAGGACCTTGGATCTTGTACCCCCAAAATGATTGATATATAGGATGGCCAAAATATTGTCCATCTTTAAAAGGACCAAGGACTTGACTGAGTCTCTCGTCCAACAACGAACAACAAAAGAGCCCGCTAGGAGCTCTAAGCAGTTGATATGTAACCTCCGTTCTTGAGAAGACCACAATTCCGCTGTGGAAAACTCACCGCATCTGGCCCCCCAGCCTTGTCTGCTGGCATCAAATTGTTGTTGTTGTAGTTACTTTATTCGACATATAAAAAAAATATCATAAAAGTATAGCACAATACATGTAAAAACAGTTTAAAACCCACTACAACAGATGGCTTTGTTCCTTATATGATTAAAAAGGGATAAAAACAGCATATATATTCACATACCCCCATTGGGTAGTGTAATAAACAGTAATGATCGTACAGGGTCAAGGAGATGGATAGTTGGCTTATGATTAATGCGTCTTAAGTAGCCTGCGTCTTATCCTCCAAGCCCAGCCCAAATATTTGGCGGTTCCACAGATTACACTAGGGACTGATGTTTCATAGGTCAAAATACGCAGTGCCACCCTGGCACATCTAATGCCCAGATTTTTACAAACCGGTTTCAGCCATCTTGATCTTGGTTGCCTGTACGCCTGACAGGCAAACATAAAATGGCCGATGGACTCTATGGGCGAGGCACAGCCTGGGCAGCCTTTTGGGCTCACGGATTCCTTACTCCAGCTAGATTGGAACTCATGAAGTGGAAGGGTGCCATGTCTCAATTTGAGATATAGTGATCTATCTCCAGGGGATTCAATCAGGTCCATAAAGGACTCCATACTAGGAGCAGGTTTCATGTCCAGAAAATTCATAGTAAGCGCACCCACCTGATTTCTTAAAGTATCGACCGTGACCCAATCCCAATAGATCTTTTTAACATTAATTTGGGTGGAGGGACCTGGCTCATCCAAGCCTCTTCCAGACCTATCTTCTGCAGCTGTTTTTTCAAGTTCGATACCCAGGGGATCTTGTGTTCTGCTCCGAGTTTTAGGAGCTCGTCCAGGGCAGAAGCATAATGGTGAAGTTCAGGGGACCTTCTAAGCCTAGACCAATACAATATAGGGCGCAGCCTGGCCACGTTACTGATGTTTTGTCTGCCAAGATCACTGCGGAGTGGAACTAGCGGGGTGGACAGGGGAAGGGAGACTAAGTCTCTAAAGAACTTATTCTCCGATCTAAGTAGCTCTGTTAGGTTTTCAAATCCCCACAGTTCCGCCCCGTAGAGGGCCGCTGACATTGCCTTCCCCTCGTAGACCTTAACTGCCGCCGCTACTGGCCTGCTGTATGAGAGCCTCTGATGTTTTGATATTGCCCCTGAGGCTCTTTTATGGACAAGGAGCATTTTCGAGAGATGGGGGGCCCATTTAAGTTTGTTGTTGACCCTCACTCCAAGATAGTCAAAAGCCTCCACTAGCTCAAGTGTGGTACCATTAAGCTTGATGTTATTCCTAAAGTTTTTTTAAGGTGATAGCGCCATCAGTTTGGTTTTTGATGTGTTTATTTTCAAACCCCTGGTGTCACAAAACTGGGAAAAACGGGACAGCAATCTTTGTAAGCCCATAGGGCTTTTTGAGATCAACAGAGTGTCGTCAGCAAAAAGCAAGGTGGGTATTTTTTCCCCGCACAGGGTTGGGGCGTCGACCATGTCATCTCTTAAATGGTCTGCCACTCCATTTATAAAAAGAGAGAACAGGGTCGGGGCCAAAACACAACCCTGGCGCACCCCTTTCTCGACAGAAATCCTCTCTGTAAGCTGACCCTGATGTCCCCACCTAACTTTGGCAAAATTGCCTTCATGGATGCGTTTAAGGAGGTCCAGGATTAGGGGAGGGATGCCCAGATCGTACAGCACCTGCCACAGCTGTAATCGTTGGACCAGCTCAAAGGCTGTTTTTAAGTCAATGAAAGCCAAGTACAGGCTGCCTTTTTCAATGACCACAGATTTCCAATATATGGTACAGAATCTGAAGACCTGGTCAATAGTACCAACTCCTTCCCTAAAACCTGCTTGGAAGTGACTCAGAATTCCCTCCTCATCTATCCAGGCCTTAATCCTAGTCAAGAGGACTCTGCCAACCACTTTTTGTATTACATCGATTAAACTAATCGGTCTGTAGTTGGCAGGGTCCCCCCTGTCCCCTTTCTTGTAAATAGCCACCACCTCCGCCCCCTTCCAGGAATCTGGGATTGGGCATCCTAAGGCTAGATTTTTTAAAATCCGAAGAATAAATTCTGCCCAGAGATCTTTTTCGTGGAGCAAAAGGTCGCCGGGAAGACCATCGGGTCCAGCTGCCTTTCCCGGAGCAATTGTATTGATTGCAGAGAGGACCTCTAATAAACCAAAGTCGGCCTCCAGCTCCAAGGGTACCGGGTGCTCAGTTGCCGGGATCTGCTCCTCGGGGCCCACTCTTTCCCCAAGTGAGTAAAGATTTGAAAAGTGTAAATGCCATTGGCTCCCCGTTATGTGGTTCGGGATTGGATCGGTCCCACCCCTAGTGCTGATGTTAATAAGGCTCCAAAAGGAGGATGAGTCTTTCAGTAGGGCTGCGGCCTTTAAGTCCTGCCAATGGGTTTCGCCCCACAGACGCTTTGCCTTCCTTATGGCCTTGTAATAGGTTTTCCGGGCATTGACTATGGCAAGCTGTTCCTTGGATTTTATGGCTCGAGATAGAGTCTGTCTCTTTTCCCTACAGTCCTGTGAGAACCAAGGGTTTTCTGTTTTTGGGGGGGGGGCGCTTTTGGTCCCCCTTTTCCTGTATCACAAAGAAGTTCCCTACCCTTGCTATAGTCTGGTGGTAAGCTTCTGAGAAGTCTTTGGGAGGGAGAGCCTGCGAGAGACAACCCGTGGGCATGTCCAAAGCTGCAATGCCTTCTTCAACTAACCTTCTAATTTTGTGCAGGTCCATCTCTTGCTTTACCACCCTTGGCCACTTAAGGCGTCTGTTACAGTTAGTAGGGGCGACCTCTCTTGCCCCAGGCCTCTGTTCAATTGAGGGCTCAATGGAAGTAGTGACCAGCCCTCGCCTAAGTTGCATGAACAGAGGACTATGATCGCTCTCAGGCCGGTAGACAACTTCCATGTCAATAAGATCCGGCCAGAGCTCTGTACCCAACAAGATATAATCAATGCGTGAGGGGGCACCAGTTCTCGTGAATGTGGGGGCTCCCAAGCTATACGATTAGGTTCGTCCATTTGAAGCCCTCAGATTGAACTCCAGAGTGAGAGCATTAATTTGTACAACTCTCTTAGACCATTTCTTTAATGGCTGAAGAGTAAGTTGGGGTATACCTTGCTTTGAATCAACGTCGCCAATACCCAGGATGTCATCGCTGCTCAGGGGCTCAAAGGTACAGTTTAGGTCCCCGGCGACTATGACATTCGCCTTAAAGGTGATTGCTGAAAGTTCGGACTCGAGAGCTGATACAGTGGGGCTTACTTGTGCACCGGGGGTTCCTCTAGCATAGATGTTGAATATTTCAAGGGGGAGTTAATGGTCAGCCCCTTTAATAGATATATGCAAGAGGTCGTCAGAAATAGTTACTTGCCTCTTAACTGCCCAGTTCATGCTAATATTAACCCAAATTGAAAGACCCCCAGAGGGTCGTCCTGGTATGGACCGAATTGCTGGAACGAAGAGGGTGGTGAACCCTGATCTATACAGGGGGACCAGACTCCAGGTTTCCTGAAAGAGGATGAGAGCGAACTTATCGATAAAATCACTCCAGACAGGATCTGTGAGGTTCCTCCTTAGCCCCGCGATATTCCACGATAGAAACTTGATGACGCCCAAGGGGATGGGCATTAAGGGGGACCCCATATCCGTCAACATGCTAGCTTGACACCCCTCGTCTGCTGCCAAACTATCATCAGTTTCACCCAAGTCATTTAAAGGCAAGTTAGGACCAGGGGTGGTGTTCGGAACTGACCCCTCATCAGAGTGAAATGTAGGTAAATGTAGGGGTAGACCTATGTGTAGATTGGGTAGTCAGTCCACTTGTCTTAAGCCAGAGTCCTCTCCCTTCCTCTGATGAATCCAAGCAGGAAACCTACGAATCTGGATTGAGGAATGAGCCGGAGGTGAAGTCCTATACTCAAGCAAAAGTAAATTTTCTGCTAAGGTAGGGTCCCTAAAAACAATCTCTACACAGTCAGTGCTAGCATCCACCTGTGAAAGCCTCCTTACCCTTGTAATGTCCTCTCTAATGATCGATCTACATCCTCTTACATGTCTCAACCAATGTATGACTTTGTTATGTAAAGATGCACTGTTTTCAACAGCGCACCGTGGTGGCAATTTCGGGGCGTGAGTCATAAAAACAGGGGGGTTAACATACGCGGGATAGGAGATGGCCGGGTGAGTTGGAGTGTGGGGTAGTAGATTGTTATTACCCTGTCTACGAGGTAGAAGAAAACTAGAGGTGCACCTAGAGGGAAAATTTACATTAGATACGCTTACTGGCTCAGAGCATCTTATCGTATCTACATGTGGCTTGGTGTGGCCTTTTGCTCTAGTATTATTACCCTCGTTGTAAGCTCCCTCATATACATGGTCAGCATTAGTTTTCGGGGGGATTAGCTTAGGTAGAACAGACTTCTTCATAGGGAGGTCGGCCCCAGGAGATGGTAGAAGAGCAGGAAAAGTCGGGGAAGGAGCCCTGCTCATAGTAAGGCTCTCCACCCTCTTGCTAAGATCCGCCACCAGCTCCTCTAATTTCTCAATTCTACCATAGAGCGCTGCCAAGTTATCAACATCAGACCTGCTAGGAATCTCAGGATCCACTATAGGCTTAGCAGCAGGGCTAATAGGATGCAATAAATCAGGGTCAAGGGGGGCAAACCTATTTGAGCATAGAATAGGTTGAAAGGCAGAATCGGGAGTAACTAAGACCACTTCTGAAACATTCATACTGACCGTAGCCTGTATAGGAATGGGTTGAAGATCAGGAATAGTGATAATGGGGGTGGGGGTGGACCTTTGTTGTTTGGTCAAACGCTGGGAGTGAAACATAGATGGAATTGTGCTGTTGGAATTTAGGGCAGTTTTAACTATCTGGCCCCCCACCTGCTCGTCAGCCAGCGAATCCTCACAGTCGTTAACGATCTCCTCTATTCTGGTCAAAGCGCTATTCATAGCAGCGTGGATACTTTTCTTAGGTTTTTTCCCCTTTTTGCTGCTGTTCATTGGACCTCCCTCTACTGCCTTCCTTTTACCCATGATAATAGCCCTACACCGAGGGGGATAGACACAAGCTGAGTGATAACACACAAACAATTTAAGGAAACCAGCTCGTGGTAATGCGACAGTATCCCGGGTCCCTCACGCACTACATAAAAGTCCTTTAACCGGAACACAGTACCTTGTCTCTTGGTTGATTGATTAACGTCAATGTGTGCGCGTTAGAGGGGTGGCACGGCCCGGCCTCCTCCGACCTCGATGGCCTCAGACGGCTCGCCCTTTCCCCGGGCTTCGCCCGGCGCCACCCGCGCGCGGTCCTGCGACGCGGAGGGTCAGGTGGTTTTTGTAGTCACCTCCAGGTGCGGGTGGTGGGCGGGGGCTTCCGGCCTCAGAGGCAGGTGTACCTGGGAAATGTAGTCTCCCTCCAGACCGCGGCCGCGAGGTTGACAAACGCGGCGGCGGGAGGGAGACACAAGCAAACCAGGCTGATGCAGCAAAGGACACTGCTGAGGGGCAGAGAGTCAGCACACAGGTCACCACGCCACAGGACGGTCAATGCAAGGTTGGTCCCCGCTCCGCCGAGGTTCAGGTGGTTTTTGTAGTCGCCTCCAGGTGCGGGTGGTGGGCGGGGGCTTCTGGCCTCAGAGGCAGGTGTACCTGGGAAATGTAGTCTCCCTCCAGACCGCGGCCGCGAGGTTGACAAACGCGGCGGCGGGAGGGAGACACAAGCAAGCCAGGCTGATGCAGCAAAGAACACCGCTGAGGGGCAGAGAGTCAGCACACAGGTCACCACGCCACAGGACGGTCAATGCAAGGTTGGTCCCCGCTCCGCCGAGGGTGAGGTGGTTTTTGTAGTCGCCTCCAGGTGCGGGTGGTGGGCGGGGGCTTCCGGCCTCAGAGGCAGGTGTACCTGGGAAATGTAGTCTCCCTCCAGACCGCGGCCGCGAGGTTGACAAACGCGGCGGCGGGAGGGAGACACAAGCAAACCAGGCTGATGCAGCAAAGGACACCGCTGAGGGGCAGAGAGTCAGCACACAGGTCACCACGCCACAGGACGGTCAATGCAAGGTTGGCATCAAATTCTTTTCACTAGGTCTGGGGCGGATCCGAATATTGCTCGGCCATTCCAGGCCTCCATGTGTTCTAACCACCATGTGATCTGCCTCAGGCTTACTCCGAAAGAGGAACTTTGTAAGAGTAGGAACGTCCCCTCAGTAGGTGAGTCGCTTTGAGGCACTGGAGCACTCGATAATGTAGAGGGCCCGGGAAGGTGGCCTGGATGGAAGCGGAGAGAAGACCCACAATCCGGGCCAATTGTCTAATAGATATCTGAATTTTCGAAATCTTTCTGGATGGAAGACTGAAAGTAGAGGAAGTAGAGTTTATCACGAAGCCTAGAAAGGTGAGGGTATGTGAGGGTATTAGAATGGATTTGGTCTCGTTCACCATCAGACCCAGACCCTGCAGAAGATTCACCGCTGTTTTGAGGTGGCGGGAGAGTTGGTGAGGGCATGCATCCATGAGGAGCATGATGTCCAGGTCAACAATCGTTTGGATACCTTGAGCCCTCAGGAACTCCACTGCTAGTCTGAGGACCTTGGTGAAGCACCAGGGGGCCAAGGAAAGACCGAAGGGAAGGGTGGTAAACTCGTAAGTCTGTTGATGCCAAACAAATTGGAGGAAGCAGCGATCATGAGGAAAGATTGGGATAACCAGGTAGGCATCTTTTAAATCCAGCCATACCATCCAGTCCAGAGGTCTCAGGACATCCCTGAGGAGATGAATCCCCTCCATCTTGAAATGGCGATAAACTAACCACTCATTGAATTTGCTGAGATTGATTACTGGTCGCTTGCCTCCATCTGTTTTGTCTACAAAAAGATATTGCTGATGAACCCCGTGGATGAGGGATTGCCCAGGCGATAGCCCCTTTGGCTAGAAGGGAAGAAACTTCTGAGTCTACAAGACTTGTCTCTTGGTGGGAGAACCGAATGGAATGTGGTCTTAGTTCTTATAATGGTCCACCTATATAATCTATATGGAAACCTTGAACCGTCTGAAGTACCCAAGTGTGGCCTGTGATGGAAATCCGGGCCTGGAAAAAATTCCCCAGCCTCCCCCCTACCCTTAAGTGGAAAAAAGGGAGAACACTCACCGGAACTAAAGGAGGACGCTGCTGTACTATATCCACAGCCCTTGCCTCGTCATCCTTTTGTGGGATAGAAATTCCCAAATCTTGTCTGGTCTTGGTATTGCCCCTTCCTGGGGCCTTGTCCCCTTGGAGGGAGTTGGTTGGAAGGGCGGCCGGTCGAGCGGCCCCTACCTCGACCGGCCCCACGGAAAACCCGGGGAAATACTTTTCTGAATGATGACTGGGCCTTGTCAAGGGAAGTGAAACTTTCCCAGCTCCTTGACAAAAGGCTCGCCAAAGAGTCCCCCTTGAGCCACTGCCCCCGCCTCCGAATCAGCAAGATCCTCTAACTTTGGGTCCACTTTGATGAGGCAGTATCGTCGACATGCAGTGGAAAGGGCACAATGGGCATTACCCAAAAATGTTATGGCCCTTTGTGCCCAACCTGAGAGTGCCTCCAGGGAGATTATGGACCCTGACAACTTGGCCTCTTCGACCATATCTAGAATTTTTGTGATGGGACCTAAGGTGTCTAATAACTTGTCCTAGCATACCCACCAGGACCTGTCAATTCCCTTCTTTGGGTCTTTCGTACATTTTTGTAGGAATGTGGCCATTCTTGTGTCGATCTCAGATGTGAGAGCTACTTTAACGTCAAGGGAGGGTCTGGGGCACTCTGCTCTCAAACAGTTGCGAGTGTCCTTCCCCAGGGGTATGCGAATGTGCAAAGCCACATAATTGGTGTCCTTATCCACCGGGGCCGTTTCCGAGGAGCGGTGATGAATAATGTCCTCGGGCTCCAACACGTCGGAAGTGCCCTGGATAATCGGGAGGGGAGCCATGGTCTAGAAGGGTTAGGTTCAGAGCCGGGGTCACCTGCATTGTTAAGGGTAGCATCATTTGGAGTCACTAGGTTCTCTGTCAGTGGCAGGGTCAATTGTGTCAGTTGGGTAGCTAGAAAGGCTTGTTTGAGCCTATCGAACACATTACGTATTTCCCCACGTCTCTGGGTCCTTTGGGTGGGGGCGGGGTAGGATCAGAAGGGGGAGTAGTGTCTGGAGGTCCAGTCTGGGGATCAGGTGCCGAGGGCAAGGCTGCTAGTCGAGCTAAGGCTTGGTCAATCTTTCCGGACAGTATATCCTCCAGGGGGTTCATAGCCTCCTCCACAGCCCTGTAAATAGATACGTCTACCGCATCATAAAATGTGTTGTCCCAAGGGAGGTCTGCCAGGGTGTTATCCCCTCCTTGGGAGTCATTCTCATGGTCCATTTCCATCATTAAGTGGGACTCACTGAGGTAAGTAGTCAAAGAGTCTGGATGACAGACCTGCAGCCTGGTTTAGGTTGCTCAACACTGGCTGGGTCTCAGCCAACTGATATAGAGTGAGGAAAACCTCACAGATTGTGTGGGTCACTGCCCTGGGGAGGCACAGCCAGGAGCACGAAAAATATATATATACTCTGTGACCTGGGTAACTCCCTACAAGCGCAGCCCGATAGATACAGACCCCAAAGAAAGACTTTCAGGGTGTGTGACACAATATACAGACTCTGCTGCTTAATTACTGCTTCCTGTATCAAGTAAGCAGCAGAGCGTAGCTTTATTAGTACAGATCGGTTGTTTAACGGAAAGTGGCACAATCTTACAACCACTAGGCGTCTCCCTCAGGCCACACAACAGCTCGGGGAAAGTACAGCGCGCCATTCGCTCCTCTCAGGGATTCGAACACACAAGCCATATTCCGCACAGCCTCCGGTGCCCCCTGGTGGTGTGAGGTCTATGCCGAGCGTAAGGATCCAGGCAGAAGACCACGTAGGAGTTGAAACGCTCCTGCAGTCGGTGTAAACTTTCAAATAGAAATGGAAAACGAAGGAAAAAGGCGGAGAAAAGTGCCGAGCCGCCTGACAATAAGAAACAATCAATTAAAGCATAAGGCGGCAAAACATGATGCGCGAAGCGCAGAAAGTCCCAGAACTATCTCCAGCGAATACTTATGACATTAACAACGTTTCTTAAGCAAATATAAAGCAATTACCATACTGTGCAATGAGGTTAACACCCAACACAGCACAATATGTAAAATGGACAAGAAAAACACTTATCTAGGCTGCGCAGCAGCAAAGAAAGAGAATGTGAAGCCAGTGGAGTCAGAATATGTTGGTCTACATTGCCCCTGATTGGAGAATCCATGTCTGCGGCTGATTTGACAATTTTTCTTACTACCTTTTTCCTAAGGTTTCATGGGAAGGTAGTTGTTATATATTGTTTAGGCTGCTGTTAATAAAAGTGAAGAGAGAAGGCATAATCCTCGCCTCCAGTCATGACATAGAATTACTGTACAAGAGCTAGGAAATAATATTTACAAATGGAGGGGATTTGAGCATAAATATCATAAGGTCTGGGGACTATGGCTATCCAGAGAATTGGTTATTTGCTCCACAGAGGTGCCTCGCATCCTATATTACAGGATGTTGACAATCAAAGTTTTTATATGGCACTGTTATCCTATTATGTACTATTTTACTATGCAAAACAAATATTCAGATATATAAACAAAATATAAAAAAACAATATTCTTGCCTGCAAATTCTTGAGCCGATATTCTGGGAACACAATACTCCAAAGTCCATCTTTTGGTGAAACACCAACAATAGAAACAAATTGCATTTGACCATACCCTTTTGTACAGGGAAATATTAAAAAATATTGCACCGTGGTAAAATCAGTCAAATGAATAAGAGTATCTCTACCTTTGTGCGGGACAGACATTTTCATAAGGATAAAAATAAAATCTAACCCAAACAAATACTGGATGCACTTTTGGGCAGAATAAATCCCATTCTGTTTCAAGAGTACTTAAATTACCTCCTGTTTGTCATTAGCAACTGATGGGTAGGGGTCTTAAAGAAGGAATGCTCTGTAGGCTTCAAGTAGTATTTACACTCTGTGGCTACAAGCAAAGATAGCCACGCCTCCTTCCTTCCTCCATCACCTAGCTGATGTCTAAAACTTAAATTGAGTGCCTACAGCTCCTCTACCCACCACATGCTTGTCTTAATCTTCTCTAATATTCAGCTATTCTTCTCTAGTAATTATTGCTGATTCTGCTAAGTGGGGCCTACTGTTGAAGGAGGTGGGTTTTAGAGGTTTTGGTGGGATCCTTCACCGAACGGGCATCTGGCTTGATTTAGTGCAGAATAGGTCCTCTTTAGCTTAGAGGGAGTGGATGAAACCATAGTAGATCAATGGTCTGGCACTGCAGAGCACAGAGATGTAGCTTGTGATATGACACCACAGAAAGTGCCCTATCTGTGGCATCAGAGTTCCAAGGATTAGAGTGAAGGCCAGGAATGCCAATTTCCTTGCTATTTTAGAGAAAGAGTGTTTCCCTTGCTACCAGCCAAATCCTATACGTCTCTTGGACCCTGCTGTCACCAGGATACTTAGCTTGCCCTGCTAATCTTGCTGCTTCAGGACCACGCCCAAGCACAGCATATTGACCAGTGGTGTAGCCTGGGTGTCATTGGTCCTAATGCCTGCAAAGAAAACGGGTGCCTGGTTCATATTAAATAAAGATATCCTGAGGAGCAGTGCACCAATGAGACCACTGGACCTTGATGTAACGTCACCTGCTAATTCATGAAAGCTGCATCTTTGTTTAGGTGTCCCCAAGTTCCTGATTCTATCTGGCTTTCCTTCTCTTCTCTATAGCTCCATCTTTCTCGCATCTTCTTTCTCCCTTGCAGACTTGCCTCCCTATCCCCTTGCTCTGTCTCTCTCTTCCCTGTCTTCTATTTCTCATTCTTCCTTAGTTTCTTTCTCCCTTCTTTCCAGACATCTTATTTCTGCCCCCTTTCTTTTTCTCTTCCATGCTCCCTACTTGCAATTAGCTCACTTTTATCTGATCCATAATTCCTTCTGCTTTGACTTACCTCCTTGGTCTTTCTCTCTTGTCATTAACTCCTTCTCCAAATCTGATACGTTTTCCTCTCCCTTGTATTGTCCCCTCCTATTTTCTTTCATCCCTTTCATCTTCTCAATTTCTTCCGTATTTTCCACGACCAAACTATGGAACAACATCCCACATGAAATCCATTCCACAGCTCTTAAAGTTTAGAATAGCACTCACAATCTGGCTGTTTAAGCAATAATATTTCTATAACACTATCTTATTGGGCTTTTCTAGACGGGTGCCAGCATGATGCATCTCCTCCAGAGTGCTAGGTGCACTGTATACATTTCCTAAAATAAAGTTAAGAGTAAACACAAAGCCAGGTCTCAGACAGGTTGAAAATTATCAAGAGCTGCCTCCCACCTGTGAACCCCGGTGCCATTGCACCACTGTGCCCATGTATTTGACCCCCATTGTCCCATGTTCTCTGCTTGTCTACCATCTAATCAATACCACAGCATAACGAGGGCAGAAAAAGAATAGCATCTAAACAGAGCTACTGGTGCTTGTATGGGAATGTGTGTTTTTGCCTGCATGGCTTAAAATCAAATATAATATTCACTCTAAGTTCACACTGCTCTCCTCTCAATGCACCTGTCACAGTTCTTCCTCTTAGCCGATAACTTTTGCGTATTATATTTATACACATATATTTACATATAAATTCACTGACAAAACCAAAGGTTAAAGGGATGTTATTGTTAGGTGAAATGGTAATTTGCAACATACATTTTAAGCTAATAAAACCACAGAAATTTGGCAGTCATACTTATCAAGTAACAATATTTCATGCCCTAACATAACTATAGTGTGTGCCTCTGCCATGCACAGTGTTGTTATCAATGATGTCATTTTAGATATTTTTAATGATGTTGATGTCATAGTACATGCCATGAGTGATGCAATAAGTGAAGTAATTAGCAGTACAAGGCATGCACTCACTGACACCCAACCCCTCACTGAACACAGACGATGGCCAAGTCTGCGTCCAACCCCCACAGGAGTGCATGACTGACAATGTGATGCTACAATATATAGGGTGTTATTTTAAATAAGGCAGACTTACTGACTTTCTAAGATGGTCAAAACACTAAAATATAAAACAGAACTGTTGCCCTTGTCACAAAAGCACCAATAAATATAATCAAGTGTATATTTCATTAATTCACACATTGCAATGCTTACTATAAGTGATTGCCATAGATAATTTTTTTTAACAAAGTCGTATTAAAAAATAAACCATCAACATGTCTTTGAATCTTTCTTTTAGCATTTTCCAGGCCACAAAATGCAGCCATAGAAATAACCATAATGTATCTCCTACTAAAAAGCATATAGCTCCTGCTAGAAGGGTTTAAAAAAGTATGGTAACCTCTCCAACATAAAAAATGCTTGGTGGTGCCCTACCTCTTCTATGTGCACCACCAGCATGTAAAAAATGTAAATTAAAAAACTCTCATTATGGGACGTTCCACGCCACAGCTTGAATAATATATGACTTCTGCTGCTCAGTTATTTTTTTGTTTTTTTATTTTATTTTTTCAGTTGTCTGAGTGCTCACCAGAGGTACCCATATCTTTATTTATTGTTTGGGGCTGCAGGAGGGCAAGCAGGGCCCCCATGGCCCTGCTGGTTCTCTGCAAGTGGCCCATTGCCTGCGCCCGAGCCTGCAGCATGTTTTTTTAATATCAACTGGGGTGCCTGCAGGGGTAGCCCCAGGGCCCCGGCAGTCCCACCTGCTCCATGCAAGCTCAGAAACCAGCATCTTTATTATTTTTTTCAAAATAGTAGTGCGCCCCGATGCCCATTCGGTTCCCCCACATCATAATCAATGTTGGGACTATAGAGTAAGCCCCAAGACCCCCACAGTCCTGCTGTCTCCCCTTCCAGCAGCTTCTTTTTTGCTCCTACTGGAGGGGAGCAATTCTGTGTTTCCCTGCCTGAAAAAGTGTGGGCAGGGAGAATCTTTTCTGCTCTCACCCAGCAGGAGCAGCTTTCTGACCCCACTGGGTGGGAGCACATTAGACAACTTCCATGCCCAATCTCACATGGACAGGGGAACCATGGTGTCCCAAGGTATGAGGTCCCAAAACACTGTCCAAGAGCCGGCTCTGGGGATGGGTCCCTGGGGCCTGAAACTGGCTCAGGGAAGGGAAGAGGGGGTACACTGGGGATGGGGTCAAAATGGCCAGGGAAGGGGGATGCCAACCCCTTTCCTTTCCTTAGTAAATCAGCCCCTGGGAACCCTATCTTGGGGGCTGAAAATTGCCAGGGGAGGCTGGCTGATTGTCTCCTCCCCTCTTTTCTTGAATTGGTCTGGGCACATTTGAGGCCCGGGAGGGTGGGCCACATGCCCC
This sequence comes from Triturus cristatus, assembly GCF_964204655.1. NCBI lineage: Eukaryota > Metazoa > Chordata > Amphibia > Caudata > Salamandridae > Triturus > Triturus cristatus. Next base: position 830,804,132 of record NC_140589.1, on the reverse strand, counting down.
CTCCACTTTTTATGAAATTGGTCTCCGGTAATGGGGTCCTAAGGGACAAAATTGGCTGGGGCGAGAGCCCCATGAATGCACACCTCCCCATCATTAAAAAAAAGCATGAGGTCTGGGCCCTAGCCATCCTCATCTAGGGCAAAAAACACAGCCGTCTTTTCATTTTTTTATACCGCAATACCTCTGGAAAACTGTGGGATTGCGGCAAATAAAATACTTTTTTCAATCATTCAGCCCTGGGGGGTGGGGGTTGTCCTTCTGAGACCCCCACAAGGGCTAGGGGGGTAGGGTATCCCTACCATGTGACTTATATTCTTTAAAAATACTTTTTAGGACATGGGACTAAGTTCCCTAGTCTTATAAGACTGCTGCAGCATTCTGTTATGTTGCAACTAGCCAATCAGTGTGCTCTCTCTAAAAAATTACCCTCAGCCAATCAGAAGGCTTATTCAGATATCCAGAGTTTTTCAATCTTAATTTCTCAAAAACTACTGAAAATATTTACAACAGATCACAAAAAGGACACTTTCTGGACCAAGATCTAGCTTTCTGACAACTTTGATGTAGAACCGAGGCACAAGAAAAGAGAAAAAGAAACGTGCAAAGCAAGAAAAGGGGGCAGGGTAGAAACACCCTGACCCCCTAGGCCTGCTCAGGGGTCCCACAAGGACCACAGGGCCAAAACAGCATTTAAAAAAAAAAAGGCCGAATTCACGCTGGGTGCGCGAATCCTGCGGAGAAAATAAAAAAATTTAGAAGCCCCTGGGTGGGCCAGGTCCCGGGGGTAGTAAATAAATGTGTGGGGGGGCACCAGTCCCCCCACACTCCCCCAGGGACCGCCACCCCCGGGGGCTTGTTTCTTTAAAATTGGTTGGGCCTCTAAGGACCCCCAAACCCCGGAGACCGCCACCCCCCGAGGCTCTCCTTAATTATAATCGTGGGGGCATACTGCCCCCCGCAGCCCCGGGGACCACCACCCCAGGGCTTCTTTTAAAAAAAAATATACCTGTGTGGGGGGGATCGAGCCCCCCCACATGCCCCGGGGACCGCCACCTCCCCGGGGCACTAATATTTAAATTTGGGGGTCTGTAACAGGCCCCGGGGACCACCACCTCCACGTGACTGTTCAGATGTTGGGAGGGGGGCCAATGCGTCCCCCTTCTTGGAGCCTGTGATGGCCCTGGGGACCGCCACCCTCCAGGGCTGACTCCTGCAGTGTCCCGGGGTGCCCACCCCGGGACACTGCAGTTTGCTAAGTGCCCACTTCCGCATTGACGCCGAACACATTTTTTAAGGTGGCTCGAATAAAGGGAGGATTATAACGGACCCCCACCGCCACTCGCTAAGTAAAAAGCGAGCGACTCACCATTTTCATTTTAAAATAAAGCCACAAGTGCGACTGGATTTTAACATACACGGGACATCGGTACCCCACATTCCCCGCACGTGAACAGATAGTATTTGAATGCGGGATAGAATACGCCATTATGGAGCAGTAAATGTGCGACAATATACATGAAACACGAAGGATGTTATATAACCGACAACATCTTAAGCCTATAAATTGTCTTGATAAAGAGGGGTAAATAAGAAATTCCATCGAAACGCGTCGACGCAACCGAAAGCACAATCCAAAGGATCATCACAGTATTTGGAGATAGAATCGTGTTCAATATATCACAAACTGTGGACAAAGATGTTGTGTTAGGATGTGCAATACATGACAAAGTGCATTGTCTCTGGGGGTTCTTTCTGTTATGCGGGCTCATAACAGGTGGTTATTAATTGTGGTTCAATTTGCTATTGTGTAATAATGCAATTCTTGTGTTTTTAATATTGGTGAATTGTGATTTGATGACACACTTTTATTGTGCTATATGTATAACTTTTTTCGTCCTTTTTAAAAAAAAAAAAATAATGTGATACAGATTGGTACACCTAACTGTTTGATGTAATTGTGTGATATGGTGTAATCATTGTTAGTGCAATTCAATTGTAAGCAATTTCACTCTTATTTGCAAAATTGCATATAACACTCTCTCTCAAAGAACAGTCCTTTGTGCAGAATTTGTCTGGAGTTCTGATCCTAATAGGCACTTATCTGTGCAAAAATTCTCCAATGGTACATTAAATAGAAATTCTTAAAGCCATATAATATTTTATTATAAGCAGCTTATTCTTCTAAGTAGAGTAATAATTCTCAGTGCTAGTTTGCCTACAGTAGTTTACTATTAGTCATTTTCTCATCAACATAATATTTCACCATAAGATCCAAAGGGGCCATGAAGGAAGAAAGAGAAGAATAGGAAAGATACATACAAACAAATCTCCCTCTATGTGGAAAGAGTCACAGACAATATTGGACCAATCTAAAGTGCTTCTTAATTGTAAACAATGACACTCTTCTCTCCAGGATCGCATAAAATACTGCCTCTCTAAAATAAACAGTCCCTTGCCTAAAGTGCTAATTCTCATAAGCACTCTTATGTGCAAAAACACATTTGATCCTGTGCTAAAAAAAACCACAAATAATATCCATTTATAAAATTAGAAGAAAAATCCTGTATGCAAATTTGAATGCGATACCTAATAGGCCTGGGAGGTGAAACACCGTTCGCGGAGTTTGCAGAGTTTTCTGCACTCCGCACTCCGCGGAGCTCGCGGAGTGCAGAAAACTCCGCTTCGCGATGTGCAGCGGATTTTTTTCCCTGGTCGCGATCGGTAAGTTTGCGATCGCGAACGGTACGTTTGCAAGCACGAGCTACCAATATGGGTAAAATTTCTACCCGAGCTTCAGGAAACCAGCACAAACTGCAGTTCGCACTGCACTCCGCCACTCGCGGAACTTTGCGGAGTTTTTTTGTAACTTTGCAAAGTTCAACGTAGCAAAACTCCGCGAACTACGCCCAGGCCTAATACCTAACCTTAAGTTATTCTCCATAACTACAATGATTTACCTAAAAAAGAAGGGCCATATAAAATGGATGATAAAAATGGAGAGAGAAGAGAAAAGGAGATATATATATCGGATAATCATTCTTTTCTTTTTCCAACTTTCTATTCCAGATACTCTATAAGGGCAACCCAATTCAATGTGGCTCCTCATATTGTCAATTTTCCTTGTTCTTAATAAACATTTATGATAAGTAACCACTGTGATGTCCTTTGAATACCAGTAATTATTCTCTCTTCAGTCTTCAAGAACTATTTTTTTCAAATACATTAAATTCTCTAGGTTATATTGCACTACCCATAACATGAAAAGTATGTGGAGAGATCATTTCCACAAGACATGAGAATACTTACAAATGAATGTGCAATGAATGAATGAATCAGCATATAGTCATTGGGTGATTTCCGTGATCATCCATACCAACATTTCAGATTCTTCTCTTTGGAGTTTTAGTTCTCTGTTTTCTCCACAAGGTCTTTTTGTAATGTATTTTACACTATGATATGTCATATTCTCTGCTTTCCCTTCATGGAATTCCCAAATGTGTTTAGCCATGGCATATTGTAAGTTCTGATTCTTTATTGCTTGAAGATGTTGAGGAACACAGAGATTTGATTTATTAAATGTACTACCCACATACTTCATACCACAAGTGCATTCAAGTACATAAACCACAAAATCTGGTTCACATGGGATCCATTGTTCTATTGCCTTCATTTGTCCATGTATTGTTTTATCTTCGTTGGTGTTACATCCATGAGTACAGACCTTACATTTGGGACATTTCCAGAAACCTTTCTTTTTTTATTCATTAGCCAATTTGTAGAATTCCTCTTCAGCATATTGTCTAGTGTCAAATAACTTTTTGTGAGGAGGTCACCTAAGGAAGCTGATTTTCCGAAAAGTGATGTTTGGAGATTCAGAGAGTGCTGCTTTTAGATCATCATCCATTTTTAGAAGTTTCCAGTTGTCCCTTACTTTCTGATTGGATGTGTCAAAATCTGTAATATATCTGATGACTTGTATTTCGTTATCAGATGTAGCTTTCTTGTTCTTTGTCACAAACAATGATTCTTGTTTCTTAGGGGCTCATTACGATGGTGGGCGGACTGATGTCCGTCCACCATCGTTGCGGTGCTAGTACCGCCCGCCAGACGTGCGGCGGTCCCATCACACATATTCAGATGCGCCTGCCATGCTGGAGGGCACATACTGGGCTTTTAACATTGCCGCTGGCTGCAGCACCGTACGCAGTGTCAAAGGTGCCTGCACTGCATTTCCCTGCACCACGTGGCAGGCACCACGCGGTGCCTGCCACTTGGTGCATGGAAATGCTGGGGAGTACCATGGATGCCCTCCAGTGCACCCCCACACACACAGAGGGGGCCTGCAACGGGCCCCCAAATCCAGCATCCGCCTGCCTTTTTGCGGCAGGATGACTGCTGCAAGAAGACAGGCGGAAAGGGATTCCGTAATCTCTACGGTGGTGCCTGTAAGGCACCGCCGCAATGCTGCTCTGTGTCTTGGTTCCGCAAGGCGAGCGGAAAAGGACCGCCTTGCAGAACCGTGGCGGACAGACTTTCCGTCCGCCATGGACACATTGGGATTCCCACCGCCATCCTAATTTGGCGGTGGGAATTTCATGTGTGATGGCGGAAGGACCGCCACCGCCAGCCCGGAGGTGGCAGTTCTTCCGCTATCATAATGAGCCCCATTATCCCAGCTCTCCTTAGGGCATCTTTTAAAATCATATCTGGATATTCTGTAGTCTGGAATCTTTCATATATCTCTTTAGATTGTTGCTTAAAATCTGATTTTTCCGAACAACTCTGTCTAGCTCTGAGCAATTCGCCAAAAGGAACACTCCATTTCAACGATTGGGGATCTCCACTATTTGCATGAAGTATGCTGTTGGTACTTGTTGGTCTTCTATATAACTTTGCACAGATTTTGTCTTCTTCTATGTAGACCCCAACATCCAGATAATTTATCTACTTTTTCTGGATCTCAAAAGTAAACTTCAGGTTCAGTTTATTATGATTCAAAGACCTTAACAAGTATTCTAAATTTGATGTTTCTCCCTCCCAAACTAAAAACAAATTGTCTAAAAAAAAAATAAAAATAAAAAAAAATATATATATATATATATATGCTAAAAAGAAGCAGAGAACTCTGGGTAGTTCTCAAGTTTAGGTGGAAAGCAGCTCCTGTATGGAGCACTCTCAACACCAGCGACACTCTAGATCTGCTCACCTCAAATGTCTGTTTTTCTATCAAAATCTTTAAGCATAGGATTAGCACAGTGCCATCCACGCCGAGATAGAAAAGGACAAAGTCTTTTGCCATTTGTACAGCAAAGTCTTTAAGCACGATATATATATATATTCATCAATTACATACATGCGGAGGTACGCATAATATATGTATACTTACATATATATGCTTACCTTGTTGATACCTTTAGCCTCAATATTTTGGCCACAACATTTTGGCGGAATTATTTTTTTCCTCACTAGCCTGGTGGAAACCAGCCGACCTACTTGCTCTCCACTTATAACATGCATGACCCTTTCATTCGAATTTCAGACAGTTGCACTCTATGGAATCTTCCTTCACTCATGTATCCAATCTCTGCTCACCCAACGGCCTTTCTGGTCAAGGACTGGGTGCCATGCATATCTGTTAAGTGTCATTTTGGTTTAGCCAAAGAGCAGGCGACTCCTCTCTGTGGCCACGGTGTCACCCTGCACTTAATATACAAGCGAAAGGCATCAAGTGATTCCTAACAGTAGGAAAAGCCAAAAAAAGCCGAAAAAGCCTCATTGGCTATCTTGAATTGAAAATGACAAATTATTGGAGGTGTCAAGCTACCCTGAAAAAGAGTGATGACAGATCGCAGTTCTCCCAGAACTAGAAATCCATGCAGAATCCCAGCTACAAAGTAGGATAAAAATAGCAGCGAATGGGCAATAAATGCAATGAAAAATAATGGAACAAATACTTTGCAATGCATGCCTCTCTTATCAGTACCTCCTTATATGTGGTCTACAAAGGAAACTACATCATAAAAAATAGATTAGATCTACCTTGGACCGTAAACATTTATGTAGCAATACTGGAAAAGCCATAATATTAGGAAGGTTTATATATAAGCCTAGTCATACTGACATCTTCAAAGATATTGTCATTTTAGCTGTAATTGCACTTATATAATGCTAACTACCGTTGACATGGTGTTGAAGCATTGACATCTTGATTTCATATGCTTTTTCCCTTCTGAGCTTCCGTGCCCCAAATGCCAACTTTCAAGGATGAAACCACACATGCATCAAAAAAATTCCATGGGCAACCACTGTTGTGAAAATGTTGACTGAGCAGGGAAGGGAGAGACACTTTCCCATTAATAGAGACCAAAAACACATTGGCTCACCATAAACTAGGCATCAATATTAGGAATGCATTGCCTTCTGGTTGGTGCATGCTGATGCCTCTGGTTTTTTCCTGGCACATATAAAACCCGACATCGCTGTGAATTCATTACTGTTGATCAATCGACTATTCAGCCTAATCAATCTTTGAATCACAAAATCACCTCCAAGCTGGTTCTCATTCTATGTCTCTGACTGTTTCTTCTCGGCTTTTCAATGCTTCTCTGTCTCTACCCCTATGCTCATGGAGGTGGGCGTTCCTTAAGACTCAACCCTGGGTCCATTGCTCTTCTCACTGCTACTCATCTCATGGCAACATCACATCTCCTTAATCATCTCTTTATGGACAATGTCTAAATCTTTCTCTCATTTCCTACGTTTACATGCCCTTCTTCAGGCATCAACATCCGTCTCAGACTCCCTCAGGCTATGGTCTGGGGACTCCTGGGGGCCTGTGACACCTACTCAGGGGGTCCACAAAAGCTTAGAAATTAAATAATAATAACTTATTTAAAAAGTGTATATAAATAAAGAAGCAGAATTGAAAATTGAAAATTTTAAAACGTTCTATAAATTTGAAGAGACTTGAATTTTTGGCTAAAAGTTAAGTTGCCATCCTCAGATAATTTTGTCGAAGCAGTGCAAGTGCATCAAAGAGAATACAGTATGGATGATGGATGGTCCCAAATTAATAGCTCCAACCTTTCCATTAAAATTAAAATGGTTTTCTTGTATTTGTTTGTGAATTAAATTTAAAAATACATAATTTGTTTGATAAATGCTTATTGCTGTGTATTATTTTATGCTTTAAATCATCAACATTTTCTTAGGCTGGGGTCTCTGATTTCATGTAATGACTTTATAGGGGTCCCAGGATTCAATATTGATTTAGTGGGGGTCCCCAGATTCAAGTAATAATAAAGTGAGGGTCCACAGGAGTCAGAAGATTAGGAGCTACTTTTTTTTACAGCATTCTGCCACAAGATGGCAGTTTTATCACTTTTGTTAATCTTATCAAAATCAGAAATTATGTACTTTGAGACACCTAAACAGCTGTCAGAAACATTCAAAATGAACACGGCAACCATATTTAAATTCACACAAAAAATTGTTTAAACATTTACTTTCAAACAGCCAATAAACTAATATGTTTACTCACAAGTAACAAATTTAACTACTGTAACTCTCCACTAGCAGGTCTTCCTAGTGTTCTTTTACATAACAAGATAAAGTTCTACTTTTCACCACACAAACTATTTTCAGTATCCTCCAGGCACACTTCTGAGTCACAAAACCACCACCAAGCCTGCGGGCTATCAGCAAAAAACTGAGGTCAATCCTGGCTACCTATCTTGGTTTTAAAGCTATAAATAAAGTCACCTCAAACTACCTCTCTGAAATCCTTATTCCATGCATAAAAACTTGCTAGTTACACTCACAGAAAAGCCTGCTAGCTACAACTAGCCTTGCCATAGGCAGCCTGAAGATTCTGTTTAACTACTGTAGTAACTACAATGGCCCAATCTTTGCTTGAAATTTCCCTTTGCTGGTACCATTCAGATTTGCCCTGAAACAATACCTCATCTTAGACTAAACATCCTAACTGAACCCTCTGTCACTGTAACAAGGAGTCTTATTCACAAAGGCACACTTGCGCTTTTGTATAATTTTACAATTGTTTGCGATTCACAAAGGGATTTATGGGTAGTATCTTTACAAGTGTGGAATCTACATACATAAAAAGACCTATCTTTTTATGTGCTGAGGCTCCGCATTAGTAAAGCTACTACTCATAAATCCATTTATGAATAGCAAACAACCAAACGTACAGAAAGGTGTACGGTTACCTTTGTGAATCAGGCCCTAGATTTATAGGGAAATAGTGTATATTATGATAAATTTGTTACCATCCAGCATTCATCATATACCCATCCACACGTCTATTTCACTATTGAAATATGCTATATAACTGACTTGCTATTGCTATGTGCAGCAGTTTGTGTCAAATTGCTTTGAGTTGTAGAACAAATTAATGTACAGCTTTAAATGAATAATACCTGTGTTACATTTCTACCTGGGGTAGGCTCGGTGATAAGATTTTGATTATATATGGGGTAAGGATGCGGTTAAGAGATAAGGTAAGGATTAGGATATTGATTATGTTAGAATAAGGGTTGAAATTAGGGATTAAATGACAGATTTGGTTAGTGTCAGGCATAGAGTTAGTGTTTGAGTTTGTAGGTTAGTCTTAGTTTATGTAACAATAATTTAAGTGCTGGGGTTAGTATTAGTGCTGTGAATGGGAATTTAAGGCAAGGACACCTTAAAGCACATCACAGCATGAGTTAGATCACTTTAAAAAACATTATTAGAATTTCAAGGAAAACAACAAAAATTAACCTAAATAAAATGTACATGTGGGGCAAAGAAGGCTATTATCAAAAACTAAATGAACATATTAATTCACAGTAGCAAATGTGCAGAGTGAAACTCGTGTGGCTAGACACATCATTAACTTCTTTGTAGCAGCAATGTATTAATGGCACAACAATAAGGAATAGCCCCACAGGTACTCACCAAAGCAATAACCTACACTTCAGTTAGACGTATGGGGTCCCAGGATCAATCCCACCCCTGTTCAAACAACTGAGGTACGGGCTGCTATGTTAAGTGTTTCTCAGTTAGTCCATCCTCCGCCAGGATCCTTCCCTGGGGATCCAGTCAATTGCAGGCCAAGAGCACCCCATCCCATGCTGGCAAAATCAGGACCTTATGCATCCTCTAGCCTCTTCCCTCCAAATTGCCTCCCTCTCACAATCCCCCCACTTAATAACTTTCTTTCACCATGTGTATGGGTCAGGGCCTCCAGGCGTTTTCCAGATCATCAGCAATTGCCTACGGGCAAGGATGAGTGCCAAGTCTGTGAACCTGTCAGTTACTTTACGAGCAGCACTGTGGCTATGAAGATCAAGTAAGCACAGTTGTGGGGAGCATTCAAAAGGCCTAACCGTGGCTTGACGGATAACCTGTAACCTGTAATACCAAAAAAGGGAGTCAGTGTGGGGTAGTTCAAACCATGTGATAGAAATCGGCATCTTTTGTTCTGTATCAGTGGAATGTCGATGAGGCCCCGGGAAACATGGCGTGGATGCGCCACGGGGTGAGGTACGCCCGGTGCAAAAAATAAAACTGGGTCAATTTAAACCTAGCATTACAATATACTTTGGGAGTATGTGCTGGGGTTCTCTTCGAAGCAGCATCACCGAATGAAGGTGCTAGTTCTGCCATCCACCAGTGATGCAATTTAGATAATTCAATCTGTACACCCTTCAAAAGAGCCTTATAAAGAAGTGTGCCAGCTTTCACCCTCTTGGTTATAAGGAAGAGATAACAGAGGCATTCGTGCTCCGGAGGTTCTGTAGGTCTAAACTCCTACCAAATTTGCACCTTACCCATCAGGGCCCCATTTCCTCCCTCAAGTCCAGAAATGGGGTGATCTTGCCCCCATCAACAAGTCCCCCAGCATAGTGAGTCTCACCTCAACCCACAAGTGCAGGCCGACCCAGCTCCTCATACATAGGCAATATTGATCAGTCTACAAATGGAGTTCACAAGTATAGGGGACCCTTGTGTATGTTCTCTGTAACACCCTTACCAAACTTCCATTGCGACCCATGGCCTCGGAGTGGGCAAAATATTTGCCTCCTCTGAGGCCAGGAGGTCACAAAGGAAGTGCCAGGAGTAGCAGGGAGCAAGCTAGGGGTCATAGCTGTGACACCGACTACTCCCAAATGATGTCCATGGAGAAACTCCCAATGAAGGAAATCATACAAATTCCTGATATCAATAGACAACATTAGGAAATCTGGCAGGAGGAGCTCACACATATCCACAACATGAACCAGTTGGCGTATTGTTGGCAGAGTCCTACGAGTGGTGACAAACCCCATCTGATCAGGATTTATCAGTTTACCCACATGCAGCAATATCCTGTTCACCAAAATCTTGCTCAAGATTTCATACTCCACACTGAGCATAGATAGGGGGTGATAGGAATCTACTACCCAAGGGTTTTTGTCTTTCTTAGGCAAGTATACAATCGTGGCTTCTCGCAAAGTAGGAGAGGGAGTAGACCCCATGTCAATGCCCCATTGAAGACTTCCATCAAGTTAGGCGGTGTAGGTTTTATGGGTAACCCATCGGAACCAGGGACCTTGCCCAGTGCCATTGCCTTAATCTCACCATTCACCTACTGAACAAAGATCACTTCACCAAATTGTTCCACCACATTTGGGCCTAGCGCAGAAGGGGAGGAGCCTGCAATATATTGCAATATATCAGTCTGATTAGCTGGCAAGCCGGAAGAGTATATCTTGCAATAGTACTGAGTAAACACTGTGTTAATTTCCTCCTGTGTGATCACATCCTGTCCAGCTGAGTGTTGAATCTTAAGTATAGTGTGCCCCTGCTCTCCTCTTGGAAGCCAGCATTCTCCAGGACGTATCTCTATCCACATGGGCCCACATAATATAGACTTTGTAATTATATTGCCTCAAATGGTCCACCAAAGCAAGAAATGTCCCCAATCAGCAAGCACTCACTCCCAGAACTCCGCAGTCTCCCCCAGATTCTGGAGCATGGAGTGCAATAAAGCTGCCCCCTCCACCTCTTACGGAGAGCTCTTCACTCAGTGACTGTCAAATGCATCTCCTGAAGGAATGCTATCTGTGTCCCCCTGCATTTTATGTATGCCTGAACATTGTAGCATTTGGAAGGTGTGGTCAACCTCCTCACATTCCAAGTAAGTAATCTAACTCATTCAGCCATCAAGACACACACATGTGCACATTAATGCACCAACGACCCTCATGCCAAGCACCAGGATGCAACGCCAGAGACCAGCAAATCCATGCAGTCCCACCCATTGCATGTGTTTTTAAAAAAAGAAGAAAACAAAGAAATAAGTTCTATAAGAACAGCAAAACACCCACAACCCACACCCCGGACTTTGATATAATTACATCCTATCCAAACAAAGGTGGACAATGGCCTACAAACCAATGCCTTCTAACCAGGGCTAGTAAGCTCTGCAACGGAAAGTTCTGTAGGGGAGATAGTCAAGCCAGCCTGACAATGTACACCAGCAATGTGTCCAACCAAAATGTCCTACACAGTGCAGGCTCCCTCAATCCTCCCAGTACCTCTGCAGCCCAATGGAAAGACTGAATAAATTGTACCTGAATATATGACAATCCACACAACTCAATACCACAGTAGAAGCCCTTCCCTCCGGGCATCCTCCAGCATCTTAGGGGAAGGTCAGATGAGTTAGTCAGCTGTGCCCGGCTTCATCCCCAGGAGAGTGTTCTACAGGCCAGGTATTGTCGAGTTTATCGAACTCGAGGTGGACCCTGTGCAAGACTGTGGTGCTGGATGCTGCACTCCCTCTGGATCTCAAAGAGGCTACTGCCTCCACCTCCCTCTTATGTTGCCCCAGCCACCTGCTCCTTAGTCGGGTGATCACTGACACAGTGGTCACTGTAGCTAATCCAGAGAAGTCCGCTGCAGGATGACCTTAAATTAGAGTTCCAGACAATCCCATGCCGTTGAAAAAAGTGAGACTTGTCCCACGCCCCTGTATCTTCAGGCAGACTGGAAACAATAATGCTTATGGTATTCCCAGCTCCTGAAGCTTCTTTTTTACAGTAGTGAAGGAGGCCCTCTGACTCTGGACTTGAAGGGACAAGTCCAGCAAGAGTTTGATCATGTGCAAAATAAGTTAAAAATGGAAACAAATTCAAACTAACTGCCAAAATCAAAGTTTGAAATATTGGTTTCTTGCATTTAATTTGGGGGGTTCTCACTTCCTGATTTCCAGATTTCAACCTAGATTCAATTATTTAGAAGGCGAGTAAGCTATTTCAAATCTGGCGCCTCTTGCAGGAACTCAGGGGAAAGTAGTTTTGAATCGAGCTCCTTATTTTTATGGAATGAAATTAATGTTTGTAAGGCACTCTCAAACACAAAGATATCTTGTCACTGGAATATAAAAACTCCGGAACAGACCAAGGAATTTCGTTGAGAAGAGCTAAGGGGGTCATTATGATGGCAGAAGGCCCGCCACCGCCAGCCGTGCGGTGGCGGGTCTTCCACCATCGGACCGCAATTTTCCCCGCCACACTATGATGGCGGGGGATCCTGACTGCGACTGTAGCGGACGCAAAGACCTTCTGCCACGGAACCGCCACAGGCAATCGTTATGATTGCCTGGAGGATGGGCCAGATAGACTAAAATGGTACAATATTTACAAATGGTAGTGGTGGTCTTGTTGGTAGCACATCACTCTCTGTGTGCATTATACATTGACATTACAGTATTGGTGCCCCTCAAGGTTAAGAATCTACACCCCACTACCTAAGGTGTCAGCCCACTGTGGCTCAAAAGAACCCAGTGTAAATGTCAAAACATGTAAATAAACCTCGGCACTCCGATCAGTTCAGTATTGATTCATAAGTAATTCTCTATGTAAATCAATTTGGACACACCAGCAAACAATATTTTACTTGCTGTTCACTTTAATATATATATGGAACATATAACTTTGACCATATATTTACAAGCAATAACATTATGTTTCAAAGACGGAGGGCATAGTACAGTGATCCTCCTGTCAAGCGTTGGACCGGCAGCCCACACGTGTTTTGTTACAGAGTAACTTTTTCAAGGCTTCAATAAATAATGGATAAGTCCCAGAAGTATTCCATAGACATTCAAGAACTTCCAGTGAGAATGATCAGTTCCTATTCAAAATAATATTTTTTACCCGGAACGGAAATTGCGCCCCACAGTTTCAAATGGATCCAATACAAGTCATATATTAATAGGCGAAAAGCATAGGGCTATGATATGCCCCTGTCTGTAAGCGTTCTGCCGTATATCGCGGCTGTCCCGAGTAGGTCATGTGAAGAAATTATGGGAATTTTGCAAATTTCACCAGTGGAATTAAGATTTCGCCAGATCCAGTTATAGAGACCCTGGAAGGCAGTCTGTTGAAGTGGTGTAGGCTTCCCCGTTGATGACCTACTCAGAACGGCTGCGATATGCGGCTTGATTTGGATAATAAGGCAAAACCTTTGGCTTTTCTGTAAGAGAAAGTAGTCAGCTTGGAAAGGCTGCTCCATTTATTAGAGGGATCATTATTCTTTTAGCAGGGAGGAAAAGATCCCAATAGGTCTTGGTTGGGGGGGTGTATGTCCATCTCAATCATTAGAGATTTGAAGGTGATACATGAATTTGGAGTAGTTCTAAGGGCATTAATTTGCGAAACAGAATATTATATAGGATGCCCAAAAGGAAGCACATATCTAGTTTTAAGGTGCAATTGTATGGCAAAACATTGTGCGCAAAAATTTTGAGGCAGATGAATATTAAGACTACGGTTTACCTTATTATCATCTTTCTATACTTATAATATGAATAATAAAGATATGGCATTTTGCTTTGCTAATATCTTTTTTGTGGTATCTTCACAAACCTTTCCAACAAATAAAAATATGATAGCTGCCACCAAAATGCAACCTGTTGCAACCACTTGTAAAATAATGGTCAGATTTATCAATATTTGGCACAGTCCAACGCAGCAGGACAACTTGCTGCACTGCATCACATGGAGAGAGCAGGAATGCAACATATTTACTTACATATGGCACCTTTCTGCTCTCTATCTACACTGGTTCAGTGTGTGCTGCCTAGTGCCAATGCAGGCACCCTTGCACCATGATGCAAGAGTGCCTGTATTGCCGGCAGGATTGCTTTTGTGTACAAAGGGCCCCTTCCTGCACAAAACAATCCTTAGAGGCATTATCCTCTATTTCGTAGGAAAGAAAAGAAGGAAAAAATGAGCAGAAATAAAGATAGTTCTCCTCAATGTGCCTCAATTGGGAAAGCGTACATCATTGACACATTCCCTGGTTTAATATCTTAGCAGAATACATGGGTGGATGCGTAAGAACACCCACTCTCCACCCATGTAATGCCCTCCCAGCAACTTTCACTGCCTTGTGTTCCTCTAGATTTACCAAGCTACTCAAGGCCATGTAATGCGGCTTTATGTGGCCTTGCAAATCAAACTTAAGTATTACGTTGTCCTTTTGTCACCTTGTGTGACAGATGGGCCCGCCATCCTTTATTAAATCTGGCCCTAAATATTTACGTTGCATATACATGTGAAATATATTATACACATAATATTACAAATAAACTATTGGACTAATATAATGAATTAAAAAACATATATACATATATATTTTTTTCACAAGACAATATGAACATTACAAAATACAAATTCTTTATCAAATAAAAACATGCAATACTAAATAACAATACAAAGCATTTACTAAAAACTCAGTTTAACAAATATTACAAAACGTATTTAACTTGTATGGGGTTCCTTTACTAATCCCACTCTATCCTAGGAAACAGTAGGGTAAGTGTTGGACTTTGAAGGGATTAGATTTATTATTTCCACTCCAGTCTATGCAACAGTAGTGAAAGTGTCAAGCTCCGAAGGGGGTCACATTACCAATTCCTACTCCAGTCTGCTGCAACAGTATTAGAGTGTTGTACTCCAGAGGGATTAGATTTACTATTCCCACGCCAGCCTAAACTACAGTGAGGAAAGTGTTGAACACTGGATAGGTTAAATAAACTATTCCCACTCCAGTCTATGCAACAGTTGGAAGCATTTTGTACTCCGGAGGGGTTCGATTTACTTTTACCACTCCAGTTAACACAACCGTAGGGAAAGTTTTGAATTTTGGAGGGGTTAGAGTTAGTATTTCCAGTCCAGTCCACTCAACAGTTTGCAGGGTTAGATTTACCATTCCCACTCCAGGCTACATAACAGTAGGGAAAGGTTTGGACTCGAAGGGACTAGGTGGCATATTTACAAGCCCCTATCGCCACCACAACATCTGTTTCAGTGATGTTGTGTTGGCGATAGGGGTTTGTCTTATTTACAAGGCAGCGTTAAGCCACTTAACGTGGCTTAACGCTGCCTTGTAAATAAGGCGCCCTTTCACGCTGTACTTAGCATGAAAGGGGAGTGCAATGGGTGTAGAGGTGGGCATTCCACCACAACACCCATTGATTTTGATGCTGTCCCCAATTTACAAGGGTGGCTTAAATAGGGGGCAGCGCCAAAATTAAGATCAGGGAAAACCTGGTATTAAACTGGCGAAACGAGAAGAAATGCTTTATTTCTCCTCGTTTTTGCTGTTTCCACATAGAAACAGCCAATTTCCATTGATTGTTTATATGCAGGAAAGTTACCCTTCCTACACATAAACAATCAATAAAATGACGTTTTACAACTTCTATGTGTGCTGCATTAAACTTCAAAACTCCTTGAATGATTGTTTATGTGCAGGAAGGGAGACTTCCTGCACATAAACAATCATTTCCCATAATGCAGACACCCTTGAACTATGGTGCAAGGGTGCCTGCGTTGATGCTAGGCAGCTGACCTCAGTGCCAGCACTAGGGGAAACGCAGGGATGTGCCACATTCTTGTGAATACCGTGCATCCCGACATTTTCAGACTGGAGAAGCGTGGCATTAGCAATGTTTATTTAAGGCCATGCTACTCCATTCTGTTGTATATATGCCTCTAAATGTACTATATCCTCTCCAGTCTACTTAACAGTAGGGAAAGTTTTGGACTCCAGAGGGGTTTGATTTACCAGTCTCGCTCCAGCCTAAGCAATAGTATGAAGAATGTTGAAATTTGGAGGGGCTACAAATAACATTCCAACTCATAACTGTTTTTTACAAAACTAAATACCTACAGTCCAAAAAAATAAATTAGAAATAATACATGATCTGCAATATTTAAAGAAATAAGAAAGGCATAATAATGTTATATTTCAAAAAAATCAAAGTGATATACATCAAATGTATATCCCGCCCTTTAAAAACAGTTAACACCAACACATTACTGACATAATAGATAAAATAAAATCTAAATTAAATAATACTTTAAACAACTTTTAGATACAATAAATAAAAAAATACATTTGATAGAAATTATTAATAAAAATTAATTACAAAATAAAGCAAATAACTGACATATGTCCCCTATTAAAAAAGAGGTAATAATTATCAATCAAATATTAACAGTAATTTTAAACATGTTACAATTTCAAAACCGTCTCAGCCAACTCCCCAACAGACCAACAACTTTCTGCAAAAAGATAAACTACTAACAAAAATATAACATTTTAAAAATGCTGCAACATTATATATAAATTCATACAACAGTTAAAAAATATTAAAATTACATACCTAATACCTGATCACAATAACAAATTAATTAGCTATGGCATAAAATTATTTGTGATTTAATGAACTTCCCACTCTATTACATGACAAAACAAACAACCCATTGTTAAAATGTAAATTACTAACAAAAACATGTTTTTAAATATACATTAACATTTTTAAAACACAACATTACAACAATTAAAACATAAATCAATTTACAGAGTTAAAAAATATAATTGATAATCCATTAACCAATTACATAACATTCAATACTTAAATAAATTGTAATTTAATTCAATTCACCCTATTCCTCTAAACAACCACACTACTAAAATATCAATTACTAACAAACATATAAACATTTCAATATACATTACAAATCATGAACTAAACGAAAATATACAAAATAGCTATTAATAAATTAAGTAATTTACATAATTAGTTGTCAATAAATTTCACAACACAAAATTAATCAATTAAAAAGCTGAATGATATTAATTATAATTTAATTTACTTCCCACCCTATTCCTTTGTAAACCCAACAGCCCACTACTACATTATGAATTACTAAGTTTGTTAAAAACCACTTACATTATACATTTTAAATTGCAAACTATACTTCAGAAAATTAATAACACTAATACTATCAGTACTAACACGTAAAATTTATATGTTTACTAATCTTTACATTACATTTTTCAAAAAGCAAACGTTTTGACAACTATATTCAAGTAAACATTTGTAAATAAAACACTATCTCATTTAAAATTATATTATAAACAAAAAAAGCAATATTTGTGACCACAATATTCTATGACACAATATTTTTGCACCAATGAGATTCTTGACACAATAGGGTGCCCAATTGCAAATTCAGCAATTAGGGCTCTCAGAACTGTGGTTAAAAAATTAATTCTTGCGGAGCTGTAAGCTGACTCTTTGTTCTCCCTGAATTTGGGGTGGCTTTACCCTGGCTTATACTACCAGTATGGTGAAGATGGGCCCCTTCGTTGCAAGATGTTGGCACTAAGGATTGGCTCCTTCACCACTTGGCAGCACTGCAGTCTACGTGGTGTAGTCACAATCCCCCTCAATAGCAAATAGAACAAACACAATCACTGGCAATTAAATCAAGCACGCAATAGTAGATCCATAGTTGAGCACTTGCCTCTTCCCACAACTGTTCTACATCAGCCACCACCTCTGCCAAGCTTTGCATGAGTTTTCCAGTAAATTCGGAATTCTGTATTCATGTATTACGTTATGTACTCTATTGTATTCACTCTTCCTTTGGCCTCTTGCCCTCATAACCCAGCAGAGAAATGTGGTTTCAGTAACACAGGTACAAGGTAAAGGGCCTCATTTAGATCTAAGGGGAATAACGCAATCCCTGCACAGCGGTGGTTGTTAACTCAGTCGATTTTATGGCATTCCGCCCACTGTATTTAGATGTGCTGGCTGAACCCCTGCTGGCTAACAGTACTCCGTTGCTGCCAGACTCGCTATATTGCACCAAGCCTATTTAGATGTACCCGTTGTGTTGGCGATGTCCTAGCGTCCGTTTTCTGATGGAGTGAGTCCTTGGTGGAATGGTGACTGGTAAGCACTACTTATTAATGTTTCAAGACACATCTGTGTCATGTTAGCATCAAAAACATATGTAGGCAATGTGCTATTCCCCTTTGTGTTACATATTGCATGCATACACACAACATACACACACTATTGAATGCACACCCACCAGCATCACAAGCCCAACACCAACAACCATCACACCATAATTCTTTTTTTTTAAGGGTCTATACAGGTGTGTTCACTTTACCTTGATAAGTAGGAGTTTGAACACTACTGCATTACACCTAAGAAAAATATTGCATGTAAGAGCAATGCAAAAGATACACGAGGCTACAGCAATTGTCAACACATGAATCATAGTTGGACAATTGCACAAGTAGCTTACCTTGGTTCCCAGCAACACCGAAGTCATTTGGGGTCTTGGTGGAGTCACAGCAGCAAAGAAGGGACCTGTCTGAATGGGTACAAGACAGAAACGGAAGAGGAAAACAGGAAATAAGGTTACATTCTTACCTCATTTTATTCAATTTCGCCAACTCACTGAAGGAGGGTTTCCCGCCACAGTTACCTAGATGGAAAGGCACATCGTGATAAGGTTGGCGGTCATCTAGGCTGGGCTCCCGCCGACAGCCGCTTCCGCCTATGGTGCGGTCGATGTGGGTGAGAATTCCTATTGGAGTTGGTGGGACTCTCGCAATCTTTTGCCCATGGCCCCATCAACATCTAAATAGTTAGCCGCGGGTTGCAACCAGGGGTTGCAGCTGCGACCCTTGGAGACCCCTAAATGACATCCATTGGAGCACCTTCAAATTGTCAACATTTACTTAAATCTTGTTTGGGTTCAGCAGATGTTACAGACTCAGAATGGACCGTTTTTCTTAACGTTTGAAAAACTCCTTTTCAGAAGAAACTCACCCATCTCCCTCCACCTGTAAATGCATCTGTCAATTTCACTTCATGTTAACAAGTGTTAATTGGTCCCACAAATTAACATTTACCACACACTTCCCTGAAAACTCCGTTGTGGAGAAATACATCACTGAGTGATTTTACTCTGTGAGTCTTATTCAGGTTTGATCAATATTCCATACCTAATGTGCATTAATATTGTGAATTTTCTACATTGTTACCTCAAAAACTTTGGGGGCCCACAAATCTCTCCCAAAAAAATTGTTTT
The DNA here is from genome assembly GCF_964204655.1 of Triturus cristatus. Classification (NCBI taxonomy): domain Eukaryota; kingdom Metazoa; phylum Chordata; class Amphibia; order Caudata; family Salamandridae; genus Triturus; species Triturus cristatus. The sequence continues at coordinate 830,784,678 of NC_140589.1, read as the reverse complement.
AAAATCCATAATCAGTTTCCATCCAGTATTACTGGTCCCTTGGGGAAACTCCAGGCATCCTCCCACTATCCCATTTTGACTAAGGTACCTGTCCAAATTCCTTCTTTGTTCACACATTCGCCACTAATCATTAAAAACTATAACCTAGTTGCTCTCAAGAACTTTGTCAACCTTACGGAAAGTGTGGCCCATTGGCTAGAGCTGCCATCTTTGGATCCAGGTGACTCAGGTTCAAATACCATCCTTCATGCTGGACATAACCGTGGCGATCCGGCAAATCACGTAATCTCCTTGTGTGGGAAATGTATTTGTCTAATCCCCACTTCAAGTACATGAATTCGTCTCCAGCCCCTCGTGTGATGTACAGGCTCCTCTGCTTCACAGCTAGGTTCATGATATGTGAATACCAATACATTTATTGTGTCTTGGATAGGTGGCAGGAATCTCAGTGACCTCTCAATCTATCTTGCACCGGAACACAATAAGTTTGGTGTGACCTAAATGGTAAGAGGTGGAATATTAAATGGAGTACATGGAATGAGAGCGATTAATAGCAAAGGGGGACATATCATAAAGATACATTGAAAAGATTTAGAATGCAAATGAAGATTTAGAATGCATACTTGGGCATGAAATCACAGGGTAGCAAAAAAATACAATGATTTCGGCCTATTGCAGTCTTATCGCGGGTAAATGTTGTCGGCCAGCGCTCCTAAAGCTTTCCAGCCATCAGATGTCCATAAAAAATCATAGAGGGCCATTAAATGGAGCAGACCACATTGTAATTAGATTCGCTTCTGCACAGCAGGACACAAGAATATTTCCTGGACGCTCGGTTTTTAGAGCTTTCCTGGTGAGACTACTTCACGTGGGATATAACATGTTACTTCATCCATCAGTCACACACTCAGTCGATCATATATATCCAATATTCGGATTCTAATGATTAATACACCAGTTTTGTGGCAAACATTCGTGTACCTGTTGTGCATCTGTTTTCTTAATAACCCAATGAGTCAAAGACAACTGAGTAAGCAGATGTAACGTCATCGGTCGTCTTCATCAAGAATGATATGCGCACATCGTGCTGGTAAATCCCTATTTCAATAAGGGCTCGTACTAGCTTCAAGTCGGTGCCTAAATTATTTGCCACATACAACAAGCAGCAGCATGCGTTTTATCGTGAACTAATTCCCACAAAGGTTCGTAATTTGTGTCCTCTGCGGGGGTTGCTTCAATCTCTGTTTTTGACCGCTTCTGGTGCACCTTGGCACCGAGGGTGATAAGTTAGGACAAATCATTTGTGGCAGTTGCGAAAACAGGAGACTCGATGACAACACCCGCTCTTGACAGGGAAGTGAGGCGGGCTTGAGAAAGCCAGCCAGGAGGCAGGCATCCTTCCCTTCCCCTGGGCTTCTCGTCAAGGCGTGAGCATATTTTTTGCTGACAAATAACCCCCGTATCCGAGGTCGTGCTCGATATATGGAGAGAGGACCCTCGCGCCGACGTGCCTGTGGGCGGAGCACATAAGTCAGGACGCAGCTCAGGGCGAGGGCTGGGAACGCTACGTGAATGCCCCAGTTCTGCATGCACAGGCGCAGGCGTTAGCTGATAAAGAGTTGACCTTTATTTGCTGTAGCGAGCTATTAACATTCATGGCGTACGCTGCCGGTTGCTAGGCAACTGATTAAATCTATAAAATGTTCATCCCACAGCCTGCGCTTGCAATTAATTAACCACAAATTTCTTTTTACCACTTTGCCTATTTTCCTACATGCAGAACCTCACTAAATAAGATTGAGTGGCTGCCATGGTTCACTGGTGTGATGCAGGGATATATATACACAGCACGCCAGAATTTGTGACTGCTGGAATACGGTTTTGCGCGCGCCCTTGAATTGCTGTCTCCCTGCAGGAGGAAACGGCGGACTCTTTAAAGCATACTGCCCTGACAGTAGCAGGGAAATATTTTTTAGCTGCCTAACTGTCTAAGCAAGCGTAGCCTCTAACTGGATACTGCGTCATAGTAGTGTTCAAGTGTTTCGTTCTGATAAAAAATGCTAAAAATGATATCAATTGCTTTGTTCAGTTCATCTTTTCTAGCAGGTAAAAAGAGGGCACATTTTACTAAGAAAAAATTGCGAGATAACACAGTCAGCTCAAACACAGACCACTTCACACATAGAATAAAAAGATATGTGAATGAAGCAAGTCGTAGTTATTTAAAGTTCAAGGAAGTAAGCCTATTGTGGTCAGGTCAACAGTGTGAGTTCAGACCACTGTATGTGTCACAGAGGGTTTGTCGGAGGATCCAAATAAGGTATGAATGGGCTTCATTCACCTATTATTTGGGGCACTGGAATTATGAGGTAGGAAAGGACCGAATTATGAGGCAAGGAAGGACTAAGTTATGCAGCACGAAAACACAAACGATGCAGCATAATACGACACCTTTTTTGATAGTATTAGGCCCAGATTTTCAAAACAGTCATGGAATGCAGTAAGAAATGCTGCACTACATGACAGGGAGGGAGCAGGAGAGCGCCATCTCCACAGAAATATCTCTCTCTCCTCTCTGCCTAGTACCGGCGCAGATTTTTGCTGCCGTGCGCCAGGCACACACCTTGCGCCATAGTGCAAGGGTGTGTGCCAGAGTCTGCCATAGGTTTTGTACAGAAAGGTACCCTTCCAGTACAAAATACTATGCTTAGACACTTTAAAACTTGTCCTACTTTGTATTTTGTATGTGTGCAAAGTCAGAAAAGACAGGAGAAGTAAAAACATTTTTCCTTTCAATGCCTCCTTCCAAAGAGTGCTAACTTTTGGCACTAAACCTTGTCTGATATTGTTTATAGATGAGGTTTTGCCTCAAAAGACATTGGTGGTTGCATGGGAATGTCCATGTACCACACATGTAATACCCCTCAGCTCTAAGTAATACAAAGCAGTGCTTCATGCTGCATTGCATTAATTTCGGGGTACTTTCCCGCACAAAACAAGTTTTGCACTGGAAAGTAAATGATGTAAAAAATAACATTTTGTGCTAGTTAGCGTCACCTTTGTGCATTAAGGACAGCATCAATTACTGACCTAAATGAATTAAGCACAGTATATTCAGATAATTTCGTAGTGACTCTTAGTATGCTGTTGGAGTTCCTGCATGACCTGCATAATCAATGACTAGTGTTTGTGTACTCAGAAGAAATATGTGTCTTGGACTGCTTTGTGGGTGTTTATGAATCTTGAGTGTATATGCATGGCCAGAATTATGCAGTAGCTATTGTGTCATCTTATCTCACTGATTTATACAGAACAAGATTCACCAAATGTGTTTTTTTCTTGTAACTGTTGTTGCATAACTAACAATTGAAAGAGAACGAATATACAGTTGAGAACAGCCATATTGAAACAGATTGAGACAGATGGTCAGCCCTTGCCTGAAACTCCATAGACAGGCTCTTCCATGTGGTTGGTTCAGTAACCAAGAATGGACTCCTTGCTGTACTTTGCATTCTGAAGTAAGGAATTCTGAAGGGAGAGAGGAAAGGTGAGGGAAACTTACTCGAACACCAGGGGCCTAGAAGGCACACAGTTTTCAGTGCAGCTTTTAGCTCACTGTTCACCACTGATGACGTAGGATGTTATACAGCAATAAGGAAGTGGAAACATATCAAAGAGGTGGCTGTAACTTGCAGCATTAGCCAGAAACAAGGACTGCACAGACAAAATCATATGTACTTTATGTCTGTATTATAATCCAAAGGTTCACGTTGCTGACAACTATTCTCAACCAAATGTTGTTAGCTAAACCCCTACGTTGTTAGAATTTAGATACAGTAAGGAAAGTCGCCATCTGAAAGTGAGCGTGCATCATAAGTACACATGCTGAAATGGAAGATCTGTCATCAAATAAAGTTCAAAGACTCAATGCAGGTGCCAAAAACACAGGGTTTGCAGCCCATCCACAAGACAAGACTGCCTTAGAGAATCTGATCTAAGTCTACCAAATAGTTTTTCTGGATGTTCACTCCTGTAAGAATTTGGGTGTTGGTTAACTGGGGTGTGAGGCCTGGTCAGGTAGTAACCACAATCCAAGTCAGGCTATGGCACAAGCAAACCCAAAATTAACCTGTGCTCACTCCCCTTGGTAGCTTGGCACAGAGCAGTCAGGCTTAACTCAGAAGCAAAGTGTAAGGTATCGATGCAACACTTCAAACATTAAAGCAGTGAAAAAACGCACAAAAAAGGAGCCGACAACAGATTACGAACAACAGAGTCATTTTTAATAAATAAAACAAGAACAAAATGACAGAACTTGAATTAGTAGAACCAGACATATTACATTTTAAATATTTTAGTGAAAAAAGTGCCAAAAAGCACAAAGCGTCAACTATGGATATCTGGTTACAAGTTCAGGCCAACCACAGTGGAGTGCGGGCTGGCTACAGGGACCCAGTTAGGTCTGTTGAACAAAGTACCTTGAAGCCTGGGTTGCAGAGCATTGCGTCGATCCGCTTCGAAGATGTGTTGTGCAGCCGAAGTGATGCTTTGGTCCTGAGATGCGGCGAGGCTGCGGTGCAAGGTCCTGTTGCATCCTCATTGAGGATCCCATCAACGGGGCTTCCAATGCAAAGCCCAGCATCTGGGGTGCAGCACACTGCTGTCGATGTGTTGGTTCTGAAGAGCTGCGAGGCTGCGATGAGGCGCCCGGTATTATCGGCGAGGCTGCCGTCGATGAGATATGCGAGTACCTGTACCGTGGGTGCATCGCGCATCGCTGGTTCCAAGGGCATTGTGGGCTGTGATGGCGATGTGTGTCTTTGCGACAGGTTCAATCCTAACAGCAGTGGTGATACATTGCTTCTGCGTGGGGATGCGCCATTTAGCAGAGAAGATGCATCTGTTTTGCTCGGGGTTGTGCCATTCAGCAGAGAAGATGCGTCGGTGTCACTGGCAACTCCTTAGGCCCACTTCCAATGGTCCAAGACTGGGGTGGCACCACATGGCAGGTTAGACTCAATGATAACTGAGTCCAGGTGCAGGGTTCTCGGAAGCCTGTTTTGTCCCTGATGCTTCGGAAGCCAGCCAACTAGCCCTTGGAAACACTATGGATTCTGGGTCCAGGAGATGCAGATCCTGTCATTCTCACCCAGGCAACAGGGCAACGGGGGCAGCAGGCAGTAGGTTATAACAGCAGGGAAGCAGTACCTTTAGAGCAACAGTCCAGCAGAGTGGCAGTCTTTTCATTAGCACTGCAGTCCTTCTTCCTGGGAGGGTATTCCCAGATCCATAAGTTTACCGAAGAGATGGTGTCTGAGGTCCCCATTTTATACCCTGGTGCAATGGTTCTGGAAGGTGGAACAATCTTCTAGACAGTGGGTTTGAAGTGCACAGATGCCCTGCTGTCATTGCCCTGGATCCAAGCTGGATGAAGTGACAATGAAGGGCGTGTAGGCCCTTTGTGTGAAGACAGGACAACCTATTCAGTTATAGGTGAGTCTGGGCCAGCTCCTCCCATTCATCCTGCCAGGGATAGCCCACAAAGCCACACCTAAGGTCCCATAGTAAACAAAGCCCAACTGCCAACTATACCCAGTCATATGACCAGAGACGAGACAGGAAATCGCAAAGGCAGGAGAATGCAAACATTTTAAAAAGTGGCATTTTTAAAATTGTAATTCAAAATCCGACTTCAACATAAGTTAGGATTTTGAATTAGGATTCCAGAGACACCAAACATGAACTGCGTATCTCTTCCCATTTGGAAATTACACTTATAAAATGTAAGAAGGCAGCCAATGCTATTCCATGGGAATATAGGGCTTGCTGTAGGGAATAACGTACATAACAGCTTTTCACTACCAGGACATGCAAGACTTAAAACAGTATGTCCTACGTTTTCCATACATTACTCCCTGCCCTCTGGTCTGTCCGCGGCCTGCCTGTGGGGTGACTTTTTGATTTAAAAAGGAAGGTTTGGCCCTGGCAAAAGGTTTATTTTGGCAGTTTGAAATGGCAGTTTACAATGCACACGTGGCTCTGCAATGGAAGGCCTGAGAAATGTTTAAAGGGAATGCACTGCTTATGAACTCACATATTATATCACTTATGACATGGTCAGTGACATCAATGATGACATCACTGATGACATCTCAAATGACATAAATTATGACATCACTGATGACATTATCCCAAAAATGACTAATGCTTCCGATCACAACCCCATGAATCTCTCATATACCCACTGCCACACAACCATTCACAAACCCATTCACAGACCCATACCAGTATCGCACACCCACTCACTGATTAATCTACAAGCACATCCATCCACTTACTCACCTATACAGCCACTGATGCACCAACTCACTCACTAATACAGCCACTGACATATCCACTCATACACCCATACAGCCACTCACTCAGGTGCCCACCCCCGGGACATGGCTTGTTTGCTGTGGCTTGGCTGGAGCTCTACCGCTCCTCCCAGGCCAGAACACTGCTCCCCCTTCGACAAGCTAGAGCTTTAAAAATACTTTTGCTTGTGTAAAGTGGAGCAAAATTAGTTTCAGAGACAGGGAGCAGCCTTTCCAGCAGCTCTCTGTCTGTGAAATCGATGCCAGCTCCATCAGGACGTGGGGAGCCGGCAGGGACTGTGAAGGCATTGAGGCTCACCCCGCTATCCCTAACAAATGTCAATGGGTGCCCTGTGTGTGACCAGGGCAACCAAAATGGAGGACAGGCCCCCTCCCTTTTTTAAATAATAAAAAATTCAAAAAGGGGCAGGCCCCGGGGAATGCGGTCTCCATGGCCAAAAACTGGCCCAGGGAATGGGTGCCACATGTCCCTCCTTCCTTTATCAGGAAAAAAAAACCACGAACTAGGGAATGGGGTACCCGGGGCAGTAGTCAGTCCAGGGACGGTGGCCGCACGGCCCCGCCTTAACATTACCATTACCAAAATACCTGGCCCCAGGGGATGGTATCCCTGAGTCAAAAGCGGCCCAGGCAATGGGAGCTACACAGCCCGCATTACCTAAAACAACAAAAGAAAAGAAGAAAATGCCCAGCAACTCACTGGAGGCCCGCCCCCTTTCTTCACGGGTGAGTAGAACGCTTACATTCCCTGATTGATTGATTGATTGATTGCAAATGACCTCCTGGTGCACTGCTGGTTGGGGAATAAAGTCCCCTTGGCTGCTGAGGGCCCTTGGGGCCACAAGACCCCCTGTTACCTCCAGTAAGCCCCACACAGCAGGATTGCTGGGTGGTCTTTGGAGGCCCCTCCCCGTTTTCCACCACTCTGCAAACATGCCTCCTGGTGCACTGCTGGTTGTGGGATGATGTCCCCCTGCCTCCTGAGGGCCTCAGGACTAAATTGGACTTCTTCCCTCAACCAGTAGTGCGCCAGGTGGCGCAGTTGCAGAGTGGTGGAGAAAGGGGGTGTGACAGCCATTTAGACATCAACTGACTCACTGATACAGACATTCACACAGGCAGTCACTACCGTACAATCACTGAGACATGTAATCACTCACTTATACTCAGCAATTAACTTTATTTCTGCCTCTAAGACCATAAAAGTACAAGTACAAACATAATCATACCTAAATTTCAGAGATAAAAATAGACCCCTACAAAGTAGCATTAAAAATCTGTCTCATACATGATAATAAATTGTTTAAAAAGTATCCACTTTATACAGTCAGTAACAAAGCCACTGAATCATCCATACAGGCACTCATAGACCCACTGATTCACCAATACAACTTGGTATATATATTTAACAGTACTTGTTCCAATGTGACGTAAAATAGACCGCGCTCTGATTGGATATTGAATCAGAACATTGCTCGCGCTAGGATTGGTGCGATAGTGTGAGCCGCGCAAGGATTGGAAGGGGTACTCTAGTGACGTAGACGCTCCAGGATTGGTGCGTTAGTGTGAGTCGCGCTGTTATTGGATAAAACATTGTACTATTCAGTTGTATTACGGAAGGGATTAGAAAGTTTGGTAAAAGCTAAAATGTATTACCAAGAAGAGAAAAAGAAAAAATCTTTGTTCAGAAAGATTAAAAATTGGTTTGACAAGGATAAAGATGTTAAAACGAGAGAAGGTGAATTGTTACCTCCATCGAAAACGCCTGCATCCTTTATGGCTGCGAGATATGGGTATCATACCTGTATATGGTTGGAAAATTGGGTTAGGTATACTAAAGAAGATGGTGTCCTAGCATTCCCAGAACATGGTTCATTTAATCTGGCCGTGTTGAAATATTTGCGGGAAAAGATGTTGTGTCTTGACCCAAGACCAAGGCCGACACAGTTTGAGGCTTTAGTGGAATGGGAAGAGGAAGTACATGAGCGAGAAAAACAGAGGTCTGGAGGAAACTATAGATATATGTTTGGGAGGAGACATGATCGTGAAACTCATCATGATCGAATGAAGAGATGGCGAGATGCTAGTATGTCAGAGGGATTATACCCTATGAGAACAGTTGAAGAGAAGGGTACAGAAAGGGTTCCTGAGGCAGAAGTGAAAAGATATGGAATTAATGAGTATGAGGATGAGGTCTTGAATGACATGATTTACAAAAGACCACCTCCATATAGACCAGAACCAGAAGAGAGCACACCAGTGGTTTCTCCGATAAGAGATACATTGCGTATCATTGAGACAGAAAATGTGACACCTGAGTTAAGAAGTGGTAATCCTTTTAGGGAAAAAGAGAGAGAGACTAAAAGTGGTGACGAGAATACGAGAGAATTAGCCAGAACTACATCGGAGTTGACTGAAAAGATTAGAGAGCTGACAAAGAATCTAGAAGCTGTTACGGTGCCTGTAACCATAGGTCCGGTTATGCCTGTTTTTGATAAGCAGAGGACGGGTGAAAATAGTTTGGTGATTCCATATGTTGGGAATAGATTGACAAGTTTGGCTGGTCCCTCAGGAGATTCAGGAAAAAGGACAGAAAATGATGATTTGAGACAATCCAGACATGAGACATGTAGTGAAGGATTAGAGATACAGTCTAATTCAAGATTGGATGCTAGTGAAGCTAGTTGTTCAGGGATGCCAATTTTAGAACCGCAGAAGAAAGTGGTTCCAATGAGAAAATCTACTGAAATAACAGCTGAAGATTTGAATGAATGGATGAAAGTTCTTCAAAAGAGGGATAAAGATTCACAGGCAATTGATGTGGCTAGGTTACGTGTAGAATTAGAAGAGCTTGTTGCAGGGACAGTTCCTACGGAAATTCTGAAAAATCATCATGATGGTGAACTGTTGTTTATGTGTAAAAACATCACCTGGAGAGCTAAAAATACACATGACAGGTTAAGAGCAATAGCGAATGAGCAGGGAGTTGACATTGATAAGGTAAAAGCTTTGCAGAAGTCTTACAGGATGGATTTCACGGACAAAGACATTGAAAATCTGAATGGTGCTGGTAGAACAGGACAGATTAAAGAGATGATCGCTTTATTGCGAAAATGGGGTGATGTTAAGAAATGGAAGGATAGGTGGTACAAGAAAAGGGAAGAATCAGGGGATAGGACTTATTCAGCATTTCCTGTGAGAGAAAAAGAGAAAACAGCGGATGCTTATCCCATGAGAGAAATACCTGGAGGAGGATATGTACATGTTCCATGGACCAGACAGGATATTTTATCATTTACGAATGATTTCCCTCGACTGAGAGAAAAGCCCGTCGAGTGGTATAGGCAGGTAGACAGGTTTGTGAAATTGTCAAAAGTGCTGTGGATTGACCTGAATAGTTTGTTTGATATAATTGTTCCAGCAGACTTGTGGGCTGAGTGTAAAATAGTTGTAAGTTGGCCTACTGAGGAATATCCAAGAGACCAGAGAACAGGAGCACCAGATCCAGAAGTAATGAGAAAGTATGATCAGGTGATGGTGTACCTGAAAAGTAAAGTACCTCCGAAAGAGACAGACTGGGTTAAAATAGATCGAACACACCAGGAAGCAAAAGAATCAGTTCATGCTTTTTATGAGTGGCTGATACTGGCTTTTAAACAATTCAGTGGGGATGAACATCTGGGTGACAAGGATTTGAGTCATTTTGTATACAGATTTGTATATGGCCTGAGACCTGAGATTAGTGAGAGAATTCGTGAGCATACAGTGGATTGGCAGAGTAAGAAAATAGATGAGATTTTGAGACATGCAAAATACTTCAGTGATGAAATTGAAGCAAAACAGAGAAAGCTGAAAGAAAAAGCAATGTGGGCACAAGTGAAAGTTGCAGAAAGACAGGAAGCACAGTTGGTGGAACAGGCGAGTAATGCAGGAAATAATCCAGGGAATAGGCCCAGGTATGCAGGGAAAGGAAAGGGGAATCTTGAGGAAGCCAAAAAGAAGTTCCCGTGTCACAACTGTGGCCAACTGGGACATTGGAGATCTGAATGTACCAATCCACCATTGGCGAATAATGAGGGTAAAACCTTAAATCAACAGGTGCAGAACGAAGGGAATAATCGACAGCAGCAACAACCTTCTGTTGTGAAACAGCAGAGTCAAGAGCCAAAACCACCCTTGCCGCAGAATAGAGGATCACAAAAGTACAATCAGGATTCAGGATTCTACAATGATGAGCAGGTAAACAAACCAAGGCGTTCTAACCAGGTACAGCAGTACTTGTTAAAGAATGAAGGGAGTGAGTCTGAAGGTGATTATTGACGGTGCCGAAGAGAGGAGGAAGAGTGCATACTTGGTGCAACTCTAGAAATAGACCAGGCAGGACCATTTGTAGATGGGAAAATAAATGAAGAAGGTGTTACTTTTTTAGTAGACACAGGTGCGACAAGATCAACTGTCAGGTCAGTAGATATTAGAAATCTTCCTCTCTCGGATGAAGCAATCCAAGTAGTTGGTGTAGCCAATACACAAATCAAGACACGTCTTACTGAACCAGTAAGGGTACAAATAGGGAAATTTTCAGATATGCACAGATTTATTGTTTGTGACACTAGTCCAGTGAACTTGTTAGGCAGGGATCTGCTTTGTAAGATGAACTGTACAATTTTTTGTACACCGGAGGGAATAGCTTCTGAAACACCAGATGAGGATGTTTTGTACCGAATGACTCTAGAAAATAGAGAGAGTGAGTTAATTGGTGCATATGCTGTGTTTGATCCGGAGGATTTGCCTCAAGAGCTGAGAGACACAGTGAAAAGGACAGTATGGGATTTTACTGGAGAGGATGTGGGATTGATGAATAATGTAGATCCTGTGAAAATTGCAGTGAAAGAAGGAATTACTTATCCAAACATTCCTCAGTACAAAATGACACCAGAAATAATTGAGGGAATAACTCCTATTATTGAGAAAATGATTCAACAAGGAGTCTTGAGAGAACTACTGAGTAGTCCGTGTAACTCACCGATAATGGGGCTAAAGAAACCTAATGGGAAGTTCAGGATTGTACAGGATTTGAGAAAAGTTAACAAAATTGTGGTGGCATGTTGTCCTATTGTGCCAAATCCGTCAGTGATTTTATATCAGATTCCACATGATGCTGAGTGGTACACAGTGATTGATTTGTGTCATGCTTTCTTTTCAATTCCATTGCATCATGACAGCCAGCCGATTTTTGCATTTAGGTTTGGCCAGCGTATTTTAGCATGGTGTCGTATCCCACAGGTATACGGAGAGTCCTTCGATATTTAATCAGTTATTGAAAAAATCATTGGAGAGCTTGATCATGCCTGAAAATTCAGTACTAGTGCAGTATATTGATGACCTACTTGTGGCATCAAAGACACGTGAAGCTTGTGAAGTAGATACCATAGCTTTACTGAATCATCTGGCAGATGGAGGGTTAAAGGTATCTCCAGCTAAATTGCAATTTTGCAAGAAAGAGGTGCATTATCTTGGACACAATATTGAAAAAGGTCTAAGAAAAGTGTCTGATGACAGGATCAGAATTATCAGAGAAATGAAAGCCCCAAAGACCCAGAGGGAAGTGAGAATGTTCCTGGGAATGGTGGGTTATTGTCGTCAGTGGATAATTAATTTCTCCCTGATAGCAAAGCCACTGATTAAGCTGACAAAAAGTGAGATGACAGATCCATTGGAACTAGATGGAGAACAAATGGCAGCATTTGAGGAGCTGAAGAGCAGAATGTGTGAAGGCCCTGCTCTGGGTATGCCAGACTATGAGAAAGAGTTTGAATTGTACTGTAGTGAGAGAAATGGATGTGCACTTTCAGTGTTAATCCAGAAGCATGGATTACTGAGAAGGCCTATTGCGTACTTCTCATCGACACTTGACCCTGTAGCTGTGGGTCTACCAGGTTGTCTGAAATCTGTGGCTGCAACATGCAGAAGCCTGGAACAGAGTGAGGGAATCATAATGGGATATCCTGTAAGGGTATTCGTACCTCATAATGTGGCAATTCTTTTGACAAGAAGCAGAACTCAGTACATGTCACATAGTCGGCTGACTAAATATGAGAAAGTCATTCTGGGAGCATCAAATGTGACTCTGGAGAGATGTGTGAATGTGAATCCAGCGACATTGTTGCCGGATATTGAAAATGTGGGTGTGAAGACAGAAGATGATCACAATTGTTTGGATGTGCTGGATTACTGTACAAAACTGAGACCAGACATAAGGGATCTTCCCTTGCTTGAGAGTGATCATGTGCTGTTTGTAGATGGATCATGTCTGAGGAATGATGAGGGTGTGCTGAGTGCAGCATATGCAGTGTGCAAGGTTTCAGAAGTGATGGAAGCATCACCATTGAAAGGAGTGAAATCTGCACAAGTTGCTGAATTGGTGGCATTGACGAAAGCTTGTGAAATTGGGAAAGATTTGAGAGTGACTGTGATGACTGATAGTCAGTATGGATTTGGAGTTATGCATGATTTTGGCCAACTTTGGCTACAGAGAGGTTTCTTGACGTCGAGTGGGACTCCAATAAAGAATGCTGAAGTGATTGGGAAATTGCTTGAGGCGATACAGCTGCCTAAAGAATTAGCAGTTGTAAAATGTGCTGCTCATGGACAGGGAGATGATTTTGTGACAGTTGGAAACAGATTTGCCAACGACATTGCACAATATTGTGCTAAGAACAATCACTGAATTAATAGGGAACGAGAAGGAGAAATGTCTTTTTGTTCTGTGATGTTTACTAATGTCCTAGAAACCTGGGATGAAGTGAAACAGTTGCAGGATGAGGCAGGAAAGGAAGAAAAGAAAGACTGGATCAAGGCAGGTTGTGCCCCAAGAGAAACAGACCATGTTTGGGTCTATAGAGATGGCAGACCAGTCATGCCTAACTCTATGCTGTCGACAATGGCAAGGATGTATCATGGCCAGGGACATTTGGGAAGGGATGCGATGATCAGGTCTTTTAAACAGACTTGGCACAATGCAAAGTTCAGGACAATTGCAGAGAGCATCTGTCAGAGATGTTTGATTTGCCGGCAATTTAACACTGGGAAAAAGACAGTGGTGAGTCTGGGAACGATAGGCAGAGAAGGTGGTCCTTTCACGAGAATGCAGATAGATTTCATTGAAATGCCCCAAGTGAACAGACTGAGGTATGTTCTAGTGGTAGTCTGTTTGTTCTCAAGATGGGTGGAGGCCTATCCGACTAGGAGAAATGATGGAATAACAGTGGCAAAGTTACTGTTAAGAGAGTTGATTCCTAGGTACGGGTTTCCAGTAACGATTGAGTCTGATAGAGGTGGACACTTCTATAATGAGCTCATGAGTTTGATTTGTGAAGCATTGGGCATACAGCAGAAGCTACATTGTGCATACAGGCCAGAGGCTTCTGGTGTTGTTGAACAGATAAATGGCACAATCAAGAACAGGATTGGTAAGATGTGTTTAGCCACTGGAATGAAATGGCCTGATGTCTTGCCTCTAGTGCTAATGACTATTAGATCTACTCCAGATAGAACTACTAGGTTGAGTCCGCACGAGATTTTGATGGGACGTGCAATGCGTCATGCATTTGTACCTGTCAATAAGTTGATGACAATAACTGATGACATGATTTTGGATTACTGTAAAGGCCTGGCTGACGCAGTTCATTCTGTGTTTCACCAGGTTGGAGTAGAAGCTACCACACTTGAGAAGAAGCAAGCTCATGATCTGAGTCCAGGGGACTGCGTGAGGATTAAAGTACACAGAAGAAGAAATTGCTTGGTTCCAAGGTGGGGAAGGCCAAGACAAGTTATTCTGACTACAACAACTGCAGTGAAGTGTGCTGGTGTGAAAAACTGGGTACATGCAAGTCATACTCTGAGAGTTCCAAACCCAAAGGATGGGACTGGCAAAGAGTATTTTGAAGAGTCAGATTCCAGTGATGATGAAGACCCAGAACCAGTGAGGAAAAATCAAAGATCAGAGAGAGAACCATTGAGAGTCTCAGAAGGGAGATCAGATTCTGAAAGAGAGCCTGAAGTTCCAAAAAGCAGTGGAGGAAAAAGAAGAGAAAAGAGTAATTCCACAGAGACTACTCCTGAATCAGAAGAGGAGATTGAAGAACCACTTGAGATTATACCTGAAGAAGTAGGGTCAGAAGAAGATAGAGAGGGACAGATTGCGGAAGACCCCCGAGGAGGTGTAGGGAACATTCCTGATAAGCTAGGTGAAGGGACAAGTAGACAGCAAGAAGATTACGTGTCGGAGACTCGAGGAGGGAAAGAAGTAGGGAAGTCTCAAACAGTGGTGAAGAAGACTGTGGAGCGAAAGAAAACTGCTGAAGAACAAGAGGCATTTGAAACAGAATCGGATGAAAGTGAGAATGAGAAATCAGAAGGTCGAGTTCTGAGAAAGAGAACTTGGATTGGAGAAAGAAATAATACAGAAACAAGACCGAAAAAGGTTGTAAGAGGAGATTTTTGGCCTAACAACAGAGTGAAGAGGCTGAGATACAGACTGATAAGAGCAAATACATCGAAAGCTGAACAAGTGAATGAGGTGTCGAGTCAAAATGAAGTGAAAGAAAAGGAGCAAAAGAAATCAAAAGAACCCGAGGAGATAAAGAGAATTAGAAGACCCAACCAAAAGTACAGATCACCGGAATGGTCTTATGTGGCACTGTCTGAAGGAGAAGAAGAAGAAACAGTGAATCGAGACAATCCGGAGGAGATCTTGAGAAAAGTGGTTGAGGAAGAGGAAAAGTCTGTTGGAATCTTAAAAGTTATCCTGACTGACATTGGAGAAGAGTCGGATGCACAGGATGTTGTTGAAGATCTGATACAATTCGATGTTGCTGAAGAAGGAGTGAAAAGTGATGAATATCCAAATTGAGTGAACTGAAAAAATCACTTGGAGAAAAGTGAAAAGGAGAAAGTCTGAAATTCAGTTGTCTGAAGTGATCCAGAAATAAAGAATAGCAGTAGTGGAGTAGTAGAGGCTAAGTCAAAAGACACGGTCAAAGTAGTAAAATGGCTAATATAGAGAATAACCAAAGTAAATGTGCCTTCTTGAAAAGATGGTGTAGAATGTGCTGTTGCTGTACTGGATTATTAATGCTACTATGGGGTGTTTTAGCTTTATTAGTTACTTTTAGGGTTACAATAGGTACATTTGAGATGTATACTGAGAATGAGACTAATGTAGAGAAGAATTCACAAAAAGTAGTTCCAACTAGAATTAGTAATACTTACATACATAAAGATAGGTCAATTAATGATTTTTCTAGCAATGTTCTTTCGAAATTGTTATGTGAAGACAATGGAAGTGAGGGATTGTTACGTTTGTATGCAATTACCTGCATCCGTTTCAGAGGGTGTTACTTATCACCATTTACCAGCTACGTATGGAATTTCTTGTAGTGTGTTAAGTAGTGTTTTTTATTTGCTAGGGAAAATAGATTATGAGATGTCTAACAAAGATACTATTTTTGGGCAATTGCCTATGAATAAAAAGTTGAATCCAGCTAAAGAAGCTAACATTTTTGGTGAGATTTTCATTGAAAAAGAAGAATTAACATTAGATTACATTTTTAAGAATAATTTAACTTGCAGTTTGAAAGAAGAGGAGAAAGCTTTCCTAAACATGGTGGAGGAAAGGAGATTGAGCATGCATGAAAAGGCAGGGAAATACAAAGTGAGAGAGACAATTTGGGACATTGAGATGGGAAAAGAATTGAGAAATGGAGCTAGTCCAACTTTAGCTTTAGATGCACCACAGAAGGGTAAGCTGTGCATTACAAGAAGGAAATCCCAATATGATACATACATTGTTGGGACTAGTGAGTGTCATGATACATACTTCATTGCAACAGGATGGGGTTTTAGAGGAGGAGAGGATCCAGTTTTCCCAGGAGTGTATTATGTTTGTGGGAACAAGGCTTATTACAAGTTGCCTGACCATTGGTATGGCACGTGTTATGTGGGCCTGGTCTTTCCAAAGATTTTTCATATAGATAGAATAGAAGATGTAGAACATATTAATTTATTAACACGTTTTAAGAGAGAAACTTGGTCAGAAATAGTGGGTGACATTTTTGGAGCTTTAATTCCAGCAGTGGGAATTTCTTTGAATGCATATGGAATTCGGAAACTGTCAACAGTGGTGGATCGCTTATCGACAAATACCGCTGGAGGGTTTGTTTTGGTGAATACGGAATTGATTGCCGTACGTGCCATGTCTATGCAAAATCGACTTGCCCTTGATATTCTATTAGCCAAGGAGGGTGGGGTCTGTGGAATGCTGAAAGTTCAACATTGTTGCACTTACATTCCAGACGAAAGCAAAGACCTGAAGGTCTATATAAAAAATATTACTGATTTGCATGAAGAATTAGTACCACTGGAAGCTGAGAGTATTTGGACTAAAATAGCTAATAAAATAGTTGCTGTTAAGAGTTTTATTGCAAAAATAGGTAGTACTATTATAGGTAAGATATTGTTTCCTTTGACTTGTATAATTGTTGCTTTATTGATACTAAGATTGGTGTGTTTGTGTTGTAAAAACAGGGGAGGGAAAAAGAAATTAATTAAAAGAAATATTGAAAAGAGAAATAAAAGAAAAAGAGATCCACAAGAAATAGAATTAGAAGAATTGAGGGAGAGTGTTTATTTGGAAACAAAGAGGGATGATGAAAGGGAGTCTGGTGTGTAGTGTTGTGTTGTGTTGTGTAAGGAGAAAAAGACATTTCCAATTTCTCCTAAAATGGGACTAAAATTTTACTAATTTTTTTTTTGGGTTGTTTATTTGGTGATAATATCACCAAAGGGGGGATTGCT
Source organism: Triturus cristatus (assembly GCF_964204655.1). Classification (NCBI taxonomy): domain Eukaryota; kingdom Metazoa; phylum Chordata; class Amphibia; order Caudata; family Salamandridae; genus Triturus; species Triturus cristatus. The sequence goes on along the minus strand of NC_140589.1, from coordinate 830,767,447 downwards.
GGAGCAGAGTTTTCTGTTGAAAATCTATTGGGTTTTTAAGCTCTGTTTTGTCTATTGTCGAAAGAAATTAAAATTATTAATTTATAACTACTAATTATTTGTTTTGTGTAAATGTTCTGATTAATCAATACGTACTAATAAGAGAAAACTATACGTGTGGTTGCATTACTGTTGCTAAAAAAAATAATGTGCGAGTTTAATTAAATAAATGTTGCTGAGTGCTGTTTATTTTAAAGCACAAAAACGCTTTTAAAATGTCGTGTACTAATGCTTTTCATGTGTTGCAAAGGCTAGATAATTACATACACATAAGGGTATTAGTGGGGTTAACACTGTTTAATCACTATGCTGTGGTAACGTTGTTTTTGTCTCTTTTAATTAAGATGGTACGTTTTGGCCTAGTGAAAGATGGCTGCCGTTTAAAGCCTGTATTTGAGTAGTCGATTTGTGATGAGAAGGCCTTGCTGAACATGGTCGAGAGTCATCTGACCACAGTCTTCGCCTGGTTAAAAAGTTTTCCGTGAGGACAGCAGCTCTGGGCGGACATCCAAGTGTCCTTGGAAGACAAAGGAGCCACAATGAACTTTGTGATCACCATGCTGGTTCCGAAGAAATAGGAACATGAAAAAGAAACATTTGCAAGTTTTAGTTCCGTCTTCCGTCTTTTTATTTTTGTGATTTTTCTGAGCGGAGATTTTTCCAAATGTAGCGATGCTACATCCTTTCCTGCTCGCTCTGCTCAGCGGTTCAGCGGATATCTAAAACATTTTATGTTGCCTTCTTTTGTTAAATTTATTATAAATATACTAGACTAGAGAGGGTCTGTGGTCATTGCATTTTGGATTCTGAGGCCACTTCTTTCCGAACTTGCGTTGGTGAGGATCGATGCTGTGAGGACGGTGACTTGAGAAACTTCTATCGAGAGACCTGTCCTGACCCGTTTATGACATTTAGCTAGAATAGGTAATTACGAGAATAATGATTTTGCTTTTGAATTGATTTCCTTTGAACTAATTTTAGATAAATTACCATTATTTGAAATACTGTGTTGGTGGTTATTTCTTGTCAATTATTGAGTACTCTATTTTGATTATTGTTGATTATTATTGGTTAAATCATGACTCAAGACAGTGTCAATTAGGTCTTATCGACCGTAGTGTAGATGCAGGGTGTTTAGAAGGTTTTCTTTCCACAGGTTCAGTGCTGATAGAGTAATCTGAGTGTATGTTAGTGAAATGGGCCCAAGCGTATGATGAGTGTATGTGCGTGTATCTGTGAATTTACTCTATCCGTGGAAGTAGGGAGAATTTGTACACCCCAATCTGCACCACACTACTGCAAAAACAAATGTTACTCTCAATTATTTACTTTAAAAAATGATAAAGTTTTACTTCAAATGTTTTTCATTTCAAATCCTTATACATCATTAACAAATACAAATACAATTTCTCAGAAGTGTACATTAACCTCCCGGCGCACTGCTGCTTGGGGAATGATGTCCACTTCAGTCCTGAGGTCTTCAGGACACAAGAGGACCTCATCACCCCACCAGCAGTACACCAAGAGGCATGTCTGCAGAATGGTGTAAAAAGGGACGTGGCCTCCTACTACCTCTCAGCAATCCCACTGTGTGGGGCTTATTGGAAGTACCTGGTGGCCTAGTTGGCCCCTAAGGACACTCATCAGTGAAGGGGACTTCATCCCCCAACCCAGAGAGTGCCAGGAGGTGCGCTTGTAGAATGGTGCTGGGAGGGGGCGGGCCTTCCGCAAGTTGCCAGTTTTTCTTTCCTTCTTTTAGGAAAGGGGGGCTGTGTGGCTCCCCTTCCCTTAATATTTGTGGGCCCTTGGGACCTCATCCCCCAGGGCCTGACCCATTAAAAAAAAAAAAGGGGCCACGTGGTCCTCCTCCTGGGCCATTTTTGGCCCGGAGGACCCCATCCCCCGGGGCATGGCCTTTGTGTTGGGGACCGCAGGGGTAGCCCCAACGGCCCCATGGTGCCTGCCAGCTTCCTTCCTCCTGCGGGAGCCGGTATTGCTTTTTGACAAAGGGAGCTGCTGACATGCAGTGGGGAGGTGGTGATCCCCTGGGCAGTGTGGGATAGGGGCAGAAGCCCTCCCAAACACTACTTTTAATATTGTACTGCCCCTGGGAGGTGGAAGTCCCCAGGGCTTGGGGGGTCGCAGAGGCTCCCCCACCCATATTGTACTAATGCCCCAGGGAGGTAGAGGTCCCCGGGACAGCGTGAGGGGGGCAGGAGCCCCCACATGCAGAACTTTTACAAGCCCCATGGAGGTGGCTGTCCCCGGGGCTGCAGGGAGGGCCATGTGCCCCCCACATAATGTTAATCATGCCCCGGAGAGGTGGTGGTCCCGAGGCTGCAGAGGCCCCCCGTGGGTCCCATATATATTTGCGGATCCTACGTGAATCCCGCCAAAAAAATAAAAATAAAAATGCTTTTTTTTGTCCCTGAGGGTCCCTGTGGAGGCCTAGGGGGTCAGGGTGTTTCTACCCTGCCTCCTTATCTTGTTTTTTCATTTTTTTTCTTGTGACACTACCGAGTCACAAGATGTCTGGCAACACTTCTTGGCTTGAAGTGTTGGCAGCCAATCAGAGACAAACTCGTGATCGGGAGGGTTCGTGGATCCACTGCGAACACCAGATATTGATATTTGTTTATTTTTTAATTTCTGCGAAACTACTGAACGGATTTACACCATTTTTAAAAAAAAGGTCGCTTTCTGAACCAAGAGCTACCTTTTTGCCAAATTTGGTGTAATTACGTTTAGCAGTTGTGGATGTAGCCTGTTCCTTTGGAAATTAACATGGAGAAAATGCATTTTGGGACCCCTTTTTCTCAGCCCTCGCTTGAAGAATCACCCTGAAACTTTCAAAACCGGAGCTGAATGGAGCGCCCAATTAGTTTAGAAAATTTCACAAAGATTCGTCAAACGGCACCAAAGATATTGGCAAATCAAATATAGGTATATTTGTGTACATGTATATATATCCCCAGACTTTCTCCTCTCAAAAGAGCAGAGCAGAGGATACAGCGGGGTACATATGGTTGCTTTACTAAGAAACTGGACGGCATGACCGGTTTTGGCTGTGCGCCTTTCTCAAATGCCACAGTTCTGTGTTGAGTCACCTGACAAAGTCTCCTTAATAAGCTCCTCCTTTCCCAATGGTGGAGGCTCACCTGTGCCACATTAGCCTGCAAGACTTTGCAACAGTCAAATGTTGAGACTGCATGCCCCATAATGCAGCGTGTTGGTTCATACCATGTTGCAGGAGGGGATCTCAGTGAAAATACTGGCAATAAAACAACCTTGGGTCCCCAACTTCCAGCCAACCCTATCCGCAGGAACCAAGGCTGAGGGTGTAAGGACAGTGCCAGCACCTATCCAAGCAGTCTTGGACCGCCAATTGGCAGCAGCATCTCGATCCCCTGAAATATGGGCGGCGGGTCGCAATCATCCGATCCCTCGGTACAAAATCTGCAGTTGCAGTTGCTCATGTAGATGCGACCTCAAAGCGGAAGGGTCCTCTGATTCGCATCACGAGCTGTGCGCCACATATATCGCCAGGCTTTCTCCTCCCAAAAGAGCAGAGCAGAGGACACAGCGGGGTACGTATGGTTGCTTTATTAAGAAACTGGACGGCATGACCAGTTTCGGCTGTGCGCCTTTCTCAAGTGCCACAGTTCTGTGTTAAGTCACATGACAAATTATCATTAATAAGCTCCTCCTTTCCCAATGGTGGAAGGCTCACCTGCGCCGCTTTAGCCTGCAAGACGTTGCAACAGTCAAATGTTGAGACTGCATGCCCCATAATGCAGCGTGTTGGTTCATACCGCGTTGCAGGAGGTGAACTCAGCGAAAATACTGGCAATAAAACAACCTTGGGTCCCCAACTTCCAGCCAACCCTATCTGCAGGAACCAAGGCTGAGGGTGTAAGGACAGTGCCAGCACCTATCCAAGCAGTCTTGGACCACCAATTGGCAGCAGCGTCTCGATCCCCTGAAATATAGGCGGCGGGTCGCAATCATCCGATCCCTCGGTACAAAAGTTGCAGTTGCTCATGTAGATGCGACCTCAAAGTGGAAGGGTCCTCTGTTGCGCATCACGTGCTGTGCGCTACATATGTCGCCAGACTTTCTCCTCCCAAAAGAGCAGAGCAGAGGACACAGCGGGGTACGTAAGGTTGCTTTCTTAAGAAACTGGACGGCTATGTATATATATATATATGTATATATATTTATATGGATATATATATTCACTGAAAAAACCATAGGTTTCAGGGGCGTTATAGTTAGCTGGACATTTCACTCATACAAAACCATTGAAATTCCGGCGTTATAGTTAGTTCAGCTAACTATAACTCGCACGCCCGCAATGCACTTCTGATGACGTCACATATTATATCACTCATGACATGGTCGTGACATCACTCATGACATCACTGATGATATCTCAAATGACATCAGTGAAAAGTCCAGCTAACTATAACGCCCCTGAAACCTATGTTTTTTTCAGTGAATTTCTAAGGTTTTTTAAATGCTAATTTCTAACTGTGCATACAGAGATAGGACATGTGAAGAAAGAAGAAAAAATCCCACAGAAAGAAAAAAAAGAAATGCAGAAAGAAGCAACAGAAGTCCCCGAAGACGAAGAAAAGTGCAGGAAGAAGGAAAACGTCCAGACAGAACAAACCGAAGAGCAGAAAGAAGCCTTGTTGCAAAATCATCCTGTACCCTCAACTTTTTCAGACGGATACTGGTGGTAACTGAGTCTGACTAACCAGTCCTAGAGCCAGTGCTATGTTAAAAGACACTTAGAATACAGTGAAAACAGCTACATACACTAGGGAACACTATACGTTGGGGTCCCCTTGTGATTAGCATGACCTCCTCTGTAAGCCCCTAGTATATAGTATATTAAAAAAGGGTGTGTTTTCACATGTCACCTCAGGCCCCGTCCCCTCACTTCACCACTGTGCAAACACTCTCTGTGGCTGTTTTAAGTTGGGAGATGTTGGAAATGGAATTTCTGGCTGGCTAAGGCGCGCGCCAAAGCCAGGCAGAAACCCCCACTCTAGTCAGGGTAAGTAAGTTACACGCCAGAGATAACCCCTGCTCACCCGCTTGGTAGCTTGGCACGAGCAGTCAGGCTTATCCCGGAGACAATGTGTAAAGCGTTTGCGCGCGCACTCAGCAACAACACCCTAGGCCCACCACAAAAGAAACTCCACACAAGGTTATATATAAAAATAGCCTTTGTATTATACCAAAACACATTAGATAATATTCATACAATTTACACGGTGCCAACTGGCACTGGGCAGAATTTTACAGGGGACTATTTACACAAGACAGGACCACATGGACCACTGTCAGAATTAGCACAAATCACGAATTGTAGATGTAAGACATCTATCACTGTACACAAATTATAACTGTAGATCACAACCAGTAACTACTGGTAAAAGGTAAGTACACCCTATGCAATCCTAAACACCTTAGGTATATATCACGCAGGGAACCATGAACTCACTAGCATAACCTATACAAGGAAAAACCATCTCCTACGCATAGACATAGTTAGAAATCAAAATAGCATAAAGGCAATGCATATTAAATGTAGGACAATCAGAAATGTAGCGCGCAACCAGTAACTACTGGTCAAGGTTAGGAGCACACTATGCGATCACAATCCCATTAGGCCTAGGTCACAGTATGTAATCACTGTAGGAATACACACCTGAGATCTAAACACCATTAGCATCACGCATTACGCACTTAGCATCATAAGCATAACTACATTAGGTAATACCTGAAAGCATGAGCTCCAGTCGATATAAGACATATAATCAATGTGGAACACTACCAGTGATTACTGGCAGACCCTGGGCTCAGTAGTAGAACCTGCAACATGAAACATATTATGCCAGCAGCATCACACCAGGCGCAAACCACCTTATGCGCCACTTTAGAACTCTCCGCCCTATGTCCAATAGAGTCAGGGCGTAAGCTGCCAAGGCAGCACAAATACGCAAAGTACTGGCCTAAACGTGGCAGCTGCCCACTACTTGCTGGGCAGCTCGGAAAAACTCACTGGCACCCAGGTGCCTCTGGACCCCCGCTGGGGCCCCAAGAATAAAGTATGGGCGCCGTTGCAGCTGCCCGCAACGGCGGGCAGCTGCAACGGCGCCCATACTGTGGCGGGGAAATGGTCTCTGGAGCCCCGCTCGGGGACTCTACACGTAAGCCAAACATACCCAACTCATGGTAGTTGTGAAGACGGCCAGGCACCGGCCCAAGGGGGGGCGGGCACTGACAAAGTGCCCCGACAACCCCCTCCCGCAAGCTTCCCACTCCCCCGGTGCTGTTCTTTGCGCATTCAATGCTCGGTGGGGCCCTCCTCACCTGGGCCCTCTGGCAGCTGTAGATGGTATGCGGGGCTCTCCTCACCACATGGGAGCCCCGCTTCAATTCTCGCACAGGGCTGCCTATCTGCCGTTGCCCCAGTCCCCCTTCCCGAGACCGGGACTGCGCGGGGACGCCCTCGGCACGTGGGATGGCCTCCCTTCGGCTGGGGTAAGTGGAAATAGAGCCCGCGAGGCTCCTCTCGTTGTCCCAGCAGGCCCCGCCCACCGGCAGACGTGGGCACCGGCCTCCGCTCTTCCTCTTCTTTGTGACAAGAAGGGGTGGGCACCCGCTTGTCGATTAATCCATCATAGCGGGGTAGGCACCCGCAAAGTAACGCTGCATGCAGGGTGGGCACCCGCTCTTACGGGCTAGGCTCCTGTCTTGTGATCTCCCTGGTGCCGGGACTTCCCGTCTCTGCTCGACGTCACGATGACGGGGGGTGGGAGTCCCGGTTGCCAGGCAACACTCAGTCTTCCCTCGGGGCCGCGGCGGCGATGCGGGGTGGGCACCCGCCAATAATGAAATTTAAAAGTGCGGCGAATGAGGGGTAGGCTCCCTCTTCCTTAAGCACAGAGACCCTGGCGGGGTGGGCACCCGCTAGGGATATAAAAACGGCAGCTATGCGGGGTAGGCAGCCGTTATTAATTAAATTAACGAGGCGGCATAACGCGGGGTGGGCACCCGCTAGGCATTAAATGTCCGAAGCAGCAGAAACACGGGGTGGGCACCCGTAAAAGGTGATAAAAATGCGGGGTGGGCACCCGCTTTTACAAATCTGCCAGAAAGCGGCACAGATGCGGGGTGGGCTCCCGCTTTGATGGACGCACCAATGCGGGGTGGGCACCCGCTTTTGCAATTCCCAGACAGCAGCCCAGCGCTGCAATTGAAGAACAGGAGCGCTTTCCACGTGCCAGGGCAGAATCCCCAGCCCTCTCCAGATGCAGGGAAAGCACGCTTCAGGGCAAAGTTCCCAGCCCAGGAATAAGTCTTTCAGGAGGCAGGGAGAAAGGGCTGGGCCCAGGGGGCAGCTCACAGGGCCCTCCAGGCAGGGAGGCAGTCCCCAGTGGCGGTCCTCCTGGCGCCCAGCAGCAGCAGCAGTCCCCTCCAGGTAGGATCAGCAGCGCAGAACTTTTTACTTGGGGTCACAGCCCCTTTTTATATACACCTTTCCTTTGTCTCAGGCTGCAGGGTTAAGGAGAAACCAGATGCAACTGGTTTTGGAGCACTCTGTTGTGCTCAGCCCCTCTCCCCATTCCCTGGACAGGCTAGGGACATCAGTCGCACCACAGGGGGTGGAGCCAGCATTGTGTGGGGAAAGCCCAGCCCTATTCAGGTCCCAGGTGTACTCCTCCCTGCCATCAGCATGCAGATCTCTCCACCCACCACTGGGGCAGACCCATCCTGACTCCTGGAGCCAGGCACACCAGCCAATCACCAGCCAGACAGTCACTTCACATTCATTACACAGACATGCCAGCTTCTAGAAGTTGCACTTCTACACTAGACACAGTAACGCTGCACACATCATCGCGCAGCATTCAATCTCACGAGTTCGCACATACCAAACTCGACCCTGCACTCCCCACGCATCAGGAACTACCATGGACACATACATTCCCCATGCATTCCTAAGGGAGGGCAGGTCAGTCTCACTAAATGTAACACAGAGCGCACACACTTTCCACTGGGACACCGTGTAAAAGCGCCTAGAGGCCCAAAACCACTTACACAACATAGGGAAAAAGCTAGGATAATTGCAAAAAGTTTTGGTGTGAACCTGCCAGAAGGGCCAAGTCCAACACAACCCCCTTCCAGCCAAAACGCAGAGGGAGACCAATCACCACCGTGATGGTCTTCCCTGCTTGGGGCGATAAAACACGGACGCAGGCCCGCCATGGTAGGGACACTATCCGGTTTTACGCCACTCTGAACCCACGTGGTTCCCTCTGTAAAAGCTCGGCGGACCAACGGGGCTACCCCACTGGTACTCTTCAGCTGTCTGCGGCCAGGACCAGGCCCTAGGCCATCCAGATGCCACTGGTCCTTGCCTATCCACAGAGTGGGGGGTAGTAACCCCTGGCACATAATAACCATTCTCCACTCTACTCCTCATCAGGGCAGTTCTAAACTGCCACTGATCCTCCAGCCTAGGGCCTGTACCCTCAAGCTGACCAACAGTCACAGGCGAGGCTCTCCTCCCCCTACCTCTTCTTCTAGGGTTCCGCCTTCTCTTCCTCTGAGAGGCGACCTCGTAACACAATTCACCCACCAGCTCAGGACCTCTCCCTGAGAACTGGTCTCCCAACCTAGGGTTTAACCCCTCAGGTTGCACCGGGGTCAGAGGCGAGGACTCCCTCCCTCGGCACCCCCTTCCAGAGTCCGGCACCCTCCCAACTGGAGTGGTGCCCCTAGCAGCTACATCGGTCAGGACACTGCTTACAGTTGTCCTTCCCTCCAGGTCAGGCTGATCCTGAGCCTGGCCTCCCAACCAGGGGTCTAAACCCTTTGGCTGAATACTTGCCTGGCACTGGGGACTCACACAGTATCCCCCGAGGGTAACATATGCCTCATATGTTGCGTGACAGTCTACCTGGCGCAGATCTCCCATCCCCTGTCCACCTGACAGTGCGTGAGGATCCCCCAGGACAGACGTGTGGTCACCATGGTCACCTCTAGGAGACTCAGCCCTCCCGGCTGGTCCCGGACCCACTGGCTCCTCCACTGGGGAACACAGCCCCATGCCACCCCTCTCGTTGGACTTCTGTACCCTCCCTACTGGAGCGGCATTGCCAGACACCAGAACCACCGGAGTTCTACTTACAGATGCTCCAGGTTCTCCATACACTAGGTGATCCTCCTCAAATGGACTAACAGGGCAGCCTAGGCCCCCGACCTGGTGTTCCCTGAAGAAACCATCTAGGCTCTGAGACTGGGTTTCGGGCATCTGGGGACTCGAAGTCACACACTCACTCCTACTCCACTGAGGTAGGTCGTGAACCCCTACACCCCGCTCACTACTCTTGGACCTAGCTGGGCTACTCTGAACCTCTTCTCCAATACAGGATGGGAAGATACCTGAGCCACTACTTTTGGAATCGCTTTCCCCTGTCTCCTCAGCCCTTCGGGTACTTTCCCAGCGGTCTGCTTTTATTGCAAGGTCCCAAGGACAAAAGGAGTTATACCGCAACAGGTATTGGCGCAACCCGGGATAACAACTACTGAGCATCTGCTCTTTGATAACCATATTGACCGCTCCATCCAAATCCTGTTCCGGGTTAACCCCAAGCCACTCCATCAGTGCATCATGACAATCATCCACAAAATACCCCCACAACTGGTGAGACAACTGCTTCTTACTGTCCCTGAACTTCAACCTGTACTCCTCCTCTCGGCAACAAGGTACCATACTCGGGGAACTGGGAATGGGACGTCCTGCACTGGACTCTATATCGCTGCCACCACTGGACTCTACCCTCCCTCGGGAATCCAGACAACTACAACTGCGCTCAGGGGACAACTTACCCTCCAGAGCCAGTTTCTCTCTGGCAAAGGCCCTCTCTGCCTCTGCCATCCTCTCCTGCGCTAGGACCCTCTCGGTCTCCAGCTTGACATGCTCTATCCTGAGCTTCTCTATGGCCAGCTGATGCTCCCTCTCTTCCTTCCTATCTACCCACTCCTCTGGGGACAGGAAAAGGGAGGGGGCGCTGCCCCTGACACTGGACCCAGCAAGGGACTCCCTACCTATGGGGTCTTCACTATCTACTGGCGTCCCTGTCCTGTCACTTCCTTCCTCCTCTTCAGACTCCTCAGGGCTCCCCTCAGACCCACCACCCTCTTGGCGTGCGGCCCTGGCCCTCTCCTCCTCACTGCGCTCACGTTCCCATTCATCCTTTTGCCATTGGATCAGGTTCTCCCTAAGTTTTGACTGGGAGTCTGACACACTCACTGCTATGCCTCTCTCCTCACAAAACTCAACCAACTCCCCCATACTGTATCTAAGCAGACCACAGAAATTAAAAGCAGACTCCATTTTGGTAGGACGCTCAGGGACACGTGCAACCCAAGGGACCTAGGTGTCTGAGCTGAAGCAAGAGTACACAATTAAAAAATGACACTTTTTAGGAGAAGAATTAAAAAATAAACCTCAGAACAATATTTCCCAAACACGTGATTATCTAAAATGCAGAGTTTTGTAGTGCAGCCAGCCGTCGCTGTGGTACTGTGCAAACGCAAGTCCTAATCCCACCGCTGATAACCAATGTTATGTTATGTTATGTTGTTATGTTAAGAAGGATTTATAAAGCGCTCGGCTACTCAAAAAGAGTGTCCCGGCGCTAAAAGTACCTGCCGGACAACAAACACTCGCACACGACCTAATGACCTGTCGAGGCGACATAATACAGTCTAAAGAAGAGACAGCCAGGTCTTAAGATGCTGTCTGAAACTAAGGAGTTCAGAGTCGCCTCTAAGGGCCAGAGGGAGGGTGTTCCATAACTTACTGACAATCACCTGAAAGGATCGGCCTCCCTTCCTGGTTAGAAAGAATTTTGGAACCTGAAGCAGATAAAGAGTAGAAGATCTTTAGGTCCTCACAGGGCCATATGGGATAATTCTCTTTTTAAGATAATTTGCCCCTATGTCATGAAGTGCTTTAAAAGCAAGGACCAAAGCCTTAAAATGGATTCTATGTTCCACTCTGAGCCAATGGAGTGTTTTGAAAAGGCTAGACAGATGTGTCCTAGGACCAACCCTCATGACAGCCCTGGCCGCGGCATTCTGAACCAGTTGCAGACGGTTCAGCAAAAATTTTGGGATACCCAGATAGAGAACATTTGCGTAATCTAATCTAGAGATAATAAGAGCCTGGACCAAAGTCTGTCTATGGGGCATAGAAAGAAGGGAGAGAAAGTTCCTCATCATTTTAAGAAGCCTAAAACCTGTGCCTGTCACAGATTTCACCTGCGATTGCATGGAGAGATCTGAATCCAGTAAGACTCCAAGATTTTTCACTGTAGTCACAGGATTGGGTGGAGAAGGCTGATCCTGAGGCCACAAATTTCTCCACTCGTCCTCAGGAGTGTGTCCGAAAAAAATAATTTCAGTCTTAGCCGAATTGCAAGACAACTGGTTCAAATGAAATCATCCAAAAATATTATACAGACATTCCCTGATTAGAGGTTCATTAAAAGGTTCATCTTTCCCATAAGTAAACAGAATTTGAGAGTCATTAGCATATGTTAAAATTTTGGCTCCAAATTTTTCAGCGAGAGGGGCCAGTGGGGCCATATATATATTAAAAAGGGTCGGGCTCAACACAGAGCCCTGGGGTACTCCCACATTTAATTGGGGAATAGCAGCCGAAAAAGGAGGAGACCAAACAGATTGTTGACGCTCTTTAAGGAAAGAGGAGAACCAGTTGAAAACCGTGCCCCGCATGCCACACTCCCTCAATCTCTGAAGGAGTTGGTCATGGGGCACGGTATCGAAAGCAGCTGAGAGATCAAGCAGTATGAGAACTGCTTTACCTCCTCTATCAAGAGTGTTCTTAATGCTTTCAGAGATTTCTAACAGAGCTGTCTCAGTACTATGATTTGCTCTAAAGCCAGGTTGGCTCGCATGAAGAGCAATGGTGGTTTCTAAATGATTAGTAATTACTGCATTCACATATTTTTCCAAGATTTTAGCGAAAAAAGGAAGCAATGTGATAGGCCTGTAGTTGTTGGTAATTGCTGGATCGGCCGTGGGTTTTTATAAGAGAGGGAGTATCTTACCCCATTTCCATCTCGCAGGGACGGTACCGGTGCTCAATGCCAAATTCAGCACGTGATTAGCGGCCGGGTTTACAACTTCTGCAATAGATGCTAATATTTTGGTGGGACACGGGTCAGAAGGCGAGCCAGATTTTAATGCTCTCATAATAGTTAAGGAAGCCTCCAGGGACAACGGCGGAAATTCTTCCAGAGACTCACTGAATCAGACTGAGGGGATACAGCAAAAGAGTCCTGAATGGACTTGATCTTGTTGTAAAAGAATGTGGCAATATTTGCAGTCCATACGGCAGTAGGAGTGAAAGGATTCTGGGTAACACTAGGGGCAGTAAAGTCTTTCACTACTTTAAAAAGTGCCTTACTGCAATTATTAGCGGACTCGATTTTATTTCCTAAAATCTTTTTCTTCTCATTGAGGACCTTCAAGAAGTGAGTTTTAAGAGCCTGTTTATAAATGAGCTTGCTCTGGGGAAGATAATTTTTCCTCCAAGAGCGCTCGAGGCATTTACAGGCTTTTTTACTCTGCCTCAGTTCCTCCGAGAACCAGGGGGCCGAGGGGTTATTCCGCGTGTTCCTGTGTGCTTTAGGAGGAGCCAGGTAGAGTGTCCATGTATAAAGCCAATTGTCAAGAGTGGCTACTGCATCCTCAAGAAGGCTTTCTGCTGGAATAGGGTGATGAGGTAAAATTTCCGCTAAGGTTGTAGGGGTAATATTTTTAAAAGATCTAGTTTCCTGGAATTGAGTGTTGGATAGTGGCCAGAGCATATGGCATTCTACAGACATCCAGAAGGTGAGCAGGAAGTGATCCGACCAGGTCAGAGCAAAAGGGTTATCAAGCTCAATATTATGAGACGAAAAAATCTGGTCTAAGGTGTGGCCTCTATCATGCGTTGGGGAGAAAACAAAAGGAGGCATGTCAAAAGAATTGAATAATTCACATAGCTTTTTAGCTTCCAGATCGGTGTTCTGGTCAAAATGTAGATTAAAATCACCTAATACCATGCACTGTTTATATCTAGCAACGATGGGGGCCATAGCCGTGGCGATAGATTCTGCGAAACAGCCCGCCGGTCCCGGTGGTCTGTAGATAAGTATACCAGCAACAGACTGATGCACAGAGATTGAAAGATAAAACCCTAAACCCTCAGCTCCCGCAAGGTCGTTAACTGGGATCATAGAACACCGAAGGGGGCTTTTATAAATAATAGCTACCCCCCCTCCACGACTCCCGGCTCGATCCTTCCTGATGATTTTATAGTCAGAAGGTATAGCGTTCGCAAGAGTAGGATTGGAGCCTTCATGAAGCCAAGTTTCTGTGATGAAAATAAGGTCAGGCTTGTCCTCTGTTAGAAGGTCATGCAAGAAAAATTCATGCTTCTTCACTGATCGCGCATTCATGAGGAAAACTTTAAGTTTACCCATCGCCATATTATTTACTTGAGAGTGGATTTTGAGGGTAGGTTCATACCCCCCCTTAAGTGAAAATTGAGCGCTAAAGGGTACAGCCACCCAATTGCAAACACTGCAGACCAAGGAATCCAGAGCCATAGCTAAATTAAAGGGAGTGCAGCCACACACTGGCGTGTTAAGCTTAATTAATGAATGCTTACTGTAACTTCGCCTTATCGTATTCCCTGCCTTGCTTTCTTTAATGGCAGATACAGCGGTCCGTGCGCCGGGCACCGACGAGGCGCGGACTGGCGCAGACGGGTTTGCCTTGTGCGCGCCCTCGGCGCGCCCGCAGCGCGCGTCCGTTGCGCGCTAGCGCAGCGTCGTCTTTTAAAGCCTCCAGAGTGTCTAGGACGCTAACTGGAGGGGAAAAATGGAGGCACTTCCTGTGCAGGTTAAAAGATGTCCCATGGTTCAATTCCCTCCGAAATTGATTAGACACAAACTAAGTTCAATACACACAATAAAGATTTTTGTTAAAAACTGAGCAGCAAAATGAGGTTTGTCTAAAAGCAGGCTGTGCAAAATGCAAATTCTAAAAGATCGTGTGGAATAGCAGTTTCTCGGCAGGAAACGCGCGCGCTAGCACAGCGTCGTCTTTTAAAGCCTCCAGAGCGTCTAGAACGCTAACTGGAGGGGAAAAATGGCGGCACTTCCTGTGCAGGTTAAAAGATGTCCCCTGGTTCAATTCCCCCCGAAATTGATTAGACACAAACTAACTTCAATACACACAATACACACAATAAAGATTTTTGTTAAAAACTGAGCAGCAAAATGAGGTTTGTCTAAAAGCAGGCTGTGCAAAATACAAATTCTAAAAGATCCTGTGGAATAGCAGTTTCTCGGCAGGAAATGTTGGAAATGGGATTTCTGGCTGGCTAAGGCGTGCGCCAAAGCCAGGCAGAAACCACCACTCTAGTCAGGGCAAGGAAGTTACATGCCAAAGATAACCCCTGCTCACCCCCTTGGTAGCTTGGCACGAGCAGTCAGGATTATCCCGGAGGCAATGCGTAAAGCGTTTGCACGCGCACCCAGCAAGAACACCCTAGGCCCACCACAAAAGAAACTCCACACAAGGTTATATATAAAAATAGCCTTTGTATTATACCAAAACACATTAGATAATATTCACACAATTTACACGGTGCCAACTGGCACTGGGCAGAATTTTACAGGGGGCTATTTACACAAGACAGGGCCACATGGACCACTGTCAGAATTAGCACAAATCACTAATTGTAGATGTAAAACATATATCACTGTACACAAATTATAACTGTAGAGCACAACCAGTAACTACTGGTAAAAGGTAAGTACGCCCTACGCAATCCTAAACACCTTAGGTATATATCACGCAGGGAACCATGAACTCACTAGCATAACCTATACGAGGAAAAACCATCTCCTACGCATAGACATAGTTAGAAATCAAAATAGCATAAAGGCAATGCATATTAAATGTAGGACAATCAGAAATGTAGCGCGCAACCAGTAACTACTGGTCAAGGTTAGGAGCACACTATGCGATCACAATCCCATTAGGCCTAGGACACAGTATGTAATCACTGTAGGCATACACACCCACGCATTACGCACTTAGCATCATAAGCATAACTACATTAGGTAATACCTGAAAGCATGAGCACCAGTCGATATAAGACATATAATCAATGTGGAACACTACCAGTGATTACTGGCAGACCCTGGGCTCAGTAGTAGAACCTGCAACATGAAACATATTATGCCAGCAGCATCACACCAGGCGCAAACCACCTTATGCGCCACTTTAGAACTCTCCGCCCTATGTCCAATAGAGTCAGGGCGTAAGCTGCCAAGGCAGCACAAATGCGCAAAGTACTGGCCTAAACGTGGCAGCTGCCCACTACTTGCTGGGCAGCTGGGAAAAACTCACTGGCACCCAGGTGCCTCTGGACCCCCGCTGGAGCCCCAAGAATAAAGTATGGGCGCCGTTGCAGCTGCCCGCTACGGCGGTGCAACTGTGGCGGGGAAATGGTCTCTGGAGCCCCGCTCGGGGACTCTACACGTAAGCCAAACATACCCAACTCATGGTAGTTGTGAAGACGGCCAGGCACCGGCCCAAGGGGGGGCGGGCACTGACAAAGTGCCCCGACAACCCCTCCCGCAAGCTTTCCACTCAGCCCTCACCCACCGGGCTGTTGCGGGGACTCGCCCGGTGCTGTTCTTTGCGCGTGCAATGCTCGGTGGGGCCCTCCTCACCTGGGCCCTCTGGCGGTTGTAGATGGTATGCGGGGCTCTCCTCACCACATGGGAGCCCTGCTTCGATTCTCGCACAGGGCTGCCTATTTGCCGTTGCCCCGGTCCCCCTTCACGGGACCGGGACTGCGCGGGGATGCCCTCGGCACGTGGGACGGCCTCCCTTCGGCCGGGGGAAGCGGAAATAGAGCCCGCGAGGCTCCTCTCGTTGTCCCAGCAGGCCCTGCCCACCGGCAGGCGTGGGCACCGGCCTCGGCTCTTCCTTTTCTTCGTGACAAGACGGGGTGGGCACCCGCTTGTCGATTAATCCATCATAGCGGGGTAGGCACCCGCAAAGTAACGCTGCATGCGGGGTGGGCACCCGCTCTTACGGGCTAGGCTCCTGTCTCGCGATCTCCCTGGTGCCGGGACTTCCCACCTCCGCTCGACGTCACGATGACGGGGGGTGGGAGTCCCGGTTGCCAGGCAACACTCAGTCTTCCCTCGGGGCCGCAGCAGTGAGTTTTCCGGCTTCCTTCGTAAAAGCGGCGATGCGGGGTGGGCACCCGCCAATAATGAAATTTCAAAGTGCGGCAAATGAGGGGTAGGCTCCCTCTTCCTTAAGCACAGAAACCCTGGCGGGGTGGGCACCCGCTAGGGATATAAAAACAGCAGCTATGCGGGGTAGGCACCCGTTATTAATTAAATTAATGAGGTGGCATAACGCGGGGTGGGCACCCGCTAGGCTTTAAATGTCCGAAGCGGCAGTAACACGGGGTGGGCACCTGTAAAAGGTGATAAAAATGTGGGGTGGGCACCCGCTTTTACAAATCTGCCAGAAAGCGGCACAGATGCAGGGTGGGCTCCCGCTTTGAAGGACGCACCAATGCGGGTTGGGCACCCGCTTTTGCAATTCCCAGACAGCAGCCCAGCGCTGCAATTGAAGAACAGGAGCACTTTCCACGTGCCAGGGCAGAATCCCTAGCCCTCTCCAGATGCAGGGAAAGCGCGCTTCAGGGCAAAGTTCCCAGTCCAGGGAAAAGCCTTTCAGGAGGCAGGGAGGCAAGGGCTGGGCCCAGGGGCCAGCTCACAGGGCCCTCCAGGCAGGGAGGCAGTCCACAGTGGCGGTCCTCCTGGCGCCCAGCAGCAGCAGCAGGCCACTCCAGTAAGGATCAGCAGCGCAGAACTTTTTACTTGGGGTCACAGCCCCTTTTTATATACACCTTTCCTTTGTCTCAGGCTGCAGGGTTAAGGAAAAACCAGATGCAACTGGTTTTGGAGCACTCTGTTGTGCTCAGCCCCTCTCCCCATTCACTGGACAGGCTAGGGACATCAGTCGCACCACAGGGGCGGAGCCAGCATTGTTTGGGGAAAGTCCAGCCCTATTCAGGTCCCAGGTGTACTCCTCCCTGCCATCAGCATGCAGATCTCTCCACCCACCACCGGGGCAGACCCTTCCTGACTCCTGGAGCCAGGCACACCAGCCAATCACCAGCCAGACAGTCACTTCACATTCATTACACAGACATGCCAGCTTCTAGAAGTGGCACTTCTACACTAGACACAGTAACGTCACACACATCATCGCGCAGCATTCAATCTCACGAGTTCGCACATACCAAACTCGACCCTGCACTCCCCACGCATCAGGAACTACCATGGACACATACATTCCCCATGCATTCCTATGGGAGGGCAGGTCAGTCTCACTAAATGTAACACAGAGCGCACGCACTTTCCACTGGGATACAGTGTAAAAGCGCCTAGAGGCCTAAAACCACTTACACAACATAGGGAAAAAGCTAGGATAATTGCAAAAGGTTTTGTTGTGAACCTGCCAGAAGGGCCAAGTCCAACAGGAGATTAAGTCCCCTTGAATTCTGAGGGTTCCTAGGGTCCAACTAGCCCACTAGGTACCTCCAGTAAGCGCCACAGAGCTGCGTTGCAGAGAGGTGTAAAAAGGGGCACGGCCTAGTCCACTTCTCTGCAACGCAGCGCAGTGGTGCTCACTGGAAGCACCTGGTGGGCTAGCCCACCCCCAGGGACCCTCAGGATTGAAGGGGAATTATTTCCCCAACATAAAACGCGCTATAGGGCGTGTTTGCACACGTCACCTCAGGCCCCGTCCCCTCCCTTCCCCACTGTGTGAAAATATTATGTTGCAGCCACATCTCTTTTAAATTTCGTTTTGTCGTTTCAAGCTGGTAGCCACTTTATATTCTGTTGTGAAACTGTGCATCTCTCCCTCGCCTACCGCTGATATGAATCCGCACAGCTCCTGCTGGCATCCCTCATATGGTTGGGGCACCACAGACTTGCATAGTCCGCGTCCCTGAAGGTCGGCAGTCTCCGGCAGCGGCGGTTCAGGCACGCCAATTGCATCCCAACAAAGATCCACCTAAGCGACTGAGTACAAAGCGGGTGCCTCCGTGCGACGACAGGTGAGTTTGTCTTGTTATATATATGAAATGAAATGAAAAAAACATTTGTATAGCGCATGGCTACCCGGCAGCATCCCAGCGCTGAGCAGAACTAGAGGGAGGAAGCAGAAACTAAGGGAAGAGTGTTGTCTTCAGTTGTTTCCGAAAGACAAGGTGGCTAGGTTCCCTGCAAAGATGCAGAGGTAGAGAATTCCAGAGTCTGGCAGCGTTGTACGAAAAAAGCCAGCCTCCGCTTCTGGCCTTCTTGATCCTAGGGACCTCAACCAAATAGAGCTCGTCCAAGCGCAGTTTCCTATTGGCCTTGTAGGGGCGGATCATGGATGAGTTTATCGGTGGCCCATTCCATTGCAGGGATTTATGGACAACGCAAAGGGCCCTAAAGCTAATTCCTTCCTGCACCGGAAGCCAATGAAGCGAGTATAGTGCAGATTTTGCAGAATGGCGATTGGACACTCCCATCAGCAGTCAGGCTGGACAGTTTTGTACAATCTGGAGTTTCGTGACTACTGCGACTGGAGCACCCAGGTATAAAGTGTTGCCATAGTCAATTTTGGATAGTATGAGAGATTGGACTAGTACTTTTTTTGCTTGAAAGGGGAGGAAACACTTTGCGGGCCATTCTGAGCAGGCCATAACAAGTGGCCGCCTTTTTCCTGGCCTGCACCTTGAAGGTCAAGTTCTGATCTAACCAGATGCCCTGACTCTTAATCTCGGTCTTGGGGACAGGTGCTGGCCCCATACACACTGGCCACATGGTGCTGGATTTAAAACTTAGAGCATTGCCCAGGATCATGAGCTCAGTTTTCTCACCGTTAAGCTGAAGGTGGGACCTGCCCATCCACTTAGAAACGTCTTCAAGACATGTGTGGAGGCGGTTAGACCTCTGATCTGCATGGTTCAATGCTACGACCAATTGAGTATTGTCGGCGTAGGTCACCATGTGGATTCCGAAGGGGGCTACAATATCTGCCAATGGGGCCATATACACATTGAAAAGAGTCCGGCTCAACGATGAGCCCTGAGGGACTTCACACTGTAAAGGGATGGGATTTGAGACAATGTCATCCTCTAATACCTGGAAGAATCTTCCCTCCAGAAAGGGACGCAGCCATTGAAGCGCAGTACCAGTTACTCCTACGCTGTTGAGACGGTGAACCACAATACAATGGTTCACCGTGTCAAATGCTGCGCTCGGGTCGAGGAGTATAATGGCTGAGGACCCCACTGAATCTAGGATCTTTCTACCTTCTTCCACCACGGCTAACAGAGCAGTTTAAGTGCTTTGTCGCTGGCGGAATCCTGTCTGAGAGGGATGAAGCAAGTTGTGAGATTCCAGAAAGCTAGAGAGAGTGTCGTTTACATATTTCTCTGCGATCTTGCTGTTTCCTGGAAGAAGGGAAATGGAGCGATAATTGCCCAGGTCTGCAGGATCCAGATTGGGTTTCTTTAGTAGTGTTTTCACCATAGCCCTTTTCCAAATAGTGGTAATATACCTGTCGAAAGTGAAGCATTTATCAGATCACTGATAGTAGGGACAATTATTGGTGCCACCAATTTCAGGATGTTTGGAGGTGGTGGATCCCTAGGCAACCCGCTTTTAACCGAGGCCAGCAAAGTTAAAAATGACTCCTGGAATAGAGGAGCAAAGGCCTCCAATGAGTGTTTATTTAACTGTGAACCCAGATCCGTGCCCTCCCTTGGGATGTCGCACTCCTCGGCAATCTGAGGTAGGGATTTGAGAATATTCTCTACTTTAGTAGAAAAGTACTCAGCTTGTTCCTTACAACGCTGACCAGAGGTGTCTGATGCGACTGGCGGGGCGGGAGCTTTCAGTAATTTTTTTATAATGAGAAAAGTTTATCTGGGGGAGTTGGCGGCAGACAAGATCTTTCCCTACTAATAGGTGGCCTGGGCTTTTTTTATTTCTGCCTTATAAATGCCAATTGCCACCCTATATTCCAGCTTCTTTTTAGGTGAGAAATCGTTACTCCAGTTTCTTTCCATTACCTTGCAATGCTGTTTTAAAATGCGTAGTTTAGAGGAGAGCCAAGGGGACTTATGGGATCTGAGTATATAACAAAGGAGGGAGAAAGATTCAGTCGAAAGAGATTCAATTGAAAAGAAGGGGGAGAGATAGAGAAAGGAATAATTCAGAGCAAAAGAATTTCCTATTTGGAAAAAGACCCATCACTCACCAACCTGGTTGGTGACATGCTTCGTCATCTGGGTCCCACCCTGACCGCCGAATGCCGTCAGGGTGTGCTTCGACGCCTGGAATTCCAGCGGAGCGGGTTTTCGTGTATATGAGTGAGTGAAAACGTAGGTGAGAAAAAATAAAAGTGATATTTAAAAGTGTCAGTGGTGATCTTCCTAATAATTTAATATGAAGTCACTTGGCACAATTAAAAACTGTGAATAGATATCGTAACTGGTATTAATGGCCAGTGATATCAGTGTTGGTATGTGTGTGTGGTCAACATGTTTCAACCTTTCTAGTAATTCTTAGGTTTTCGTCAGGACCAGGAATTTATTTGAGGAACGGGGGGTCTGCACTCGCTAAGGTGCACCCACACCCTGAACCTCTATGTACTCCACCTTTATTAGAGAGTAGTTTGTTGTGCCTTCAAGCCGTTCTTGAAGGATGATTTGGATGTTAAAAAGGCTAAATATAAAGCCTCATGGTTCCCGTGGGGAGCGTGGGCTCTGAACCATTGGTTCTCTCACTGGTACGCCCGTTTACACACCTACTTCGGGGTTCCACAGTTACCGAAATGCATTGGGTTATTGCCAATAAAGAGTGACATGTGGAAACATTCATCATCCCTGTGCCTATTTTGAATAATACTGAATGGAAATGAAAATGAGTAAAATGAATTGAAGAAAATAAAGGATTAAAAAGGATGAATCATAAAGGAGAAAATTGGGGAATAAGTAAAGAGTTTTATGAATTTAATTCATTGGATTCGTTTGGAGACTGGCTCTGCAGCTTGATGGGATCGTAATATGGTGCCCGCATGTTCTTACTAGATTCGCAGCGCGATTGGACGGAGCACGGAGTGAGCTAGCACGCCTACAAGGTTGAATTGAGAGAGTACGTTTAGCAAGGTACACAATGAAAATGGGAGTTCACAAAAGTGAAGGTGTGCATCTCACCATCTTGTATTTGTCTTTGGTAATGTTTGACATTGTTGTAAAGTTCCGCAAATCACAATTCCAAACGAGTTCGATCACACAAGTTGAACTACTGCAAACGTACTCAGAAGGCCATGCTTTGAGATAGAAAGTGTCAATTTGAAAAATTATTTTGAAAACAAAAAGGGGAAAGAGTTCCAAGTTCATTCCCAGCACACGGTGAGCCAGATTCAGATTAGAAGTCCTGGCTGGGAGACATAAAATTATCGCTGCCTGCTACAGCAGGGGACAAACATTGCAATACCTCGCATAGCACATCAAATGTGCATAGATGAAACTCCTCGCTGCCAACAGCTGATGTGTAGGCCTCTGGTACCGGATTTGAAACCTCGGTGTCAATGGTGGAGCTGAAATGTAATTCAGTCGTGAAAGGCAGCTGCAGTTCCTCAAGGAAGGCATGCATCAAGGTGGGAATATGCTGGGGACAGACTCGTGCATGGGACCACAAGGGTTCCAACCTGGAGTCTATGTCCGCTGGCGTCTCTGTCAGAGGTCTCAGACAGATGTCCAACTCGCATTTGCCTCCGCAGAACAGGCATCGAAAGGCAGTTACGATGCAGTCCTCAAAGACTGGTCTGGAGGATAAGAACCAAGAAGCACTAAGTTATCGTAGGCGAGGTGCACCGAGATGCTGTCTCATGCACTCACGGTAATGTCTTTCCAGGAGAGCCTTCACAATCTTGCTGGCAGATGGTCCGTCTATTGCGCAGCAAGTAGACGATAATCAGGATTCCAGCTACAACTAGCAGGTAGACCCCCGAAAATACTTCCAAACACGGAGTGTATGAAGTTAGGAATAACTCCGAGGATAGTCTGGAAAGTGCTAAGGAATCCGGACCCTATGGTCTTAAATAGGTGAATGATGCCACTCGTATCAGACATATTTAAGATACGTCCCACCATTTCTACGAAATGTAGGGGGCAGTTTGTTCGAATTAGTCCCTGTATCTCGGTCGAGATCCTTGCTACTTGAAGTTCAAAGGTTTCTCGAGCGAATGGTTTTTTGTAAAAGCATGGCTTTCATTCTGCTCAAAGCATCAAATTGTACGAGCGCCTCCCTGTCTGTATTTGTCGGAGGAAACAATACTTGCATACAGCAAGTAACCCTGGTGTTCACAGTGACCAGATATGCAACGCCTGGAAGCATGCCCCACCACCCTCGATCGTTCAGCATCAAGTAACTCCCATTCAAGAGTAACTCGAACACTGGCGATATTACTGCAGCTGGTATTCCTTTCATGTGGCAATACAGATTTGAAACTGAAGCATTACAGGCTCTGTGCAAAACTATATCTTGGCATATGAGAGAACCGCTAACAGCGTTCTTGCAGTTAGTACCACTAAGAAACACTTCTCTATCCCCACTCCGGCATCAAAATCTTAACGGTAAATCCCAGGATTTCTTACTGTATTCTTTACCCAGTTTTTCATATCTGCCTGCTCAAGGCAATAGTGAAACTGAAATGTAGTGACCGGGAGAGTGATTTGGCCATGGATTAGCCACTCAATTGATGGTAATTCAGCTACTGTAAATGGTAGTCTGTCCAGCTTTTTAATTTGCAGCATTGTATATTTAGCTCCCCTTTGTGCCATTTCAATCTGTGTATCAGTTAGATTATATTCTGAAAACAGAGACGCACTGTTTATAAAACGCCAAGGCACAAGGCCTGCATGCAAAGATTGTAGTGTCCAGCTCAATAACATAATAGAACGTAACTGTGATTGGCCGTGTTGTAAAATGGCTAAATCCTGTTCAAGTATGTCAATAGCAGAAGATACAACGTTGCCTAATGAATATACTCTGGAGGTCAAAGTTGTTAACCCATTATCCAGCACAGCAAAAGCTTTTTCTAAGTTTATACGGTCTATTTCCCGTATTCTCTCTGCGGCTTCTTGTTGGGAAATCTTCCAGATTTCATTGTAGGCAGCATAAATGCCTGCATATATGAAACGTTTTTGACGTTGTTTCCTAGGTCCTAGTAAAAAGTCCCTAAGATCCATGTCTTGTGAGAGTACAGATAAGTGTTGTTTCACTTCAGCAAGTGTTGAGGTTTCTAGCCATTGTAGGTACAACTTCCCAACTCTATAGGATATCACTACCCCTGGATGTACATAACGTGGGTCTGGCCTATGCCTGCTGAGTCCCTCAGTGATGTTCAGGAACCTTCTATGACATGTGTTTGGGTCTAAAGGCCAAACTACCGACTCCTTCCAATTTGGGTCTGATCTATTGTACTTTAGTATGTCATCCACTGTTGCCCCTTCCTTTATAGAAGATTTCTGCCACCCATGTGTCGGTGTAGACAACCTTGGAGTGTTCAGGTTCTTTATCTTGGCTATTCCAAGACAGGATGTCTGTTGCACAGTTTCATTTAAAAACATCATCTGCTGTGGAATGAGGCATGCTCTAAATAGTGCCTCTGTACACTGGACTTGCCAGTTCCTTGAACCCCAAATTGATTTTGTGTCAATTTCGTCTTGCCATAGGTCGAATCCCTATTCAGACAATTGGGCTAAAAAGGAAGCAGAGTAAATCGGTTTGGTGTTCGTCAACATGATTTTAAGTCCTGATGTTGGTGCAACCTTATAATAAAATGAGGCTGGATCTGTTGTGTTAAATCCTGAAAAGTATGCACATTTCTGTGCAAACACTTGTGAACTAGTTTTTCGTGGTGTTGGGGAATGTTCCCACTGATGGTACTCGAATACATTTCTAGGTTAAATGGTTTTGTGCAGGAAATGATGACCAAAATGTTGATAATAGTACAATTTGTCATAATCTGATGTACCTTCTAACATTTTATTATTAGAAAATGTAGCAGTTTTCTCTAAATCAGGTAACATGTTATTAAATGTTTCAGTGTCCCAATCATCAGAAAATGTACTAGGTAATGAAATCACTTAATGATATTTTAAATACATGATTCATTTTTAAAAGTTTGGTCATGCCGAAAATGCTGAAATCAACCTTGTCCCATTCTATACCATCGGGTATAGGAACTGCTGTAATGTTCTGTTCACTGATGACAAGTCTCTTCGTACACAATGCGACAATGTGTGTGGCTTCAGGAGGATGTTGTCCTTTCCGGCTGTGGAATCTTGTTGAAGATATTGTCCATTAATAACGATACTAAAAGTCAAAACGAAACCTAGCCATAAAAGAAAAAGCATTATCCCATAAATTACCCAGAGTTCAATCCAAGGTGATACCAGGTATGTCTTTTGAAGAAAGAGAAGAAAGTTCTTTAATTCTTGCTTGAATGGTGTTTTGGCTGGCGTCGTTTCCGGTTCGCTTGGATCCAGTGAAAACGTATCAAAGTTAATGAAATAGCCAGAAGCAGTTCGATCAATTGTTGGAATTGCATCGGGATTAGTTGAAATGTCCTTTTCCTCTCGACGAGGCATGTTGATGTAGACATCTATATTAGGTCTAATTGCAACTTGTGAATTATTCATATTTTCTTTTTGATGGTGAATGTTTGGTTCAATTCAATTCAATAGTTCGATGGTTAAAAATCATCATAAAAGATTACACATTTATACAATTAAAACGATATTAAATCAGTTTACAGAACATTGAATGATACTATAAGTGTGCACGTAAATCATTAGTCACATACAATCCTCAAAAGTGGGTTACCTACAACTAACAAACTACCAATTCTACAGTCTTCCTGATTAGAGCTACCCTCTAGAGACTCTAAGTCTAAATGCAAATTTTAAAAAACTTATCACAGCACATAAAGTCAACGGATCGCTAGCCCTTTGTAGAAAAGTCAATGCCTCCTTGGCCCGAGTAAATCTTTCCTTTTTCAAAATGCCTATCAAAAATCTTCGTCTAGGGAGGCTATAAATAGGACATAAAAGTACAAAATGGAGGGTGTCCTGCGGAGACCTATTGTCGCAGCCGCAGGCACCCTTCTGCTCAATTGACCTACTAAAACCAGCTGGTTCTGCTAATAAATAAGGTAAAAAATTTAGCCTAAAACATGCCATTAAAAACCTCTCTTGGGCATTATAAAGGACACACAGGTACGGTTCCAACCCACTGGTCGTTACAAGCCTGCTATGGGCGCTCACCGAGGGTTTAGTCTCTTCTAGTGTGCTCCTGTCCGCTGCTCTTAGTTCCAGGAAACTTCTCTTTAATTTTAACTTATCCTGTACTGTAATCGATAAAGGGTTGAGAAACATCTCTAGGTGACCCATATTTTCCAAAGTGTTCTTAATATAGCTGATCCATGGGATTTTCAGATATTTGTCTCTTCCCCAGCAATCTTGCATGATCATCCTACTCAGTGCTGCTTCAGGATTCGTCCATAATTTAAGCCAGGCCAGAATTGGTCTGAACTTGATCAAATCCTCTATGTAGGGCCTTCCAAGTTCTTTATGGGCAATAACAGCTGGCGTGCAATTGGGAACGTTCAATATTGAACGAAGTATTTTGTTTTCTTCCCTTTGTATACCATCCAAGTTTATAAAACCCCATACTTCTGAACCATACATAGTTTTTGGGCAACACATTGAGCCATACAGATTTATTGTTTGTTCTGGGCTCCACCGGCCAACTTTTCTCCCATAGCCGGAAATTGCACCAAAAGATGCCACCAGTTTTCCACTTCTTTCTTGTGCAAGGGATGTGAATTTTAGAGATTCATCGAATAGCACCCCTAAATATGAGAATGTTTGCACCCTTTCAAGGATATGGGTGCCAATCCTATAGGTGAAACCGGTCAATGGCCTATGGCCTGCTGTCATTACATATGATTTTTTTAAGTTGACAGACAGGTCAATTGTCTCCATGAATTTAACAAACCCATCGATGAGGATCTGCAGGCTATTGGGGGTCCGTGCCAACAGGACCGCATCATCTGCGTACAGCAGCACAGGAATATTATGGGTCCCAACCCTTGGGCAATCTGCTTTTAAATTATTGAGGAATTGTTCCAGGTTATTAATGTACAGTGAGAACAAAAAAGGGGCTAAGATGCATCCCTGCCTTACTCCACTTGTGCATCCAAAAGATTCTGTCAAACCCCCATCTTTGTTGTACCGTACCCTAGCCGAGGTTTCGCTATGTAATTCCCTCAATATGTGGATTAACCCGGGGTCAATTCCCAGTTGACTCATTATTGCCCATAACTTATTCCTGCTGACGTGATCAAATGCAGCGGCCAAGTCCATGAACCCCAAATACATAGCTTCGTTGCTGGTCTTGGTGTACTTTGCTACCAGCATATATAGGTTCAGGCATTGATCGCTGGTTGACCTGCCAGTCCGGAATCCGTACTGGACATCTGAGATTATGCTATTATCATCAGCCCACTCAGTCAATCTGGTCAAGATTACCCTGCCCAAAATTTTAGCAGTGACATCTATCAAAGAGATAGGCCGATAACATTGAGGATCATCTTTGCTCCCTTTCTTGAAAATAGGGACTATAATGGCCGTTGACCATGATCGTGGCAAGGCGGTCATTATAGCAGCGTTTATCACTCTAGTTACAATAGGGGCCCAGAGATCCACTTGACTCAAGAATAAATCTGGGGGGGTCCCATCTGGGCCCGGGGCTTTGTTCTTGGTGAGTCCCTCAATACCCAATCTAATCTCTTCCAAAGAGAATACCACTTGATTACTCATGATGTTCGTCCCCTTCTCCTTTAATAGAGTCTCCTTCCCATGATTATATAGCCCCTCAAAATGGGCAATCCATTGTTCGGGGAGGATATTTGAGGCGATCTCCGGGGCATTATTGTCTTGAAAACAAGGGGAGTTTATTAGTCTCCAAAATTCGGTGATATCCCTGTTTTCGGATGCCTCCCTCAGGGCCGCCCATGCTTCCACCTGCAGCGTGACTTTCCGTCTTTTTAGCTCCTTCCTATAAGCTGACCTGCAAGTTTTTACTACAGCCTGGTCCCTCGGGTTGCCACTCAGGGCCATTTTTAGGTTCTTCAGTGCTCGTGTGCAACCCCTATCGAACCATTTTGGTGAATCTGGGTGAGATTTCATAGGGGCCTTGGCCAACAATAATTCGTTCACCAGGCACGTTATTTGGTCGAACGCTTTTATAAGGCAAGCCCCAGCCACCAACGGGTCTAAGCACTCATCAATGAGAGACTTGCCTTTTTCCATCAGGGTTTTGTAAAATCTGGGCCCATCTATTTTTGGCCACTTAAGCCTTCTGCCCTGTGCCGTCACACATTCCATAATAGTGCCATCCACTGGCTTAGTTTTTTGTTTTCCTTGGTGCAGGAGCTCCATAACCAAAGGGTTATGATCGCTAAATGGGCTCCACTCAATATCTACCTTGGTAATGCGACTTTTTAAGCCTCTCGAGGCAAGTATGTAATCTATATAGGACGAGCACCCTCTCCCCTTAAAAGTAGGGGGGAGAGTGCCGTCCGGTCCCAGGGTAATCATATCAACTGTGTGCTCAAGGTCATAGGAATGAATCAGCTTACCCCATTCCATGCCACTTGAAGAGTGGCTAAAGTGGGGACCCTTTTCTATGGAGCATTTAGACCAATTAGCACTAAAGGGGAACAACCCCGGGCATAAGTGGCAATTCAAGTCTCCCATAACTAGTAACAGAGGGGCCAAAGCACCCTGGGCTAGGGAGAGTTCATGTTTCAGCCTGGCATCCAACTCCTTCAGAGTAGAAAAATCATTATCCGAGGCAATGGCATTGTACACATTGAACAAAACAAGACCCAGCCCTTTGTTTCTAAACCTAAGGGCCTGTATGTTCCATGTGAACCAATCCACCTTGGACCATTTGCCTTCTATATTTAGGTCAATATATGTTAGCAGGCCACCCTTGGCCCTGCCAGAGGGGGTTTTCTGGGCGGGTACGAAAAAGCATTTATAACCGGCTATTTGGTAGTGAGTATTATCCGTGGCCCAGGTTTCTTGCAGACAGATGATATGGAAAGGGGTCATAAACTGTTGCCATTCCTTGTTGTTAAATTTTCCTGCAATACCTGCTATATTCCACGAGATAATGCTCAAACCCTCTTTTTCAATGGTAACGGGCCCTACCACTACCAATTCTTGACTAATAATAAATCGCCCCCCGTTTTCCTTTCCAAGGGATTGTATCTGTGTGTCACTATCCTGTTTTCTTCGCTTAATCGCTATAGTGACTAACTCGGGGGGTGTTTGTACATAACCCACACCAAGAGTATCTGAAGCTCCTTGAGTTTTTACTAAAATCCTGGGCCTGTCCCCCCCAGGTGCTGGTTGCCCTTCTTCAGTGGATAAGCCATATCCCGAAGAGACTTCATCTAGCAGGCCTACCTGGTCAGATATTATATAGTCCATATCAGCCTGTCCTAAAGAAGAGTGAGAGTCGAATAGTCAATCAATCTCCTCTAGTGACCTTAATGGGGCGAACCTGTTTACCCAGGACGGGTGTCCTCCATCCCATACCCCCATAGCTTGTTGGGAAAAATTCAGACCTCTATTTAAGCCAGGGTGTCGTCCCTCCAAGTGTCTCCAAACATGATGCTGTCCCTCATTTGATACCTGGTGCCTTGAATAAAAGAAACTAAGTGGCAGGGGCCTTATACTTGTCATACTTCCAGAGGGTCCCAGGCTCAGAATATGCTCAACCACCCTGCTGTCCCTGAAGTTTGCGATGATACAGTTTCCCTCAATATTTTTCGGGCTCCTCCCTATCCAGTTCACTCGTCTAACCAGGAGGATTTCCCCATCCTGGTTGTTGGCAATAGGTTTATTCTGATTAAGCCAGAAGATGAGTTTATTTTTTAGCTCCTCATGGGATTCTTTCTGTGCTTCTTTAAGTTCTGGAACCCCTGCGAACACAACAACCAACGGACATGCCTCAGGGGGAAGGTTTATCGTGGGGAGTTGCTTATGTATAGGGGAGGGCCTCTCTTCGTGGGCAACTACATCAATTGTAGGACCAGCCAGGGGCTGAGGCTGTGCATCTACGTTCTGTTTCCCTGGACCTTTGTCAGAGCACCGTTTACTCTCACTAGAGGTGTCTTTGCTGGCCACTTGTCCGTAAGAGATTGGAGGGTCATGAATTTGTGCTAAAATTGTGTGTGTGTTCCTGCTATCGTTGGCATTGGTCACCCTTTTAGTAACTGGGTTGGTCACTAAGGGGCTAGTGTGAGTGCTTGGGACACCTACCAAGGGGTCTTTAGACGCTCTATTCTTTATCTCACTTAATATTTTGTCCAGTCTGCTTGTGACCGGCTTTAATTGATTAATAATCAATAATTCTATCTGGGCCTGAAGATCTGACATGATCTTATTTAACCAGATTGGAGCATCTGTCTGGGGACTTGTCTGGGTGGCACGGTCGATCCCACAAGAGTTTCTATTAATTGGATTAGTAGAAGGGGCTACGCTATTAGTAATCTTTCGCTTTTTGGGAGCGCATTTCTTTTTTATGCGTGTAGTAGTGCGTTTAGTATGACCTACCTCCTTATTATTACTAATGAACATAGGTTGGGCACATGGGATGTCCCTCTCGCTGGTTTCTAAGATGCTGGGGGGTGAGATAAGCAGGATCTCCTGCTCCTGGGCTCGTGTTCTTTCGGCAAGGTCAGGGTCAGGAGTTAAAGAGAGACGTCTCTCGGTACGCTCAATTTCACTAGATACAGCCCCTAGCGCTCTTTTTAGCATGCGGTCAATGGCTGTGGGCTGCATTATGACAGGAAAAACCGAGCTATTAACTTCTTTCTGTACCTGGGAAGCATCGACAATACAACGCTTGGGTCTTAATGATCGTGTCTGTGTTTTGCCGGCCATGCTTCCCCCAAACTGCAGGTCAATATCTATAAGAGTATCGTGGGTTGTTTTATTCACCCGCCTTCTGCAACACTAACACTGTGCCTCGCTTAAGGATAACAAACCCAACTTCCACACCCAGGGCGCTGAATGAGTCACAAACATAAAGGTTATATTATAACCATCGATGTTCACAGAGTCTCAACTGGCGTTACTCACAATAGGATGTCCAAGTCGAGTGGTCAATAGGGTATCCCAGCCCAGCCTCCTGCAGCCCCTGACGGCCACAGACGGCCCGCCCTCTGCCCGGGCTCTGCCCGGCGCCGCCCGCGCGCGTCCCGCGACGCGGAGGGAGCCTCTGCTTTTGTAGCGCCTCCGGGCGCGCTTGTGGCCGGAAACAAGGCAGATCGGGAGCGGAGGATGACGGGAGCTGTAGTTCCCCCCCACTGCGGCCAACAAGGAAAGTGGCGGCGAGGGGAACAGCAGCGTCAGCGTCCCATATCGGTCCTGGTGGTCCAGTGGTCTGCCCCCCAAAAAATGCCTGGTAGGTCCGGTTGCTTGTCAGCTTAGGTGCCCCCCGCTCCACCGAGGGAGCCTCTGCTTTTGTAGCGCCTCCGGGCGCGCTTGTGGCCGGAAACAAGGCAGGTCGGGAGCGGAGGATGACGGGAGCTGTAGTTCCCCCCCACTGCGGCCAACAAGGAAAGTGGCGGCGAGGGGAACAGCAGCGTCAGCGTCCCGTATCGGTCCTGGTAGTCCAGTGGTCTGCCCCCAAAAGATTGCCTGGTAGGTCCGGTTGCTTGTCAGCTTAGGTGCCACCAAACAGAGTCATTAAAGGCGTTAGTTTTCCATAATAGCTTGTAACAATCAACTTACTTCTGTAGGAGTAATGGTGAAAAGAAAACCTGCCCGGAACTTTCACTTCTTTCACAGTCGGTTGCAAAGAGGGTATAATCAAGGATAGTGTTCTGTGTCCTCGAAGGTCCCGCTGCTAGCTGCACGAAAAGCGTGCACACAGAAAGTTTGTTCTCCGTGGAATTCACCCAATAAACAAAATAGATCAAAATGAATGTTTGGATTAAGTGGAACAAGTTCCATAGCATTGTTGCTTAGTCCTTCATTCCTTACAGGTGGCTCTTCAAACGTGATGAGTCTTTCTGATTGAACTTCTTGGATTGTATCTAGAGGAGGACGTCTGCTACATCGGAGCCAACTAGATCTAAGGTTTTGTATCGGCCACATAGTGTGGAGACAAATCTTATCTCCTTTTTTCAGGCAAGAGGCGGGAGCAGCACAGTTCTTGTTCTGTGTTCTGCAAGGATTGGTACAGGTTTTCTGTAAGAGGGTCCAAATTCTATTTTATCTGCAATTTTCTCTCTGACCAGATCCCAGACTTTTTGGATCCAGACAGGTCTTGCCGTGACTACCTTGACTTCTTCAGTGGCAGTCTGCTTTAGATGGACATTGCTTTGTTTTGTCCTGGATTCTTTAAGATCCTGTAAAACAGCCAAACGATCATGGATGTCAAATGGTTTTTCATCTGCCACTGCGCCGTCACAATCAAGATCAGGTACCCACATTTGTGTCCCAAGGAGGACCTCATATGGAGTGACACCCCCTAGAGAGGTTTTTGGGTGGTTATTTATTGCCCGCTGTACTCCATAAAGGTGTGTGACCCAACTACCGCCCTTGCCTAATACCCTAGCTGTTAAAGTTTGCTTTAAGTCTTGTTTTTTTCTCTCCACAACAGAATTTCCCTCAGGAAGATACGGAGATGAGAACCGCAATGCTACGCCCATTCCTTCCATGGCCTCTTTGTAAGCACAAGAGCTAAACGTAGGGCTGCGGTCGGAGTGTAACGTGCTAACTGCGCTTGTACTGAAAAAGACTCGCAAATCTTTTATAACAGTTCGAGCATCAGCAGAACGCTGAGGCCAAACCCATAGGAATCTTGAGCATGAATCCACTGCAACCATGATATACCTGTAAGCCCTGTCCATTTGTAAGGGGCCGCAGTGGTTCAAGTACCGACATGCAAGAGGTTTGTCTGACTTTAGTAATGGCGTCTGTGTCTGGCTTGTAATGTTGGAGCCTTTCATCTGCTGGCAGATGTCGCATTTCAAGACTATGGGGCTGATTAGGATGGCATCCGGACTTACGTCCGCCCGCCACGCTAGCGGTGCTGGGACCAGCCACCAGTGGTGCGGCGGTCCCACACTGGTAATTAGGATGCCGCCGCCACCGTGGCAGTGGCATCCTCTATTCCCAGCATTGTGGCAGGCGGTGCTCAAAGCACCGCCTGCCACAATGCTGTGGCTGCGCTGTGTGCATTTGCATGCACAACGTGGCAGGCATCATGCGGTGCCTGCCACATCATCTAAGCAAATGCAGGGGGGTACGTATGGTACCCCCCATGTGCCCCCCCACTCCCCCAACGTCCAGGGGGCCCGCAACGGGCCCCCAACTGAGGAATCCGCATGCTTTTCCATGGCGGTGTTGACACGGAAAGGCTGCTTCCCGCTGGCATCCTAATAAGGCTGGCGGTGTCTAGCAGACACCACCACCATATGCAACCCTTTTCCATCTGGTGGTCCCTTCGACCGGGCGGAAAAGCGGCAGACGGTCTTTCCATCTGGCGCGGTCCCCCCCCCATCATAATATGGTGGGGGGAAATGGGAGGCTGGTGGGGTATGATGTAGGGCAGATCGCCACCACCATGCGGGTGGTGGTTATCCGCCCTACATCATAATAGACCCCAAAGTCTTTAGTTTGCTTAGATAACCCTGGCCACCAATAGCGCTCATTCAGTAATGAAATAGTCGCTGTAACGCCTGTGTGCTCAGAGCCCAATCTCTCGTGTGCAGCCAGTATTAAACCTTGCCTACGATCAGTAAAAAGAATCACACACGATTAGTGTGGGGAATTCGTGATCCGTATTTACAAGTACCAGTATCAGTGCTTTTAATTCTGCCAACTGACCCATGCAGTCTCCTAGAGATTGCGTCTTTGTGCAGCTAGGACGGAACTTGCCATCACGCATGCGACCTTTAACGATAGCACATGCTGAAAAGTATTGCTGCTTACTTCCTATCGCGGGTTGAGCAGATCCGTCAGTGTAAATAATATATTCATACTGGTCAAAAGGGCAGATTTCATTTGGTAGAGGATATTCTTGTTCATATTACA
This sequence comes from Triturus cristatus, assembly GCF_964204655.1. Classification (NCBI taxonomy): domain Eukaryota; kingdom Metazoa; phylum Chordata; class Amphibia; order Caudata; family Salamandridae; genus Triturus; species Triturus cristatus. Next base: position 830,734,020 of record NC_140589.1, on the reverse strand, counting down.
GGAATGCGTGAGTTTTTAAACTTGGATCAAATCTGTATTCAACATCTGTTGCAGTAAGAGAATTAGCCCTTTGTATCCATCTTGGATGTAACGCTTTTGCATTCGGGTGGCTTTTGTAACAGCTTGTAACAGCTTCTAAACCCAGTACCGGAGTAACGATAATGATGTGTTTCCCTTGAGCCAGTGCTCTTTCTTTTGCTACAGCAGTCTGAACTGCTGTCAGGATTTTTTCTGTTGAAGTGAAAAGCATTTCTGAGTTTGTGTACAGGTGTGATTTGTATGCGATTGGTACTTTTTCTCCCTCATTAAAGGTCAAATAAGTGTACTGTCTTAGACCCGCAATTATTCGGATCACCAAGTGGCGTACGTTTACGGGTGTTTGGAAGTGTTTGGAAGCAATCATGTCTTCCTGGAGTAAACAAAGAATATAAGTATGTTCTTGTGTCCAATCTTTGGCTGAAAAGTCAGGTTTGATTAATTCATAGAAAGGTCTTACCCTTTGTGCGTAATCTAAAATGTATGTTCTGCCGAAGTTTATGAATCCTAGTATTGTTTGTAAATTATTTAATGATTTTGGAGGCTGGCAGAGGACACTTTTCTAAAAAGTTAGCTGCCAGACTTTTACCTTCACTTGACAACTCATATCCCAAAAATAGGACATTGAGGTAGGCTCTTTTTAATTTTTTTAAGTTGAATTTGTAGCTTTCTGCGGCAAGTCCCATAATAATGGTGCTTACCCTGGTCAAGTGGCTCTCTAAGTCGTTGTCTGTCAGATAAATATCATCCTCATTGGACAACGCTTCTTCATCAAACTTTTGAAGTAACTCTGTTAGTCTTGCAGAAAATACCCTGGGGCTATTTTTGTACGCTTGGGCGAGTCGACAAAATTGTCGTTGGGACCCTAACGCACTGAAGGCTGTTAAATACCTGCTTTCAGATGCTATATTTTGGCAGAAAAATCCATTTGAGATATCAAGTGTGGTTTTATAATTTTTGTGCACAATGTTATTCATTAATGTGGCACTGTGTGCATTTTGGACAGCAAATGTCTTTGTATATGAGTTTAAATGTCTGTAATCTAATACTAGATGATATGTATTGTCAGGTTTAGCAACTGGAAACAAAGGATTGTTGATTGGAGAGGTACATTTTTCAATGACCCCCTGGTATTCAAGTTGATATAAGATCTCCCTGACTTGTTTTTTAGCTTCTTGCTTTATTGGGTATTGCATTTGAGCATTTGGTGAAACTTTTAATGGAATCACATGGTAGGTTGAGTTCTCATCCCACCCTGTGTGGTTTTTTTACAATGCCGGAGCTTGGACTACTGCTCACTCCTGTGCATATGCATGTTTAAGGTGAACGGGAACGTGGTTAGAAAATGCAGGAAAAAATATACTTTCTCCCCTGGGGCACTCCATTACGAATGCAGGAGGCCAATCTTGTTCTGCTAACAGGATGTCATAACCAGATGATAAGTTCTTCCAAAAAAGACCTTTTACTTTCCTGGGCTTGTCCCCCTCCATCCGGAGTGTTATTTCAAATAACTTATGTGGGATGCTCACCCTGGTGTCTGGTGTTTCCACTGTGATGTAATCATTCAACTCCGCTGTCACCAGAAATTCCTTCAGGTTCTGGCGAGCTACTGTTACTTCTGCCGCACTGTCTAGCAGCGACAGAGACCATTCCCCGTTCAGAAGTTGTGTCCTCAGAATTCTGGGCATGTCTGATTTTCAGACGAGCAACTTTCTTTTTCTTAAATGTAGGTTTTGAATTTTGCTTATCTTCTTTTTTAGAAGTAAAGTCTTGAGCGTGATGCTTGTCTCTGGACTGTGTGCGCTCCTCCCTGTGTTCTGACCATCCTTCTCTTTCGGAGCCTTTTTTTGAGCCCTGAAAGGAACAAGAGGAACATGTATCAGTATCCTGATACCTGTCAGGTTTTCTAATGTTATCCCTATTTCTAAGGTTGTACCTCTTTTCAGAGTGCTCCTGTTGAGGAGACCTACCTCGGGACTCAGATCTCTTGTCTTTAGAGTTTTATTTTTTATCCCACTTCTTTTAAGAAGAAGTAGGTGTCTGTTTAAAAGTGTCGTTTTTCAGGACTGCCCAGTAGTTGAGGTTTTAAAGCTTTTCCCCCAAACTATTCCTGTCCAATTCTGCATAAGCAGTGTCAATTATTTTGAGTAGTTCATTCTCCTGTTCTATTGGAGAGATCTCCCTTAGGCGTTGGTGGATTGCCACTGATGCTGCTGCCCCTTTAATGTTAGCTAGTATTATGGCTGACACCTGGTCATAGTTGTTTAACAACTTCATCCCTAAGTTCAGGGCAGGTTCTGCTCCATAGTTGTTTTGTATTTGTCTTAATACATCTGGTACTACTGCTAATGAAGGAAACCATGAGTTCTGGTATATATGGCAGCAAAGACTGTACCCCAAGAGGTACAATCCTCTAACTGCGGTGTAATCCCCATGGACAAACTGATTGTTAACATTCTGTGTTTCTCAAATGGTGTTGTATTTGGGAATACTGCTTCTAACTGGGTTATCTTCTGAGCTACCCAGAAAGGAATGTGTTCACATTTTGTGGGCACTTTGCCCATTACCGCGTGTAATGTTTGTGGAGTAATTTTAGTACCTGAGCTCTCTGCAGGAGCTGCAGTAGGTGTAATTACTGTAGGTTGGTCCGCTAGAGTCCTCAAGACAAAGTGTGTCATGTTTCTGTAGAGTTTTATCAACTCTTTGTGTTGAACAAGTAGTTCATCCTGTGGTATTGTATCAATGTCTGGATGTGGTGCATAGGTCGCTAATATCGGCCATGTTGCTCCTGTAATCCATAAAGGACCAAGCCTTGCTCTTGTTTTTATGTAGGGTAGGGCGCCATTAAATCAGAAAATATGTTCGTGGAAAGTAAGCGGAATCTCAGTCTCCTCAAAAGGAGTATAGACCGCTGGAATGTCATCATGTATGTAATAATGAAAAGTTTTTGTTACAGCATTGGCTGCTGGGTATATAACCCATGAGTAGAATACCTCTGTTTTGAAATCTTCGTGAGCCTCTATCAAGAATATTAATACACCTCCTCTGAGTTGTAAGCCATGTTTGAGTAGTTTTACTGTTAAAGTTTGTCTTACTTTGGGTGCAATTTGTATTGCATCTGTATTGACCGCACCAGTCTGATTAGGTCCTTGGTTTAAAACTCCTTCCTCGTCCGCCATCGTGTTTAAGACACAGAATTATTGTCCAAGGAAAGGATAAAAAGGTTGTTATGCAAAGGTTTTATGCACAATTTTGGGAATATTGTCCTTTCAAGCTTGATTAACCAACAGCCAATAAATAGGATGTCTCGCCTACTCAGCTGTGGTGGAGTTTTTCGCCCACTTACTCAGACGTCCCTGGGCTTTGTAAGTAGGGTCTCTGATAATAAGCCCAACTGGGCTACTCAGATTCTATTGTTGAGTAAGTGCACCTTCAATATATCATGTTGGGCGCCATGTAGTGTAGGTTCAATACTACCCTTTATACAGGACCTACGCATTTGCGGATAACATAAACTGTGAGCCTGGTGGTAGACTGACTCTGTACACCCCCACCGAATATGTTAGCCTGTTTTTGCATTAGCTAGCTCGTAGTGCTACTAAAATCTCCTGCTATCAGAGAGATTCATTTTTGCAACCTCAGAACACAATAATCTCAGACTTGTGGAAACAATATACTATTTTTCACCCAGACACTCGTGCATGCTTGTTTTGCTCTCAGAGAGATACAGAGAAGAAACAGTCGAGCGTTTTTACAATAAGAATTTATTGTACCGTAGTTCTTCTCATGTAGAATAAGTGCGGTGTTACAACTGTAAAACAGTAGCAAAGATATAGTACCAGCAGTACAGTGAATAAAAAGGAATAGTATTGTTCTACCATTTTGCAATAGTCAAGAACATATACATTAATATGAAATTCATTTATAAAAATAAAGTGCGTACTCCTAAGATGCCTGACTAGATGTACCTGAGTGTACCTAGCATGTAAGTAGGTGTAAAAGAGCTACTGAGCCAAGAATCCTGCTAGGATTGAGTCGAACCCCCATGCCTGAATAGTGAGAATGTGGAACTTCGTCCTGGACTTGAGCTGGACACCCCAGAAGGGATAGTTAGACCACTGTCAGCTGGAGCGATGTCATGCCGGAGCTGCAGCGTCTCTGGTCAGTGTGTCGACCTTGAAGTCTCAGGTCCCTCCTGCTTTCTGATAGCAAGAGGTGCTGTATTTATACAGTCTATGTACGTGTGTTACCCATTGTTCAGTAAGAGGTATGACGTTGAGGATTAACATTGTCCGTCGATGGGAGAGGTGAAGTATGCCTCCTGGAGAGTGTACTCATCAATTATTCATATGTGCTAAGGATGACATCTTAGCAATATCGATTGGGAAAAACCCACCCTCGGCATGGAACTAGGTGAAAGGTATAGTCCATAAAAGGCAACAGTCCTTATAAGGTGTGATGTCCCTATAAGGCATTCTGTCCTTATTTGGAGTTATGTCCTTATAAGGCTCGTTCATATGAAATAACGGGAGCTGATGTAGGGAAAGTGTACAATGTACCCTGGACCTATATTAGGGCACCTCCAGTGTGCTTGACCCAGGGAGCTTTATTTCCCTTGCACCATCTCACTCTTGTGGGACTCAGACTCCGGTGTGAGCAAGCACTCTGATTGGCTGCCAGCAACATTAGAACAAGCATTTGGAATGCAATAGGTCTCGCATTTGCGAGACTTTGAGCTATTGGCATTGTAAATGACAATGCCTTTTATTTATCTGTTTTGAAAACCAATATATAGATAAATAGCATTGTCAGTTATAATGCCAATGGCTCAAACTTTCACAAATACAAGACCTCACTCCAAGCACACTGAAAGGGAGGGGGTGGAGGAGGGAAATGCTGCAGGGGGGGGAGGCCTATGTTTTAAAGGCCGGTGCTCATCTGTGCAAGCAGTGCCGACAAAGTGAATACGACAAGCTGCGTCTAAAGGAAGGGGTACGGATGCCATTAAAGTGAAAGCGCGGCATGGGGTGATTTCACAAAAAAATGCATTTGTTTGTGAATTTCACAAACACATGTATTTTTTTTGTAAAAGCGCCCAATGCTGTGCTTCCACTTTAATGGTAGGTGAAATTTGATATTAGCAGATAGGGCAAAGGACCCTACAACTGTGTCAGTCTTCAGGCATCAGGGGCCTCCAGGGAGATATGGGTTTAGTGGGCGAGTGTAGATAACTCTACTGTCTCCTGGAAACTGGTGTGGGGAAGGGGACTGAGGAATGATGAGCAGAGAGGGTAGGAACCGGCCTTCACATTCAAGGATGGCTTTCTCCGAAAACGTGCAGATGCAAAATAAGTGCATGTTGTGCTGTGTTTATGCCTCCCTGTGCCGGCTGCAGTGGAAATGCATGTCAGAATCAAAGTTGGAGCTTCAACAGTGCACTCTGGAGTGTTAAATAAACCAGATTTACAACAATCTGTGGTGTGAGGACCAGAGATGCCGACTTTGGAAGTGGGGAATCAGATTTGAGTCTCAGCACTGGCTTAACATCCTGTGATTCTGGGCAAATCACTTAATCTTCCATGCCTACAAAATAAAATGATATGTCCTTGTGTAATGTACTGGTGCTCATGTAAAAGTTCCAATACCTTCAGGCCAAGTTTGCGCTATACAAAACTGCAAAAAAAGAAAAAAACACTACCACAGCTTATTGTGAACCGCATCTCGTGACAACACTCAGAAAGCACACGCTGTTTGCCCTGCTTGCGTCTCGTTGCATCTCAGACCCCCAGCCTCAGCACATCATAGGGATGAACCACCACGTTAGGTGCTGCTCAGATGCGGCTCGTTTGCACGCACATGCATAACAGAATGCACCCTCCTTCAGTTGCACGATTCTAGGGGTGACAAGATACAAGGTACCAGGGAATCTTTACGTCAGAAAGGGGAAGGTTTGCATCTCCCAGCATACCCCCACCAAGTCCCTAATACGATGATAGGGGTAGACAATTTGAGAGATAAAACTAAATAAAAAACAGAGGGTGTGAACAGTTGCTCCCTGTCTGTCACAAAACTCCTCTTGTGAGTCATCTGGGCACTCCTTGTCTCGTGCGATTGATATCGGGTGGCTTGTGTGTTTATTAGCATGCGTGCACACCGACTTTGGCCCAGAAGCGATAATAACTTGCATCAGCTGCAGGGTCTGTCACAGCAGGGGCCCAGGTGATCAGTGCTCAAGAATGCATCTGAAAGACTATTGCTGCGCACTGACTCGGGCAGGCATCCCATGGCCGTACTGAACCAAACGGCCTGAGCTGTAACAGACCCAAACTTCGCCTTTTCTCGTTGTGGCATTACAAACAAGGATTTATGCGAACTGAATTGATACTCGGCCGAAGTGTAAAACAAAACGGAGTAGGACCTCTGTCCGCACATGTATGTGTGTGTGTGTAAGAGAGAGCGAATTAATACAACAGAGAGAGGAAATGTAGATGAGGAGGAGAGAGATATGAAAAATGTAAGAAATGAAGGGGAGAGAGTAAAAAGGTGGAGAAGGGAGATGGGAGATGGGAGACAGAGAAGGGAGAGAGACGGTTATGAGACAGAAAGGAGCCACTCTAAACTAGAAAGAAAACAAGAAGAGAAAGGGGGATATGGAGACGGAAAGAAAGACGAGGATGAGAGAAAAGAGGAGAAATAGGAGGCAGAGAGCGAGAAAAACGAAAGTTGAAGAGAGCGAAAGGGAGAAAGAATGCGAGCAAGTAAGATAAACTAGGAGAGTGAAAAATGGGAGGCACAAGAGAAAGAGGAGAAAGAAAGGGGGGCAGGAATACAGAGAGAGAAAGTGAACCTTGATTCTTATAATATTTAGCACTGTAATCAACAAAGTTTTGTCTATTGAATGTGATGGAAACTTGAATCGGTGTACACAGTTGTATTTCATATTAGAGATAGTGGAAATACATCGAGGTGCGTCTAAACGTGGGCTGCAGATAAACTTTGTGCTGGCCCCCCTTTCCCTTTCCGCTTAATGGGATGCTTTAATTGAGCAAGAAGATTGTGCTGGCACTTACAGAGTTCTTACTTTTCATCTGTGACACTTCCGCTATCCACCTTTGCTTCACCCCCTTGCTTCAGTGGCAGAGTGGTTCGCACTCTCACGTCTCTACGTTGGATGCAGGATTTCCAGCTGACTAAAGTCACTGTGTGCCCGTCTCCCTCCTATCACCCACACTTTGAACAAGCCACTTCCACACCGAGGAAAGACGGGCAGACAGTGACGAAGTGGCCGAGAGCGGAGAGAGTTTTAGAGGGCAGGGATAACAAGATAAAGGCACACACGCATGTGCATGCCCCTGCTTGTGCCCGCCCCTGCTCGTGTCATCACTCCACAAAGTAATACAACAGATCGCCTACAGCGCAAGCGTTGTTTAGGCTCGACTTAAAAATGTTGCTTGCAGCCATTACAGGACTTGGGGAATTAGTCTCATGTCCTGCACAAGTAAATAAATATATAAATATATAAGGTGGCAGGTTAGGGATACCCTGTCCCTTTAGGCCCCATGGGGAGGACAAAATTACGCTAATTTTGATCACCTAATGTGTATGGAGATATTCCACATTTGTCCTTTCTCTGTGTTTATTGCAAATATGTCAGAACATAGAAAATGAATTGTAAAAAAATTGGTGCTCATCTTCATGAACATGTCTGCGACTGGCAGCCGAAACTCATTGATTAATATCTTGTTTCCAGATATATTAGATTGAAACTCACAGGAGTGCCAACATCATTTTTTGCAACTGAAGGTGGTTTAAAAGATATGTGAGGCATGGTGGATGCCTCAAAAGGTTGGCACCACCTGTAGTTGGGAAGCACACCAGCAACCGCAATGTGAAAAGGGAGAGGACGTTACGAGGCAGGTGTGTCTCCCGCAGCCCGAGAAACGCCGCCGGAAGAGGAACGCAAACTGTAAACTCTAACTCTGGTAAGTGGCAAGCGAAACGGGAACGGGAGCCAGTATTAGCGTCATCGGCTTTCTCCATAGAGGGAAAACAAACAGTTTGGCACAGCAACAAAGTGGGATCATGTAGAAAGACAATTCAAAAGGAAAATGAGAGATGAGGAGTATGCTGCTTGGGAGCAGGAGGCTCTAAAGTTATGTACAGAGACAGTCCCCAAGAATTGAAATATCAGAACAAGCAATGAAGCAATAAATAGTAGCAATGATTTGGGGAAGAGTTTACAACTTAAAAAAAGAGAAATATTGCACTGCTGGGACGTAGCCTCCTTGAAACAATATGATTACCTCAACCTGCGAAAATCCGAATCCAGAACTATTAATGGAGTGGGCAGGAAATAGTGAGGAAAGCTCAATGGGCTTGATTATATATTGATTAATTTGATAAAAACAACAAAACAAATGAAAAAATGGTACACGATCATTACAAAGGGCTTCCGTTTACTCAATTCATGGCCTTCAATTCAAATGGTATTTTCATCATAATTATCTTCAATTTTTAATCAAACATGGGTCCATTACAAAATATAAATACCAGTTGCATGGTTATCTTCATTCAATTACTGAATTCATTACATTCATGAAATGTCAAAGTGTGTTTCTTGTGAAAAAGTGAATTAAATTTTACATTTCTTCAGCCATCTATTAAGCAAACCACTAATCATTGTGGAATGTTAGGTAATACAATCTAATGCCATCCAATTGTCCATTCCAATAATAGCTCAGTCTGTCCCAGTTAAAATTAACTATCAATTATTCAAAGAAAATAAATCAAGCCTAAATTGACCAACTATTCCAATTCATATTGCCTGTTCTAATAGGCCTTTATCCTTTAAATGTATGTATCACTGTTGAGTACGGTCAACAATTTACTTGGTGCAGTGAAGCCTCAGCCTAAATGTGTAGCCAGTCTCACCCGTGTTCATCCCAGTGGGTATTCTAGGTTTATAATGTAATGTGATTCCAAACATCTAAGAAGTGTCATCCGATCACCACCTCTTGAACTTGATGGAACCAGGCAAAAGAAACATAACAGGGTGCGATTACTATCATGCAGAGGCTGGTAATGTTGGGTGACCTTATATATTGAATAATTATTTGTAATAGCTTGTATGTGTTCTAAAACTCTGCATTTGGTAGGATACATAGTGCTCCCTATATAGTTCCTCCCACAAGTACACCCTAAACAGTATACAGTGTGATCTGAGTTACAGTTCAGATATTTGCCTATCTTTAAGGGTTTACCACTTCCTGCGACCGTTTAAGTTAACTTCTTATTACTGACTTTGCATACCTTGCATTGTTTGCAGGAATAAAATCCCACTCCAGGGCCACTTCTATTACCCTGGCCCATTGGAGCAATATGGCTCCATACCAAGTGGTCTTTAAGAGATCTCAACTTTCCAGATGTAATTTAGGGAAAGGGTTGCAAAATGTGCCCTATGATGCTATCTGGCAATAGTATGTCCCAATGTTTCCTAAGTACATTGTAAATGGAGGTTATAAACCTGACATCATTCTCACCTCTTTCCTAAACCTTATCCTGTAGTAACTCATCATGTGTGTAATCCCCCGAATCTTTTCAACATTGTCTCTTGTGTATATATAAATTCCAACTGACTAGTGCAATTTTGTTGTAAGTATTGTTATTTTTGTGTTTGTGATTTTAAATGTGAAAATGGTCATTCCATGTAAATTTTTAATAACATGCTTTTCTTTATGTTATAGGATATCAAGTGAAATGTATTGTACAACCCTGACCATATTTTGTGCAGCCTGGTTCCCTGTGTAATTAGTGAACGCACACAGTTCTAAAAAGGATGATTGTACTGTCTTGCCAAATTGGGCAGTGCATCTGCATTCTTCTGTGAATTCCCCTCTTTGGTGACTGAGTGAACTGATACGGAAAGGTAAGAAAGAGTGTTAAGGAGCTTTCACCTTTCATGCAGGAGAAGAAGAGGCCTGCGAATTGTAAAACAGAAACTATATTATAGTCAAGGAAAAGGACAAAAGGTAAGCTTCATGAGGAGTGTCCCAACTACTAAGACTCAGAGGCAGAGCAAGAGCACAGACTGCATCACAAGTCTGTCTCCAGTTATTGGCAACAAGCCCCTCAATCACAACCACATAAAAGAGTTTCACATTTGAACAGCAGACACACTCAGCAGCATTTCCCAAATCAACACACCTCTCTCCAGTCCACAGAGCTGAGTAAGCCTCAGTGTCATCCTCTTGTTGGTTTCTCTTTGAAGTCGATAAACTCAATATCTTCCTTCTTCTGGCTGTTGAGGTAGTCCCAGCCAGAGTGCTTCAATCCTCCTCCTCACTCTGAGTAATGAATCAGTCCAACTCTGTCCCGAGACCTGTAATGCACTGATGTGAAGATCAAGAAGAAAAACAGAATTTGACTATTGTATGTAGATTTGTGATTGTTAACTAAAGTGACTAGTCAGGTCTCTGAAGAACTAGGAAACAGAGTGGACCCTACAAGTAAATCTCACTAAGCTTAAAAGTGCCAATCACCTGCAAGAAAGATAATCACCCATCAGGTCCTAAGCATTGCAAACCCTCAAAATCAAGTTTACAAATTATTAGTTGCTCACCCTCCCTCACTGTCTGCCACTCCATGACTTATGAATCATCACTCACAATTGCTAAATTATATATCACTCATTGGTGCAATAGTTAGTTACCTGTTCTAATGCAAGCACAGTGGTAGGTAGTAGGTATACTTTTCTATCTCCTCTTTGATGCAAGCAAAATATTGGAATTTGGTAGTCTTCTAAATCAAATGATAATTAGTGGGGCCGCCCTGCTAGGGGATGAAAAAAAGAATAGGCATGGGACAAAGGCAGGTATTGTCTCCAATGTCCTTCTAGGGAGCCTACTTCACTGCACTGTGGTCCAACTCCAATCTGGCCATATATGTGCCCAGAAATGGTGGGGCTGCATAAGTAATGTTACAATAATGTTCCCCTAGTGATATCCTCACCCAGAAGTTGGTCATCATGATATAACACACTTGAGTCTGGTCAATTACCCTTATCCTCCTCTTGTTGTATTTCAGCAAATTTGTAATTGTTTGGTATGAAGTGTTGGTTCATTTTTATCAGGGTCAATCTCCTCATGTTTTGAGGCAAGAGAATGGTCCTTCTCACTATGACAACTGCACCAGCTGCACTGAACACACGCTCAGGAAATACACCGGCTATCGGACAGGCCAGATAATTTATTGCCATCCTGCTGAGCTCTGGCCATTGATGCATCTTTCCATACCAATACTACAATAAGTTTTAATCCACATAGACCTCTCTTGGGTCATCCAGATAATCCTGGAACACCCTCTGAATGGTCATTGGTACTGCCACTTGCTCAACCTCTTTTTCCTTAGCCTCTGCATTAGACTCAGAGGTTCTGGTCAATTGTTGTATTCCTGTTGTTGTTGTCACCGGTGTTATTGTTACTGGTGTTGGCAGCTGTTAGACGACAGGACAGTCCTCTCTGGAAGTTGAAGGCGACACCCCAAAACTTGTGCCCAGGAGTGAGATTTTAATTTCCAGCTGTTCTTCTTCCAAGTGCCTGGCTCGATGAAGAATCCACATCTTGTATGCTGAAATGTCCCCTTCTAAAAAAGGAATGTAAGTGGGCAGTATTTTCTTGCACCTTGGATCAAGTATTGTGGCACAGATGTACTCTTTGGATGACACAATGTCTCTGTGCAGCCTTGTATTATCAGCCAAGAGAAAGATTAAGCTCTGAACCGAATTATGCGCATCTTCGTTTACACCTGCGAAGCTTTCAGCAACCATTTCTAACTGGTCCTGATGCAACAATGGAATAACTTAGCCAATCGTACTGTCCTTCTTGCTAACTTCCCTTGTGAAAACCTCAAAAGGATGTAGCATCTCTATCAGTAGTGTGACTAGGCCCCATCTGTCCACCACAATGGACATGTTTTTCACAGTTGCCCCCCCACTATTTGAATTACAAAGAGTTGGACTGCTCAAACAGACTTTGCAACATGTAATTGGTTGAGTTCCAATATGTTGGCATCTCCTGTATGACTGTTTTATCTGGTGCTCTATTATCATGCTTAATGATCCTCAGCTGCTTCTGGGCTTTAAAAGAATTGCTGAAATTAGTACATAGTCTTCTGTAGGTAGTCAGTAGGTTGCTGACTATGTCTTCTTTTTTTAGAAAATCCTGCACTATGAGGTTGATGGAATGCGCCAAACACAGGACCCTGAAATAGCCACCATCTGCCATGGCCTTAACTATATTACTGCAATTGTTCATGGCAACAAATCCAGTTCGGAGACCTCTGGGTCACAGCCATTCCAACACTTTGCTGTTAAAGTCTTCTAAGATGTTTGTAGCAATATGTGATTTGTCCATGGCGAACATGCCTACTGTTGTATGCCGCCAAACATACGTAAAACTTTCTTCAGTGCCAAAACCTATAGATACCTGTTTCCTAATCCCCACAAAAGAGGTCCAATGTGCAATGATACACATGTAATCAGTGGCATGACAACTGGTCCACATGTCTGTAGTTCGGTGGATAGTGTGAACAGCACTCTGCTGTAAAGCTTCTCCAACCAATTGCAGAACATCGTGATGGAGCACCGGGACAGCAACTCTGGCAAAATAGGTCCAGCTGGGAACGTTCCATTTCAGGTAGATGGAAGCCACAAATCCTAAAAAAACACTCCATCCACAAAAGAGAAGGTGAGTAGGTCCAGCTTCCAATTGAACAATAGTGCAGGTGGGTGGTTGCGTTTGTAGGGCCCCTCCTGCCTAAACAGGCCTGTAATAGTAGCCTGGATTTTTTTCGTTTGTGGTGCCACTGATGCAGATGACTTCCAGAGACAACCAGGAGGTGGCAGACTCAATGTGCATCTTGGGAAAGTCACTGATGCTATGGTGTTTCCATCTGACTCATGTACCATTGCGAGGTTGCTGAGGTGGGTAATACTGGTGCAGTGCTGGGGACAGGGCTGCTTTGCATAAGTAGCATTTCACCCTGTTCTTCCTCATTACCTACAACTCCCACTATAATCAGAGCTGATTCCCCTCACTCACCACCACCACCGGAAGCAATTTTTTAAAAGTGTGCCTTCCTCCAGATTGGGTGGCATTTTTTATATAGGTTTTGTTTGTGGCTTGAAAAACGGTATGCCAAAATCTATAAAGTTCTGTGCACGTAAAAAATATGTGAAGTATAATATGCTAGCCATCTTGAAAGAAATGCCATTATTTTCAAATTAAAAGCACGGAGAGCTTTATACCACAAAACAGCTATAATGTGCCATTTTGCTGATGTTATTTGAAAATTTGTGTTTTATTCAATGTTTTCCAAAAACTTTGGGATCGGAAATGTCGTAAAACCCTATACCAATTACCAACCTATATTAGTTTATTATTAACCACTAACTTCATCACTATATGGGGGTCATTGCTCATTATACCAACATTTTCTTTAAAAAACTTATTTGCACAAACCTATTGAAGAACAATTAGCTATCTAACCAGAGCTGTGGACAGATCTCTGAACATTTTTTTTAACCTTTGAGGAATAAAAAAGTCACCAGCTGCCCTAACCCCTTTAGCATTCCATCTTTTTGCCTAGTGCTTTGAACGAGACAGCCCCATATGCTTACACTTCATCAATAATGTGAATGCATGACATGGGGGTATGCTAAATAACCTAAAGAACTGTTTAATATGAACTGCCATAGTGTGAACTACTTTATAACTTGATTTGTTTTGGTAGTTTTGCAGTTTTTAAAAAGACTGGAAAATGTATTGCTGTTTTTTTTTTATTTGTAAACAAATTGTCATAACATTCTGAATCATGAATAATCCGCACCATGGTATCCAAATAGGATGCTAGCTAGTAGTGCTGAATCTTGGTGTGGGGCCATACCCCCTGTTTCTTATTTATTTGTAGAAGTGGTAGTTGTACCCCAGAAATGCTTATTGCTCCAGATACATTTCCTCAGAATCAACTTCTTTAAAAAATAAGTTATCAAGTTTGATAGGAACATTAGCAAAGACAAACAAAATACAGGTAAAACTGCCATTTTGTTAAGGAAAACACAGGCAATCAAAGATATCGAAAACAATGACCATCTATTCGGAAGCTCCTTGACTTTCTTCACCTTAGCGAAATAGTTAAGCTGTAAAGTGACAGAAATCCACAAAAGTGAACCGGGAGCTGTAGTGTGAATTGGTGTTGTAAATGTTGTGGAAGATTGGTAATTCCAGCACTGATTAATGAAACTTCAGATTTTGAATGGCAAATTCCTGTATTTCATCAAATGCACCTTGAATATGACTTTTTACAGATTTCAGATATAAAATAATGTTGTTAGCAAAAAGTTTTATTTTTGACATCCCTTCTACTGGGGGGACAATTGCACGGTCATTAAGTAGGCTCATCGCCAGCAGCTAAATAAAAAAGTATACACAGAGGTGTGCAGTTCCTGTTGTGAGAAAACATCGAAGGTGCCTGATGGATCAAGTCGGGGATCTGATCCTTCAGGAGCAATGGCCCTCACACACCCCAAGGGGTGTCATGCTTCATCATAGGGCACCTCCTTGTTGGGCCGGTGCTGCAATGCCCAACGGGCCCCGCAGGGGGCTCTTTGCCGGAGTTATTTTTATCTGCCATAGTGAAGTGTTAGGTGCTATGTACAAGTGCTGTGAGTGAGTAGAGTGGTGTATTAAATAATAACTAGAGGTATTCACAAAGCAAATGTTTAATGAATGAAACCCTCGGTTATACTTAAAAGAGGTATAGGCCAAAGCGGATATAATGCTCCAAGTTGGCTCTAAATACAGATGAAAGTCAACATGTTTCTTGCCATGTATGTGTCACAAAGATTATTGAGGCAATTCGTCAGGACCGTGAAGGGTGAAAACGAAATTTCTCATGGGGTGGATGGTCATAAGTACATGTATTCCCTAAAGCCATATCAGACACAGGTTCATTAAAGTATATAGTATACCTTGATTATGTGTGAACCGACCTGGAGGGGATAAAAAAGAAAACAATGATAGCATGCAGCAACAACTCTTAGTTCGTTGGTGAATCTGTATGGACATGCAGTGCAAATCCCGCTGCATGCAAACGGTCAATGCCTGGTGGACGTGAAAGTAAAAAACAAAAAACAATAAAAATAGCAACAGCAGCAACCACAGTGATTTAGAGCATATCATCCTGTGGATGAAGTGGGTATGGTCTCACAAAACAAGCAAAACCTTGAGTAGAGGTGAAGCTCAGGACATATCTCTAGGTTTTTTGCATATCCTCATGTGTAGTTCAGGGTAGGTATACATACATATGTAGTGCATCTGTCTAGCTGCATGCACTGTGTGGAGACATCATGAGTGTGGTACAAAAACACAACAGTGACAACAGTTATAAAAAACATATTGTCTATAGAGTAAAGCGAGTGTCATACCACAGAAGTAGCCACATTATGGATGAGATACAGCCCAAGCTCTACCATGAGGTTTATCAGCTTCCTCATGTGCAGTTGTGGGATAAAATATGGATTTAGATTCAATAATCAAGTGATCTTGCCTCTCAAATGCTAGGCTAAGGCTCCATAGTCAGTAGGGGAGTTGCGCTTCAAAAGCGTTGTGCCGCCTAGGTTAAAAAGTAAAGAGGGCAAAAACATATTGAGAAATCCGGGTCCCCTTGCAGTAGCTGCCCGCCATGTTTAAGGTAGCATTCCAAACAGTGTGGAGTATTTTCTTATGGATAATAGCCACCGCGGAAAGCATGCGACCTACCACAGGTTCGGCTTCTACTTGTCTGTGAGTAAGGGAGCGGTGTGAAGAAAAAGGTCGCGGTATGCCTCATAATGCCGCTGGTGAGTAGAAAAAAGATAGACCAGCGCCATCTTGGAGCGGAGTTGGAATCAAAGGGGGAGTGAATTGAATATAAAGCATTAGATACTAAGGTGGCTCAATTCCCACGGATATAGAAAACTTTGAATTATAGCAGAATGTAAGCAGATCGATAATATGTGTATAAAGGAATTATGCCAATATCAGATATATCATGGTATTGAAGCGGGCTTTTAAATGTTTTTAGTGTACCTCAGAAAGAGACAGAGTATTACATTGTTTTTAGTATACCTCAGAAAGAGGCAGAGTGTTAAATCTTAGAGTTGCGCAAGACTACATCATTAATTGTTTGGGTAACTATGTCACTGGTGGTGTAGGTGGCATAAGGGGAAAATAATGGTAATTTAAAACGAGCTATCACCCTGTCAGGATGAGTTTAAGAGGAAGACTGCCCAGACTAACGGAGTAATAGTTAGCTATAATCAATGTTGGAAGTGAAGTCTTAAAATATCTAGGTGGCTGGAGTCAAAAGGCGTGACAGACAACATCTCAGTGGGTTATCAGTTGCGTATCTCACCCCACGGTACGTCCACTTAGTCCTGTTATGTGTGTGGCCAAGCGCAAAATCCATCTCTGCTCTTTTTGGAACAGGATGGCCTTGGTCGCATTGGGGTGTGTTTCCAGTACTGTCCAACATATGTTGCCGGGGAGTGGAGTTTCTCAATGTAGCTGTGTGCTTATTTTAGTGGAGATCCTCTTACATCATATGTTACTGTGATGTTCCATAATTTTAGTTTTGATCATCAGTGTAGTCATACCTATGTAGTGCATGTTACCGGGACAAGTGATCATATAAATGCAATTCTTGGAATTGCAATTAGTATGTGATCGTTGTGTCCACACTTGATGGTCACCTAGTTGTATTGTTTTCGAGGGTCTAGTGAGGGCACACACTCCGCATGAGCTAGATGGAAAGTGCCCAGTTACAGGAGGTAGGCCCCACAGAGCCTGTTGGGTGCATCTACTCATCACTCCTGGTCTTGTGTGCACAATGGTATTTTTTATGTTCCATGTGCGCTTGAAAGCAAATCTGGGTAAGGGGTATTCCTGGCAGCTGTGTGTAAAATGTCCCAGTGCTTTTTAATAAACTTTATAATTTGGTTTGATTGAGATGTAAAGCATGTCACACATGTCAGAGTATCATCTCAGACTCTTGGTTGTGTTTCCAAAAGGGAGGATCTGTTGTTGTTGTGTGGTCTCTTGCGTGCTGTTTTGACAATATGGGGCTGGTAGTTATGTACCTCAGGATTGGTTGTCAAAGCAGTGGCTTGTGATTCATAATCACCGTGCAAACTGCAATTGCGGCGTATGCATAACAATTACCCAAATGGTAGATTGTTCCTAAGGTGTTTAGGCTGGTGGCTATCATTCCGCAATAACTATTGCTGTCCGTAGGTTTTTTGTATGTTGAGGTCTGCAAGTGGCCATTCTCCAGTGTGATTAATAGATCCATAAAGGGTAGTTTCACAGCCAACATGGTCTTGGTGAATCGTAGCAAAGGATTAGGAGTATTGAAAAGGAGTATTGATCCACTTACAGAAGGTGTTGAAGGTGTCTGTGGGCCCGATTCACAGAACTAACTTAAGACAAAATCCTAAACTTACTACCATTTTGGTATTCACAGAAGGCACTTACTCATTTCGGTATTCACAGAAGTTAGGAGTCCTACATTTAGGACTCCTAAATGCCTTCTGTGAATACCGAAAGTCTTAAAATTAGGATTTTTCTCAGTTTAGTAGTAGTATAGTTAGGACTACTAACTTTAGGACTCCTAAATGCCTTCTGTGAATACCGAAGGTCTTAAAATTAGGATTTTTCTCAATTAAGTAGTAGTAAAGTTACGACTCCTAACTTTAGGACTCCTAAATGCCTTCTGTGAATACCGAAAGCCTTAAAATTAGGATTTTTCTCAGTTTAGTAGTAGTAAAGTTAGGAGTCCTAACTTTAGGACTCCTAAACTGAGAAAAATCCTAATTTTAAGACTTTCGGTATTCACAGAAGGCATTTAGGAGTCCTAAAGTTAGGACTCCTAACTTCTGTGAATACCAAAGTAAGTAAGTGTCTTCTGTGAATACCAAAATTAGTAAGTGCCTTCTGTGAATACGAAAATGGTAGTAAGTTTAGGATTTTGTCTTAAGTTAGTTCTGTGAATCGGGCCCAATGTCTCCCTGCCAGAGTACAAGTATGTCATCAATGTGACGGTACCATATGATGATATTGGCAAAGTAGGGATTGTTGTTGCCCTGAATAAAGTCCTTTTCAAAGTTGGACATATACAGGCATGCTAGACTTGAGTCAAAGGTGCTACCCTTAGATGTCCCCTGTGTTTTATGGTATATTTGTTCCTTAAATTGGAAAAGTTCTGTTTCAGTGTGAAAGTGGCGCCCTCTAGGATGGAGCTGATGGGGGTAGGTGATGTCCATGTTTCGGACAATTAAGTTTGCCCTATCACCTATTTTAGACATCCCCTCTATTGGGGGGGCAATTGCACAGTCATTGGGTAGCCTCACCACCAGCAACTCAATAAAAAAAAAAAGCAGCAACAATGGACAACCCTGTTGGGTGCCTCTCTTTATCTATAACACATCAGAAGTATTGGGAAGTCCCAATGACTGGGGGGGTAAGAGAGGCAGGATTGTGTAGAGTATATCCTCCCATACAAACTATATGCACAAAAAATACTCTAGCAGATCTATGGAGATCTAGTAAAATAAAGGAATAGGGGAAGAGAAATGAGAATTCAAGGTTGTGCCTAATACAACCGTGGTCGTGGGGAAACTAAGTGTTTCTTTAAGTAACTTAAAGAAACACTTAGTTTCCCCACGACCACGGTTGTATTAGGCACAACCTTGAATTCTCATTTCTCTTCCCCTATTCCTTTATTTTACTAGATCTCCATAGATCTGCTAGAGTATTTTTTGTGCATATATGCCTCTCTTTATCACCATCAACCCTATCTCCTTAAAATTTATCATAGTCTTTACCTTTCAGCCTTAAAGACATTGTGCCACACGGTTAAAAATTGCACTGGAAGATTAAACTATTCTCGGGTAAACAATAAGGCCTTCCAGTTTAATAAATCAAAAGTGTCAATCATTACAATTGTTGCATTGATTTGATTACATGAAAAACAGTCAATTGCCTGGACCAAATAGCTAGTATTTGCCACCATTGATCTAGATGGAATAAAACCATTCCGGTCCTTATGGACAACGTTTTACATTATAAGTGCCATTTGTGCTGCAAATATTGTAGTAAATAATGTATAATCGAATTTAAGAAACGAAGGTCCTAATTAGGGTGTTGGCCGGTAAGCTTCCAACCACTTGTCATAGGTTTACCGATAAGCCTTGACTTAAAACTCTGCTCTATTTGTGGAGTTTGCAAAATCCGGTAACTCCATGTCCCATTAACGCACTCAAAACATCATTTCAAGCACTCAGGAGCTACTCGCTGGGTGCTCACGATCGCCCATGAGATTTCCAGAGCCATTCACGGGTACCACGAGATATGCAATCTGGCTGCATGCTCCCACAAGATTTTGCGGTTGTCAAGCCGTCATTCAGGTGAGCCATGACTTCTGGATGATTTTTTCTGCTGTACGCGATCCCAAATGTATAGGATTTACCACGGCTGAAATCTGGGGATGATTCTCTCCCCGAGAAGCATTACAATCTTACTCAATGATGATTTGCAATTAGAAACCTCATCAAATTTACATTTGGCATTGTTTTTTTGTGTTTTTTCCAACTGGGTGTTGTTTGCTTGATGGAGGACATGCCCCAGTATGTATTTGCACTTTTATTTGATTGTGGCCTGCAATTTCATTAGGGGAATAGTTATTTTGTTGCATTTAATTTGTAATCGGGTGTAAAGCAGAAATTTTGCACAGCTCAGTACATTTTCTCCATCTTTGTTAACAAATTTGCAATAAATGTATTTGTTTTACTATGTGGTATAGTTTGCCAATGAGCCATCCAGCCAGTAAGCCCAGTGCTAGTCATGGGTGCATGAAACAACTGTTTCTGTTGTATATGTTCTGTAAAACATCATTTAGTCCCGGGATGGCATTGGATTAAACTATAAGTGTGAGTGTTTTTTACTGTAAAACCTGCATCAAACCTTCTCAAAATGATGATTTATTTGGATTAAAGAAACTCCTCAGATTGACATTTGGCTGTACTTTTTTTGAGCAGGGATTTCGATTTGTTTTTTTTACCTTTTTTTTTTAAGAGGAAGGAAGTGCCCTAGAGTCTCCAACTTTCTGTTCCTGTCCAGCGGCTTCCCCCAGTGCTTTGTCCATCTCCTGTTCACTTTTCATTTGGATTTGGAACTGGAAGGATCCTTCTTTGTGTCTGCTGCATCCTATATCATTGGATTTGAGGGCTTTTGAATTTGAGATTTCAGAAGTAAGTTTGAAAATTGGTGTTGTTTGATTGGGGCATTGCACCTACATTTTTATGTACTTTTCATCGTTTAAAAAAAAATTATTGTGGTGGGTGGCCTGTAGTTTCACTAGGGGCCTAGTTGTTTCTTTGTAAGTAAGTTTTCTTCTTTTATAAAGGAAACATGTTGCACAGTTCACTACATTTTCTCCAACTTTTGAAATCAATTTGTAATATTTATTTAAGTCACTAGTCCAGTAGTCTGCCAATTGGCCTTTCAGTCAGTAGGCCCAGAGCTACTCATGGGTGCATGAAACAACTGTTTCTGTGGTGTCTGTTGAATTTAGACATCATTTAAGTCATGGATGGCATTGGATTGAAATGCAAATTTCTTTTTTATATTTCACTTTTTTCATGTGTGTTAAATAAATGCCTTTGTTGGATGTGTGTGGTTGTTATGTAACTTGCAAACCTTTTTTATCCCTGCGGATTTTCATTTTTGGCATTGTTGCATTAAAGCTGTGTTGTTTAGCATGCCTCCTTTAACTGGCCAGTGTGTGAGTGTGATTGTAAGAGTGGGCCAGCATTTGCCTTGACTGAGCCTCCCAATGTGACATGGGGCCATTTTGTAAAGTCTGTGTCCATATAGGCCTGCTTGAATTAATTGTTTTCCAGGCCTCCTGCTTGTTGTTGTTGTGAGTGACCATGTGGCTGGTGGCCATTTTGTGGTGGTGGTAGTTAGTGAGCTTTTGCCATAGACCTGCATGTCTTCTTTCCTGTGTTCCTCTTGGCTAATTGCTTCTTGTTGTGGTAGTCTGGCCACATGGCTGGCGGCCATTTTGTGAAGGCAGCCAGTGTGCTTTTGCCATAGGCCTGCATTGTTTGTCTTCCCTTTCTTGTTGTTGTGGCCTGGTCATGTGGCTGGCGGCCATTTTGGGAAGGGTCAGCCAGTGTGCTTCGGCATTAGGCCTGCAGGCCGTCTTTGTGGTGGCCATGCTTTCATGCTGTTTGTTGTTTTGCATGCATTTTTGTTTCTTTTCTTTTTCCATCAAGCAGAAAATTTGTGCAGTTCACTACATTTTCTAATAAATTTTCAATATTATTGATTTGAATTGATTCACTATGTGACCTAATCGGCCAATGGGTTATCCAACCAATAGGCCCACAGCTACCCATGGGTCCATGAAACAACTGTTTCTGTAGTGTCTGTTGAATTTAAACATCATTTAGGGCATGGATGGCTTTGGATTGAAATGCAAAATGCGTGTTTTTTTGGTATTACACTTTTTTTCATGTGTGTTAAATAAATGCCTTTGTTGGATATGTGTGGTTGTTGTAACCTGCAAACCTTTTTTAGCCCTGAGGATTTTTGTTTTTGGCATTGTTACATTAAAGCTGTGTTGTTTAGCATGCCTCCTTTGTCTGGCGAGTGTGTGAGTGTATTTGTAATAGTGGCCCAGCATTTGCCTTGGCTGAGCCTCCCTGTGTGGTCAGGAGTCATTTTATAAAGTCCATATAGGCCTGCTTGAGTTCATTGTTTTCCAGGCCTCCTGCTTGTTGTTGTTATAAGTGACTATGCGGCTGGTGGCCAATTTGTGGTGGTGGAGTTAATGTGCTGCCATAGACCTGCATGTCTTCTTTCCTTTGTTCCTCTTGGCTTATTGCTTCTGGTTGTGGTAGCCTGGCCATGTGGCTGGAGGCCATTTTGTGAAGGCAACCGGTGTGCTTTTGCCAGAGTCCTGCATTGTCTGTCTTCTCTCGCTTGTTGTTGTGGCCTGACCATGTGGCTGGTGGCCATTTTATGAAGGCATCCAGTGTGCTTTTGCCATAGGCCTGCTTTGTCTTTCTTCCCTTTCTTGTTGTTGTGGCCTGCCTGGTCATGTGGCTGGTGGGCATTTTGTGAAGGGGCAGCCAGTGTGCTTCTGCATTAGGCCTGCATGTCTTTTCTTTGTTCCTCTTGTCTTATTGCTTTTATCCATTGTCAGCTGCAGCTCCCTGAATGCTGAATCCCACGTGATGCACAATGCCAAACTGGGTCCATTGCATTTATTTTTTTGTTGTTGTTCTTCTTTCCTATCCTTCCTGAGTGTACTGTACACTAGTACACCAACCATGAAAGCCCTTGTTGTTGTCAAAGTCTCACAAATGGCTACACTGTATTGGTATGTTTTTTCATAACTGATGTAATACATTTAATAATATTAATAAAACTAACAAGTGTGACCGCACTCTAAGTTATATATTATATTTGTTTGTTTGTTTTAGTAGTAATTGAACCACAACAATGAATGCCACATCTCACTGATGTTCTTTCTGCTTCCTTGCTTTTAGGTGCACAAAAGAGGAGGAGATAACATCACCCATTGTACTGGTGGAAAGAAGACCTGCTGCGCACAGCGTCACGTGACATGTGACCACAGACATCTCTTCAACTTGTGCCACTGCGTGCTACTGACATCTTCAAAATGGCCCCAAAAAAGGTACCAGTGCCAGTAACTAGAAAGTTGCCGGTGAGAAGAAGGCACTGCCACTTACCAAGACCGGTATGTCACTCAAGACCTTTTGTGGGAAACCATATATTGCGCCTGGAGCGTCAGTGTCCGGGGAGCAAGCTGGAAGCAGCACCCCCGCATCAGTGGACCCACCCCACCAACCTAGGCCCAAGCCCATGTCTGTCACAGAGGCAGCCAGTGTAATCATGAGTCCAACGCCAACGAGCAGCGATGTTGAAATTGACTTATCGTTATCGCAAAGTAGTACCCAATCAATGCGGGGAAACTCATATAAATAGGCAACAACATCCGCAACCACCCCAAATAGTAGTTGTTCCTCCTTGAAGGAGGGGCAGTTCAGGAGATTGAGCTTCCTGCAGAGGAAGAAGAAGAGCAAGCCACTCTTTCAGAAGATCCATTGTCTGCCAGATCCGCAGCAAGGAAAAGGAGGGTTAGTCCATCAACTTCTTCTCCAAGCCTCCCTTCTGATGGTCTAGATATCACTTGGATCCCACCTCAGTCTGAGTTGGAGATACACCATGCCGACGAGACAAGGCTAGAGAAAATGAAGTTTCCAGAAAGCCTAAGAGTTATGGAGATAGATGTAGAAGAGGAGGATGATGATGACGAGCCAGTCATCATGGACATTAGTCCCGCCCCAGTGGAGTCCGATATTATCCCATCCCAAATTGCTGTGAGGGATGTGGCACGGATACCACCAACACAGATAATATCATGAAGACCACCTCCAGCTTCCATATTTCGCCGGCAGCGATCTACATCCACCACAACCACCTGCAAGTGGAACCAGCAGCACCAGAAAGTTGACCTCCCCAGATTGGGGCTTCTTTTTGGATAGAAGGAAGGAGGTGAACATTGCTATATGCTCCATTTGTGGACAAGGTGTTAGTTGGGGTAAGCTTGCTATAAACTTTGGTACCAGAGGTCAAACAACCCACCAGAGAAAACACAAGTTGATCCAGTGGGAGGCGCATCTTAGCGGCCCAAAAACTGTAGGTGTTATTGGTGGAGGGGATGAAGAAGAAGATCTGATCACGGTGAGAGGTGAACAAGAGGGAGACAGTTTCTCTGTTACACAAAGCAGCCCTGTCCCCAGCAGTTCAGTGGTACAGCCCACATCAGCATCAGTAACATCACAATGGCACAAGAGTCAGGCTGAGACACTAAGGGGTCCCAGGCAAGGGAATACCGCAAAGAAAAAATGTGCTTCGAGCCTAACAACATCTGGTGTAAAAAACTCACCTGCATCAGTGGCACCAGAAAATAAAAAAAATCCAGGCTACCATTCTCAGCATGTTTAGGTCGGAGGGGCAGTACAAACGCAACCACCCAACGGCATGTTTGTACAATGCAAAACTGGCTAAAATGTTGGTGCCGGACCTCCCCCCTTTTTTTTTGTGTTGGATTTCTTGAATTTGTGGCAGCCATCTGCCCGAAATGGATGGTTCCCAGCCAGTCCTGTTTTGCTAGAGTTGCTGTTCCAGCACTACATCACTACGTGCTGGAATTGCTTGGTCAAGCTTTGCAGCAGAGTGCCGTTCACACTATCCACCTGACAACAGACATGTGGACTAGTTGCTAATCCACTGAATACATGTGCATCACTGCACATTGGATCTCTCTTGTGGGGTTAGAGAAAAGATATCTGCAGCAGGTGTTGTTGAGATTTGTAATGCCGCTCGGAAACATGCAACCTTAGCCATGTTCGCCATTTAGAAATCTCATACTGCTGCAGACATTTTGGAAGACTTTGACAGCAAGGTCTTTGAATGGCTGCGACCAAGAGGGCTTGACATTGGTTTTGTTGCCATGGACAATGGCAGTAATATAGTTAAGGGCATGGCCGATGGTGGCTATTTCAGGGTCCTGTGTTTGGCGTACTGCATTAACATCTTTGATCAAGACTTTCTGAAAAAAGAAGACCGAGTCAGCAACTTACTGACCACCTGCAGAAGAATCTGCATACATTTCAGCCATTTTTTTAAAGCCCGGAAGCAGCTGAGGATTATTTAACGTGATAATAGAATTCCAGTTAAAGCACTCATCCAGGAGGTGCCAACACATTAGAGCTCAACTTATTACATGCTTGAACATCTTTTTGAGCAGTACAGATCAATCAATTAATATGTCATGGAAAGAGGGAATGCTACTGCGAAAGACATGATCATTGAGATGGACCAATGTGGCCTAGTTAAATGTCTGACAGAGATGCTGCTTCCTTTTGAGGTGTTCACACGTGAAGTCAGCAAGGAGGACTATACTATGGGCCAAGCTATCCCATTGTTGCACATGCTACAGGAACAGCTGAAGAGGGTGTCTGCAATGTTCACAGGTGTGGAGGGAAAAAGGAGCAAATGAGTTGGTGGAGAGCTTAACGCTCCGCTTATTTCAAAATACAAGGGTGCAAAGAGGCATTTTGACATCCTACCATTACATTTGTGCCACAATTCTGGATCCACGGTTCGAACCATTACTGTACACTTCCATTCGTTTTTCAGATAGGGATGTTGCGACTACAAAAACTTGGATAGCTGTGGAAGTCACTCATCTAGAAAAAGAACGGTTGGGAATTAGAGGCCTGCTACTCCAGGGCACAACAAGTACTGCAGGGCAGCCGACTTCAAGTTCAACTTCAGAACCTGAGGGCAGTGCGGTTGGCTCACAGCATCCAATACCACCAAGAACAACATCAACAACATCAACAACAATAACAGGAGCATCAGCCCTAAAATCGGCACAGGAATGGTTTCTACAGCAAGGGCTTAAGTCCAGTGCTCAGGCGAAGGCAAAAGAGGCCGAGCAAAGCGGAGCACCCCTGCCCATTGAGCACATGGTTCAGGCCTATCTGGATGACCCAACAGAGGTCTACTTTGATCAAAACCCATTGCTGTATTGGTATGCGAAAAGGCGCCAATGGCCAGTGCACAGCAGGCTGGTGATAAACTATCTGGCTTACCCTGTCACAAGTGTCTCTTCTGAGTGTGTTTTTCATGCTGCTGGTGCTGTTCTGACAGTGAGAAGGACCAGTCTCTTGCCCCAAAACGTGGGGAGGTTAACCATGATCAAAAGGAATCAGCACTTTATTCCACCAGATTACACCATACCTGAAGTAGCACAGCAGGAAGATGATGACGGCGACTCAGGTCATGGAAGTAGTGTGTTAGGTGGCCTACTTCTGGGTGGACCACCTAAGTTTGAGGATGAGCTCTACTTCCCTTAACAACTAGGCTCTTTTAATTTCCAGTTACTTTCTCTCTTTCTTTGACGCCCTAAAAAAAAAGATATATCTAAGGAACATTATTTACTTTATTATTTGTTTGTGTGTGTGACTGTCTTTCTGGTTCACAAATCCATCCCCAATGTCTTTTTTATTTTTAAAATATTTTTTATTATCATTTTGCAATATTTTTGCAAGACGTACAGGATTACTACAGAGGAATTACCAGTACAAGATACAGAGGAAGAAAATTAACAAACAAAATAGAATAAAAAAAATAGCCATGAAACAATACAAAAAGAAAACATTTACAGATTATGATATTCATGCCAGCTCCCCCCGAATCCATTGCCGGATAGGCTCCCAGATTTTCCTACCAAAACACCTTTTCGTTCTGCCTTTTGTTCTGTAAATAGCTTCCTCTATGTTATAAGAGGCTAAAAGGCGCGCTCTCCACGCTTCAAATAAAGGAGGAGATGGGCTAATCCATTCTTGAGTAATACAAGCCCTAATTAAAGCCATAGATATAAATAGAAAAGCTTGTTTTCCTTCTGGCAACGTATCTGAATTCACACCAATTAAAACAAGTTCCCCCGTTAAAATAGGTGTAGACCCAAGCACTATATTCAAAAAAGCCTGTATTGCCTCAAAGAAGGGGGCTAACCGCGGACAGGCAAAGAACATATGTATCGAGTCTGCAGCCTGACAACCACACTTATTACATGCTGTTCCCGCCGTCGCGCCCCATTTTGAAATTTTTAAGGGCGTGTAATATAGATCATACACAGCCATATAATGCTGAGTACGTGATCTACCAGTGACCAGAACCGTATTAGCCAAAGCGATTGATTCTTCTAGGCATATAGCCTTGGTACCTAGCCTCTCAGCCCATCTAGCTGCATGAGCAGCTAAATCATCTAAACAGGTATCCAAAAGGATTCTGTAATAATAACCAATTCGATTTTTAACAGATAGATTGTCAATAAGTGGAATCCTAACAATGCCCGACACTTCTGACATCGACAAAGAACAAAAAAAACTATTAATATGTAAATATTTAAAATAATCCTGCATTGAAAGATGATATCTTTCCGTTAACTCCGAGAAAGTAAGTAACCGGCTATTCTGCCATATGTCATTCTCACAGCAAATTCCTTTGTTTCGCCATCTAGACATGACTGCATCATGAAAAACCGAAGGAAATATTTTAGAGGCAGTACGAGGTGTATAAATCAACAATTTCGTAATACCCAATTGATGCCTAACTATCTTCCATACCCCGAAGGCTGCTTTCAACGTCTTAAATTTAATTTTTTTATAATAACTAGGTTCTATATTTTTAAGAAAACAGCCGCGACATTCCTCTCCCATTATAAGCTCATATATTGAGGGTGAGTGACTCTGAGGAATCCTTGCTTTTCCCCCAATAATCAATGGAGAAATAAACTGTAAAACAGAAGCAACATAATAGAACAAAAAGTGAGGAATTCCCCACCCCCCCTGGATTTTGGTAAAATCATCTTTTTATAAGACCTACGATGTTTTTTATAGCCCCATATAAACCTGGACACCAATCTTTCCAGTTGTTTAAAGAAAATCAAGGGAAACTCCAGAGGAATAGATCGAAACATGTAAAGAAATTTTGGAGGAATAATCATTTTTAACACGTTGTTCCGACCAAATAAGGATAAATGAAGATGATCAATCCGTTCAAGTTTAAGATTTGCATTTTGAAGAACCGGATTAAAATTAATAGCTGGAATATCTGATACAGGGGATGTAATTTGGATGCCCAAATACATTGCTACAGATACTAAAGGAATCGATGGGGGGGGGGGATCTGACCTATAAATACATTTTGAGTTTTCGCTATGTTCAATTTATAGCCAGAAAAGGCCCCAAACTGGGTAGCCAGGTCCTCAACCACTGGAAGAGCTTTCAAGATATTAGTTGTAAGTACAATAATATCATCAGCGTAGGCAAGCGCTCTATAATTGATATTGGCCACAGAAACTGGAGGTATTTCATATGCTGAATTCAGTTTGTTTAAAAGTATATCTATGTAAAGAGCAAACAAAAGTGGGGAAGAGGGACAGCCCTGACGAGTACCTCTAGAAATGGAGAAAGGAAGAGATTTTTTGGAGCCCAATTTTATGCAAGATGTGGGAGATACATAAAGAGATTTTAAAGCAAGGATAATCCATGGGCCAAACCCTTTCATTGCTAGCATCTCCCACAGATATGACCAGGCTACCCTGTCGAATGCCTTCTCGGCATCCAACAGGGTAATGCCTAGATCACACCTCATCACTTCGGCCCGGTCCATTAAAGTAATTACTCGCCTAACATGATCCGAGGTATCCCGATATGGAATAAAGCCATGCTGCAGAGGCGATACTATTGTAGAGATTACCCCCGAAATACGAGATGCTAAAATCTTTGAAAAAACCTTACTATCAGCATTGATAAGCGATATCGGTCTAAAAGATGAAGGAAGAAGATGGGGTTTACCTTTCTTGAGAAAAGCCATGATTGTCGACTGGCTCCAAGATGGAGGTGCGACCGCATTTTGAGCCTCAACACAAGTCCGGAGAAAGTCTTGTTTCAGAAGAGATCTGAACACTCTATAAAACTCTAATGGTATACCATCTGGGCCCATAGCTTTCCCGGTAGCCAGCGAAAGAATGGCCGCCTCTACTTCATCCCATGAGATTTCTACATCTAAGGCTGCAGATTGAACATCAGTTAACTTGGAGATATTATCAGTCCCACAGAAATTTAGTAGGGACTCCGATGAATATGACAAATTTTCCTCCGTATAAAGTTTACTATAAAATAAGCGAATAACCTCCAAAATTTCCGAGTCGCCCTGAATCTCACTCACAGCGTTAAACACTTCCTGCTGCCTTAGCCTCTTAGCCAGGATCCGCCCTGTCATTTCCCCCACTTCATAAACTTGGGAACGAGACACTGTGACCTGCTCCGCCAGTTTCGAGGCAAAGACCTCATAGAGCCTAGACTTATGTATGGCAAGTGTTGATTTAATAGGTTCAATATCTTGAGCAGCAATGATAGCGGAAACTAATTTAGCCTTCTGATAGGTAGCAAGTAGGACCCGAGAGGACCTTTGTTTATTAATAGAATATGACAGGGTCTCTCCCCGGACCGCGGCCTTAAATGAATCCCAAACCATTTGAGTGGAGGCAGTCCCACGGTTAATATCAAAAAATTGTTTAATCCATTTGGACATGTGGTCAATATACAATGGATCGGCCAAAAGTTTACGTTCAAAAGTCCAGGAATTTGTCTTGCTTAATCTCAATTAATATAGGGTTGTGATCTGAGATTATTCTGGGGAATACCTCATAGGTGATATTATTTAGAAGTGCAGAGGAAACAAAAAAAATAATCTAGGCGAACCACTTTCTGATGAGGGGCTGAATAAAATGTATATCCCGATGCCATATCTCTTTTTACAAACCCCACATCAGAAAGACCAGACTCAGTAACTAAACCTTTTAATGCTTTGTAGACCTTCTTCTTAAGCCCTAGATAAGAAATCTCTGAGCTTATGTTAACATCACAGTCAATATGGATATTAAAATCCCCGCACAGTACTAGCGGAGTGGGCCATCCAGCTAGTTCTATACTTAAAAAATGTAAAAGGTCAGGGTCATCAGAATTAGGGCCATATAAAGAGCAAATAGTCAACTGTTTACCATCTAAAGAAAGTTCAGTTATGACCCATCTTCCATACTGATCAGTTTTGACACGATTTCATGACCCTAACCCCTTTCTAATAAGAACTGCCACTCCCCTAGTAGTAACTCCTTGACTCGTGCATCCAACAAGATGCAATCCGAGATCATTAAAAAATTTCTATTATTCCATATCAAATGTGTCTCTTGCAGACAGAGGACATCTATTCGTATGCTTTGAATAATGTGAGCACATATACCCCTCTTTTGCTTATTATTCAGCCCGCAAATGTTCCAAGAGCATACTCTTAAGTTAACCATTGAGAATGTTTTCTTTTTTGTTGGTTTGTCGTTTCTCCCCAGTCTTTACATACCTCAAAGTTAATAAGAAAACGAAACTTAAACCTATCTGATAATACAAAGCAGCCGTGTCTTCCCCTACTGAACTACAATACAAGTTGCCTGCAATAATCCTGTGCTTACTTGCCCCACCACCAAACCCGCCCTCCCCCTCCCCCTCCCCCTCGTCCCCAGACCCCCCCCCAACCCCACCCAAAAAAGGCAAAGGGACTGAACAGTCCCTAATAATGATGGCCTGAGAAGCATAATGCGTCTCGCTGCGTACTCTCATCTGCTAAACAGAAATCCAAAAGATGTTTTGGGAAAAAAAAAAAAGGCCTAACCACGGGAGAAAGAAAAATCATAGAGCCAAGCAGATAGATAAACAAAGTAAACCCCCAGTGGTTAAGCCTAACAATCGAAAACAAGTCCAACTAGAGTTAAAGCATCACATCTTGGATAAAAATTATTTTGCTACGCTCTCCGAAGTCAAAAAATGAGTTCTGTCCTTGAATATAACCTTAAGTTTCGAGGGGTTAAGAAGGAAAACTTGGGCTCCCTTTGCCTGAAATGAAGGGATAAGTTGGCGAAGGTGCCAGCGTTGTTGGACTGTATAATGACAATAGTCAGGACGGACAAAGAAGTCCAGACCCTTTCCCCTTCGTTTACGATCTGGCCGGGCAAGATCATACAGTGCTTCATGCACTAAAAAATTGTTCAAGGAGATCAGAATAGCTCTTGATTGGTTGTTAAAGGCCCGACCAGAGGTCTTCTTAGGTTGAAAAGGAAACCTGTGTGCTCTGAGAAGCTCCCGGTCCCACTGCCACTGGGTTAGCTCCGGAAAAGCTTCAGTAAAGAGCTCTATAATAAACTGTCTGATATTGGTCCCCTCGCTTCCTTCGGGGATAACCAAAATGCGCAAATTGTTGCACCTCGATCTGTTCTCTAAATCCACAAGCTTCCAATTAAAGTCCTCCTTTGAATTAACCAAAGTGGAGAGCTGGGAATTTTGCTGAGTCAAAGCATCTTCAATAGCGGAGATCCTCCCCTCAGCCTCCTGTACTCTAACAGAGTTTTCATTGCATGTTTTTATCACCCTCCTTAAGTTGTTTTGGAACTTGCATAATGCCCCTTGCGTACGCAGGTTCTCAGCTCTGGTCTCTTCCCGGTGTTGAACCATCACTTGATACAGCATATCTAAAGTAACCCCAGATGTCTGAGAGCCCTGCGACGAATCATGTAGATCTAAATGAGTACTCCCAGAAGGAGAGATGATAGCAGGAGAGCCTTGGTTCTTGACAGCTTCTAAGTCTACTGGGGAGGAGCCCCCCCTAAGGACAGTATCTTCCTCACCCTCCCACTCCATTCGAGCAGAAGGAGAGTCACCATTAACTGACCCTTCTTCATTAGAGAAGCTAGATTTTTCTTGAACCCCAGCAGTTAGGCTAGAAGTGCTAGCATCGTCTCTCCACTCCCCATCCCCATCCCCATCCTGATCTGAACTTTCCAACTCCAATGAAGCCGATAAATCCGACATTGAATAAAAATTCCCTGCGGAGTCAACTGAGTGCTTGTCCCCGATGTTATCAACCACCTCCTGAGGGTTAACATGAGCAATGGAGCCAGCAATGGAGTCAGCAATGATATCAGAAGACATGCCCTGAGACATGCCCTGAGATTTTGACGGTAGCCCCTGAACTATAGCTGTATCCTTTTTAGCAGCATCTTCAGAATTAGAGACAACAGTCTGTACTACCAGGGGTGCCTCATTGCCGGAGGAGGGGAGAGGAGTCGATCCCTCCACATTCGTACTGTCACTGACAGCCACAAGAAAATTGTCAGGAGGATTGTCACTCAGATGTATTGAAAGAGGTTCCGGGTTAGCCAATGAGTCACCAGTAGTGTTCACTTTCAATTTAACCTTCAGATTATCCTTATTCAATGCCTTATTCTTTTTTTTAAACATACCAGGTATTTTTTTTGCGGGAGTAGCACTACAACTCCCAGCATGCATCTGGTCAGCAGTATGTGGCTTGTGTGGAGTAGCAGTGGCAGGATCAGCCGAAATATTATTCAAGATGCTGTCCTTCTGCACAGGTTCAGAGACGTTTTTGGTGTATTTAGGACAATCCCATGATAACCCGGCTTACCAGTGGCTGTTGCAGCCGCCGCCACTGCCCGGGTTGTTGGTTTAGGTCCCATCACTGGCGCCCGTCTATATGCTCGTTTCCCCAATGCTTCTTCAGTTTTTTTCCAGCCGTCTGTGGCGCCTAGTTTTAACGAGGGGTCCAGAGTCCAGCAAAACCGTTGTTCAGTGTCCAAATAAGTCCACCTCAGTAGCTGCCCAGTAGTAACGGTCACCACACGCCAAGCAGCTTGAAGAAACCAACGATATTTGGATAGAGAGACCTGCCGCATACTCGTGAACCACACCGTAGGCACCTGGAATCTTCCCCGCACCTCCGTCCGCACCGAAAGAAGGGAGAGCGAGCACTCAGCAACAGCAGCTACAGGTGAGAGCATCTAGCAGCAAGCTCGACTCTGCTGCTCACTCGGATGCGCACGCATCCCCCATCTTGCCCCCTAGTTTTTGGTTCACCCAATCCATCCCCATTGTCTTACTCTTTTTATTGCTGGATCTGAGTTGCAACTGTGTGCAGTCAATGAAGAATTAAAGTCCACTCCTGACTTGCCCAAAAGCCATTTCTCTCAAGCCAGACATTGGATAGAGATTTCAAACGAATGTGTGCCTGCCTCCAAGCCTGGGCCCTGATTATCTATCTATCTATCTATCTATCTATCTATCTATCTATCTATCTATCTATCTATCTATCTATCTATCTATCTATCTATCTATCTATCTATCTATCTATCTATCTATCTATCTATCTATCTATCTATCTATCTATCTATCTATCTATCTATCTATCTATCTATCTATCTATCTATCTATCTATCTATCTATCTATCTATCTATCTATCTATCTATCTCTCTATCTCTCTATCTATCTATCTATCTATCTATCTATCTATCTATCTATCTATCTATCTATCTATCTATCTATCTATCTATCTATCTATCTATCTATCTATCCTTTCCTAACCCAGAGGTACTGCCCCGGAAGAACAGGTAAATGGTGGCATGCATTGCACAATGAGTGATTGTTGTTTGTTGTGAATGTCTATTCTCCAATGTGACAAAAGTCAATATTTCCCTTCTTGTTGTTCAATAATACAATTGTACTACTACAGGCTGATACATTGCATTTTGAGTCGGGAGTGGACAACTCTGGAGGACTCACTCGGGAGTCGGACACTGTTGGTACGGACTCAGAGTTGTACACCATGACCACCATACTCTCAGTCAGAGTCAGGTCCGGAGGATCAGAGATGATTGATGGAATAACTCTCTCTTTTTGTCTTTGTCAAACCTTTCCCTCAATGCCCCCCTCCCAACTATTCATCAAACCCCTAACCCTATTCTCCCAGGCTGTGTGATTTATTGAGGTGTGACTTAACAATTTGTACACCATTAATTTATCACACATTTGGTGGGGCAGATGTGGTGAAGGCAACTTAACAACAGGGTGAGGAGGATCTTATTCTTAACTAACCTCATATAGCCCACACTGGTAGTATATATTAAACAATATCCACCCCAGCCAGTACGGTGTATGATATTTTTTTCAGAGGAACATCTCATTGCCAGCATCATCATTCAGGCTCTGTATTAATTTGCGTCTAAGCCTGTCAAGCTTGTCCACTTTGTACAGTTCGTAGTAGCTCTACACTGTTTTGATTAATTCAGTTTTTCATTGCTTATCATACTCTCTTCTTCTGTCTGAGACTGAGTCTGATCTAGTTGTCTAGTCTCTGGTGACTGTCATCAAGTTTGCATATAATAATTATAGCATTAAACTCGTTTTTTTTATTTCAGTTTGTTAACTTCCCTTTCGATAAATAGTCTCCACTCTCCGAGTCCTTATCCCACAGTTCTAGTTCACTTAGGAGGGAGTGGAACCTCGCTTCAGCTCTGATGAGTTTGCCTTCAATATCAAAAGAAATGCTAGAAATGCATGCTGCTACTACTACCACCACCATGATGGCACCTTGGGAAACCATGGAGCCCTCGCTTCATCTAATCAGGTAAGAGAAGTGAACTGTGGTTGATTGATCATTGTTGAACGGCAATCATTCTATATAATGGTAATTCAACTCCTACCCCCTCCGAGTCCTTAGGAGTTAATAATATTCTATAGTAGTAGCAAAGTAGACTGCAGAGACTATGAGGAGAGAGTTGTAGGACAAGGGAGGGTACCACATCACTATTTTGTTTACACTATCAGCAGACTCTTAAAACTGGCTGTGTCAAAGGCAGCACTAAAAAGTAAAATAAACAATCAATAACCTCACCACATTTTTATTAAATCATTCATAATCATAAAGAACAAAAGTGTATTATTCCCTGAACAAAATACCAAACCCACAACTCGCCCACCCCTCTCCCTAACCCCAACCAATGTCCAAGTAGTGTCCAAGAAATGTCCATAAATAAAGAAAAACCCAACAATCCCCCAACTCCTACCCACCCACCCAAAACATTTTTGAAAAAGGCGCTGAAGAGAGCACTACAAGTGGGTTAGGAGCTTCTGGAGGTGCCTCTTCACCAATTCCTGCCTTGCTTCAATATCCAAGTTGAAAAATATGGACAAATATTGAATAAACGTGTTGAAAATGAAAAAGTTGCATATTGACTCTTTAAAGCTGTGCGATTGGGCTGGCAGCACAGTGTTGCTGCCAACTGTTATTCATATCCATGTACGTGCAAAGAGATGAGGCACGGTTTACCCAGTCTGCACGCAAATGGGAATAAATTGAGAAACAAGAAAAATTGATAAATAATGGTGTGCAACTGCGACTCCTTTGCGCATTTACAATGAATTTCTTGCCTCAAACGCAGGGTTGCACCCGACATAAACTAATGACAAAGCTTCAAGATGAGCGCATCATGTAACATCTTCACGAATAACGCTGCCTTAATTCATGGAAATTGAGATAACAATAAGGATCTATGGACTGTCGTTTTGAGTTCTAACATTGAGTTTCAATATCGAGTTCAATGGAGACATCGTATGAATACTTGTAAAATTATGTCCAACAAAGATGTATAATGTTTTTATCCGTTGTATTGGTACTAATGATTTCACTTTAAGGGGGAGGTATACAATGTGTTGATATATTATTACAAAGGATGACAGCACGATTTTGGTTTTATTATTTGGTTTTTGATACGGTAGTTTTTGTTGCAAAGACTTGTGGGAAATGTAGTTATTGAGGTCATGAGGGAGGAACAGAGTTTCGTTGTTAAGGGCGAATCAAATCTTGCAGTGTCCAGTCGGAAGTAATCTTATTTAACTGAACCGCCATCATTGGTTGAATCAGCATTGAGGAAATGTTTAAATTGTTCACTCGGGAGAAGGCTGGGTTAGACGGTAGAATTTAGAAAAGGAGAACACCAAATGGCCAGAACGACATTTGAATTACAAACAGGTAACCTTTTTTAATCAGTAGCGAATTTAAGAATGGCTACGATGTTTATTTATAATTAAGTTTAGTTTATGGTAGAGGTCAGGGTCAATGTCAGCACTAAGTTAATTTAGAAAAAAACATGAGGCAAGTTGAGTGTTTATTTAGCAATGTGGGTAGAATGGCAGGTTTAGGATCGAGGAAGGAGTGGGGGAGGTCTCCGCTTGCGGTAAACTCTTGCGATGGAAAGAACATTATCATTGACAATTTTCTATTGATTCTTTGGTTTTGGTAATTATTGAGTGGGAATTGGGTAGTGTCACGTTTTACATATCATTAGTATCATGGTTGAATGCATTCATGTAAAACCAGTACAGTGTTCAAATACAGCAGATTAACATGGGTTTTATGTTATTTTCGTATTTAAACAGCTTCCCCTGATGAAGGGCATAAAAATAGCCCGAAATGCATTGGGATTGAGTTTTTAGCTGCAAAAATGGATTAAAACCCCGTCGTGATGTGGTAAGAGGTCTGGATGGGCACAACTGCCTCATGTGAAGCAATATGGGCCTTTGGACAGTGTTTTCGTGATAAAGACAGTAAAGTTGAAAAATATGGACAAATATTGAATAAACGTGTTGAAAATGAAAAAGTTGCATATTGACTCTTTAAAGCTGTGCGATTGGGCTGGCAGCACAGTGTTGCTGCCAACTGTTATTCATGGCTTCAATATCCACCAGTCTTTGTTTGATGCGGCGCTCATAATGGCGGAAATAAGGGGGAGCAGCAGTGCTGGTGGAATGGTGGCAGCTCCGGTGGGCACCCATTGGACCGCGGTGACGGTGTGGTAGTGGGGTGGTTGTTGGGACATGGCTGGGGCCCGGGGCATCTGCAGAAGCTTCTGCCTCATCTTTCTTGGCCACCAGCCACTGGTTCTCGGCCCTGATGGCCTCCATTTCCCGCCGCCGGGTCCGGGCTGCAATCTCCTGCCTGGTTAGTGGAGCAGCAGGAGTAACTACATATCAAGAAAGAAAAAAGTCAAATTGTAAACAATGCTTTTAGCATCACACATAGAAAATTATGCCATGGGTATGGAGGGAGGAGATTGATGATGGGTGGGTAGGAAGGATACATAATGTTGCGCTTGAAAACTACTGTGAATCCAGGGAGGAGTCTGAGAATACATCTCCTCAACCATTTGAATTAAAAAAAACCTTGACAAAAACATTCCAGGCAAGTAAAGGTGAGACAAAGACCACTACAGAGGAGCACTATAGTTCCTTATTCTACGTCCTGAGGATTTTTACATTCATCATTGCATTGTTCTCCGAGTATTTTAATTTTTCTTCTTCACCCTTGGCTTTGCTACTCACCACCATTGAAGCGTTTTTTACATTCTCCCAATCCACTATTCATCATTGAAACTACCCATCCATCCATATAGCCATCCATCCACAGTTCCAAACATGGCTCTCTGTCTCACTCTAGTCTCATGATCTCAAGTACAAACCTTTCAGCGACATTTGTCATTTGACATTTACCCACCCATGTGTCCTTAAGTTTATTTCAATCAAAAGAAACCACCACATGTTTCTAATCACCGACCATGGCAGGCATCCTTTCAACGATACACTTTCACCCACCCAGGCAAGCTGCGTTCCTTCCCGTATGCCAACTTTTCATTCATCCTTCACCCACCCATACATCCTAGCTATCAGTAACCTATAGTACTATTTATGCATCCGGCACTTTCACCCATGCATCCTTTGCTTTCAGTCATATATAATACATTTCATCCAACCTTTCCCCTTCCATCCCTCCCTTTTCCAACAACCCATAGTTCAAGGTCTTGTTCATGAAACTTTTTTTACTGAGTTAATGATAGGAGCGGCCATTAGTTACTCAGCTCAACTTCAACTCCTGCTGTGTTCACCTGAGATTCACAAGTCAACAAGACTGCACCTTTACAGTGAGCTTATAATTGTAATTAATTGTCAATATTAAGCAAGCAATATGATTTATTACAGCCCGCCACTGTCGCTGGCTCACCCCCTTCTACTGCCGCATCTGCAGACTGGCTGGCACCAACTGTGCTGGCCCCGGCGCTGGTGGTCTGTGTGGCTGGAAAAAAAGATTACACATTTCTTAGATGCCAGATACACCTCCCCCTATTAATTGCTTTATAGCAAAATAAAGACACACCACACACATCATTCACTACAATTCGGATACATTACAGACAGTATCTTGAAAATGGGACTTATTAACAGCATATCTTTACCAGCACACACCACAGAAATTAGGCTGCTCATTGAGAATGAGGAACTTGACATCCTATTTTTGACAGAGACATGGCTGAAAGAATGTTGTACTCCGGATATAGTCCAAGTACTCCCTCCAGGTTTTGCAATTAGAAGGCAAGAAAGAAGGGAAAAAACAGGAGGGGGTGGCAATCTGTTATATCCTGGCTTTGTATTTATGCATGTGATCTCCCACTCAGCCAGTGGAATGTTCAGTTTATGAGGTATCACAGAATGTTGGGAGCCAGCGAGTCAGTTGGGAAGGGCTGAGCAAGAGACAAGCTGCTCCTGGTGGGGTTTACCATGGGCCTACTATTGTTCTATGTACTGGTCTTGTCTTCATTTATGGATTGATCTGGATTACCTGGAACTAACTACCAATAAACATCCTTTATTCCTCCAGATGTCTGGACTCAGTCACTACAATTTTTGGCGACGATTTTCTTAAAGAACCTACAACTTCAACCTTGTCAAGCTTCAAGTAACCACTTCAACAAAATTCAACAGCATCTAACTGGCACCTATCTCAACTCACATTCGTAACCCCACCAGTGACCCCCATCGGTCGCCCTCAACGCATTGTGCCGGTTCAAATCAGTTAACAGCTACTGCCTTTACTTGAAGCATCTCAAGCTCCTGCCTCTACTTGTAGCATCTCAAGTTCCTACCTCTACTGTTAAAAGGTCTGTCTTCCAACGCAAGCTGCATCTCAAATGGTCTGTCTGTTTCAACTGCAGCCCAACAACGTCTCTACAAGTAACAGCAAGCGTGTGAAAAGCTCTGTTCTTTTAAAGCATCCAGCACAGAAGTTACTCTGTTCAACTGCTGCCCAACACTTCCTACAAACAAGCGAACTGTATGCGTGAACTGTATGCGTTTTTCAAGCTAGCCTGCAAGCTCTATCTACAGCGTTTCAAAACAATTTTTCATTCAATTTGCCTACAGTTGTTATTCAAGTGTGCATCCTTATCTTTTCTTAGAGCCTCGATTACAGCACCTAGACGTAGTCGGCCTGATCACCCGGCTATTTGTCTCTGTGTGTTTTGGATTTCAAGGGGACATTGCACTTTCATTTATCGACTGCGTTTGTCGAAGGGCAGTTTCACACTGAGGATTTGGCCATGCTATTCTTAACGTGAGTACTGGTACATCTTTGATTAAGCTTATTCGCATATGTCAGGGCAAAAACTATTTGTTTTTGTGAGTCCGTATTTTTTTTTTATATATTTTTAAGCCCTGAGGTGGATCTTCGCTACTCTACAGTTTAACGCGAGCGCATCCTTCAAATTTAAAATATATGCGCGCGTTCCTTACCTACGAGTGTCGCGTGCTGGCAGTGAGTCTTCATTTCCTCTGCTCTCTGTGACGCTTGTCGGAGTTCTGCTGCTGATTCACGTCTAAGTGCGCCAGCGTGCCCTGAGCCACCCGGGACTGTGTGAAAAATCGTGCCGCCATCTTTGAATTGGCGTGAACATTCGATCCACCTTCAATGCATCTCGATCTTCATTTCTTTGTGGGACATTGCCAACCACGTTTTTTTTATTTATGAACTTTATTGTACATGTCACTAGAGTTGAACGCTGGCTCACAGACAACCATCTCGTACTTCGTGTCAACTTTGAAAGACGTCCTCCGATTTATCAGTCCTCCCGTTCAATTCACCACACATTTGACACCGGCTTATGTTTTGTAGTCCGGAGTCATCCCCTCGTGGTCAGAGAACTCTCGCATTAAGGTTGGGGACACTTTTTTTTTTTTTTCAGCTAAGACTAATACCTTACGTTGGAAAAGCTTTTAATTGTCATTGTGTCTCGAGTGCAGTTTTGGTTTCTCCAACTTCAACCTGATTCTTATACTACCATGCCATCTAGTGGCCATCTATCTCGTGTGGAGCAGCTTTTTCTCATTTTCTGTTTGAACACTTGTTGGTTTGAATTCCATCTGTTATCTTTCGTTTTATGTAAAATCACGCATGGCATTTCAAAAAAGTTTGTGATGGGAAAAGTTTGTAGTTTATTCTATGTTGATGTTTTCCGCAGCTACGTGGTTTCTTGTACAGTGCACAATGTTTTTGAATTTAATGTGATGCATAAGTTTGCTTATTCAGTGCACATTTTACCCTACGCAGGGTGTCTAAGTTTTTTTTTCTTTTGTTAATCACGCAGTGCAAAAGTCTGTTTCTCATCACAACGTCTCGCAATGGGTTCTGAGTCCCGTCTCAACCTGTTTGCCTCTACATGAGGTGTTTCAAGAGGGTTACATTCCCATCTTCTATAGTGCACAACGTGTCTACCTCTGCATGAGGTGTTTTAAATGGGTTACATTCCCGTTTAGTGCACAACAAATGACCTCCACTCGAGGTGAGCAATGTGGGTTATAGTCCTATCATTGCAGTGTATGACATTGAACCTCTAGATGAGATATGTCGTTTTTCTCAACAGTGCACAAAATTTTTTAGTTTTACCCGTTGGTTCACAACAGTGCACAATATATATATTTTTAGGTGGTGTGTTTATTGGGTTTTATGCTCATCTGTTTAGTGCACAGTCTGCACCTGTTCACCACCTGTTTATTTTGTTATGTTACCTTCACAGGGTATGTGGTCTGAATACCATCTGTTGTTTTTCTCAAATTTAATGTGCTTTGTTTACAAATTTTCAATTGGTATTCAACATCTATATTCTTGTTTTTGAAATTGTTATTTAATGGGAAGTGTGAGTGATTCATTTGTTTATCTTCTCACTTTTTCCTGTTATACCCCAGTTTTCCTTGTGATTTCTTTTACTGATGTCATTTGTGGATTCTGGATTCTTTCGTTCTGTGTTTTTCTCTGTTTTTCTTTAATGGGGTACATTCTTTCGTTGACTGGAAGTTTTCTTCTCCTTCTATCTGTTAGCGTCAGATATTGATTGTCTCTTTTTATACATGCCTGGCCAGCAAGTGTATCTTGGGGTAGTCATTGATGTTTTCTCTTATTGTTTCTGTGATTGTGCTAGAAAGGAGGATGGTCTTCTCACTTTTGTCATTTTCTTCAGTTTTTTCGTTGGTGTACAGTGTTTCCGACTTACTCTTTGTCTTTCTTCTTTACTTTATCTTTTCACTTGAAGCAATATATTTGTTTTATATGGAAGAAAAGGGGATATGTTATATCCTGGCTTTGTATTTATGCATGTGATCTCCCACTCAGCCAGTGGAATGTTCAGTTTATGAGGTATCACAGAATGTTGGGAGCCAGCGAGTCAGTTGGGAAGGGCTGAGCAAGAGACAAGCTGCTCCTGGTGGGGTTTACCATGGGCCTACTATTGTTCTATGTACTGGTCTTGTCTTCATTTATGGATTGATCTGGATTACCTGGAACTAACTACCAATAAACATCCTTTATTCCTCCAGATGTCTGGACTCAGTCACTACACAATCATATACAAAAAGGAATATGGATACATGATAACACCCCTGTCTATCACTAACTGTGACACATCACTTTTGAGCATCAAACTCTCGCACAATACCACCTTCTCAGGTACACTCATCTATAGACCTCCAGGCTCCACTAACTCCTTTTTAGAGGAGTTTCCTGGTACAGTAGCAACAACAGTGGCCAGTTAGGGGTTCACTACCCTACTTGGGGACTTCAACTTTCATTTAGATTCACCTGACAGTAACACTTCAATCAGACTAATCCAAGACATGGAAGTCCTGCAACTCAAACAATTGGTAAGAGAGGGCACACATGAAAAAGGGCACCTACTAGACGCCATCTTCTCTAATGAACCCAAGTTAGTGGTAGGGACTCCCATGCCAGTTCCGTGGACAGATCACCATTTTATTCCTTGTACATTAGCTAACCCCCAGGCACAACCCATAGGTGATTATGGGGCATATGTATGAAACTCCCGTTTTGCGAATCCCAATTAGCGATATTGTTAGAGGTTGTGTTATTAATGTGGCTCAAACCTGTTTAGAGTTACATTAATGGCCAGCACTGTATATATATTTGTGGTGGACTTATAGATAATACAATTGTAATCCTGGTTAAATAACCCTTTGCTTATATATGTTTATTATTCTCCTTTTTCCTTAACCATTGCCTTTTCTTTTAACATTCTGTAAAACCAAAAGTATTGCAGAAATATTACTTTGTGTTATTCCTATATGATCGTACTGTCAGCACGTGTGCTTTCCCTAAAAAAAGGCTACACGTTCTTTTTGGCAATCACGAGGCACGTTAATTCAAGGTAGGTGTTTCTAGCATCAAGGCAACACGTTTGGCAGTTACGAGGCACGTTTAATAACAAACTCATCTTGCACGTGTTATTCCTTGTGCCTCCGTGTAAACCCCACCCTCTCCAGAACCCTATTTAAGAAGCAAGCAACTGTGAACATTCGCTTGCGCTCGTTTTAACTTCACTTACCGGAAAGCAGGGATTCAAGCCTCGGAGATCTCGTCTTCACATCGGGTGCTGCTTCCGCGCAGACGCGCACTTCCTGTCCGCCACTTGAAGTCTTCCCCGCATCTTGGAAATCTCTTCCTGAACCTCTAGGAGTCACAACGAAAGGCGTCCCCCGCTGAAAAGGAAACAAAAAGAAAACGCTAAAGAGACAAGTTTACTAAGTAAGCGCGCCTGGCATTATTTTCTTCTGACATTGCAATAAGGTATATTTTTTTTATTATTTCTCAACATCGACATCATTTAAACGCAGAAATAATTCT
The DNA here is from genome assembly GCF_964204655.1 of Triturus cristatus. Taxonomy (NCBI): domain Eukaryota; kingdom Metazoa; phylum Chordata; class Amphibia; order Caudata; family Salamandridae; genus Triturus; species Triturus cristatus. The sequence continues at coordinate 830,691,363 of NC_140589.1, read as the reverse complement.
TGAAAGTTAAAGCCTGAAGTTTTCACTTATCTTTGAGGAACGTAGACTGGACAGACTTCTGCAGTTAAGAACCTGAGTATTAAAGAAAGAGACAAATATAAGGAACTGCACAGCAAATCTTTTGTAAGTTCAAAGAGAAGCAAAGGACATATAACAAATGCCACTAGCACTATATTCAGACGTTTAAAGTTGTTTTTTTTGTTTATATCATTGCAGAGAAAGCTGATAAAAGCAGACCAAAATTTTAAGTATAAAGAAAGCATTCTGGCGCAGATATAAGCAGGGTGTTAAAGGTAAAAGTGGCATGTAGTTTAGAGTTTAACTACATTCAGAAATAAGGAAGAGTCTTTGATGCTTATTTTAATGTTGTTTCTTTGTCATTTTGTTATATTAGAAACACAAGATTATAAGAAGTAGCTGATGTTACCACTTGCTGCACACAGAAGTCCAGAGTGTCTTTTTGTTTATTATTTTGTCCCATTTCCCCTTCCCTTAGGAAATTACCCTGGGTGAGCTGTGTTCTAAATTCAGTTCCATCCAGACGTAAGTTCTTAGGGGTGGACGGAAATAATCCTCACATCTCTCAAGTTGAACATCCTGCTTTTTAGGTGAGTGAAGGTTAACAGATATTTAGCGATTAGCAAATTGAGATTCGCAAAGCGGGATGTCAAAAATAAATCGCAAATATTTTGCGATTTCTTAAAAATCGCAAAATATTCTCAGAAACCTCATTTGCGATTTCTTAATCGCGAAATTCGCAAATTAAGAAATCGCAAGAACTGGAATCTGCAATCCAGGTGCAGGCTGATGACAACACAAACAGGAAACTGGAGTGATTTCCTGCACCTGCTCACCTGAGCCACACGCAGAGGCTGCTTGGAGAGTGTGAGGAGGCATCCCAGGAGAGAGCAAACAGCAATGGAGGCCAACAAACAACAGGAGGGCAAGGATGCAGAGAAGAGGAAGAGAAAACACAAGTTTTCAGAAAAGGAGCAGGAGGTCCTCATTGAGTAGATGGTGTGCAGCCATGAGCTCCTTTTTGGCAAGAAGGCACTGCGTGTCCCAGAGGCAAGGAAGTGGAAAATTTGGCTGGATATCCAAAATAAGGTCAATGCAGTGGGAGTCACCAATCGCACCATCGAAGAATTACGCAAGCGATGGTATGACATGCGCCAGAGGTCGAAGGAGAGGGTGGCAGCCAGACTAAAGGACGCAAACCAGACTGGGGGAGGACCATCCACAGCAGCACAGCCAACACCCCACGAGGAGCTTGTGGAGTCCACTCTCCTGCCTGAGAGCGTCGGTGGTGTGGCTGACATAGACAGCTCCGACCCTGCACCCAGCAGCCAAGGTAAGATGCATGCAAAATCAATCTGCACTGATCCCCATCCCATGCACACTTCCCCAAATGCGCTTAATAACCTCACAAAATGTCATTCCAGTCCAAGTCTTACAGCACGCCCAGCAATGCATCATGGGACTTGTAGTACTATGTCTGACAGTGTGTCCATGAGACAAAGAAAATCTAATGCAACATGTGGGTTGGGGATAAGTGAATGATACAGTGTCAGAGGTTAGCCGATACAAACTGTATGAACTTTATTGATTGCTAATTGCAGACAAAGACACAAACTCATGTAGTCCCCTTTACATCCACAGCACAATCCAGGGCACGTGAGGACAGTGCAGAGGGAGAGGAGCCTGCACATCCTGGGGACTCCAGTGACTAGACAGAGCTCATACCAATCCAGCGCAGGAAGCGCACACATGTGCCCCCACTGCCTCCATTTGAGGATGAAATACCGGCCACAGGGGAGGACAGTGACAGGAGAGAGGGGAGTCAGGGTGTGTCACACATGCCCATTCAGGACACACCAAGGCCAAGGATTCGACCACAGCACACACGCAGGTCAAGGCCCAGGAGCAGCACTGCCACTGAAGCCGAAGGAACTGTTTTTTCTGGCCTGGAACACAGCATGCTGCAGGAACAGCGCCTGCAAAGTAAAGCACTCAGGTCAATAAATAGGCAGCTATGCCGTATCCACCAGAATCAGACAAACATGGGGGAGGGCATCATGGCCATGGCAGGTGCCATCCGTGACCTATGTGACACTTTGAGGCACAACCAAGCCGCAAGTGAGAGGGCTGGCCGACGTGCCAATACACGCCTTCACAACTACACCAAGGCCGTGAACCGCCTCTGCACCACCACCAGCACTCTCACATGCAGAAGCGTCACGATGCAGGTTGAAATGGCGCACTGCTGCCAGGACATAGCCAGAGGACTTGCACAGGTCACCAGTGCTGTGGAGCAGCTGCAGACGGCCAACGCAGGTGGCAGCGCTCTCATGGCCTCTGGCGAGAGTGAAGACACCTCCAGTAGGAGCAGCATCACTCCTACATTGCCAGGAGAAAGACGGCGCAGTGCCAGACAGGGTGCAGGACAAGGGAACACCATGGGGGGCACTCAGCCTGGACGCCAAACACCACCAATGCGTCACCGAAGGAGGTGAACTGTGCGGTGACACTTAATGCAAACAGGGTGAAGTAACCCTACTATGCTGTGTGCACAGTTACTTGTGCCTTACCTGCACTGTGTGCATAACATGTGCTGGGGACAGCTACAATTTTCCTAATTGTGAAGTGTGAATAAACACTGCACACATGATCAAGGTTTTTTGTCTCATGTCATCATTGCTCACCTAGAAGTAGTTTTGTGTGATTTCAGTCCGTCTCTGGCGTCCAGCAGCTGCCCCGACTCATGATGCAGGTCTGGCAGGGTGAGCAGGGCGCACGTCATCCGATGTGTCTGTATCGGTCACATCAATTGTGGTGCCTTTCCTCATTGCCATGTTATGTAGCATTGCACAGCTTGCCACGATTTTACAGCAGGTCTCAGGGCTGTATTGCAGTGCACCTCCACTTTTATGCAGGCACCGGAAGCGGCTCTTCTGGATTCCAAAGGTACGCTCAATGACGCTGCGTGTAGATCTGTGTGCCCTGTTGTAGCTCCTCTCACTTGCATTTGCAGGATCCAGATATGGGGTCAGGATGAAGTCCCGCACTGCATAGGCACTGTCACCTGCAGGGATAGACACAATAGGTAAGTCAATGCCCCCCCCCCTCAAGTGATGTAGTGGATGTATTGATGTGTGCCATGTATTTACCCAGCAGGTATCCCTCCCCAAACTCTCCAGCACTCAGACGTCTGTGTATTCCACTGTGTCTAAAGATGAAAGAGTCATGTGTACTGTCGGGGTATTTGGGGACAATGTCAGTGATGATATACTTTGCGTTGCACACCTTCTGTATATTGAGGGAATGGTAGCATTTCCGGTTTCTGTAGACATATTCAGTTGCTGATGGGGGTGTGATGGCCACATGGGTCCCATCGATGCAGCCAACGACGTGGGGGAAACGTGCAATCTGGTAGAAGTCCAGTTTTGTTTGCTGTAATGCCTGTTGGGTGGTGGGGAAGTATATGTGATGTGAGAGCCTCTGTAGCATTGCATCTAGAAAGGCATGTAAGAAGCGCGAAAGTGCACTCTGTGACACCCCACCAACCTCCGCTATTACCCGTTGAAAACTCCCTGACGCCAGGAGGTGCAGGGAGCACAGGACCTGCACATGTGTGGGAATTGTTTGTGTCCTGAGTGTAGGGTGTTCCAAGTAGGGTTTCAGCTCCTCAATCAGGTCCATTATGGTCTGTGGGTGCAGTCTGTACTTGTCATAGATGTCCTCTTCAGTGTGCTGGAACAGAGTGATGCGCAGCCTGAATATACGTTCCTGTCTCATTCTCCTCTGTGCAAGAGCCCGAATACGTAGCCTCCTGGCTATCACAAACCATGCTGCCTTTGTGGTTGGATCTGTTGCATTGTGGGGTGGTTTAAGTACCTTGCACCAGTTTCCCACCTGCATGCAATTGGTTTTAATTGCGATTTCTTAATTTGCGAATTTCGTGAAATCGCAATTAGGGACTTTTTCAGACATTTGCTAGCGAATTCTTATATTGCGATATCCTTAATGCGAATTTCGCTAAGTCAAAAAAATCGCTATTTAAGAAATCGCAAAAATATACGCAGTTTTTCAGTTTTGCAGCATAAGAAATTGCTAATTTAGTGATTTCTTAATTTTTACTAGGAATGTGTGTCATACATATGAAATTGCGAAAATTTAGTCGCAAACGCTGTTTTTTGCGATTCGCAGCGTTTGCGACTAAATTTTGGTTTAATAAATATGCCCCAAACTCACCAAGACTTGGAATAAATGGCCAAGATTGTTAAAGGATAGCTTGGTGAATGAACTAGAAGCCCAGGCCTCATGCATAACAGACAACATAGATGAGGCTGATAAGATGTGGACAGAATGGATTAAAAACGTAGTAGCTCAATACCCTCAGAGAACCAAACCAAGTAATCAACCATCTAGGAAAACAGGGGCTTGGTTTAACACAAACCTAATCCTGATAAAAAAGGCCTGTAAAAAATGTGAAAGACAATGGAGGAAAAATTATGACCTCGATATCCAAAGCCAATACAAGTAGCATAATGAGCTAAATTTTTTGAAGGAAAAATTAATTCAGCAGGTAACTCGTCTAGAGAACTTTTTAAGATATTGCGCTCCCTCACTTCCACTGATCAGTAAACAATCAATCACGCCTCATCCAAAGAGAGATGTAATAAGATGGGGATTTTTTTTTTTAAACAAAGTGGAAATCATATACAACTCCCTGCTAGGAAACAGTAGCTCAAATCAGGTAGAGATTACCCAAGCAATAATGATAACTTGGAAATTAAAACAGGGGACCACTTCACAGACCTAAATGAAGAAGATATGACCTCTATCCTGCTAAAGATTAAATTCAGTTCCCCCCTAGACCCGATGCCACCAGACATCTTGATGCAGGGAGGCAAAAAAAAAACAGGTCTACAACAACAGCACTTATATCGCTCTCCCTTACACAAGGGACCATTCCCAAAACCTGGAAACAGGCCACAATCCGGCCACTGTTGAAAAAGCCTCAGCTAGATCCATCAGAACCAGGGAACCAGGGAACTTCTGACCAATCTCGCTCTTGCCATTACTAGGCAAAATAACCAAAAAACACATCAATCAGGTCCTGCCCCAATACCTAGAGGAGAATTGGGTACTGCATACCACTCAAATGGGCTTTCCACCCCCACACAGCACAGAGTCAGCCCTGTTGGTGGCGACAGAGGACCTGAAGGGAATCCTAGACCAGGGAGGCACAGCAACTATTCTGCTCTTGGATCTCAGCGCCACCTTTGATACGGTATCGCAGGCTCTGCATTAAAGTGGATAACCTCATTCCTAGAAAATTGATCTTTCCAATTAATGGAAGGTGAGCATCTATCTGATACCCTTCAAATATCATGTGGAGACCCACAGGGTTCTGCACTAAGCCTGACACTATTCAACCTGTATATGCAACCACTAGCAGAAATAGTGCAACAATTTTGACTGTCAATAGTGTCATCATACGCAGACAATACCCAGTTGATACTATCAGTGATGGAGGGCCCCCAATCCATGCACTACAACCTGGCACCATGCATGGTGCAAGTAGCAGAATGGATGAATAATGGCTGCCTAAAGCTGAACGGAGGAAAACAGATCTTATGTTCCTGGGTAATAAGGTGGTCCCAAGAAACATGATTAGCTGGCCTCCAGAAATGGGAGAACCCCCGGTCCCAAAGACAGAGCTAAAGAATCTGGGAATTTGGCTGGACGAAAGTCTGTCCATGGAGACTCAAGCTAGAAAAATATTAGGAACATGCTTTGGAGCACTGCGAATGCTACGGAAGATCCTACTGCTCATTCCTTAAAACATTCAATGACTAAGGCCCATCTTTAATTAAAAAGCTTGTCACACACTACATTCCAGGCAGACACCTAAGATCCTCTGCAGATCTACTTATGAAACAGACCAGGATAAAGAGAGCCAGATGGGGAAGTAGATCCTTCTCGCATCTGGCCCCTGGCCTATGGAACTCCCTGCCTAGGGACATGCGTATGCTAATTGACGAATTGGTATTCAGGAAAAAACTCAAAACTTGGCTCTTCCCTTAATCTCCCATGCAACCTCAGCCAGTCTCTCTCAGCGCTGGGAAGCCCTCGGGCAGCTATGCGCTCTATAAATCCATAAATCCATAAAACATAAACATAAAACATCTTCTATAAAAAAATTCAGGATGGGCATTTTGTTGTTGGAAAGGTTTGAAAAAAGCCTGGAGTCAAGACAAGAGACAAGCTGTTAAGGAGTGGCTAAAGCTATTGATTGATGAATCTGATGTTTTGAGAACAAAATAGCATATGGCCATGGCTGGCAAATGCAATGGGGCTATCCTCCTCGTACTCCCTCCCAGACATGGTGCACAGTCATCAGTTCACCAACTGCTGCTAGTAATACTAGACCTAGCTAATAAGAAGACATAACTGTGGGGTGTCCAATGTGACCATTGCCACTCCCTTATTTTAGTGACTATAAGCCTTCTCATCTATTACATGTGTAGAATACCTTCTTGGGCAATGGGCATGCAATCTTCACGGCAGAGGAATAATAGTAGCAGTACTATGTGACCAATGGGTTCTCTGAGTCTTAAAGTACCACACCAGGCAGTCCACAAAAGGGTCGGGGGAAAGCTGACTTAAAAAGCAGAAGAAAGGAAGCTAGAGACAGGCTAGTAACTAGAGGCAGTTTGACATAAAGTAGAGAAAATTGAAATATAGAAAATAAGTAAATAGGATAATGCAGGTATAACAATAATTTAGAACTGGATACATCAAAGAGGATTTGCAAAAATAATATATAAATGGGTAGAAGTCACATTATTCAACAAGCATTGGCATAGCCAATAGGTCTTGCCTTTGGGACCTTATAAGTGTTTAGCCATGCAACAGTTGCATAACTAAATACTTATAAGGTCCCAAAAGCGAGACCTATTGGCTATGCCAAGCGGCTGTGCGGCCGCGAAAGTGATCGTGATCGCGATCAAACATCAAAACGGGCGTGCGGCCGCGAAAGTGAAAGTAATTGCGGTAAAAGCGGCGCGCGCACCCGCGCACATGCACTGTAGTTCTAGGCTGGCCTGGTAGCACTTTTTGGAGCCCTCTCAATAAGTCTCGCCAGACCAGCGCATGTGCTGGGTCAGGCGAGACCTAAAAAGGAGCAGAAAAATTAGGGGCATAAATTTATTAATGTTAAAACCAGGAGGACTTACTGTGGCCGGCAGAGCCATCGGCCGAGGAACTCTGGGCGGCACCTCCAGCTCCCGGACCCTCACCCGCCTCAACCCTCTTCTTGCCCCTGGATGCTGATGTAAAACATAAAGACAAAAAAAGATTAGTGGAAATAAATAATATCTCCCCAAAATATATTTGACAGGCAAAGGCATTCGCAATAACATTAAACTTTTCTAAATAAGATCAACTAGTAGTATATCACGGACCGTCCTATCCTATTCCAAATCTCCCTAAAACCTACCTACCTAGTCCACTCCTACTTTCAAATTTAGTAAACTGCATTTTGGAATTACTAATGATAAATTGCAACAAATCATGATGTTTGCTTCTTCTCAAATCTCATTCGGAATCTCTCAGTCTCAAGTCAACCCCCTTTTGACGGCCCAATGCACTAATCACTAAGGGCCTTATTATAATGATTACAAAGAGGTCGGGCGGACGCCATTGCGGTTCTGGAACTGTCCAACCTTAGGTCGGCGCCGCGGTCACAACTACCGCACTAGTCTACTGTGAATCGATGGTATCGCCCATAGGCCAAAGGGCAGTCGCAAACCTCCATTTGTCAAAGGAAGCTTGTGTGGTAGGCGAAAAATACCTGCAGCACAAGTTTCCATTGAAAAATGTATGTTGTTGTTCACAAACATCCGTGCACCGTCCTTGTGGCATTGGCATGCACCATGCGGTTACAAATTACAAATAACTAATTACAGAACGTCTTACATAATCATCGCATCAGCCCAAGCGAGTGGCAACAAGTACGATTCAATAACTAGGTTAGGTGGCTAGTGCCAAGTAAGCTAAGTCCCTGTCTAGAATAATAGAATATTACATATTATTTGAAAACTTAACTTACATGCATGTAAGCAGCATGCTTGCTATTATTTGGGAAAAAATATTAGCAATAGCATAGAACACCAAGTAATAATAAAAATTAATCATTTTAATAATTACTCACCTAGACCCGTAACCTTAACTCCTAACAGGTCCTGCAGGTCCTGCTCTCGGTTCAGGATGTCGGACCAGTGGTGTACCAACTGCTGATGGGTGCGCCTGACCCCAGAGCAGTGGTAAACTGCCCCGTGCACCCTCGCCCAGCACTGCTGGTGCTCCCTCATCCCGTATCCGGACCCAGGTCTGCCGCCTGCTGCCAGGTTGGAGGGGTGGCGGTGCTGGATATGAAAATATCAGCGCTGCCACCTTCACCTCGGAAAACAGGGCACGGGGCTGCACCCCTGCCTAGCTCCTGGCTTCTGCAAGGAAGGCAGCCACACCTTGGTGAGTCCTTATGTGCCATGGGGCTGGTGGGAAAGAGAGAAAAAAAAGAAACAGGGAAAAAGAAGGAAGGATTGGGTAGTAAAAAGGAAGTAGGAAAGTTAAAAAATAAAGTACAAAATGCACCAAAAACACGCAGTAAAGTAGAAAAAAATACACTTAGAAAGACAAAGGGTAAGACAATAAATAAAAAAGATGGCAAAATAAGTTTTAAAAGCCAATGATTAAAGAGAGTAAGGAAGGATGAAAAAGTAGCCCCCAGCACCACAAACAGAGTAAGAAAGAAGATGGCCATGCCCACATGCGGCCCCATGGTGCAGTTCGCGTGATATTTTCACCCGAACATGCAATCTGCGTTGACGTACGGTGGAAAACATCATACAAACGGGGGGGACTCTGCTCACTTGCGGAACTCCGCGTAGAGCGGTGGAGTTTTTTTACAACTTCGTAGGGTTCCGCGTAGCGCTGCTATGCTAACTTCGCCCAGGCTTAATTCAAAGCCATTTTCTATGGAGATTGATAGGATATGACTGTGCTTTTTGTTTTTGTCAAATTTGTTTTACCTTTCTCTGATATCAGTTTAATAATGTTTGATGTTCATTGTATTATATGTAAATTGTGATTATTATTGACAGTGTTTTATATTATATGCATTTTTTTGCACTTTTTACATGCACGTTCTTGCCTCCCAATGGGTTTCTCTAGTGCACCAGCAACTAAATGTGTTGTTATTTATTTTAATTGATTTATAGATGTATTTATTAGAAAAACAAAAATTTAAAAGAAGAAAAATTCTTTACATTTTGCAATCATACATCCACCCATCCACCCCCCCCCCCGCCTGCCATAGGTGCAAAGCCACATAGCAACATTCATTTTTTAAGTATCACTCCATATTCACCTGGAACCCCTGCATGCCATAGGTGCACACACACCAGCATTAATTTTTTGAGAATTATTGCATTCCCCCCTGGACTCCCGTACCTACAATCGGCACACACTATCGTGTCCAAACCCCCCTTCTGATGATCTGGACATGGATTGGGCCCCGACGACGTCCGAGACACTCAAGGAGAGGATCAGTGAAAGGAAAGTTCCTGAAAGCCTTACAATTGTAGAAAAGATTGAGGATGACGACAAGCCAGTCATTGTGGTAGCTGGACTAGAGGAAACTGACATCACCCCTCCTATTCAACCTGCTCCGAAGCATGTGGCACCAGCGCCAGCTCCCATATTTGTAAGGCCTCCACTGACACCTCCATCCACCACTAGCTCAGTAGAAGTACACACCGCAGAGAGCCATTCGTCGACATAACCACCTACCCCAGTTCTTCGGGCATTGGCAATGGTGCCAGTGGCCCACTGAAAAAGTTCACTTCCCCAGTTTGGGTCTTTTTTTACTGTTAGCAAGCAGGAGCATGATATTGCATTGTGCTCCATTTGACATGTGAGTGTTTGTCAAGGGAAGCCTGGCTCACTCTATTGTACTGGAAGCCAAATATACTAATGGGAGTTAGTAATTGGTATAGGGTTTTACAACTCTTCACAAATCCCTCTCTGATCCCCAAGTGTTTTTGTAAAAAATTGAAAAATTCACGAGTTGTTAAATAACATCAGCAAAATGGCAGATTATAGCTGATTTGGGTGATAAAACTCTCCGGGTCATTAATTTGAAAATAATGGTATTTCTGTTAAGATGGCTAGCCTATTATAATCCTAGCTCTCTCTCCAAAGAATGAATCCAGCAGTGCCTGACCAGTGCTTAGGATGCCATACAAATGCAGCTGGAGATTGGCTTCATATATTTTTTACATGCCCAGAACTTTATAGAATATGGCACACCATTTTTCAAGCCACAAACAAAATGTTTGGAGTAAATGTCCAGCCCGAAACAATGTTAGCATTGCTTGGTTATTCACGCAACATAAGTACCTTTTTGAAACCTAATCAATATTTTATTCCTATATCTATTGCAGTTTCTAGATCTTTGATTTTACAGTACAGTAAATTGATGTTCCTCCTATGGATAACTGTTTGTTTAAAGTGACTCGTATAAGAATGTTTGAATATTCATACGCTTTGCAGAATGAGAGTTTAACAAAGTTTTGTGCAATCTGTAAAGAGTTTTACCATTATGAGCACAATGCACCTTCTTATTTTTTAAATATTTTTTGAAAGTGAGCTCATAGATAGTGGAATTGCTAATCTTAGGGGAAACAACCATTACAACTCAGTCATTACAACGCACTACCTTTACAACGCATTCATTACAATGCAACATCCTTTATATCGCATGCCATTACAACGCAGAGATTACAAAGCATGTCACTACAACGCATGCCATTACAACGCATACCACTACAACGCATGCCATTACAAGGTAAGTAATGGGAAACAGTATTTTTTACCCCTACACTATCCAACACTTACCCTACTGTTGCACTCACTGGAGTGGGAATCGTAATTTTTGCCCCTACACTATCCAACACTTACACTACTGTTGACCTAAAAGTATTATGCATTGTACTGGTATGCATTGTAATGGTATGCGTTGTAATGGAATGCGTTGTAAGTGTAGTTTCTAAAAATGCTAATGTGATGGCATGCATTGTAAAATCATGCATTGTAATGGATGTTGCGATGTAAAAAATGTGTTGTAAAGGCTTGCACATCAGATGAGGTCTGATTCCTTAACATATTAAATGCACTTTATTTGCAGGTTGTTTTGAAAAGGAGTAAGACCCTTAGGGTGCAAGGATGTGGTTGCTTAGATTCTGTCTGCTCTGATTTAGCTGAATTAGGCTATTTACAATTTGCACCGTACAAAATGATTTTTAGTCCAGGGATTCAGTGATTATGGGTTGTAATCATTAACTTTAGTCTATGCAGAATTTTGACTGGATCAAATGCATTTTTTTCCTGCATACTTAATGTTGTCAGGCTTCCGAATATGTATATTGAACTTCATTGGGAGGATGTACGGATTTCATTATTTATAGAGAAGAATGTTGTTTATTTTGTTGAGTGTTGTTGAGTGTAATGCAATTCGATTGCAATGAATTGGCACTTAGTTTTATGTTAGTCTACACTGCTCAATAACTACAAAATAAAAAAGACCAATATAAAAAAACAACTGTACTTAGCACCTCCAATACACGTGGCTTCCTATGTCATCTCTGACCTCCTTTGCTTCTCCGAAGTCCCTCTGATTTGTAAAAATGTCCACAATTCTAGTAACTCTTACGTAAGAGAAACAGCTTTGTATGTGTGCGTCCGCAGCTATTATAAAAAGGTAACCAGAGCTAAAGAGAAGTATTTAACACATCTAGATCAAGAGTATTGCAGAGTGGCCTTTTGTTATGATCATTATACATTCTATCTCACTTTCAGCTGAAAGGAGAAGTCAGAGCCTTTACAAGGTCAGGGGGTAGAGGGACCGATTTCACCTTGGTACCCTGCTTTTCAGAGTCTTGCATTTCTGCTGCAAAAGAAATGACGGCCTTGATCCAAGAAATGTATAATGAGTCAGCTAAACTGCGTCTCTACCACTAGATGGCGGCAGATGCTGGAGCTTTTTGGTAAAGGAAATGTGTATTTTTGATTCACAGAATATTTTCTGTTTTTTACGTAGAACGAAGGGCAATTCAAAGTATGGGGCATATTATCAAGAACAGCGTTAAAATTATCGCCGCTTAAGCGGCAGAAGACTGCCGCTAAAACGGCGATAATGGGCTTGATAATATGCCCTTGAGAATTCCAATAGAAGCCCAGGTTCACACCAGAACATGTGCTTCTATTGGAATTCTCAAGGGCATATTATCAAGCCCATTATCGCCGCTTTAGCGGCAGTTTCCTGCCGCTAAAGCGGCGATAATTTTAACGCCGTTCTTGATAATATGTCTCAGAGGGGCATATTAGCAACGCTTTGCGATAAATATCGAAAAGCGCGCTTAGCGCACATTTTTTTATCGCCAGCTATCGCTGGATTTTATCGCTGAGATAGCGCGTTATGAGCAACGCGTATCTCCAATGCGATAATTAATCCAGCGATAGCGGCGAAATGCCTATTCATCGCATGGAATCCAGCGCAAATAGGCCAGCGATAGGGAAATGCTTGCTGATATGCCCTGGTGGATTCAGCCCCACAATCCACCTCGCATTGTGTAGATAGGTAAGAAGTGTTCAGAGCAGATTTAAAAATTCCAGCGATGCATGCGGTGAGCGCGACTTATGTCATCGCTAACTGGGTCCGGGGCCTCATTGCTAATAGGGTATAGGTCTGTTAGTGGCTGTTTTTGTAGACTTTTGGTTGGGGATGCCTACTTTGCATGTCATTAGTGATAAATATCGCTGACATGCAAAGCGGCACCCAAAACGGTCGCTTTTGCCATGAAGCTGTCGCTATCAGTTGCTGGCGACAGCTTGCTTATAGGGCGATAAAAATATTGCCGCTTTAGCGGCAAAAAGTGCCGCTAAAGTGGCGCTACTGCCCTTGCTAATATGCCTCAGAGTTTCTTACCAAAGCCTGGTAAAAGCTCCTCGCAAGCCCGGCCAAGATTAGGGCTGTCTACAACCCTGAAGCCTTGAAGATCTGGAGGAGCATACAGAATCTGCAATGTCATGCCTTAACTGGTCTTCCCCTTTCTTCAGGATTAGACAGTTTCCAATATTATTACAGTTTAATTTTTTTTAATAAGGTTATAGTTGACTCGAACGCTTGTAGGCACCACAGTTAACTGAGCCATGTTCTGCGTATGCACTGAGTTGGAAGAAAATGAGAATGCACGGTGACTTTGTTTCCTCTGTTAGTATCCTGTACTCCACTAGGTTTGGACATTGTTGGTCAGGAATGCGATCGTTTATTTTCTAGACTTCCCATTTTAATGTGGATTGTACAGCAGGTTGCTCTGTCGAGAGATATCACATTCTGTCCTGACACTCAAAGGGGCATATTATCAAGCATGGAGTTAAAATTATCGCCGCCTTAGCGGCAGAAAACTGCCGCTAAAGCGGCGATAATGGGCTTGATAATATGCCGTAGAGATTTCCAATAGAAGCCCATATTGTCACCAAAACATGGGCTTCTATGGGAATTCTCATGGGCATATTATCAAGCCCATTATCGCCGCTAAACCGGCGATAATTTTAACTCTGTTTCTTGATAATATGCCCCATAGTGTTATGAGCTCGTGGAAGTATGCGCTCAATCAACGGGAAAGGCCTCAGCTACACAGCAGAGTTAACCAGGTGAAGGGCTAACTAACCGTAATCACTTTAAGGTAATAGAGGCTCCCAAAGTCCTGCGTTGGCATCAAGGAGGCAGTTGGCTGAACTAACAGGCACTACTAGGCAACATAATAGGTAAATATACTTTCGTCAGTACTGATGGCCATCGTCAATTCGGGATTGGCTTAGAAATACGTTTCATCTTTGATCTATGGGGTAATTAAGTAGCGGTCGTTTACAGCGTTTAGAAAAGGCGTAAATGCCATATGAAGTGCTGTGTAAAAATTGCATTATGAATATTCATGTGATGCCATTTTTATTTCAGTGCCTTGGTCGTGTAACATATTCAAAGTAATTAGATAACAGTTAAATGCTACTGCCAGGGCCGGCTTTAGGACTGGTGGCGCCCTGTGCGACAATGTTCGTTGGCACCCCCCCCATGACTACCTCTGCCACAGATTCACACACTACCACCATTTGACAGTGCTTCTCAAGTCTCAATAACCACTGTCTCTTAGATTAATTTAGTTTTTAAGTGCGACTCATACCAGTTTAAGGTGTCAGAACACTTTACATCACACATGCACTGCACAATCATACATGTGTAAATGAGTGTATAGGAAATGTTACATAAGGCATGGGCCTACAAGGTGTAGGAGTAAAATGTCATGCATTCTGGTAGGCAGTATAGTTTAAGCAGCGACGGCCTGTGTAGGGCGTGTTACCGGGGCGGTGACGTGGTGCAGAGGAGGGGCAGGGTGGGGGGTTGCAAAATGCGTCATACGGGCGATTGCAGGTAAGTTACGAAAAAAATAAAGAAAACAAATTTTGTTGCGCGCGCTGCATCGCATTTGGCAACGAAATTAGTTTTATACGGGCCGTCGCTGAGTTTAAGAGTCCTTGGTCTGGAAAAACGCAATTTCAGAATTTAAAATGTGACACCAATGTTAGGGGCTTTCTCTAATAATAAGAATTGATTTCTACATATATGAACCCTTTTTGCAATATTAGTATAACGAAAGACTGGCAAAAAAAACCCACACATAGCTCTAACACATTCCTTGCTGTTTGCATGCAGCTCTTTGATGGCCGTTAATATATTAGGATTTTAACTTATACAAGTAACAACAGGATCGCTCGGACAAAAGCAGTAACCCATTGACCTATTTATATTTTATGCACTTTGTGATATGAATGGGACACGTAATTTGCAGCAGACATATTAGCCCTCTGCACCACGAGTCAACATTTCTTAGAGAAAACTCCGCCTCTCTCCAGGAAGAACATTAATCAGATGAGTTATCTTGACATTTTTATTGCTGGAACTAAGAACGCCGCATCAGCTGCTTCTAAAACAATAAACATGACGCCCCCACCCCAAGTCAGCGCCCGGTGCGATGGCACCGACCGCACCGCCCTAGAGCCGGCCTTGGCTACTGCTATGCGTGATCCTTTGAACCCGCCAGCCTCTTGCTGAGGAGGCAACGTTCTTCCGCTTTAGCCCCGCTCTGATTCATTATCTGCCTCTCAGTCACTTTTTTTTCTAGTCTCTCTATTCCCCAGATACTGAAATCACTCCTGTGTCTGGCTTAAATTTTTATCTAAAAGTGTGAGAAGCCATAAAATTATGGATGTGCAACAGAGATCGACTGAGCCATGCGGGACACTTGGCCCACGCTGAATGTGGCAAAGGTGGGCATTTTGTTCTCAATTTAAACCAGAGACTTTCCCAGTTGAACAGCTGTAATGTCTTTAACAGCTGTCTTGTCTTGAATCCTTGTGCATGGAATTACTTAATTAGTGTAATGGCAAGGGACCAAATAGATAAAAAAATTAATCAACAAAATAATATGAAAAAAATGAAATTAAACATTTCAAGTTAGCCAATTGCCATTGGGCCATTTTGCATGTAAGTGTCATTTCCTTACGTTATTTTAGCTCTATCAAAGCAACCTCAAAGGCAGTCTTTTTTATTTTTTCTATTACAAATTAACCTTAAACCTCTAACCTCATTGAATTGGTAATCCATATGTATATCTTGTGTCCTGAATGGGTAACAGGTCTAGAGACACCCCCTGCTGACTCTATGTAATGTTTTACCTTCCTAACCTCAATTTTGTTTCTTTCTTTTATTAAGAATAAAACTGTGTGGTGCCATTTTATGTGACACCTTTGGGGTGAAAATTGAACAAAGCCCTGAGCATTGCAAAATGAGACGAAGCAGTTGACAGCAAGATACAGACTGGAAAATCACTCATATTGACAATGAGAAGTGAATTTCATGTAGAGGAAACATGGATGGTGGTGGCAAAGACAGAGGCTTGGCTAATCAACGTTGTGCTTACCAAAATATTTGGGGGAAGATCAGCAACAACCGGCGATAATTATCGCTAGGCGCACTTAGCGCTAGGATAATTATCGCCGGCTAGCGTGGATTTACTATCGCTGAGCTAGCGTGCTATTAGCAACGCTTATCTCAAAAGCGATAAAAATCCTCGCGCTAACTGCCTAACGTGAGATTATCGCTGGAAACCCAGCGATAATCTCACGCAATGTGGGGTTAGCTTGTTGATAGGGCCCCACAAACTTAGCCATGATATCCACCTTCCAGAGGATATCATGGCTAAGTCAGTCCTGAAGCAGGCGTAAGGAAAGTAGCGAAAGCGGTTTATCGCTACTTTTCTTGCCGCTATGCTTCATAGCGTGGGGCTTGATGATAGGAGAAATGTCACGTAGCGACATTTCTCCTGTCATGTCAGGTCAGGAACGCCTACTTTGCATCTCATTAGAGATGCTAAGCTGGGCGTTAGGAATTCCTGCGCTAACGCAAGTTTTCACGCGTCAGCGTGAGCTTGCTGATTAGGTGATAAAATTATCGCCGCTTTCGGCCGAAAATGGCCGCAAAAGCGGCGATAGTTCTATCGCCTCGCCTTGCTGAGTTGCCCCATGATTGGGTAGGGTAGTCCAAGCCTAAGAGACTCTCTTATGTTGTGTGAAAGGCAGCTTTAATGAAACAGCCACACTGCTAATAATTATAATGTGCCATAGTGCCTCAAAACTACTATAGCCCCGCCTCACTAACAGAGTCATCGTCTGTAACCATCCCCACATAAACCTACCCCTTTGTCCATACCATGCAGCTGCCCAAGCATATAACAGCCCCCTTAGCACCCTTCTCTGCCTGTCACTATCCTTTACATAGGACAATTGGCTTCTTAAAACTTTCAGAGCATCAGGTGTCTATACTGCCGCCCTCATCCACTCCCCGAGCTTGATTAACAGTCCAGACGTTTAGCCACCCATCTATCAGCCACTACCAACATAAAAACCAACCCTCACTCCTTTCTTGTAAGTGATTCTGGGTCAGTCCCCACCAGCAGAGGTAGGGTGGGTGTAACGAAACTTGAGGGCTCCCCTGCAAATTGAACGGAGGGGCCCCCTTCTGGACTTACTCTGGAGCTCCCATGTCTGGGCACAGCACTGAGGGGGCCCCCTGGAGCTCAGGGTCCCCCACACTGCAGCGGCTCTGGGGGCCTTTGTTATGCCACTGGTCACAGATATACCCACAATGTGCACAGGGGAAGGCAAGGAAGAGGAAGATTTCCCTTGTGAACCCTAAA
Organism: Triturus cristatus; assembly: GCF_964204655.1. Classification (NCBI taxonomy): domain Eukaryota; kingdom Metazoa; phylum Chordata; class Amphibia; order Caudata; family Salamandridae; genus Triturus; species Triturus cristatus. Next base: position 830,673,982 of record NC_140589.1, on the reverse strand, counting down.
CAAATCCTTCTAACCTCACCCCTACTGCAGTCAATCAGCTTCCTTGTACCCCCACCAGCCAGCACCAGTTGCCCAAAGCACCCGATCATATAATGGTATAAGCCCATCGCCACCCAGGCACTCCCACTGAGTGGAAGAACTGAGTGCAAGAACAATAGACTATCTTACAATGTATAAAAGGCTGCTATAATGAGAACAGGACGAACATTTAGTATTGTTAACGCTGCATATTGTTGCAAAATCAAATAAAGAACACCTCGCTAATACAATCACCATCACAAACTACCATCACATCATCCTTGAACTACCGTCTTGACCCCTGTTATGCAACTGTTTACACCTATCAGACCCCCAATCATCTCTGTTTGCCCCTATTCTATGCTTAGGATCTTCGTCTTCTTAAAACTTTCAGAGCCTCATGATTCCATACTGTCCCAAACCCCCTCCGAGAGTGGGCCCACCCATTCAGGAGTGTAGGCAACCCTTCTATATCTCTACTACATGTCTCGAACTGCACCACCCAAGAAAACCATAGCACAAGCGTTTACTTGCCCAAACCCCATACTTTCTTCCATCTCCCAACCAAAACCACAATCCCAAAAATCCAACTCATTTCCTACTTACAAGCAGTGCACCCATCCCTGTGAAACATCTTGTAATCTTCATTCCTAAAATCCCTAAGCACCAGAGAATTAAAACCTTCCAATTTCTTCCTCTGCATCTTCCTCCAGGCCCTTTCTAATGTACTAACCTCTCTGTCCCATGCCTGTCCTTCTTGATGCAGCTTTGGGCAAACAACTGAAGTTCTACTTCACTACCTCTTCACCTCTTTGTAATCATTCTTGATCTTTTTAAGAAAGAGCCACTCCTGAGGTTCTATTATGAAAGTACCATAGGGCGCAATGGACATTTGTGCCTGCTTTGGGTGCCCAGGGCACTTTGGTAATGCGGAACGGACTGCAGACACTTGTGCAGCTCCTTCTGTGATGCCGATAGCGCGGGTGCAATTAAAGCTCCAGCGCTATCGTCAGAGGGCATTTTCCTCATTTGCATGGGGGCTTGCCACGAGGCACGCTGACAGTGCACCACCTAAAATGTTGCCCACTGTGAGTGTGCCTCTTGAAAGCAGCCCTCTGGAGGGGAGAAAGGTGTTCTCATGGACCCCGCAGACATCCCCTTGTAGGCGGGTGCAGTCACTTATTGCACCCGCCTGCAAGGGGATCTTTAATCCCCTTTAAAAGTGCAAGCGGGTTGCCACCTGCACTGTGAAAACAAGGAGCAGCCTTAAAGCAGCCGCTCCATTTTGCACATGAATGCGCTGCCCCAGGACAGCATGAGTTTGCGGCTGCCCTGGGGGAAGCGCATTCTATGTAATAGGGTGCACTTTTCCTTTTTGCCCCCGGCACACCTATTTTGATGTGCACCAGGTGCAAACAGGGAAAGTTTACCGTTTACATAATAGGGCCCCCTGGTAGCTGTGACAAATCATTCCCACAAAATTGCACCACTAGCAAATCTGGCAACTCTGCAGTTGTTTCCAACTCTACAAATGTATGCAATTACTGACTTTAGCCCATACTCCCTTCTCATCCAACAATCTCCTCTCCCCTTTCCACACAGGACACCAACTGCTTCCCAAAATATGGCTTTATGAGCCATCCAGTTAATAAACGAATGACTGCAAATCCACACCATTGATCCGATTTCCTGTTGACCCCTCATGCAACTGACATAGGCAAGAAAGAGAAAACATGTTAAGAAAATACCCCAACTTCCTCTTCTCCATCCCTTCTACAATCCTAATGCACAACCTAGCTTCACGTGCCTGCATGCTCACTCTTAACTCTACCTCTTAATACCATGTACCTCCCTCTCAGAAATCTCCAAGTCAATCAACTCTATAGTTACTACTGTCCTAAATGATTATTTCTGATCTTCGTTAAACAAACTCTGTGCCCTTCCCCCTCTGATCAACCTTTCAAAACTGCAATCTAATAATTATGCTATGCTCCCTCTTTTGCACTCCTTAACATCCCTGCATGCATTGCCCTCCCCAGCAATTGCAACACCCTAAGTCACCAGAAAAAAACATCTGCTACATACACAAACTGGACATCACCAATTGTTATTCACTCACACACACATTCCCTTAAAGCCCCCAAGAAGTCCTGTAGCAATCACATATTTATTGGACAGCTTGCCCTGCTTTGCCCCCCTTTTTCACTTGCCTATCCCTGAAGCATCCTACACCCCATTCCCGCCACACATAGGTCTTAGCCCCAGAAAAACTTTCTGCAGAATGTAATCTCCACTAACTTCTTTTTAAAAGGCATTAGCTATACACCTTTTCCCATCATTTGCAACATAGAAGACAAGACACCCTTGCTCTTTCCTACTACACATTCTCTCGCTACATTATTGCTCCTTTAAGGTCCACTCTCCAGAAATCCTAACTTGGCCTGCCTGTATGCCCTCTCCATAGTCTACACTAATGCTTTTTCATCAGTTGTAGTATTCTCACTTGCCAAGCTACCACAATTATGTTGGCATTCTTCTCTTCATCTTCGCAACCTCCATCACCAGCCCATGGAACTTCTGCCACTGCAAATGTGACAATGCAACCACTATTTTGTACTCAAAACCGACCACATGCCAAATAAAATATTAAGAAACCCAACACTATCAGCAACCTCAGTATCCTCTCACCTCCAGCTGTCTGTGTCCTAACTGTCTCAACTAGAGCTATGAAACCCTAACTGTCTCAGCTATGTAACCCAGGTAAGGTTAACCTTCTTGTTTGTCATCACCAATCTCCAACACACAAAAACCAGCACTTGTGTTATTTCAGCCCTAGCTATCTGCCTGTTAACCATCTCAACTACTGCCATGTTATCCACATTAAATTTAGCGTTCATCTTTGCTAACGTAGAATCTATTAACACCAAAGCCACCACAAGTTGAAAAAGAATTCCAAAAAGGTTATGCTGCGCCCTTCCCTCACCAATTGCCTCCACCATCGGCTCCTCACACCATCCTCCCTGTCTATATCAAGTAAAACATCCTGCTGTGCTGCATCAGAATACATTTGAACACTTCACCCTTATTCAACTCCATGTCCTAAATTGAAACTCCATTGACAAACCTCAAAAATGCCCACCACACTTCCAAGTCACTTTTCACAGCAGCCCTTAAACACACCATGTGAGGCAGGTACTCTGCGCCTGACATTGCCAAACCAATTATTCCTGAACCATCTGCCATGCATATTTCAAGTGCCCTGGCAAATGTTGTGCTTTCCTCAACTCCAACTTATCAACCAATACCAACTCATTAAGCAGCGGCAGCCGAACCTCAAATTCTTCTTTGGCAATTACCTCTCCAGCTTCACAAAATGTAACTCATTAAACATACATTTTATACACATACTGGAATTTTCTGTTTTCTGGTGCCAAAGACACCCTGACATTAGACATAAAATCCTTAAGAACCCTCAATGCATCTCTGCTTTCTCCTGAACCCAAGTAGCCTAGGAAAAAAAAATATTCAAATAATGTGTAGCCTTATCCAAACCAATCACCACTGAGAATACCCTCTCCCAAAAGGTGCTAGGCATCTCAAGGAGCCCACACAACGCAGAGCATCCATCAGCAGTCTTTTGTCCACATAGATTGTTCCCTCAAATTGCACCCCTAACAAATGAACGTTATCTTGATGCAGCGGCAAACAACCTTTATATTATGCTTGGCAATTTCTGCACCTTGTGTTACAAATGATATTTATTGGAATAAGAATTCTATTGTGTTATTAAGAAAATGGTTGTGCCCGGCAATATTTGTCTTTCTCTCACTTATCGGACTAGTGCATACATCACTTTGTCATTTTACTGTCTTGTCCTGCCACCCAGGGGTGGACCAGCACTTGTTGCACCTCAGACCACAAGGATTGCTCTGATACAGATAAGACCACAGACAGTTCGAAGAAGAGTTCGTCTAGCTCAAGGTCAACATGCCTGCTTGGAGGAGAATGTACATGACTTCTTGCACAACAACTCTAGGTGGATACCTATCTTGTGTGGGCAAGTTGGCTTTTAACACACAGATTGGGTTTGAGCCTGGATATCACTTGTGAACTTCTTTTGTGGCAGAAGCCCATCTTGCACTGACATCTGATAACACCCGTCTATGACAAGCATAAAAGGTGACATGTCAGTGCTTCAGTGAACTTTCAGCCGTGCTTAGGGTTTCGCACTCAGTTTCTGGAGTTATTGTGGGCCTCAGTACTGGTCTTCCTGTTTTTCTTATCAATAATATATGCTCTATGTGGTTACCTAGCTTCAGTGTCGTCTCTATTCCTTCCAGAGGAGCAAATATTAGCATTACTCTGTTAGCAGTTGTGACTCCTTCACCTTTGTGGCTTGCTCAGCCCCATTTCCCTTGTGGTGGATGGTGTAGTGTGAGTTAGGATGCCCAGAATGAACAGAGAAAGTGTTCTATAATAAATGGTCTGCATTTCCCTACCAATCCAACCATTCATGTTTGTGTACATCACCAAACTCCTCGTTTGTAATAAAATCATTCACTGCCCCATCAGTCAAGACAGGTGATGTAAAATGTTCCACTGCTGCCTTTTTTGGGTGCCAATCATAATAATGATAGTTAGAACTGTTAGCCTGAGGGTGGCCTCCCTTCAAATGTTTTGCCTGTTTTCCTCCATTTTTGCTGAAATTTGTCTTTGCTGGCCTTAGGACAAGTGCCAAAATACTTGTGCTCACTTCCTTAAACATGGTAAAATTGGCTTACACCTGATTGACATATTTAATTCACTTATAAGCCTCTTGTTGAGTGGTATGCCATAAACCCAGGGCCTGTGAATTGAGCGGTACTAGTGGGTTGGCAGCACTCATTGTTTCATCCACTTACGTAGCTGTTTAAAACATGGCCATTGCAGCTTGAATACAGTTTTTAACTGCCAGTTCAATTTGGCAATATAACCCCTTGTCGCCAAGCCTGAATCTCCCCTTTTATTGCATATGAGTCACACCTAAGGTAGGCCCTAGGTAGTTTGGGCATGCCCTTTTAAGTTTTACATGTCCCCGTAGTAAAGAAATCCTAAATTAGTTTTTCACTACTGTGAGGCATACCTTTCACATAAGATAACATTGGGTTGGCTTATTACATTTAATAAATGCTAACTTTTGACTAGGAGCAGATCAGCGTTTCATAATTGGTATCTATGAAATTGTAATTAAAAATTGCCTTTAATGGTAAGGTCAGATTTTAAATTACAATTTTGAAAATTCCACTTTTAGAAAGTTGGCATTTTTATTCCCTCTGCCATTTGGTGTCTGAAGCCTGTCCTAGGTCACATGACTGGATATAGTTGGCAGTTAGAATTTGGGAATTCCTCACAGACAGTCACACAATAGAGAAATTAGCTGTGCCTGAATGGGCCATCTGCTGGAAGGAATGGGGGCTAGGAACTGGGCATAGCCCCACTTGCAATTGAACAGGCTGTGCTTTGCCTACACACACAGGTCTTGCCACCACTTCATTGTTCCTGCAGCCACTTAGGAGCCAGGGCAGGGTTGTCAGGGAATTCCAAGCACCACGAAGAGAAACTTCGCCTACTGCAAGGAAGGCACCAGGTATAAAAATAGGACCCTCAGACTTGCTCATTAGTGTTTATATCTTTTGAGCTCTGTTATTAATTGTGCCCCTAACTGAGTGATGAAACTCAAATAGGACTTCTGGCCTTGTCCTCTTTCCCCTTTGCTGCTTTCCATCGTCTTTTCCGTAGCTTCTGCTGTCCCCTTTCTCCCTGTCAGATCCAAATTTTCTTTTAGCTTAACTGTTTCTGCCAGCCCCTCTTTTCCCAGCTCCGTATCTATGCACTTGTTCAGCCGATGTTGCGTACTGTTCTACTACCACTGTCTCTTCCCACTCTAACATGCCATGCCACTGTGGTCTCACTCCAATACCTCTGTTTCCATGTGCTCCACAACTTCTCCAAACCTGCTGAGATCAATTCATTGTTCCCCCTAGCAGCAATACACTTCTGTTTGCCACTGTGTCTGCTCCACCAACCTTAATCCAATAGGCTCCAGCTCCTCGCTAGACTTTGGGAGACACCAACCACACTCTTACTGGCACTACCCCAATTTCTCAGTCTTCCACCATGACCTCTCTCCTACCTCCAACAACTTCCCCAGTCAATGGTTCTACTTTATCTCCAACTGCTCCATATTCTCTTCTGTGACTTCCTCCTCTTCTACCTCCACCACATAGTCCAACTCCTCATCCCCATTTTGCCACATCTCCGTTGCCCTTGCAATGAGCCCCAGCCTCTCTCCACCACCTAGAGTCTGTCATCTGAACTATGACCAACACAGACCTGTCCCAGTCTTTGGGAAAATACCAGGGAGCCATTCATTATTCTGCCACACTTTGACTTCTTTAACATACCTGCTCTTACACACCTGACACAATGGATCGTTTGGGGACCTGTGAACCTTCTCAAAATCCCCGGGGTAATTCCAAAACACACTGTGCCCTTTCCCTATCCTCTCTACACCAATTGTTACATCCATCCATCTGCCTATACCCCCCACAACCCCCTTTAACCAGTATATCCCTCATTCTAAGCTCCCCTACTTAACTTCATCCCTTCCCTCAACCTGCAACCTGCCAAATTGACAGCCCCGTTCTGCCCAGTGCTGACCTCTTCACCTAACTGCTGTACATGCCTTCTACCTTTTGACCTTCCCTCTTTCATCAACAGTGGGGTAATTCACTAGCCTTAACCAAGTCGACTCCTCACCCTTCTCTCCTCCCTTATCACTAACTGCACTTCACTATTGGACATCCCCACAACCGCACTCAAGGGTGCCACTCCCACATCACACCTTGGGAGTACTTAACTCAAAGACTCTTACTCTCTCTCCCAGACTGGCAAAATGTCCTTTTCCCTCACCTGAGTTTTTTCCCTGCGGCCGGAGTGAGTTCCTTTCTAGCATCACCTGTTTGCCACTGCCTATGAAACCTCCCTGCCCTTCTCCTTGCTCATGTCTCTGGTCCCCACTAACTCCAGCTTGGAACTCCACTGAAGTGCACCAACACCATTCCACTGCTCAAGCACATGTACAACTGCTTTCCTTGAAACCGGACCACACACAACTTTCCTTCCACTGCTCTAGTTTATCCATAATCCCCAAGCCCCAGTGCATGGCAGTATATAAACCATCCCTGCTTCCATGACACATGTTGGTGCACGCTTTTGGGCCTAACACAGCCAACCTCACCATCCTCCCTCATCTTGGACACCAGGAAATCACCGCTCCACTCTTCACGCTTCACACGGCATCTTCAGCCCTGCAGTGAGTTTATCCTCCTTTATCAAGAAGTAAAAGCAGTGAATACAGTGTTTGTGTGTATGTGTGAGGGAAAAGGTAATTTCAAATGCAAATAAAATACTTTAGGCCTGATTACGAGTTCCTCATAATATTCCTGCTTATGTGTTAACCCCTGTTTACGCACGTTTCAGAATTACGAGTTTAAAGGGATTTAGCACATCAAATAATTATCTGATGCATTTAATAACTCAACCTTCATTACCTTTCATAAGCTCAAACCTGCTGAAAATTAACAGGGGAAAACATATGGTATTTACTATATTATGCTGATTTTGTTGTGCTTATCACCAAAATCTACATGTTATCCACCATGAACTCGTTAAAGGAGTTTTTTATTGCACCCCATTGTATCATCATTTATCAGGGGCAATAAATAAAGCCTCAGCTTGTAATCAGACTCTTAGGGGCTGATTAAAATGTACTCTTTAGGAAAGGCTCCAGATAGGATTCAGTATTGCAAAATCTGATTTGGAACCGTTGTTTCCTACCGAATCATACAGATTTCCCTACGACCGATTAAGATGCCTGGAAACCATTTGAGCAGACAGAATTGGTTCAGAAAGGCTTCTGGACAGCTCTATGGACACGGTTTCCGGATGGGCGATTAAGATGACCAATTCGGACAGCCGTTCCAATTCGGTTTGCTCAAAACGGAACGTCTGTCAGAAACTGTCTTTGGGGGCCCGTTGTGGGCCCCCCTTCATATGGAGACATATGAATATAGCCCGTGGGGGTACCCAAGCAACTCCTCATCCGAACCATGCACAATGTGGCAGGCACCATGGGGTGCCTGTTACAGGGTGCAAGGTTTTCCCCAACCGCCCCTTTTTTCAATGGGTACCTGTGTTCTCGTTCGGAACACAGACTCCCATTGAAGCCAATGCGAGTCAGAACGAACGATGTTGAGAAGCATTGTAATTGATCGTCTGGACTCACAGACCCAATTTGTTCGGAAGCTATTCCGGAACCGATTCGTTCAGGACAGTTTCCTAATGATATCGTAATTGGGCTCTTAGATGGGAGAAAAACCTAAGACTCCTTTCCCAAAATCAAAAAAAATATCTTCAATATGAACTACCCATGCCTGTTATTTAAACATAATGTTTAGAAATGTTATTTGAAGTTTTTCTGAGGGCTTTTTGTGGACATTATGTAAATTCTACATTATAAAGAACCTTCACTCACAGAAAGGTCGGTTAAAATCTCTAGACAAAATAGCTAAATATTTCAATCCAATAACACACTCATTTGCAGGAATGAAAAACATCTTTCAAAATAATTTGCAGAAAATTGAATACTTTTTTTCTTACCAGAATTTATAGCAGTCAACCAACAGTTCAGACATATGCGCCAGATGTATGAACTAAACATGATATAACGTGAACGCTCACAAAAAGCACAGAGTTAGGCCAGTAGAAGATGCAAAGAGAGCAAACTATGTTTCATAAGTAAAAGTTATTCTGTTAATGGGACAACAAAATGGAACACTCGGGTGCCGATTCCGATCCTGTAAAACCCGGGTACGATTCGTCGTACGGAGCGTATTCTCCATACGACTCGTACCCGGGAAACCAACCGTACAATCCGGCAACTACGATTCGTACAGAAATACCATTTCCGTACGAATCGTACAAAACACCGTACGGCTAAAAAATACCAACAAGTCTGATCCTGGACAGCGCGTACGTGACGTCCATACGGAGTCAGGCAACATTTTACGGACCAGCAAGTACGATTCGTCCCTACGTCACTCCGCACAGCTATTTTTTACGGCAGCCAAAAATTGCCGGAAAACTGAGTCCGACACGAAAACGGAGCCCCGGTACGCGACGGACAGCCATGGACCCCATCCTACGTGTCATCCCGGCCCTCTTAGCCTACGACCTGGTGCACCGAACCCAACGCACACGCTGCAGAAGGTGAGAACAACACCCAGGGGCCAAGGGGGGGTGAGGGGCAGGAAACATACCCCATACCCAAATTAAAACCTACAATAATGAGGACATACATTACCTCAAGGGTCCGGTCACTCCAGGGGGCGTGTCCACCAATTCCTGCGTCACGCACCAACGGAAGTGGATGTGTACGCCTACCCCTATGGCAACACTACAATAGTGATACGCACCGTACACACACATACATAGCGTGGGTACGGTCCGTAGCACTATATTAGTGGTGCCGTGGGGGTACGCGTGGTACGGACCGTACACACGCCCCCAGAGCGTGTGTACGGTCTGTATCACCATTGTACTGGTGCCGTAGGGGTACGCATTGTACGGACCATACACACGCCTTCAGAGCGTGTGTATGGTCCCTATCTCCATTGTAGTGGTGCCGTAGGGGTATGCGTGGTACTGACCGTACACACGCCCTCAGAGTGTGTGTACGGTCCGTAGCACCATTGGAGTGGTGCCGTAGGGGTACGCGTGGAACGGACCATGCACACGCTCACAGGGCGTGTGTACGGGCCGTACCATGCCTACCCCTACAGCACCACTACTATAGTGATACGGACCGCACCCACGCATACATAGCGTGGGTACGGGCCGTATCACCATTGTATTTGTGCCGTAGGGGTACGGGTGGTACGGACCGTACACACCCCATGAATGCGGGGGTACGGTCCGTATCACACGTACCGCTACGGCACCAGTACATTTTGGATACAAGGCGTACACATGCCACGAATGTTGGCCTACGGCCTGGTGCAGCATATTACCACTATATTGGTGTGTGTGTAGGCCCAGGACAGCAGTGTACTGCACCAAGGGGGTGGCTGGCTGGCTGTATAGGATTCCCAGCAGTTGACAGACATGTGAGGGGTGGGTGCATATCACTCCCAGCAGTGGACAGACATGTGAGGGGTGGGTGCAGAGGAATCCCAGAAGTGGACAGACATATGAGGGGTGAGTGCATATCACTCCCAGCAGTGGACAAACATGTGAGGGGTGGGTGCAAAGGACCCCCAGCAGTGGCCTGCAATATGAGGGGTGGGTGCATACCACTCCCAGCAGTGGACAGACATGTGAGGGGTGGGTGCAGAGGACTCCCAGCAGTGGACAAAGACATGGGGGTGGGTGCATATCACTCTCAGCAGTGGACAGACATGTGAGGGGTGGGTGCAGAGGACTCCCAGCAGTGGACAGACATGTGAGGGGTGGGTGCAGAGGACTCCCAGCAGTGACCTGCAACATGAGGGGTGGGTGCATATCACTCCCAACAGTGGACAGACATGTGAGGGGTGGGTGCAGAGGACTCCCAGCAGTGGACAGACATGTGAGGGGTGGGTGCAGAGGACTCCCAGCAGTGGCCTGCAATATGAGGGGTGGGTGCATATCACTCCCAGCAGTGGACAGACATGTGAGGGGTGTGTGCATATAACTCCCTGCAGTGAACAGACATGGGGGTGTACATCATTATCAGATGACCACAAATACATGGGTGTATGTACGCATCCCTAGACATGTGAGGGGTGGGTGCAGAGGACTCCCAGCAGTGGACAGAGACATGGGGGGTGTACATCATTATCAGATGACCACAAATCCATGGGTGTATGTACGCATCCCTAACTGTGGACAATGATGATATTGCCATAACAACACATCACTGACAGCAGTGTCCAACTCCCAGGAGGATGGATGTCACTCCCCCACTGCATGACACACCACATATGGGTGTGAGGACAAATAACACATGCATACCCACCCCTGGCGGATGCAGCACAATACACACAGAGAGATCATGCCACAATACTGTATAGTCATGTCACTGCCTACTAAACTAAGAGAGCCAAAGGGAACACACACTGTCATGCACATCCCAGGACTGATAGGAATGTTCAGGTGCTGGGCCAGCCACCAAGATGTTGTCTCTCATGGAAGGACTAGGGTGGAGTTCCCACAGATACAATGCCCACAATTGTGAGTCATGTGCCCAAATACCCTGCAGAAAAAGTACCATATGTGTGCTAGGCCAGGAGTACACACATGCATGTGCTGAAAAGGGAGAATTTCTCCATGAAGGCATTTCGACATACTCAATACACAAGTACAGTGACTAGCAAGGATGGCACAGACGATGCAGCCGGAGACATTGCTGAGCAGGCATGGCCATAGTTGAAGGGATCCGTCACCAACAAAGGAAGTGTAGACACAGGTCAGCACAACAATTGTGCAACTCTTTGCAGGGAAGATGTTAGGTGCCACAGAGGAAGGAACACTCCTTGGGACAATGTCTCAAAACCAAAATAACACACACTAACAATGATCATTTGCAGAGACCTTGTGATGGCACGCAGAAACCATGGTCCACCTCATGACCATCAGAGTAGAACATTTCTCAGAACCATAACGCATTACCATTACATCAACTCCAGGAGCATCAGCACCAACATCAATACCTGAAATGCAATAGTGTGCAAAGTAAAAATAAATGCTTTATTCAGCATAAAATAAAAAACATGAAATGACACTATATACAAAGGCCAATGGCCAGTCCACAATAGAAGTCCTTGGGGGGACACATGGGCACGGGTCTCCCCTAGTTTGCCTGCACATTGGAACCCTCAGGTTCGTCGACCGGAGGGGGGGGGCATCATGCGGGGAAGGACCAGGCACCGCAGGGACAGGAGGGGGAAGGGCAGGTGTGGTGGATGCAGGGGTGGACGTCTCCAACGCAGGGGGTGGGGCAGCGGCAAAGGTGAATGTTAGCACGTCGCTGCACAGTGCTGCCAGGGGGTCCAGGGTAAGCCCTGCACCGGAAGAAACCCCAGGGCCAACGGAGGTGGGGTGGCCGAGGGGGGGGTGGGCGAGGGATGGGGTGCAGCGCCCATGGGGGAGGGGGTGGACAGGGGGGAGGACATGACTACCCTGGCCGGGGACTTCCTCGCTTGCGGGGTGGTGTCACAGTGTGGGTGATGGCCAGCTCTTCTGGTGTCAGTTTGGCAGGAGAGCCAAGGGGACTGCTTTTGGAGGGACTGGGTTGTGAGGCCTGCGGGCTCAGACTGTGGCTGCGTGCATGCCTTTTTGCCCCAGACCCAGTGGGTGTGCCTACATCCCTCTGAGTGTGCGTGACAGGATGTGTGCACTTGCCCTTACTTGGTGGTGTGCTGCCTGTGTCTGGGTGCGCATGGGACAGGTATGGGAGAGGGAAGTGTGGATGGGGCTGGGGTAGGTGGGGACGAAGCGCTGCAGGAGACTCACTGTTGCCGTCAGTGAAGAGTCCATGGACCGCAGAAACCTGCGTTGTTTAGACATCGATGCTGACATCTGTGTTAGCAGTGTGGTGTGGCCATGGAGGACAGTCAGCACCGATGCCTGCCCAACCTGCAACTGCCGCAGTATATCCACAGACTCTGCACTGAGGGCAGCAGGGGAGACAGGGGCAGGGGGTGTGGTGCCTGTCCCAAGGGAGACATGGTGGTGCCCTGCACGGACAGAAGGGACCGGAGCAACTGGGAGGGAGGTGATGGGAATGGAGGGGGCGGGGACAAATGTTGGGCTGCTGCCAGGTGTTGTAGCAACCTCCGCCCCCTCGATGAGGTCAGCCTCGGACCCGTCTGCATCGTAGTTGGATTCGCCACCAGACAGGTCCTCTGACTGACTCCCCTCACCCTCCCTGCCACTGGCTCCCGCAGACTCGCCAGCACTGGTGGCACTGGTGCTGGGTCCCTCCTCCAGGTCCGTGCCGGTGTCTCCCTCGGTTTCCAATGATGATGCTGTGTGCAAGGTGAAGATACAGAAAAACATCAGTCACCTGTATACATCTGACACATGAGTACAAAAACAATAGGTCACAGTGCATATCATGCAATGCATCATGAGTAACAGCTACTCCGCACATATGTAAGCCCTGTACTCCCCAGTTGGTAGACCCACCATGCCACTTGGACACAAGGAACAATAGGACACACCAGTCCAAAACTTGAATGAGAAAACACTGAGGAGCTAGTGTCTGGGAACAGGTGAGCACAGCAATACAATGAAGTCATGCCACCTCTTGTTTACCCTGAAAGAAACAGTAGTGGTGCCCCCAAGGCAAAGTAACACACCTCAATACCAAAGGTGTCCCCACACTCAGAGACCTGTAAGTACTTTGGAACACATAACGAAAAAAAGTGTGTCCCTTGGGAATCACAATACTTGACACAATCGACATGGTCAGAATGTGGGAATGTGCAATTTTGTGAACAGAACACACATGTGCCTTCATAACAGATGGCTCCCAAGGAGGTGCACAAAAAACAAACGACAGTTACCAAGTCATTGAAGAAGCTGGTAGCCTTCTTGAAAGAAGCCACTGTTAGAAAGAAATGTAGTTGCAGAAAGTACATATACATGGGCCCATGGAGGGCTTGATGACTTCACACTTGTAAGTTGGTATCACCACAACCAAGGACCTACCCAATTTCAACAACACTGGAGTAACATGTATATGTATAATCAGAAAAACAGTCTTATTAGAACAGTGCCTTATTTAAAATTGTGCCAGTGTGTTCCCTGAAAGTGTAAAGGTGGTTTGGTGTTCACTTCCTTGGGAGACATCTGTCATGCAGGCACATTATTGTTCTCAACAACAAAACATCAAACTAAAGCATAGAAAACATGAAGACCTGTTGACAAGTGTTGTGAGTGCCAAGGTACAATACCTTGTGACTAACAACTTGAATTATGTCAGTTGTCACATGGCCATCCGTTACCTGATGACACAGTTGCCAACACATCTGACCCACTGCCTGTCATGTGGAGTGGCACACATGTCCAAACCCAGGACAATGCATGAGCTAATGGGCCTGCTATTGTGTTGTAAAAAGGCATACCTGCACTGAGGAGACACCCCCATGGCAAGCCTGAATGTCCACACAGATGTCAGCACACAAAGACCAAACTATGTAGCATCTTGACCACACAGTGGTGCAAAACATGAATGAGCAGGAATCATGTATCTAAACAATTGATACATGCTGCAAAGCACAAACATTAAACCCTGCACAACAACACTGGGACACTGCACGTTGAGTCTCTGTCCAGCTAATTATCACACACAGGTCAGACTTGGCAAGGAGACATAAGGTCTGGCCATGTAGGCCTCGCCCGCACAAATCCCCCATACCTGAGACATTGTGATTGAGACAGAACAAGAAGTAAAACATCGTAATCAGGCTTTACTAAAATGTGCAGCAAGACTTCCCAAATGTACCCCACATCACCTTGTAAGGCTGCCAACACATATTCGTGACAAAGAACCATCAACAGATAGTTGTGAATAGACACACAGGCACTGCCCAGTGTGAGTATGCACAAGCCAAATGGGGTCTCCCTGTCCAGTGGACACATGTAGCACACTTTGGATAAATACAAATGAGGCCAGGGAACAATGCCACATAGGCAAACATATACTGAACACACTGAGAATGGACACAGTGTTGGATGACACACATGATTACGAGGCAAGGGTGTCTCAGGGGACTGTAGTGGGCACACTGCTCCTTGTTCCTGGAATGATCTGACTGTAACATGAGCAACCGTCCTGGCACTATGCATATCTCCCACTCATGCACATCATGTCTGAGGCCACAACATTGGTCATGCATGCCGCAAGGGTGTTCATTTGAAACCTCACACTCCCATGTTGAGACTCATCATCAGTGCCAACAAATATGGACCCCCAACAGAGTGAACAGGACAGGGCACAGGCAAGGTAACAACACATGTCACAGACCACCCTCCCACATGATGCTGAAAGCAATGTGCACTTGGATCAACTGGCAGGCTAGATGACCATGTGCAATTGTGATTACACACAGACCAGGGGACACATGTCAAGCAGGGGAAGGGACGAATAAGAGCACTGGTTGACATTGGGGAACAGAATATGCACTGCACATATAAACCCTGGCAGTGTATCCAGGCTACAGAGCACTTCCAAAAGATGGGGACACACAACACAACAAACAGACAGGTACCTACCCCCTCCTTGCTGCTGTCCCTCCTGTAACTGCCTATCCAGGTCAGGAAACTCCACCGCCAGGACACGCATCATGTGGGTGGTCAGGCGTCGGCACCCGCCATGGGGGCGTGGAGGTGAGAGCTCCAGCTGGACCCGGGTGATCCGCCGGGTCCAGCACCGGATGTCCTGCCACCGTTTTCTGACTTGGGCTAGGCGCCGACTGCGACCCCCGCCACTCTCACGGCCCTGACAATCCGCTTCCAGATCCCCCCCTTCTCGTAGGCAGTTACCTGTGAGGATGACAAAGTGAGACAACATCACTACACCTGCTCCATGTCACAGAGACAGAGGTTGTCATATGCACCCACCCCCATGTATCTGTCCACTGCTGGGAGTCCTCTGCACCCACCCCCATGTCTCTGTCCACTGCTGGGAGTCCTCTGCACCCACCCCCATGTCTCTGTCCACTGCTGGGAGTCCTCTGCATCCACCCATCAGATTGCAGGCCACTGCTGGTTGTCATATGCACCCACCCCCATGTCTCTGTCCACTGCTGGGAGTCATCTGCACCCACCCCTCATATTGCAGGCCACTGCTGGGAGACCTCTGCACTCACCCCCATGTCTCTGTCCACTGCTGGGAGTCCTCTGCACCCACCCCCATATCTCTGTCCACTGCTGGGAGTCCTCTACACCCACCCCTCAGATTGCAGGCCACTGCTGGTTGTCATATGCACCCATCCCAATGTCTCTGTCCACTGCTGGGAGTCCTCTGCACCCACCCCCATATCTCTGTCCACTGCTGGGAGTCCTCTGCACCCACCCCTCAGATTGCAGGCCACTGCTGGTTGTCATATGCACCCACCCCCATGTCTCTGTCCACTGCTGGGAGTCCTCTGCACCCACCCCTCAGATTGCAGGCCACTGCTGGTTGTCATATGCACCCACCCCCATGTCTCTGTCCACTGCTGGGAGTCCTCTGCACCCACCCCTCAGATTGCAGGCCACTGCTGGTTGTCACATGCACCCACCCCCATGTCTCTGTCCACTGCTGGGAGTCCTCTGCACCCACCCCTCATATCTCTGTCCACTGCTGGGAGTCCTGTGCACCCACCCCCATGTCTCTGTCCACTTCTGGGAGTCCTCTGAACCCACCCCTCAGATTGCAGGCCACTGCTGGTTGTCATATGCACCCACCCCATGTCTCTGTCCACTGCTGGGAGTCCTCTGCACCCACCCCTATATGTGTGGCCACTGCTGGTATTCATCTGCAGCCACCCCCATATGGCTGGACACTGCAGGTATTCATCTACAGCAACCCCTATAAGGCTGACCACTGCTGGGAGTCCTCTACAGCCACCCCTACATGTCTGGACACTGCTGGTATTGATCTGCAGCCACCCCCATATGGCTGGCCACTGCTGGGAATCCTCTGCACCTACCCACCCACCCCCTTGGAGCAGTACACTGCTGGCCTGGACCTACACACACACCAATATGAAGGTAACATGCAGGGCCAGACCGTAACCCCACATTCGTGGCGTGTGTACGCCTCGTATCCCAGATGTACTGGTGCCGTAGGGGTACGGGTGAAACGCACCGTACCCCCACATTCATTGTGTGTGTACGCATCTTATCACTATTGTTCTGGTGCTGTAGGGGTACGTGTGAAACGCACCGTACACACGCTTTCATTGTGTGTGTATGGCCCGTATCAGTGTTCTACTGGTGCTGTAGGGGTACGTGTGTAACGCACCATACCCACGCATTCATTGCGTGTGTACGGTCCGTATCACTATTGTACTGGTGCCGTAGGGGTACGTGTGAAACGCACCGTACCCACGCCTTCATTGCATGTGTACGGTCCATATCACTGTTCTACTGGTGCCACAGGGGTACGTGTGAAATGCACCGTACCCACGCATTCATTGCGTGTGTACGGTCCGTATCACTATTGTACTGGTGCCGTAGGGGTACGTGTGTAACGCACTATACCCACACATTCATTGCGTGTGTACGGTCCGTATCACTATTGTACTGGTGCCATAGGGGTACGTGTGCAACGCACCGTACACATCCGCTTCCGTTGTTGCGGTATGCAGGGGTTGCTGGCCACGCCCCCCAAGTGACCAGACCCTGGTGGTAATGTATGGGCTCCATATTATAGGTTTGGATTTGGGTATGGGGTATGTTTCCTGCCCCTCACCCCCACCCTGGCCCCTGGATGTTGTTCTCACCTTCTGCGGCTTGTGCATCAGGTCCTGTGCACCAGGTTGTAGGCTAGGAGGACCGGGATGACACGTACGATGGGGTTCATGGCGTGTACGTCGCGTACCGGGGCTCCGTTGCGTAGCGGTTCACGTAGGACTCTGCTTTTCCGGCTGTGTTTGGCTCCCGTAAAAAAAGAGCCGTACGGAGTGACGTAGGGACGAATCGTACTTGCTGGGCCGGAAACCGCTGCTTGAATACGTCCGGACGTCACGTACAAGCTGTTCCGGATCAGCATCGTTGTTTTTTTTGACCCGTACGGTCTTTTGTACAAAACGTACGGAAATAGGCTTTCTGTACGAATCGTACTTCCTAGGTTGTACGGAAAGTTTACCGGGTACGAGTCGTACGGAGAAAACGCTCCGTACAACGATTCGTACAGCCTTTTTCCAGGATTGGAATCGGCCCCTTAGTGTCCAAAATGTTTAAAAACATGTACTGTTATCGCACGTAATTTGCAGATATGACCATGATCTTCAAAAACTAAAATCGCAATTGATGCCAAGTTTTTGTATCTAAATCTCAAAGTCTAAACAGGTATGCTTTATAGATGCTGGCCATTATGTAGAGCCACATAATAACATCAAAGTCTCGTAATCCCAAAGCGAATATTACCAAATGATGACCTCTTAATAAAATGTCATCATACATGAGCATATATTTGCCAGATAAACAAACGTGGCTCAGTTTATTAAAATCTTATCTTATCTACTCACATATGACCAACATATGTGTGTGGGGGCCTGACTTATCGATTTGAAAATTACCACAAAAACTAGCCGCCATATTGAAAAACGAGAAGCACTGATCCTCATATATGGGGAAGAGTGCTGTCAAAGTAGCAAGTATAGGTTCAAACAAATTAACACGCATATTTGAATGTATGTGCCGATAATAGCAAGTAAAACAAGATAAGTACAACAGGTTAAGGGAAAGGATGTGTAAATGTATGGGCCAAGCATATCCATTGATTCCACTATTGTGCTGCATATTGAGATACAAACTTTTCCAAAATTTAACAAGGAGTATTCAAAATTGTACAGAAATTGTTCTCCAAAGAATATCTTATACAGAAGAATTTTTTTAGTAGATAGACAAGTCAGAGACAAAGCTAGAAATCAGTGAATAGCCAAAAGGAAAACAAAACAATAAAACAATAAACCACCATGACTGTGTGTTAAACAAAAATTGTCGGGATCGACAATTATAACAAAAAATTGTTTTACTGAGAAGCTGGTATATCTCTCCCAAATGGCACTCAAAAGAGGTCTGGGCATACCATACAGTAATATAGCATAGCTGAGTCATCAAACAAACACATTATTGTAGAAAGTAATGCATCTCCCCATACTCAAACGAGGTCTAGGCATACCATACAGTAATATAGCATAACTGAGTCATCAAACGAACACATTATTGTGGAAAGTAATGCATCTCCCCATCAGTATTATGTCCCAACAGGGTAGTTCTAAGGCGACAAATCCATTTGGACTCAGTCTGCCTCAACAGTAGCTGCCTATTACCGCCTCATCTGTTCATCGGGACATGATCAATTGCATGAAACCAAAAGGTGAGATAATCTGGATGTTCCCTGTAGTAGTGATCCATTATTGGGTATCTGTCATCCCTATTTTTGAGTGCCCTATGATGTTCTTGTATCCTTGAATTAAGGCACCGTATCGTGCTACCAACATAGACAGTACCACACTTGCAGCCGATTACATAGACCACATAGGTGGTGTTGCAGTTAACAAAATGCCCAATTGTGCACTGTTTTGATGAGTTATATGCAATTGTCTTAATTTTGTTCCTACCCCATGGGCAAACACTACACATCCCACAGGTATAGAAACCCTTTGGCTTCGGTGGTAACCATGTTTCTGTGTTTTTGGGGGTAACAACATAGCTCGGACATAGAGAATTTCTCAGTGACATCCCCCTCCTGTGTGTGATAGATGACCTGTCATCAATAAGCCAAGGGATTTCTGTCAAGAGGTGCCAATTCTGTCTGAAGATATTAAAAATCTTACTTCTATGTGTAGTATACTGAGTGACGACCTAGCCTTGTTATTAGTTTCACAGGTTCTCTTCTTTGATGGTTTGTCCCTGAGTATATCATCTCTGTTTGTCTGGTTAGCTCTGTATTCGGCTTTATTCAGGGTCCTCCAATCATAACCCCTTCTGAAGAATCTATTTTTGGTTGCAGCAATCTGGGAATTGAATGTCTCTTCCTTGCTGCAATTGCGCCTAATCCGTGTCATCTCCCCAAAGGGGATATTATTGATGACAGAACTCGGATGGGCTCTAGAGGCGTGCAGGATCCCATTACATGCTGTCTCCTTTCGAAACAGTGTGCTTTTTATGCTACCATGCTTAATGCAGAATTGAATATCTAGGAAGTGTATGCTTTCTCTGGTACAAGACATGGTAAGCTTAACATTAAAGGCATTCCTGTTAAGGATGGAAAAATATTGTTGCAGTTGTTCCTCTGATCCAGACCACAACAGATGACATCGTCTATGTACCTCTCCCAGAACACAATGTAATTGGTCCAGGGGGAAGCACCTTTGCCCCAGGCATGCTCCCTCTCATACCACCCCATGAAGAGGCAGGCATAAGAGGGAGAAAACCTGGAGCCCATCGCAGTCCCCTGCATCTGCTGGAACCAGCGATTATCAAAAAGAAAGTAGTTATTAGTTAGGATGATATCAATAATTTCCACCACCATCTCATTATACTCATACAGTTCTGCATCCTCCCTATCCAGGAAGGACTGCACCACCAGGATCACATATTTTCTCGATACATGTGTAAAGGCTTTCAACGTCAAAGGTGACAAACATAAGTTCCCCTGACCACTCAAAATCCTTGAACTCGATCAAAATATCCTTACTGTCCCTAACATAGGATGGTAAGTTAAGGACATACTTCTGCAATCTTAGGTCCACATATTCCCACCCCTGAAATGATAGGTCTACCTGGGGGGAATTTCCCTCCTTTATGAATCTTCAGTAAAATGTATATACAGGGGAAAGTTGGGCAATCCACCCGCAGGTACCCATATTCTTCTTCAGTTAACAGACATGTGTCCTTCCATTCATTGAGTCTCATGTTAATCATATTGGTAAGGCTAGGGATAGGGTTGGCATTAATTTCCCTATAACAATGAACATTGCTAAGCTGTCTATTGATTTCTTGCATGTAATCATGATGGTTCATTATAACGACGTTTCCGCCTTTGTCGGGTTCACTGATCACGATATTGGGATCTTTACTCAATCTATTTAAAGCTTGTCTTTCAGAGGCCGTGATGTTCTGGCCGATCCTTGGTACAAATTTGTTAGGTGCTTCCAGATTGTACAGCTCTTCTGAAACTTGATTAAAAAAGCATCAATGTTACGATGATACGAATTGGCAGGTATAAACTTGGACTTGGGACAAAGTCCACTGTCAACACTCTGATTCTGGGGGATGTCAAAGTCATTTAGTAAGGATGAGATATCAAACACCTCCTCCTCACTTAGTGGCAAAAGACATTGTATAACACGAATATCCCGGATAGTATGTGTCCCAGTCTGCCTGATTACAGCGGCTCCCCCCGATTCCACGGGCCTATTCGAAAAGTAATCTTTTAACTTGAGCACTCTTGTAAATTTGTATGGATCAATGTGTACATTCGTTAAGTCCCCACTTTATGTTGGGCAGAAATTCAAACCTTTACTTAATAATTTGACTTTGTCGTCATCAAGAATTTTATTCGACAGATTAACAATTTTCGAATCCTTACTGTACTTTTGCAAATCATTAGGGTCATCAACATCACATATTAAATTCCTTGGGCCTTCTTGAGCTTCGTCCCTGTATTTGTCTTGTTCGTGGTTCCCCCTCCTGTACCTCCCCTTTGACCTCCTCGCTCGCCCCCTGGTTTTGACTGATCTCTTTTCTGTTGCAATCGATTGCTTATTCGCAACTTGGCCAATTCTTTTTGGAAGGAGGAGCCACCTTCCCCTAAAGGGGCCTCAGACATGGTGGTATTGGATGCGGTACTGCTCAGTGAGGAGACAGAGATGTTACTATTAGAACGAGTCTCAACACTTTCTTCTCTCTCTTCTCTAGTTCTTTTCTTATCCTCTATTCCCTGCACACCATCAAATTATTAATTTATTTTAATGAGTAATAATTTATTTTATGTTGTAATTTATATAATTATGTGTTTGATTTTTATAATATTCATATTATAATTCGCAATATCTTTTGTTTGTAACTTATTTTTAATTAAATTGTAAAATATGTGTGTTGTTTTTTTTTAAATTGATTCCCTTTTTTAATATTATATGTTTTTGGTATATTTTGTTTTATAATTTAAAGTTAGTATTTCATGTATGTTTATTTTAATATTTTGAATTATATATATTTCAAAATCGATATTTAATACAACTATATTATCGTAAACGATATTTTGAACTTACCCTTTTTAAGTATAGGGAGTTGATATGTTTGTACTCTATATTTTTCCCTCTATATTTTTACATCTATATTTTTGTGGTCAATATTATGTCAGTGAACCGGATAAAGATAATCACAAGCCATATGGTGAAGTCAAAAAATTTGAGGTAAAGAGGATAGGAACATTTTTTTAAGTATAATAACATTTGTTTTAGATACATGTATTCCTCATGTATTCCAAGTAGTCCTGTTTGTCCTGTGGAGCTTGCCAAATGTCAGAATTGTGGTATATTTGAAATTTTTTCCAAGGTATATCAAAGGTTTACATTGCAGCTCATATTTCCACTGACAGAGAAGAATATGTTGAGGGTACAAGTGATTCTAACAATGAGTAGGTTATCAAAGAACAATCAGATAAATGTGTTGGCGCTTATAAGGACATTATTGTTGATTGTAAAACTCTTAACCTGCTGGGGGGTTCAAGGGGCCATCAAGCCTTTGATCACTGAAGGAATGACGGAACAGTAACTACCATGATGGAAGCATCTGACAGGTGCCCTGTATCGTATAAAGAGAAGATAATCGGTCTCCTAGGGTATTTTGAATGTGAGTTGAGTTTTAGCAATCACCAGGGGGTTTTTTCGGAATGGCTTTGATAGCAGTAACAAAAGCGCAAATATGACTGGTTTGTAAGGTGATGGAATGTGAGCAGAGACAGAGGGCTCATTCTTTTAGAGGTGTATTTTCAGGCAAGTTAAGACAAATAAAAGTGTTAATGCACAAAATAAGAGTGAAAGAATGTTCCACTCCTATTAAACATAAGTTGAGGTACCAGATATTTAGGAGTCTATTAGTATGTCGGGCAGATCGTCACCGCCCGCATGGCAGTGGCGATCCGACCAACATTTCCCACCGCCCGCATCCCATTTCCCCCGCCATATTACGATGGCGGGTGGACCCGGCGGACGGAAAGACCATCCACTGGTTTTCCGCCGATGGACGAGTCGACCGGGCAGAAAAGGGGCTGTATATGGTGGTGGTGTCTGCAAGACACCGCCAGCCATATTACAATGCAGACGGGAAAGTGCCTTTCCATGGTGGCATTGCCGCCATGGAAAGGCATTCGGTTCCTGACTGGGGGGCCCATTGCGGGCCCCCAGGGTGTTGGGAGGTGCACATGGGGGTACCTATGATAACCCCTGCATTTGCAGGTACAACGTGGCAGGCACCGCGCGGTGCCTGCCACGTTGTGCATGCGAATGCACAAGGTGCATCCACAGCATTGTGGCGGGCGGTGCTGTGAGCACCGCCTGCCACAATGTTGTCCTAATAGGCCCCATAGTGTTAGGGAAGTCCTTAGAAATTAACATAAGAAAACGTGTGAAGATGGGCCAATTGAATCAGTTGAGCCATCTCTATGGCTTTCTCCATTGTTTGTCACGTGCAAGAAAATTGCAAAGTAAGAGTGTGTGTGGGTGTCGGTTTGTGTCTGGGGACGGCAAGAATTTCAATAAGGAGAGATGGGTATACTCATATTCTTTGCCAAAAATGAATATTTAGGCCATGTATTAACCAGAAAGTATTGGAGCCTCATCCTGGTCACGTAGAAGCTGTAGTTAAAACACCCCCTAATAGAGACCAGGTGGTGTCATTTTTGGAAGTACATGAGATTTATTGCAAATTCATTCAGACGTTTTCTGCGAAGACTAAAAATGTACGATCCTTGCTTAAGAAGAAAAATGATGATTTAAGTGTGTTAGAATTTAAGGATTTGAAACAATAAATAATATTTGAGAAGGATGTGTCTCATGATGAGCCTACTGTAGAATGTGGTGTGACTGTAGATGCTAGTAAGGGTCTGATTTCAATTTCAGTGGATAGGTTACTCTGCCACAACGGTGAAAGATATTCCATCCAGGATATCTGCCACTGTTGTGAATGAGTAACATGTCTGCTGAAATCTAAAACAGGCCTAGCTAGCACATCACCTTGATAACAGAGTAGAAAATGTAGAGGAAAGATGCTGAAGATGCAACCTATGATTTGTGGGATTTTCAGAATGGATAGAAGGTTGACAGCCTGAAAAGTCCCTGGAGGACTGGATCATGAACATTCTCCTATATGAGGGACTCTCACAGAGATTTAAAATAGAGCGCACAGAGTTCTGGCTCCAGCCTTCCACCAGGTGCACCTCCTATGATATTTTCACTAGGACACTAAATTACAGAGACAGAGATCTCATTCTATGTAAAGCCAGGGCTATCAGTGATGTTAGTCCTTAAGAAGCTGGTATCCAAATATTTCTAGACTAAACACACATTCGAATCTTGAAATAAATATTGCTCTTCACAACTAAACTGTGAGTAGCCTGCTACGAAAAGTCCCATTTTTTCCTCTGAAGTGATCCTTGGGTGTGGCGGCTCCAGGAGGGCGTCTGCTCTGAGGTTAAACTTCAACACCTGAACTGAAAGGCACCTGAGAGTCATGCTGGGTTCTGCCAGATGCATGACCTCACCAAGTCCTATATTCACTGAGGCATTGGAAGGTGGCCAGGAATGGAGCCAAGAGCCCCCATCAGAATGAATGAGCGTGACTCGTTACAGATTTCCTAACTGCCTTAGGACTAAACTGGGACCAGCTAAGTGGAATAATGTCCTGTATAGGGTAGCAGACTTATCGTTGGTTGTGATTTGTTTGTTTGCAATGAAAGACAGAGTGATTTCCTCTTTACTGGTACCTTCAGACACAGGCTTAGAGGAACATAGGGGTAATTGAGCTCCAGCATATAGTAAACAGGTAGTTCTACAGAGTTTGTTTTTAGATAGGTGAGGGGGGCAATTGTTTATTTCCATGTAAGTTGTGTAATTGGTTGAGTATTGGTTTGGGGTTCATATTATTGGAACCTGTATCACAATTGGTTCACAGTGGTCCCCTCACCACACACTTTGCAATTTATTATCAGTGGAATCCTTGACATAACATTCATACAGCACCAGCATCCTCACAGACACTTGTTGGCCTAAGAAATGGTCAATCAAGGTTGCATAATTACATGCAATGTATGGGGCCTCAACGTGTATACTAAACAATACAGGTTGTTATCCTTTCTTAATAAGCACAGTGTAGACATCACCTCCTAACAAGAGACAAATGTCACAGATTTAGAGATACTCAAAGTCAAGAAAAAGTGGAGGTGTCAGTTATACTTATGCACCTTTTCTGCCTATGCCAGAAAAATGTCAATATAGATGGCTGCTGGGCTTCCTTTCCACCTTTATTATTCGGAAGCATATATGGAAGGTAGATATATCCACCTTAATGGTATGCTTAATGGACGTATTTATACTTAATGTTTAGGCCCCTAATAACAAAGACAAATTATTTTCTGTAAAATACCGGACCCATTAGATATGACTGTAGATGCGGCAATTATATGGGCAGGTCACTTTATTTGTGTGATTGATTGAAATCTTTAAAGGTCTCCTTCATAACAGCACACTAAATCAGCCATGACTCTGGTTCTGAAGGAAGCTATGACAAACACTTGTTATGCAGACATTTAAAAAGCACTGAACCCAGCTGCCAAGCAGTACTATTGCTGCTCGTTAACACATAAAACGTACAAAATACTGGATCAAACTTTTGTCTCTGGACTGGCCACTACTGCAGTTCCAACTATTAAATACCTGGGTGGATTTTTATCTGACCATTCACCACTGTTGCTGGAACGTGACTGAGAATAAATGTAAGTGAGTGAATGTAAGTAAGAGTAAGAATATGGTCTTATGCTTGCGAGTCTGCCATTGGCTGTTGAATACTGAAGGTCAATCTCGGCTTATAGAGGCACTCCTATCAAAATACTGGTGCTGGCATGCTGCAGACAATTCATAGCAATACAGTCAACTGTCACAAAACACTGGAACTGGCATACTGGGGATAATTTATGGCACAATGAGCACTTATGGTAAAATACTTGCATTGGCATACTATTTTTTTAGCTTGTTTTTATTGCCATTTTATATGAGACAATTATCCAACTGTATAACCAGTTACATGTCACGTTTCCATACAATATTCTTTTCAGTGTAACTCTGTGTGCCCAGATGCGTCCATGTCAAACAGCTTGTATGCTACAGGCTATCATCAACACTTCCATGAGTGTTAATGCAGCAACCCCGTAACTATTATTACATATTACAGCACAGCACAGTCACTTAGTAGTCAGTATCATTCTAGTGATTTAGATGTGCAACGTTTCTCCACACACTGCAAGTAGACAGTGACACCTTATTCTCTCCTCCAACAAGCTAAGAAGTTTGGTATTAGCATTCAGCAGGCGCCACTGTTCTGGTATAGATAAGCAATCAAAAGTGGGTAACTCATAAACCCTGATCATCCTAAATACCTGTGGCATTGGCCTGCCAGCCCATAAAGGCTGTGTTCAACTCATGTATATGAGTGAAAGCATTACAACCAATTAGAAACTTGCAGACTCCTGTCTCTAGGGGAAGGTAATATGAGCCTAACGATCTGTCTGTGGGAGAAATCCTGGGGGATCAGTGGTGGGGGGTAACTATATCTCGATGGATGAGTAGAAAAACCTGATGTGTACCTGGTAGGGACAGGCTAGGTGCCAATTGCACCCCGGAAGATCCATGAAAGAGGGTTAGTGGGGCAGAACGAACTGGGCAGTCACAAAGGCAGCCAATGGCTTTTGTTAGGCAGCTAGGGTGTCTTCATCAGCCCCTTCTTGTATACCCAGCAGACTGGCCACCAACCCCGAAGGGCTCTCCCATTCCTCTAGAACCTCCTCCCACAGATCTGCTATTGGTTGCTTATGCACCCAGGGACCTCTTCTCTCTGCAGGGCTTTTTGTTCTGCCCAGGCCCATGTGCTTACGTCCTTTACCCAGACCTTGACTCTGGGACCCTCCCTGAATTTTCACACCATCGCTATTCATCTCTTTTCCAATATTAGGGCTAAGTCTACACATCTACTGCTGACCTACGTGGGTTTGGGTCTGGGATAGCTTCCCAGCAGGCACAACTATGGTGCATGCAAGGATGCTTCTAATTGTGTCATTTATTTTATCTAAAATAGTCCCCCAAAAGGCCGGCAAGTGGGAAAACCCCCATTTCATGTGATAGAGGTCAGCATCTAAATGTGCACAGTGGGGTCATCTTCCAGGCACCCCTCCATTGATCACCTTGAGCGTATGTGGTATTTGGTATGTCATATGTGTGTAGTTAGACTGTATGTATTTCAGGTGTGTGTTTTAGGACACCTTCTGTGGGTATGCCAACAGTATACACCATGTCTGATCTGTGAATGCATGTCCCAGCACTGTTTTCCATTTTGCCTTAAGCACACCTAGAGGATTACGAACCATCATGTTTAATGGATTGTAAAGCCACATTACAAGGTGTCTTCCTGACCCCATCATCATCAAGAGCTGGAACACTGCGTGGGTCAAGGGTTCATCAGTATTCCCAACCTAAGATCTCTGAAAGTACAGGTCAGGGTTGAGAGGCTGGTTTGTTTTACCAGCTCACACATGGGGATTAAGGGATTAAGGAAACAATCTCCCACCATCACAAGCCTTGCTTCTGTCAATCCAGAGAGCTGTGATGCTGTGAAAAAGGTCAGGGGACCCCCTTGAGGTAGTTCCACCAATTTGAGTGCAGGTGCATAAAGTGGGATCCTGATAGTTTGTTTAACATCGCCAGCAGCATCGCAGAGCAACAGACAGTAAGAGCCCAGGTCGTGAAATTTTCAATGATAGCCAGAGCAACATTTGTAAACAAAGTCCCCTGATTCAGCTCTATTCGTTTCTGGCCAAGCTCCGACTGATTCGCTACATCTAGCCATTTTGTGAGTTAGTGCAGCTGTGCTGCCACAAACTATAATTCAAAGTCAGTGATTCCCAGTACCCCCTCCAGTGGTGGTCTGTGGAGGGTCTGAAGGGAGACCCTGTGGTAGCCTCTGTCACTGGCCATGGCCCAGAGAAGGGAGTCCAATTGTCGGAACCAGTGAGCTGGTATCTCCAAAGAGAGGTTGATGAAGTAGTACTGTAGTAGTAGTAGTAGTAGTAGTAAAGCTTTATTTCGATATAGAAACATATCATAAAAGCAAAACATGACAGCATAAAAACAATGGTCGAAACAAAGCAATTTACAATTCATATTACCATTAAAAACATTTCATATTTACACGGGATAATCTTAAAATTTATGAAAAATGAAAAAGGGACACTTTACTGTATCGTCAGTTGTTTAGCAGATCTTATGCGCCAAGCCCAGCCTAGGAATTTAGCCAAACAAATGGAAAAAAAGGGTCTTGTATCTGAGAGCAGTATTCTTATAGCTTCCAGATGTGAGCGAGTTCCCAGGCTCCTACAGAGAGGCTTCAACCACCTCCGTCTAGGGGCCATATAGACTCGACACTCAAATAAAAAGTGTGCGACAGATTCGATTTTTAGCTCGCAGAATGGGCAATAGGGTACAGTTTGCAGTGGTGGTTTCCAGGTAGAGGTAAACTGACATAAAGGTAAGACCCCAACCCTGAATTTAAAATATAATGCCCTATCATGTGGACTGTGAATCAAGTCCAAATATGGTTCTCTGGAGGGGATATCTTTAACCATCAAGAAGTTGGCAACAGATCTTGGGTGATTTGATTTACCAAGTCTCTCGTTATCCACCCAAGACCAGTAAGCCTTCTTCAGTTCTTGTTTAGGAGGTGCTGTTTTATTTTCCCACGCAGCTCCCAGACCGAGCTTGTATAATGCCCTCTTGACCTCTCTGAGCCAGGCGATCTTATGCCAGCCAGGTAAGGACAGTACATCTTTTAGGGCGTCTGCATAGCTGTGGAGTTCGGGGACGTTCCAAATTCTAGACCATAGTAGTAAGGGGCGTAATTTAGCTTGCTTGCAGATTGGACGGGTACCTGCGTCCAGCAAGAGGGGGATTGTGGGGGTGCTCTGGGGTAGCCTCATCAGATCTTTGTGAAATTTATTTTCTAGGTGGGCCAAAGTATCCACTCTCTGGGTACCCCAAAGTTCTGCGCCGTACAGTGCTGCACTCACAACCCTGCCCCTATAGATATCAAGAAGTGCCCCAATAGGTTTTATGAAGGAAGCACGCTGCTCTTTAAGTAACGCACCAACAACCCTCTTATGGGTTAGAAACACTTTTTGGTGATGGGCCTTCCAGCTCATACTATCACAAAGACGTATGCCTAGATAGTCAAATTCTTTGACCCGTTCTAATGTGACAGAGTCTAGAGTGGGGGGTTTAACATATTTCTTAGGGGGGTTGAGGACAAGAAATTTGGACTTGCCAATATTTATGGCCAGTCCCTTGGTGTCACAGAAGGCCTTGAAGCTGGAAAGTAGTGACTGTATGCCTACAGGTGATTTCGAAATCAGGAGGGTGTCGTCCGCAAACAGGAGCGTCGGGATTTTCCTTCCAGCCAGGGATGGTGCATCTGCAGGATGTTGAAGAAGGTGCTCCACCACTCCATTGACGTAAAGCGAAAACAGAGTGGGGGCAAGCACACACCCCTGGCGGACGCCCCTGTCTACTGGAATACACAGGGTTTTTTCTCCCTGGGCACCCCATCTGATTTGGGCAAAGTTGTTTTCATGGAATTTTATCAGCAAGGCCAACAAATAGGGAGGTAGACCTAACTCGTCAAGGACCTTCCACAATAATGCTCTTGGAACCAGGTCGAAGGCTGTTTTTAAGTCTATGAAGACTAAGTATAAGCTGCCCCCTCCTAGCACCACTACCTTCCAATAGAGCATTAAAAAGCGGAATGTCTGCTCGACGGTGCCTGTCCCTGATCTAAAACCCGCTTGGAAATCAGACAATATCTGATTTTCATCCACCCACTCCAGAATCCTGCCCAATACCACTTTCCCCGCTACCTTTTGCGTCGAATCCAGCAAACTGATGGGGCGGTAATTGGCTGGGTCTTCCCTGCTACCCTTCTTGAAAATGGGGACTACTTCAGCGCCCCTCCAAGAGTCAGGGAAAGACCCCCCCAACATAACCTCATTAAGAAGAGCAGCAATTAATCTGCTCCAAAATGGGGGATTATTTTTTATCAAGTCGCCCTGGATCCCATCAGGTCCTGCCGCTTTGTTAGAAACAATACACCTGATTGCCTTCTCTACTTCCAAGGTGGTAAATAGGACTTCATTTGGTGGGAGATCTGTGGAACTGAGCCTTGGGAGCGGGTCTGGTTGAGGAGGCCCTGTCTGAGCCGAATACAATTTCGAAAAGTGGGCAAACCAGGCAACACCAGGGATATTACAAATCATTTGTTGATCAATGGGCTTGTCTCTTGATCTTAGCAAGTCCCAGAACCCCTTAGCATCTTTCCTTGTGCTCGCCTCCGTTAGATCACGCCAAAAGTTGAAATCATATGTCCGCTTGGCCTCAGTCACAGTTTTCCTATAAAGTTTCCTTGCAGACCTGATGGTAGCTTGGTCTTTTCCTTTTACTGCAGCAACAAGATCACCCTTAGCAAGTCGACACTTGGCTGTGAACCACTTTTCACTTGTTCTCAGGGCCCCCTTTGAAGCAGTTCTGGAGCTGAGTTTGGGAATGATGAACAGCCCACTTAGTGCCGTTACAGTCTCCGTAAATAACGATAAAAACATCTTGCTATCGCTATTCGTGCTATCAAGCCTAGATTCAGCCTCTAGTAAGATGGTTTCAGCTTGTGACATCCTAGCCTCATCCGCTGAGACTCTTGCCCATTTAAGACGTCTGCCACAGTTTGAGGGAAGAATCTCCTGTGAAGCTTTCCATAACTGATTAGTAGCTTCTTGAGACCCAGTTTGCCAGGGAACAGAAATGATTAAAGCGAGAGGGTTGTGGTCGCTGTCACTGGTCTCTATATCCTCCATGTCTTGATGATATGGCCAGAGGTTATAGTTGAGCATAACAAAGTCAATTCTGGATGAGTGGCCCGTCCTATTGTATGTATGGGCACCCATGGGATCTGATTTAGAACGCCCATTCGTTGCTCTCAAGTTATGCTCCATGCAAAGAGCATTTATATCGATCGCCTTTTGTGTCCATTTAGGGATCGGTTCGAGGTTCAAAATAGGGATGCCCCTCCTGTTATCCTCCTCGTTGGTATCCAGAATATCTTCTTTGGCTAAAGGCTCAAAACAGCAATTAAAATCGCCTGCCAGCAGGACGAGAGAGTCGGCGTCACAGGCAGACAGGTAGTTACTTAAGCCTAAAGAGTTTAGAGATCCTCCGTTCCTATTGCCCCTTAAGTAGAGATTAAATAGTTCTAGTTTCCTTCCCCCTTTGTAGTGCACTGTTAGCCATTGAAGGTCAGGTGTTTCGGTGGTCCTTTGAGAAACACTGAGGTCTAGTGCTATGTTGATCCAGATGAGAAGACCACCGGATGGGCGTCCTTTAGAACCTTGGTGACATACAGCCGGAACATAGAAGGTCGAAAACCCCACTCTATGTCTAGGTTCCTGGCACCATGTTTCCTGTAGCAAGCAAATGTCATAGGGTGCCAGGAAGGTGTTCCATTCCGGGTTATCAAAGTTACGTGCAAGGCCAGCCACATTCCAGCTTAAGACCCTCAGTGAAGAATCGCCTGGGGAGGCAACTCTATCAGGCAGGTCGATCTCCATTGGATTAGATTGTAGGGGAGGAGGGGGGATCGAACAGGGGCTGTCTGGCCTCGTTTCCACTCTTTTGCAATCTAAAATGGCCATTTTGATCGGTTCCATGGCCCGGGGCAAGAGAGTCAGAAGCCCGGCTTGGCTAGTTGGAGGGCCGTTGGTTGGATTTCCAATTATGTCTATAACATGTGGAGACAATGCTTTTTCTAGTTGTGGGCATGCTGGGAACATAGAAAGTCAATCGACCTCCTCCAGGCCTCCAAATCTATTGTAGGTTGAAAGGCCATTCCAGTGTAAGAGAGTATTCTTTTGCCTCATGGGATGGGTGTTCCATGGGTGGTGCTGCACCAAGGACCAGTTATCCGCTTGGGTACGCAATTGGCGTGGGGGGTAAAAATAGGATAGCGGCCTTGGTATGACTAAAGAATCTTCACTAGTTGGCCAGGAACAGATATGGTGCGCCGTATGTGGGTCTTCAAAAGTTACAACTACACAGTCCCCTTGCTTAGATTTCTTGGTTGGGCCCACCCAGGGTATTCTACGGACCATCATTACTCGGCTTCTTTTGCCATTGGGAATCGGTCTATTGACGTTAAGCCAGTGCATAGTTTTATTTTTCAATGACCAGTGGTTTTCGTGTTGGTCAGTGCCAATCACAGGGACGCCTGTCAACACGACCACATAGTCATTGGCCTCTGGTGGAAGGTCAATATAGCCTCCTCTAAAATTTTCTTTTGGACGAGGACCCTGGGTTTCGGCAGGCTGGGGTCTGGCGGATGCTACCAGGTTTGGATTTACTTTTCCAGGCTTAAAGTTCCGTGTGGGAATCTGCGGTTTGGTAGCCTGAGGTTTAGCGGTTATGGAAACTTGATCCACAGCCACAGTCCCCGACTTAGGAACAGGCCTTACAGCAACAGGTACTGGTGGGGGGTGCTGCTCAGCTTGCAAAACAGAGGCTGGCGAAAGTGGGTCAGATAAGGACACGCCCTGGTTTTCGAGACTTCTTAGGCCGAGAGTGGCCAGAGCAATAATGCTCTTCTCCATCTCGAGTAGATTGTTTTCTATCCTAGACAATCTTAAGTTGAGTGGTGAGAGAAGTTTTTTTAATGTTTCCCAGACTTGATCTATAAATTCCTTATCATTCCTTCCCTGGTCTTGTACCTGCGCCCCCTCGTCTACTGGGGTGGTGTTGGCTGGACCCTCTCCCATACTTTGGCATGCTGACTGTGTGCTCAAGGAACCCTCAGGTGAAGCATTACATGCCTGAGTGTTGGTCATTGTGAGCTGGTGGGAGACTGCGACCTTTGCCTTTTTACGAGAGTAGGCTGAGCGTAATTGGCGTTTTCTTTTGGGTTGTGCACCACTAACACGGGAAGTAGTTGGGAATGCTTGGGAAAGGGGATTAAGGGTGGGGGTCTGGGCGTGAGAAGGTGCAGCGAAACTTAGCTCTTCTGTAATGCGTGATTGTTCTAAGGGCGGAGTGAGGGTGGAAGCAATCGGAGGCTGGTGTAAATCAACCTGGGCGGTAATACTATTTGGGCGGGCAGGGCGTGCTGGAGTAACAGCAGAGGCTATATGTCCTAGGGATGATTTTTTCGAGAGGGCAATTACCTCGGACAGCCTACGTGCAGCTACCAATTCTAGGGATACCCTGGTTTGAAGTTTAGATATTTCTTCATCGATGGCTATATTTGTGCGGGTGATGAAGTCGTCCATAGGGCCACAGATTTGTGAACCACCTTTGGAGGCTTTGCTACGTGTCATCCTAGTACTCATGGTGCTTACGATGAGATCAGGGTCGTCATTCGACTTACTAACTAGGGAGCTTCAGTTTAAGCTTACCTGTCTCAGCACGATGATACAATAACAAGCAGGTTAGGAGCAATAAGGGGGGTGGGCCTGGGCCGTCCTCTGCCGTCCTCGAACGGCCTCAAACGGCCTCAAACGGCCCGCTCTTAGCCCGGTCTTCGCCCCGGCCGTTGCCCCGCGCGCGTCCCGCGTGCGCGTTGTCTACACAAGCTATGAAGGAAAAACAAACAAGAGGAAGGGGCGGGAAGAGGACCAGCTGCGGCCGATCCACGCCGCTAGGAATGCTGGTCCTCGCAGTCCCGCCTCTACCCCTGTTGACCAGATGACAGCTTTGCAAGGGGCGCGTTGGTGCTCAAAGCACGTGAAGGGAGGCAAAAAGGATGTTCCCCAGAGAGAGTCTAAGCCTACGAGCGCCCCCCGCGAAGCGGGGGCCGCGAGGCGTGGCGAAGTGGCCAGACAGCAACAACACAGGAGCAGCGCTTCTTGCAGGAAGTAGTACTGTAAACCCGGAAGCATCACCATCTTAGAGATCACAGTGCAGGCCATGGGAGGCAATTGGAGTGATCGCCAAAAGGAGACACAAAACCTGAGGACATGCATCACTACCCCATAGTTACCCTCTATATATATTTTATGATAGATTTGGATGCCTAGATATTTAAACATTATTGGGGCCCAGATGATGGCATGCAGCAGGTTCGGTGGTGGGGGAAGATCTCGAACCAGTGGGAACTGGCAAGAATTGGATAGATGCACTCTAAGGGCCGAACATTTAGCAAACTCATCAAGGAGCTGTAGCATGTAGGCGGTGTCGGAAACTCTATCTGTCATGAATAGTAGTAGGTCATCCGCGTAGAGCGATATAATGTTTTCTTAACCCTCCACAGTAATGCCCCTGCCCCTCCCCTCTACTCAGAACAGTTCCACCAGTGGTTCAATGGTTATGGCAAACAGAAGAGGGATCAGAGGGCACCCCTGCCTTCTGCCCCTCAATACATCGTATGGGCCTAAGATCATGCTGCCCGTCTTGACTGGTGGTCGGTCTTGAGTACAGAAGACCAACCCATTTAGTCCAGTCCAATCCTAGCCTCATTCCAAGCATGATCTTTTCAAGAAAGTCTTACTGGACCGTATCAAAGGCTTTCCCGAGGTCCACTGACATGATCATGGCCCTTGGGCTAGCCTGTACTGTATAATTATACTTAACACTATACAACCGCTGGAGATTGAGGTAGGTGCTGCAGGCCAGGATTATACTAATATTGCCATACTAAAGGTGATTCCTGGAAAATGGGCGACTAGTGAAAAAATGCTGGTGCAAACACATTGGAGATAATCCATGTAATTAGAGAGGACACTTGAGGCACATGGAAGGGAGGCAATCATGACAAAATACTGGGCCTCACAAACTAGACATAAGTTTTGACATAAATGTCACCCATGGCATATAGATTGTGTGAGAAATCGGGTTGTTGGTTGAGGAGGGTGCGAGCCCTTCTTAGACAACAGCCGCAATACCCATCAGGGTGAACCACAAAAGTCACTAAATTAACATATGCTTAACCCTTTGGTAGCTTGGCACAAAAGCCGCCAGGCTTAATTTGGAGGAAATGTGTAAAGTATGTATGCAGCATACAAACAGTAATAAAGTAAAAACACAACGCCAGAAAAATCCCTCACCAACTTAGAAAAACAGTACATTTTAATAAATTATTTGACCCTCATAATGACAAAAATCCAATTAGTACAACGGAAGATATGCAATTTTAAACATTTAGGTGAAAATGGTGCATAAAAGTACAAAGCGCCAACTGTGGTTATCTGCCACAAGTTCAGGCCGACCATGATTGTGCATAGACTGTATACAGGGACAAGGTTAGGCCCACGGAGAATTGTACCTTATGTCCTTGATGTGGGGCATTGCGTCATGCACTGGCAGTTCTAAGGTGTGATGCGAGGTCCTGCGTTGGTTTGCATCGTGCTGCATCAGTTTCAATGAGGAGCCATGTAGGATGTGAACCGAGGACCGCATTGAGTTGAATTGGTTCCAATCAGGAACTGCAAGGGCTGTGATGTGAGGTCTTGGGTCGGATTGCATTGTGCTGCCTCGGTTCTGATGGGAACCACAGATGGGCTGGCAGAGCACCTTTAGTCCCACTTCTAAGAGTCCAGGCCTGGGTAGCCACCACTTGGGGACTCAGGACTCACAGCAGGCAGAGCCCAGGTGCAGGGTTCAATAGGGCTAGAGCCTTTTGTGTCCCTGGGGTTCTGATCAGGAGGCCAGCCAACTAGCCCTTGAAGTAACTCTGGTGGTCCTGGGTTGAAGATGCAAGTCCAGTCCTTCCTACTCAGGCAGCAGGGAAGTAGGGCAGCCTTTCTTGTAGCAGAGAAGGAGGGCAACAGAGAAGCAGAGCAGCTGTGCAGTCCTTCTTGCAGCAGAGTAGTAAGGCAGCAGAACAGCAGGACAGCATAGCAGCAGAGCAGGTGTTTTTCTTAGGCCAGAAGTGATCTGAAGAGTTGGGTCTGAGGGTACAATATTACTACCCGTTGCCCACTTTAAAGTGGGTAAAGGTTATAGAGTCCTCCCCCTACAGAGTTGCCTGGCATTTCTTGCCTCCCTGCCTTGGCCCAGCTTGTTTGGGGGGGAAAAAAGACTGGTGTGAAACCAAGCTCAAGTTTTTATTACAGATTTAGGGCCTGATTATGAGTTTGGCAGCCTTGAGACTTCCAACACGTTGGAATCTCCACTGCAGAGTTGGCGGTCCGCCTGCCATATTACAATGTTGGCTGTTTGCTGAACAAAAGTCTGCTGGAGCATAGGCCTGGGCGAAAATTTCGTGCCGTTCGCGGAAATTGCGATAATTTGACATTTTCGCGTTCCGCGGAAAGTGCGAAAATGTCAAAATTTCCGCATTCCGCAGCTTAGCCATAATTTCGTTCTTGCTCGCGTTGTAAAATAATACATTCTCGCGCACGCGATCGCCTTACCTGAATCCCTGCGTTCGCCGACAAGTTTTCTTGATCCGGTCGCGTTCTCCATGAGATGTTGTATTGTTTTTAGCCATTTGCGCTGTCTCGCGACAGTTTGCGCCTGCAGTGACGTCATGCGTCGCGCGATCACGTCTTTCTTCTCGCGATCATGCACCTCGAAACAACTGAAAACAAGATGGCCGCGCCCGCGAGCAACCACATGGGTAAGTTGGCGAGCCGCAACCATGCAGAAAATCTCGCGAACATGCGGGAAAAAAACTTCTGCATCTTCGCGATATTTCCGCGTGTTTGCGATAATTTTTAACATTTTCACGATAATTTGCGAAAGTGGATTTCGCAAATTCCGCCCACCCCTACTGGAGCATCACTGCCACCCCCAGCCATTTGCAGACTGCCTAGATGCCGGTAGGGGAAAAGCAGCTGCTAGAGGGAAGTACAGAGAAGTTCACCGCAGTACAAATTAAGAGTCGACTTTCCGATGAGCCGTCCATGGCGGGAAGAACGCATGCTTCTAGTTGGCGGAATCAATGGAATTGGAGTGTATACTCAACCTTCAATCTCCCACATGGAACCCTTCTTTCAGGTGGTCCCTTCACAGCAGCATCTTCACTCCAAAGAAAACAACCCTTTTGGTGCCGAAATCCACATAACTTTATTTTGCAGTATTTACCCATTGATCGGACTGGGCACATATGATCCAGATTCCAGCAGTGGGTAAGTACTCGTATGTGTACACAGCAGTCAAAATAAACACACCTGCATCAACACACATGAAAATATATTCCCCACCACCAAGCTCGTAATCGGGCGCAATGAAATTTAAAATAAAATAATCAAAATTACATCTATTAATACAACTGTAAAAAGGAGCTAAACAAAGTTACAATCTTAAAAGGCATTAATTCATTATCTGGTCATTTTATCATATCCGTAGCAGGTATTGCCAGTGTAATAACTTATTTTTTTTAAAGTGTTTTTAAAAATCTCTGTTGATAATTTTTTAAAGGCTGGACAAGCAAATACAGCATGCTCTGTACATCATTTTTAAATAAGGTGCATAATCTCTCCTCTCATAGTACATTCTGCCTTGCATCCATCACAGTTTGTAATAGTAGATAGTTCAGTCTACATAGCATTATGCAACTTGACACTCTATGTTCCGAATTCCAGTTCAAATACACTTGAGGAATGGCTGCTTGACAAGATTGAGTTATATACTGGAAACAATGTTTTGTTCTATATATCTCTATATAATTTTCCATTGAAAAATGTTCACACCATATTTTAGATATTTTTTAAGATGATCATAACTCATGTTCTGATTATCTGATCTAGCCAAAGAAAAATGCTGAAGTGCAGCTAAAATATCAGTTAAAAAATGATCCTGTCTCAGTAGTTGAGGCAAGGCATTCCGAAGCCATAATACTTCTCAATGACTTTTCTCTAATATGCAAAAGGCAATGGAACACCTTCATGTATCTGCCAATCCTTTTATGAAAGTGCTCACTAATCCTAATTCCAATCTGATTGACACCATGATATTTAAAATGCAAATAGTGTGAAGAATCTTCCCCTCCACCTTTTGCATAAAGTGCCACTGACTAATTTGTATTGTCTCTGTAGCATATAAAAGTTAGTGTGCTGAGGTAGAGTCTTTGTGATATGTAAGTGTGGTATGTGACAGCTCTGCTGCCCTATCAAGTCAGAGATGACCCATCCTGCCAACACCTATCTCCCCCTTGTATCACCTTATGGGAGTAATACACATTGGCCAACTGCATAGCCATGTGGCCTAGGATACAGGCTTCAGGCACAAAATGGTTAGGAGAAGAAATAGCAACGTTCTAAGAGTTGCATTTTCAGAATTATGACCTAAAATCCCACTTTACCATGAAGGAGGGTTTTAAATTGCAATTCTTTAGAGACCAAACTTGACTTTCCTACCTGCTGCACTTGCTGTCATTTGAAACTTATCACTTATTAAATATAGTAAGGTAACTCAATGTTATCCTATGAGAGAAGTAGGCCTTGAAGTAGTCAAAAACGAATTTAGGAGTTTTTTCACTACCAGCACATATAAAGGTCAAAAGTACATGTCCAACATTTTAAGTAAACTGGACCCTGCCTTCTAAGTTGTTTGGGGTCTAGCCTAGAAATTATTTATATGTATTAAAAAGGAAGATTTGGACATGGTAACATTTTCCTTTTGCCATGACGTAATGGCTGTTGAAAACTGCACACACAAGCTGCAATGGCAGGCCTGAGGCATGTTTAAAAAGGGCTAATTAAGTGGGTGGCACAATGAGTGCTGCATGCCCAATAGTAGCATTTAATTTACAGATCTTGGGTACAGGTAGTACCAGTTTACTAGAGATTTTCAAGTAAATTAAATGTGCCAATTAGGTGTTAGCCAATATTACCGTGTTTAAAGGAGCGAACATAAGCACTTTCGTACTAGTTAGCAGTGGTAACGTGAACAAAGGCCTAAACACCAATAAAAACGTGTTTAGAAAACAGGAGGGAGAAGACAAAACATTTGGACAGCATTTTGGCATAAGCATATTGCATGTTATTTTTTACATTAGAGGCAGCCATGGCATATGAGGGGCACCATGACAAAATGCTGGCTGTAGCACAATGGAGATAACCTTTGACGGCAGGGGCAAGATGGCGGACACTTAGGAGGTCGATAGCGGTGCTAGC
This sequence comes from Triturus cristatus, assembly GCF_964204655.1. Lineage (NCBI taxonomy): Eukaryota > Metazoa > Chordata > Amphibia > Caudata > Salamandridae > Triturus > Triturus cristatus. The sequence continues at coordinate 830,634,756 of NC_140589.1, read as the reverse complement.
TGACAGTGGTGGTTTTATTGAGTATGAGACCCGAATAAAGGTGAAGAAACTGCTCCATTAAGTCTCTCAGGACCCCCCCTATCTCTGTTGCTGTATTCCCGTAAATCCTTGTGGACATATCGAGCCGGAGCGGCGCCGCAAATAATTAGGCGGTACATCGAAGATTACCTGCCGCTGCTGCATTATCGGCGTGCGAGAGGAGGTCTGGGGATGGGCCCGAAAGTGGTGACGAGTGCAGCGGCGTCTAAGGCAGCAGCGGCAGCAGCCGCTCGTAAGGGTCGCGGTGAGACTGCGTTGGACCCGGCAGCTTCGGGAAGTTCCCCCTGATGCCCACACCTGCTGCTCTCGCCGGACCCGCCGGCACTCAGGAGAGAAAGAGGCGGAGTATCTGCCAAGAACCGCCCGGCTGGTCCCTCAGTAGTGGAGCTGCTACAGCGAACGAAGGAATTGTCCATTGGTGTGGAGGCAGCTGCAGTGGCTGTAAGCAGCGAGAGTAGTACCGGGAAAGCTGGGGGCCGGTCCCACGACAAGGAGGTGAGTCCGGCAATTACCCGGATGGAGATTCAGGTTGTCCCAGATGGAGTGAGCTCAGAGGACAGCAATCTGATCCACAACGTTGGAGATAAGGGTAATGAAAAGGACAGTGTAGTATTATCGGATGAAAGCACTCCCGCTCTAATAGACATTGCTTCATTACACCCCCCCGAGCAAACGGATACAGTAGTGGTAACAGAGGATTCTGGTACTGGCGATAAGGGTAGTTTTGGCGGTAAGGTGAATGACAGCCCGGGCTCAGGAAGAGGAAGAGGAGAATCAGAATAGAAGGCAGCCCTTGGTCGCCGTGCCAGAAAGTAATAAACTGATTGTAGCAGCAGAGCTGCTATCAGATAAAAAAAGGGTGAAGTGGAGAAAGTGCCCATCGATTGTTTCTTTTCTGTCTCGGAGGGAGCAAACTGGTTAGATGACATTATGAGCAGGTTGCAGGGGGCTAGTAGCTTAGAGTCAGAACCGGAGGATAGCGAGGAGGACCACCCCTTAACAGCCAAAAAAAACTTGGGGCAAAATGACTCGCAGAATAGAGGGAGGAAAGATTTGACATGGGACTACTCGTCAGCCACTCCGCTTTCAGGCTCTCCTGCAAGTAAAGTACCTGTGGTAGCGGACGGTACCCCCCCACGCTGGATATAATACATCAAGCTATCCTGGCACACAGAGAGGAAATGCATCAAGATAGCCGGAAAGCTCAGGCGGGGATGAGGAAAATGCAGGGGGTTGTTAGGAAGCTCTCTAAGGCCTTCTCAAATATGGGAGAAAGAGTGGCGAACCTGGAAGAGAGAATCATGGCTACGGAAGCTGATGCGACAATTGCTAGCTATAACCCTGGTGGAGGCCCAAGGTACTCAAATTAAAGACATACAATGGAAACTTGAAGAGTTTGAAAAGACAAAGGAGAAACAATCTCAGAGTGCTGGGGGTTCAGGAGGGCTTAGAAGGGTCGGACACTAGGAGTTATATAATTGACCTTTTTAAGGTGGCTTTTCCCGAACTATCGGAGTGGAATTGGGCGGCAGAAATCCAAAGAGCGCATCGCATTCCTCTTAAACGTCGAGCTCCAGCAAAGGAGGGTGACAGACCACGGGCTATATCAGTTTTTTTCGGGAACTTTCTCCTGCGGCAAACTATCTCTGACAAAGCAAGACCTGATGCTCAAAGATTGAGTGGAGGGGTCTCATTTTTTTTACGGCCCGATTTCTGCCATGTAACGGTAGAAAGGCGCTGGAGGCTGAGGCAGCTTATAAAACCTTTCCAGGACAAAAAAATCCAGGTCTATCTTGTTAATCAAGCACAACTAAAAGTGATTAATCAGGGCATTATGCGATACTTTTTATCAGAGATAAAAGAAAAAGAGTACCTGGACTCCCTGGACAAATAAAGCTGCCTTTGTTGTTTCTCACTGTGGGGGGGTGGAAGAAGGGATGGACTTTGCTCACTGGTGTATATAAAGAAATGCGTTGGGGAGGTTATGGGATATGAGATGGGGAGAAAAGAGTTGGTATTGCAGAATTGGAGTGGTTTGAGAATTTTTCTTTTTACGGCAGTTATAAGGGTCTATTATAACCTAGTCAATGTAATGTTTGAAAGGAGCCACTGTCCACTAGTACTGCGCGCATCATATGCACAGACTATGATCTGAGCGTCCCTATGGGGTGGAGGGGTGAATTCAGCTGGGGGAGGGTGGGGTGGGGGGTTCACACGGGGGGAGCTGGAGGGGAAGGGGGGTGTTGGGTTGTGCTTCACTTGGAAGGGAGGGATAAAAAGGGGGGGAGGAAATTACCTGGTGCTACGCTGTTTTTTTTTGGTTTATTGTATTGTTTGTAAATCGTTGGTTTCGGGCCGGCTGAGACAATGGTCAGGTGCTATCTTACTAGAGAATAATGGGGAAGCTTAAGATCTGTTCAATTAATATAGGGGGCTTGAATGATTGGAGTAAAAGACAAAGACTGGGGCATTTTGTTATGTCAAATCAGTTAGACATGATTTGTTTACAGGAGACTCATTTACCCTTGGCTAAAAAGCATTTGTTAACTATTAAAGGGTTTGATCTGTTGGTATGCTCCACACAGACGTCTACTGTTAGAGGGGTGGCAATACTGGCTAAATCCAGTTTGGGTGATGCTAGACGCTGCCTGGCAGAAACCTTGGCAGATACCTCTCGTTCCAGATGGACTTTTGAGAGGAGCTTGCTAGTGGATCCCAAATTCGTAAAACATTTAAAGAATTGGGCTCAATTTTTTTTTTATATAAATAGGTATAGCGCATCCCGAAATATTGTGTGGGACTCTTTTAAGGCGGCGTTGAGAGGGGAGACGATCAGCTTCTCTGCTAGGCTGAGGAAAGAGATTCGAGAGGAGCAAGAGAAATTGATGGGTCAGCTGGCAGAGGCAGAAGAGCAACATCTGAGGGATATTACATGTGGAAATGAGGCCGATGGTAGTCAGCAGAAGATACTGGCTATCAAGGCGGAAGTACATAAGTGGATAGCTCAGAAAAACGCAGATGACTACCAGACACACAGAGGTAGGATGTACGAGACGGGAGAGCAGGCGGGTAAACTTCTTGCATTAAGGATCAGGCAGGGCTGTAGTAGAAATATAATAACGAAAATTCATGAAGGTAACCAGGAGTATGTGGAATCAGTAGATATCCGTAAGGTTTTTAAGAATTTCTATCAAAAACTTTATAAGGAAGAGGCCAGGACAGAGTTTACTAGTTTGGCGTTTGAAGATTTCGGTCACAATTTGGCCGAGCAGGATAGAGTGGCATTGGATAACGATCTGGCACTAAGTGAAGTGGTGGAAGCATTGCAGTAGTTATCAGGAGGGAAGGCTACAGGGCCAGACAGTATCCCACTTGAATTATACAATTGCTTACAGGCTGTGATAGCTCCCCTGTTATTGGATTTATTTAATGGCATAATCTGCTCTGGGCAAATTCCAGACTCCTGGAAAGAAATTAATATTATTGTCTTCCACAAAAAGGGCAAGCCTAAGGAAGATCCGGATTCGTATCGTCCAATATCCCTCATAAATACGGACACGAACATTTATGCTAAGGTTTTGGCTAAAAGGCTGGGAAGGGTCATTGGCGGTCTGGTCTCCCCGTGGCAGCATGGGTTTATCCCGGGTCGAGGGACAACGGATCATATCAGGCGGGCCATCACGTTGTTTGATGTGCAGGCTGTCACGGGGGGACGGATCGCCATGATCCTTCTGGACGTGGAAAAGGCCTGATCGCGTCACGTGGAAATATTTGTGGGGGATATTGGAATGGAGGGGCTTTGGCCCTAATATAATGAGTGCTATAAAAGCTATGTATGTTGATCCTATAGCCAGAATTCAAGTAATGGGAGGCAGCTCAGATGAAATATATATTTCACGGGGACTCGACAAGGGTGCCCCTGCTCGCCAATCCTATTTGCCCTTTATATCGATCCACTGGTACGAAGGATATTAGGGTGTGAGGGTATTAAGCCAGTGGTTTGTAATGGGTTTGAAACCAAGCTGCTGGCTTATGCTGATGATTTGGCAATAACAACTATAGAACCAGAGACGGCTATGACTGCCCTTACAGGGATAACTACGGACTTTGGTCGTTGTTCAGGGTATCTTCTTAATGAAAGCAAGACCCAGATAGTCTGTTCAAATAATATTATAAAGCAGGATGGAAGATACACGTATTCAGCAGTTTATCTTGGGGTTAAGATTAGTCCCGTAATGGATACAATTATTAAAGAGAATTTTCTCCCACTTGTTAACTCAATGGCGGCAGAGTTAAAAGGAATAGACTCTATACATCTGTCTATAATAGGGAGAGCCAATGTGCTCAAGATGACCATGCTCCCCAAATTACTGTATCTTTTTCGCTCTATCCCGCTTATGGTGGGGGAGGGCCTGTTAAATTCTATTGAGGCAGTTTTTATGAATTTTATCTGGCAGTATGGGAAAACTAGACGCTCTCTGAAATATCTGTCTCTGCCGCAGGATAAGGGAGGGCTGGCTGTCCCCAATATTAGATTTTGTCTTGTGGCTTGTCTTTTTAGCCAGATGGCAATACTATTAGATTGTGCCACAAATTTGTCTGTCTGTCCGTTTGGGAATGTAAATCCCCCATCCATCTTCGAATTGCTTTTAGGTAGGGAAGCCGTGGGGTTCTTACTGCGCAAGACTGACAGACGCTATTATAATAAAAAGCGGTATAAAGTATTGGAAAGTGTCTGGAGGGTCTGTAAAGTTATTCAGAAATCGTTGGTAATCTCAAAACTTAATTATTATACTCCCCTCTGGAACTCCAGTATCTTTCCACACCTTAGAAACGATATGTTGTGGAGATCGTGGGAGTATCAAGGAATTAGAAGATTAGGGGATCTATTTGAAGGGAATAATTTGATGAGTTTTGATGATATTCATCGGAAATTTGAAATCCCAGCCAATCAAGGCTTTAGGTTCTTACAAATCTATCAAACGTTATCGAGTATTAGGCCACGGATTACCCCAGGAGGTAAAATCAATGTGCTTGAGTATGTGTTGGGAGGGGGTATTAAAATCAATATGATTTATAAAGCACTAATTTAAACAATGCAAGATGACTTAGATAAGGTCGAGGCCTCTTGGATGTTGAAATTAGGGCATTTGGATGTGGATAAGGCGCTACAACTGGCTGGGAAATTGTTCCGTTCTACGAATCTGAGAGCTCAACACTACAAAACGTTGTTTAACTTATACTTTTCACCAGCTAAGCTATTTGATTGGGGTAAGAGGGACGACGATAAATGCCCAAGGTGTCAAGAGGGGCCTGCTAATTTGGTACATATGTTTTACCACTGTAATAAGTTAAGCGAGATTTGTGCTCAGATCGAAAAAATTTGTGAGGGGCTGCTAGGTGTTAGGATCAACCTATCCCCTACCCTAATGATAATAGGAACCAATTGTAACCTGAGTTTGAATAAGGAGGAGGAAGCTTTTGATTTTATTTGTGTGGCAGTTCTCCGGATACTGTTGGCTGCAGGCTGGAAGGATACTACGGTCCCCTCCTTTCAGATGTGGCTTTCTAGACTCTTGGGGATTCATAACATCGAAACCTCCCTCTATACCCAGAGAGGTAGGAGAATGAGGGAGATGGGGCAGAACATCTGGGCCCCCCTCAAGGGTTGGAGGGATTCCCGTTTATAAATTGGCCCTTTGCTAACATGTTAGTTTTTTTTTGTTTAACTATTTGCTCCCTGACTTTGATACCTGTGTAGTAACTCTGTGTATATATTTTGAAGCCTCCTAGTAGCGTTAGCCTGATTAATGTTTACATATTGACATATCGAACGATTTTTATTGTTATAATCAATTTGTGTATAATGTGTTTCTAAAAGTAATATTTATGTATTGTATTGATTGCTGATTGCACCAAGTATTAATAAAAATAATTTTAAAAAAATGAGATAGCTTTTGACATATTGGGGAACCCAGCATAATTTTTTTTTTAATGGCAAATCCTAAGGGGCTTCAGGTTTCATTGGTTCAGCACACCAGGAAAGGACTTGAATATTTTAATGAGAGCCCTTTAAGAGGCTGTGGCTTTTTGACAAATCTATGCGAAATTTGTTCTTTAAATGCACCGTATGACCCTATTATTTTCCCTAAATGTTCTGTGGGAAGAAGACTTTTGAGCCGTTCCAGAAGAGATTTGGCTCACTTGCTTCACTCATTTGCTACATATCATGGCAAGTATTTGACAGGGTATGCTCAGACGTGAGTCCCTTGCTCACTTTGCCACTGGATTCAAGCAAGCCTGGCTGAAGACGGCTGAAATGCCAGAAACCGGTCCTAGGAAGCTTGTTTCAGGTCCAGGGAAGGCATTGCTTGGCAGTTCGGGCTGGACTGTTCCCATGAGGCACAGGGTCAGACTGATTTGCATATGGCCATGTCTGAACTGGGGTGGCAGAGTGGGCTACAGAACGGTGATGGATCAAACCCAGATTTGTTGACTGGGTGTGAGTGTTTGATTGGTTCTGATGCTCCGTCCATCACCACCCCCTTTTGTACCGCTTTGTTCGCCATAAGTTGGCAGGGTATGCTCAGACGTGAGTCCCTTGCTCACTTTGCCACTGGATTCAAGCAAGCCTGGCTGAAGGCGGCTGAAATGCCAGAAACCGGTCCTAGGAAGCTTGTTTCCGGTCCAAGAAAGGCATGGCTTGGCAGTTCGGGCTGGACTGTTCCCATGAGGCACAGGGTCAGACTGATTTGCATATGGCCATGTCTGAACTGGGGTGGCAGAGTGGGCTAAAGAACAGTGATGGATCAAACCCAGATGTGTTGACTGGGTGTGAGTGTTTGATTGGTTCTGATTCTCCGTCCATCACCACCCCCTTTTGTACCGCTTTGTTCGCCATAAGTTGGCAGGGTATGCTCAGAAGTGAGTCCCTTGCTCACTTTGCCACTGGATTCAAGCAAGCCTGGCTGAAGACGGCTGAAATGCCAGAAACCGGTCCTAGGAAGCTTGTTTCAGGTCCAGGGAAGGCATTGCTTGGCAGTTCGGGCTGGACTGTTCCCATGAGGCACAGGGTCAGACTGATTTGCATATGGCCATGTCTGAACTGGGGTGGCAGAGTGGGCTACAGAACGGTGATGGATCAAACCCAGATTTGTTGACTGGGTGTGAGTGTTTGATTGGTTCTGATGCTGCGTCCATCACCACCCCCTTTTGTACCGCTTTGTTCGCCATAAGTTGACAGGGTATGCTCAGACGTGAGTCCCTTGCTCACTTTGCCACTGGATTCAAGCAAGCCTGGCTGAAGACGGCTGAAATGCCAGAAACCGGTCCTAGGAAGCTTGTTTCCGGTCCAAGAAAGGCATTGCTTGGCAGTTCGGGCTGGACTGTTCCCATGAGGCACAGGGTCAGACTGATTTGCATATGGCCATGTCTGAACTGGGGTGGCAGAGTGGGCTAAAGAACGGTGATGGATCAAACCCAGATTTGTTGACTGGGTGTGAGTGTTTGATTGGTTCTGATGCTCCGTCCATCACCACCCCCTTTTGTACCGCTTTGTTTGCCATAAGTTGGCAGGGTATGCTCAGACGTGAGTCCCTTGCTCACTTTGCCACTGGATTCAAGCAAGCCTGGCTGAAGACGGCTGAAATGCCAGAAACCGGTCCCAGGAAGCTTGTTTCCGGTCCAGGGAAGGCATTGCTTGGCAGTTCGGGCTGGACTGTTCCCATGAGGCACATGGTCAGACTGATTTGCATATGGCCATGTCTGAACTGGGGTGGCAGAGTGGGCTAAAGAACGGTGATGGATCAAACCCAGATTTGTTGACTGGGTGTGAGTGTTTGATTGGTTCTGATGCTCCGTCCATCACCACCCCCTTTTGTACCGCTAAGTATTTGTCTCCACCACTTTCATAGATCATGTCAGAACCCTTATATAGGTGCCATCTAAAACAGGCATTTGTCTGTGTTGTGTTATTAATTACTAAGTTATTGCGAAACTTCTACAATGTCATCAGGATTCATTTCATGTGACATCACTTTCTGGAAAGAGTTGGGATCACAGACCATATGATGTGACTTCCTGTGATTTAATTAATGTCAAAGAGTGAGTGATGTCACTTCTACTACCCTTGGCATTTTTGTAAATCGATGTCCATGCCTACAGCAAGCACATGAGCTACAGAATATTGGCACACAGTACATCCCCCGCATTCAAAATAGATTAACGATGCATGACCATACTGAAGGAAATGCTGCGGCAATTTCAGGAAATCTGTTAGAGGAGTTGCCACTTGACTGTGCTACACTACCAAAATTGACAATTTTAAGCAGGAATTCTGCTAGCTCACTGGCCACCTTTGCTACCACATAGCACAGACAGCCATACGTAATTCATTTTCCTTCCATGATCTGGAAGAGGTGCAAAGAAACACAATTTCCACCAGCTCAACACTCATATCACTTCCTAATTTAGCTTCCTACCTACATCTCCACATCCTTACAAATACTGTAGTGCTAAAGATCACATCTTGGCCTTTTGGTAAGATCAAGTGTAGTATATGTTGCTATCAGTTTACTTTACTACTAAAGATACTTCAGCATTGTTTCACCGATCATTTCAATCATACCAGCTGAATCTTGCCATCATTAAATCTGCGTCACGGATTGGTTGCCCACCGGTCAAAAACAACCATAAAATGTTAGTAAAACATTTTTTAACAAATTTTGCACGGTGATAGAAACAACTAAAGGGCATATTATCAACACGTAGCAATAATTATCGCTAAAAGCGCTTACCGTGTTTTTTGCTATCGCCGGCTATTGCTGGATTTTATTGCCATGATAGAGCTGTATTAACAAAGCTTTGCGCATTGGCGATTTAAATTCCAGCGTTAGCGGCAAAATGCTTGAATATTGCTGGAAATCTAGAGATATAAACTCACCAATGGCGAAATCCTTGTTGATACGCCCTGGTGGACTCAGCCTGACAATCCACCTTCCATTGGCAGGATGGCTAAGTCAGGTTTTCTTCAGGGGTTAAAATCCGGCACAAAATGTGGTTAGCGTGGCTTTTGTGATCGCCTGACCCGCCTCGATTAAAGGGCGATGTGCTTTTGACGGAATCCATGCTGATTAGGTTGGGAATGCCTACTTTGCATGTAATTAGCAATGTATATCGCTGACATGCAAAGTAGGGTTAAAAAGGCACCTGACTCAAGAAAACGCGCGCTAACGCGTGATTGCGAGTCCTTGTAAATTGTGAGTTGTAAAAAAGATTATGCTCTTGATAATATGCCCCTACATTGGGAGCACAAAAGCATGCGGCATGTTTGTTCCAAGGCGATGGACCTTGTGAGGATGTACTAAGCTCCTCATGGTAATTTTCACAACTCTCGAGGGCAAGGTAAAGGAAATGGTTCTAAAAGGCTCTAGAATGCGACTATATGATCCCTTACTCAGTTTTCTGTGTCATTTCACAGAAAACAAGCTGTAAAACCTGCCCCATTAAAATACATAATTAATTTGGCAACGACTAACAGACCATTCCATTCAAGGACACCATGACAGATTCTCTTGGGTTAAAATAAAATCAGATAAATACCAAAAAGCACAAATTCCAGCGGATGTTTTTTTTTACTCTGTATTATGATAAGCAAACCCTCCTAACAGCCTTGAGAAACGTAAACAAAGTACAACATGAACATTTCAATTGCGCAGTGATTCAGCTGTGGCCTTGGGTGAAACAAATAAGCTTTATCAGGCTGTTGACAGACCATGAACATTAAATGAAAACTTGAAGAATAATGAAAAATGTAAAGTTCAATAGAATTGAAAGGCATATCTCAACTAAATCCATTTGGTTCCATTTGCATACTTGATCAGTTTGTGTTTCGTGTTCTTTAATCCTGACAACTAATGTCCACATTTTTAATGCATACACGTATGGACAATTATGAATCACTCAATCGAAAACTTTATTTCGAATATTAGAAGATAATCATGAAAAAGTGCAATAGAATAAAATATAAAAACTCGTTACAACGCATTGAGTTACAACAGAGTATGATGGATTTTTAAAATGATCCAACTGTAAAACAAACAGCTTCATCTTTTAGCATTTGCGGAAAACACAATGCAGATCTGCAAGTGGTAAAATCATACAGGAGGGTATATGCTTCAGAACGTTTATGAAAAATGACAAGTATGAAAGTGACTGCTCCGAGTGCGAATAGTAGAACAGCCCTATTGACCTAAGGAAAAACGTAACAGGTCTTGGATGGTATCAGAGCTGAATCTATCTAGCAAATCCCTTTCCCTTTGGTACAATCGGAAAATGGGGCTCAATACCTGCAATGGTTTGAAGGTTTGCATTTTCCCTCAGACGATTTTGTATTAAATGGGCTCCCCTAGGTAAGGAAAGATTGCTACTTTCGCTAACCTATCGATGCCAATGGGGAATGTGTGCACATTTGAACTGTTTGGACCACAGGACATAATGTGAGACTCGAAAATTTGGATCAAGAACCAAAATCGCCCTCAAACTCGCTTAAATCTGCCACCAAGGTTCCTACAGCCCTGAGAGAGTGGGCCAGTAAAATTGCTTTGTCCACCTATGTTAACATGGATGTAGGTCTAGACCTGACCGTGAGCAAGTCTGGACAGCAGTTAACCAAATGTGCATTTAGTTTATTTATATATTTACATATAAAATAAAGTGGAGCAAAAACTCAGCCCTGGCGAACTCCTTGCTCTAAGTTGAAAGATTCAGATTTCTCTCCACCAGGACCAAGGCCTTGTTCTAACAGGAAGGACCATCATTTTGCATCCCTGTCAAATACACAAGACAAATCCATGAAAGCTAGGTACAAGCGGCTTAAAATCATGTTGTTTTCTTTAGACCAATCTCAAAATCAATTAAATCAACTCTTCCTAATAATTTTGATTGTGGAGTCAATAAATTAGATTGGTCTGTAGTATCTAGGTGCCAATCTGTTTTCTTTTTCATAAATAGAAACTATATTTGATGGTGACCAAGATTCACTTACCTGGAAATAGCATAAATTGGTGAAAATGTTATTTGGCAGTGGGGCCCACAATTCTATATTGCTTTTAAATACATCTTTGAAATCAGTGTTAAGTATCACTAATGGTCTGTAAGAGGAAAGATCAACTGGATCGCTGCCTGGCTTGGGTATAGAGACAATTAAAGTTTCTCAGACAGAGGGAGGAAATCTGTTCTACACAGCAGTATTCTGGATTAGCGCCACCAACTTCGGGATGAATAAATAGAGTAAGCCAAATAGAACTCTAATAGCAATCCAACACTCACAGAGTGTTTACAAATCACCCCCCAAAATACTACCTCATCTATCTCAGATGGGGTAATGGGAAATTCCAGTTCTTGTGGCTGCTCAGGAGAAGGCAAAAATAGATAATCTATAAAAGTGTTTATGTCATTGACAGAGCTGCGACATGTAGCACTGTACAGTGTTTGATGATATATGGAGAATGCAGCATGAATTTCAGATTGAGTAAACAAACAAACATCTGTTGTTACCTGGACAGAAGAGATGGGGGAGTGTGCATGTTCTTGCCTAAGAAGCCATGCCAAGAAAACACAACAAGCATTGGCATAGCCAATAGGTCTCGCCTTTGGGACCTTATAAGTGTTTAGTTATCCATCACAATATCCTTGGTGCAGCAACATCAACTGTTGCATAGATAAACACTTATAAGGTCCCAAAGGCGAGACCTATTTGCTATGCCAATGCGCTTTTTTTTAAATTCTTTAACCATCCTGCACAGCATTGGGGATGCTGTTCAACCACTGGCAAATACAATAGGTCTCACCTGTGGCTTTGTGAATGCTTGTTGTCAAATATCATACAAACACATACAATTGATCTGCCCAGCTTACTTCATTGCATAATGAGTTGTGTCACTTTAGATTGAAGTCCAATGCAAAAGACGTTTCACTACTGCCAATGAAACACTGTAAAAAACACGTATCATATAAATCCAGATCCAGCACCAAAACAAGCACAACCAACCCAATGTACATCTCTGCACCCAGCAGCAGGACAAGGCTGCGTTTTTTATCAAAGACCACAGTTCCAAACACGTCTTGCAGAGCAGGGGAAAAAGGTTTAATTTAGGATGGTGCATTCTGACGTATCTTCCTAAAGAGTCATTTTCAGAATTGAATTTTTTAAATTTCTAATTATACACAACAAAATTATCGCTATTCATTTACCAGATACACATAACAAGTATGGGCAACGCCAATAGGTCTGGTTTAGATAGATATATCCGTTAGTTGTTGTGTGACGTTTCTGGACACAGTAATACAAAACTCGGAGACAGACACTAATACTAGTAGCAGTGTTAAGCACCGGATTATAGTTTACATGTTGAAGCCATGCCTTTAATTACACAGGCCTCGCCTTTTAGAAAGAATTCCTTTTTATGCTTCTTTGTCTACGTCCCTTATAGAGACAGGCTACCCCTACACAAATACACAACTTATCCCAATTAAAGCACTGTAACCACCATTCGGAATCCAGTTGAATTGCTGAAATGATAGATGCTCTAACAGCTGTTTAAAGACAGAAACACACAATACATGGATTTTGGAAACTGAAGGGTAGTACTAAACAAAAATCTAATATACACCATACTCTTAAAATAAACCTTTAACAGCTCATAAAGGATAGCCCAGAACACTTCTCTGTGAAAATGCGCACAATAGCAGTTTGGCTTGTGCTGGGATATAGGTGCAAAATGTAGAGTGGGTGAATGAGTGTGTGTGTGTGAGTGTGTCATTTTACACTAAGCATATATTTCACTGAACATTACAGCATAAGTTTTTTTATGCAACGTTATTCATGAAACACTGACGTGCTTTGCTATTATTTCATCATGTTAATTTTTTGGGGGCGTTTGCACACTGCCCAAGACAAGACAGCCACCGATGACAGCGAATAAATAAAGATAAGCCCATCCCTAGCAAACGCATGACAGGCTTACAACTTATGCCCTGGTAATGAAAAGGAGCTCGTTAAATTAAAGCAATATTCTGCCTCATTAAGGGCCGTCACCTCAACTTGTATGTCCAGGTCCGGGAGTGACGGACTATAACGCTGCTCACTTTGGTACACTGCTTTACCACAGAGGCGAAGGTTTCACATAATTCGTGAAGCATGGAGAAAGACGAGGGGCTTGCCCAGGCTAACACGAGCAAGAACAAAGATGCATCGATGTAAAGCGCGGCGCGCGCGCCCGCGCACATGCACTGTAGCTCTAGGCTGGCCTGGTAGCACTTTTTGGAGCCCTCTCAATAAGTCTCGCCAGACCAGCGCATGCGCTGGGTCAGGCGAGACCTAAAAAGGAGATGGAGGAAGTGTTGAAACGTTTTGAAATAACAGTGGATTTAGGCCCAGATCTCTGCACTCTGGTGAATGTTTGACATTGTTCAACATTCTGCCCATCAATTGTTCATCTTGCATTTGTCACGAAGAGTAAGACGGGTATGCCCAGACGTGGGTCCCGTCCTCTCCATGCCACAGGAGTCAAGCTAGCCTGGCTGATGAGGGGTAATACCCCAAAACCGGTCCCAGTATGCTAGTTTCCGGTTCAGGAAGGGCCTGGCAGTTTTGGCTGGACTGTTCTCATGGGGAGCTGGGTCAAGACTGATTTGCATATGGCTTGGTTTAAACTGGAATGGCATAGGGAGCAAAAAAATAAATGTATTTAGGCCCAGATCTCTGTTCAGGGAGAAAGTTTGACATTGTTCAACATTCTGTCCACAATTGTTCTTTTTGCAACAAGACATGCCAGCAAGGTGCTCATGTTATCTCCTTCGGTGTGGTTCTGGCCAGGTGAGTAGCGCAATTGATATGTCGAAGATTTTTGAGTAGAGCAGCCTGTTCAACTTGGGCCGTTTTGAGAGCGTTTATATGGGCTTTTGTCAATTATAACTTTGTTTTCTAGCTAGAGCAGTGAGTTTTCAATTGCTTGCAACTTCTTAAGCACCGTTTTTCAGGCGGACTCCAATGAATGTATGCAGTGACCTCTAACATTAACAGTAAATTCTTCTCATGCCACTGGGGACGAAGAAGCTGTGTGTTGGTTAAGACTAATATAATCACTCTTCCGCAGCATAACTCGAAAGGCAGTGTCTCCAAGTATAGAACTTTGCAATCCACATGTTGGAATGGCAGGGTGTACTGCCACATTGTACAGTTTTCACATTGTACAATTTTCAATTATATTTTTAAATTGAAATTGAAAATACAATGAAATACCATTAAAATTAACATGAAACTGAAAATACAATTTTCCAATAGTACAACTTCCACATTGTACTGCCACATTTTTTTATCTAATTATTAAAAGTGTTTCACATTGTACTGGACGGCTTTGCTTTATTGTTTGGGTACAAGATGATTGTGTACAACAATCAGGAGCTGTAGAGGGTACAAAACCTAGGTCGCCCTCCTCTCAATCAATATATTTCTCTACAGACCTAGGTCTTTTAGAAGGAATCTTGGTCAAACACAATGTGGTTCAAAACCCTATCAATTAGGTTATTCTATGCTCCCCATAATATCAAAGCTTGGGGTAGTCACCAAAAGGTTCGCCACCTTCAATTTCAATTTGAACAAACTTTACTTAAAGCAGTCCCCCCAATGAGCCTCGTGGTGTAAAAGCTTGTGTAAAGTACACCAAAAGTTTCTCTAATCATTTGGTTAATGCAAGAAACATAAAGAAAATATATAAAGAAAAAATGTGAAGAGAGACGAGATGGCACCTCACGTGCGCAACACCAATTGAGCCTGCTGACTGGTACTCATCAGCTTTGCCCACTCTTCTCATCATTGGTAGCCATCACGCTCCAAAATAAAAATAAATATAAAGTGTCCACACTTTAAATCCAAAAGAAACTGTTGCAGGTAAGTGGTGCGACTAAGTAGTGCAAATGAAAAAATGAAAAAAATGCACCCTCTATAGGTTCCAACTTTATTCTTCCTTTGAAGTGCACCCAATCCAAAGCTTAAAACAGGTAGCTAATCATGCATACCATTATCATGGCACATGCTTTGATAATATGGGGAGCATAGAATAACCTAATTGATAGGGTTTTGAACCACATTGTGTTTGACCCAGATTCCTTCTAAAAGACCTAGGTCTGTAGAGAAATATACAAGATGATTGTGACAAAAACTCTATACAATACTATTCACCTGCTCTTGAAGATGTTGTTCTGGAGCTTCCACTGTTTCTACACACAGTGGCTACTGCTGCTGATCTTGTTGGAACGTCTGAAAATATTGTGTTAGGTGATCTATAAGGCACTC
Organism: Triturus cristatus; assembly: GCF_964204655.1. NCBI lineage: Eukaryota > Metazoa > Chordata > Amphibia > Caudata > Salamandridae > Triturus > Triturus cristatus. The sequence goes on along the minus strand of NC_140589.1, from coordinate 830,619,362 downwards.
AACGTCACTAAGTATGACTCTCTTGCCACTAAAATAAATGCGCCAACTGGCACATACACTGCTGGAGGCACACCTGCATGCCAGACGGGATGTCCAAAAGACTCACAAAAATGCACACATCAACAGGCTTTCTCTGCATATGAACAAAACATTGTAATATCCTTGTCTTGTACCACAGACCTGTTTCATCATTGCTGACATTCAGAAAAGGTCTCAAAATCCAACTCTTTAAACTGAAATACTAGATGGTATCTCTTTCTTTTCCTACTTCCCACCACACCCATTGTGACATCATGTTTCGGATCTCGCATTTATTTATAGGAATGTATTTGCTACATATGTATCTGTTGCTACATACAATGCTCTGCGGTTCACTATTTTTAGGTTCAGGAGGCATTTGAGCAAGAACACTTGATACAGGTAAGGCTTTGAAAATAATGAAAACGATCAATTAATGACATGAAAAGATTATATTTGGAACATAATGGGTGCTCTAGACCATTTTCTGCAGACTTGTTGTTTGGGAGTTTCAATATGGCCTCCCATATTGTATCATATTAAAAGCTTAATAAAGAGTTGTTGCTATACATATAAATGAGCACCTAAAGGGTCTGATTCAGAGTTTGGCGGATAGAGTTTATAAATTCAGAATGGTGGCAGAATACAAAAACCATATTGAGTGACCTTCGTCCGACAAGTTTAGAGTTGTCCCCCAGCCCCGTGGACAACTCTTCACATTTACAGGAACCACCATCATGTTTTCTAGCCATCATGGTCCAACCTGCAGGAGGCATAACCAGTTTCTGGTCTGGTGAATTCCAATGGTTCCCTAACAAACTGAGCAATTTGAAGAAACTAGTAGGTAGAGATCTGAGAATGGTCCAGATAAAATAGAGGAAACTCTGCAGAACTGTGATGTTTACTGCTTAGTTCACAAAATCACTAATAGTTGAAGTTTACTCCATTCTATGTAATTAGTGGTCAGTCTCACAGAAAAGGGGTTAAAGATTATTTCACCAAATGCTCCATCTTCCATGACCAGGGAGATGAGGGTTTAGTTACATTGATAATAAAAATTAAGGGCCTAATTTATAGTTTGGCGGACAAGGTAATCCATTGCCAACATGACGGATATCGCATCTGCCTTATTACAACTGCCATAGAGTATAATGAACTTGTGATATGGAGGATGGCATATTTGTCATGTTTATGACAGAGTAACCTGTCTGCCAGGCTCTAAATCGAGCACAAAGTATTTTTCTTTGTAACCCAAATTTGGTCAGCAACTTTAAAGGTTTTTTTAAGTACTCAATGGCACTGCGGAAGGGGATGGCCAGTGTGTGTTTGTGCTCAAATTGTAAAAAACTAAAAAACACTTAACTTGCCACTGGGTTCCGCGTCTCTGCCCCTGCTCTCCACGTCTTGACTCAAAGATTCAAAGATTCAAAAATACTTTATTCGGTTTAAAAGACAAAAACCATGAAAGCAACAACATCAAATTACAATAACAATTTACACAGGGAGAATATAAGAGAGAAAAGGGTCTAATTATATTTCATCAAGACCCATTGTTTTCCGAAATTTAAAAACATTTTTAAAAAAGCTTAAAACTACAGTAACAGTTAGAACAGTGTCCATTCTCTGAAATTCTAAAAAAGCTGGGCGACATTTATTTATTTTCAGTTCTTTAAGGAGTGGAATAATGTATTTCCTACGTGGTAAAGTATAACATTTGAAAAAGAATAAAATATGGATGTCAGATTGGGCCGAAGAATCATCACACGGACACAAGGGCAAATTAGGCAACCATGAATTCATTACTGGGAAGGACAGAAGTCTAAAAACAATATTTAATCTAAAACGGGTCAAAAGAAATTGATCATAATTTGACATCAGCAGGGTTAAATATGGCTGTACTTTGTTACTAGTTAACAAAGGAAGATGCGAGGTTACTGTCTTTTTCTTCATTTCCTCTTGCCTTCTTTTTTCCATGAGATATTCCATACGTAGTCTAGACAAAAGGTTCCTGGATATGTTGCCCATTGAGAGTGGGTCTTCAAAATATTGTTGGCAGCCAATTTTAACAAAAAAAGATTTAACATAGTTTAGCCAGTCTAATCTACCCACATTTTCCAATTTTAAAACATCCTGAAAAATGGCCCGATTCATAGCACACTCATTAGTTGTCCATACCCTATGCCACAGAAAGATAGGTTGTAATCTGATTATGTCAGATATATAGGTTAGTCCATGTGGCAGATGTAAGTCGCAACACTTTGAGGTACTGTCAGGACATACCTCAAAACCTATTCTCGGCTTTTTGGATTGAGTCAATATTGGAGTACCCCCAAAGACCCGAGCCATACATGGCAACCGATGTACACGTAGCTTTATAAATTGTCAAGATTTCTTTTATCGGTTTCTTACCCAATTTTTTAATAAAATTATTTAAGACCATTATAGTTTTTTGGAACAAAAGAGTTCTGGCCTTTACCGCACAAGTCCACGCCCCAGTTTCATGGAACAAGACACCAAGATAGGGGAAAGTAGAAGTAATTTCCAAAGGAACATTATTCAAAAACATTCTTTTTGTCTGCTTTCCAGGTCTATTACCACAGTTCATTGAAAAGGTTTTACTACAATTGACTTTTAAATCTAAGCTAGACATAAAGATCTCAAAAGATTGTATCAAATTTTGTAGTGCCACAGAGGTACAGGCCATTAGATCTGCGTCGTCCGCATACAGGAGTGCAGGGATAGACCTCCTCCCAACTTTAGGCATATCCCTGCATTCCTGAAGTAGGCAACGCTCAAGTCCATTAATGTATACCAGAAATAGGAAAGGGGCCAAAACGCACCCTTAGCGCACACCCCGGCCCACCTCAAACCTTCTAGTGCATTGGCCCCCACTACCATAGCGTACCGAAGCTGTGGCCCCTGAGTATAAATCTTTCAGAAAGCAAACAATAGAATCTTCCACACCTATCTCTCTCAAAATTGCCCATAATTTGACATGTGATACACAGTCGAACGCCGATGAAAGGTCGACGAACGTGAGATACAAGCGTTCACCCTTTATCCTCGAATACTTAGATTGTAAGATCATTAGATGTAGGCATTGTTCGACAGTGCCAATGCCCTTTTGAAATCCATATTGTAGGTCGCTCATTATTTCATTCTCCTCGGCCCAGCTTTGTAATCTTGCCAAGATGATTCTCCCAAGGATTTTTACAGATGAGTCCAGAAGGGAGATTGGTCTATAACAAGCACAACATTGTCTATCTCCCTTCTTATATATAGGTAAAATGACCGAGGTGAACCAAGACGGGTTTAAGCCCCTTGCCAGTGCTGCATTAAAAAGTTGTACCAGCATGGGACCCCAGATTTCAATATTTGCTTTATACAAGTCAACAGGGATCCCATCAGGCCCTGCGGCCTTGCCACCCTTCATTGCTTTCAAGCCCATATTGACTTCCTCCAGAGTTATTACCAGTTTTTCAACCCCGACACCTGTATTGTCCCATATAGCAGGATCTATGGTATGGCATTCATCTTGAGACCTATAAAGATTTGAGAAATGCACCACCCAGTCCTCCTCAGCGATAGAGATCTCTATTCGCGCTTTGGAATTATCGTAGAGGAACGGGGTATTAACGGCACTCCAGAATGCAGACGCATCCTTCAGCTGTGATGCTTCACATAACACTTCCAGGGCCTCCTTTTTTATGGCATTTTTTCTATTTTTTAGGGCTTCATTATATTTTTTCCTGCAGCTTCTTATTTCAATAGGATTTCGGGGTATCCTATGAATGGCGCTTTTCAGGTCGGTTAAAGACCTGGTGCAGGCGTTATCAAACAAGCTTTTCTTACCCTTTGCCGTATTCTTAACCTCCACCCACAGATTTTTCTTAATTGTGGAAGCTATTATATTGAAATGCTCAATTATCAGCTCGCTGTTAGACTTTTCATCCAAACAGATATCAAAGCTGTTTGGGCAAGCATTCAACAACTTACCTAAAAACTTTTCCGGGAGAACCTTACCCCACTTTAAGTTGTACCCGTTTTGTCTACCAAGGGCCACATCAGGAACTGTACACATAGAGGGCATGACCTCATGCCAATCAAAAAAAGGGTTTTCAGCCTCCATTATTTGGGGCAGATGGTCACTTACTGGCAGCTCCATGATGTTTGACTTGATAATCTTATGGCTGCAACTATTTGAAGCAATGATAAAATCAATGGTAGACAGTGCTCCTCTGCCGATAAATGTGGGCACAAAGGTGGTAGGTTTTTGGGCGATTTCATTTACAAATCCCAAATCATACATAAACAATATATCGTTTAATAGGTCCCCGATCAGAGAATGATCGAAATGAGTTAAGTTTATCTCCCGCTCTATCGTTAGACCACACATACCCTGTTTACCTTTTATACAGAGTTTGCACTTAAAATCCCCCCCCCATAAAATCATGAATTCCCTGTCGGTTTTATCTATTTCATGTTGTATATCCTCCCTCAGCGTTATTAGGATGCTAGGGAATTCTTTCCTCGGAATATTATTATAAAAGTTTATGACAACAACATTAAATCCCTTCTTATTTCTTAGGGTTATTAGTTGATAAAAACTAGATTTTGGCGTAAACCAAATCTTATCACATTTAAGCTGGTTTGAGACAAAAGTAAGTAAACCACCCTTTGCTCTTCCATGATTGCTCCCCACGGCCGGGGTAAAGAAACTTCTGTAACCGTTAATATGCACTGGATCTAAAGACCAGGTTTCTTGGAGAGCCAAAATGTCATGTCCATCTATAACAGTTCCCCAGGATGGGTTATTAATTCTCGCCCTTAATCCTGCCACATTCCAAAATAGGAATGTACAGGTTTTCCTTATTTCATTAGTTCCAAGGTCACATAAAAATCCTTTATCCCTTGCCTTCTCAGATTGTTTGTAGCAGGGTCCTCCGTTATATCCCCCATCATTTAAATCCAGTATGTTTGAAACCTTACAGCTGGCCTTCCTGATATCAGCATGAGTCACACTATAAGCGGATTGTACTTGCGTATTGTCCTCAATACAATCCCTTGGCCTCTGTTCATTAATTTTCTCGTTAATTTTGTCAATGTGCCCCCCTAAGCCTGGTAGTTGACTATTGCAGATGTCCTTCTTGTGTCAATCCACACATTCAAGGCCTGAGAAAACATCAAACCGATTGTGGGTTGATATGTTATGAACAGGCAGAGCAATGCCTCTGTTATCCCACAGATAATTATTTCCATAATTCAGGCCTCGGGTGGAAGGATAGGGCTGCCTAGGATGGGGATTAAATGAGCTATATGGTTGCGCAAAAGGGATCCGGCTGTAACCATGATGGTTGAAAGCAGACCTATTATCAGTGTGCCTTCTTTCCTCCTGATTCATACGATGTTGGGCTGGAGAGTATGGGTAGAAATAATTAAGGTAGTGTGTAGAGATGGAGTCACTACTGCTTAGATCATACCAGTCCCCAATATGTCTAACTGCTCTTTGATCTTTAAAATTTACGATAATCACATCCCCTTTTTTGTCTTTAGGACGAGACCCCACCCAATTGCAGCGCCTGACATGCAGGTTTTCCCCATTTATGTAGGCAGGCAAAGGTCTGTTATTACACAGCCAGTGAATGACTTTATTCCTTAGGGCTTGATAATCTTCCCTATTCTCAGAGGGGAGCTCAGGGACGCCCGCCATAACGATCGCATAGGGGGCAGCTTCTGGCGGTAAATCTACTATACTGTGAGATTGCCAGTTTTTATTAGTAATGTTCCTAGACTCACTATCCTTATTGGCCTTATTGGCCTTATTTTGTAGTGGTACTGATTTTACTTCTGAGGTCAGATTATCTACCATATGATCACCTGCTTTACTTTGTGGTTGCGTCCTATGGGCAGGCTTTTTCTTCAATTGGGGAAGGACAGGATGGCATTTGTCTAATCTGGTTAGGTGGTAGGGTGATGGAGGGACATGGTGGAGCAGGTATTAAAGCTATCATCACTTTTGCAGGTAATTTACTGGGGTTTATGTTATTTAATCCTATCGCCAAACCAGACAGTGAAAGTGTATTATCTGCTACCTTTTTCTCAATTTAATCCAGGTGCGTGTTAATCATCATGATATTTTCCAGAAGGGGCTGCATTAAAGATTTTACCAGGTACTCAATTTTCTCCAAAAGACCACCCTCACTAATAGAGCAGTGAGTAGCCTGTAAGGGCATCGTGAGGGGGGTCGGTTGATCCATCGCATCCCTCAAAATGGAGGTTGTCTTCCTCTGCGGAATTTCAGTTTGCCACTTTAATGATAAGCCTCCCCCACTTTTCTTACGTTCAAACTCAGGTGATAACTCATCTTTTAAGTTTGAGGGAGATATGGGGGAAAATCTAGGGAGATATGATGACCCTTCATCGTCACTGCTAATACAGAAACTCAACAAGGACTCACAAGTGTTATCAGGCGTACTTAAGGGGGAATCATCAGTGCGAGGGCTAGCCGGGACTTCCCCTGTGTCCTTCTTAACTCCAATATTAGATAAGCCAGTAGGTTCTGTTAAGAAGTTTGTTAGATTAGTCATTGATGATGGCACAGTCCCAGATTCCCCCAAAGCGGAGCTTATTCCCAATGATAGCTGCGTTAAGGAGCCCCTTTTATGATTAGATGTTGTTACTCTTTTTTGGTCGTGCTTCCCCCTATGCCTCCGTTGTGCTTTTTTATATTTCCTTACCAATCTTACGGGTGACGAGGCATGCTCTAGTTCAGCCCTAGAATTAACTGGCTGACCTACATGCCTCTCGTCATGCACCTGGGCTGAAGCCAATACAACTTTCTTTACACTAGTGATAGGATTACTAGGCGCATGTGTATCCACCAGTGAGAGAGGCGCCTCTTCAAGTAACATTATAGGGGTCTCCTTGCCCAAAGAAGCCCTTCTGACATTGCTGATCTGGTTCACCTTCTTAATCAGGTAGTTGTCCATTGTGCCCATCCCGTGCAGAATATTGTCACTTTTACCTTTGGCCATCAGAACAAAGTTGTTACTGGCAACAGAGACAAATAAAGGATGTGTACAAGGTGATGGCACATGTACTGACCCCAGGTGATCGACACTATTTACCCCAGTAGTTGTACGTACATGAGCTCGCTGGCAGCCTCAGATGGACGAACTGTGCACAGCCAAGGTCTCTGGCCCAGGCCAGGCTCCTCAGGCCTCTGAGGCCACAGAGGGCCCGCCCTTAGCCCGGCGCTGCCCGCGCGCTGTCCCACAACGCGGGAGATGTGCTCGATTTTGAAGCGCCTCCGGGCGCGTGGGTAGCGTCGCCTGTGTCCGCCTCCAAAGCAGGGGAGTCTGGGGAATGTAGTTTCCTCCTCACGCCGACCGCGTCGGACCAGCAGAGCGGCGGCGGGAGGGAGAGGAGCCAGGAGCCAGCAACACCCAAATCGCCAGCGAGAAATAGCAGGTGAGTGTCAGGGAGTCCCCCACGTATGCCACGGCGTCAGGATAGCACGTCTTGACTCAAGTCATGTGCACTTAGGATTGGGCAAACCACTCCTCCCCTGCTCCAGGAGCAGAGCAGCCCTGACCACCCGCCCGCCAGCAAGGCAGCACAGAAACATAAAATTATAATAACTCAAAGTTATTATCATTTTATGTTTCCTTTACGTTGCACTGCTTCAAAGCAGTGGGGTGATGCTCCTCCACCACTGCAAAAGAAGTGTCTATAGTGCTTAGACACCTGGTAATGTGGTGTGTCTTGAGTGTAGCATCACAAGGCCAAGTTCACAGCACTGTAAAAATAGGTAAAATGTCTTGGACCCTGATCTTCCAGAAGGTGAGAGGACTATGAAAAAAGCACTGGAACTAAAACGCCAGAGCTGATGTGTCCTACCATCATGACACTGGAGAGCAAAATGAAGCACTATAGGAACATGGGCGAAGGCCTGGGATCAGTTGGTCTCAAATATAAGCATAAAGGTGCAGACTGGGCATGGCTTTTATACTGAGTCATTACCAAGAGCTGGAGCCACAACCAAGAGCTGGAGCCATACAAAGAGCTTAATTTAAAGTTTGGAGGGCTGTTGTATGTCTGTCAGAGCAACGGAGTAATGAAATCACTCAATCGCCCTTCCGGTCATTCCATCCCCCAAATCTATAGATGTCAGTGACCCACAGACATCTCTTAACATTGGTAGGAACTGACGTTACGGTGGTTCCTGTCAATGTTAAACAAGTTTGGCAGATGTCTCTATCAATCAAGATAGCCGGCCAACAAACTTTTACAGTTTTCCTTTTTTTTTAAAATAAACTCCAAAAGCAGGAGTTTGTTTTTAAGAAGTGAAGCTAATAGCCTGCACACAATGGGAGTCTTCTCCCATGATGTGGGGGTCATTATTATGCTGAGCCAGAGCCAGGGCGCATCTGACGATCTGTTGTAGGTAGAATATGGAGGAGAAGCCTCGCCCATATTATTCATTGGCTTGTGCTTTTGTCCTTTGTAAATGGTGGCGTTCGATTCCTCCTTAGTACGGCCATGTCGTCATTGTATCCTTCCATGGTTACTGGCCCCTTTACTTGGTTGTTACATGGTACGTGTGCTTTTTTCTTTATTGAGCTTCTCCTACATTAGGTATGATGACGTGCTTCGCTTACATTCAGCGCGGCATGCCTGCTCGCATCTTTCAAAACAGGGACCCATGGCGGCCGTTTGTTTGCAATGCCATTGATCTCGCATTTAAATGCAAGACCTATGTCATTGCAAATATTTATTTGTTTAAACGTCTTTAAAACAGAAAGGAAAGGAATGTGAAGGCAGGAGGCTCAGAGCAAGGTGTTCCTTCTCTCCGCTCCTCAGAGTGCCGGGGAAGACGCAACATGGCGAAAAGGTGTAATTTGTGGACACTACATCATTTCAAGGGTAGGAAGGGTGTGCGGAGAGGACAGAGCATCATCTTCGGGCACAGCTTCCCAAATGGCAGAGCAAAGCTTGACACAAAGCTTTAGGCAGGAATCTGAGGTGTGCAAACAAAAACCTCTCTGAAATGAGAGCTGTTCTGGGAGCCGGTGGGTGCCCCTTCACACGGCACAGCCCGTCTCTGAGCAAAGGTGCCCCCGCTTTCGTTGCATGAAGACTTCTGCCCCATTCGCGTTTTAGGATTTTAATTTTAATGCCCGTGGTATGACAAAATTTAAATTCACCTGTGACACCCCCGCCAGAACCCACACCACATATTTCACCCCACCCACACACTCAGAACGCAGACATTTTCATTTTCTGCCAGAAGTGATTTATATCACCATGGGGGTCCTCAGAAGTAGACAACATTTTTGATGTTGATCAGCTTCATTGTGGTGCTGAAATCTGTTTTACAGAAGGATCATCAATGTCATTTCTATTGTGAATATAGGAAACATCAACAGAGATGTAATTGGTTTTATTTAATAAATAAATGAGCGTAATATTTTTATTTGAACATACATAAATAAATAAACTCCGCTCTATGAGATATGATAGGAGTGTGTTGGGTTGTCGTAGCATGCTTAAACTAACAACTAGTGATGCTTTTTTTCGCAGGGCACTTTGCTCAGATTGTTACCACCTGTCTCGACATTCGATGGTCAGTCCCTACTTTTTGGGGGGGAAAGTTATCATTCTTGTCAATTACGTTTGATTTAATAAAAAGGGTGCGCTGCATATACCTTAACCTCCAGCAGAAATTTCCATTACATCAGCGAAATATTTTTTTGTGTTCTGTCTTTGGCAGCCTACTGATATTTCTTGCGTGCCCCAAATGCCTCCGTATTTAGTCTGTAAGCACTATTTACTTTATTGAGTTTCTCTTACTGCAAGCCGGACATGCGCTGCTCCAGCTCAAACCGCTTGTGTTTTTTTAAGCAGCATAGTCGCCCACGTAACACAGGCGCCTGCTTTCAATCACTTTAACCCTGCATTATCTCATGTCTGTTTCAAACACCCCCAAGTAAAATGGATTTAGAAATGATTAGCGATGTCACCTGTTACACCCCGCCACCAACCCACACCATACATTTCACCCCACCCACACACTCAGAGCGCAGACATTTTCATTTTCTGCCAGAAGTGATTTATATCACTTTGGGGGTCCTCAGAAGTAGACAACATTTTTTTTGTTGATCAACTTCATTATGGTGCTGAAATCTGTTTTACAGAAGGATCGTCAATGACATTTCTATTGCGAATATAGAGAAAAACATCAACTTAGATGTAATCGTTTTTATTTAATAAATACATGAGCGCAATAGTTTTTATTTGAACATACATAAATAAATAAATAAACTCCGCTCTATGAGATTTGATAGGAGTGTGTTGGGTTGTCGTAGAATGCTTAAACTAACAACTAGTGTTGCTTTTTATCGCAGGGCACTTTGCCCGGATTGTTACCACCTGTCTCGACATTGGATGGTCAGTCTCTACAATTTTTGGGAGAAAGTTATCATTTTTGTCAACTACACAATGCTCCTACCTGCCAGGACTTAGTTTCACCTTCCTTCACCTACTTCCCAAATGTCTCCCTCCACGCAAACCCAATGTGGAGACCCTGGCAATCATTTACCACCTGCTCAGAGCAGATGGTAAATTCATGTGTTAATCCCAGTGGAATTGGGAATTGGGTGAGGTTTTATGACCAAGTAAATCCTGTCCTCACAGTTGTTCTCCTTTCCATTGGTTTTAACTAGCAATTGCTTAGTTCTTGCACAGTGTTACTGCACCGTCATGTTGATTTAGCATGCAGAGGTTACAAGCTAGTCTAACTGTGAAATAAAAACCTATTATAAAAACTTGCTTAAAAGCTAGCTTTACTAAGATCAAAAATCTAGTACATTGGTGAAAGTATATGTTTAATATTTGTAGTGGAAAAACTATTAACATAAAAAGTATATTTAGTTCGGCCTAATAGCCAAGCCGAATGAAACCAGTTCTGCTGCTTTGCCTTTTGTCCACTGGCGCCATCTGACATTCCAATTAATCAGAAGGGTGGTGTGATTCCAGGAAACAATACTCCAACTTCTGAAACTAGAAGTACCGACATAGCGTAAACACTGATCACTTCAATGGGATAGGCTATTTGGGAGGGGGCATGAAGAGAGAGCAAAGGGCCAGAGCACCAAACTTCCTGTTCACACAAAAATGCCAGCCATAAGAAGGCTGAAGTGACAGAAGCTTTTCATCCACAGAAGTCTCTCACAAATACATGTCTGCCCACAGCAGGAGGAAAAGCTATTTAAAGATCAGGAAGATGTCATGGTTTCTCATTTTCATCCACGCATCTGAGAGTGGACTCAGAGCTCCTCATAGGGTAGTCTGACCAAGGTTTACAGTTAAGTGAAACAAGAAGTTCTGGAAAAGAGGGATGCCTTTTAGTTAGAATCCTAAGAGGACCAGACCGAGAAATACCCATTCACTGAGTTGTTCAGTGGATAAAAATGGCACTTCACCAAAAACTCTTCAGAATATTTCTGGACCATGAAGAAAAAAGATGATGGAAGAAAGGTCCTGACTGACCCTCTGGAGAAGAAGCCAAAATGACTCCTAATCTCCACTCACACCAGAGGACTGAAACTCCTGGCTGGCCTCCTGTCGACTGACTCAGGGACACAAAGGCTGAACAATGGTTGCATCCTGTGTGGACATGCTGACTGGTTGAAAGTGGGCTTCACTCAACCCAGTGAAAGCCCTGGCTGGATAGACACCTATACCATAAAAGAGACCAGGAATACATCGTCCAGCATGAACAAGAACTGGGGCTCTTGGTTGTACGCAGAAGGTAGGGCAGGATTGTCTCGCCCTTGAAGCTATGACTGGTGGCCACCCAGAAAATCCTCCAGAATATTAAAAACATTTGGGGGTTACAGCTGCAAAGGTAACTGACTCTTCTCCAAACCTACCAGCCGCTATGAGGAAGAACAGTGGCTATTTTGGGGCATTACACATAGGCTGGCCCTGATTTTTATACCTTTAATGTTTCTGTTGGCATTTTTTTTACGTTTCTTTCAAAAATGTATATCTACTATTCACTTAGTCCCTTTTAACGGTTTTAAGGCCTTGATTTTTCCAAAGTTCATTGTTGTGTTGTTTACTTGTGTTGCAATGGAGTCATCCTATTCTTTTTAGATGGATATGGGGGTATGCCAGCACAAAGGCAATGGGTAGTGCATTATTGCTGTCAGTTAAAACAACCAGTTATTCTAATGTGGCCTTATCAACATGTAAATGACACTACAAACAACCAAGGGCTAAGTGTAGGACATCTATTACCGCTCTGTATTGATGATAAAGGCTCAAACTAAAATGCACTTGTTCATGAAAGGAAACTTTGAATGCAAGTAGAACCTCTATCTTCCATGTTTGTAGAGCATCAGAAACGTAGCAATGTTTCTGTTCTTAGTAATATTAAGATGTTCAGGTGTGATCTCCAAACGGTTCACAGCAATTGATCACGAAGCTTAAAAACATTTGATTGCTGCTAATGTGCCTGCACATTTCTTTGCTGGTGCTTGTGAGACTACTTCAAGTTTTGTAGAAATGTCAGAGGTTCCCTGGAGATCATTCATTTATTATATTTATTTTTGAGGACTTGATTTAACAGCCCCTCCCATAAGTATTCCATGCCATTACCTCCTCGAATCACTGTAGAACTGAATTAAATGCAAATTGATAGAAGGAGAATGCACCAGACATAAGTGCCCACTGGGAACACATATTCCTCCAAACTCATTTTGATATGGTATGAATTCAATAATTTGAGCAAAACAGTACTTGTTTTGACCTGATTTGTATTCTTCCTTTTTGAGTGTCTCTAAGTTATGGTAAGGGACTTGAAAGCAACATAAATTCTGGGGAAGGTTTACTAACAACTTGCGCTGGGAATTTGTCACAAAAGAGACTAAACTGGTGCAAACTATTAATTTGGGGGTTACTTTCCAGTACAAAAAAACATTTGTGCTGGAAAGTAATCCTAAAGTAACACAACGTCAGTAGTGCTGCTTTGCTTGGCTATGCCTCAAGGGGGGCCCCATAGGTGGTATATCAGTGTACCCATGCAACTATCCACCGGCTTTGAAGCAAAGCCTTATCTACTAAAAATGCTAGACAGGACTTTGTGCTAAGAATAATGATTCATCCAAGCAAGCATTAAAAAGGAGAAATATTTTTATTTCCCCTAATTTTTCCAACATTACATTTCTATTGTACTGTTCTGCAAACATCCAGCACAGCTGTGAAAAAAAGTGTGTCTGCAAATTATTGCTTAGTATGAGTTGTGTGTATTTAATAAAGTACATTCCTTTTTATGAGTAAAAGCACTGACTGACAGTGATTTATGGGTGCTGTTCGTTCCGTGCCTGTGGACTGGCTATTAGCCTTCACAACCACCTCTAATAGCGGATTGTAATGCCTGGCTGGCGGTGCCCCTTCGTCCTGCTCGCCCTTGGCATTGCCACACCTATTCTTGGATACATCAATGTTCCCTACCTCGGAACTCCGTTCTGGTCAGGTACCTACCTTCTCCTTATACTAATTTGACCTTGCCGCTCATCCGATACTTTCCTTACCCTTTCCTTTCTTACTCCCTCATGTATAGCACAGATAAAATTGTAACCTGGTCCTGAAGATTACTTGCACCTACTACAGGTCGAAACGTCATTGACTTCCCAGAACAACTCTTGGTGCTGTAGTGTCCTGCGTGGACAAAAGGAACACGGACACTCGTGGTTCTTGTGAAGGTTCTTTATTTGTGACCTCGCTATATCTCGGGTATCGGCTAACTGCCGTTCCTGGCCCCCGGCTCCTCCCTTTCCGCCCGCCCTCGTCCTCCCTCGGGCAGGTCCTAGTGCCCCTCATGTGGGGTGCATCATTACATCTCCCCCCCTGTAAACAAACAAAATAGAAACAACAAAAGAAAAGACAGTTTCAACTTTACAGTTCTTCAATCAGGCGAGATGGTTTCTTAATGGTCCGCTTGGGGCGTGATTGATGATCAGTACTGCCTCGCTCATGTTCGCCAGTGATTTCCATCAGTGCCTGACTGCAGCGGGCGGTGTCTCTGGTTCTCTTTTCTCAACTCGCAGTTCAGTCAGTAGTTCCTTGACATTCGGGCTGCACTTCTTGAAGTATGTCACATCCCTGGTAACTCGTCTTCCGCAGTGATCATAGTTCCTTTCTGTTGCAGCACTTTCAGTGGAGTTTCGTGATATCTGCAGTCAGTCTTTCGGTGTTGCTCTTGTCGCGCTAACACCCAATCTCCTTCTCGCATCTCAGAGGAAGAGGCATGTCGCCGTTCATCCGCGTAGTCCTTCATTTTCTCTTTCTTCAGCCTGTCTGTGGCTGCAATCTCCTCATGGTCAGAGTCGGGGTATTGTTCACTCACAGGGACACCTATCATTGGTAGTCAAGTGCGCGCGGGCCGTCCTAGCATGAGGGTGGCCGGACACTTGCCCGTGGTGGAGTGGGGTGTGTTTCGATAGGCTCTTAGTACCTCGTTCAGTGCTGTCTGGATGCTCTTTTGAGTGAGTTCCGCCTGTTGTATTGCTTTCTTGATCGTGGATATGAAACGTCCAATCATTCCGTTCGCCTGAGGCCATAGTAGTGTGATCTTCCGGTATTTAAAGTTGAGGTGTTGGGCAAAGTCGGCAAAGTCGTGGCTGTTGAATGGGGGCCCGTTGTCGGATTTCACCACTTGAGGAATGCCCCACGCAGCAAAGACTTCCTCTAGTATTGATATGGCGCTTGAGGCTTTCGTGGATGTGCATAGTTGTGCAATGGGGAATATGGAATATTCGTCCATGATAACCAACACATATTGGCCTGACTTGAATGGCCAAAAGAAATCAATGGCAACGTGTTGCCAGACGCCCTTCGGTAGTGGAGACATTTGTAGCGGTGCAGGGATATCTGGACGGCTCACCAGTTGACATTGTGGGCAGTCCTTCAGTGTTGTTTCCACCATTTGGTCCAGTGTTGGAAACCAGACTCTTTCGCGGAGTGCTCTTTTCGTTGCTACTATGCCCCGGTGTCCTTCATGTCCTAGGTTTATGACCCCTTGTCTTAGTTGTCGTGGGATCACAATTTGAGTGTCCCTTAGGATGAGACCATTGGTCGCTATGGACAGTTCTTCGTGGACGTGCTTGAACGCTGCCATCTCTTGGTCATTTTGACCCTTTGTTTGCGCCTGTCGATAGCTGTTCGTTTGTATCCTGGTCTTTACTTCTTGTAGGGTGACGTCAGATTGTGTTGCTTCGCAGATGGCTTCCAGCAGAACTGCAGGGGGTCTAGCCTGATCTACCACGAAGTGAATGTATTCGTCCGCAATCGATTGCTCGCATCGGCTGGTCTTGGTCGGATGTCTGGACATATAGTCGGCAGGGTTTTCAGCTTTTCTGGGCCTGTGTATGATGGTGTACATGTATTCTTGTAGCCTGAGGCCCCATCTCTCTATCCATGGCGGCATTTTTGCTCGAGGGTTTCCAAAGATTGTGATCAGAGCCTGATGGTCAGTGACCAGGGTGAAGTGTTTTCCGAAGATGAATATGTGGAAATGTTCACACGCCCATACAACAGCCAAACTTTCCTTTTCTGGCTGGGAGTATGCTCTCTCTGTGTCTGTTAGACTCCTGCTGGCATATGCTACAATGTGCCGTCGGTCTTCCTCTCTGTCATATTGCGCTAAGATGGCTCCTAGCCCCACTGGGCTGGTGTCCACTGTGATTTCTGTCTTTTTTTTTGGATTGAAGTAGGCGAAGTTGTTAGCCGACTCTACCGCTTTCTTGATCTCTCTGAACGCCCGTTCACAATGAGTGGACCACAGGAACGGCTCCCCTTGTTTGGTGAGCGTTCTCAGGGGGTGACTTATTGTGGCGTAGTCTGGTATATATCTGGAGCAGTAGCTGGCCATGCCTAGGAACGAACGTACGTCGCCAACGTCCTCTGGGCTCGGTGTGTCATTTAGCGCTGCTACTTTTTCAGGATCTGGCTTCATGCCATTTCCGGAGAATATGTGTCCAAAAAATGTCAGCGTTGGCTTGTGGAATTCACACTTGTCCTTGTTGAGTGTGAGGTTTGCCTCTGTCAGTGCATGACAAACCCGATCTAGCGCTCTGTCATGTTCTTGAGTGGTTGCTCCGTATACCAGGATGTCATCGCTATAATTTAGTACATGAGGCACATGATGAATTGTTCTTCTAATTGCTTCTTGAAATATTTCTGCTGCTGAGGACACCCCAAAACGGAGTCTTTTGTACCGGAATAACCCTAGGTGCGCTGAGAACGTTGTGATGTATCTGGACCGCTCATGCAGCCCTAATTGGTGATATCCTTTGTTGAGGTCTAGTTTTGAAAATATTTTTGCTCCGTTGAGTGACGTGATCATGTCGCTGATGTGGGGGCCCGGGTGTCTCTCTCTCTCTATCGCTGTGTTAGGTGCTCTTATGTCCACACACAGGCGGACTTGGCTTGTCTCTCCTTTCTTTGAGACTACTATGACCGGGGAGACCCATGGTGTGGGCCCATCGGTTCTCTCTATAATGTCAGCCTCTAGTAGGTCTTGTAACTCCTTCTCTACTGCTTCTTGCAGGTGAAATGGGATTTGTCTGTGGTGTTGGGCCACCGGTGTGATTTGTTCGTTGATGTGCAGTCTGACTTGGCAGTTTTTCATTTTTCCGAGACCTTGGAAAAGTTTGGGGAACTTTTGAATGACATCTAGTTTGTCATCCACTTTGTATAGTATGTCTATCAGTTTTAGTCTTTCTGCAGTGGGCAGGCTTAACAAACTGTCTGCCTCAGGCCCTTCAATAACATGAATGTAGGCTTGTATCGTGCGATCGCGATACGATAGATCAGTTGCGAACTTCCCAAGACACGGCAGTGGTTTCTTTGACATCCACGTGTACACTTGCACATGGGCGTCGACCAGTTTGGGAGGCGGCCTCATTCTTTGATATTCCGCTACAGGTAGGTAGTTTAGTGACGCCCCACTGTCCAGTACGAACTTGGTGTGATGAGAGCCAACTCTGATGTCTAGCCGTGGGTATTCTTTTAGCCGGTCAGGATCAGCCACGAAGTGGATATATTCGTTTCGGTCTTGTGGGATGGGTGAGAGGGAGCTGGATTCTCTCGATGACGACCGTCGAGATTGACAGGTCCGGCAGGAGTGACAGCTGGATTGTGACGACCCTGTGGATGAGTCTCGTCTATCCTGAACTGCTCTGACGTGGTGACGACTGCCCGAGGGATGGTGTTGCCGGGGCTGTCTTCGTTGGTCATCCTTGTGTGATGTACCGCACATGCTTTCGAAGTGGTTGCTTCTGCCACATTTTCGACATTGTTGTCCTAGTGCCGGGCATGCGTCTGCATGCGGGAAGTCGTAGCCGCATCTGTGGCATTTCAATTGTCTTTCCGATCGTTTCTGAGTGTGGCTCGCGCTTTGGCGTGAGTTGCTTGACGAGTGGTATTGTTTCTTGGATCTGGAGGAGCGCACTTGAGGTGAGGATCGTCCATGCGCTTGTCGAGACTGCATTCTGAATGCCTGTTCACGTTTTTCACTTCTCCCGGCTTCCATCTTCTTTGCGTGTTCATCGGCTTGATCCTCAACTCTTGTCATTTCTTCAATCTCTTCTAGCGGGTAGCTTTTCTTTAGCAGTTTGCGACTCAGGGGCTCTGATAGGCAGCCTTCTATGATCCTTCGTCGGAGGGCATCTTCGGTGGAGAAATTATCAAACTCACAGTATCTTGCCAAGCGTCTCAGACGTGTGACAAATACACCCATTTGTTCACCTCTTTCCTGTGAAGCTAGGTTGAAGGTGTATCGCTCATAGTCGACATTCTTTTTGTGCAGGAACTTGCGGTTTAGTGCTTCACAGACTTTATCATATGAGCCAGCGGACTCAATAGGCAGCTCTTTTATGATCTGTCCAACTTCTTTGCCGACCAGATTCATGAGGGCAATCAGTTTCTGTTCCAGGTCCGTTACCTGAGACCCTTTAATGAAGTCCGGGAAATCTTCTAGCCATTCTTGCCCCCGCAGGCCCATGCCCCCGCCTGATTCAAGAGTGAGGGGCTCTGGAGGGCGTAGGAACGAGACTCCCAGCACACCCATGGGAGCCGGAGCGGACTCCGTCATCTTGTGGTTTGTTGCGCTTGTCTGTGCTTGTTTATAATGTTCGTTGCACTCGCCAGTGCTTGTTTGCTATGTTTGTTGCACTCGCCAGTGCTTGTTTGCTGTGTTCGTTGCACTCGCCAGTGCTTGTTTAAAATGTTCGTTGCGCTTGTCTGTGCTTGTTTATAATGTTTGTTGCACTCGCCAGTGCTTGTTTGCTATGTTTGTTGCACGCACCAGTGCTTGTTTGCTATGTTCGTTGCACTCGCCAGTGCTTGTTTGCTATTTCAGGTTCTCTGCCTGACTTCAAAATGGCTGCCGAATATCCCTGACAGGGGATCGGATAACACTGCCTGACTTCAAAATGGCCGCCGCGAGAGTCTCGTGTGCAACGAGATTTGGCCTTTTCCTCACCGGGGACTAGATTATTTATTCACGCTCTCTCTCACTCACCGCTTGTCAGTTTCAGTCGGCACTTTCTCCGGCCAGGCACCAGGTGAGGCAGCTCTTTCTTTGGTTCCCCTTTTTTTTTTTTTTCAAATGAAGTCACCGCCGGGGTGGGCTCCCGGCGAGTAGGCAGGCGGCAGGCTCTAGCCCTCAGTACATGCCGCATGCACACGCGGTGTGGCGGGGCGAGCTCCGGGCAGTTTGGCACACTCCCGGATGGCTGGGGTGGGCTCCCAGCGCGCAAGGACGCTCACACCATTGCTCACTTGCCGCGCGGTTTCCGGCCCCACGCAGCTAGGTGCTTCCCTTTCCCAGGGGCCACACCGAGTTGGACTTCCCTCGCGTGTTGGGTCTCCCACCTTCGTCGCCAGATGTAGTGTCCTGCGTGGACAAAAGGAACACGGACACTCGTGGTTCTTGTGGAGGTTCTTTATTTGCGACCTCGCTATATCTCGGGTATCGGCTAACTGCCGTTCCTGGCCCTCCCTTTCCACCCGCCCTCGTCCTCCCTCAGGCAGGTCCTAGTGTCCCTCATGTGGGGTGCATCATTACAGGTACAACTCCACAGTTCACCACATTGTCAACTTCCTTAAATTTTTGATAACAAGCCATATGTGAAACGAAAAGTCTCTTGTAAATATTGTCACTACTGTCTGTTCTGCGCTGCTCACCACTGTGCCACTTGTCACTTGCGCCGTTCACCTTGTTTCCCACGAACACATATGTGCACAAGTTCTTTCCGGTTATGCTCACATTTAATGGAAATAGTGCTGATATTGTTTCTTTTGTCCAAATTTGTTCTAAATACCGACCACTCCTTGCATTATTCCCACAACCCTTCATTTCTCCATGTCTTTCCTATTTGCAGCAATTGTGCATGTTTTATTTACAGACTTCAAGATATTACCTATTGAGATGTTGTTTTTTGTTACATACACTTATCACCCAGTTCTCAACTGGGTACAAGGGTAACCTCCTGTTGTTTGGTGCCGTATAGAGTAGGTGAGCACTGTTGTCTCCAAAAGGATATCCCGGTGCGGAGAAAAGTAAAAAAGAAAGTAAAAACAAAGGATACTTCAGGTGGTCTCACATATGCCACAGTGATCAGCTGTGGTGGAGCTAGGATCTCATTTTCTAGATATAGAAGGATGCCTTTTCTGTGGGTCATTTTGATTACATTACTTTAAGGATAATCCTGTGTTCTCCACCAGCTGCCAATGTGGTCTGCACTTATCCAGTTCCAATGTATATGCTCCATGGCACCTTTTGGTTCTAGTGATCTAATTTAACACTGCAGGTGGGCATCTTGTTCTTAGGCAGATAAACATATGGTTAATGAATGTCTGACAGAATATCGACGGACAGAAAATCGACCTACAAAAATATCGACACAAAAATATCGATGACAAGAATATCGAGATCCTATCTACAACATGGTAAGTACAAAAATATGTAAAATAAAATATAGAATGTCAAAAATATCGTTATTAAAAATATAAAGTATTTTTTAGTTAAAAAAAAATATGTAAAATAAACCAAATAATACTTATAAATAAAATAAACATAATTAAATATATGTTATAATGTTTAAAATTAATAATTAATATATATAATGTAATAAAACATTAATTAAACATATACATATAATATATAATATATATACTTACTTAATAATAAATTTAAATAATTGTTTTAATAACTTATAACATGTTAAAAATTATTATAAATTACAAATACATCATACACATAAAACAATACCATGAATAAAAATTAAATAATTATATATAACACATTTAAAAAATTACATTTAATTTGAATATTGTTAAGATTAATTATATATTACATTAGCTAAAATAATACAAAAAATATTAAATAGCACCGACAATAAAACTACTACTCCAGCTCCAAAAAAAAACAGTAAAGAAAATGTTGGATAGCGTAGAGCTAAAAATTACTATTTCCACTCCAGGGAGTGTAACAATAGGGAAAGTGTTGGATAGCGTAGGGGTAAAAATTACTATTCCCACTCCAGAGAGTGCAACAGTAGGGAAAGTGTTGGATAGCGAAGGGGAAAAAATTACTATTCCCACTCCAGAGAGTGCAACAGTAGGGAAAGTGTTGGATAGCGTAGGGGTAAAAATTACTATTCCCACTCCAGAGAGTGCAACAGTAGGGAAAGTGTTGGATAGCGTAACTATTCCCACTCCAGAGAGTGCAACAGTAGGGAAAGTGTTGGATAGCGTAGGGGTAAAAATTACTATTCCCACTCCACAGAGTGCAACAGTAGGGAAAGTGTTGGATAGTGTAGGGGTAAAAATTACTATTCCAACTCCAGAGAGTGCAACAGTAGGGAAAATGTTGGATAGCGAAGGGGAAAAAATTACTATTCCCACTCCAGAGAGTGCAACAGTAGGGAAAGTGTTGGATAGCGTAGGGGTACAAATTACTATTCCAACTCCAGAGAGTGCAACAGTAGGGAAAGTGTTGGATAGCGTAGGGGTACAAATTACTATTCCAACTCCAGAGAGTGCAACAGTAGGGAAAGTGTTGGATAGCGTAAGGGTAAAAATTACTATTCCAACTCCTGAGAATGCAACAGTAGGGAAAGTGTTGGATAGCGTAGGGGTAAAAATTACTATTCCCACTCCAGAGAGTGCAACAGTAGGGAAAGTGTTGGATAGCGTAGGGGTAAAAATTACTATTCCAACTCCAGAGAATGCAACAGTACGGAAAGTGTTGAATAGCGTAGGGATAAAATTTACTATTCCAACTCCAGAGGGTGCAAAAGTAGGGAAAGTGTTGGATAGCGTAGAAGTTAAAAATAACATAGTTATAAATCAAATAATTATTTAAAATAATTAGTGATTTAATTATTAAATAACTCAAAATTATTTACAAATACCAATAAATAATTATTACAAACATAACTACCAAAGAATAATTAATTAACAATACATTAATAATATATACCAATAAATAATAATTAATAAATATTAATTACCAAATAATAAATATTATATTTTTCATAACCAAAAACATATGAATTATTAAAAGTAAATACCAATTAAAATATATTTAACCATTTAAAAAATAATAATTATGAAACATTAATTACCAATTAAAAAATATTGAACTATTAAATATTTTTCATACGCCAACATAATAAATATTACACATTAATTACCAATTAATAATTACTTATTAATATATTATTTAGAAATATCAATGCATAATATTTAATTATATTTAATTCACAATTAATGATTAGTCAACAATTAATTATTTTTCATAACCAAAATATTATAATTTAAAATATTTACCAATTAATAATTATTGTCCAATTAATTAATTATCAATACCCAACAACTAATTTAATAATTACTTAATTAGATTTCAATTACTTCCAACACTATTCCCCTATAAACACACGACACACTCCACTAATAAAATAATACACTTAACATAATTATCAATTAATCAACTAATTAAAACTAATTGCCAATTAATAAAAATGAATTACCAATTAATACTTAATTAACAATAATATAATTATCAATACCAATAAATGAAAATAAATTATTAATTAATTACAATTAAATTACTTCCCACCCTATTTCCCTATAAACCCACAACCCGCTACAGAACTTAAACGCAAACATTTATTAATATCAATTTATAATTCCTAAAAATGTATAATTAATTCCATATAACTAAATTACTTCCCACCCTATTCCCCTATAAACCCACAACCCGCTACAGAACTTAAACGCAAAAAATAATTAAAATTAATTTATAATTCCTAAAAATGTATAATTAATTCCATATAATTAAATTACTTCCCACCCTATTCCCCTATAAACCCACAACCCGCTACGGTACTAAAACACAAAATTGACTTAAAAAACCATTGTTAACTTATAAAAATTGTATACATATATGTTAAAACCAGTAGAACACTTAACTAAAAACATATAACACATACATATTAAATACATAATAAAATACATAACAATAATATAAATATCGATATTAGTAACATCAATATTCGTAAAATCGATATATTTGATGTCGATATTACTAACTTCGATATTACTAACATCGATATTAAAATACTTACCTTAGGATCGATATTCTGTCCATAGATATTATTGACATCGATATTCTATCCCTTCGATATTTAAAACTCGATATTTGTGTAGGTAGATATTTTAGTTTCGATATTTTGGCTGCTCACCATGGTAAATAGATGGAAGTGCCATAGTCCATAGTTCTATTTATGAGAAACAACTGTTAATCTGTAATCAGCAGGAGAGGGAGACGTTTCTTTCACAGTCCAATTTAGAAGGAATTTAACCTCATGATAGAACTTTAAAAGGGACTTGGGATAACGAAATCAAAGCTAACTTCTTCAGTCTGTGCCACTGTGTGGGTCTTGCTCATGTGATACATTATTTCCTGAGGTTTGATCAAATTTAGTGATCTTGGTTGGGCGTGGAGCTTTAATTTCTGTTGCTTCAAATTTCTGTGAGTTAGGTTGCATTCCAGTGGTAAGATTACATCTATGAATATTTAGTAGTATAGCATCTTAAAAACGGTGGATAAAAGGAAAAGAGCACTTTAGGAAACACTTCCCACTGTGGTAGCAAACTCTTAATAGTTTCCTGAGGCTAAAAACTGTAGACAGCAAAGTGCATGTATGTAGGTTCGTTTAGAAACGCCCCGTGTGTGTCTCTACACAACATAGGGTCTAATGGAGCTATTACATTTAGAATAACAGTGCTGCAGAGCCTATACTTTCTACATATCTCCTCCTCATTTGGCTGAAACAAAGTCACCCTGGCTCTGAAAATGTGCTCTTGTCTTTGCTTTCTCCTGTCGTGGTGTGGAGCAAATAGCCTCACCCTCCTTGCCAAACCATACAGAACAGTCATTGTGGAATAAAAATAAAAATGTCCACCCCATTTACAGTTTGCACCTAATTATCACCTGTTCCCACTTGATGCTAAGATTGTGAATGCAAAAAACATTTTTTGTGACTATTTACAGTTAGAGAATTAATAGTACATTCCAAAATAAGTAACGCATATTGGTAATCAATCACAGGTCATTGCAAATTCCAGGTTCAAAAGTGGTGAGTGGGTAAGATTGTGTTTGCATCACAATTTTTGTGACTAGAGTGGAAACGACTGATACAGTCCAAATCTTCTCCGACTTACCTTTTAACAGCAGCTAAACTATTTGCGATCTCTGTCTGAATTGGCAAACAGTTTGTAGGTTCACCCTAAGCTCGCGAATGTCAGTACGATGCAACTTATTTGACAAAACCAGATTGCCAGATTGGAATATGTTATGGACAGGGGAGAGGGACATCAATTCTTAAATATTACAAAGGGACACAGGGGGTGTGGATATATATAAACATCATGTGGTTAGACAGACATGCTTAAAAATCTGGAAAAATTTAGGGGTAGTGAAGGCATGACTGTGGTTCATAATTATGATTAATAATTACATAAAGTGATAACTTTGTAGACTGCATGGGATAGGGGTGATGAAATATTTTTGTTAAATTCTAGAAGAGATGTTTCAGACAGATATTTTTAGCAAGTCTTGGGTAGGGGAAATTCACCATCAACATTCTAGTAGTTTTTGCCTCTCCAGTGGCTGCTACCTGAAATACAGACACTTAGGGCCCTATTACGATTCTGGCGGTCCGAGGCCACAATATGCTTGGCGGGACCACCAAGCATATTACTAGTTTCCTCCCTGCCAGGCTTTTCATGGGGGTTCCACTGCCATGAAAACCCGGGCGGAGAGGAAACAGGGCCCCCAGTCACTCCAAAGCATGTGGATGCACATAGTGGGGCATAACATGCCAAAATGTGTGCATGCACATAGGTTCGCACACGGCATAGACTTTCGAGTCCATGCCGTGCAGGAACCTTGTAGTGTGATCCCATTGCGGTGCCTTTTTCAAAGGCACCACAACTGCCTTTAAAAGAGGCAGCAGCATGGGATCATGACGCCGCTTACCTGCCAGACTACTTGTTAGTTGTAACCTGGAGGGCAGACGGGACGACCTTCGGCGGAGCAGTGGCACAACGGTTTGCACCGCTACGCCACTACTCCGCTGAAAAGTAATAAATGGCCCCTTAGTTCTGGGCACCACGTGATCACATCACTAAAAGCTGAAGCACAAGTCATGGAGAGCCAGTAGTAGTTGATGCTGCACTGAATTCCCATGCACAGTGATGACCATGACTGTTTCTTCTGAAGCATCAAAATCAAAATATTGAGGATATTGTGCCAATGAGAACTTAAAACGACATTATTATAAATGTAGTATTGATAGTAGGTTAAAAGGTGTAAAGTCACAAGGATCCTCAACAGTTCCCACCTTCCCACTATTCGGTAAACTAAAGTAATGATTCCTTAGTGTTCCAAATTATTATCAAATCAAAAATATTATGAAAATAAGATTATTTGTGAAATATCGTGGTGTCCACAGCATCAAGAAGCCTATTAGCACAGTTATCATTATTATTTTTTTATTAATTTAAAAATGATATAGTTGAATATAATGTTGCTTAATATCCTTGCAGGTGTATGTAAGCTTTATTTCTGCCATAAAACCATAAAAGTTACAGATAAAACATGCATAAAATATATTACACTATCATAGATCGTGTTTAAAATGAGTAAACATTTTCAGAGCATTCTAACAAATGTTTCTCTAACATCGTATAGTACTGAATGAAGAGCAAGAGAAAACCATAGTCAAAAACCTATCTTGGTCAGCCCTGTCCTATGATGAAATCTAAGCAATTACATCAGAACACAATCTAACATGGTAGAGTGAAAAAAGTCAAGCCAATTCTGGATCAGATGGTTCCCAATTTGACACTGATAATCGTTGTTTAAAAACGAATGCATAGGATTTTCAGTGGTTTCCATTACTACGATCATACAAAGGGGAATCAATCACTACATAGTGGGGCTAAAACCCAGTCATATACAGGTTACCAGTTTTGGTATGTATCAACAAACAAACTATGGTAATATGAAGACTACCCAAATGGGGCGGCCATAAAGGCCCTCGGCTTGCAGTCTCTGTTTTTTACTCAGCTAATTCACCATCGCTCCCACATGTCACAAGTCTGGGAGAGACATCTGGTTGGATACTCAACATTTAAAACCTATTGGTCTAAAATATGCAATCCAAGAGAGGCATTAGATGATCTATACTTTAAAATAAAGGAGATAAGAGCAGCAAAGGCTGTGTGAGGCTTTTCGCTGGCGATAGCAGGGAGTACTTCAGTCAGTGTGAGGCAATCAACCCCCACCTGGAAATCAACCCTCACTAGCTGTCCTGTTTGTTCTAAGTCTCCAGGCCCACAGGAGGAACCTAGAGTTGCCAAACACAATCTGCTCATTCATGTCACACCTTAAGAGCCTGTAGGCCTCCCAGTAGTATGTTGTACCCATGTTCTTGCACACTGGCTTAATCTACCTTCTACGTGGCTATATGTAGCCTGGGCAAAATAAAAGAAAGTGCTCTGTTGACTCGGGAATCATCGAGCAGAAGGGACAGTTATGGATTGTCCGTGTACTTTTGCCCCATCCGGCTGTTAATGTCCTTATTGGCACGCTGTTTATCCTAAAGTCAATATATAGGCTCTTAGATTGAGAGGGTTTGATCCTATCCTGTATGGCTCAAACATAGGTGAGCATTTGAGTTGGATGACTTTTTTCAAAATGCTCTCCCTTTACATCATTCTAGAGTATAACTCATGTTGTTTCCCAATAATGATCCTTTATTTTGGTGACAGTGGCCTTGCTTATTTCAATTGGGGAGCAAGATATACTCTATATTTTGATGGCTGCACATACATTCTTGATCTTCCTAAGCCATGAAGTACTTACATTTTTACCTATGGCAATTAATTTGGATAATGTGTTCAACAGGGTGCCAGCTCTGCTGTAGTTCAAAGACATACCCAATATAAAAGGTGTTTCAGAAGAGCCAACTGATCCACCCTGTTCATTGCCAGGTCAATGCATGGGGTAGAAAGGGAGTTCTTGGCGGTAAGCAGAGTAGTGACTGAATGAACTTATTTTCAGTTTGAACTAAACGGGTCAGATAGACATAGCTCCAAATCTCTCCTTCGTATATTGCCCCCACTTCTGCAGTAGCCTTGTAGACTTCCAAGGCTGGGGTGATCGCACCTCTGTGGGTGGCCTTGTGTTTCCTTACCACCGCAGATCTCCTTTGGTGTAGTACAGCTTGGCTTTTTGCTATTTGGGGGACCCATGAAAATGTGTCAGCGAACTTGACACCCAAATAATCAAATTAGTTCACACGCTCCAGTGGGATCCCCTCCGTCTCCATCCTACCTCTGAACAAGTGATGAGGGTCCAGTGCCATAAAAATGGACTTGGTGGGATTCATTTCTAGCCCTCACATTGTGCACAAGGACAGAAAGCAGTCTAGAAGTGACTGAAGGTCCATTGGGGTCCTGGAAAGGATTAATTTGTTGTAATTTCATTTTTTTGTATTAAGCGTAATTATTAATAAATATATATTTGGAAATCAGCAATGTAGTCATATGGTTTCTTTTTTAGTATTAAAGAGAGTATTCTAGAATGTTTTGTATATTATTCAGATATAATTTGGCCTGTAAGTAAATTGACTTCTCATTTGGGGATTTGTGTTTGTTTAAATAAAATATAATGGGTGTGTTTCCCATAAGTTATTTTTAAATGTATGCTCATATTTAATTGGCTATGCTGAATGTATTACTAACATACCAGGATTGTTGTGTTTTAATGGAAATAGGATAATAATGTTTTCTATAAAAACAATCAATAGAAACAATTAGTATAATAATTAGCTAGTAATGAAAAAAATAAACTTCAACACTGTCCCGAATGATAGCTGCGTTTGAGGGAGAATAGAAAATCTGCACTCCCCAAAATCAAACACTTTCATGAGTGGTATTTTGTATGGAGTTTGAAGAAAAAATTTGCACTCCTCAAACTTATTAACTTTACTCAGTGGTAGTTGGTTTTAGGAGAGTCTAGTAAATCTGCAGCCCCCCAAATGAATCACTTCGCCCAATGATAGGTGTCTTGGAGTTAGAATAGTGAAACTGCTCTCAACAAAATCAAACACTGTTCTTCAAAATAGTTGAGATGGAATTAGAATATTACATCTGAATGCCTAAAAACTGAACACCTTCCCCAATGGTAGTTTGGTTTGAATTAGAGTATTAAAGCTGTCCTTCACAAAAGTAAATACTTCCCACAATGTTGCCTGGGTTAGAGTTATGATAGTAAATATTAAGGGGCAGATTTAAAAGCCCCGTGCGCCACTTTTGCGCCACCGTTGCGTCACTTTTGTGATGCAGTGGCGGCGCAAAGCAAGCGCCATGCTGCGCCAGATTTACAACGTGACGCATCTAAGGAGATGCGTCACGTTGTAAAGCCCTGCGCCACATTAAACCTGCGTCAGGTTTAATGTCTGCAGGGTGGGCGTTACATCAGAAAAAGCCTGGGAAAAGTGACGCAGTGAAATCTACAAGATTTCACGCAGTCACTTTCCCGACGCTGTTGCGTCAAATCCTTACGCCTGCTTCAAGCAGGCGTAAGGCGTGACGCACCATGTTAGGGATAGGGTAGGTTGGAACAGTGCTGAAGTTGCGTCGCACTTGCGACACAACTTCAGCACTGCTCCAACCTTACGCCGGCAGATGCGTCACGCATCTGCTTGTCCTTGCGCCACGATGCACCGCATTGTAAATGTGGCGCATCTGCGGTGGCGCAAGGGCAAACTTGCATGATGCATCTTCACTGGCGCATCCCTGCTGATTTGCAGTGATGCGCCAGGGAACATAAATCTGCCCCTAAGTGCCCTATATCAAACACTTTTCCAAATTGTCGAGTTGGAATGAGAATAATAAATCTGCATTCCTCAAAAAGGTGATTGAGTTTGAATTAGATTATTAAATCTGAATGTCTCAAAATAAAACACGTTACCCAGTGGTATTTGCATTGAAGTTAAAATATTAAATCTGCACTCCCCAAAGTTAAATACTTTCCCCAATCGTACTTATGTAGGAGTTAGAATGGTAAATCTGAACTCCACAAAATTAAATAATTTTCGATATAGTAAATTTGAACCTCTACCCCAGTGGCAGTTGGAATGAAGTCAAAATAGTAAATCTGCATTCCCCGAAAATTAAATTTGTTCTGTAGTGGTATTTGGGTTGGAGTAAAAATACTAAATGTGCACTCCCCAAAATAAAACACTTTCTCTAATGTTTTGGGTTTTGTACTTAGATCAGTAAATAGGTATTCTCCATAATGAAACACTTTCCCAATGGGTATTGAGTATGAGTTAGAATATATAGGGTCTGATTAGGATGTCGGTCGGTAAGCCTCCGACTGCTCATCAGAGGCTTACCGACCGACATCCTCGGTTTGAAGTCTAATGCCATATTACAATGATTGCGGTCGGTATCCAAACCGGCTGGCCAATCTGACTGGCTACCGATGGGCACAAGGAGCCCGTCAGCCAGTTGTATCTGCCATAAAATCCCTTACGGACGGCATTTTCACCATCTTGATTGTGATGTCGGTTTTCAACAGGCTTTCTATGTTGGGCTTTCTGACATTGAATGCCTAGTGGAAAGCGATTTTGTGGGCGCATAGCAAGGATCCCTTCTCTCCACGGACCACAGTTGTGGGCCAGGGGGCACCCACGGTGTCCCCCTGTAATCCCTGCACCATGTGACAGGCACCGTGAGATGCCTGCCACATGGTGGAGGGATTTACAGTAACGCCCAATTCTTCATGGGAGCTTGTGCTGTGACCAGTTTCTGAGCTCCACACAAGCTGCCATAGGGAAATGGGAGTTTGCGACCACACCATGTGTGGTTGCATCGTAATGGCGGTTTCAGACCGTCTACCCGAGGTCGGCTGGTTCCTAAGCCGCAGAGATGTCAGTCGGAGGCAACTCTGTCCGAAATCATAATCAGGCCCTGTATCTGCAATGAAACAAAACAATTCTCTTTCCATAATGTTCGTTGGGTTTGGAGTGACAAGAGGAAATTTGAGCTCTATAAAATACCATAATTTTTCTAAAGGGTCAGGGCTTGTAGTCATAATAATTATATACCAAATCCAAAACTACATGGTTTAGTTAGCTTGTGTTTGGATTGAAAATATTTAATTTGTTTAATGTAGGTAGGTATGTGTTTTGGTGTTAGAATGGCATCACATTTATAACACATAGAATGTTTTAAAATAAAATATGTATATACAAAATAGATTACTTATTCATTTTATGTAATTAGGATATTAGATTTATTTGTTATGTTTTAAAAAAAATAAGGCTTAGTAATTAGCTTTATTTCATGTAAATACTATATTATTATATTCAATTATTTAAAACATTTAAAAACTGTTTGCATTTCAAACATATGAGCATAAAATGTTACAAATTAATAAACAATAATAATATTTAAATGTAAAGTTTTAAATCAAGAGATTTGTCAATTACGAGTAATACACCGGAGAAATATGACACACTTTATTAGAATTAAGTTTAACCACCTATAGCATAGTTGTGTGGTTCAATCAAAATTAAAAACAATATTCCTCTTTATATGCATTGCAGTTATAATAGGCTTAATAACAGCACAAATATTTATGTATTAATAAACACTGCTAACAAATTAATTTTGCTTGATCCTACAGTGGCATTTGACACTATCCTCAATCACACTTGATTGCTTTCCTTGAAGAAACTCTGCTTTGGATTTAAGGATGCTGTCCTCAAGTTGTTCTCTTTTATTCTTTCCAGCCATTACCAAACTTTCAAGATGAGGGGCTTTATTTCAGATCCATGTCTAATTATTTGTGGGGCTTCACACAAATGCATTTTTCTCCCTACATCAGTGGTCTTCAAACCTTTTAATGCCACTTCCTGCCTAGTGAAAATATACTTCACCAGGTCCCTAAGAATAAAAACATATTTGTTCAGACATATTTTATAAAATTGCCAACTCTAATGACATTTACCAATTATTTTCCATTATCCCTCTTAAAAATGCAATCCAACACTTGGTTGCCAACATGCTATGGGTGGCTTGGTCTTTCTAAACACTAAAACTCAAAAAGTATCTACACTGAGATTCTTTATCCGAAATAGGGATGGGGTTACTTTGAGGATTATTTAGAGCCTTTTCCCCTTTAACTCTACTCCCAGTGACGATAGGAGGGACAAAAAAGGTCACTAATGATTCATTAAACTGGCTCACTGCCTCCCTTTTATTTTTACTGAAAAGAAAACACTCTTTTCAGAATGATGCTTGTCTTGGCCAGAGCCACCCTTCTCCCCAAGATCATTCCATATTCCCTATGGGGGAACTTTCCCAGTTTGAAGACCTCTACCCTATACTCTTTAACCTTAGAAACTGGTCATTGCCCATGAGATGGCAATGGGAGCTCCTATTCCATCATCCTGGCAGGAAGTGGAAGTGGTGCAGGTGTATAAAGGGGGGACAAGAGCCTGCCAGCTAACTATAAGCCCATTAGTCTAATTAACTGTCTGCAGAAAGTCTTTTGCTGAATGATACTGGTAAAGATCCAACAGTGGGTAGAAAGCAATGATTTTATAAGACCGCTACAAGCAGGTTTCAGACCTAGGATGTAAACAATAGATCAGGTCTTTAGATTTGCTGCAATATATTGGAAGACAGTCTTGATCTGCAAAGGCAACTTATATATCACCTTTGTCGACGTTAAATCTGCATTTAAATTGGTGCCACGCACAAGGCTATAGGCAATCTTAGAGGAAATGGGGATGCCTCCAGACATATTATCTCTGCTTATGAGACTGCACGAAAATAACTTTGACCAGATTCGGTGGGGCTCACAGGGACAATTAACTGAAAAGATTCCAGTGTCAAAGAATGTTCAGCAGGGTTGTGTACTGGGCCCTACTTTGTTTTCCTTACATGTAAATGGTCTGGTACAACACCTTTTAAAAACCGAAGTTGATGCCCCCTCTTCAGCAAAGGGTAAGATATCGCTATTGTTATTTGCTGGCAACACGCTTTTAATTTCCAAAACACCTAGTGGGTTGCAAAGCTTCTTAGCTAGCTTTGACAATTTTTGCATGCAGTGTGGCGTAGAGATACATGTTAAGAAAACAAATTTATGGCATTCAACCATTACTAGAAGTTTAAAGGGTAGCAATCCCTGGGCAGTGACTTATTAGAATAGTTGGGCTCATTTGGGCATCAAACCTGCACCTAATCTATCCTGTGGCTAGCATGTTGATGTTGCAATCATAAAACATAGGCAGATAACTGGAATAATCCTAAAAGAACATTGTGCTTCTCACACCTGATCTGTTAACCTGCTTTGAAAATCCACAAAGCAAAAGATGTGTGAGCTGCCATGTATGGCGCTGAGCTCTGGTGACATCACAGACCTTATAAAATCAGAGAACAAGTTTATTAGAAAACTGGTATCACTTCCAACTAGCCCTCTGTTGCATCCTTTATTTATGGATTTGGGAATATTAAAGATAATCCTAAAAGCCCATTTGCGACCCCTCTTATATTGGCGTAGGATCTGGATCACTCCAGAACTGAAGAATTATGCAGCCGCCTTAGAAGAGATAAGTTAGATAAAGCTAATAATTCAGTGAGGCAGCTTTTGAAGGCAATTGGTCTCATGACCTAGGCCTTCGTCCTGAGGTCAAAAAGATTCCTTCAAAATATCTGTTGATGAAAAAATGTTACTGGACCCACGCCTTCCAGCAGGAAGAGCGTGTGGTGGAGGATGCAACCCTGACATGCAACTTTTAAAATTTTAAATCTACTTTTGAATTTGAGCACAATTGGAACTTAGTTACTGCTCCTTTTGACAGAAAGTCTTACCATCAGTTTAGAGTGGCCACACTCCCTGTTAAAGTGCTTACAGCAAAATGGAAAAGTTTATCTAGTGAGGAGTACCCATTGTGTGTGGGCCAAAAAGAAATCGTCCTGCATGTGTTATTTGTGTGTTCAGCATACACTAGGTTTCATTCTTTTCTTGGATTGCACCAGTGTGTAGGTTTCTGGGTACCTCTAGCCACATGGCTGCCATAAGGGACACTACGTACTGATGCATTTCCCTTGTATGTATGTGCAGTTGCAAAATTCTCGGGGCAAAAAGAAGGGCTATCATTGCTGCTAAGGGACTACAAGGGTTGATTAGTGTACCATGTTTATAATATTTTAAAATGGTTTTACTTTATTATATAATGTGAATTTTGCATTAGAAATTTTAACGTAGTGATTTATTGATTTCTAATTATGAACGCAGATAGCCGGTTATTGACAATCCTGATAACTTTATTGTGCATAAGTATGATCTGTATTTATTTTGCTCAGTTTTATCGCTTAAGCAGAAATAAAGTTATTTGAAATGTTAAAAGAGAATTTTCTGTCCCTCAACCCTTAAAAGATAGAATTGATTATTTTCTCTACTAAACACAAAAAACTTCCAACCTAGCCTACTGCAACATGTAAATGTGGCTGTTTTATCTCCTTCACACTCCCTAACCTTCTCATGTCTTAGAATTACTCCAGTCACTATCTATGATATCACATACAAACATATTTGTTAAAGCAACGTCTGGTACTAAAACAATTAAAATTGGTCTTACACACAGCTCTCCTAAAGTCAGTAGCTCTTGCCCTAATTGTCTCAAGTATTGACTGCAGCAGCACTGTTATGCCAGGGGCCTCCCAATTTACCCGTATGCCCCTGGCATCTGTCTTACATTCAAAAGCCAAACTCCGATTATCATCTAAGAAATTTGACCATGTTACCCTAATTCCTATTGACCTTCATTGGCTTCCCACCAAGGCCAGGACTAAATTTAAACTGGGATGTCTAGCTTACAAAGCAGTGCACTTAGAATCTCTGCCTTAACTTACCAAATTACTCAAGTTCTCCTGTGGATCGAGAAACCTCTGAAGCACAGACAACTTTCTTCTTGAAAATCTCTACCTTCAAAACCTCTCATGCATTGCATCATTCTTTCTTCAGAGCTGCCTCTCTCTCCTGGAACTCATTCCCTGCGGTAATTAGGACCAAGCCCACCTTGCAGTTCATCCACTAACTTCTAAAGACTCATCTTCTAGACTATATCCTTCCCACTGTCTCGTATATAAAGTAACTGTTTGAGCTTTTGCCCCTTTCCCTCGTTATACTCTACTCTGGTTCATTTAATTGATGTTCTCTCTAATTGAATCTCCATTTGCTCTTCCCCTCTCACCTCCATTCCAACTCTCCTATTGTTCTCCCCCTTTTGCCTTTCCATCTTCTCCCATCCTTACACTGTCGTACCCTTTACACTTCTGTGTACTTTGTTCTCTATCCACTGACTACTTATTGATCCACCCCATCTCCCCTTTTTCACAGATCATCTGTCT
Source organism: Triturus cristatus (assembly GCF_964204655.1). Lineage (NCBI taxonomy): Eukaryota > Metazoa > Chordata > Amphibia > Caudata > Salamandridae > Triturus > Triturus cristatus. Next base: position 830,585,270 of record NC_140589.1, on the reverse strand, counting down.
TGCTTCCTGATCGTATCTGCTTGCCCGCTCCTTCCCACCCAGTAATTTACCTTCCCCACTACTGCTACTTACTTTTTCACCACAATATAGCTTTGCTCTCTTTCTTCCATCCATTCTTCCTACCTTCCTTCCATTTCTCTTCCTGCTACTTGTTGTTAGGTTAAGTTTATTGTCAGACTGTTGTTGCTATTTTGTTTTGATGTACAGTGCTTCTGTATTTGTCAGTGCCAAGTACCAAATAAAACAGTAAAATAAATAAATAATGTGTCACTTGTTTAGCAGTTTTTCTTGATATATTTACTTAATAATTGTATGATAATTGTAAACATTTTACCATTTTTATAAAAAACGAATTCATAAAGTATACAATATTTGTATGTTAGTATTGCTATTTCCGTAAATGTTTGCATTAATTTCAATGTAAAGAATGTACTTTTTTATTTCAGTGAAGCTGTCATTTGCTTATAGCGCTATCTATATTTTATGGTCACATCATCTTCGCTGTGGGTCTGTGGGTTATGTGGATGGTAGTTTTGTGAATGCCATTCTACATTTCAGTTAAGGGCATTTCTTTTCTGATTTTTAAGTAATAAAAGTGAGTCAGAAATAAGGTGAGTGCATGCTGGTTTGTTTAAGTTAAAGTGGTTTGGCTAAGTTGGGTTAAGGAAATTGTTATAATTTAGGTTAGTAAGTGCAGTGTAGTGATTTCGCTAATTTATTGGTTTTACATAGAATATGTATTCCTATGTATTGCAGGTTGTCTATGCATATTGTGATTTTGACGTGTTTGTTTTGGAGATGGGAATGTATGTTTATAAGTAACACTGGCAACTGAAAAGAGCCTTTTTTTATTAAGGTTAATTATTTTATTCTACACAGAAGTTTTTCTTTTTTTAAAGCCCAAACTTTGATGGGATGTGAATGCTTTTACATAAATTTAGTTTCAAGGGTTATATTTTTATGTTACAGTATATTTTCCAATTTTTTAGGGAATATTATTGCACTTAATATGTACTTGTAAAGTTGAATGTGTTCTTTGTAGTCCTTCAGCTAGTAAACTGTATATATGTATAAAATGTTATTTGAATTGAGATGTTGGGTGGAATAGATTTACATCTATTCAAAAGTAGAGATGTGATATTTTAATGTTGTTATTAAGTGGCTGTTTTAACTGTCAATATATATATATATTGTTATGTGTCTTTTGCAATAATGTTGGTAAATGTTTTTACTATGATTTAATTCAAATTGTTGTTAAGAATTTAATTTGTTTTTTAATGTTCTCAAATAGGCATTTAACTATGGATTCTATTCAATAATAATATCTTTTTAATTGTTTTAAATAATACTTTATTTGATATCATTCAGATTTTTAATTTAAAGGTTTGTTTCAATAGTTACAATGTTTTTAGAATGATATAAAGTAAACTATAATATGATCAATTTTAAAAATAATAATTTATTATATTGCCATTTTATTTGGATTGTTTTGTTAGTTTGCTCATGGGTTTGTATGTATATATGGTAGATTATAGAAGTTTTTGAGCAACTGTTTCTTGATAGTGTAGTCTTTGGTTGTGTTGGAACAGTACAACTTTGGTAGCAAGCATCTTGTGTATTTTACACATTTGTTTAGATACCTTAGTCTGTAACTTTTGTGTTAGAGCTTATTGTTCTTGATATATATGTTCTTTTTTTAGAATTTCTATCAATTGGTACAGGGTATGATGGCGCCTTCCAAAAGCCTTTTGGGAGCACTTATGAGATCTTTCTACTGCATTATTAGTTTTGCTTCCTGTGATAGTGTACTTTTGTATGGGGAACTTTGGTTTTGTGCCTGTTCCCTGTTTGTTATGTTAACATTATTTGCTATAGCGCGCGACTCACCCGGGGGCATCTCGACGCTGCTGCGGATCCTAACAGGAAACGTGTACCAGATGGTTCAGAATAAGTAGGCTTTGAGTAGTTTCCTAAATATACTGTATTTGGGAGTGGATCGCAGGGTTAAGGGAAGTTTGTTCCAATACCTTGGAACAAGATGGGAGATGGCCTCACGCCCTGTGCGTGTTTGGTGGATGCGGGGGACACACAGTAAGGCTTTGTCGATGGATCTAACATTGTGCCTAGGGGCGTAAGCTGTTATCTTTTTTGGGAGATATAGCGGGCCTTTGCCTTTTAAGGTATTTTACATGAGGCAACAGATCTTAAAATAGAAGCGCTTCTTCACTGGCAGCCAATGCAGTTCCTTCAGCAAAGGCGCTGAGGGAGTTCCAGAAGGGAGGTTTAGAATAAGCCTGGCCACAGTGTTCTGGACCACCTGGAGCTTGGAGAACAGTGATTCACTAGCTTCTGCCAAAAGGGCATTTTCATAGTCCAATCTGCTTATCACCATGGCCTGGCCTGGACCAGAGTTCTACAAACCGTAGCAGGGAGGAAGGGAAAAATTCTGCGCAGAAGGTGCAGATTGCAGTCGCATGCGCTCGTAGTTGCCGCATTCTGATCTTCATTGTTAATGCTTGATCCAGTTTTATTCCCATATTCTTTACAGTTAGTTTGGGCACAGCGGTAGCACCCAATTGATGGGGCCACCAGTTGTCTGACCAGATGGAGGGGGCTTTTCCAAGCAGCATGATCTCCATCTTCTCTGGGTTTAGCTGGAGACAGTTCTCCGTCATCCAGTTGGAGATTGCTAGCATACCTGATGCGAAACATCAGCTGGGTGTCATCGGCGTATGATATTATTTCAAAGCCAAAGTGCTCTGCAATCTAAGCTCATTTTACGTGATTAGTAAAGCTTTTACTCATCACCAGTATGGCATATGCATCCGATCAAGTATCATCAAAATAGGGGTATTATATTTTCCTCATCTGCTTAATAGAATGATGATTCTATTAGTAAGTCATAATAGTCTGTAACTTCTGTTGGGGTACATGTGCTAGGACATTTAGATTTAGCAATAGGGTTCGACTTGAAACAGTGATAACAACCTTGAATTTCTTTATGAGTGTTTGAATAATTGGCCGATATGTGTTTTGTGATAAACATTGCTCCCATAGGTCCTCACAAACTTAACATGTTTATCTTCATTCAAGAAATAATTAAATTAATTTTGAATTCATGAGGGTACATGCACTAATAAACTACTATCTACATCAACAATATGCCCTTTCTTCAACTAAAATTCTACATCAGGGGCCTCATTACAATGTCGGGCGGAAAGCCTCTGCCTGACACTGACTCACAATTGGGACCGACGACTTGCGGTCCGTGGTTCTGATCGTCGGATTAAGAAGCCACCGAACACTGTTCAGTAAGAGTCCTATTATTCCCTATGAGGGCTTGTGTTCTGCCCAACAACTGGCCATAACACAGGCTCCTATGGGGAAACGGTCTGTTTGCGGAAAACCCTGTACCCTGTCACAGGCACCCCATGGTGCCGGCAACACATTGCAGTGTTTTACAGGTGGGTCCCTTAGGTACCCCCTTTGCCATCAATCGTAGGCCTCAGGGGTAAGGGGGTCCTGCCAGGTGCCCCCAAAGTCACTTTCTGAAAGCCTTTCCGTGTCGGACAGGCCAATGAGGAAAGGCTGTTGAAAATCAACATCGTAATTCAGAGGGCGTAAACGATGTCCATAGGGGTGTACGATGCGGTTCCGACCGACACGAATACTCTGCGAGTCGCTCAGAACCAATTCGGAAAGACCGCACAGTTTACATTCTGACCGCGAATATTGTAATCGGGCGGTCAAAATGGAAACCGAACGAGTCAGGTGGAAGGGTTCTGACACGGTTGAGGAGATTCCGACAGTTGGGAGGAGACTTTCTGCCCAACATCCTAATCGGTCCCTTAGTGTAGAAAAAATCAATTAATTACTAACAAAAAATGTGATATACAGACATTTTTAAGCGTGGATACTCTTTACTCCATTTATACCATATTTGTAAACACAGCACTTGTAATTAGTCATATCATTTTCAAACAGTAAGTTCACATTTTTCGCTCTATCCCCTAAGACTATATTTGCATATTATCACAGTAAAATATTTTCGTACATTGCCACACACCAAACAGTTTTGACAAAATGGCCACCTTATTTATCCAGTTTTATGGATTGTATTGTGGTTTATTTAACCCCTTCAGCGCGGCGCGGATTACCGCGCTGTGCTGAAGGGTTCGTGCGCGGGCGGGGCCATGACGGAGCGGTTCCGTCATCCGCACAGCGCAACCAATGCGCATGGCGGAACCGCTCCGTCATTCGCATCGAAAGGGTTAAGTTCAAGGGAAAAGAGACTACATATTCACATTTCCAACATCTAATCTCCAATCAGCAAAATTGGTAAACATTAATTACATATTGTTGGTATTTAAATAATATAAAAGTGGTCTAGTAAAACACTGTTCATCTAATAACATGTAACAGAAAAACATATTTTCTTTTTCTATAGACAAAGTCAGAAACTGGACTTCAATGCACAATCTTAGTAGGCAATAAAGAGTCTCATATAAATGGTGTGGTCCACAAAATATTCCACTCAATAAGCTTTTCAGTTAAGTATCTGTAGCTTGATACTATATATATTTTCCACTTCCTAAAACATCTATTCATTATTTAGCGTAGACTATAAATCAAATCTGTAGTCTTTTAAAATTGCTGATTAGCTAGTGCTTGATCATTCAATTATTGCTTCACATACAAATTTGTGCTTCTGCGATATTAGGAGGATGGTTTGTTCCTTAACATTCTCTAAAGTATCATGAATGATAGATGCTCAACCATAACAGTTATTTAAGTATTACTAAGGCCCTCATTATGTGTGGCAGAAACACCTCAGATCTCTAAACTTTCATATACATTTAATATATTTAATTTTATAATTCTTAGGGTTATAAGGTCAATAATGATAGGGTTAATAATGTAAAACAGTTTGCATTTTACACTTACATTTGTTTTCTTTGTTTCTGTCTTGCAATTGGTTTGCGCAGTACTTCACATATTTCACTTTGTAGAAAGGCGTTTTAAGGTTTCACACATTTTGAGAATGTTTAAAAAAAGAAAACATTTCATTAGTTTTGGTTATAATCATTTTCAATTTGGAAAGAAATAGCACTTTATGTTCTTATTATATGTAGGGAGTCAGACAACTCATGTTTCTACAGGATGATTTTTGCTTCCTTAAGTAGATAGATAATGAAAATGCCTGAAGGCATCTACTGTGGCAGAAAGATGGTAACCTGTGCTGTTGGCCAGATTATCTAAACAAACAATTGTCCCATGGAATTAATTGGGATTATTATCTACTGTAACACTCGATGGTAATATGGCAATTCCTGTGCATATATTGTCACACCCTTTTTGTGGCATACAAGCAGGATGTGCTAGGTGCCTATTATCTACGGTGGTTCATATTTAATTGATGTTCAATGCTGATATTTATTCTAGAAACTTAAGGCTATTTGGATGGTGAGACTAAATGGCTAGTTTAGAGCTTACCATTGTTGTTAATATATGGTTACATCTGACTGAACACCCTTTTGTCTTCTGTTTGTAGGTGTGTGAGACAGATGACTAGGTCCTGATGAGACATGACTAATAACTTTGGGTCAGAACATCAACACCCCCTCCCTTGGTTGTTTATGATTTATTCATATTGGAGAAAACCTTGTATAGTTCCATACAGTTTCTGAAACATTCTTGTTGAATATACTATCAACCTTGTGATCTGTACACCGCTTCATTACCCTTTTATGTCTATATACCCATAAACATATATATGTGTGTGTGTGTGTGTGTGTGTGTGGGTGTGTATGCTCACTTTGTATGAGCACTGCATCATATGGACTTCTTTCACTGTACATATTGGACCCTATTTGTATCAGATGAATTACAGAAATTGAAGCACAGAAAAAAGTATCTAGAAACTGATTTATTTCTGTTTAAATTAATCCTTTAGTGTTTGTCATGGAATCTGTGTCACAAAACATACCCATAATTTCGCATATTACCTTTGACAGTCACTCTAGGTAACATTCCCAATTATTCCCATGGGACTATTATTTTGTAAGTATGATTACTGTAGTCGCAATGAGCATATTGGCTTGTCCTTGTTCTACTACAACAGTGGGCTGGCCGTGCAGCAGTCTGTGTGTTTTTTGTGTCTGTGTTCACACGCTTTTTAAATTAGTTCCAATTTCCTATTTGTTCACCTTGTTGTCTTTCAATGACATTGCTTAAACTTGCAGTTTGGTGTTCCTTGGTAAGTATTATCATATTTGAAAGACACTAATTAAAGTTTAATTATGTATATGTTGTGTTTATAATCATTTTATATAAGTTGACTTTTTTTTGTGTTGTAGCATGTGCTTTTCTTCATTATTTATGACAATATTATAAGTCAATATGCTGTTTATTAATATTTTTCCTGCTTTACAATTGGTTTAATATTTAACTGATACTTTGAGTCTCGTTTTCAATATTACCAGCTTCTGAATGACAATATATTTGCATTTGAAGCCACAGGTGTTTCAGAAAGTTGATACTATGGTTATCAATGTTTTTGTCATAATATTTTTGTATTACAATATATTTGCACTTCATATTTTTTCATGCAACCTATTCCTATGTAGCTCGATTAACGCATCAAGATTCGCTTCCTGCTCCAATGCTAAATTTGACAGCTGACCTTGCACTTGAATGAGTTTACTAATTTCACTTTGATATTTTTCCCTCAGTGCGACCGTTCTAGAAATGCTTGTCTCTTACTGAAGGAAGGGATAGAAATGAAGAGTCATTCAGACAGTGGAGAATACAAACCAAGTATGTTTATTCAGATTCACTCAAGCGGAGCCCAGTCTGCCCAGTCTCTGTGGATTGCTGCAGAGGGACTGACATCAGCAAACATGGTGATACATTATGTATGATTCAGAACCAATAAAGGCATACCCAGACTGCACATTTCCAGATAGAATCAGCTACACAAAGAAGGTATAGAAGGATAATTTTTGATGCTGAGACCGGGCATACACTATCTCTATGCAAGGTTGTTTAGTCAGTGCCCCCCGCTGGACTAGTGGGAGCAGGCCTCCATCTAGTGGGAAAGGTATGCGCTAATATGAACAGTGGATTCATTATTACAGCAGGGCCCAACCTTGTTGGAAAAACGGAAACTACCAAAGCTGCTTCTCGCAGAGAGAGAGATTAGTTTCGATCATGGCTCAAAATGGCAGATAAACATAAAATGGTGCCACGAATGCTAACTTACGCAGAACAATATACAAGCAGCACAGCTATGAAATTTCTATTTTAACATCTCCTCCTGCAAAACAATTATCTTCAAACAATCCAAACTATAGCAGTTCAAGACTTCCAGTGCTTTAATCTTCATTTGTCTTAGGGAAGGCTATTTCGCATACCTCAATATGAAAAAGATATCATTTCAATGCAAAGTGACAGGGAGTGACAAATTCCTGATAGAAAATATTTAACCTCACCTATGCAGTTTTTTTTTTGTGGCTGTTTAGTTGTCATTGATTACAAGCCTCCTAGTTGACCGTACTGCACGTAGATTCTTGAAACTGTTTACATATCAACTGAGATTGCTGCTTTCCAGTGTTCACACCATACCCTGTGAAGACATTTTGTGAAGGGTCAAATGCCACAAATTGGCAATGCCAATATTTGTGATGTCTTGCCACCACCTTGCAAACCGTTTTGTGGTGAACAATACAGCATGTAACCGTCCAACAGTGGAGCTCTTCACCAAAGCACATTTTCAGGAAGAACAAACCCAACCCCCAAGTTGCCATTTTCTTTTTAATTGTGTGACTGACATGAAGATATATATATGTCTACTATTTTTTGTAAGTCACACTCCAGCCCTCAAAGGTGATATTTGAGGAGGCCAGCTATCATCTTTCACATGTGTCAAGAACTCACTCATCTAGAGGCACAACAGATATTGTTGATGAGCACCTACAATACTCCCATCCCTTTTCCGCAATCCAGGGTTGCTTCAGATTCACATGACAGAAGAGTCTATGGAAAAACTGCCAATCTTTCAGAGTCAAATACTAGGTAGCCTCCCCAATAATAATGACATAGGAAGGTTTGAGAATGCAATTAGCTAATTGGTCCAATGCTTAAGGGTTGAAAAAAAAGGAACAGCTTTGGGGAATGTAGGAAGAAAGATAAGAACTGGTTTAATGAGTAATGTCTGAAATTAAAAGGAAGGATAAGAAAAGGGGAAAGAAGTCTGAGGTTAAAGTTTGATCTAGATACATTTAAATGCTTTTAGAAATTAAAGAAAGGAAGCAATAGAATCAAAAAAACAGAAAAAAGGTTCTGGAAGCTAGCACAAGAAGGCTCTGGCAAAACACAGGGCACCTTAGTTAAATTGTGTGGTGACGGAAGACGCCAGGGAGAGTTATTTGGGAGAAATATATGGAAAAGGGGCATATCAAATGAAGCAGATAGACACTCTCTGGGCAGGAGTTGAGGAGGATATCTGGTAGCTGTTTACAGCATGAAATATCAGACGACTTATAGCAAATTTAACTTTGTCTCAATAGCTGGTCCAGATAACCTCCCAGTGGTAATTATAAAGACCTGGCCTAACTGGTGGGCAAAAACCTTTCTCACAAATGTTTATGGGCATGCTCAACTCAGGGCAAATGCCCGAAAGTGGAGAGGGGCAATTATCAGATCCATCCATAAACAGGGAGATGCAAGGGTCCCAATGAATGATAATTTAAGCAATCTTCTGGATGTGGGGGAGAAAGTTTTTGCAAAAATAATTTTGGAAAGACTTAAGGAATGCGCTGAAGAAAATCAGATTGTGCCCCCCAAACAGGGGTTTTTAAGGAATGTCATTCCACTGTCGATCACTGTTTTTCTCAGTGGTCGATTGCCTGGAAGTTGGTAGAGCAGGGGGGCAGCTTGTTCTGCTGCTTCGTCGACTTCTGGGCAGCATTTAAACTGGTGGACCAGAACTAATTGTGGGAGACATTAACCCGGTGGAACATCCTTCAGAGTCATCTGGCCAAAATACAAGAGCTACATAGCTATAATTGGTCTCAGGTTATCTTGGATACAGAAGGGACCTTGTCGCAGAAGATCTTAAATGGAAATGGGTTGAGACATGGGTGTGTCCTACCCCCCTTAATGTTTCCTCTATATACATCTGATTTACCCACATCTTTGGGCACAGCACGGGCTACATGCCCAAAGATACACATTACTTGTTCACTGTATGCAGATTTTCTTGTGGTTCGAGAAATCCCTAAAATTGAATATCCATTTGAATGCACTGAGAGTTCAAGTCCTGACCTCCTTTAGTGGTCTGAAAAAATGTAATAAAACTGTAAAGAAATGTTAGATAGACCTGTTTTGAAAGCTTATATGGACATGATACCACCTCAGTTCCAATATGGAGCCAAATTGTTATATATAAGTGGTAAAAGTGGGTGGGATGTGGAAGAGGGGAAATGTTTAACAAACTTACTGTCCCTACCCAGGTCTTCTATGACCCAGGTGATACAAATGGAGACTGGAATGGTATCATGGGTTATAATGGCACAGATGGCACTAATAAAATTCTGGCAGTGCTTGGGCTGGGGAGTAGCAATACACATCACAATGGTGCAAACATGAGATACTTCATAGTGAACTGAAATGGGCAAAGGAAGTAAAGGACATTGTAGTGAAGGCCTGTAGGGACATCAGGGTTAAGTTGTGCCCACAGAACCTACAAGATAAGATCGCTAAAAGGGAACTCGTGGTAGAAAGAAATATTTTGTGATCAAGATGACAGTACTTGGAGGGGAAAATAATTTGTGAGTTTTATGATAAACTCATGGCAAAATGAACAACAGTCCCAGTATATAGATATATCACCCAATAGTTCTCTCAGAAACATACTGTTAAGGCTAAGGATCGGAATAAACCCCTGCTATGCCAATGATGGGATAAAAGGGGCTATGATAGATCCAGAAAGGAAGTGTACTTGCAATCTAGGCACAAAAAGCGATATTCTGCACATATTATTAGATTGTCTAAAAGTCCTTGCTGTACGGAAAATGTTTTTACGTCTGCTTTTCCAAAATATAGCATTGGAGACCGTGCACAAGCTGTAGTCTTGTTAATTGAAATGCATTATCTGGATATAGCATGTGCCATGGGGAGGTTTATGCTTCATGTTAAAAAAGTTTTAAAAGATATATAGAATCGAAGTTCTAGTTATTTTATGAAGATATATATTTTGATGTGAAAGATTTTTATATCCTATACAATTTGATAGATTTTATTTCTTTTATATACCTCCCCAAGTGAAGTTTTTTTTTAACATTGAGGTGTTTTATGTGGTTGTGGACCAATGGTCTAAATAAACATTACTTTTGATTGATTGATTGAGTCAATAACTTACTTATGTAGAGGCAAAACCGATATTGTTGATGAGCACCTGAAATACTCTCATCCCTTTTCCGCAATACAGGGTTGATTCAGATATTGACAGAAGGCTGCCTATTGCATACGTTTACAAACCAATGACTTATCCAATCCTTTAAGAATCCAAGACGCAGTACTCTTTTTCACAGAGAGATTCATGAGTTAATAGGTCCAGGTGGAAGAAATACACAAAGCTTTATTCTCCAAGGAGCAGAGATTGGTAGTGTTGCTTTCAGAGATGCCAAACTGAACATGTTTCAGATTTCTCCTTCTGAGGTCATTATGGCAATACCCTATGATGTAACAGATTTTAGGAGCCAATCATGATCTTCATTCAAATTCTGACTATTATCTCTAAGCAGTTTACTGGGTATGATCATACCCAATATCACATTCCACATAGACCAGCCAGATGTTGTTTTCTATCAATTTCTCAAAGCCATGCAAATACCTAAATTATTAATCAGGCCTATTATGTGATCTACTGATACAGCTGCTATTACATGAGCATGACGGTCAGAATTCAGGGTTTGAAATATAGCAGCAGGTGTCTATACTTTCAGGGTTGTTGGACATGCGTTTTCTGCCATCTGGCACCTAAGTACAGCTAAGTTTAGGGATTGAATAAACGCCTATAATCCATCAAGTATTAAACACAGTCTACAGGGATGTGCTGGGCTTATCATCATTTGTTTTCATATTTTTTATTTAAGTACATCACATAGCTAATCCTGTATAACATTTGGGACAACGTAGGGCAATTTAAACATACCTTATAATGATGTTATCATTTGGGAGTGTGCTAAAGAGTGGCGTCCTAGTAGACTTACATTTGTTGTATGTATGCCGGGCTCTTATAAGTGAATTAAAAATATTTTTGGAGGTTTACATTTTCATGTAATATAGCTGCATTTGTCTATTCTGTGGGTCACACACCTCATTGTTACTAGTATGTAGCTATAGCTGGCTATATTAGAAAGCTCTTAATCCGAGAAATGTTACCTGTCAAGGCAAAATGCCTTGCTAAGGGCCTCATTTCTAGTTTGGCAGTGCAATAGTAAGAGTGCCGCGCACCACCAAACCCATTGTTGAACCGTCCACCAGATTAGGAGTTTTCTCCTGTCTGGGGAACATTTTTTGTGTTCCCTTAGCGGTGCCTATGAAATAGGCAAGCATTGGCAATGTCAAAATCAATAACTGCATGGCAAGGACTGCTGAAGTACATGCCATGCAGGTACTGGGTTGCATGCACACATCTCCTGCATGCAACCAATATTTCCTCACTGCCACACTTTTCATGGCGGTTGTAAATATATGTGGCTGCATGCAGGGAGCACATGTTGTGCCTCCATGTGTGCATGCACCCCAGTACCTGCATGGCATGTACAGCAGCTGTCCTTGCCATGCAGGTACTGATTTTGACATTGGCAATGCTGTGTCTATTTCAGAGGTTTTCAGGGTGATACCTCAAGCAGGGGCCAAGAAAAAAGTTACGTCCCAAAACGTGTTTTCCTCATGCATTTTCCTATAGGGATTTTGATCACGACTACAGCCTGAACCGCTGAACAGAATGACACCACATTTGCTAGAAAGCTAGAGGTTGGTCTAGAAAGAGTGCTCTTTGTGAATTTGTGCAAATCCCTTTAGTAGTTTTGAAGATATTCAAGTTTAAAAATTATAGATATCTGGGTACGTAGATCCTTGCAGTGGACTTGTGGATCCTACTGAAATTTGATTGGCTGCCAACATTTCAACCAGGAAGTGTTGGCAGCCATCTTGGGACTCAACTAGAAGCCGGGTTCCACAAATTATATAACAAATAAAGAAAAGGGGGAAGAGTAGGAATACCATTACCCCCCAGATATGGTGTGGTGTCCCACAGGGACCACACCAGGGGTTAAAAGCATTATTTTAATTCAATATTGCTGCGAATTTGTGGGTGAACCCGCTGATGCACTGAAAAATTGAAAAAATAGATACCCAGGCTCCCGTGCATCTTTTCTAGGAAGCCCCCAGGTGGGCCAAATCCTGGGGGCAGTGTATTTTAACTATGCAAGGGTGCCCCCGCTGCACCCCATGGGGACTGCCACCTCCCTGGGGCAAACAATATTAAAATGATACAAGGTGCCCGCATGGCCCTCCCGCAGCCCCGGGGATCCTGACATCCTTGGGGCTGTTGGTAAATTGAGTGCAGAGAAGGTCAATACAGTCTCCCCTGCATCCCAGCAAATGCCACCTCCTGGGGCTAATTACAATGAAATGGGGGACTTTGTGGAAGTCCCTGCCCCAGGGACCACCACCTCCCGGGGCTGTTTGATTTTCACATTGGAGCCCTCAAGGACTCCCTGCGGAGACCATTACCTCTCTGGGGCCAAAATGATTTTTTCAAAATGGCAGGTGGCACCCCTCCTGGCTCTTTCGCGGCCTCGGGGACCGCCACCGCTTCAGGGAAGGCCCTAAAACAAGAAAGAAGGGTGGGTGGTGCGGCCCCCTTCCTGGAACCCTACATGGCCCTGGGGACCACCACCCTCCTGGGCCGGATCCACCCCTGGGACATAGCTGTTTGCAATGGCTTGGCGGGAGCTTTAACCCTCTTGCCAAGCCATCAATCAATCAATCAATCAATCAATCAATCAATCAATCAATCAGTCGCATTTCTAGAGCGCGCTACTCACCCGCGAGGGTCTCAAAGCGCTGGGGGGGGGGAGTGAGCTGCTACTGCTCGAAAAGCCAGGTCTTGAGGTGCTTCCTGAAGGAGAGATGGTCCTGGGTCAGTCGCAGGTGGGTGGGGAGGGAGTTCCACGTCTTGGCCGCCAGGTAGGAGAAAGATCTTCCTCCGGTGGTGGATCTGCAAATCCGTGGGACGGTGGCAAGGGTGAGGCTGATGGAGCGGAGCTGGCGGGAGGGTGTGTAGAAGGTGAGGCGGGTTTTGAGGTATTCGTGGCCCATGTCGTGGAGCACCTTGTGTGCGTGGATGAGGAGTCTGACGTTGATCCTCTTGCTGACGGGGAGCCAGTGCAGGTCTCTCAGGTGTGCTGAGATGTGGCTGTGTTGAGGGATGTCCAGGATGGATGTATGACGTTACAACGCATACTTTTACAACGCATGCACTTACAACGCAATTTTTACATCGCAACATCCACTACAACGCATTCCATTACATCGCATGACACTACAACGCATTTTAAAAAACTACCTTTACAACGCATTCCATTACATCTCATACTACCTTTACAATGCATACCATTACAACGCATACTGTTACTTTGCATTTACGGTAAGTATTGGATAGTATAGGGGTAAAAATTACTATTCTTACTCCAGGGGGTGCAACAGTAGGGTAAGTGTTGGATAGTATAGGGGTAAAAATTACTATTCTAACTCCAGGGGGTGCAACAGTAGGGTAAGTGTTGGATAGTATAGGGGTAAAAGTTACTATTCTAACTCCAATGGTATGCATTGTAATGGTATGCGTTGTAATGCCTGCGTTGTAGTGACATACGATGTAATGCCTGCGTTGTAAGTGTAGTGCGTTGTAATAGTTGCGTTGTAAAGGTTGTTTCCCGTTCAGGATGAGTTGTGCCGATGCGTTCTGTATGCGCTGGAGTCTCTTCTGTAGTTTGGCGGTGGTTCCAGCGTAGAGGGTGTTCCCGTAGTCCAGTCGGCTTGTGACGAGGGCCTGGGTGACCGTCTTCCTGGTTTCAGTGGGGATCCATCGGAAGATCTTACGGAGCATGCAGAGGGTGTTGAAGCAGGAAGAAGGTACGGCGTTGGCTTGCTTGGTCATCGTGAGGGAGGAGTCAAGGATGAAGCCCAGGTTGCGTGCGTGGTCTGTGGGCTTGGGGGCGGTGCCCAGAGCAGGGGGCCACCAGGAGTCGTCCCAGGCAGAGGGGGATGGTCCAAGGATGAGGACTTCCGTCTTGTCTGAGTTCAGCTTCAGACGGCTGAGCTTCATCCATTCCGCAATGTCTTTCATACCCTCCTGGAAGCTGGCTCTGGCGGTGGCGGGGTCATTGGTGAGGGAGAGGATCAGTTGGGTGTCGTCGGCGTAGGAGATGATGTTGAAGTTGTGTTTGCGTGCGATGGCTGCGAGGGGGCTCATGTAGACATTGAAGAGGGTGGGGCTGAGCGAGGATCCTTGGGGAACGCCGCAGATGATCTTGGTGGTCGCTGCGTGGAAGGGCGGGAGGCGAACTCTCTGGGTTCTGTCGGAGAGGAAGGAGGTGAGCCACTCCAGGGCTTTTCCTTGAATCCCGGCGTGGTGGAGGCGGGTTGTCAGGGTGCGGTGGCAGACAGTGTCGAATGCGGCCGACAGGTCGAGGAGGATGAGGGAGGCAGTCTCACCATTGTCCAGCAGGGACCTGATGTCGTCGGTGGCTGCGATGAGGGCAGTCTCGGTGCTGTGGTTCGCTCGGAATCCAGACTGTGACGGGTCGAGGGAGCCATTCGTCTCGAGGAAAGTGGTCAGCTGAGTGTTGACGGTCTTCTCGATGACTTTAGCGGGGAAGGGGAGGAGTGAGATGGGGCGGAAGTTCTTGAGGTCTGTGGGGTCCACGGTGGGTTTCTTCAGGAGGGCGCTGATCTCCGCATGCTTCCAGCTTTCCGGGAAGGTGGCAGCTGCGAAGGAGTTGTTGATGATATTCTGGAGGTGGGGTGCGATGATGGAGTTGGCTTTGTTGAAGATGTGGTGTGGGCAGGGGTCGGCTGGGGAGCTGGAGTGGATGGTGTTAATTACGTGGGTGGTGTCTTCCGTGCTGACGGGGTTCCACGCGTGGAGGGTGGTGGTGGGGGGCATTGGTTTGGTGGAAGGGTACGTGGTCTGGGTGCTGAAGCTGTCGTGTATGTCGGCGATCTTGCGGTGGAAGAACGTGGCGAGTGAGTCGCAGAGGTCTTGTGATGGCGTAATGTCGTTGTTGCTGGCGCTGGGGTTGGAGAGCTCTTTAACGATGCTGAAGAGTTCTTTACTGTTGTGGGTGTTGTTGTCCAGTCGTTCTCTGAATGATGTCCTTTTGATGGTGCGGATCAGCTGGTGGTGTTTGCGGATGGCATGCTTGAGGGCAGTCATGTTTCCTGCTGACGCCATGCTCTTTCGAGGGTACAGCAGGATTTCTTGGAGTCTTTGAGATCGTCGGTGAACCATGAGGCTTTCTTGCTGTCGGGGTTGCTAGGAGGGTTCTTCAGTGGTGCAAGGGCATTGGAGCAGTTGGTGATCCATTGTGTGAGGTCGCGGGCTGCTATGTTGGGGTCCTTAGTGATGGTGAGTGGGTTTTGGCTCAGGGAGGTGGTGAGCTGGTCGGTGGTAATCTTGCTCCAGCATCTTCGGGGGGCTTGTTTCGGGCGGTGGTGAGTCGTGGTTTTCCTGAAGTTGAAATGGACGCAGCTGTGGTCGGTCCAGTGATGTCCGGTGGTGTGGCTGAAGGAGATGTGTTTGCTGGAGGAGAAGGCGGGGTCAAGCGTGTGGCCAGCGAGGTGGGTGGGGGAGTTGACCAGTTGCTTGAGTCCGAGGTTGGCGAGGGTGTCTAGCAGGGTGGTGGTGTTGTTGTCCCTGTTGTTTTTCAGGTGGAAGTTGAGGTCTCCTAGGAGGATGTAGTCGGAGGAGGCGAGGGCGAGCGGGCTGATGAAGTCTGCGATGGCTTTGCTGAATTGTGTGCGCGGTCCCGGGGGTCTGTAGATGAGAGTGCCTCTGAGGGTGGTCTTGGGGTCGGTGTGTATCTGGAAGTGAAGGTGCTTGGCGGTGGTGAGGGTGTCGTCGGTGTTGGTCGTGATGCGGATGGTGTTTCTGTAGACAATGGCGATGCCACCTCCGGCTTGGTTGACGCGGTCCCTGCGGGTGATCTTATAGCCGTCTGGGATGGCTATGGCGATGTCAGGGGCTGAGGAGGCGTTCATCCAGGTTTCCGTGAGGAAGGCGATGTCTGGCGCTGTAGTGTCGAGGATGTCCCAGAGTTTGATGGCGTGTTTTTGGATGGAGCGGGTGTTAAGCAGGATGCACTTGAGGTGGTGGTGTTTGTGCCTGCTCTGGGGGGTGTGGTGCAGGTCCGGAGGCAGGTGAACTTGCAGGTATGGCAGGTGAAGGCTCCGTGGGTGTGTTTCGGGGTGGCTCGGAAGCAGGCTGGCTGTCTGCCAGTGTTGAGTGCGTGGAGGGTGGCGTTGTTGTAACTGCGTCGGGTGGGTTGTCTCCGGTGAGGGCCAGGGGTTCTGGCACTGGGCACGGTCTAGGCGCGGACGGGCGCAGACGGGCTAAGGCGCGCCAGCGGTGCGGCCGCGTGTTCTTCGCCATAAATGGCGAAGTGGGAGGGAGAATCGCGCGGGGAGGTGGGAGCGGGGTGGCGAATGGGGAGCAGGAACGGGAACAGAAGGCAAAAAGGGGGCAGGCTGCAGGGGATCAGCGGCGGGGAGCGGGAACAATACGGGGAGAGCAGCGAGGGGCAGAGACCCCTGAGAGGCAGGATACCGTCAGGGAACAGAAAACAATAACAAAGTCAAAGCAGCAAAGGTACAACAAAATAAGGGCACACAACAGTGGAAAGCAGAAAATACTTAGGAAACGAGCGGCAGCAGCGGGGATCGTGCGGTGAGTGGAGCGACCGGCCCTGCGAGCAGGGTCAGGGGTCACAGCTCACCACCGCGCGTTCTACGCCCTAAATGGCCAAGTGGGAGGGAGGAGCAGCTGGGAGGCGGGAGCGGGGCGGCGAAAGGGGAGCGAGAATGGGAACAGAAGGCAAAAAGGGGGCGGGGCCTCAGGGGATCAGCGGCGGGGAGCGGGAACAATACGGGGAGAGCAGCGACGGGCAGAGACCCCTGAGTGGCGGGATACCATCAGGGAACAGAAAACAATGCCATAGCAAACTGTCTCCGCTTTGAGCAAGTGAAAGCACTTTGTCCTCGCTTGCTCAAAGCAGAACACAATTGCTTTGACAGAGAGGGAGCTGCATGTTTAGCAGCTCCCTCTCTGTCAAAGCAATGCTAGCTCCCATAGGAGGCAGGGAGCCATCAGGCACTGCAAAGTCATTCAGACTCCCTCCTCGGTCCCCATCAGTAGAGAGTTGGTGCCCTGGATGGGATCAAGGCACCCACAATTGAGTCCCCGGGGGATGATGTCCATAGGGCCTAAATTAGCCCAGGAGGGAGCCATGCAGTCCACCTCCCATTATTTTTTTTAAAGAAGAGGCAAGGCCCCAGGGGATGGGGTCCCCAGGGCCAAAATCGGCCCAGGAGGGGGGTCGCTCAGCCCCTGCCCTTTCATTGAATATTTCTTTATAAAATGTGATGCCCCGGAGATGCGGTCCCCAGGGACAAAATTGGCCCAGGAAAGAGGGGCCACATGGCCCGCTCTCCAAATACATAAAAAAAGACTAGAAAGTTTCCGGAGGCCCGCCCCCTTTTCTTTACCACTCTAAAAACGCACCTTCTGGTGCACTGTTGGCTGGGGGATGAAGTCCCCTTCGATGTTGATGGTCCTTGGCGTCCAACAAGTTCTTCTGCTATCGCCAGTAAGTCCCCATCAGCCTGATTGTTGAGAAGACTTTGGCAGCCACGCCCCCTTTCTCCATCGCTCTGCAAACATGCCCCCTGGTGCACTGCTGGTTTAGAGATGAAGTCCCCATGGCTCCAGAGGGTCCTTGGGGGCCAACAAGACCTCCTGTTATTTCCAGGAAGCCCCACACAGCGGGATTGCTGTGAGATCTTCGGAGGCCAAGCCCCCTTTTTCCACCACTCTGCAAACAGGCCTCTGGGGCACTACTAGTTTGGCGAAGAATTCTCCCTTGCTGCTGAGGGTCCATGGGGGCCAACAAGCCCTCCTGTTATCTCCAGTAAGTTTCAAACTGCCGAAAGGACTTTGGCGGGCACACCCCCTTTCTCCATCGCTGTGCAAACGTGCCTCCTGGCGCAACGCTGGTTTGGAGATGAAGTACCCTTGGCTCCAGAGGGTCCTTGGGGGCCAACAAGACCTCCTGTTACCTCAAGTGAATCCCAAATAGCAGTATTGCTGAGAGGTTATCAGAGACCATGCCCCCTTTCTCCACCACTTTGCAAATGCACCTCCTGGTGCACTACTGGTTAGGGGATGAAATCCTCTTGGAAGCTGAGGGTGCTTAGGGGCAAAGAAGTCCTCCTGTTACGTCTAGTAAGTGTGACACAGTAGGATTTATGAGAGCTGGTTTGAGGCCACGCCCCCTTTCTCCACCACTCTAAAAACATGCCTCCTGGTGCACTACTGATTGGGGGATGAAGTCTCCTTCGCTGCTGAGGATCCGTGGGGGCCAACAAGCCCTTCTGTAATCTCCAGTAAGTCCCAAACAACCTGATTGCTGAGAGTACTTTGGCGACCATGCCCCCTTTCTCCATCACTCTGCAAACACGCCTCCTGGCACACTTATGGTTGGGTGATGAAGTCCCCTTTGCTCGAATGTGTCCTCTGGGGCCAAGAAGACCTCCTGTTACCTCTAGTTAGTCCCAAATAGCAGGATTGCTTAGAGATCATTGGAGGTGATGCCCCCTTTCTCCACCACTTTGCAAATGAGCCCTCTGGTGCACTGCTGGTTGGGGTTTGAAGTCCTCTTGGAAGCTAAGGGTGCTTAGGGACCAAGAAGCCCTCCTGTTGCATCTAGTAAGTGTGACACAGCAGGATTCATGAGAGCTGTTTGGAGAGTCGCCCTGTTTCTCCACTACTCTTCCAACATGACCACTAGTTAAAAAGTCATAGAAATTCACTGAAAAATCCAAAGGTTACAGGGTCATTAGAGTTAGACCGACATTTGACCCATACAAAACCAAAGAAATCCAGCTGTTATAGTTAGCTGAGCTAACTACAACTTCCGCCCCTGCAATGCACTGCTTATGACCTCACATATTAAATCACTCATGACAAGGTCAGTGACATCACTCATGACATCACAGATGACATCTCAAATTGGCCTGGGGAGGAGGGGCCATGCACCGCCCTTCCAATAATTCTTGGCCGGTCTCCAGGGGATGGGGTCCAGGGGGCCAAAATCGGCTTGGGGCGTGCATCCCTCCTCCCCTATTAACTTTTGACAGGCTGTTCTGGGCCTGATGCTCATTTCACAGACATTAAACCTCAATGGGAAGCATTTATAAATATAAACATAGCAGGTGCCACAATTGAAGCTCCACTTCTGTAAAAGACTAATGATCCTGACCTCCTGGGCTTGGTGAAGGCAAAACAAGTGTGTTTTCTCAGCAATTCCACATTGAAGTATGATAAGAAATGCTTCGTAGAGGTGAATGGATCATTGATCTATGGGAGCGCAATCTGCAGTGACTGTCACAAGTCCGTTCTTTCTTGTCCTTATCTGGTGAGAGCAGAGTCCATGGCTCTCCCTTTAAATTATGACAAGTATTCAAATGTGCAAAATCACTTGGCCCTGCCCACTTTAGTAGTATGCAAAGGTCTTCCCGCATTTTGCCAGGATGATGGACAACTTAAGAAGAGGCCCCCCAGCATGTTTCTCACCAATTTTAGTGATGCGTTCTTGATGCCGAGTAATATGAGGACATCTCCACCCAACAAAGAAGCACTTACTTCATATAGTAAAAAGAAAGACCCTTGTTTGGTGAAGATTTACCTCTTTGTACTCTTTTTGCCTTCTCTATAGGAAGGTTCATGTTATCACCAAATTCTGGATAAAGACGCATAAAGGAACAATCACATTGCCAAAACGCACACGAGGTCACTGGTGACATTCCAGCTGTGGTGTAAAATGTGCAATGGACATTTACCTAAGGGGGTAGCATTTTATAATGAACCAGTAGAAAGTACTCTACTTTGGCAGATATTGTGTGCAAAACTGTGGACTCTTTTTGGATAAAGGGTCAGGTGCGGTTTCATTGTGGCCCAGTTACATATACAGCTACTGAGACACCCACACAGACACATAGACACCCACTCACACACTCAGGTACTCACACACCCACTGATAGACCCACTGAGACATTGATATACCCACTCACAGGCTCATTCCTATACTCACACACCCACTCACAGATCCACTCACACTTTCACTCACAGACCTACTCAGTCACTCACGCACACACTCATAGACCCACTAAGACACTCATTCACCCATGCACAGATGTACTCAGACACTCTCACACCCGCTCACAAACCCACTCAAGCTCTCATGCACCCACTCACAGAACCACTCATACTCTTTTACAGCCAACACAGACCTATTCAGACACTCATAAACCCACTCACAGACCCACTCAGATACGTATACCCACTAACAGATCCACTCAGACACTCATGCACCCACTTACAGAACCACTCATGCTCTTTCACACCCACTCACAGACATACTCAGTGACTCAGGCATTGACTCACTGACAAACTCAGTGACTCACACACCCACTCACACACCTACTCAGAGACTCACACACCCACTTATAGACCAACTCAGACACACACGCACTCAGTCACAGACTGACTCACACACTCATGGAGGCATTTGCAAACCCACTCAAAGACTTTCACACCCACTCACAGACTCACTCACTCAGACACTCTTGCACCTACTCACAGATCTATTCAGAGACTCATGCACCCACTCACAGACCCACTCAGACACTCAAGTACCCACTCACAGACCCACTCATTGACTCACATACCCACTCAGAGACCTACTCAGATGCTTACACACCAATTCGTAGTTACACTGTGAGACTCACGCACCCACTTACAGACTCATTCAACACACCTACTCATAGACCCACTCAGACTCACGCACCCACTCAGAGACTCACTCTCGCACTCATGGGCTCACTTAGAGACTCATGCACCAGCTATCAGACTCAAGCACCCACTCACAGACCCACTCAGACACTCACATATTCACTCATAAACCGAGTAGGACACTTATACAGCCACTCCCAGACCCACTTACACACCCACTCACACACCCTTTGAGACACTCATGCACTTACTCACAAACCCACTGAGAAACTCATTTGCTCTCTCCCACACTCACTCTTTAAGGATACAGATTACAGTTGGGAAATTATTTTTAAAATATAGAAAGTCTCTAAAAAAAAAAAACAAAGGTTACAGGGTCATTATACTTAGCAAAAAGCTTTAAAAAAACCTTAGAAATTCACTAAAAAAATAAAGGTTACAGGGATGTTATAGTTAGGAAATAGAATTAAAAAAACTTAGAAATTCACTGAAAAAAAACAAAGGTTATAAAGACGTTACAGTTAGGCTCAGATTTCACTTGTATAAACCAGTGAAATTCAGCAGTTATAGTTACCTAAGACAACTATAACTTCTGCCCCCACAGTGCACTGCTTATGACCTCACATATTACATCTCTAGGCCATTTTGTGTGCAGTTTGCATTGCTTGCTTTGCAAATTATTTATTTTTTATATTTTTCCTAAACAAGGGGGTTAAGCATTATATTAAAGACAAGTTGTCAATTGCTTTTTATGAATCTGTATTAGTGGTTACTTATGGACATACAACGCCATGATCACCAAATTATTTATTTGCATGGACCCAATCTGTGTATTTGATTCCCTAAAATCAACAGAAAAAGACTACTTTAAACTGTCACCTATATACACTTTGTAAATGAGGCAATGTCCCTATGACAGACATGAAGACCTAAGTCTTGCTATTCTTTTAATAACAAACAACCAGTCATGTCTTAGTTTCAGCTTTGGTTGATCAATATCCAATCATTTTATAAAAACTGATATCAGCTATGTTATAGATCTCCATATAACAATGCACACACTTTCATACTGTAACTCTGACCCAAAAACTTACCCTATCAGGGGGAACTAGACCTTCTAGAAGCACTAGCACCTTACTTCTAAAGCCACAAAGATTCAAGAAAAAGAAAATATACAACAGATCCTTCTCTGGAATCTCACCAAAAATATGGAACTCTCTCCCTGCCAAGATCAGATGCAACTCAACCACATCCATCTGTAGGAAGGAAGTAAACATTTTACTATCCAACAAATTCCTCTTGCAATAAGAACCTTCCTCCATCTCCCCTTGATATCTGTTTGTTGCCTCTTATCACGCCAGTATATGTTTGAACCTGGAATCACACTAGGCTATATGCTCCTGTGTTTATAGTCTATATACTCTCTGTTTACCTCATGCGCAATCATATCACTGCCTACCCTATTAATAACTTGTTATTAATATTTTGTTATGTGTATACAACATATTTTTATTTTCTATGCTTATATATTGTATCCATATGTCTTCCTGCTCTATCCAATGTTTTTGTTCACATCTGTAAGGCACTCTGTCACTCGAAAGGGTCTTGTTCGCGCTATGTAAAACATCAAAAATAAATAAATAAGCAAATAAAATAAACCAAGCACAAAGTCTTTGTATATCTGGGACTAAGGGACTGATTTAGATCTTGGCGGGATCCGCCGTCCCACCACAGTGGTGCTCCCAAGTGCTCCCAAGTACTTCATCAAGCTGATGGCAGTCCGCCCACCGTATTCCGATGTTGCTGCAATATAGAGGAGACCATGGCAACAGCTGTCTTCTCTGCTGGATTAACAGTACTACATCACCATCATTTCGGCAGATCACGCCAAGCAGATTTAGATGTTTCAGTTGTGCTTGCGTTGTACTGGCGGTGGTGGTGTGGAGAAAGATAAGTGCTACTCATCATTATGTCAGAACGCATATATGTTGTGAATGGCTCATGTTGTATATGTAGGTAATGTGTTATGCTCCTTTGCAGGGAGTTCCCTTTTGGGCCACTTAGTTCTCCCTTGTTTTAGCATAAATGCCCGTTGTAAACCTCTTTGCTTTGCACATGTTAAAAAATAACACATCCGTTTTTGTGCCACAATATTATTTTATTAATACACTGCACATGTTTTCATTATTCAGAATTTTTTCCTGGTACTCAGTCTGAACATTTCGTACAAGCTCAAACAACATTTTGCCCTGTTGTCCTCTGTGGTTGGTCAGCAACTTATTATAACATTTAGGGCCAGATGAACGACCCGTTTTTGCATGCACAAACGGGTTTGCGACCCGTTTGCGCATGCAAAAACCTACAGGGCCATGTACAAACCCAATTTGGCGAGTTGCAATTTATTTGCGACTCGCTAAATAGGATTTGCGACTTGCTATTAGGAAGAGGCGTTCCCTTCCTAATAGCGACCTCAAAAGGCATGTATGGCTGTTTTGCGACCGCAATTGCAGTCGCAAAACAGTCACAGTATACCACCTTCACAGAAGGGTGGTAAACCACTCGCAAATGGGAACGGCTCTAAAAATGTTTTTGAGGGCAGGCAGTGGTCCCAGGGACCAATACCTGCCATTAAAAAATGAAACGAAAACGTATCATTTTTATTTTTTTAAATGCATCCGGTTACCTTCAAGGAAATCAGGCTGTATTAAAAAAAAACTGCTTGATTTAAAAGCAGTCCCAGGAAGGGGGGTCTGCTGAGCTCAGCAGGCCACCATACCTGGGAGGGCCAGCCTTTCCCAATGGGGTCGCAAATTGCAAGTACCTTATGAATATGCATGAGGCATGCAATTTGTGACCCCATTGGGAATTGCAATCAGTGTCCCAGACACTGTTGTACATACCAATTTGCGACTCGCAAATTGCAAGTCGCTATTGCGACGCAATTTGAGAGTCTCAAATTCTTTGGTCGTACATCTGGTCCTTAGATACAATATAGAGGTGCAGCTGCGGGTTTCCAACACCGCACTACGTATCATATAAACTGAGATTTGCCTGTTTCAAAACAGAGAGGAAGATTTCTAGCAGTGGGAAAGGTCCAGGAACGGGCACACTAGCTTTGCAAAATCTGAGATCCAGGCCAGCCAGCTACAAATGCCACATATGGGGTTCGGTGCTAATCCCTAAGATCACTGATATGTCACTGTGCTCACGTAGAGAGGGAAGGCTTAGGCTGATATATCATTCGCCATGATAGGGCCTTTCATTGTAATGCTGATTACTCTGCTCAGTTTAGTTATGTTTTCTAATTGCAGTACAGTTGCTTCTTGATAGAACATGATAGTTTCAATAAATATTACAAACTTTGTTTGTGTCTCTCTTTTATTTATTGTCAGCATGCAGAGTGAGAAAACTAAAGGTGATGATCTGTTTTCACAGTTCCCTTGGGGACAAGAGAGTCGTGTTCTGGGGTGCCGATTTACCTGCTACTCTGGGAGTTGTGGAGGGCAGGTAAGGCACTATAAGCTAGTCAAATTTGGGCCCATATGTACCGTTATGGTATAACCAGCTCACAAAAAGATTCTTTTCATATGGCACATTTCCCACAGGGTATAGGCTTTGTTGATGGGACACATGTCTTCATTTGCCCCCTACCGCAATTGAATTTTTGTTAAGGAATCGGAAGAGCCAGCACTCCTTAAACAGTCAAATAGGTTGCAATGCTGGCTTTTTAATTCCTGGACCTGTGGAAAAATCTCCAGGTTCTCTATATTTGGGCACTGCGCCCTTTATAATCGATTTGCAAGAGGAGACTTTGGGGATGATCATCTTTTAAGTATTTCCTCATTTTACATTTATATGTAATAATTCCATACTCTATAGGAGTGCTTTTAATTGTATTGTTCATTTGTCTTAGGTGACAGTGCTCATGCACAACACACATGGATTTTGACCACATACCTCAATGCACATTCAAGGAGTGAATGCCGTTATAATATTGCCCACGAGAGAACAAGGGCTGTTATAGAGTGCACTTTCGGCTGCTTAAGACGAGGTTTTGCTGCCTTTGTAAGAGTGGGGAGCCTACCTGTACTCATCTCCAGTGGTATGTAAGATTGTGGCAGTGTGTGCTATGCTGCACAATATAGCTATATGTAAGGGAACTCCAATGAAGCCTAAGCAGGACTTCTCTGATGAGTATGAAGCTTTACCAATATTTTAGTCAGTGTAGTGTTTGCTACACACTCCTTGACCATTGAGGCAATCGCCTCATCTGAGAACATTTGCTTCCACTTTCGGGAGGAATCATCTGCCTGCCCTTCCTGAAATGCCATTTTTCAAATAAAATGCAGCTGTGAGTCCAAACAGACATTTACTACAACCTCCTGCACTTCAGAATGGCAGTGCAGCAATGTATTTCCTGAATGTGATGTAATCGGTATGTGTCTGGACACTGCTTACTGTTTGTAAACGTATATCAATCGCTTTTAATGATTCAGTATTTTTAGTAAGCAAATCCTAAGAAAACTCTATTGGCCCATTTAAGAATGCTAAAAAGGCTTTTTACATGTACCAAAACCTATTTTGCGATTCGGTATCTGTTACCGAATCGCAAAATAGTTTTGCGATTCGCTAATAGGAAGGGGCGTGCTTAGGGCGTCCGTTCCTAATACCAAATCGCATCAGTATGTAGGAATGTTTTATGACCTAAATGCGGTCGCAAAACATTTGCATTTTACCACCTACTTCAAGAAGGTGGTAGCCCATTCGCAAATAGGAAGGGGTCCTCAAGAGACCTCTTCCCCTTTTTTAATGTTTGTAACAGCATTTTTTAAGAGCAGGCAGTGGTCCCTTTTCATTTTTGTTTTTGAGGAAAACGGGCTGCATTTCAAAAGAAAAGATGGCTTTATTTAAAACCAATCACAGACATGGTGGTCTGCTGACCTGTGATTCTAGCGACTCCTAAAGGGTTGCAGATAAAGATCTACCTCATTATTATTAATGAGGTAGAGCAATTTGCGACCCACTAGAAATCGCTGTATGAAACTTTTTGAATTTCATACATTATAAATTGCGATTACCTAATCGCAATTCTCAGAAATTCGCAATTAGGTATTCGCAATTTTCAAATTTAACATATGTAGCCCCTCATCCTTAATTCTTTACTAAACACTTGATTATTTACTGGAATTGCACAGATATTTGGCCCAATGATATTGACAGGGTAAACGGAAGTAGGGGAAAATGAGAGAAAGTTCGAAAAAAACAAGGATTCCATCAGAGCACCCTTTTTTGACATATCTGGAAGAATGTCTAAACAGGAACCTGGATGATTCGATCCTCTTTGAGGTGGTGATGCTTTCTTTGTGCCAAGGATAGCTCTGTTTTTGTCCACTTCTAATTATGTTCACAGATTAACTGCATTTATTAATATTTATTCATCCCTCGTCTTTGCTTTCATTCCTGAGGATTCCTTTCAAAGTGAAGACACACATTTGCTGATAACAGAAGCAATACTAAGTTCTATACAGATCTTTATTCTAAATGCCATAATAATCAGCACAAAGCAGTAATCACTAAAATTTGGTTCTTTTTTCATAGCTCTCTGGCCAACAGGTCTTGCCTTTCATAGGTGATTCCTGAGCTATTTACTTTGCCAATGCTTGTTTCCTTTGCCAGAAGCAAAATGAATCCAAAATGGCCCTCAAATCTAGGCATAAGTGGTGTTTAAATGACAACCTTTTAAGTTCCTTGTTGAATATTTCTGTGAAGGAGGTGGTTGCTGAAAAGCAAAATAAAAATGTCCCTGCACACTAAGGAAATTCCCCAGTTTCCTTTCTGGACACCCAATGCCTCGCATGGAGGTCACAGGAAGGAAATAAGTATTAACTGTAGTCCAGTCAAGTGCAGTCTTGTCAATGACTTCCAGCAGCAGAGCCTACTGAGGATCCAGTGATAGGAACCCTGATGTAACCCTGAGATAACTATGGAACCTCCTGAGGCACAGCCGGGAGTAGGCAGCAGTCAGCGCATTGGTCGCTCTTTTTAAAACTTGTGGAACTGATTTTAAATATTCACTTACCCCTCTCCTTGTCACACGATCTTGGTGTGCAGGTATCCCCCCACTCAGCCGTATGAGCGCTGGCAAGGGAAATCGCCGTCCTACTCCACCCGCCTTCCCTCACGCCCAGACAGTGACACGCCCGCTCTGAGGCCACGCCCCCTGCAACCAGCATAAAAGCGCGCTGAATCACAAGCGCGTCAGATAACTACGGAACCTCCTGAGGCACAGCCAGGAGTAGGCAGCAGTCAGCGCATTGGTCGCTCTTTTTAAAACTTGTGGAACTGATTTTAAATATTCACTTACCCCTCTCCTTGTCACACGATCTTGGTGTGCAGGTATCCCCCCACTCAGCCGTACGAGCGCTGGCAAGGGAAATCGCCGTCCTACTCCACCCGCCTTCCCTCACGCCCAGACAGTGACACGCCCACTCTGAGGCCACGCCCCCTGCAACCAGCATAAAAGCTCGCTGAATCACGAGCGCGTCAGATAACTACGGAACCTCCTGAGGCACAGCCGGGAGTAGGCAGCAGTCAGCGCATTGGTCGCTCTTTTTAAAACTTGTGGAACTGATTTTAAATATTCACTTACCCCTCTCCTTGTCACACGATCTTGGTGTGCAGGTATCCCCCCACTCAGCCGTACGAGCGCTGGCAAGGGAAATCGCCGTCCTACTCCACCCGCCTTCCCTTACGCCCAGACAGTGACACGCCCGCTCTGAGGCCACGCCCCCAGTACTTTCCCCTACACTATATAAATGTGTAGTTTCCGGAAGCGCAGCGGATGAGCGCAGCGGGCGCGACGAATGCGCGCCAAAGGCGCGCTTAAGGCAAGCTCGTCTGCGCTTGTCCGCGCCGAGTCCGGGCACAGGGCCGTACCCCCTATCCACCAGACACCAGATCTCAGGCACTACAATGCTGAAATCCTACACAGTCTAAGACCTCCTGCCATGAACTGCTCACGGCACCTCCTCTCAGCTGATGATATCCCTCAAACTTGCCCCAAGTGTAATTCACTTCTTAAACCTAAGCCCAAAGCCGATTTAATCCACGATTACCATATGCTCCTGTTAAATTGCAGATCTCTGCCGAAACACAGGACAGAAATCGCCCTGTTATTAGACGAACTCACTCCGGACGTAGTTTTCCTGACGGAAACATGGCTTACCACAGACTCCGATCCTGCCTTAGTGAGCGCTCTCCCTCCTGGCCTCCAAATTACTCGGCAGGACAGTCCTGATGGGAGAGGTGGAGGCCTAGCAATTATCCATAAAGAACAGTTTCAATGCCGTGTCATCCCGAAAACCATTCCCGACTGTGAGAGTCTCGCTTTTAGCATTGATTTTTCCCCGAACAACTGCCTCTCCGGTACTCTTATCTACCGACCCCCAGGTCCCCTTAACAATTTTCACCTTCTTCTCCCTCAGATTGTTGCAGAACGCGTTAGTACCTCGTCCAACTTCACTCTGCTAGGTGACCTTAACCTTCACTTTGACTCGGTATCGGATCAGGTAGTCACCACACTGGTAGATGACCTAGCCGCGATACAACTCACCCAATATGTCAAAACCTCCACCCACGTTGAGGGTCACTTACTGGACCCGGTTTTTAGCAACTGCTCAAACTTCATAGTCGACTCACCTTCCCCGCTCCCCTGGACAGATCACTTTTTGGTGCCCTTCACATGGACCACATTTAGGCCTCTGTCGAGCGGACTAACAACTAAATTCATCCGAGCTTGGTCCCGCCTCTCAATCAACGACTGGTCCTCGAAGCTCGCTTCCAATCTACCTCTTTACAATGAGGACCCAGGCCTAGCCAACCAGGCCTATGCTAACTGGATCTCGCAATCTCTTGAAAATCCTCCCTAAAAATAAAATCACACTAAAACGCTCCCACGAAACGGCTCCTTGGTATACGGAGACTCTCAGGGACAGGAAACGCAAGTGTAGAAAAAACGAAAGACGCTGTAAGTCCCGCCCTTTTCAACATCTATATGAGGCCACTGGCCGATGTCGTCCACCCATTTTGGATTAAGATCATTTCCTACGCGGACGACACGCAGCTGGTGGTCTCACTGGCACAGGGAGCCAATCCTCCCACGTCAGGCGGACTTAGAGACTGCCTAATAGAAGTAAAAAACTGGATGTCCTCATCATCCCTTAAACTGAATGGGGACAAAACGGAGCTGATGCTTCTGGGCCCCTCCGACCCCCTTCTTTTCAATTCCCTGTGGCCCTCCGACCTAGGCCCCCCCCCAGCACCTAAAGATAACATCAAAAGCCTTGGGGTATGGTTGGACAGTTCCCTTTCATTTAAGACCCAAGCCACTAAGCTCTCGGCAACCTGCTTTGGCCTCCTCAAAATGCTTAAGAAAATCCTGCCTCTCCTCCCAATGGAAGCCAAGCAGGTAGTCACTCAGGGTCTGATACAGTCCCGCTTGGATTTTAACAATGTGTTATACCTCGGCGCCCCAGACTACACCCTACGCAGACTCCAGATAGTGCAGAACTGCGCGGCCCGTCTACTACTCGAACTCCCTCGCAGTCAATCTGTGAGGGCCGGGCTGGTTAAACTGCACTGGTTGCCAATTCGTCAAAGAATTTGTTTTAAAGCCATGTGCATTGCTCATCAGTCCTTTTGGGACACAGGCCCCATGATCACCCGCGATCTAGTCACCCACTACATACCCACCAGAAACCTCCGCTCTAGCCAAACTTTCCTGGCGACACCCGTTAGAATAAAAAAGACCAGGTCAGGCGGCAGGACGTTCACATATAACGCTGTTAAGTCCTGGAATGCTCTCCCTCTGCATCTCAGAGCCAACTCCAACCTCTCGTCATTCCGTAAGAAGCTAAAAACTTTCCTTTTCAACCTTCCCTACTAGTCCCTCTCAGCCACCTTATCAGGTTCCTCTCTAGTATCTTCAAGCGCTTGGACGCCCCCAGGCAGCAATTCGCGCTCTATAAATGTACTTCCATTCCATTCCATGTTCCGTCTCTGTCAATGCCCTCCCTACGTCTAGTCTTAAGAATCCTGAGCAATGCAACAGAAAGAGCAAGTAAACTGGGCTCTGTGGTTAATATTCCTTGCCTTTTCCCAAGCCTCTCAATAGCAGAGGCGAAGTAGCCAAAGGGCAAAGAGTCGGGTAGGTCTGTTACTAAAATAGAGATGAAGATTGACTCATTTCACTTCATCGACTTTTGGAATTTTGGTGAACAGATGCCCATGCCAATACCATTTGCAAAACACCTACCCAGCTCAGACCCAATTTACGAGAAATATTTAGGGGCATATTTATCAAGGGGTTATGTCACGTTTGCACCACGCAATGAGATGCATACATGACACAAACCCTAAAATGTGATTTATCAAATGGCACAAGGCCACTTTGCTTGGGCATGAGTGGCATGATAAATCAGGAGTAATGCAACACAGCGCAAATCACTGCGTTGTGTTACTCTGGGAAGGCATTCCCTGGGAGTTCATGGGTGTTGCCATGCAACTCCCATGGATTTTGACTCATTACAAGGTTTACCATTGCTAGTAAACCCGGGAATGCACCAAAATGCTACGTCTTCAAAGGTGAGGCGCGACGAGGAGAAATCTCTACATTTTTCCTCATTACTTCCTCTTTCTATATGTACAGCATTCTACAGCACACATGGAAAGAAGAATATGCCTCAGGGGATTGTTTTTGTGCAGAAAGTTACCACTTCTGGCACAAAAACTATCCTGCATGTGACGCAGGCACCCTTGCACTGTAGTGCATGTGTGCCTGCATTAAAGGCAGGCTTGTTTTGTGTAGGCGGGGAGACCTTCCTGCACAAAAACAATCCCCTGAAGGCTTTACTCTTTCGACATGTGCTGCTAAATGAGCATAGAAGGCTGTACAGTGTCTGTCTTTAGGCTTCAGTTTGGTAGTGAAAACAATTAAGTCATTATGTGAATGAAATTACAGATCCACTCAATTAACCCTCAGTTCAAGAGCTTCAGTGAACAATTACAATAAACTTTGATTATGAGACTGTCAAAAATGTTAAGATGCACTTGCAATTGACGCTAAAGCAGTGACATGAAATTAAAAATTATAAGGAATCCTGATGTTTTTGAAAATAACACATCATGATTTAATGCCTCGCTTTATTTTTTGTCAGCACAGAAGACAAGAGGTACATTAATGTAATGAATGAAAAAATCTCTTTTCTGAATTAAAAACTGAATCACTGGGCCTGATTCACAGAGGTAATTTTATACTTTTGCCTAAGTTTATGCTTTTTGTCAACTCACAAAGGAATTTTGCAAAATGTATCTTTACGAATTCGGAGTCTCCGCTCTTGTGACAGAGACTCTGCACGTATAATAATGATAGACAATCGTTATGATACTACTCACAAACTTGCTTTGTTAATTATAAAAAATCATAAACTTACAAAAAAGTATAAGCTTACCTTTGTGGATCAGGCCCTGAAT
Source organism: Triturus cristatus (assembly GCF_964204655.1). Classification (NCBI taxonomy): domain Eukaryota; kingdom Metazoa; phylum Chordata; class Amphibia; order Caudata; family Salamandridae; genus Triturus; species Triturus cristatus. The sequence continues at coordinate 830,553,601 of NC_140589.1, read as the reverse complement.
CTCTTGTGGTCCTGAGTAGTATTCTGTACAGGTCACCAAAAACATATGCTCACTGAGTATGCATAATATGATTGCTTTATGTACGTCTTAGAAATACAAGTCCCTGATTTTGAGTTTTTGCAGAGCAGAATTCCAATTTGAACTTCAACTCCTCTTAATAATAAATTGGCTGGTATTACCACACTCAGATTTCAGAGTGTAGGAATGACAGACAAACTTTTACTAGCCTAGATACCTTTGCAGTACAAAACCAATCCTAGACTTCACACACACGTAAAGGTATGTGCCTGGCTCTAGGCAGCTTCTTTTTGCACCAACACTGGGGAAAGAATCAGTAGTCATCCAATATCAAAGGGGAATGGATCACTTGTACCTGCTACCAGGGTTCATATGGTTCTGTCTGTCATTGCTCAAAAAACCCTCATTCACGTAGACAGATGGGTGGGTGGTATATCTTGGTTCTCCGCCTAAGTTAAGTACGTGACAGCATTCGTCAGGACCTAAGAAAAATGTGTGAGTGATGGAAATGGATATTGTCCAAAACCTAGTCAATAGTTCATGGTTGACGTCTCTGAACTGGAGGTCAAAAGTACGTTTTAAGGCCTATTCTGGGCTTCTTCGGGGGTTGAGAGCGCGTAATGCTGCAGATGCAGAAGTTTCACACGACTTGTGCTGACGCTGCCTTCCTATTCCCGGGAACAATATCCATTTCCATCACTCACACATTTTTCTTAGGTCCTGACGAAAGCCCTCTGACCCTTAGGGGCACACGAAGGGGAAGAAACATGTCAACCACCCACCTGGACTAAAAAGTGCAGTGGACACATTGTAGGCCTAACTGTGCACTGACACTGTTTTTATTCTTTTCCCATACCCTAAACTGAATAAAATGAAAGTTTAGGTGTCTTGAGGAAGACCCTTTTTAATTTATCAATATTTCACTCTACACGAGCACCCTCACTAAAATACTTTTTGATTTCTGATCACTACTGAAATAACCAGTGGTTCCCTCCAGGCGGAGGAAGCATGAAAGAAACCCAATGATGATGCTGTCACGTACTTAACTTAGGCGGAGAACCAAGAAATACCGCCCATCGATCTGTCTACGTGATTGAGGGTTTTTTAAGCAATGACGGACAGAACCATATGAACCCTGGTAGCAGGTACAAGTGATCCATTCCCCTTTGATTTTGGATGACTACGTGGAAGCTGAATGGATCAACGCTTCTTTTACCTCCCCCCACCATTGATTTAAATGAAAGAATCAGTAGCACCATATTATAGTAGGTAGGAGCCTGTGATGCTCTCTACCCCTAGCACAATGCAATACTGTGGCGCATTGCTCCAAAATTTCATAAATGTACACCTTCCTCCCTTTTTATAGTTATTAGGATTTATTTGGGCACGAGGTGACCAACTCCAAGAGATAGTTACCTCTAGTGAATGCAGCATATTTTTTTTTACGAACTTTCTTGTTCATTCACTCACACAGACATTCATTCACACTTGCACACTCACTCACTCAGCTCAGACCTGGGGGAGTTTGTACAATAGCAAACAGGCAATGCAGGGTATATCAACGTAAATGTATCTGGGGAGAGAGTCTTTTTATATATTTGCTTAAATGCTGGCATTTTTATGTTTTTTATGTATTGTAATATTCATACAGCATTTCTAAGCTGGGATAAGTAAGGCCCAGAGGATAGCAATCAAAGCAGAGAACAAAGAAAGAAAATTAGGAAAAATATATCTTACCTGAACTTGGGACCAATTGGTAGTAAACTCGACTATGATTATGTGTGAAGAAGTGCCTCACCGGCTGGCAGCCGCATTTTTTTAAGTTCAACATCTTTATAAGAACCTAAATACCAAGAAATTGCGCAATAAAAGTAAGAAATCTATTGCATAGAAAAAATAATGCAAAAGAAACATACTATTTGACTGAAAAAAAGCACAATTATTGTACAAAATATTAGATATAAGGGTGTTTTGTAGTAGAAAGGAGGAAAAAAGAGAGAAATGTGGGAGAGAAAGAGAGAGAAGAACATGAAAAGAAATAATAAAACATTGATGAAAGTTTTCTATGTTAGGACTAACAAGACAGTTTCAATATTACAACCAGGAGAATGTACTCAGAAAAACATCTAAAAAATGTAAGTGAATGCCTACCAGATCAAAAGAATCGAGTGCACATATAGGTGTGGATGCCAGCGGTGACCGAGCATTTTGTGAACAGCTCTCTCCTGCTCCTCTCCTGTGGCCTACTGGTAGGCATTCATCTGGTAGCCATATGGTCCAATGCACACATGGGTGAAATGGGGGCCATAACGCCCTGAAGAAATTGCCAGTAAGCAAAAAGTGGCAAAGAAACATGTCGGATGTTCTATTTAAAATGGTCTAAACATGGTATGCTGTTTTATAATAAATGAAGACATCGCCAATAGCCACATGCAACTCATTTATAATACTTTTTTGCTTGTGAGGAAGATTTCGCTCCTCCCTCTATGGGGACCCAGGGGGGTGTTTGAGATATGTGCCATACATAACAGGATTAGATAGTAAACACTAACATTACATTCTTCCAAACTTTTTCGGGGGTTGACTCATCCTTATAAATAGGAAAGGTGCCTTTGATGAAAAAATTGAGCAAATTGTTGACAACCTGCCACTCACTCCTTGGTAGTTGCTTACATGAGGCCCTTCCTATATTCTTTTCTTCGTGTATATTGTTCCACTTAAACTGGTTTCGTTTTTTAATCCATATTCTGGTTTATCCTGAGGCACAGGACTTGTCTTTTAAAATACAACACACATGGTGGGGTTGTTCCAAAATAAATACTAGAACCTAGAACCATTCCCACCCTTAATATAAAATAGGGGGATCCCATGTACTGAGTATGAGATGTGTGATACGACCAAAGGCTCCTGTTTTGATTGTGGAGTTTTAGGACAATTACATTGCAACACAAAACAGCTGTGCCATGGTGAACATTACTGAGTCCACAAAAAGAGTATCTATGAATTTCTTCATTCCAAATAGCAAATAATGAGCATTTTTTTCACTATCTTGAGTCATATTAGAGAATCAGCCCCAGAGGCACAACAGACATTTGCACCTCCTTATTGCACCCGGGGGAAGAAGATGTGTGCAAGGGGGTCCTGTACAAATGAGGGAAGCTTTAGCCTTTGCACCTAAACCATATTATGGATACAGGCGAAGAGGAAAGAGAGATATGCACTGACTGTGCAACACATAGAGGTGGGACATGGTCAGGGCACCCCAACAGCATAACATGAAAGCAGGAAGCGGGGTCCCAAAGATCCCCCTAGGCAGCCCCTGCTACCGGATGGAAACATTCACTGTAGCTGCATCAAAAGTACCTCTGCTACACCTTTGAAAAGTAGTTTGGTTGCACAGTGAAAGGTAGACTGTCAGCTTCAAACAGATGGTCTTCCTTTCACTAATGGGCTGTTTCCAATGGAGGTGCTGGTGTGTGCATGCACTGGGAATGGAACATGAACTGTGATACAGTCTATTGATGCATTCTGTGCCTGATGCACACATATATGTCTGTGCTGGAAGGCAAGATAACTTTGCATGTTCATCCCCCATTTTTTGGACGGATATTGCTGATGTATGAATTTTTCTGACCACTAGGACGATGCCATGCTGCCCCTGTGTTTGTGCTCTGACCCCTCATAGTATGTAGAATTAGCGAATCACTTATTGTCATACTTAACTTACCTATACGTCCATATTACATGGTACTCTGTGTGCCCAGGTCCTGTAAGTTAAATGTCACTAGTGGACTGCAGCACCTATTGTGCCCCCACAATAGTGACAAGGCAAAGCATCAGACCTGCCACTATAGCCTGAGTATGCAGTTTTAAAACAAAGTGCAAATTTAACCTGGCAAAATAAACCGTTTGCCAGACTCAAACCTTTATTTTTAATAAATATAAGTGTTCCCTAAGGTAGGCCCTAAGTGCCCGCACTGTTGGAGTTCCATAGGGATCCGAAATGGGGACAAAAAAACTATTTTTTAAAATTTTGCCCTAAATTGACAGAGGATCCATGAATCAGCAGCAAAATCTTTACAAAAGTGCAGCGTCTCACGCTTCATTTTAAAAAAAATTCTAGGGTGGGCCGGGAACTAGGGGTACGGTAAAACTGTTTTATTTGTTAAGGGGAAGATTAGTTTCCCTCCCCAAGCCTCTACTGAGGCCCGAGCAACTCCATCCCCTGGGGCTGAGGTATAAAATTAAGGAAAGTGGTGCGCCCACCCTTCCGGAGACTCCAGGGGTTGAATTCATAAAAGAAGGAAAGGGGGACTGTGCAACTCCCCTCCCTGAGCCTAAAAAGGCCCAGGGAAGAGCAAAACAGGGGAGGAGGGCATAGTGGCTCCCCTCCTTACACCGTAAAAGGTCCTGGGAACACCATCTCCTGATGTAGAACATAACTTAAAAGGGAGGGGAGACATGCAGCCTCCGCCCTCAGCTTCTAAAGGCACTGAAGACCCCATATCCTGGGGTCGGCTCAGTTACTGTGCACCAGTGCTGGCAGGGAATCAAATGTTTGCACCCACCTGGTGGGAGCTTTTTTAAATCTCCCACCAGGCAGGAGCTAACATGCCTTTCCTGCCTGCAGGAGTGTGGTTAGGCAAGGAAAGTCTGCTCCCAGCCAGCAGGAGATGTAAACATGCTCCACTCGGGAGGGAACAGACTTCTGTTTTCCTTTCCCACACTCCTGCGGGCAGGGATACAGATATCATCCCACCCAGAGGGAGCAAGCACAAATAGCTGCTCCGTCCGGGCTAGAGCAATGCTGGGTCCAGTACCATGCTGTGAACTGGTGGGGCTGCTTGGGCCATTGGGATTTGCCATCTGCTCACATAGTTCTGATTGGTGTGTTCCCCCTGCTGGGCATCCTCCTATAATTAAGACAGGCCCCGGGGATGGGGTGCCAGGGGCCACTATAGGTATGAGGATGGGAGCAGCACAGCTCTCCTCCCCTTTCTAATGTCAATTTGCCCCAGGAGATGGGATCCCCGGGCCTGGTAAGGCTTGTAGAAGATGGCCCACTTCCTACTTTAATTACTAGAGCATGGCCCTCTCCCCTATTTAATGACATACAGTGAAGGGGGATTGGGTCCTCTGGCCTTCTAAGGTTTGTAGAGAGTGGCTGTGTGCCCTCTCCCCTGAAAGGTCCTGGGGATTGGCATCCCTGAGGTACCTTGTGCATTGGAGAGGGGAGGCACGCACCACCTCCTCTTTCCAGGTAGCCTTTGGCCTCAAAGGGGTGGGGTACTCAGGGCCTAAAGTGACTTGGGGAGGGGGGCTGCAATAATGGGTTGGACGCATTGCCTCGCCTCAGGCCAGGCCCTGTAGTCAACCCCACGCCATACACGGCCTTTGGCCAAGCATGGCATAAGGTTAGCTGCCTGCAGGGGTTGGATGCAGGGCATGGCTGAAGCCAGGCCATGCAGCCAATCCCACTCTGTCCACTGCCAAAGGGCATGTACAGCTTAGGGGTGGCCCATGGCTGAAGCCAGGCCATGCAGCCAATCCCACTCTGTCCACTGCCAAAGGGCATGCACAGCATAGGGGTGGCTGTCTTCGGAGGGGTTTGACCACAGAGCAGGAGGTTGGCTTTGGGTAATGCATTAAAATTGTACTTTACATTAGAAAAACTAGAAATTCACAGAAAAAAACAAAGGTTAAAGTAGTCCCAGAACAGCAGAATTGTAATCCCTTGAATGACTGTGTTACATTTGTTTTCTTTTATTCTATGTTTCAGGCTACTCAGCATATCCTCACTACACAAGGCTTTTAACACCTCCAAGAAACTCAGCAACGCCATGGGAAGTCCTCTTCAATGACGCTCATGTGAGAACAAGGGGTCCTATAGAGTGTGCGTTTAGGCTCCTGAATGCCAGGTTCTGGTGCCTGGACAAGTCTGGGGAGTCCTTCCTCTACTCTTCTGAGAAGGTCTTCAAGATAGTTGTGCTGTGCAATATTTTGCTCAAGATTGTCCTGCAGGTGAACAGCCCCTTAATGCCTGGTGATGATCAGTGGGAACCCCAGGGTAATGTTGGTGAGAAGTGTCAGCAAGATGCCAATGATGAGGATGAAAGCAGGATGAAAGCAATAACCTCATGAATAATCTTACTGAAAAACATCTTTGTTTGATGGGAAGTTAAATCAAAGGCAATGAAAATAGACCCAACAAGTTAACATATTGTCTATTACAATGAATAAACGTAGTACAATAATGTCTTTTCAGGTTATTTAGGGACATTCATAGACATGGGAACGTTGGTAGGGCAATTGTAATGAAAGTACACTAGTATATATTTGAGATGCGGCATATAAATATGGACATGATATGTGATAATTTATCTGTTACAGCTCCTAATGTTTATTCTTAGGAAATAATTGCTGTCACCCTATCATCTGCTAGAGCACTTGCCGCACGGTTTGAACATTTCAGTAGGAACTGTTTGTTTGTTGGAAAACATAAACATTGCGATGATGCTAGACCGATTGCAAGCACCCCCTCCGGATATGTTGGCCTATGGTCCTGCTAGCTCACAGTGCCATCACAAGTACCCCTAAACCTAGTAAGATAACGAATGGTTTGGGCAACCTCTGAACATGACAACTCAGACCCCCAAGGACTTGTGGTAACTGGTCTAGTACCCTTTTGCTTAATCACTTGTACTCTCTCAGAGAATAATACAAGAAATACACATATTTATTGAACCATCATGATTCTTGTATAAAATATATGTGCTTTAATGATTAATAGACAGAAACAGCAAATGTGATTAGCAATATAAAGGCAGTGAAAAGAATGAATCATCCCACCATTGTGCTAAAACTGTTTATATATGCTGGCATATAAGTACTGTGTATAGTGCACTCTAGTTATGCATTCACTAACGTAGGTGCCTAGGTCAGGTGTACTGTCAAGAATTCCCTACTGGATGATCTAAATCCTCATTAGCTGAAGGCAAGATATGTAGGTCCCTGTCTTGATCACTGGTTGGACATTCCTCCTCGTGGAGGGTAAACAGGAATCAGCCGTGCTGAAATGCCGATGATAGCACTGACCTCAAAATGACAGAAGAGTGCTCGTCTAATTATAGCATGGATATGCACGTGTATTTATAGCATCAGCATTCATGCATCAGTGTTGAGGCTTCAGCCTAGCTGACATTTGTCAATGTCTCTGTGATAGCTCTATCACTTTATGGACGAATAATATACAACAACATTTGCACAGTGTATGTTCTGGCATTTGTACCGAATGTTCAAGGTGTTGTGATAGTGAACTTACGAAGGGGAATTGTAAGCAATGTCAATTCAGAGAAACATATCCTGCACTGTCACGTAAGCAAATGTGTGTCAAAAGTCAGCGTGTTGAAAAAGAAGGCTACTTTAGAAACACATACATGCAAAATGGCAGTGTTTGTTCCCGCGCCTAAACTAGCCACGTGACACCCACTCCTTGGACATAAGTCGACTAAAGTTATCTCATTATAAGAAAGCTATTCATAGTGATGCCACAGCATGTGTTTATATAAAAAGGTGCTAAAACATCTAAAAAACTTAAAAAAGGCAATCATACAGTTTGAGAGCCAAAGCATACAGAAGGCCAGTATTACATTTATAAAAGACAATATAAAAAAACTATTTTTAAAACAATGATCTCAGAGGCACACGTCGGAGCAGGTTTATGGAGCTAATGTGTTCCCACCCAACCCCCACAGCAGCCACTGAAGGAGTGACCACAGGCAATGAAAGGTCTGCAGAGCCAAGATCCAATGCACCAGGAGACAGAAGCATCCCAGGAAGGCTCATAGAATGCGTTCAGAAGCAACGGAATATACAGAGGACAGCGATACAAATGGATCTTTAAGGGGTCCACCAGTATGTTTTTTAAAAACATTTTTTATTTTGCTTTCATCAAGATAACAACAACAAACAGCATATAGTTTGCTGATCACATTTCCCACTCGCCCCCACCACCTCATACAAAGGCATTTTTCAGAATTACAGTGTGGTGTTTCTACTTAGTCATGTGCTCAATCAGTTTCCCCGTCCAATGCAGACTGAACTCTCGATCTCAGGTAGTCCATGAGTGGCACCCAGATGTCCCTAGGGCACGATGTCTCTGGTAACTCTTCTGCATATAATTCCAGGTTCTCCTTGCAATACACCAGGGGCCTTATGTAGGTAGCCTAACATTTACCACTTCATAAATACCGAATTTTACCGATTCGGTATTTATGAAGTGGTAAATGCTATGTAGGTAATCCATCGGTAATATTTACCGATTCGGAATGGGTCGGTAATTTAGAATCGGTATTTACCGATTCGGTAATGGTAACTGGCCTCCCATTGATTCCTATGGGCCAGGAGGCCCATAGGAATCAATGGGAAGCCAGTTACCATTACCGAATCGGTAAATACCGATTCGGTAATGGGGGGAGCACAATCAAGGGTGGCAGGGTGTCACAGTGACACCCTGTTGCACCCCTGATTCCTGCATGTGTGCACATGTGGCACACATACATGCCCTAAGGGCATGTATGTCTGCCACATTGCACACTTCAAAGTGCAAAAAAATGCTTTTTCACAGCAATTCGTCATTTAACACCAACTTTTAGTTGGTGGTAAATAACGAATCCCCACAACAACCACACACTCCCCCTACATCTCATTTCAGGATTCGGTATTTACCGAATCGGTAAATCCTGAAATGTGCCCCCTACATACCAAAAGCCTGAATACCGGTCGGTAACGGGATAATTACCGAAAATCGGCCGTTACCGACCGGTATTGGGCTTCCTACATATGGCCCCAGGTCTTTTATCCACTGCTCATGTAGACGAGCTGCCCTGCCCCGCCAGTTCATCGCCACCCTCCTTTACAAATGTGCCCACTCTACCTTTCAAATGGGGAATTAGACTCAATAAGCAAACATGTGGGCTACACTGCACAATGGTGGCAGTCATGATCTGTAAGTGATGGACCACCAACTGCCAGAACTTATGTATTCATCGACACTCCCATGCTAAGTGCATGAAGTCGGCCCCCTGCATCCTACATCTCTTACATACATGGTTGTCACTAATGCCGCATTTGTGCAACCTAACTGGTGTGTGGTAAATTTGATGTAAATATTTGAAGTTAATTATGCGTAGGTTGCCATTCGGCATCAGTGCATCAGTGCATCCGTCAGTCGGCAGCTATGCACCCAGTCCTCCTGCGTGAGCTGGGGTTGGAGCTTCTGATTCCATGACGCATGAGACTAACTAATAGCACCTGCAATGTTTGGAATGTTGGCGGTTCCTCTGGAAAGGTGGGGTAGATTGCCTGTACAGCCGCCCCGAGTTGTGATATGCGAATGTAAACAGTGGCTTCTTGTTTTGTATGTCGTAAGAAATTTGCCATAGGGTAAAGATCCTGCATTTTTTCTATGCCTGCGTGTTTTAAATTGTTCATAGCACCTGCTTCCTGTGCGATCAATAGAGCTGAGTGATGCGCTAGTTGGAGCATTGGGGTGCATAGGGGAAGTTTAGCGCCCTTTTGACCTTTAACTTGCCCAGCTGCGACTGTGCAATTTATTGTATTAATTTCAGTGCTAGGTGTCCCACGTGTGGAGTGCGTCAAAATGCTACGTAATGGGATTTGGTGCGCATCACCGTCTTCCACCGCTAAGTGTGGTGTAAATGCGTGAGGACTGTACCAGACATGCGCAAATTGTGCTTGGGCACAGAGATAATATAAATACAAATCTGGTACATTAAATTCCCCCTTCTTGTAGTCTATAGTGAGTGTTAGCCAACCTACTCGAGGCTGCTTACCCCCCACACCAGTCACACCAGTTGAGAGCGTATGTTTTTAAAAAGCTGGCTGGGCAATTTGATGGGTATGTTACTAAATAAATACAAAAACCATGGTAATATTATCATTTTGATAAGTGTGATCTGATCAGCAAAGCGGTAACCTTATCCAACTAGTTACTTGTTGTTCCAGCTTATTATATGCCTTTCCGTAATTTTCCCTCACCACCAATTCCGGGTCCCCATGGGCCCATATCCCTAGGTACCTGACGGGGTACAGTAGACCACTCAAGGGGATATTCAAGCTCTTGTGGGATGGTGCCCTCCCTTAAAGAAACAATAATGGTTGTATTCCAATTTATGCTAAGTCCTGAGAGCCGCTCAAATCTGGTGTATTGTATTCCCGTAGAATTGGTGCAAGATACTGATGCAGTTCCCTAATGAACAGCACCATGGGCCTCATGTAGGTAGCCAAATGCCGGTCGGTAACAGCCGATTTTCGGTAATTATACCGTTACCGACCGGTATTTTGGCTTTTGAGATGTAGGGGGAGAATTTCTGTATTCGGAATTTACCGAATCGGTAAAAATACCGATTTGGTAAAATTACCGAATCGGTAATTTTACCGATTCGGTAAATTCCGAATACAGAAATGAGATGTAGGGGGAGTGTGTGGGTGTTGTTTGGAGTCGGTATTTACCACCAACTAATAGTTGGTGGTAAATAATGAATGGATGTGTAAATGCATTTTATAGCGCTTAGAAGTGTGCAATGTGGCAGACATACATGCCCTTAGGGCATGTATGTGTGCCACATGTGCACACATGGCCGAATCAGGGGTGCAACAGGGTGTCAATGTGACACCCTGCCACCCTTGCATGTGCTCCCCCATTACCGAATCGGTATTTACCGATTCGGTAATGAGGCATACCTTCCCATCAATGGGAAGGTATGCCTCATTACCGAATCGGTAAATACCGATTCGGTAATTACTGAATTTTTCCGAATCGGTAATATTTACCGACTCATTACCTACATTGCATTTACCACTTCATAAATACCGAATCGGTATGATTCGGTATTTATGAAGTGGTAAATGCAAGCCCACCTACATGAGGCCCCATATCATCAGCATACAGAGATATTATATTAGGCTGCAGCATGAATCGCAGTGCTGACTCTCTATGGCGCTGTCTGACAACACAGGCCAGCGGCTCCAGTATCAGGGAAAACAGCAGTGGAAATAGAGGGCACCCTTGCCTCGTTCCCCCGCGGATCTGTATGGGGTTCGATGTCACTCCGTCTATCCTGACTCTCGCCATTGGATCAGTATACAGCAGCTGCACCCATCTACACTAAAACTCAGGCAGCCCCATTCTTCGCAATATGTTGAACATATAACTCCACTCAATGGAGTCAAATGCTTTGGCAGCATCTAACATGACTGCTATGGCTTCAAGGTCAGGGTTCAAGAGATGTTACATGGCAAATATTGTGCGCAGGTTATGCTACGTAGATCTGTCTGGTATAAAACCATGTTTTGCAGCAAGGGCTGGAGACAGGTAGCCAGTATATTTGCCAATATTTTGGCATCTATATTAATGAGTGAAAATGGCTGATATGATTTGCATCGCGATGGTGGCTAGACCTTCTTGAGGACGGTAATTATTAGGGCTTCCCAGAGCGTGGGTGGCAGCCTGCCTTTTCAGGGGTCCACCAGTAAGTTCATATCCATGGGCTGAACATATTGCAATCCTAGGCACAAGTCCAAGTCACACTCGAAAGTGCACAGCAGACAGCGGAATACGGGCTGCACACAGTGAAGCCACACAGGCGGAAACGATAAGAACCAATGCTCATTCAATTCCTGAAGCAAGGGAATGCCAAGACATTATACCATGCATTCATGGCACAGAAACACATGTGGTAGTGCCAGTTCACTTCGATCTTAAAGTGGGAAATCTGTTGCGGAGCAGGATAATGAAAATCACAGTCCCAAAAATCAGTAACAGGGCCAACTGAAGACCTTGAAAAATGCTTCTGATCATGGTGTGAATGACTATGAAAACTGTCAGGAAGGTGCTAACCAATCAAAAGCCTAAGCTCTTAAAAAGTGCGCTAGTCCACGGTATGAAATACGTTAAAAATGTGGTGCACCAATTCTCCTAAATGCTGGGGGAAATTAGTGCAGAATAGCAACTGTATTTCAAATGAGAACCTTGCAACTTGAAGATCAAACGTCTCCTTTGCAGATGTTAAGGCCACATCTTTCTGAAACCATAAGGCTTTCAGTTTGCTCAGGGCATCAAAATGCACATTTGAAAGCTTTCTTGAAGGCCACAGTGGTGCCTCCCTAACTATATGGGCAGGTGGAAACAGTACTTTTGATCAAAAAGTGACCACAGAAGAAACCGTAACAAGATAGGCAATGCCTGGTCACATCCCACAGCAACCTTGATCATTCAACATCAAATAACTCTCATTTGAGAGTTATCTGAACACCAGACTAATCATGGATTCTGGGGAACCACTCAACTACTGCTGGAGCCTTCTCTAAATAATCAGTCTTTCAGCAGCTTCATGCCGAGAAACTTTCATTATTTCATTGTATATTGCATACAAGAAGTGTTTTTGATATGTTTATTGAGGACCTAACAAGATGTCCCATAGTTCCAGGTCATCCGAAAGAAGGGTCAAGGGTTGTTTCACTTGGTACAGTGTTGCGTTTTTTAGCCAATCAAGACATACTATCCAACAGTATTATGGAAACTGTCACCATTTTTCAAAATGTGCGAATGTGGGAATACATGGTGTGATCAAATCTTTTAGCTTAGCTAATCAAAGACAGTACGTTTGTTTAACAGTTGCATTCAGGCAAATCATTTAAGCAAACTTTTGTGAAAATATTTTTGAACTACCCTTTGGTGGTGTAGGGCAATGTTCCCATTGTGTGTAATTGAAAACAGCATGTGGAGTACTTGTTTTATGCAGGAAATGATTACCATAATGTTGAAAACAAAACATTTCATTGTATTTAGATGTCCTGGAAAGTCTAGAATTTCATATACTATATGTACACCACATTCATCAGAAATAGTACTAGGACTGACAATGTCATTTAAGAATAGTTTAAACAAGTATGGAATTTGTAAAAGTTCAATGTGGCCAAACAAATCATACAATATCCTGTCCCAAAAAATCCCATCAGGAACTGGAAAGGTCTCTTTGTTCTTTGTGTGATGAACAGTGTGGTTTGAGAACCAAATTCACCAGTTGGACAGCGTTCAGGGAGATAGAGTTCATTGAGAAGCAGGAAAAAGCCTGTCACAAAACCAATCCAGAGGACCAGGAAAAGTAATGCAATTTTAATAAAAAGGTATAACCAGGGAGGCACAAAGTAAGTCTTTTTCAGCCAAAGATAGAAAACATGCAGTTTCAGCAGAAACGATAGAGGTGGTAGTGCAGGTGGATCAAATGACTCAGAGGGAATATCATCAAAGTCGATAAGTAGCCAGAGGCTATCCGGTCCATGACACGTTGATGTAAACAGGACTTGTGTCACGATTTCTAATTGAAATCTGTGTTTCTGTACTAGTTGAGTTTATAGTTGGTGGAATAGCTGGTAGAAGGGATACTTCAGTGTTGATTACCATAATCTCCCATCAGAGAGAGGATGCTTCATTAGTCACCAAAGCTTCAGTCTGAACTTCCTGTATGGTAGCGAGAGGAGGCAGGTAACTACCCAGGAGCCCATGTGGCCTACAGTTGAGATTCGGCCACATAGTGTGGTGTGAACAGATGAATTGAGATAAATCTCTTCTTTTTGCAACTGGCAAGGGCAGGAAGAAGTACAGTTCTGGTACCTTCAACAACCAGGACAGGTACAGGCACTTTGTAGGTTGGACTAAATTATCTGACCAGATCACCAACCTTCGGAATCCAGCCAGGCCTTGCAAGTACTACCTTCACTTCTTCAGTGGGGGTGCTTTTTACTTGGCCGTTGCTTTGTTCATCCCAGAAGCTATTCAGTTCCTGTAAAACAGTCAGACGTTCATATAGATCAAATGGTGTTTCTGCCACCACTGTGCTCGCATTATTGAGGTCTGGGACCAACATCTTTACCCCAAACTGGATTTCTGACCATCCAGGGATTTTCTAGACAGATTGTTGAGTGCCCTTTGCACCCCATTAGGATAATGGACCCAACTGCAACCTGAACCTCGTACCCTAACTGTTAAAGACTGCTTTAAATCCAGTTTTTTTCTCTTCACAACCACGTTTCACTTTGAATGGTACATGGAGGAATACTGCAGAGTCACACTCAAACTTCCCATGGCTTCTCTGTAAGCCTTGGAGGCAAAAGCCGGACCTTGGTCGGAATAGAGTGTGCCTACTTTGTTTATCCTGATAAAGACTGGCATATCTTTCTATAACAGTTTGGGTGTCAGCCGACCATTCCGGCCATACCCATAGGAATCAAATGCAGAAATCCACTGCCACCAAGATATACTTGTAAGGCCCATCTGATGACAAGGAGCCACAAAGTTCCAGATAGACACAAGCCAGTGGCTTGTTTGAGATCAATAGCGATGTCTGTGGAGGACGTGCCATGGTGGAACCCTTCATCTGCTGGCAGATGTCACATTTATGGACGAAACTCCGTGGTCTGTTTATAGAGACTTGGCCACCAGTAGCGTTGCTGCAATAGTGAAATTGTAGCAGCCACCCTCACTTGTGCGGTTGTAAGACCCTCATGTGCAGCTAGGATTAATCCTAGCCTGCAGTCAGAATTAGTTATTATTGTATCCCCTACTCCAGTAATGTGAGCAAATGGTATGTTTTGTGCATCTAACTTCTCGGAGTACTTGAGTGGGAAGCCTTTCAGCAAATTGATGTGATTGCATGCTGCATTGACAGCTGTAATGATGTCACTGTCTATTCTTGTGCTGGAACGAGTTATTTAAGCGACTGGAGCTGTTCACACTGTTGCTTTTGCAGCATAATCAGCCAGTAAATTCTCTACAACGTGTACTCCAACACGTTGGTGACTCAATGTGTGGATTACATGAGTCCGTGGCAACCAAACTTTCAGCTTTGCAACCTGTTCCCAAAGCATTTTGTGCTTTATTGTGCAACCTTTTGAATCTCTGTACTCATTGTGGCTCCAGTAGTGTAAATATTCATTTTAAGACTGGACACAGTAATATGAATCATACACTATGAATATGGGGAATCCAGGATCCATATTTTCCAGTGCCAGTATCAGAGCTCTGAGTTTAGCCAATTGCGCTGGGCAGTCACCAAGTCACTGCCTGTAACTTTCCTCAGAATGGAATTCCCCATCTTGCATGCCCCCTTTACAAAAGTGTATGCAACTGAATATTGATGCTTTTTCCTATGGCTAGTTTGCTGAACCATCAGTATATATGATGTAATCATACTGTTCTAGAGGCATAATTTCATTAGGCAGAGTATAAATTGCAGAAAAGCTTCTGTTTGTAATGGTGTGTCAAATCTGAGTCTACATCGGTTGCGGTGAGCGAGTTAGCCTATTGTATCTAATGAGGGTGTAATGCTTTTGCATTTGGAATGCCTCCTCATATGACGGCCTCTAAGGTCGGTACCGGGATCATGACAATAATTAATTTGCCCTGAGCCAATGCTCTCTACCTCACCACAGCAGTTCGTATCGCTGTCAGTATTTTTTCTGTTGGTGCAAAATGCATTTCAGTAATAGCATATAAATGTAATTTATATGCATTTGATAGTGTTCCCTTCATTGAATGTCACATAGGTGTACCCTGATGTACCCACAATTACGCCGATCACTAAGTTTTTTTGTGTTCACACGTGTGTGTAAATGTTTAGAAATTAGCATGTCAGCTTGTACAGAACGTAATATTTGTGTGTGTTCAGTGGTCCAGTGTGTGCTTGAGAAATCTGGACGTATCTGGTCGTAGAATGGTTTATCCCATGTAATCAGGAAAGTAAGTTCTGCCAAAATTTAGGAATCCTAAATTGGACCTCTTCAACATTGTTGGAGGCTGTAGGAGTGCACACTTCCCTAAGAAGTGTGTCACTAGACTTTTGCCTTCATTTGACAACTCCTATCCCAGAAACAGGAGATTGAGGTGTGCAATGTTTGATTGTTTTAAATTAAATTTGTATCCCATGTGAACAAATCCCAAAATTATGCGATATATGCTTGTCAAGTGTACAGAATGGTCATAATCCATCAAGTATATGTCATCTACATAGGACGATGCCTCATCGTCAAACTTTTCTAGAAGTTATGTTACCCTGGCTGAAAGCAGCCTGTGGCTATTCCTATAACCCTGTGGCAATCAACAGAACTGTTTTGAGATCCTAGCGCTGCAAATGCAGTCAAATACCTACTTTCAGGTGCTATATTTTGGCAGAAAAATCCATTCAAGATATCTAGTGTGGTTTTGCATTTTTTACGATCTATGTTGTTCATTAGTGGAGCAGTGTGTTATTGTGTAATGCACATGTGCGAGTAGCTGTGTTTAGCTGTCTGAATTCTAAAACTAGATGATATGAATGGTCTGGTTCCATCACAGGAAACAAGGGAATTATTCATTGAAGAGGCACAACTTTCTATTACACCCTGGTATTCAAGTTGTTCTAGAATCTCCCTAGTTTGTTTTATGGCCTCATTTTTAAACGGGTTTTGCCTTTGAGGTTGTGGGTAGTTCTCAATGGAATTTCAAGATAAGGGGAACTGTCATCCCTCCCCACATGGTTGCGGTATAATGCAGGAGAAAGTGCTAATTAAGGGTGGGTAGAGTTCGCGTAGCAGAAGATGGAAAAAACATCCACCGTACTACGTGGAGTTCTGCGAGCGGGCGGAGTTGCTTGTCCCACCTGTTATTGTGATGTTTCCACCATACGACAATACAGATTGCATGTCCGGGTGGAAATATCAAGTGAACTGAACCATGCAGTCGCGCATTGGAGCTGCTATCTTGTTTCTTACTCTGGTCATTGTGCTGGGGCCTGTTTTTGATCCTTCTTTAATTTTTTCAATGTCTGATTACTAAAACTTTTTGACTGATCTTTTTATTTACTATATTACCCTCTGTCTTCCTAAGTGTGTATTTTTTTCTACTTTTTGGTGAGTTCTGTACTTTTTTCTTTCTACCTCTTTCCTAATTGTTTTTGCTTCCTTCCTAAAAGGGATGCAGCCCTGAGCCTTGTTTTCAGAGGTGGGGGTGGCAGCACTTGTTTTTTTTGTCTATCGCCACCTCCCTCCACCCTGGCAGCAGGTAGCAGGCCTGGGTCTGGGTACGGGCCCTGAGAGCACCAGCAGCGCCAGTGGTCGGGCATCCTAGACCAAGAGCAGGACCTGCTGGACCTGCTAGGGGTTGAGGTTGAGGGGCTTGGTGAGTATCTAAATATTATTATCATTATTACTTGTGTGTTCTATGTTATTGCTAATATTTTTTCCCATTAAGCAAACATGCTGCTCACATGCAGGCAAGTTATGTTTAAAACTAGACAGGTGCTCGACGCTACCCAAGCGTACTTGTTTGCAACTTTATAATCGCTTGGTATGATTATTTATGTAAGAACTGAAGTAGAGAAGATTATAGAAAGACTCTTTTCCTTTGTCCTATCACTAAGATAGTGGTAGTTAGTATTAGTAATTTAGTGGTGTGGGTCCTCTTACTTCAGTTCCTATGACCTTTTTTGTAGCTTGTACAGTGACAAGCAATCAACCAATTTGGTATATGCATGCATTCATCTATGCATTGAAAGACAAAATGCATACTTAGCAAATTGACCTGTCAAAGGGGGTTGAGAATGATTGCAAAATAAATTGGAACTTAGAAGCAAACATCATTAGTTGCAATTTATTAGTTATTCCAAAGTCTTTGCAGTAGGCAGGCTAGGTAGGTTTAGGAAATGTGGAATAAATAGATAGGACCATCCGCGATACTAGTCTACTACTAGTTGATTTGATTTAGGAAAGTTCAATGTTGTTACAATTGCTGTTTACTGTCGAAAAATCTTTTTAGAGAGATTATTCATTTACCACCAATCATTTGTTGTCTCTTTATGTCTTATATCAGCATCCAGGTGCAAGAGGTCCTTCGAGGCAGGTGCGCGAGCTGGAGGTGCCTCCCAGAGCAGTGGCGGCTTGCAGTGGCAGTGCTGCTGGGTGGTGAGGCCGTGCGGGGAGGGGCAGGAAGGGTTTAGTGGAGTCGTACATACGACGTCCACGAGTAAAGAAAGTAAATAAATAAATACAACTATTTACCTTGCGCTCGCTGCATCGCAGAGTTTGCGATGGATGGATGGTATTCATAGGTGAAGACTGGATGGAGAGAATGTAAAACTTAAACGGTGACTGAGTAGCAAAGCCAAGGGTCAAGAATAAAAATAGTAGAAGAACAACGCAATGATGAATGGAAAAATCCCGGGAAGAAAAGTAAACAAGGAATGTTTTTGTTTATCAAGGATTTAAATTCAAAGGGTTTAGGTGGTATTTCAGACTACTCCCTTGACTCACAGTAGTTTTCAAGTGCAACATATAGTATGCGTCTTTCGCAGTACCCATCCTACATCATCAATTGCCTCCATCCGAGTCTCTACCCATTGTATTTTGCCAGTGACAGCCATGGGTGACCTAACGGCTGCATAGTTACACTGGAAGCACTGCATGTTTGGCTGTGCAATGTGTATGTCCCTCAGTTAATGTGTAGGCCCCTTAACAAATGTCATGGTAATGCGAAAAATAAATAGTTGTGTTTCCCTTCACTCTCAGTACCCACCCATTCACCTCCTAGTACATAAGTAACTCCAGTACTTTCCTAACTTCCTTGTTCTATCCCAGCCATCCATAAAATTTGAAAAAAAACATTCTTTGCATGTGCCACTTTCCTCTGACCATGTGATATATTTTATCATTGCTTCCATAACGGATTACGCCAGTTCAAATTCTTCTCTTTGAACAATTGTCGAACAATGTGACTTGCTAGCAAAAGCTTAACCTCTTGATGATGATGATGATGAGTGAAACATCTACCTATCCGTCCTATTCCCTCTCACTTACCAGCAGTCCACAAAGTTAATAAATATTTTCCTCACTGCCAAGCAAATCTATTTTGTTGGGAACAAGAAATGTCAAATGTGGTGATGGAGGGTTAGGCCATGGAGTACAGTGGGACCAAAGAGTAGGTGACTTTGCATTTTGTGGATGGGACAGTCTGTGATGAACAAGCCAAATACAATATCTTGTTGCTTAATCCTTTCCCTGTACTGTAGTGCATTGCTTTTCCAATGGGCAGAAAGGAGGATGTCTGCATAATTGTCTTCTTTATAATTGGTTACTAGTACCTCATGTGATGTATATGGTTCATAATGACTATTCATCTGCTTTGTTGTTGTCAGGGTGAAATTGAGGCATTTAACAGATCATGACCATGATAGGAAAAGAGATAATTCTACAGTACAGCTGCCCCAGCGGCAGACAGTAGCGAAGTAATGCAACACAAGTATGTCTGTCTAGGACACAAGCTGCACTGGCATGCCGACATTAATTGAGCTCAACAAGAGAGAGAAGAATACTTATATACTCCATAGTGCATAATGCCTGAAACTCTAATCACATCACAATCAAATGGGTCGAGGATACCAGCAAACGTACAGCTAGTGCTACTGTGCCAGTATATAATTTTGTATGTGTTTTGCTAAGAGTATTGGTTACAACATGTCTTTTTTCTTTCTTGATACAGCTACTCCTGCCAATATAACCCAACTCAACAGGCAGGAGGTAGCAGCCAGGACCCTGCAAAGGAAGCTGGAGGCCATAAGGGCCGAATACCTGCAGCTGGTAGGCGAGGAGGAGGCGGCAGTAGCTGTAAATGCTTCGGTCCCCAGCAAGGCCCCAGTGCCTCTGATAGTCCATCACAGAGGTCACAAGGCAGCTTCCCTCCACCGTTCCACCACTACTGCTCCCCCCTATTTTAGAACCTTTCAGCACCACATTCTGCAGAGGCTGGCGCACATGGAAGCCAGGATGGAAAAGCATCTGGACACTTTGGGAGGAAGCTCCTAGCCTGCCACTAGGCCTCTTTTGCCCATTTTTACATCTTTTTTTTGGTGGGTGGGACTTGTTGGAGAGAGGGTAGGAATGTGGGATTTGGGACTTTTACTTTGGACATTGGTTAGGGTTATGGAGAGTGTTGGACCAGTTGTGAGTTTCCTAGTTCATTTATATTTGTTAGGGAGATATTTTTTTTTATAGTTGTACATATGTTTGAAATCTTTTTTGGGGGGTTACCGTTTTACTTTGCACTGCTGCTTTTGCTGCAGACCTGCAGCCAGTTTTTGAAATTTGCAGATAGTGTAACAACAACAAAATAGTTATGCAGTACCCTCACTTCTCCGTCTACTCTCTCCTCCTAGTCTCTGCAGTCAGTAACTATATTAACCCCTAAGGACTTGGATGAGGTGGGTATTGCAGTTCAACAATTAATCACCCACAGTTCTTCTCTTACCTGATTAGATGTAGTGATGGCTGCATGGTTTTCCAAGGTACCACATGGTGGTAGTAGTAGCAGCATGCTAGTGCACTAATTAAATATTGAAATCACCAGTTCCAGATGCAAGGTCTCATTTCCTCCTAGCCAAACTCGAACTGTAGGATAAGGAATATTCATTGCAGGGAATTAATTAAATTGAAATAAAATCTGAGTTAATGCCATTATTATATGCAAGCTTTATAAAAAATGAGACAGTCACCAGATACTAGACTACTAGTACACAAGAAGAAGAGAGATAATATAGAAAATATGATAAGCAATGCTAAATTAAAATAATCAGAATGGTGAGCTAGTAAAAGTTACAAAATGAAGTAAACTCACGCTACGAAGTGGACATGCAGAAACTTTGATGCAATACAGTGCCTGAAAAATGATGCTGGCAATTATGTTCCTCTGAATTTTTTTAATCTATCAAATACTGTCGTGGGTGGCTAATCCTAATGTAACATTGCCAGTGTGGGCTATACTTAGAGCTTAGATCCTCTCCCTGCAACAAGTTGGTGTTGCTTTCACCACATCCGTACCACCAAGTGTGTGTAAATTTATTTTAATCTGAGCTCAATAAATCACACAGCCCAGTGGAATAGGGTTAGGGGTTCGATGAATGGATGGGAAAGGGGATTTGAGGGAAAGGTTTCTTTGACAAAGACAAACACTGCACAAAGACAACATTCATCTTGGCAGCAGACCATCATAAATCTGTTATGGGAGGAAAAGGAAATGGAGGAATGATGATGAGTAGTGCAGGTAAACCAAATCAAATTGTCTGTTTGCCCCCAGAGAGACCCAAGTTACATTATGTTCTGTGGTACTGAGCTCTGAAAGATAGCAACTAAAATTAAAATATCTGTAGGAGTCAAGTAAACATAAACAACACACACAGTTCTAATGATTAAAGAGAAAAAAAACTATACTGTAATGCCAAATTGGGAGTTGCATTCCTCTTGGACTGTCCGTCAATCTTGGGTGCCTGACGTATGCGGTTTGGTAAGGTAAATGTGAGTATGTTATATTGTTTTTCCAGTATGGCACAGGATAAGAGCGCCTGTAGATTGAAAACAAAAATAATAACGAAGAATCAAGGAGAAATAAGTTAAACTGCATAAGGAGTGCACCGAGAAGACTCAGAGGCAGCATGGTTAAATGTCTGTTTCCAGTTACCTTCAACAACAGGCCTCCCACCTAACCACCACTTGCTTCAAATTTGAGCCAAACGGCACTGAGCACACACACAGCAACATTGCATTTTCTCAATCAAGTAAAAATCAACGCACCGCTATCACTTACAACTCACGACCACTACACATAGTTGTGTAGGTCTGTTGTTTACCTTTAAGCCACTTCAAAGTCTTCACCAAATGGGTTGGTTTCAATGAATTTGAAAACTTCCATCTTCTTCTTGTGGCAGTTCTTGAAGTAGTCACGCTCACACCCTGAGTCATTCCATCATCTCTAATCCTCCTGTGTCTGACTCCGAGGATGGTGTCCAACACCGGACCAACTGGGCCTCCCAAGTCCTGACTCAAATGCAATAGATTGGCCTGTAGTACAATTTTGATGTTGCACAGCAAGAAGGGAAAGGTTGAGTCAAGTTTGTGTAGACTAGATTTGTGTTTGCATTATCTAAGGGACTGGTTGGGTCTGACTCTTTGAGAAGTATAAAGAAGAAAACAATAAAACAGAGCAGGGTGGACTGTGGAGTGGACCCGGAGAAGAAATCACTCTATCTCTTAAAGGGGAATGAAAACAAATAACCTTCAGGGTAACATTTATCAGCCATTTATAGGCCAAATATATTGCAAATCATCACAAACACAATTTAAGCGTAATAGTTACAGGTAAACAAACAGCCAGTGTCACACTGCCTGCCACCACATGATGCACCTCTCAACACACATCACAAGTTCACAACAAACAACAATCAATCAGCAGCAATCACTGGCAGCAATGCCATTTACCTGGCATTGCTTCCAGGTAAATGGCAGCAATGCATGCCATTTACCTGTTCTTCCGGTGTGCTCCCCATGATCGATTTGTGGCAAATTGCAGAATGCAGATCCATTTGTTCACAAAGCAGAGAATGGCCAGTGTGAATCGAATTATAATGTTACATGTTTGGGCAGTAACCTAGGGTAGGAAAGGATAGATAGTCATGGCCCAGTGTTGGAGACAGGCATACATTTGTTTGTATTCTCAATTCAATGCCTTTGAGGGAAATGGGTGTGGGTGGGGGGGCGGGACTTCTTTACTGCACACAGTTGCAACTCCAATCCAGCAATAAAATGTGTCTAAGAGTAAGATGGTGGGGATGAATTAGTCAACCAGACACATACAAATAATAAAGTAAATATTATTGTTCCCTAATAGCTATATATTTATATTTTTTTGAGGGGGGCATCAAAGAAAGAAAGAAAGCAGATCAGCAATAGACTGGAGACTGAGAGAGAAATTTCCATAGTTGTTGTTGGCCAAGGCCTAGTAGTCAGGAAAGTAGAGCTCATCCTCAAACTCTGGTAGTTCGCCCAGAAGTAGGTCATTTAACACACTACTTCCATGACCTGAATCTCCCTCATCTTCCTTATGTGGTACTTCAGGTATGGAGTAATCCGGTGGTATAAATTGCTTATTCATGGTTAATCTCTCCATGTTTTGAGGCGGGAGACTGGTCCTTCTCACTGTGACAACGGTACCAGCAGCACCAAAAATGCGATCTGCAGAGACACTGGCTACCGGGCAAGTCAGATAGCTTATTGCCAGACTGCTGAGCACTGGCCATTGGCGCCTCTTCCCATACCAATACACCAATGAGTTTTGATCAAGGTCGAACTCTATTACATTATCCAGATAGGCCTGGACCATTCGCTCAATGTTCATTGCTGGTGCTCCACCTTGGTCGACCTCTTTTGCATTTGCCTCTGCACTGGTCTTAAGCCCTGCCAGTAGAACCACTCAGTTGCATATTTTGGGGCTATTGTTCATGGTCTTGTTGTTGATGGTGTTCTTGCTGTTGGTTTTAGCTGCTGTGAGCCAACAGCACTGCCCTGAGGCTCTGAACTTGAAGGCTGCCCCGCAGAACTTGTGCCCTGGAGGAGTGGGCCTCTAATTCCCTGCCGTTCTTTTTCTAGCTCAATGTATTGATGAGGTATCCATGTTTTGTGTTTTCTAACATCCCCGTCTGAAAAAGGAATGAAAGTGGACAGTAATGGTTTGTACCGTGGATCAAGAAGTGTGGCACAGAAGTAATGTTTGGAGGACACAATGTCTCTTTGCACCCTTGTCTGAGCAGACAAGTGAAGGGTTAAGCTCTCCACCAAATCCTCCACTCCTCTACATTGCAGACACCTCTTTTAGCTATTCCTGTAGCATGTGAAACAAAGGGATAGCTTGGCTGACTGTGAACACCTCAAATGGAAGCAGCATCTCTAACAGGCAATTGACTAGGCCCAATTAGTCCATCTCAATGATCATGCCTTTCACAGTTGTATCCCCTCTTTGCATGGCATGTTAATTTATAGGTGTGTACTGCTCAAATAGGCGTTCAAGCATGTAATAAGTTGAGTTCCAACGTGTTGGCACCTCCCATATGAGTGCTTTAACTGGCATTCTATTACCACGCTGAATGACCCTCAGCTGTTTCCGGGATTTAAATGAATGCCTGAAATGAGTGCAGATTCTTCTGTAGGTGGGCAGTAAGTTGCTTACTTGGTCTTCCTTTCTGATAAAGTCCTCTACAATGATGTTGCTGCAGTGCACCAAACACAGGACCTTGAAATAACCATCAGCCAAGAACTTAACTATATTACTGCCATTGTCCATGGCACTAAATCCAATCTTAAGACCCTCTTGGTCGCAGGCATTCGACCTTGTTGTTAAAGTCTTCCAAAATGTTTGCAGCTGAATGGGATTGCTCCATGGTGCACATGGCTACTGTTGCATACTTCCGAGCAGCATTAAAAATCTCAGCAGTGTCAACACCTGCAGATATTTTTTCTCTTGCCCCTACAAAAGAGATCCAGTGTGCAGTGATGCACATGTGATCAGTGGCTTGGCAACTGGTCCACATGTCAGTTGTCAGGTGGATACTCTGAACAGCACTCTGCTGCAAAGCTTGTCCATGCAATTCCAGCACATCGCGATGTAGGTCTGGAACAGCAACTCTGGTGAAATAGGACTAGCTAGGAACCGTCCATTTCCGGCAGATGGCTGCCACAAATTCAAGAAAACCCACACCTTCCACAAAAGAAAAAGGGAGGAGGTCCAGCAATAACATTTTAGCCACCTTCACGTTATACAAACGTGCCATTGGGTGGTTGAGTTCATACTGCCCCTCCGGCCTAAACATGGCAAGAATAGTAGCCTGAATTTTTTCCTGATGCTACAGATGCAGGTGACTTCTTGAGAGCAGCCGGTGGTAGGCTCAATGTGCTTTTCAACAGGGCAGTCACTGTCCTCTGTTGCCTTGGCATCTCAACCTGAGACTTGTGCATTGCGATGTTGCTGATGGGGGCAATACTACTGCATTGCTGGGGAGAGAGCCGCTTTGCGTAACAAAGATGTCTTCCTCTTCTTTACCTTCCAACGTGATTGAATCGGATTAGGATTCACTGCTCAGCTGGCTTTCACCCTTCTTCACCAACAACATTTGACGTTTTTTAGCCGCTAAGGTGCACCTCTCAACAGATCATATGTTGCTTTCTCAAATGGGTTGTCTGGCCCTGGGTACCAAAGTTTGTACCAAGCTTAACCTGATTAACACTTGCTCCTCAAAGGGAGCTTATGGCAATCTTCACCACCTTCTGGCTAACCGAAAAGAAGTCCCAAACTGGAGAGCTCATCTTTCTGATGCTGGTGCTACTGCCAATGTTGGATGAACTGGAAGTAGGTGGGCGTTTTGATGTTTGACTCTCTTCAGTACCTACTTCCACTGAGGTGGTTGTGGATGTAGGTCACTGCCGGGACTTTGCAAACATGGCAGCTAGTGGTGATTGGAACTGTGGTGCCACTACCACATCATCCACGGGAAGTTGGGATGGGGTAACTTTGGCCTCCAATGGGGCTGGGCTAACATCCATGATGACTGGTTTGTCGTATTCTTCCTCTTCTACATCTGCCCCCATAACTCTAAGGCTTTCTGGAACCCTCCTTTTTACTAGCCTCGTCTTGTGGCGTGTCTCACTCTCAGACTGAGCCGGGATCCAAGTGGTGTTTAGAAACGCACGCCGCGCGCCAAGAAAACACGTAAACCCCAGGGTTTATCATCGCAGCTCCTGTGCGGACGATTTCATTGGCTCGCAGAGAAAAATTATTAATATCGTGAACTTCTGGAATGTCGAAGTAGTCAGACGGCAGCAGGGAATTATCCACCTGAGCGCAGTAAGTGCCACAGTGCCCAGCAGGGAGAGGTTTTAATGATCTTCCAGGCTCCTCTCTCCAATCACTTACTCGCTTTTATTCAGCCGGTAATCACAAGATCCCAGTTAAGAGCCGCCCACGAGGTACCATGGAGGTGAGATCGGCTTGATATAGTTTGTCGGTACTGAGGGCTCATCACTGTCTGTGCCCCTCTGACACCTTACCAGGTTACTGGCGGCTGCTGCGCTCCGGAGGGAGAGTTATGGGGCGAGCAGGCACTGGAGAGTCACCGGCTGGATCTCCCCCTCGGCGCGCCGGCTGCACTCCGAAGCCATCGAGGTGGGGCCCGAGGTCGGGTCCCGGCCCCGCTGTGAGTGTAGCGGTGGGGAGCAGAGCGGCCTGACACCCAGCGCTTTTTCCCGTGGGTGGCCGGAGGGAGCTTGGACCCAGCGGCGGACAGAACCTGCCCCTCCCCCCAACATCTGCCGCTCACGCCTGCCGGACGGTGCGGTTGGGGCCTACCTGCGGAGCTGCGTTGCTGGGGCCCAGAGTTGCTGGGCTGTTGCGGCTGCCATTGCCTTGTGGACCCCTGGCCACTGGATCCGTGGGCAAGCCACATGTGGTGCACGACCTAGCTGAATACAGGCAGAAATTGGCTCTCTGCGAGCGCCGCATCAGGTGGAGCAGGGGGTGGGCTGCAGCCCCCAGAGGTGAGCGCCCGGGGGCGGTGTTGGCCCACATCGACTACCGACGCCCTCCGCATTACTGCCCGCGGCCCTCCCATCCCTATTGGCCAACGGTGCTTCCCTCCCCCCATCCAGCCGGTGGACGACGTCGTGGATTCAGGTCTAACCTAATCTGTAGCCAAGCGTCTCTCCTAGCATCTGCAAGTGCTTGCACACACACCTGGGAGTGGCAGGACAAAGTGTACAGTGATCGGGGAGGCAGTAAGGGAGTTAAGCAGCAGTGGCAACCACTGCTGCTTATCGATCTACCCTCCACATGTTCACAGGTGACAGAGACGGCGTGCAAGGTAATTAATGTGCAGTAGGGAAGGAGCAACCACAAGTCTGGGGCCCTGAAGGGACAATAAGGGCAGATAAGTCCTCTCCGAACCGACAAAAGTTGTCCTCCTCTAGACTCTTAGGGTATTTGGGGGTAGTTTTGTCTGAGTTAGGAGGGAGATGCACTCCTTGCCCCTTTTCTTCACAGCTGTGTAGCACTTAGTGCCAGCTGCAACGTTTAGATGTGCGCAAGTACGCACCCGGGTCTTTCGCTGCATTGGCAGCAGCCCCGACATTCTGGACACAGGGCATTTGAGCCCCTTTGAGATGGCCAGTTGACCAGGGGGACCAGGAGGTTTGTAGGGCGCCAGGCCCTTATGTGTATTTGTGGTGCAAGGAAATGTATTTCATGTAGTTTGATTTTCAGACACTGTTCTGGCTACCTCTAAATGTGTTTTTATGATTTTGAGGTTGTCTTGCATACTTTGGTTTATGCTAGTGCGATTATGTTCCACCCTGTGCTTTATGCCTCTAATGTTGGAGATACTTAGGAGGTAAGTGTCTAATATTAGACTGTTGAGATTTTGGGCGTACAATGCGTTTAGGGCCTATTGTGATGCTGTGCATAATATTGTTTATGTCACAGGATGATGATAAGTACAGTGATTTTCCTCTTACACCACTCCATCTTCAGACCTATCTTGTTGAATCAGTCCTGTTCTGAAGTAACAACATGTTCCTAATCGCCTCACTTTCCTGACTCCACAATAGCTCAGATCTCTTCACCCGACGTCTGGATTATGTGCCCCCTTCTTGTCCTCATACTTCTCCTCACCACCGCTTTCCTAGTAACACCCTTCTCATATCCCCACCACCCTCCTCCTCCACAATTTCCTAACATGGCCACCATTCGAATTAAGTCTGGAATTAATTGCTACAAAATCATTTACCCTTCTAACCTGACTAAAGCTGCAGCAAAACGTTTCAAGCATAACACCATTGAATGTTTCCCTGATTCCCTTTTTGTTGATCAGTTTTACAATGGTCGCTATGGGAGGCTCAAAAACTATCTAATTTTTTTCACGCACGACATTCCCTCTTGGTCTACCAGCTTTTACAACTCCCTTAACGGCACCTCCTCCTCCTCTATCCCTCATGGGAAACAGCTAAAAATTTCCCCCTCTGCGTGTTTCAACGGCTCCCTCACTATCTCACTCTATAACAACGGTACTGTCATGATCCAAGCCAAAGACACCTGTCTCTCTCTCTTTGACCACCTCTTCCCTTCCCTACTCCCCTCCCCTGCAACCGGGCTATCCCTTGACTCTTCATCTAGTTCCACCAATTACTCCCTTTCTCCTCCCCGGACCCCCCCACTCTCCAATAGGCTGCACCCTTGGGAGGCACAGGTCGACCCTCTTCTCTCCCCTCAGCCCCCCCTCACAGTATGCCCCTCCTCTTCACTTCAGCCTTACCTCTAACTAACACGCTCCTCGTCCATTCTGCACCGTCCCGGCACTCCATTCTCATCTCCTCCCCCTATCCCTTCCGGCCACCCCCCTCTTTAGACCACCTCTCCTCCAGCCTTCTCCCCTAGTTAACTTTCCTTACGTTCCCCTTATTCCCTCCTCCTCTCTGCTTTTCCTCCCCCTCCTCCCCTCACTATGTACCCCGATTTCCCCACAAATACATTCCATCTCTCTCCTTCCCCACACTCCTCCAGCAATGCTGTGCTACCCCCTTTCCCCCCTGGTAACCCTTTCCCTCCCTCGGACCGAGCAGAACCACTTCCTTTCTTCAACTTCCCTATCTCCCAATCCCCCCCACTCTGCCTGATACCCGCTCGCTCACAGCCACCTCACCTAGCTGCCAGGACCTCTCCAACCCCTTCCCCTCTCTTCCTCCCAAACCTCCTTCATCCCTATGACTCCACACACTCCTCCCCTCTCCTTCCGCCCCACCGCCTCGCTCCTCTCCTATCGCCCCCTAATTTTGTCCTTAATTCCTATCCTTCTTGCAATGCCAACAAAGACAATTCTCCTCCCACCCCTGCTGCACCAACTCCTGCTCTCATTCAAAACCTTTCCCCACCTCTGAACCCTATACCCCTACTCCCCTCCCGTTCCCTTACCTCTCCCTGCCTTCCACCGCCAAGTGCACCCACTCCTGTTTCCATCGATCCACACAACATGCCGTGCTCTGCCTTACTCTCTCTGGAAAATAAGCTAGGCTCTCAAATCACCTCCATCTCCCAACTTGAAGCTACCATTTTAGTTTTAAGCTCCAAGATCTCAACTTTTCCATACACCTCAATTCCTTTGGAAATCACTCACCCTCCCACGAGATGCACCTTGCCCCCACACCCCATAATAGCTAAGCATAGCCTGTCCTCTGTGATTTTCGCAAGAAAGGGTAGGTTAGTGTTGGCTACCCCTACAGAGGCGCGCAAATCCTTAAACATTTGACAAAACTTTGACCCCATGTCTGATGATGCCCTCCTTAAATGCATCCTCAAAACAAAGCCCTCTAACCATTCTCTTGACCCCATCCCTAGTGCCATTGCCATTGACTTCTATACCCATTCTCTTTCCTATTGGACCACTCTGGTCAACCTCTTCCTCAGTCAAGGCTCCCTTCCTGTTTCCTTCAAAACTGGAGGGCACTGTGCTTAAATGGTTTGCCTCCTTCCTCTCTGATAGATCCCAAATGATCAAAATAGCGAACAGTCTTTCATCTCCTTTAGCGGTCGGTCAAGGTGTTCCTCAAGGCTCTATACTTGCACCCACACTGTTCAATCTCTATTTAGAACCGTTGGGAAATCTCCTGAGTAAATCCGGGAACCACTATCATCTATATGCAGATGACACTCAAATCTACCTTAAGGTGGCCTCCTCTCACGATCTCTCCTTCCTAAGCTCTACTCTCGACTCCATTCAAAACTGGATGTTAACTCATCAACTGATCCTGAATCCCTCCAAAACTGAATTCCTCCTCCTCTCCTCCTCACTTTCTCCTCCCCCAGTGAAATCATGGATGGATCAGATTAATCTACTGAACAATAAACCCATCATTGTCGAGAGCGCAAAATCCCTTGGTGTCATACTCGACAAAAAACTCAATCTACTCTCCCACATTGATTCCATTGCAAAGTCTGCTCGATACCAACTGCGCCTTCTTTGGAGGATTTGTCGCTTCTTCCCAGAGCACGACCTTAAAACCCTGGTCCAATCGCTGGTTCTCTCCAGATTGGACTACTGCAATTCTCTTCTTACTGGCCTCCCCAAATCCCACCTGTCCCCCCTGAAGTCTGTTCTCCATTCAGCAGCTCGTTTCATATATGGGGCCAAAAGAAGCGACCACATCACACCCATTTTATCCACCCTCCGTTGGCTTCCCATAGAGGCAAGATCTATCTACAGGACTGCCTGTATCACCCACAAAGCCTTGCACTCCTCCGCCCCTCGCTACCTGGCGAATAAACTGAAACTCTCTGGATGCTCCAGACCATCACGTAATGCAGAAAATGTATTGCTTGAACCTCCCACTTTCAAGAAGGAAAGATCGATGGCCCAATCCTTTTCAGGCAACGCGGTGAGAATCTGGAACTCACTTCCACCTCAGCTCCGGACCACCACCTCTTCCCAGGCCTTCAAAACTGACCTCAAAGCTCTCCTCCTTCAAAGACACTTCCAAATTTAATTGACGCCCTCTATTTTCTGAAGGAAGTCCTTCCATTATAGGAAATTCTGCTCTCCATGCCTATAGAAGTGCCTTCCCAGTGTGTTTTTGTGTTTTGAGTGTCTGCCATTTAGTGCAGTATTATACCCCTACTTGTACTTTTTACTCTTTTGTAACATGCACATATGTCACCTTTCCTTTTGTAACGTAGCGTTTTCTACCTCTTGTATTTTTTTTGCTTGTGATACATGCACAACGGCCACCACTGCCTCATGTAACGTAACCTTTGTTTTAGTGTTTTGAGTGTCTGCAATTTATTGAAATTTTTTACCTCTACGTGTACTTTGTATGCTCTTGTAACCTGCACACGTCACTTTTTCCTTTTGTAACGTATCGTTTGCTACCTCTTGTATTTTGTTTGCTCTTGATACTCTTGCTCTTGCACAATTGTCACTATTGCCTCATGTAACGTAACGTTTTATTTTGTAACATGCTCACTTCTAATTTTTCTACTTATGTATCATTACTGTTCCTATTGTGAAGCGCTCTGACACCTTCGGGTAAAGTCCGCGCTATATAAAAACGCATTAAATAAATAAATAACATAAATAAATCATCAGAAGGGGGCTTGAAGAAGGTGATGATGCACCATTAACCCTCCTTTTTATAGCTGGAGATATGGAAAACAATAGATCTTGTGAAAGAGTAGATTGCTCTACTTCCTCAGCATGAAGTTCAATCTCTTGAACTGCTCCTACTATGGTAAGAACTACTATTGGTGGTTGCCTTCCCAGTGGTGGTGGTGGTAAACACCTTTTTCTTCTCACTGGCCACTTTCTTGGTAGCACTTTCGATTGGGGCCAACTTGAAGCTGTAAGTTAGCAGTGGCACTTAGCTTCACAAGTTGAAGAGATATTGTGATGTGTGGGTCACTCATGCCTGACGCCATGCACAGGCCTTCTTTTGGCAGTACTGTGGTTGAGGTTGTCTCTTGTGCACCTAAAAGAAAAGAAGCAAGAAGGACATCAGTGAAAGATAGCATTGTTGCAGTTCAATTAGTAGTACAAACACATTATCATTTAGTGTGGTCACTGGTTACTCCCTATTATAAATAATTAGTAATACAGTGTATCTATGCATAAAACGGAAAACTACAACAACATAAACTTTCATGGTGACTGATAGTACACTCAGGAAGGATCAGAGAGAGCAAAACAACAACAAAATACAGATGAAATTGTTTGCTTTATGTGCGTCACTTGTTATCACTCATGTGTGATGTGGCACTCAGGGAGGTGCAGCTGACAAATGACAATGGAAGGAACAATCCCTAGACAATTAATGCTGTTGTGTACCTATAGCAGACATAGGGTTGATTGATGCCAGATGTAGTGGAAAATGGTATGAAGCAAAAAAAATGAAAATGTAAGAAATTCAAAAACAAGTATATATAATTTACCAATTAAGAAAAAGTGGAAAAAATTAAATTAAATAAATTAAACAAATTAAACATGCGTGAAGTTATCCTAAAAGATATAATATTAAGTTATCAAACTTCTACCTCATTGCGCAGCCATCCATTCAGCCTATGGCAAAGAGCCGCACTGGCTGAACACACAAAATGGCTGCCAGGCAGTGCCACATTGTCGCCAACAACAACAATGAGCAGGAAGGCATTGGGAACAAAGAGAAGACATGCAGGCCTATATGGAAAGCACACTGGCTGCCTACACAAAATGGCCACTGACCACATGGCATGTGGGACAAAGGCAAATGGTGGCCTATGTCAAACACACACACACTGGCAAGACAAAGGAGGCAATGTAAAACATAGAAAACAGCATTAATTCAGCAATGCCAAAAACGAAAATTAACGGGGCTAAAAGAGTTTACAACAACACACATCCTCCAAAGGCATTACCTAACCTATATACTGTGTGCATGAAAAAGAAATGTAAAATACCACAGAAAGAACACATTTTGTATTTCAATACAAACCTATCCAGTGCCTAAAAAAGCTGTTTCAACCAACAGACAACACAGAAACAGTTGTTACATGCATGATGACTAGTATTGGGCCTACTGGCTGGAAAGCCCATCGGCAGACTAGGCCACATAGTGAATCGAACTACAAGAATATTGCACGTGTATTAGCAAGCATGGAGAAAATGTACTAAACTGTGCAACATTTTTCCTGTACAAATAAGGAAAATGACATGCATAACAACAACAGCAACCAGCAGGGTCACATGGCCGCAAACAAAGAACAAATGCAAGGCTATGACAAACGCACATTGACTGCCTACGAAAAATGACAACCAACCACACGGTCACAACAAGAATCGGGAGGCCTAGAAAACCAAGAATACTTGGAGGCCTATGGCAAAAGCACACTGTCTGCCTACACAAAATGTCAGCCAGCCACATTGGCACAACAACAACCAGCAGGAAGGAATGGCCACAACAAATAAAACATGCAGACCTATGGGTAAACCACACTGGCTGGATACACAAAATGGCCGCCAGCCACATGGTCACTCACAAGAGTCAGGAGACCTGTAAAACAAAAACCACATGCAGGCCTATGGACAGTCCACGAATTATACAAAATGGTCCCTGGCCAGTGGCCACATGGCATGTTGAAAAAAGGCAAATGGTGGCCTATGGCAAACACACTTGCACGACAAATGAAGCATGGTAAAACAGAGAACACAGCATTAATTCAGCAATGCCAAAAACCAACATTAGCAGGGCTGAAAATATTTTTACAACACACATCCTTTAAAGGCATTACCCCTCCTAGTCCTATACACTATTTGCAGGAAAAATAAAACATCTAGCCATGGCCTAAATGCTGTTCCAAATTCAACAGACACCACAGAAACAGTTGTTTCACGCTCCCATGACTAGCTCTTGGCCTACTGGCCGGAAGGCCAATTGGCAAACTAAAAAACATGAAGAAAATGTAGTAAACTATGCAACTTTTTTCCTTCACAAAAGAAGAAAAATGAAATGAAAAGAAAAGAAATCACTAGGCCCCTAATGAAACAACAGGCCACACATCACAGTAAAGTTTAAAAATCCATTAAAAGTACAAATAAGTCCAGGTGCATGGCCTCAATCGAGCAAGCAACACCAGTTTTTCAACTTACTTGTAACATCTCGAATAGAAAGGCCTTAAATCCAATGGGATAAGCAGCAGACACAAAGAGGGATCCTTCCAGCTCCAAATCCAAATGAAAAGTGACTAGGAGATGGACAGAGCACTGGGAGGAGCCTGCTGGACAGGAATAGGAAGTTTGAGGCACTTCCTTCCAGTTGAAAAAAAGTATTTTTTCTAAACTCTTTGCACAAAAAAAATGCCAAATGTCAATTTAAGGAGGTGCTTAACTCCAAACCATAATTTTGGGAAGATTTTGATGCATCTTGAGGAGAGAATCTTCCCCAGATTGCAGCCACGGTAGACCTTGTGCGATAGTGATTGCACATGGCAAAAAACTTCCACCCGAAGTCGCTGGGGCACCCGAATTATGTGTTGACGACCCCAAACTCTGGCTGGATCATGCGACAGGCTAACAAATCTCTTTGCGCCCAAAAAACAGCTCAGAAAATTTCATTGGTAATCGCGAATGCCCAGCAAGTCGCTCCCATGTGGGCGAAAGGACATTTTAAATATTCTAACCCTCCCAAAAACTTTACTCCACTGCAGAGTGTGGAGTTTAATGGGAACTTAGTTTTTCTATGCGGAAAGCGGAGTTGCTATATTCTGCAAACCGCACGAACAGAGCAGAGTTTTACGCCTAGTCTCAGTGTAACACTCACTCCTTAGGGTATGAATGTTTAAATGATTCTGGAACGAGGTCGGAAAGGTAAAATTACTGTTTCTCCATTTGGGTAATCCACTATGAACTCAGATGGCCAACCATTTTTGGGCAAGAGAATATCATAAAAAAAACTTCAAACACAAACTGATTAGACAACACCCAGAATCCCTATTTGCGGACATATAGCACTGCTCCTCCAAAGACCAGATAAAAGTGGATCTCATTTTCCACACTGAAAGACCCGAATAGTGGAGCTCCATCCTCAGATCACAACTCCACAAAACTACTAACGCTCCTCATAGATGCAAACTGAGGATCTCAATCTCCAACCGCATGATGCGGAGTGGGAACACCTCTGTGACCATCTACTCCAACAGCACAGTCCTGATCCAAGCCAACAACGATAACCTAGAGACATTTGACTCACTCTTCCCCTTACTTCAGACTGCCCCCTCTCACGCTCATCTCCCCCGCCCAACCCACCCTTTCTCCCCGGACAGACGGACCCACCAGCAGAGCACACCTACCATTCCTGTGCCCTCTATCAACAACACCAGCTTTCTGCCACGAGACACCACCCTCTCCTCTGTCACCAAGAACAAGGATCCCTTCCCCCTCCGACCGTCACCTCGACCACCCCCACTTATAACTCCCCCAAATAACAACAATTGACCTCAACACACAATCAAAGACTCCCAACTACCTCTCTATACCCACATGCAAAAGAACGTGGAAGACACTACATGACCCTCCACACCCCGCGCCCACGGCCCTGCTCAAAGCCTACACAGACAGCACAATAAACCAGACGGCAACATAGCATCATCAGGCCATCTCCCTCTTGGAATGACCGGAACCCCCTCCACCCCCACCTCTGAAGAGATGGGGCAGAGTCTCACCATGCTCGAAAGCCAGCTGGCAACTATAAAACCAGGGCTTTAACGAAATCCTAACTGACCTCGCCACACTCCGAAAGCCTTCC
Source organism: Triturus cristatus (assembly GCF_964204655.1). NCBI lineage: Eukaryota > Metazoa > Chordata > Amphibia > Caudata > Salamandridae > Triturus > Triturus cristatus. The sequence continues at coordinate 830,518,342 of NC_140589.1, read as the reverse complement.
CAAAATCCCCACCGTACTCCCACCTTCTCCAACTCCACATACCAAAGGCTTCCCAAAGTAAAAGAGAGGTTATGTACTTGAGTGAAGCGGCAGATCTTGCCTCCTTGTCCAACACCCCATCTACTGCCACCCCTCAATCCAAGATTCAGGTGATCACCAGATTCAGAAGAGACCACTCCCCTCCAAAATCCCCAAGAACCGCAGCCTCCCTCACAAACATCCCCATGGCCCCCCTTGCGCATTGTTCACTCCGAGATGCCAACAACCTAATTCTGGGCGCCCTCAACCTACACTGGAATGAAAAAACCTCGCTAATCCAAAACCTGAATCAGCTGCTACACAGCAACAACCTGCTCAGATGAAACCCATAACAAAGGAGCATTCCTAGATGCCATTATCTCCCAACGTGACACAGTCACAATCAACCACATCCTGCCCGTTGACTGGCCGACCACCACCTAATCCTATTCCAAATCATTCAACCAGTCACATATCAACCTCCCACCCAAGACTCGCCAAATGGATGAGAAATCTAACTCAGATCACCATGGTCGACCTAGATGAAATGGTAAGCTCGCTCCTTCCTATCTCCATAGATGATCTCTCCACAACGGACCTCACCTCTCACTATAACACAACTATGACATCCATCCTAGACCAATTAGCCCCCCTGAAATAAAAAAAAAGGAACATTCCATCCAGATCCTGGTTCAACACGGACATCAACGCCGAAAGAAGACATTTAAGAGCTACAGAACGACCATAAAGGAACAACTCCTCCAGAAGCCTACATGAACAACTCAAGGCCCCTGAAGGAAATACAAAAAACACATCAACAACGGAAAAAAACACCTTTTTCTGCACCCCTCTGGACAACGTGAAAAACAGACCCAAAGAACTCTTTAACATCATCAGGCAACAAACTTCCAAGCCCTCTGCAACCTCAGTTCAGGCCTCCAAAGACCTGTCCGACAACTTCGCCAACTTCTTCAACGGCAAAATCACCAAGATTGAGCTCTCATTTGACATCAACCTCAATCCCTCCTGCAAAAGCCCAGCCACAGAGACCGAAGTCAGCACATGCAAGCACCCCACGAAAGCCTGGAAATCCTTCAACCTCATCTCTGAAGCTGAGATTCTCAAACTGATCTTCCCCTCCAAACCCGCATCTCACGTGCTAGATCCTATCTCCACCCAATTGACCAAAAAGCTGAAACTCTCCCTAGCCCCGCTCTGGTGCAAGATCATAAACTGCTCCCTGAGAACCGGCGTCATACCAGACTGCCTCAAAGTCGGCCAAGTCACGCCACTACTGAAATAACCAGGCCTTGACACCAACAATCTGAACAACTACAGACCCTTTTCCAATCTCCCAAGTCTAGATACTGACCAATGCTGCCTACTCATTCAAGGTTGATCACAATCTACTCATCAAGGCTCTCCAAGAAAGGGTAGGTGCAGATGAGGTGGTCCTACACTGGTTTCCCTCCTTCCTACACAACTGCTCTCAAAGGATAAAAATCCAAACCTTTACGTCCGACCTACACCCTGTCAGCAGAGGTGTCCCCCAAGGCTCAGTGCTCTCCCCTCAACTGTTCCACATATACATGGAACCCCTCACCAACCTACTCAAAAAAGCCAACATCCACTTCCACCTTTATGCTGATGACACCCAGATCTATCTGGAAACCTCCTCCATTGATGACATTCAGAGACTCAATTACACTCTAATTGAAGTCCAACACTGGCTATCAATAAACCACCTAAAACTCAACCAAGATAAAACAGAAATCCTCCTCATCTTCAACAAAGAAGAAAACCCTCAAATCATAGAATGGCTAAAAGCAATCGATGTTCTCAACAGCAATCTCACTCTGGCTAACTCTGTAAAATCATTAGGAATCACCCTAGACTCAAAACTTGATATGGCCAAACACATTAAGAACTCTGCAAAGAGTGCCTTCCTCAATCTGAAGCTACTCAACAAAATAAAACCCTTCATCCCGTCCAAGGACCTCAAATAAGCCACTCAATCACTGATGCTATCTAGACTCGACTATGGGAATGTAGTCCTCACCGGTACAGCAAAATCCCACCTAGCTCTCCTCAAAACAACTCTCAATGCAGCAGCCAGAATGGTCACCAGAGTTAGGAAATATGATCACATCTCACCCGCACTCACAGAACTAAAATGGCTCCCAGTCGAAATGCGTGCAAGTTTCAGAACTGCCTGCCTCATGAACAAAGCCCTGCACACAAGGAAACCTGACTACCTGGCCTCCATACTCAAGAAGGCCGGTCAGACAAGGAACCTCCGGAGCTCCCACACCCTACTACTCATCCCTATGAAAACACGCAAACAAAAAACTGCTGCATGATCCTTCACTAGAAACACCCCCAAACTCTGGAACTCCATTCCAGCTGACATCAAGACTATCCCTTCCTTTGTCAAATTAAAAAAAAATCCTAAAAGTCCTCTTCCTCAACCATGCCTTCCCGAACCGATAGCCGATGCCAAAACGCACAACCCTACTCTCTGCAGCACCCATACACAGTCATTAAGACCTACCTCTTCCCCGCTCCCCGACCCCTTCCTCGTTCCATCATCCCCGAAAGAGGTTCAGCCGAAGACAATGTGCACTCATCCAGGTAATCTCAGGACTTCCTTACCTCAATGTTGCACAGCACGCTGGGACTTCCGAACCAATATGTATACCTCTGCCTCATTGTGTGACTCTTGCATTAAAACTGTTGTAAAGCGCTCCGATACCCTCAGGTCTGGTCAGCGCTATAGAAAACTCCTTATTATTCCTAGATACGTTCCCCTCCAATTGGAGTTGTATTTTGAATAAACGACGTGGAACACTTACCCTAGTATCCGGTGTCCCACCCTGGATGTATTCACTCGCGCTACTCCCCCCAGACAATTCATCAGGTTCTGGCAAACTATTGAGACTTCTGCCACGATGTCCAGCATGGTCAATGCCCACTCCCCGTTCAGAAGCAGTGTCTTCAAAATCCACTGCATGCCTGATCTTAAATCCAGCTACCTTCTTCTCTTTTGAATTAAGGTTTGGATGTTTCAGGTTTATCTTCCTGTTTAGTGATGTAGTCAGATGAGTGTTGTGAGTCCTTCTTCAGTTTCATGTGCTCCTCTGATTGGCACTCGGACAGTCCTCCTCTCTTTTATTTATTTATTTATTTTTATAATTTGATATAGCGCTGAATCACCCAGAGGGGTATCTCTGCGCTTGTAACAAATATATAACCATGGCAAATGAGTTAGAAGAGATAAGTTTTCAAAAACTTTCTGAACTGGAAAATGGTCATATCAGTGCGAAGATATTGTGGAAGGCTATTCCAGAAACTCGGGGCAAGGTAGGAAAAGGCTTTGCCTCCGGTGCGCGACTTCTTAATTCTGGGGATAGATAGTAATCTTTTGGATCCAGATCTAAGAGAGCATATAGGAGTATAGATATTAAATTTCCTAGCAAGATAGGAAGGACTAAGCTTATTTAAGGCCTTAAAGATCATACATCCTATCTTAAATTCCACTCTTTTTTTCACTGGAAGCCAATGAAGCTTTATTAGCAAAGGCAAAGAGGGAGTCCTAGGCGGTAAACCCGTCACTAGGCGGGCTGCCTGACCTGCAGTTTTCCTAAGGAGGCTACATGTGTAGAAAGAAGCAGAGCATTGCAATAATCGATTCTGCTCATAATCAGGGCCTGAATCAAAGTCTTCCTGGTAGAAATAGGAAGCAGAGGAAAGATTCTCCTAAGTAGGCTTAGAACATGATAGCAAGTGCCAACTGTAGAATTGACATGGGCATCTAAGGTAGATTTTTTATCTCCTCTTTAGTAATCAGGGCTTTACCCAACTCCTCAGTCCACCAATTTGGCGACCAGCAGATGGCAGCACCTCCAAACAACATAATCTCAGATTTTTCGGAGTTTAATTGGAGGAAATTGCTGTGCATCCAAGAGGCAATAGCCACCATGCCCTGGGAGAAGATATGTTGTGTGTCAGTTCTTTTTTTATCAAAGGTGAGGAGGAGTTGGGTATCATCCGCATAAGAGATAGGGCTGAAACGCAGATTTCTCATAAGTTTCGCCAGAGGGGCCACATAGATGTTAAAAAGAGTAGGGCTCAAACATGAGCCCTGGGGGACACCCCTGGTAACTTGAGAGGGAGCAGATTTATAAGAGCCCATAGTGACTGCCTGAGTTCTGTTTGTCAAGAAATCTGACAACCACTTCAGAGCAAGTCCTTTAATTCCAAGCCCCTGCAGTCTAGACAGCAGAATTTGGTGTGAAATGGTATTGAACGCTGCTGAAAGGTCAAGCAGCACCAAAAGTGCTGCTTGACCGTTATCCAGAGCCATCCTGATATTATCCGTTACCTCCACTAAGGCAGTCTCCGTGCTATGCTTAGCTCGAAAACCTGATTGAGAGATATCAAGTGCATGAGTGGACTCAATAAATGCCGATAGGTGTCTATTAATATGTTTTTCTATGAGCTTGCTCTGTAGAGGAAGCAGAGAAATGGGGCGGTAATTGGTCAACTCAGACGGATTAATTTTTAGATTTTTGCGAATGGGAATAATTTGGGCATGTTTCCATTCTGGTGGGAGACTACCAAAATTTAGAGAGCTAATGATAATAGAACATATGGGTACAGCAAGTTGAGCCGAAAGTTTAGATGAGACTTTAGCTGGAATAATGTCAAGAGGAGAGCCAGATTTAGTGCAATCCAATAAAGATGATACTTCTGTGGTAGTAACATTAGGAAAGGTGCATAATTGAGAATCTTCACTAGTATAATTTGATAGATCTGCAATAGAGACGGGAAAGGAGATGTTGGATGAAATAATTTTTTGGTAGATATTTTCAATTTTCTGGATAAAGAAGGAAGAAACATTGTCACATAGAGTTTGGGAGGAGATGTCTCTGGTCTCACAAGATTTATGATTAGTAAAATCCTTCACGATTTGAAAGAGCGTTCTAGAGTTATTTCCTGCTTGATCTAGTGCGGACGCAATTTCCTAGCCTTTTTAATGTTATTATGATAGTTAGATATTGCAATCTTGTAATTAGTTTTATCTTGCTCGTTGTGCGAGAGTCGCCATGAGCGTTCTAGCTTTTTACAAGAACTTTTTTCCTCTCCTAAAGCAGAGGAGTACCAATCAGTGGGGGTACCTTTCGGCAGATGAGTGAGAAGCTTCATAGGGGCTATCTTATCAAGCACATTTGAGATAAGAGAATTAAAAAGGTCGATTTGTTGATCAACATTATAGAACATGGTTTCCCTGTCCCAGGAAAGAAATAGAGAAGAGAGATGATCAGGGGTCAATTTATGCCATGGTCTATACTGACGAGTGGCTGGAGTTGTGGATTCAGCAAAAGTGCAATTGGTAGGGCTAATAAGTTGAAAATGTATTAGTGAATGATCAGTCCAAGTAAGCGGGTAGGTGTCACCACATTTGATATCCTGAGAATTTGTCAGAATGAGATCCAAAGTATGGCCAGCTATATGAGTAGGAGCTGAGTTAATTTTAACTAATCCAGAGGCAGCTAGGTCTTGCAGACATAGCCTAGCATCCTGGTTCAGGACATCTTCACTATGGATATTAAAATCTCCTAGCAGAAGAAATTTGCGAGTGGCAATTATATGAGGAGAGATAAAATCTTGCAGTTGACTGGTAAAATCCAGTGTCGGGTCAGGTGGTCTATATACCAATACACCTTTCCAGCTACAGCGTGTAGAAAGATCTAATCTAAATACGAGGCATTCAAACGCCTCTGTGCCCATTTGATCTAAAATGGTGATTGCTAGGGCTTCTTTATGAATTATAGCTATACCCCCGCCCACTCTGCCTATTCTATCCAATCTCGAGAGACAATAAACCTCCGGAATGGCCGAAGCAATGGCAGGAGTGGAGGATGGTTTAATCCAGGTCTCAGTAATGAAGCCCATCTCGGGTTTTAGGTCAGTCAGGATATCCCATATTTCTGTAGCATGCTTGGGAAGGGACCTAACATTAGCCAAGAAACAATTCCACTTAATGTTTTTCCCTGGGAGAGGTGGTGAATTGGGAGAGGTATTATTTAAAGAATCAAACGATTCTTTAAAATTAAGCTGTCGAATAGTTATCAAAGAGGGACAGAGACATGCAGTGCTTTGAAATCTACAAGCTCGGCATGAGAAAGGGCCCTCTAGTACACGGTATAGGTGAAAGGGTAGTTTGCATGTATCGGATGATTCCTGAAAAGAACAAATTGATCGTGTATCAGTATCCTGATACCTGTCAGGCGGTCTAATATTATCAAGGTAACGCAGATTATATCATTTCTCAGTGGCTTCCTGTGGGGAACACCCGCAACATGATTTAGTTTTGTCTTTGTTTTTCTTACTACCCCACTTCTTCTTTGTGGAAGATTCAATTGCTTGCTTAGAGTTATCCTTTTCAGAATTACTCTTTAGTTGTGGTTTACCAGGTCTGGCTCCCAAATTATCTCTACCCAACGTAGCATAGGTTTCTTTGATAATTTTAGGTAATTTGTGCTGCTGTTGCCCTAGAGCTAAATCCCTTAGGCCCTGGCATATAGCCAACGCTGCTGCCTCCCCCTTTATATTACTTAACATAATGGTGGATACAGTGGCAAAACTGCCCATTAGTTTCATCCCCAACTCCAGGACAAGTGCTGCCCCACACTCATCTTGAATCTGTTTAAGCACTTTTAGCAAAACAGCTAATGAAGGGGTACCATGTGTTCTGGTATATAGCAAAGCAAAGACTGTACCCAATGTGATGCAGTCTTCAATAGAGGGACCCATCCCCATTAGCAAGCAAATTGTTAATATTCTGTATTTCTCCTGATGTCCCTTTTGGGGAAACACTCCTTCAAGCTGACTTGTTATTTGTGTAATCCAAAATAGGGTCTCCTCTCATTTGGTGGGAACCTTACCCACTACTGCATTGAGTGTTTGTGGGCTGATGCCCGGGTAGCCAATTGTGGTTGTGTAGCTTGATCAGTCCGCGCAGGGTTAAGTTTCAATGTTTGCATAACAAGTTGTGCCAAACATCTGTATATTGTTATTACGTGTTAGCATAATCTACTCAATTGTACTGCTGACAAGTTATCAACATTAGGATGCGGTGTGTAGGGGCTAAGACTGGCCATGTTGCTCCCTCATTACTGAGGGGACCTAGTCTAGCGTCTTCTGTTACATGTGTTAGGGTGCCATAAAACCAATTTCTGTGTCCTTGGTAAGTTAAAGGTATCTCTATTTCTTCAAATGGTATGTAGTTATTTGGAACTTCATTTTGTTTGTATTTGGGAAGTAGTCCTGTTGTGCTATCTGCTACCTGGAATGTAACCCATGAATAGATCACCTCTGTCCAATATCAGACCCCGGAGGATATTGTAGCTTGGATTACCGTATTTTGAAGTACAAATATGGAAATTTTGCGACACAAATTTGGGAATTATGCGGCATTTTTGCGGCACTTTACTTTGCTACCCTGCATAAAATAACGCACCCCTGGGCTTGCCGCGTGCCCCATGGGTGACAGGCCCTAATTGTAATCAGTAAATACTGAATTCTGCGCCATTTTAGATGTGCTAATAAGGAAAACAATGTATTTTATGTATTTATTTAGGAGATTTGAGGCATGCTGTCATATTAGTATAGCTTCAAAGCACTAAACATATTTGCTTATCACCAACATTTAATGCTTTAATAAGACTAGTGAAAAAGGCAATTCCTTATTTTTGCAAAATGAATATTTTCGGGAAAACAAAGTACTATAATGCATTGCAGATGGTGTTAGGGACTCTCTTGAGAAATAAAGATATACAAGAGTTAATGTGTTCATTTAACTTGTTTCTCTTTTTACACAAATAAGACAATATTTCTTTAAATGGGTATAATGAAGTGATGAAATGTATGCACCGCTGTTGCTCTGATTTATAAAACATCCACACATTAAAAATTATCCATAGTAATTCACCGATAAACCAGTTCAATCAGTCTTGAATACTAGATTTCGTGAGCAGGTGACGTCCATTGGAATCATATATATGTTTAGCAGGGAGAGGGTGGAACTTATTGCTCTCCTCTTTCCAATGCCTGAGCCTATGAGAAAGATTCAACTAACTGGACCTTGCCATACCCTGTCAGTGGTGTAACGTAAAATGAGGTGCCCCCTCGCAGAATGTGATGAAGGGCCCCTGAGTCTCCCATATCTCACTGATATTAATTTGCCTTTGGCTAAATGGGGAAAGGATGAAGGATCAGGGGGGGGCAGAACGACTGGGGCGCCCTGCTCAGAATGGGCAGTAGGGGCCTGTGTTACGTCCTGTCTGTGGGAGAGAATGAATGAATGTATGAGTACACTTTTGACACCCAAACTACAAAAATTGATCTCTTGGAGAAATTACTCCACGCAGGTTAATGCATATGCCACAATACTAAATGCTGATTAAAAGTCAGCTCAGGAAGTGGTGGTCAACCAAATCAAACTCACCCAGCATGCCCACTAAATGAGGACTGTGGGTTGTCCATAGGGCTCCAAAAATCCCTACTTGAGCCTTCAATCTCTGCTTCATCACATCTAGCATCTGAACTCTCTTCCTTAGACTTGCACTCGTTTCACTTTTCCTTTATTTTAATTCTGATTCCTTCCTATTTAAAAGTACAATCTACTTTTCACCTTTTAACTTTATAATGGAGAAATCACTTTCCATATCCTCATTTCCCCCAAAATGGGAATGAGAGGCGAAAATATCGGTAAATTATCTTTTCACAACCCTTTGAATTATGTTTTCATAACCGTTTCTCAGCCTCTGAACTAAAAGAAAAATATATTAGATAGCATTCTCCAAATTTCACGGGCATCTCTGTAAAAAGCGCAGCCTTTTTACAAAACTGTCGATTTTGGGATATTTTAACAAATTGCAAAATCTGGGAGGGTCTGCTATATGCTTCATGAGCCTCAAACATGAAGGTATGAACACTATTGGAGGTAGGCAGAGAGCAGTTAAGCTGAGCCTGTAATATATTAAACAGTTAGAGTGCTAATACTGCCCTAGAATTAAAGATTCCCTATTATTCTGGAAAACACATTTTGAAAAGGTGAAACAAAAAGTGTCACAAAAAATAAATTTATTCTTTTGTTTGAGTTAATCAATATTTTAGTAATCTAATTTATAGATTTTTTGAGCCTTCCTGTTGCCAGAGCGGCTGGATTTAGAAAAAGTGATTAATACAATATTAACATTACAACAATTAGACATTAACTTCTGCCATTTCAAAAACAAGTCTCATACATTCAAATCCATTCATACAATCACACAGGCTTGTTCATTGGCATACAACAAGAAACGGTTTTTACAATCATAGGACCACAGAGTAAATTGTTAAAGCAGCAAGTTTAGCTCTAAACAATTCTTAATTTTCAGTGTTTTAACTTCTTGTGGTCGCAATATAAGGTCTACGCGTTTCGAGACCCCTAGATCACTGGGTCTCTCGTCAGGACCTGTAAAGTAATAAGAGACCTGTATAAGTTTATGTACTGCCCCTATACCTCTCCCTGCAAACTTTTTAAAGAACTCAGAGATTTTACCTTGTATCAGATGGAGACGAATGAAATTAATCTAAAAAGGAAAGAATATGACAAGAAAGTGTGTAAGGACATCCATACCATTCTAGATGCATTTAAGATGACTCTAATTTGGGCAATTACTTACTATAGTATGGAGCGTGAATCACTCAACCAAAAGAGATTGCTTAATGCTTTGGAGAAACAGGAAGGGAGCGTGTTGAGTTGATCCTCGTTGGAAGGCTGGGGAGAGAACATGCATACATTGCATCAAATGTTGCCTTATATTTTCATAAAAAAACGTGAGTTCACAGTGTGTGAACGAAGATGTTACCTTTAATAAAAAGCCTCTTGATGTTATTTTGGGTCTGTACGTTCAGTTTGTGGATGTTGCTTGTAGTCAGGAAAATGTTTTTAGCCGAAACTGTGAAGAATCGACACAGGAGTTAAGGGGGGTAGAAATAGTGCCAGTCATGTCGGAATCTAGGTCAGCCGGCGCTGCTTACCTGTATAATTCAAAGGATTTGTCCGAGCGAACGATCCAATCGTGTCCGTGCTGGTTAGCTGATTTCTTCCGCGATAGTGTCCCGTTGTCGATGACGTTTTATGCGTCTCGTTGCCGATTGGTTAACAGATTAAGCATAGAAAGAGGATCAAGTGTCATTGAATGAGATTTGGTGTGCGTGTCTGTGGACTTAGATTCAATTCGAACAACAAAAGAGGACTTAAGTAAGGGGGATAGAGGCCGATGAATCTGTTTCAGTAGTCACATGAGTTTAGGTTACATTGAAGCACTGATGTCACTAGCGTACTAAATTCATTCAAAAATCTAACATAGTATCGAGTAGACTTCTCGGTATATAATTCTCAATAGTCCCATTCAATCATAAGTAGATGTAAAATAGTAGTCCTCGTTTGGAATGATTTATTAAAGTGCTGTAATTGAACACAACGTGAGTGTCATTTCAGAAGGTTTTATCTACCTCGTTGTGCAATTTGGTTTGAGGATAAACAACCCGACAGAGCTGGAATGTGCGCAGATGAGCCAATTTTAGTGACCGCGTCTATTGTAGTTCCAAAGAGACGTGGTGGATCACTGATGTCCTTTAAGGACTAGGTTAATTCCAGAATCTAACATAGTATCATGTGGTTCACAGTTGTCCCATTGAATGTTATTAAGTTCACGATGATTGTACTCGGTTGGCTTGATTTATTGAGGGAGGATGGTATGAGGTGGTGAGGCATTGGTTAAGCGGGAATGAGGTTTTTGCAGTCTCCAAGTGGTACACCGTAGGGCTCAATCATTTTACTAAGTTAAGTTGTACAGTTCAGAAAGTTCATTCAAACCTTTGGTAGCAGAGTTAAATTTGAGAATTAACATGGCTTCTGTTCTTGAAAGTTTTTGTTCGAGATCGCCACCTCTTGTATCTCTACTTACTTTGGCAATCACTGTCCATTTTAGGTCTTTGATTTGGTGGTTGTTGATTCGCCAATGGTTGACCAGAGGAGCTGTTGTAACATTATTGTTGATCCTAGACTTATGTTGTGACATTCGGATTCGTATTTCTTGACTAGTCTTGCCTATGTAGACCAGGTCACACGGACATCTTATGGCATAAACCACTGATTTACTTCGGCAGTTGGTAAAGGATACATGTTTCCAATAAATCCGATTATATTAAAAAAGATCGCCTTCTATAGTCGAGTCACAACAGGCGCATGAGCCACATTTATGATGGCCTTGGATTGGTTGTAGTCCTACGTAATCCCGGACCGTCGGTGGTTTATTTTGTGGCATTGCTGCTCGAATGATTTGATTGGCAATATTGTGATCCTTTTTGAATGCGAATAGAGGATTTTGTTTAAATGATGCATCTAGATTTTTTATTAGATGCCAATTCTGTACGATACATTTTTTCACTAGATTTGAGTTAGGACAAAATGTCGAGACACAGACAATCCTTTCAAGTGGATGACTTTCTTTCTTTTTTAATAGATCTTCTCTGGGAGACCACCAAGCTCTTTTCATTGATCTTTTTAACAGTTTCTTGGGGTATCCTCTTTTCTTTAGATTGTCGCATAATATGGTTGCATGGGCCATGTATTCATCCTTGAATTGACAGTTTCTTCGGATACGTAAAAATTGACCCAAAGGTAAATTATCACGTAAATTTCTCGGGTGGTAACTTGAGTAGTGAAGGGTCTTGTTCCTGTCTGTTGTCTTTTTGTACAAGGTAGTGGCCAAGCTGTTATCTGAAGGATAGATTTCTACATCCAGAAATGCAATTTTGATTTGAGAATGATTTAAGGTGAATTGAATATCGACAGTGCGATTGTTCAACCATTCATGGAAATTCCTTAGATTTTCAAGAGACCCTGTCCAAGTCATGAAGACATCGTCGATGTACCGAGTCCATTTGCCGAGGTATTGAGAAAAAGGGTTGTCATTATAAATGAATTTCTCTTCATATTTGGCCATAAAGAGTATCGCTAGTTCCGGTGCAAATGGACAACCCATAGACACTCCTTTGACTTGGAAATAAAATTCTCCATTAAAGTTGAAATAGTTCTTTTTTAGTGCAAAGCTGGCTAGTTTCATGATGAATTCTGTTGGTACTTTAGGGTTATCTCTTGTTTCTAGGTATGATTGAATGACAGAGAGACCATCGTCCTGAGGTATTTGTGTATATAATGAGACTACGTCCAAAGTTACTAGATGGTATGAATCTGGAATGTAGTGTATAGATGATAATTTATTGATAAAATCTGTGGTATCTGCTAGAAAAGATGGTACTCCAGCAATGAAAGGTTTGAGGAAGTAGTCGACAAATTTTGAGATTGGTTCCATCAGAGAGTCGCAGCCCGATATAATCGGTCTGCCGGGGGGTGATGTTTCATTTTTATGAATTTTTGGGAGGAGTAAAATAGAGGTGTCCTAGGGTTCTTATTTTGCAGAAATTCCAATTCTTTTTTGGAGAGATAACCTTCTTCGAAACCTTTTAACAAAATCAGAAAAAGTATATGCTGAAGGTCAGAAGTAGGATCTTTGTTCACTTTTTTGTAACATTGAATGTCATCTAACTGTCTGGTCACTTCCTTTACATAGTCCTCTTTGTCTAGAATGACAATGGATCCACCCTTATCGGCCTGTTTTATTACAAAAGAAGTGTCTTTTTGAAGTGTCGAGAGGGCTTGAATTTGATTTTTTGTCGAATTGAATTTTACCCCGTGTTTATTGTTTTCCATTTCTGTTATGGCTGAAAGTAAAGTTTCTTCAAAAATGGCAACTTCTTTGGGAATTTTGTTGATAGGTGGGCAGAAAGTAGATTTTTTCTTTAAACCAGTGTCATTTGAAATCTCCAGAGGAGGATTGAGTGAAAAGAATGTTTTTAGTCTTATTTTTCTGCAAAATTCCATGGCTTCCATTTTCAGTCGTACAAAATCAGTGTGTTTGGCTGGGACGAAGGATAATCCTTTCTCCAGGATACTTTGTTCGTCCTTTGTTAAAATTCTTCTGGATAAGTTGAAAACCAGTGATGGATCTAATTTTTGTAATTCTGTTGTCTGGTTGTCATCTCCCACGGTTGTGTATTGAACCGTACTCTTCCTCTTGACCGTTGCTGGCCTCTCCCTAAAAAAGGAGTTTGTTGTTGAGGTCTTTGAAAATTGCCACGTTGGTTACTATTTCGTTGCCTGTCTTCTAGTTCTCCTTCGCTGCCACTTGATGACGAAGATGTTTCAGAAAACGTGATAAAGTTTTTTGACGATCTCCCCTGATACGATGATAGATATCTGCGAGATTCCGGTTGTGAGTAGAAATCTGTTTGGAGGTATGGGTAGATCTTTGATAGCGAGAAATTGCGTTTATCTTTCTCAAAGTTGAATGTTTTCTGATTGATAGTGTAGTCCTTGAATTCAAGGATCTCTTTCTCAATTTTCTCAAGTAATGTTTTTGAGTCAGTAATGATGTGATTTGTCTTTATCTGTGTTTCTAAGATTTCAATCTCTTCCAGTTGTTTCTTGGAGATACGTTGAGCAGTTTCCACTGTCAGGACCATGAGGTCTCTACTACATTTGGTCTCAATGAGGCTATAGCCTTTTTTATAAATTGGATCTTCGGTGAAAATTACCGGAATATTTTTAATTTGAAGTCCTCCTGGTATAGTGCCAGTTTTCAGATGTTGAATCAAAAAATGTCCATGCAAGTCAGTCCGGATTTGTTTCTTTCTGAGTCTTAGTAATTTATCTGATTCATTTTGTTGTTGAGCTGTTAGACTAAGTGAGGCTGATGCAAAGAGGGGAGGGGCGTCTAAGAGTTTCTTAATGTGTTTTCCGTATATGCAAACGTGTCACTTTCAGTCATGCTTTCATACAAATAGTGTACAAAGTAAAGTAAAGTCGAGGTGATTAATAAGGAAGGCAAAGAATGGAAGAGATGAAAAAAGAGAATGAACTCTGAGCTTTTCACAGAGTAACCTCTCGCAGAAATTTTTCTGCTACAAAGACATGAACACTATTGGAGGTAGGCTGAGAGCAGTTAAGCTGAGCCTGTAATATATTAAACAGTTAGAGTGCTAATACTGCCCTAGAATTAAAGATTCCCTATTATTCTGGAAAACACATTTTGAAAAGGTGAAACAAAAAGTGTCACAAAAAATAAATTTTTTTATTTGTTTGAGTTAATCAATATTTTAGTAATCTAATTTATAGATTTTTTTAGCCTTCCTGTTGCCAGAGCGGCTGGATTTAGAAAAAGTGATTAATACAATATTTACATTACAACAATTAGACATTAACTTCTGCCATTTCAAAAACAAGTCTCATACATTCAAATCCATTCATACAATCACACAGGCTTGTTCATTGGCATACAACAAGAAACGGTTTTTACAATCATAGGACCACAGAGTAAATTGTTAAAGCAGCAAGTTTAGCTCTAAACAATTCTTAATTTTCAGTGTTTTAACTTCTTGTGGTCGCAATATAAGGTCTACGCGTTTCGAGACCCCTAGATCACTGGGTCTCTCGTCAGGACCTGTAAAGTAATAAGAGACCTGTATAAGTTTATGTACTGCCCCTATACCTCTCCCTGCAAACTTTTTAAAGAACTCAGAGATTTTACCTTGTATCAGATGGAGACGAACGAAATTAATCTAAAAAGGAAAGAATATGACAAGAAAGTGTGTAAGGACATCCATACCATTCTAGATGCATTTAAGATGACTCTAATTTGGGCAATTACTTACTATAGTATGGAGCGTGAATCACTCAACCAAAAGAGATTGCTTAATGCTTTGGAGAAACAGGAAGGGAGCGTGTTGAGTTGATCCTCGATGGAAGGCTGGGGAGAGAACATGCATACATTGCATCAAATGTTGCCTTATATTTTCATAAAAAAACATGAGTTCACAGTGTGTGAACGAAGATGTTACCTTTAATAAAAAGCCTCTTGATGTTATTTTGGGTCTGTACGTTCAGTTTGTGGATGTTGCTTGTAGTCAGGAAAATGTTTTTAGCCGAAACTGTGAAGAATCGACACAGGAGTTAAGGGGGGTAGAAATAGTGCCAGTCATGTCGGAATCTAGGTCAGCTGGCGCTGCATACCTGTATAATTCAAAGGATTTGTCCGAGCGAACGATCCAATCGTGTCCGTGCTTGTTAGCCGATTTCTTCCGCGATAGTGTCCCGTTGTCGATGACGTTTTATGCGTCGCGTTGCCGATTGGTTAACAGATTAAGCATAGAAAGAGGATCAAGTGTCATTGAATGAGATTTGGTGTGCGTGTCTGTGGACTTAGATTCAATTCGAACAACAAAAGAGGACTTAAGTAAGGGGGATAGAGGCCGATGAATCTGTTTCAGTAGTCACATGAGTTTAGGTTACATTGAAGCACTGATGTCACTAGCGTACTAAATTCATTCAAAAATCTAACATAGTATCGAGTAGACTTCTCGGTATATAATTCTCAATAGTCCCATTCAATCATAAGTAGATGTTAAATAGTAGTCCTCGTTTGGAATGATTTATTAAAGTGCTGTAATTGAACACAACGTGAGTGTCATTTCAGAAGGTTTTATCTACCTCGTTGTGCAATTTGGTTTGAGGATAAACAACCCGACAGAGCTGGAATGTGGCGCAGATGAGCCAATTTTAGTGACCGCGTCTATTGTAGTTCCAAAGAGACGTGGTGGATCACTGATGTCCTTTAAGGACTAGGTTAATTCAAGAATCTAACATAGTATCATGTGGTTCACAGTTGTCCCATTGAATGTTATTAAGTTCACAATGATTGTACTCGGTTGGCTTGATTTATTGAGGGAGGATGGTATGAGGTGGTGAGGCATTGGTTAAGCGGGAATGATGTTTTTGCAGTCTCCAAGTGGTACACCGTAGGGCTCAATCATTTTACTAAATTAAGTTGTACAGTTCAGAAAGTTCATTCAAACCTTTGGTAGCAGAGTTAAATTTGAGAATTACCATGGCTTCTGTTCTTGAAAGTTTTTGTTCGAGATCGCCACCTCTTGTATCTCTACTTACTTTGGCAATCACTGTCCATTTTAGGTCTTTGATTTGGTGGTTGTTGATTCGCCAATGGTTGACCAGAGGAGCTGTTGTAACATTATTGTTGATCCTAGACTTATGTTGTGACATTCGGATTCGTATTTCTTGACTAGTCTTGCCTATGTAGACCAGGTCACACGGACATCTTATGGCATAAACCACTGATTTACTTCGGCAGTTGGTAAAGGATACATGTTTCCAATAAATCCGATTATATTCAAAAAGATCGCCTTCTATAGTCGAGTCACAACAGGCACATGAGCCACATTTATGATGGCCTTGGATTGGTTGTAGTCCTACGTAATCCCGGACCGTCGGTGGTTTATTTTGTGGCATTACTGCTCGAATGATTTGATTGGCAATATTGTGATCCTTTTTGAATGCGAATAGAGGATTTTGTTTAAATGATGTATCTAGATTTTTTATTAGATGCCAATTCTGTACGATACATTTTTTCACTAGATTTGAGTTAGGACAAAATGTCGAGACACAGACAATCCTTTCAAGTGGATGACTTTCTTTCTTTTTTCATAGATCTTCTCTGGGAGACCACCAAGCTCTTTTCATTGATCTTTTTAACAGTTTCTTGGGGTATCCTCTTTTCTTTAGATTGTCGCATAATATGGTTGCATGGGCCATGTATTCATCCTTGAATTGACAGTTTCTTCGGATACGTAAAAATTGACCGAAAGGTAAATTATCACGTAAATTTCTCGGGTGGTAACTTGAGTAGTGAAGGGTCTTGTTCCTGTCTGTTGTCTTTTTGTACAAGGTAGTGGCCAAGCTGTTATCTGAAGGATAGATTTCTACATCCAGAAACGCAAATTTGATTTGAGAATGATTTAAGGTGAATTGAATATCGACAGTGCGATTGTTCAACCATTCATGGAAATTCCGTAGATTTTCAAGAGACCCTGTCCAAGTCATGAAGACATCGTCGATGTACCGAGCCCATTTGCCGATGTATTGAGAAAAAGGGTTGTCATTATAAATGAATTTCTCTTCATATTTGGCCATAAAGAGTATCGCTAGTTCCGGTGCAAATGGACAACCCATAGCCACTCCTTTGACTTGGAAATAAAATTCTCCATTAAAGTTGAAATAGTTCTTTTTTAGTGCAAAGCTGGCTAGTTTCATGATGAATTCTGTTGGTACTTTAGGGTTATCTCTTGTTTCTAGGTATGATTGAATGACAGAGAGACCATCGTCCTGAGGTATTTGTGTATATAATGAGACTACGTCCACTTCTATTGTAATAAAACAGGCCGATAAGGGTGGATCCATAGTCATTCTAGACAAAGAGGACTATGTAAAGGAAGTGACCAGACAGTTAGATGACATTCAATGTTACAAAAAAGTGAACAAAGATCCTACTTCTGACCTTCAGCATATACTTTTTCCGATTTTGTTAAAAGGTTTCGAAGAAGGTTATCTCTCCAAAAAAGAATTGGAATTTCTGCAAAATAAGAACCCTAGGACACCTCTATTTTACGTCCTCCCAAAAATTCATAAAAATGAAGCATCACCCCCCGGCAGACCGATTATATCGGGCTGCGACTCTCTGATGGAACCAATCTCAAAATTTGTCGACTACTTCCTCAAACCTTTCATTGCTGGAGTACCATCTTTTCTAGCAGATACCACAGATTTTATCAATAAATTATCATCTATACACTACATTCCAGATTCATACCATCTAGTAACTTTGGACGTAGTCTCATTATATACACAAATACCTCAGGACGATGGTCTCTCTGTCATTCAATCATACCTAGAAACAAGAGATAACCCTAAAGTACCAACAGAATTTATCATGAAACTAGCCAGCTTTGCACTAAAAAAGAACTATTTCAACTTTAATGGAGAATTTTATTTCCAAGTCAAAGGAGTGGCTATGGGTTTTCCATTTGCACCGGAACTAGCGATACTCTTTATGGCCAAATATGAAGAGAAATTCATTTATAATGACAACCCTTTTTCTCAATACATCGGCAAATGGACTCGGTACATCGACGATGTCTTCATGACTTGGACAGGGTCTCTTGAAAATCTAAGGAATTTCCATGAATGGTTGAACAATCGCACTGTCGATATTCAATTCACCTTAAATCATTCTCAAATCAAAATTGCATTTCTGGATGTAGAAATCTATCCTTCAGATAACAGCTTGGCCACTACCTTGTACAAAAAGACAACAGACAGGAACAAGACCCTTCACTACTCAAGTTACCACCCGAGAAATTTACGTGATAATTTACCTTTCGGTCAATTTTTACGTATCCGAAGAAACTGTCAATTCAAGGATGAATACATGGCCCATGCAACCATATTATGCGACAATCTAAAGAAAAGAGGATACCCCAAGAAACTGTTAAAAAGATCAATGAAAAGAGCTTGGTGGTCTCCCAGAGAAGATCTATTAAAAAAGAAAGAAAGTCATCCACTTGAAAGGATTGTCTGTGTCTCGACATTTTGTCCTAACTCAAATCTAGTGAAAAAATGTATCGTACAGAATTGGCATCTAATAAAAAATCTAGATACATCATTTAAACAAAATCCTCTATTCGCATTCAAAAAGGATCACAATATTGCCAATCAAATCATTCGAGCAGCAATGCCACAAAATAAACCACCGACGGTCCGGGATTACGTAGGACTACAACCAATCCAAGGCCATCATAAATGTGGCTCATGCGCCTGTTGTGACTCGACTATAGAAGGCGATCTTTTTGAATATAATCGGATTTATTGGAAACATGTATCCTTTACCAACTGCCGAAGTAAATCAGTGGTTTATGCCATAAGATGTCCGTGTGACCTGGTCTACATAGGCAAGACTAGTCAAGAAATACGAATCCGAATGTCACAACATAAGTCTAGGATCAACAATAATGTTACAACAGCTCCTCTGGTCAACCATTGGCGAATCAACAACCACCAAATCAAAGACCTAAAATGGACAGTGATTGCCAAAGTAAGTAGAGATACAAGAGGTGGCGATCTCGAACAAAAACTTTCAAGAACAGAAGCCATGTTAATTCTCAAATTTAACTCTGCTACCAAAGGTTTGAATGAACTTTCTGAACTGTACAACTTAACTTAGTAAAATGATTGAGCCCTACGGTGTACCACTTGGAGACTGCAAAAACTTCATTCCCGCTTAACCAATGCCTCACCACCTCAAACCATCCTCCCTCAATAAATCAAGCCAACCGAGTACAATCATCGTGAACTTAATAACATTCAATGGGACAACTGTGAACCACATGATACTATGTTAGATTCTTGAATTAACCTAGTCCTTAAAGGACATCAGTGATCCACCACGTCTCTTTGGAACTACAATAGACGCGGTCACTAAAATTGGCTCATCTGCGCCACATTCCAGCTCTGTCGGGTTGTTTATCCTCAAACCAAATTGCACAACGAGGTAGATAAAACCTTCTGAAATTACACTCACGTTGTGTTCAATTACAGCACTTTAATAAATCATTCCAAACGAGGACTACTATTTTACATCTACTTATGATTGAATGGGACTATTGAGAATTATATACCGAGAAGTCTACTCGATACTATGTTAGATTTTTGAATGAATTTAGTACGCTAGTGACATCAGTGCTTCAATGTAACCTAAACTCATGTGACTACTGAAACAGATTCATCGGCCTCTATCCCCCTTACTTAAGTCCTCTTTTGTTGTTCGAATTGAATCTAAGTCCACAGACACGCACACCAAATCTCATTCAATGACACTTGATCCTCTTTCTATGCTTAATCTGTTAACCAATCGGCAACGAGACGCATAAAACGTCATCGACAACGGGACACTATCGCGGAAGAAATCGGCTAACCAGCACGGACACGATTGGATCGTCCGCTCGGACAAATCCTTTGAATTATACAGGTATGCAGCGCCGGCGGACCTAGATTTCGACATGACTGGCACTATTTCTACCCCCCCTTAACTCCTGTGTCGATTCTTCACAGTTTCGGCTAAAAACATTTTTCTGACTACAAGCAACATCCACAAACTGAACGTACAGACCCAAAATAACATCAAGAGGCTTTTTATTAAAGGTAACATCTTCGTTCACACACTGTGAACTCACGTTTTTTAATGAAAATATAAGGCAACATTTGATGCAATGTATGCATGTTCTCTCCCCAGCCTTCCAACGAGGATCAACTCAACACGTTCCCTTCCTGTTTCTCCAAAGCATTAAGCAATCTCTTTTGGTTGAGTGATTCACGCTCCATACTATAGTAAGTAATTGCCCAAATTAGAGTCATCTTAAATGCATCTAGAATGGTATGGATGTCCTTACACACTTTCTTGTCATATTCTTTCCTTTTTAGATTAATTTCGTTCGTCTCCATCTGATACAAGGTAAAATCTCTGAGTTCTTTAAAAAGTTTACAGGGAGAGGTATAGGGGCAGTACATAAACTTATACAGGTCTCTTATTACTTTACAGGTCCTGACGAGAGACCCAGTGATCTAGGGGTCTCGAAACGCGTAGACCTTATATTGCGACCACAAGAAGTTAAAACACTGAAAATTAAGAATTGTTTAGAGCTAAACTTGCTGCTTTAACAATTTACTCTGTGGTCCTATGATTGTAAAAACCGTTTCTTGTTGTATGCCAATGAACAAGCCTGTGTGATTGTATGAATGGATTTGAATGTATGAGACTTGTTTTTGAAATGGCAGAAGTTAATGTCTAATTGTTGTAATGTAAATATTGTATTAATCACTTTTTCTAAATCCAGCCGCTCTGGCAACAGGAAGGCTAAATAAATCTATAAATTAGATTACTAAAATATTGATTAACTCAAACAAAAGAATACATTTATTTTTTGTGACACTTTTTGTTTCACCTTTTCAAAATGTGTTTTCCAGAATAATAGGGAATCTTTAATTCTAGGGCAGTATTAGCACTCTAACTGTTTAATATCAAACATGAAGGTAACATCTCCACCCGTGAGTGTAAGACCATGATATAACACTTTCTGCGTAACCGCATGTCTGCAGTTCTCAGCAATGTTAAGTATGTCAGTGTTGTCTTCTACTGACATAATTGAATTGTGTATGGATTATAGAGAGGGTAACACAATGGGAATGAATCCTTTGAAGTGTTTAAGCTGCAACAACCTGCATCTAACACAAAGGTGTGCACTACTCTGCTTAGGATTAAGCCCCTACCACCATGTACATCTTAGTTTATGAGGTGTGTAGGGGTCTCTAAGTATGCATGCGAGAACTCCTAAGGCGATCCATTAGGACCCAATCTGCCACGTTGAGCTCTATGTTGCATGGTTTCCACTTTTCAGTAGGAACTGTTCGTTTGATGGACAACATAAATGTTGGAATGGTGCCAGACTGATTCCATGCACCCACTCAGGATATGTTGGTCTATAGTCCTGCTAGCTCACAGTGCCATCATGAGTATTCCTGAACCTAGTAAGGTGACAAATGGTTTGGGCAACCTCAAAAAATTACAACTCTGACCGCCAAGGACTTGTAACAGATCTAGAACCTTTTTGCTCAGTCACTCGTGCTATCTCAGAGAGAAATATAAGAAATACACAAAAGGGTGTTTTTAATATTTACTGAACCATTGTGATTCTTGTATTCAATATATGCCCTGCAATGATTAGAAGACAGAAGCAGACAAATGAGATTAGCAATATAAGGACATTGAAAAGAATGAATGATTCCACCATCATGCTAAACAGTTTATACATGCTGGCATATAAGTACTTTGTATAGTGCACTCTTAGTTATGCATTCCCTAGCCTAGACGCTTAAGGCAGGTGTTCTGCCAAAAATCCCTTACTAGATGAAGTAAAGGCAAGGTATGTAAGTCCCCATCTTGGTCACAGGTTGGACACCCCCCCTAGTGGAGGGTAAACAGGAATCCGCTGTACTGAAATGCAGACGATAGCGATGACCTCATAATGATGGAAGAGTGCTCCTCAAATTAGAGTATGGAAATGCACATGTATTAATAACAACAGCATTCATACGTCCGTTCCAAAGCTACAGCCAAGCTGACATAGTTTATTGTCTTTGTGATAGCGCCATCACCTTATGAACGAATAATAAATTACAACATTTGCACAATGTATGTCCAGACCTTGAACCGAATGTTCAAGGCGTTGTGATAGTGTACTTACGAAGTGTAATTGTAAGCAATGTGGAGTCAGAGAAACTAATCCTGCATTGTCACGTAACCAAATGTGTGGCAAAAGTCAGTGTGTAGAAAAAGAAGGCAACTTGAGAAACGTGCACATGGAAAGTGGCAATGTGTATTCCCGGGTCTAACTTAGCCACGTGACACACTAGCACATCATTGGTGAGTATAATGTAGTCTAGCACAGAAAGTAATGCTAGAGAGCTTCACAGCACAAGTTGCTTGGACATTGGTGTAACGTATTTGGAAATATTCTGTACACTTTCTATTAGTAATGGAGTGATGCCAATGTTAATAGTTTCATCTACGGTAAATGACACATGTTGTGTGTCTTCAAGTCTAGAACTAGTTCTTGATTAGGTCCTCTGTAGCATCTTTGTATGCATTGGTTGTATTTTCTGACTACGTCTTAGTATAATATACATGTATAACATGAGGACAGGTCCAAACAAAATGTGGCTTAAGTCTTCCATTAGTGTTGCTTATGTATTTGTAAGAGCAGTTGTTAAAAAAAGTAGCAATTACTTGTATTTTTTTCACAGTAGGTGCGTTTCTTTTCCATTGGCCATTGCTGTTTTTCAGTATGCATCCTAATCATTCGCTAGTTGCCTACTTCCTAATGTTCTGCCTTCTCTGCATAGTTTCCATTTTGACAAGTGTTCATAGACCTTGTTGATATATACTTTTCCCTTTCTGGTGTATTTTGTAATACCAAATGTATTGTAACACAAATATTTGAATAAATCCCTATTGCAGAACACAAAAAATGAGATGCTTGTCATATAATAATTTGATTTTAGGAAATGTGTATTGTGTGCATCTAATAAAAGTGTGTTTGAATTGTTAAGCCCAATTTACAGTGCAGAATTCTTACGATATAAAACACGATTTTGAAACATACCCTGATAGTAATATGAGAAAGTGATAACTCTCTGGTCAGCAGATACATGACACTTTTCAGAGCTTTTGCCACCCTAATTCAACATTCAAAATGTGATGTTTGAGTTCTCATCCGTTGCTAACATACAATACACCCTCCCATGTTTTTTCTGTGGATTATGGGTATCTGATCTGGCTACTTTTTAACAAAACCAAATAGTAGCAAGTTCTAATTGCATCCATATCAGAAAGTACTTAATAGCAAACGTGTGAATCAAGCAAGCTGATTTAGGGCAAATGGGTCTAGGCCCAAAATCTTCAAAGCCTAAAACCTCTCATAAAGCGAATTGTCACAAATTAAAAATTACCTATTTTTAAATACAACTCTTAAAGCCAACCAGTAAGTTCTGATCAAACTAAGACTCTTAATGGTTACATAATATCTGTTTAGTTTAGAGAAGCTGTCATTTTGTGACTGGTGTGTTCAGTAATTTGATCCGCCATTCAGTCTAGTAATTAATAATTATTCTGTATGTTATTTCCCTATCCCAGATGTTTTGTGCTATAAAGACATTTACCTAGACCATTTAAATTTCCACCTTGCATGCATAGCCCATAACGTCTGGAATAGTGTTTACAGTGGCTTATTTTAGTTGATTCTTGTTTGCTCTGGTCCTGGAGTGCGTGCAGTAAAAACTGCATATTTTTCACCATGTTCACCTGGCCCATATGACATGAACATAATCTGAGTGCATTCTTAATTCCATTCCACACAACACAAGTCAAAAAATCATAGGAAATACCTAGATTACATTTATTGAATTCCAATTTCTGTCTGGGATTTTTTTGAGTGACCAGGACATTTTACAATAGTCCTCTGCTTCAAAAACTCATCTTTTTAAAAGTGGCTTGAACTTCTAAGCTCCTACTTCTTTCAGCTTTAATTTCAGGACCTCCAAGTGCTAGGCCCAGCCATGTGTTCTACCAGGTGTTATCTTCAGGTAAATAAATTGGGAGACAATCTCTACTTGGGAGCCCCCAAGCCATAAAGCACCTCTTCTTTTCACTCAAAAACACAGAGGTGCTTATTTACAAGCCTCTTGCGCCACCCGTATGTCACTTTTCCCATGTTAAGAATGATCCAAAAGTGGCTCAAGGGGCTTGTAAATAAGCCCCACAAACTTTATTAGGTTAACTTGATATTTCTTGCCTTCACAGTTTTTCTCTAGAGGCTGTATTAAGGTGCTGCAGCCCAACAATGGCCCTTCCCATCACAACAGAGTCATTACCATGCATCCAGCAATAACTTCTGTTTGGATCTACCCTGAGGAAAGCTGTTTGATTTCACAAGCATAAATGGTAAATCAGATAGATGTAGATTTTAAATTAGGAGAGCCAGCAACAAACTTGCCTCGGGCTGAGTACTTTTACTAATTCTGTCAGTGTACTACTCTTTAAGGTGAGCCACTCTCTTTGATTAGTGCAACATGAACCAAGTACTGCAAGGTGACCGAGGTACACATTAGGGGAGTCAACTTTAGCAATAGATTTGCTGACCCACAGACTGAATGAAGCCCAAAAATCTACAGCAGAAATACAGCTGTCTACTCTTGGTTCTTATGGGCCATGTAATTCTGAACAAAGCACTAACCATATTCCTGAATCCAGAGCAAACCCTGGCTTGGTGGCTAGTCACTGTGGGCCTCATTCACAAAGGTAATATTAGATCTGAATTCTAAGTTTAGACCTGAAGTCTAATGGCCCAATACACAAAGGTAAACTTAAATGTCAGGTCTAAGTTTACCTCTGTGAACTGGGCCCTGTGGGTTTTTTTGACACAGGTTTCAAGTTAAAACAAAACGAACTTTGCAAAAATGTTTCTTGAGGAACGAAGAAGCACAATTGGCCTACTGACTGTGAGTCTGTCCATTCCTCTAGTTGAACTATCTTTTTCATCAGATCTCTGATCAAGAAGTCTGGAATATTATCATTCAACACAATCTTCTACTATAATGGATGATATAGACATGATTACTACTGAGCTAATTTCTTAATGAAAAAATTGGAGAGCCTGTCCTTATATACTGCTTGCTTACTTTTTCAAAATGGATTTTTTGGGTGACTATTGAAAACATCACAGCTTAATTGGGTGTTATACTTGCTCTAATTCTGCACCAGCTATTTATCCCATATTTTTTTTCTCCGAAACCCAAGACAATGATATGTTTAAGGACTGCTACATTTCCTAAAAAAAAGATATATATTTTTTGCAAGAGTGCTAAGGCCCGTAAAACCTAAATCAGGTGTCTCCAGCCAGTCGATTGCTCGCAGACACCTTCAGAGTAGTTCACATTTTCCTTTTAAAGGTAATGGAAAGCTGTGTTTATTTTAAATTATTACATCAGTCTTCAGAAAGCAGGGCCTGATAATGAGCAGTGTTGTACTCAGATTTATAACCCATGGTGAGGCACAAATGTGAAAAACTGAAGCAATGAAGTATTTAACTCTTAAATACAAATTCTTGTAAACTAAATATTGGGGTGCGAGAACAAAATGATTTTTCTAAATGTGTGTAAACAGGAGAACATTAAACTGAAGAGTTAACTTAATAATTAACTTGACTCTTCAGTTTAATTTTAATTTTCTCACATTTCAAAGTGTCACATTTACAAACAGCCGACCTCTTACTCCCAGTGGCCAGTAGACACTGCCATATTTATAAGTGAAAAATACAGTCATTCTTTTTATATGGTAGAAATATAACGTGAAGTAAAAGTTTCCATATTATGAACATTTTTGTGGGAACATTTTTCTACACTGTAAATGTTTACCATTTAAAAAAATGGTTGTGCGTTTGTGTTATAAATGTAAGGATGCTACATTTGGTGAAATGTATTGTCCTGTGGCACAAGTACACATAACGCGTGCTCTCAGTCACCCATACACATGTATCCCATTCATACGCACACATGTTCATGCATCCCTACAGACCATGTTCTTGTTACTTGGATATGAAGTCACCTTGAAAAAATGAAAAGATAAGAAGCGTTTGGCAAAACAGGAAAAAGTTGATTCAATGAGACGCAGCGGCTGGGAGAGCATCAACAGAGTTGTGTTTGAAGACAGTCTCAAAGTACAAAAGTTTGGCTGATAATATATACAGTTCTTGAAGTACAATAAAACGATTACAAAGTCTTGCAAAGCATGTAGATCTGGGCCTAGTCATGATCCATAAATACACCCATCTGATAAGGGGGACACAGGTGACTCTCAACCTCATGGAGAGCTAGTATGGGCCGATGTGTATCTGTCTAGATGTCTGGCATGGGGAGCACATGATCACTGCATGAGATGTGCATTCTGTGTTCTGATTGGCTGAGTATTCCTAACTACATGTGCCATCTGACTTTGTGGTATTTGGGAAAGTGCTCCTTTGGCCAAAAGATTTTTATTGGGGCCAATCTCCTCAGACCTGTTCGTGGTGTAACTGACTATCTGTTGGATCAATCAGGGTTTTTCTGTGCACTTGTCTTCGGTCTAAGTGTAGCCTCACCTGTGACCTATCAATTGGTAGACTTGGCCATGTATCTCTGACTCGAGGTTGATGGAGAGGTCATCTCGAGTTAATTTGACAGCAATGATACAAGTTGGTTATTCCCTGTAAATATAGCATGGCGGCCATTGATATAATATTTGCTGACATTCTCATTATTACGCGTACATTTGTCATAGCGTACATCAACATTGTTTTTACTGATATTGACATTGCTATTCGTGCATCAATTATGGCGTATACTGGTACCTGGGATGAGGTGGGTGTAGGTAAGCTTGCCACACTGCAAATACATATCCATCAATGTGAAGGTGCTCCATTGAAAGGCTGGTATATGGTATGTTATGTTATGGTAAATAAGTACCTGTAGGACGCGCAGTTACTCAGGAAGGGTGTCCTGGCGCTAAATGACCTCAGGGCAGAGCTGCCACTGTTACTAAAAGCGAGAGAGGGCTATTGGTTTATTGCTGAAATATCCAGGTTTTCAGCTGCTTCCTAAAGGTAAGCAAATCATGCACCCATCTGAGTGACATAGGCAGACCGTTCCACAGGCAAGCAGCCTGGACCTGGAAAGAGCGTCTGCCTATGCAGACGTGGGAGAAAATGGGGCCATGTGCCTGCTGCTGAAAGGAAGACCTCAATATTCTACCAGGGATATAGTACTGAACTCTCTTTCTGATATAGGGGGCGCCAGTATCATGTAGAGCTTTAAAAGCCAAGACAAGGGCTTTGAAACGAATTCTCTTTCGAACAGAAAGCCACTGCAAAGCTTTTATGTGAGGAGAGACCCGCGCTCTATGTCTCAACATGAGAATCGCCCTGGCCGCCGCATTCTGGATCACCTGAAGCCTATTCAATAGGTATTCCAGGAGGCCTAGGTACAAGATGTTCACGTAATCCAGCCTAGGGACAATTAGAGCCTGGACTACTGTCTTCCTGTGAGTAATCGATAGTAAGAGTAGAACATTCTTTAGCACTCTTAGGAGGCCAAAGCAGGATCTGGCAACTGTCTGAATCTGAGTTTTCATGGACAGAGTGTCATCCAGCTTGACCCTCAAATTCTTAACTGTATTTACTGATGTTACAGGGGATGACATGTCTACAGGCCTCCATTAACGCCATACATCCAGGATGATGAACCAACGGAGATTATCTCTGATATTTTAGGATTGCACTTTAAATGTTTCAGCCTTAGCCAGGTGAACATCCCTGATAAGCACTTGTTAATCTCCTCACCCCTGAACTCCTCGCCCTTGTTGCATGTAAACAGGAGTTGAGTATCATAAGCGTACGAAATAATTGTCACCCGTATGACTCAGCCGAGGGAGCAAGGGGAGCCATGTATAAATTAAAAAGCGTTGGGCTCAGACTCAAGCCCTGAGGGACACCCACCTTCATGGGGGAATGGGGGCCACAAAAGGCGGAGACCAAATCACTTGTTGCCTGTCCTCCAGAAAGGAGAAGAACCACCTGAGTACCGTGCCACCAAGGCCGCACTCCTGAAGTCACGGTGTCAAAAGTCTCGGAGAGGTCCAGGAAAATCAGCACTGCTTTGCCTCCTTTATCTAAGTTCTCTTTAATAACCTCAGAGACTTCAAGCAAGGCCATATCTGTGCTAAAATTAGTTCGGAAACCAGACAGGTTGTGATGGAGCAAATGGTTGGTTTCCACGTATTCTATGGTTACTAAATTCACATACTTCTCAAGGACTTTGGAGAAAAAAGGTAGTAGTGATATTGGCCTATAGTTTGACACCATTAAGGGGTCTGCAGAGGGTAATACAGTATTGCTTCACAGTTCTCATTTGAACCAAGTAGCATGGTTCCTTTGCCTCTGAAACACAAAGAACACCATGTAAGCTTTCATAGAATTAGGGGTTGCCCATTCCCTTCCAGCCGTGGTTACCTGCATAAGGAGTGCTATTGTTTGGTTCAGCATAAGTGTAAGTGAGGTGGGAGAGGTCCCTATGCAAGTGTTTCAAGAATATTGAAGTAGGTTCCATGAAACTAGCCAGATTTCTGGCTTTGGAGGGGCGCAAAAGCATCCATGCTAATCAGAGAGTGTACAAGAATACATAAATAAGTATTTTGGGAAACATTTGTAGGTCTTGGGATGGCCTTCAGGTGAGATGTCTGTCATCTGGGCACCCTGGGGTGTCTTGTTATGCTGCATTGCAAAAAAGAGTCTTTCTATCTAAATATTTCTGTAATTCAATTTGCAGTCTGTGTTCTTGAGCGGGTGGCCTTGTTAAAATCCTTTTGGGAGCTTCAGTTGAAGGGGCAGCTGCCCGCAGTAACGATGGTGCACATATTGCTCGATTGCAGACCTCTTGAATAAGAGCCGTGGGTGTGTAGGTTAGCTTGGAGAAAACCCATTGTTAGACAGTTTTCAGAAAATTCCCATGCATTCATTTTAGGGGTACACTCTATAGCTTCACTGTGCGTGAAACTTTCTAGTGTGATATTGGAAGGCGGGGGTAGCACTTTTTAGGGAATGGTGAGTTTAAGTTGTTTTAGCATTATTTTGTGCATACTTTGGTTCCTCCTCTCCTCACTATGGCAGGGGGAGTACTTTTCTCTGTTGGCTGCTTTCGAGAAATGTATCTGTGTGCTGCGTGCAATGTGAGGGGTAAGTGAATGTATTATAATTTGAGGGGTTTTGTGGGTAATAGCAATGTTTCTGCTGTCACGTGCATGTCCCTCTGGTCTCTGCACGTGTCATCTCCATAAGTGAGTTGGGTGATTAGGTGACGCCCTCTTTATGAAAGGTTGGAGTTTTGGGCTACTTTTGGGCTTCTTTTTGCGGGTTCCGTTGGGCATTTACCTATGGTTTGGGCGATGCAGCTTCTAACATAGCATACTGGAGGTAGTCAGGGATTTGTTCGTGGCCACAGTATCGCTCTGCAAGGTAGTGACTGGAATTGTGCTTGTTTACTGTGTTTCAATGAGAGTCAGGTGTGCAGTTGGGACTTGATCGGCACAATGCTTGAAATGCTAATGGATTTGATGGATTTTTTCTTACGATCTGGGTGTCATGTAGTTGCTTGCTTCGGAGTTTTGAGAACATCCTTGTCCTTGGTGAGTGGGAAACCTGACTTCCGACATTGGAGCGTTTGCCTCTTTTTGGAATGTTAAGGGGACCTCTATCTTGTGGAAACCCTGGCGCTGGTGAGACTTACATAGCTCGATGACTGGACCTGGGTGCAGGTCTTTATGCACCAGTTGGGGGCCACCTTGCTCCCTTGTCAGACAGTCTTTCCCCCGGGGGGGGTGTCTGCCAACCCCAGCCCAGTGAAATAATAGTAGAGGGAGGCCCAGCCACTTGTGGGTACCAGGATGGTGAACTTTTGCATGAATTCCAGAACAATAAAGTACTGCAGCCCCAAAGATTGGTTTTGAAGGCAAGTAAGGAAATGTATCTGGGTGTGGAATAAAGGTGATAAGTCATGTTGGGGGTGGTTTGGGATTTACTGTGTGTTTGTTTTCTGTGACTGTGCAAGGGCATTGCCATCACGAACAGTCAACCCTCCCTGCCATGACTATGGCCCCGGTCCTTGCTCAGCTGGGCTCCTTCTTTGCTGCAGCAGTTGCAATGTGCTCGGTCAGCCACCCAGCCCCTGCTACGGTGGAGTGGGTGTTCCACGATTTCCTTGAGGCTGATTTTACGATGCAGTTGTTTTGCTCTGGGCTTGGTTTTGGGGATGGGAATTCTGTGGGGGATGTCCTGGGACTATTCCTTTTTGCCTGTGAAATGTTTTTAGGTGGTATCGGTTTGCCATGTAGACCATTGTGTGAAAATAATTGCGCTCTATGAGGCCTGGCTGTAGCCAGCATCCCTGACCTCTAACACTAGGACTTGGTGGATACCCTGTTGGGTCAAGAGGTGGAGCTCCCTTGAAGACTGGTGCTATTTGTACATTCCCAACCAATGCGGACGCCCTCGAGGACAGTCTTTAAATATTTTAGTTGGACCAATTCACCAGTTGGCTTGCTCCTGCTTCTCCCTGTCCTTCTTGTATCTTTTCCTATAATAGTGTAGTGTGTGGGCCTGTATTTCTCACTAACATTTGGTGTCTAGACCTACTACATCATCTAGTCCTGTGTGTATCTCAGTGGGCCTGGGGAATCATGTCAGTACAGGGCTGTCTTGTCTCTTGTCCACATCGCTCCGTCATTCTATTTAGGAAATCAGTCACAGTTTCCCCAGGCTTCATGTTCTCTGCCATCAATCCTCCTACGTCTGGTGGGTCAGTGAATATCTCCCTCAAGGCTGTCCATATCTGGAGTTTGAATGAATTGAATGTGGCCCCGTCATGCTCGGTGCTGAGCAGCGGCACGGAGAGAATGTGGTTGATTGGTTCATTTCGAACCTCCAAAATCTCTCAACTCTTTCTTTACTCCTTGGAAATTACAGCTTGCATCCTACAAGTCAATACAACATTGTATAAATTATTATGTCACTAACTTCGAAATGGCAATTTTTCTCGCAACAGTCTTTTTCTGAATCTATACTATTTCCTTTTTTAGATATCAGGTGCTCATATATCAGTCCTGATGATGATCTTGAATAATTGAGTTTGAAATGTTGTCGATGCCCTTCCAACAAAACTCCTAACCAATATAAATCGTATATAAGAAATTGTTATTATATTGTCAATGCGATGTATGCTTTTACAGTTTCCTCTTTTATCCACCACAGCACCCCCGTTCTTCAGTTACCTGTGAGCACCGAATCTATCTAAATTTTTTCAAGTATTGTAAAATAAATCTTTTGACTTACAATGTTTATATGTGTCCCGCCCTATATTTGCTAAAAGATTGCCGTATGAAATAAGAAACTGAAATTATGTTCATTTAAAATTAATTCAATATCTCTTGGCCCGATTGGCCTATTTTGAACATAACCAGTCAAGCACCAGGCCCAGTGAGAGAGGAGCTGCCCCCAGAACCAGTTTTGAGAGACCATAGAGAAAGGGGTCTTCATTTCACTGAAACTGTCTGCAAATTTAGCTTTGGTCAGAGAAGGGCAATGTCAGATAGATTACACTACAACACACAGGACATACTGCAAAAGTGGGGCTGGCACTGTGCACAAATATAGCACCAACAGTACCCTCCTCCGATTACTTCTGGACCTGTGGAAGAACAGAAGAAGAATGCATCTGTTGTCTGAGGCCTGAGGAGAGCCTTGATTGCTGAACCCACTCTTCCTCGTGTATCCAGGATAAAGACGTAGACACCAAGGTTTATAACGCTGACCTTTTGTTGGTGCTGCAGGGACACAACAAACATGAAGGGGCCTTTTTCAGCATTTCCAGCTCACTAGTCACTATTGCCACTTCAAACTGAACCACATTGTAGAAAGTGTTGGACTTTTGGAGGGGGTTTCAGATTTACTATCTCAATTCTGAGCTTAACCACACTGAGTAAAGTGTTGAGCTTTGAGGGGGTCAGATTTACTATTCCCACTCCAAATCTAAAAACATTGGTGAAAGTGTTGGACTTTGAAGGGTTCAGATTTACTATTCTAACAAAAACCTAAACCAATTTTGGAAAATGTTAAACTTTTAGGTGTCTAGATTTACTAATTCAACTCCAAACTTAATATTGGGGGAAGTGCAGGACTATGAGGTGGTTCAGTTGTACTATTTCCATTCTAAACTTAGTTACTTTGAAGAAAGTAACGGACTGAGGTGATCAGGTTTACTACTTCCTCCCCAAACTTAACCACACTAGGGAAAGTGTTGGACTTTGAAAAGTTTAGATTTACTACTCCATCTCCAACCATGAC
Source organism: Triturus cristatus (assembly GCF_964204655.1). Classification (NCBI taxonomy): domain Eukaryota; kingdom Metazoa; phylum Chordata; class Amphibia; order Caudata; family Salamandridae; genus Triturus; species Triturus cristatus. The sequence goes on along the minus strand of NC_140589.1, from coordinate 830,485,762 downwards.
CACTTTGCGGTAAGTGTTGGACTATGTTTATTATTCCCACTCCAAACTTAACCCAATTGGGGTAAGTGTTGGACTTTGAAGAGTTCATATTTACTATCCCAATTCCAGACTCAAATATATTGAAGAGAGTTTTGGACTTTGAAGAGTTCAGATTTGGTATTCAAATTCCAAATGAAAACACACTGAAGAAAGTGTTCGACTTCAGGGGGATCAGACTTACTATTCCAGCTGCAAAGATAAACCACATAACGGAAATATTGGGCGTTGAGGGTGGAGGGCTACAAATGTACTATTCAAACTCCATAGGTGATCACATTTGGAACCTGTTGAACTTGGGGTGGAGAGGGGTCAATTTTACTATTCCCCTAACCAAACGTAAAGTTATTAGGGAAAATGCTGTAATGTTACATTTCTAAATCAGCTAATGTATCAATACATTTTAATTATACCTAAAAATAAAATCAATGACAAAAAGGGCTAGGGAGCACATTGCCTTGCATACCAGCACACAATTCACCCAGATGCATTGTGGTAAATGCAGTGCATAGAAATACTCACTTTAGTTAAATTCTTTAGTATTCGCCATTGTCAGTGCAGCCATTGCTGGTATGTCTAGAAAAGTGTTTCAGGATATTGTCCTTCTTCAGCAGAGAGTAACACTTAACATTTGGGGGTTGCTGACAATGCTGCCCACAGTTTATTCGGATTTCTACATCACTCATAGAGTACAGGCTCACCCCTATGACCACAACACCCCAATAACTCAAAAGAGAAAATCACAAAAGGGGAGAAAATTGTGTGTGCTCCCTTCCCCCTTTCTAAAAAATAAAACACTACATAAAACGACATACATTGAGATTACTACCAAAAGACTTAAAATAAAAAACACATATTTACTTTTTAACATGGATAACTAAACTTAATTTAAAAAAAAAATCCCCAAAAATGTGTCAAAATGAAATAAACTTTCAAATATAAAATCTAATAACATACATTTTCAAATCCCCGTGCTAAAACAAATGCAAACATTAAGAGAGTAAAACCAATACAAATAATAGAAATAATTAATTTCAATTGGAAAAATTAATAGAATGTATTTTAACCTCTTCAGTGCCCATGACGAGCTGGACTCGTCATGGGCCGCGGTTGCGCTGTGCCCATGACGAGTCCAGCTCGTCATAAACCCCGCCCGCTAATGTAACGGCCGGCACAGGGCGGGGAAAGGGCGGGGCACTGAAGGGGTTAAATTATCAGTAAAACAAAACCTTTAATCAAATTATAAAAATATATAACATTTTAAAAATATTGCTGTGAGGAAATTGGGTTGTTGGTTCAAGAGGTGGGAGCTCTTCTCAAGCAACTGCCACAATCCTTGTCAGAGTACACCCCTAAAGTTACTGAAAAACCTGAGCTTGACCCTCTGGTAGCTCGGCACAAAAGCAGTTAGCCTTAACTTAGAGGCAATGTGTAAAGTATTTATGCAGCCAACAAACAGTAATGAAGTGAAAACACAACACAAACAATTCCACACCAATTTCGAAAAATAGAGTAAAAATCTTTTTAATTATTGGACACCAAAATGACAGTAGAACCGGAAATATTCTGTTTTTAAAGGTTTAAGTTAGTTATACAACCCTAGAGTTCAAAACGTCATTCGCGGTTATCGGGTAATTCGAGAGCGAGTGAAAATTACAAATTCAGTTTGGCTGTGATGGAGTATGGGCCAGATTCAAGGATCAGGTTAGTCTTGCTGAAAGAGTTATTTTCTGAAGTCTAGCATGAAGAGTCCAGTTTATGGTGGAAGAGGCAGAAAGGAACAGGTAGAGCATCACGAATGATCATCGCTGAAGTATTGAGGGCAGGCCGGGCATTGCGCATGGTTGTGGATGTAGTGAAAAAGATCCTGTTGAGTGTCATGGAAAGTTGTCATTGATGGTCACCGTGGGCTGCAGACTCTTTAGCATGAAGTGTAGATCTCGCATTGAAGGTCATTGCTGGCAGTCACTGTAGCACGAAGAGTCAGGTTCCCCGAAACTGCGTGTTGGCGGTCAGTGCGGGCGGCAGAATCTTGCCAAAAATCGACTTGCTCGCAGTCGCAAAGAGCCCAAAATGTGAGTATTTCTCCTTTTGTTTTAGGAGGAGCTCAACGGAGGACACAACAAGGGTCCAGGGCCTGAGGCACCTCTTGGAGATGAGGAACTCACTTTATCAGAGGCCAGCAGGTCTCAGGCAGTTCCAGGTCCAGATGCAGGTACAGGCAGTAGGTCAGCTGGGATGAGGCAGGAAGGCTTCTGGAGCGGTGAAGGTTCAGTCTTGATTCTCAGCAAGGAGGGCAGGACACAAGCAGCAGGGTAGCAGGGTGTTCTTCTTCTGTAGTATCCACAGGTCCAAGAGTGTATCGAAGAGTCGGTTTGTATGTCCCCTTTTTATACCTGGTGCCCACTTTGAAGTGTAGGGCTTTTATGGAGTTTCCCTCTACAGAACTAGCTGGAATTTCCTGCCTCCATGCCCTTGTTCCAGTCTGTCTTCGGGCACAATAGGCTAGCAGGATGTCCTTTGTGTGTGAGCAGGGCCAGTACCTTTGAACTGCAAGTATAATAGGTGTCAGCTCTGCCCCTCATTAAGCCAGGATGACCAGTATGCCAACTACCAGACCCTCTATTGTGATGCTGTTAGGTAGAAATACACAAAGGCCAACTGCCTTTGTGTAGGACAACACCTAGTCATGTGACCCAGGAACAGGCTTCAGGAATCAAATGATTATGACAAGAAAATGCTAACTTTATTAAAGTGCAATTTTCAGAAGAGGGTTTTAAATCACAATTCTTCAGACACCAAACATGATATTCCCTACCTGCTCCCACACAAACGTTATCATTTAATAAATGGGATAAGAACCCCAATGCTATCCTATGGGAGAGGTGGGCCTTGCAGTAGTGAAAAACGAATGTAGGAGTTTTTCATACCAGGACATGTTAAAACTAAAAAGTAAAATGCATCCTGCCCTATGGGCTCTTTAGGGCCTAACTTAGGGGTGACATACATATTTAAAAGGAAGTTTTAGGCCTGCCAGGGGATTACTTTGTCAGGTCTAAATGGCAGTTTACAACTGCACAGAAAGGCTGCAAAGCAGGCCTGAGACTTGTAGCATTTCATTATCCAGCACTGGGTATCTTTAGTACCACTTTACTAGGGACCTACAAGTATATGAACATGCCAATTGGGAGTAAGCCAATTCAACATATTTAAAGGAGTTAGCACAAGCATTTTAACATTCTTTAGTACTGGTAAAGTGTACAGAGTCCTAAAAGCCAACATAAAAGGGTTCAGAAAACAGGAGGAGTGAAGGTAAATTCTTTGGGGGTCCCTGCAGAGAGGACCAAGTCCAACAATTACAATATTGAAACTAACCATTAAATAATAAAAACATTTCATGTACAAATCAGATTTTTACATACATTAAAACATTTATGTATAATTTCATAAAAACTTAAAAAAGCAAAAGAAAAGTTACAACAGCAACTTTATTGATGACAATGTTAAATAATTACAAATTCGAAAATACTCTCCATCCAGTACCCTATGAAACCAAAAAATCCCACTTCATAATTTATTACTAAAAAATTCCACAATTTAAAAAAAAACAATAACTACAATAAAACTAAATAAACGTTAAAAAAATATACAATCTACAATGATGTAACATGCAACAATTCTTTGTGTTTAAAGCCTGTGGTGAAAGCAGGGTGCTTTATACCAGATGTTAGCGCAGACCACATTAGTTGCTTTACTAGTTCCTGACTCACTCCAATGCTTTAGCAAATTCCTTTTGGAGTGTTTTTTATCTGACTGCTGACATTTTGCAGCATAGCAGATTGTGTCCAGTTGAATTTGTTCTGTATTAGGTTATCCTGTTTTACTATGCCTGCAGTACAGAAGCCAAAAGCTTAAATATTGCACATGTGAATTCACAAGCAGACAGTTCTTCAGAATGCGTTTATTCACGACTCAATTTCCCCACTGGTTCTTTCATAAACTTTGCCCAGGAAAAAAACTGCCCTTTATTGTGCTTAATCTGCAGCACTTGTAACACCTTTTTTTTTACATGTATTTCCTTCTTTCCTTCTTCCTTGTTTGTTTGTTTCTTTCCCTCTTGCCTTCTTTTGCTCCTTCTTCCCTTCCTTCTTTTCATCTTCTTCCTTCTTTCCATCCTTCCTTTCTTCCTTCATTACTTTCTTTCTTTCTTTATTTTTCTTTCTTGCTTTCATTTTTTCCTTATTTCTTGTTTTCTTTCTTTTGTTCTTGTTTTCTTTCATTTCTTTTTTCATTCTTTCATTTCTGTTTTCTTTCTTTCCTTCTGTGTCTCTTTCATTAATTTTTCTTTCTTTCCTTCCTTCCTTCTCTCCTTCCTTTTTTCTTTTTTTGAAGTTATATTAAAGACAATCTAAAATTTCAAATATCCCATGCACAGATAATCGCCTCCGAATTGAAATGAATCAACAACTGTACACCTACATTGGTAAGACCTGTTGAAAGAACAAATGAGAAAATACAGTAGGAAGAGTTAGTTTGGGAATGTGTAGAGCAAGCACAAAGGAATGCAGACATCTCAGTTTTCATCTCTACGCACAACATATAAAAGCTATATCACATAGCTGCAAATATAGTAATAAAGCGAAATAGATAGAGGGAATTGGAGAAGAAAAGCCTATTTTACCCAAGAGGGGCTGCTAAAGGAGTGGGTATGTCGCAAGTTCTGAGTACACCAAAAAAAGATAACAAAATCTCTCTAAATCTCATAATCCCCAAAGAAGAGACATACCTTCTGTCTTCACAGAAAATAAGGTAGACCCTAGGGAGCCTAGGACAGTGAATAGGGGCTACTGGTAATATATTAAAAACCGAAACAGGCGACCAGGATGACAAAATGTTATGGGTCTTTGTAGATCCCCTCATAAGGGAAAGAATGACAAAAGGATGAGAAACTTTAAATGGTTAAATAGGCCCCAGCTACTTTTCGCCTTTTCGAGATGCCCAAGTTTTAAAGTTCTTTCTTCTTCTATGAAGCTTTGTGGGGAGCAAAGAAGAAAATTAGGTTACAAAGAGTTTGTTATTCTCAGAGTTAGCAAAACAAGGCCTGCTACAGGCATAAGGGGAGATACTAAAGCAAGGTGTTAAATTTGCATATGAATCTGAGACCCTGAATAAAGAATCCGCTGAGGTGATATAACTATCTTTCAATGTTACTGCAGGCTAGGAAAACACAGGTAAAGTTGCCTTGCTGGGAATATGTAGCATAGCAGTTTAAAAGTTGGGCAGACTTTGGAAATAAGGGTCCTATTAGAGTTACAGTTCCTCGAGATGATTCTAGTAGGGACAGACAAAATGTCCATCATGGAAATCAGCATGCTTGATTGAGACTCTATAAGGTGGGCAGACTTTGGAAATAAGGATCCTGTTAGATCTACAGTTCCTCGAGACGATTCTAGTAGGGACAGACAAAATGTCCATCATGGAAATCAGCATGCTTGATTGAGACCCTATGGGGATATGGAAGATGATTTTGCAATGCTCTCCTTGAACGTACACGGTCTAAGGAAACTAAGGAATATTGAAGTTTCCAACTATATAACATATTTGTACAGGATATTATGTTTCCAGGAGAGTTAGCTGTGTGACGAACCCCTTTGATACATGGATTCCTACAGGTGTACCAAAGTGGAATAACAAACACTTCAGGTCGGTAGTCTGGAGGCATACTGACTATGATATCTACAAAGTTTGCTGCCATCGTGTATGTGATCCCGGTCAAGATAAATGGATTTTTGCTTTGTCAAGTACTACTGAATAATACTATTATGAATTCAGATTTTATAATTGTTGGAAATGTTTATCTATACACTGCTAAGATAAAGGATTATGAGGCTGAATTAGAAATATTTATGGAAGATCTTAATAGGATTTTTAATACATATTCACTGTATTTGATTGTATCGCTTGGTGATTTTAACCTTAGGTTGGTCCCTGTAAGAGCGGAAATCTATGTGAGGAAATCTTATATGTATATTATATTGGCCCCGCAAGTTTCTCATGTAACTCAGTGACTACTAGAAACCAGCGGCGGCCAGCTCAAGTAAGCGCGGTTGGGCTGGGCAGGGCGCTGCGGGGGGAAGCCTACAGACAACGGAATAGATATTATTCATTTCTTTAATTATACTATTCCGTAGTCTGTTGACTCCACCCCCGCCGCACCCTGCCCTGGCCCACCGCGCTTACTTGAGCTGGCCACCGCTGCTAGAAACTCAATATTATTGAACTTCTTGGCCTCCAAAGCTTTAGTCAGTATAAATGGTCGGGTGGCTTCAGACAGACCCTCTAAAAAAACTTTTATAAGTGGCCTGCTATGCTACCCAATAGATGATGTGTTATTGCAGGATTGTATTTTCAACTGGGTTCAGCATCATGAAATCTTGCAAATGGAAAGGAGTAATGACCGTCCCCTACATTTAGTGGTCAACACAGGGTACTATCATGTTGAAAAAAATGTTTTACCCTACAAATGACCTTTCCAAAGTGTTTCACAACAAAGATTCCGGAGAAGCATCTGTCCTTTTTTTATTGAATTTTTAGCAACAACAAAGTGTAATACAAAAGAAAGAAGCTCCAGCTGATTTCTTAAATTAGCATAATGAACTGAATGAACAGGCCGTTTCCTGTCTGAAGGAACAATTAAAAAAGGATAAATGGAGAGAAAATGGAAAAAAGCTAGAAAAGTAGAAGAATATTTGGTTTGTTGAAGAATACAGACGCTTGATATTTAAGATAAGTGAAAGGTAAAGAAGTACAAGGTATTACTGTGGGATAATAGCCCAACCCTGCATAGCAAGAAGAGACTATAAAAGTTTAAATATTCAAAAAGAAACATGTTTTCCATGCTAAATGTTGGAAAACTATGCCTAATGTGGATGCCTCTGAAAATGATAAAAAATGTTGGACCCTCTGCCAATATGGGACGAGTAAGGAGTTGGGAAAGCTGCAATGTTTAGTTGAAGAACAAACGTGGCTTGCATACCTTGAGGAAACCACTACTTAATTTGTGAGAGAAAGAGTGCTCTGCTCTGGAGCCGGTGCAATTAAACATCAGTAAGCCAAATACCAAGGCTGATAGTCTTTAATCCACTACCACACATTCCCCCGCCCCTTTTTCTCACACTTCTGTGTTCCTGCTTTCTCCCTGTGTAGTTTTGCAGTCTTTCTCTTTTCAGTTTTTCCAACTGCATTTTTCCTCTCTTGTACTCAGTAAATATCTGAGGAGGAAAAATTAGCGTTGAGCTTCAAAAATAAGTGCGGGTGACCCCCACCAGTAACCACCGGATCAAATTAAGCAGTGCAGGAAAATTACTTCAATGGGTTCTCTGACACACTGCGTGTTAAACCCTTTTCAGTGAAAGAGGAGATAAGCACACGGTTTTCCATGGTGGTTAAAAAGGAGCCATCTACAGCTTTAAAATTAATGAGAGTGGATGGTTCTGACAATCTACCAGCAATTATAACTAAAACAAATGTAGATTTGTGGACTGGCAGTTCGAACTGGAATTTCAAAGAATATTTTAAAAGGGAAGATTCCTGGATAGTTGAACTGATACTGCTCTCTCACCTGTGCATAGGTATACAGCCCTCTTCTGCTGCCCCAATGCCAAGGAGGTGGGCTTGGGTTGTGATGTTGATTGAGGGGGGATGTTACACATGCATAAAAAATCATCTTCTTGAATGGCTCGGGCCTGAATAGCATGGTCAAGCATTATAAGGTGCTGACATATTTAAAACGGAGGGGAGCCCATGTGGCGCTATTGCGGGAAGCCCACTTGAATGCTTAGCGATGGGGGGGCTAGGGGGTTTACACCACATACTCAACCTTTGCAATGGGGACTTTAATATGTGTAAACCTGATGTCCCATTTCAACTTACCAGTTCCGCGACAGACATGAAAGGGTGTTACACTGTCCTAGTGGGCTGGTTAGATGGTCAGGATATCACCTTTGTTAATGTCTATGCACCAATGTTGAGCAATTTATGTTTTTTTGACAAGTTTCCCCACGAGTTGGCCGCTTTGTTGCAGCAGGCACTTATTATTGGTGGCAATTTTAGCTGTGTAGCCAACACTGACTTAGATCGCTCTCACCCCCCACTCCAGGACTCACCTACCGTCCATTTGGCCAAGAAATTCACCACTTGACAATGAGACTGGGGTCTGGTGGCTGATTGGCGTCATCCTCACCCACAGGACCGGGTTTACACCTTCCACTGCATGCACTCCATGTGCGCCTCAAAACCTTTTTATGCTCACCTGACGTAATTGGGGCTGTCACATCTATTGAATACTTGGCCTGGACTATGTCCAACCATAATGCCCTGTTGTTGCTGATAAAATGGGTTGGGATGTCCACCTGTAATCTCATTTTCTAGTTTGCGCCTGAAGGCAGCTAACCTTGAGGACCCTGCATTCCATGAGACAATTAGGGAGGGAATCCAGCATTATTTTGTTGAGATCGCCTGCTCTCTTTCTACTCCACTTGTGGAATGGGAAATCTTCAAAGTTGTAATTCGAGGACAATGCCTGTCAGAATCTGTGAGTGTATGGAGGACCCTACTGAGGGACACTGTCACGCATGAATGGACCCTTAGGGATCTTCAGCGCCTGCGACCAGAGAGACGGGACTTACAACAGACAGTGCTGGAGACAAAAGAGATGGTATTAGAACATGTGGAGCATCTCCGCTGCTTCTACCTTAAAGCCCGTGGGGCAGATTTACAAGCCCCTTGCGACACATTTATGCTGCCGTTGCTTCACTTCTGTGATGCAGCGGCGGCGTAAGCCATGCGCCACGTTGCGACCTATTTAGAACGTGACGCATCTAGGGAGATGCGTCACGTTGTAAAGCGCTGCGCCACATTAAACCTGCGTCAGGTTTAATGTATGCAGGGTGGGCGTTCCATCGCAAGGAAGCCCCGTAAAAGTGACGCAGTGAAATCTACAAGATGTCTCTGAGTCACTTTTACGTCCATGCTGAGCCAAAACCCTGCGCCTGCTTGAAGCAGGCGTAAGGAGTGATGCAGCATGTTAGGCATAGGGTGCCCCTGAGAATTGCTGGAGTTGTGTTGCGCTTACGACACGACTCCAACAATGCGCCGCCCTTACGCCATCAGATGCAACATGCATCTGTCTATCCCTGCGCCACGGTGCACCACATTGTAAATGCGACGCATCTGTGTTGGCTCAAGGGCAGAATTGCGTGTCGCATCATTACTTGTGTATCCCTGCTGAAATGCAGGGATGCGCCAGTCCTTGTAAATCTGCCCCTACATGTTTAGGGTGCATGCTGAAGGCGACAGGTCTGGTCCCTTGTTCGCTTAGTTGACTAACCCCTCTTGATGCGGTTCACAGACTCTGGAGGTGGTGACACCAGACGGTGCCCACATGTGCACACAGGGGGAGATAAACCAATCCTTTGTTGACTTTTACTCCAGATTGTATGTGGTCAGGGATACACCACATGACTACAACATTCATGAATGGTTAACTGATCTACCACCTGGTGGGTTGACACCAGAGGTGATGGAAGTGCTAGGGGAAGGTGTTTCAGAAGAGGAAATCCAGACTGAGGTTCAACGAACGGCCAGTGGGAAAGTTCCAGGACAGATGGCCTCCTAGCTGTTTTTATGCTGCTTGACCTCCTTGTCCCCAACTTGACGGCCTTATACCAACTGGCACTCCCAGCTAAGGTGTTGTCCTCCACTTTGCTGGAAGCTCTTATTATCCCACTGTGCTCAAGCCAGGGAAAACGGCTACTGATTTTGCTGTGTACAGGCCTCTGTCATTGTTGAACGTTGACTATAAACTCTTCAGGTGGGTGCTGCCGCAATGTTTGCTCCTCCATATAACTGGTATAATTCATACCCACCAGTTGGCGTCTATCCCAGCCTATTGTATGGCTCTCAATATCAGGCGCCTACTAGCGATCTTGGATGATGGTCCACAGCTAACAGAATAGGCTGGATGCATGTTTGTGGATATCGAGAAAGCATTCTATAGTCTGGGCTTAGGCTTTCTCCGTACCGTCATGCTCTGGGTGGGATTGGGCCGCCGCCTTGTAAACTGGACATTTTTGTATTATGCAGGCCATGTGGCAAGGATCTGTACTGGACTCACAAAATTGGGGCAATGGATTGTGAGGTAAGGCACTCCTCAGGGATGCCCGTTGTCCCCACTGCTTTTTACCCTTGTTGTAGAGCCAGTAGTGTGCCGGCATTCAGATCCATGGGGTTTCCTATTGTATTTCCCTCTTTGTGGATGACATGGTGCTTTGCCTGTGTAACATGCACATGGAGACTGAGAAGGTGGCACGTTTCCTCATGGACTTTGGGGTGGCCTCTGTCCTCCGCGTAAATTGGCTTAAGGCCACCCTATACAAGATTTGTGGAGACAGGGAGGACCCCCTGGACTTGGGTGGAAGTGGTGAGAGTCGACCATGGCACAATATCTTGGGATCCAGATTTACCAAACTCTGTCTGACCTCTTAGAGGTCAACCAAGAGGCAGCAGTGAACGCTTTGCAGATGGGTGTTGGGATTTGGAAGACCTTGCCCCTCTTAGTGGTGGACCATAGAGCTGTGATGGCTCTGCCTTGCCTGTTGCATTATTTCATGGTACTCCTGCTGGTGATACTGCATGCTACGTTTCAGGAGCTAAACTCCATCCTAATTGATCTCATATTGAATACGGGACAGCAGCGGGTTGCTCTGACTAAACTGCAGCGCGTGACCACTGATGGTAGGATGAATGCCCCTTGATTTGTATTCTTACTATTACTATTTGGCAGCGCAACTACAGTGGTGTACGGGCTGGTCCTTGGGGAGGAATACACTAGGAATTATGAGATTGTCAGAGCCCCCTGGCTTGACACAGCTGTGGGCCCTTGTGCTGGAGTAGAAGAGGGACACCTGCAGGTTTGAGAGGCGGCAGCTCTGGAGACGGTGGGCACCCTATACGCAGTAGTGTGCTGCAGTCATTTTTCAGATTTATGTGTGGACTTTGACCTCCTGGCAAGGCAATTCCTGCTATATGGTACCCTTGCTGTGGCATTGCATACGGTCTGGGGGGGTGGTGAAGTACAGAGCCCCAGCCACTCCATAGCTGTAATTTCTTGTGCAACGCCACTAATACCCCCCAACTGGTCTCAGGATTGTACAATGTGCTGATAGAAGATGCCTCCTCCTCCCTCACGGTACTATGTGGCTGCTGGGAAGCAGACCTAGGGCCCCCATGATGGATGGGGACTGAACTAAGGTGTGGGATGTTGCGCCAAGAATTTCTTGTTCATACATGTGCACATTTTACATCAAGCATACCTTACACCCCTGAAACTTAGCGTCTATTTTCCACTGGCTCCATCTGATTGTCTGCACTGTCATGTTGCCACTTGAGATCTTCTCCACGTGTTCTGGGGTTGTCCTCGCTTCACCCCTTATTGCACTGAGGTCATGCACCTCCTTGGGGAGGTGAGAGGCTATGCCCTGAACCCCAAGCCCCAGTTCTGTCTCATGCGCCTTTACAGTCGACCTGCTAACTAGCGGACTAGCTTTACCTTGAGTGATTGTATTTAGAGATCCCATGACATGTTATTTTGAGCATTGATTTTCCTTGTTTTGCTATAGTGGATAATCTGGATTGCATTTTTTTGCACTGGATGGTCAGACCTGAACTACTGATTTTATTTAATTGCCAATGCAAAGGTTGTTCTATTGAATGTCTATGACAATACAAATCTGTTAAAAAAAGAGGTATCTGAATTGTAAAATACTGACTCTTTAAAGGAAATCCTGGCAAAATAGTGAGGCATTCCCATATATAGATGCCATTCCAACATGAGCTATACGTTTTCAATGTTTAAATTTGTCATCCCAGTTTTAATGTGTTCTGCTGCAAGAAGTGTAATTGTTGTTGTTGTTGTATATGCTTTATTTCGAAAACTAGTGTCATAAAAGTTATAGAAAATATTGTAAAAAAAAAAGAATACAGAATAAACGTGTGATACAGCAACATGATAAAAGTGGTATACACAGGCAATCCATAAGAGTACACTATTGCACCCTCAATGGGTAATGTTTTTGCTGGAAACATAAATAGGTTGCAATAAAAGTGATAAAAAGATAGCAGCATAGCAATCCTTCCTAAAATGGGCCTGGTAATGGGCCCAAAATGGAGCCCCAATGCACACCTATAAAAGTAGATTGAGCCCATATTAGAGTGATAACAGGGAGAATCAAATGTAAAGTGCATGTGCATAAGCTGCGATCTCAGTGGATAGCTAAATGGCCTTCGTTCGCTGCAACACATTCGTCTCAGCTTCAGGCGGTGCGGTGTTAGGCCTCTCTTGGCAAAGCCTTTTGTCTAATTATGCATTAGTGATAAATTTGGCCACCCCACACGCAAAAAGCGGTCCAGAATCCGACCTGAGGATGCGCAGGGCAACCCGAAGATCATGCGTGCCCAGTTGTTGGCATAATGGTTTTAACCACTTAGACCTCGGAGAGTTGTATTTAAAGACAGTAATGGGGATTGCACTTCATGGGCTATATTACAGAAGTGCCCTGGGAGCGCAACGGGTGTGTGAGCCCGCTTTGTATGCCCCCAAGGCACTTCGGTTTACAGAAGGGGCCGCAGACGCTTGTGCGACCCTTTCTATAATACTGATAGCTTTGGTGCACATGTAGAGCCAGTGCTCTCTCAAGAGGGCATCTCCTCATTTGCATTGGGGTGTGGCTTCATGCAAATAGGAAATTTAGTTTTCTTTGTTCCTGCACCATATTAAGGACGTGAGCGCAAAGGCAAAGAAGCTGTCAGCAGTTGCACTGACTGTGCTACAAAAAGGTGGCGCACTGTCAGTGTTTCCCATTAGGGTAGCCCTCTGGAAAGGACAAATGGGGTCCAATAAATCCCCTGCTATCCCCCTGCAAGGGGGTTCAGTCCCTCACTGCACTCACCTGCAAGGGGATATGTGTCCCCTCTCTAAAGTGCAGGCGAGGGCCACCTGCATGGTGACATACAGAGCAGATGATCAAAGCAGACACTCAGTTCACCGAATGCACTGCCCCCAGGACAGCCTCGAGTTCATGACTACCATTAAGACAGCATATTCATTGTAATCCAGCACACTGTTCGTTTTTCCTACTGGTGAACCTGTTTAAAGGTGCACTGTGACACAAACATGAACATATATATACATCTGATATATAATATAGGCTGTGGTTTGAATTTTGATTAGATTGTTTATGGTTTTTAGCAGCTTGTAAAGCATTACTAAGGCAAGTAATGAAATAAGAAATTTTAGATCATAGACAATGGTCTGTGTTCTTACAAGATATGAGGTACCTAGATGTAATATGCGCTCTAAAGAGATATCTAATTTTTAAACTGCTTCAATTGACTGGTCCTCTAAGCTATTAACTCAATGACTCAATGGGGATAACCTTGCAAAAAGTTCCAGGTCCAATAATGTGTAATAGGGAGATAATAATTTTTTAGATAATGTGATACTGTTCAATCTTAATGTTTATTTATCTTTGCATGTAAATTGGAAGCTTCTAAAGACTATGGGCCTGATTTATATGTCTATGTCTAGGTATGGTTATTTGTAGAGAGCGCTGTTAGTCCCAAGAGTGTCCTGGCGCTAAAGGTTGAAAAGAGAGCAGTGGGGAGGAGGAAATTATTAACAAGAATAAAGCCAGGTTTTCAATTTCTTTCGAAACAGAGGAGTTGATTCAATGTTTCTTAAGTGGAAGGGCATTTTGTTCCAGAGGACAACACCAAGGTAAGAGAGAGCCCTGCCCCGAGTCCTCGACTTTCTAACTTGGGGCATGTTTGCTAGCAGCAGGTCAGATGAACGGAGAGTCCTACGTGGGGTATAGAATGCGATTTTCTGTTTGAGGTACTCTTGTCCGGTCCCATACAGGGCTTTCTGGGTAATGAGTAAAGTCTTAAAAATTACTCTTTTCCTTACTGGGAGCTAATGAAGGCTCTTCAGAAGGTGGGACACATGTGCATTCAGGGGAAGCTCAAAGATGGTGCGGGCAGCTACATTCTGGACAAGCGGAAGTCTGTCCAGCAAATAGCTAGGCATGCCCAGATAAAGACCGTTCCCGTAGTCCAACCAGGATATGATCAGAGCTTGGGTCACCTGTTGTCTAGCCACTCTTGATAGAAAAAATAAAAATTTCCGTGAGAGACATAACTGGTAAAACAGGTGCTCACCACCGCATTGACTTGGGTGCAGAAAAGCAGTTGACTGTCCATTAAGAACCCCAGATTTGTCACTGCTGCGTTGTTCCTCAGAAGGCAATATCTCGATGGAGACCGCTTCTGGCACAGAGAAAGATTTTACAATTTAAAAAAATTCTTTTGAATGATTACCTGCCTTTAAAATTTTGTCCTCAAAGTAGGATTTTTTAGCTAGCTTAATCTCTTTGTGGTAGCATCTAACCAAAGATTTATGGTCAATTTTGGCCACTGGACAGTAGTTCATCCTCCATACTCTCTCTTTCTGTTTGCATGCTAATTTAGATGCTTTCAGTGACAATGTGAACCATGGGCTAGGCACTTTGGATCGCTGCTGTTGAATACTATATTCCGGGGCCATCGCCAGACAGGTGGACTCAATCCAACCTTCAATTCGGTCCACATCCTCGCTAATTGTGCCAGTTAAACAGGTTCTAGAGGCATTAAGCATGTCATTAAGTGCATTGGATTTGATTTTACTAAGGGCCCTAACTGTGCGGGGAAAGATGCTCTCCTTGAGGGGGATGCTACAAAGATTAGGCCATATAAACCTGAGCATGTAATGGTCAGACCAGACCCGAGGAAAAGGCGGGTCAGCATTGAGGGAAGTTGAAGTAAAAATGTGGTCAAGTGTGTGCCCGGCCACATGAGATTTATATTTCGGCGAAATAGAATTCCCACAGGATATTATGGGATTCATGTTTTGGCAGTTGGGCTATCTGTCACCCTTGTGATGGAGTAACCCGTCAGTCGAAGTCTAAATCAGGACCTAAGGTCTAAAGTATACATGCTTGTAGACTGACCAAATTACAATATGAGTTATGGCATGCTGCCCTTTAAAAATGAACACATTTAAACACAAATAAGTTACCTTCAGTGCAAGGGATTCCAATGTAATGTGTACTTTGTTGAGACCAAAAACATTTTTCGTTTAGTCAACGTTTTTTTTTTTAGATTGACCAGTGCCATGCAGTTTCCCAACCAATAAAGTTTTGTAAAAACCATGCCAAAACAAAACAAGAATTGCCAAGAGCATGGCAGACAATGCCAGCAGGGCTGGTCTGGGAACCGGAACCGGCCCTGGCAAGCTGCTCGGCCGGCCCCCTTGTGGGGCAGGAGGGGTGCAGTTGAGCTATTTGCTGGGGCCGGTGTTGGCCAATTTTGTTACAGGGGCCAATACTACCGGCCCCTGGTAACAAAAACGTCCCCCCAGGGGCCCAAAACTGACCCCCACCCTGGCGGCCCGCTGAGAAAACGCCCGGTGGCCGCTATGGCCGGTCCGGCTCTAAACGCCAGACCTACTGGCTTTGACAATGCTTGTTATATTAGGCACAGGGAGGTTTAGTGATTTTTCGTAGTCACAGGATGTTAAGTCACGGAGGGGATTCGATCCTGGTTCCCTAAGTTAAAGGGCACCAGCTCTGGTCGCAGGACTACATCTCCTCCAAAGAAACTTACCAGAACCAATACTTCTTTCACTGATTTGAACAATTTTAATAAACACAATTTCTGCAACAATAAACAATTCAGTTTGCATTGTCTTTCGTGTTTATGGTGAGCATTACATTAATTCTAAAGCCAGCAAGGTTACATTAAAATACCATAAAATTGGGTCAAATCGGCTCCTGATATTTTACAGCGCTTACAGCGCCGCAAGAAGTGTTGTCCCTGTGCGCGGTTGTGACATTTTTCCTATCACTTGAAACCCGGCATTGCAAGCTGTCGGCAGCAAGGCGATGACCGAGGACATGGAACATAAATATTCATCAAGATACCCACAAACAGCAGGCAACACATCACAATATCCCGCAAATGGATCACCTCCTCCTAAATTGCTGTGACAGGGACATGAGTGGATCATCCTACGCGAAAATCGCCAGACGTCGCACTGACAGAAAAATAATCAGGAATCAGAGTG
The DNA here is from genome assembly GCF_964204655.1 of Triturus cristatus. Lineage (NCBI taxonomy): Eukaryota > Metazoa > Chordata > Amphibia > Caudata > Salamandridae > Triturus > Triturus cristatus. The sequence goes on along the minus strand of NC_140589.1, from coordinate 830,469,510 downwards.
AAACAGGCGTCATTTGTGAAAGGGAGTCTGCCATTCATATTCTGGTGGGGCCAGGATAGTAATATTTCTGGATCTCAATAATGACAGTTTCCTGACACAGATCGAAAAGTTCATTAGAATGAACATTTGCCTGGATTTCTCCAGCTCCGCAGCGAAGGTATATGGGATAATCCAGTTTGGAGAATCACGCCAACAAATGTAAGACCAGATTTACAAAAAGCATTGCCCTTGCGTCACTCAAGGTGACACATAGCAGCACAAGCCCTTTAGTGGGATTTACTAGGCAACACAAAGCCAACCTTGCCTGGTTTAGTAAGCCAGAGAAATACAAGGCAGTACACATCGTTGCCTTGCTTTACTATGGAAGGAGTTCCATGGGCAGAGAATGGGTGTTCCCATGCATCCACAAATGGATTTTGGCGCATTCCCAGATTTACAAAGTCTTGTAAACCTGGGAATGTGTCTAAATGGTGCGTCTTCCCAACAGAGGAGTAACAAGGAGAAATATCTTTATTTCTCCTTGTTACGTCCTCTTTGTTTGCGTGTTGCATTCTGCAGCACAGATACAAAGAGGAATATCACTCTAAGGATTGTTTTTGTGAAGAAGGAATGCATTCCTGCACAAAAACAACCCTACCTGTAATGCAGGCACCCTTGCACCCTGATGCAGGGATGCCTGCATTGGCGCTAGGCAGCCCACAGGTGCATATTTATCAAGAGTTATGCGTCGCCTTTGCACCACTCAAGGGGGTGTAGGGTGGCACAAACCTATACTGTGCTTTATCAAGCGATGCAAGGCCACCTTGCGTACCCCGGTTACTCTGCCCCAGGGAGACATTCTATGGTTGGAGAGAGGGTGTCCCCACGCATTCAACTAGGGATTGTTGAAGCATACCCTGATTTACCAATACTAGTGGACCTGGGAAAGCGTCAGAATGCCACGCCTTCCCAGGGTAGGCGTAGCGGGGAGAAATATTTTTTTTCTCTTCTTTCTTTTCCCCTAAGTGTGCTGCAGAATGCACCACATGTAGAAAGAGGAAAACACCTCAAAGGATTTTTTTTTAGCAGGAAGGCGCCCCTTCCTGCACAAAACAGGCCTGCTTGTAACACAGGCATCTTGCATCAGGGTACAAGGGTGCCTTTGTTGGCGCAAGGCAGCAGTTTGTGCACCAGAGCAGCCAGAGAGACATAATGAACCATATCTTGATAGATGTTGTCCGTTTCTGCCCTCTTAAATTCACACAGAGCAGTGTAGCAAGGTGTTTTGCTGTGTTGCGTTACATGAAATAATGGTAAATATGGCTCAGTGTGCCAGTACAGGGAGAAAACAGGAATGCACCATATCTTAGTAGATATTCCCCTCTCACGCACTGCAGCACAGCAAGTTGTCTTGCTGCTTTGTAAGACATTTTAGTAATTCTGTGCTTCAGTCGCTTTTTGGCTCCAATAGCAAGATGGGATGCCATGGTAAACCATCACGACAGAATTTTTTTTTAGAAAAAATGGCGGTACCCAGAGCTATTTGCTCATCACAAAGTGAACACCGATCAAGATACAAATACAATTTTTAGGTCTGAAAGATTTTGTTTTAAGTTTACAGTTGTGTGAAGCTGCAAAGTATGGCACCTGACAACTTTGTCTTTGGGTTGTAAGCTTAACCAGCATGATGTACGAAAAAGTGAAACTTGAAAAGCTAAGAAAAGTGCAGCTTTAGTGACCTGTTGCTCCAGCAGGAAATGTTTTCTGCTGCAACAAAGAGATGCAAAGGTCCCTAGCTGGACTTGGCACTGCACGAAGGAAGTCTTCCGTCACATGCTGCTGACCACATCCGTGCATTGTCCATAACTGCCCCACCTCTCTTAGTTAGTCTAGCTGCCTATGCAGTTTCATGGCATCTGTTATGAGCCCCAAACAGGGTCTGATACTACTATTAAAGCTGCAACAAGTTTTCCTGCAGTACTCCAGCCCCTGAATGGGGCCACTTCTACTATTGCTGCAGCAAGTGCAGTACAGTGGCGTAATGAAACTAGAGGGTCGGCCTCATGCAATGTACATGCAGGGGCCCCCAACGCTCCAGACCCAGCCCGGTGCTCTCAGGCCAGCGACCTGCTGTGCCGGATGGGGGCCCTCAACACCGCGGGGGCTGATAGGGCTTTTGTTACAGCACTGGTGCAGTGGTTCTGGCCCGTGAGACCCGAGGGACCCACTGAACACTAATTCAATTATTGCTTATGTTTTAATTCAAGCAAATGACAGAGGTCCCATTTCCCTCCTTGCCTTGTCCATGACACACTGGCTATATTTCTGCCCCTGTAACGGTACTGACGCTAGCGGCATCCCGGCAGCAAAATTGCTGCCACTGCTACCTCCTCACCTAGATGTTCCTGGCTGCCCAAGGCTCCCATGACCTCACGCTGATGGATATGCAAAGGAAGCAGTGGATCCTTACGGGTTAGTTCAGGCAAATCAATTCTCACTTTAATGGACAACATGTCAGAGGTAATTTCAGGAATCCTATGAGTAAATGTTTACATTATCTAAATATGACACTTATAGGAATATTGCACTGTACATGGCAGGTGCTACATCAACAAAAGGTGTGGTGACGTGTATCAAACGTGCATTGAAAACCTTCAGTGAAGGTGTCAAAAACTAAAAGCATGAATAACAAATAGAATGAATATTATAATAGATCAAGAGACATGGGATAATCCTAATGCTGTGTCTTATGGGTCAACGTTAAGGAGACAAAAGGAAGTCAAACTCAAGAACAATTACAGTGTTTCAACCCAAAGGGTGACTTGTAGAGGGTAATCATCAGGATTATGTCATTGACATGTGGGAGAAGCAAAACTTACTTTTGCTTTAATTGTGATTTGTATTGTTCAATGTTGTTAGACATTAAAGATTACAGCAAAAATTATTAAAATAGACATATTTTTTTCTGTTTGATTGAAATGAATATACAGTGTTCCTCAGAGCAAATACAATGGTTGTTCTTTTAACCTCTACAAATGAAATATATATTGTTCATTGCAGATCCTTCTTGACTTAGCACTATACTAAAACTCTTTGCCTTCTGCAATCCAAACCATCGAGTAGGTCTTAACTTGTGAAACAATTCAAAGCAAGCCCTGCGGTCAATGCTCAGAAACAAAAGTAAGCGACTAAGTACCTCAATCAGCACAAAGTCATAATACCGCCAAATTTAAAACCTTGTCACTATTGATACCAGTAGTGCAGCTCAAACCTCAGTAACTCAGTTACAATCTGCACCAATACCACCAATGTATATCTTAATTGAGGCAATGTCAGTGTAACATCACCTTTGTAAGCCTTGGCATCAAGATCACTAACAGTTCCAGAACTAGGCATGTCACCAGCTCTCAGATTCATTTAATATTCCCAATTTTCAAAAATCAGTTCTTGTCCACTAGTGTCAGCATCATGATGTGCTCCACAGTTTCTGAGTGTCATGTCCCAAATGTTCAGAACCATGCCACCAATTTCAGAATCATGTCCTGCTTCTAAATTTCAAATGCCATGTCATCCTCTTCATTAATGATGACGTGTTTCATAATCTTTTAAGTAAACAGGTGATACTTGCAATTTTCAGAATAATTACATTTTTTATTTGTGACATCACCAAATTGTTGAGTCAATGAACATGCCCCAAACAGGTGATCATTGCATTCCTCCAGATTCCTGACTCGTGGCATGCTTATCAGTTTCTTAATACAAATATGTCCTTAGTTTAATGAACATGGCTCCTCACTGGTTCCAGAATAGTGATATCGAACTGTTTCATGCACAGTGCATGTCTCTCATGAACAGAATCAATCCCATGTTCATGAATAGGGTATGTCCCTCAATTACATAATGTGTATCTCGAGTTTCATGATTACCATATATTCCTCTGTCACAGATCTTCTCCTCCCGTACAAGATATTCCCTGTAAGCCAAGGTAAAGGTCCAGTAATTGACTATTCTCAAACCAAATACATCAGCCCTTATTGTCCCATACACCCCCTCGCTATTTCTCATACAAAAACTTCCCATGCATGTACATACATTCCCCCATCTCCACTCCTGTCAGGATTCAGTTGTGCTATTGTTAGTGATGTGGTTGGCCAAGAGACTGACTGGCAGAAGGAAGGTATTGTGGCAAAATTCTGGCTCACCAGAGACTCTTGGTCGTTTCAGGGATGATTGAGCTAAAAGAAAAACACTCTGGTTGTTTCCCACAGTTGAGCTTTTTGCCCAGCATACACGAGAATCTGTCCAGCCAAGTAGTCCTTCTCATTTGAGATCTCCAGAATGGTCCTGATGTCTACCAGCAGGATTAGTACTCCAGGAACAGCAGCCCTGCAAAGGAAAGACACACGTTAGAGGTGCTGCAGAAATCAAGTGCTCAGAACTAACTGAATAGAAACACACAAGTTACACCTCAGCATACAAGCACTAAAAAAAGAGAAAACCTCTCTAGCCATTGTGTATTGCATGCTTTCTGCAGCTAACAATGAAGTAACAAACCATCACAGACTAAAGACAAATTGACCATAGTGCAAGCAAGGTATTGCACAGCACATTCCAAAGCATCAACCTAGAAAAGACTAGCTACCACATTGCATGTCAAGCATCATGGAAGGACTCAGAGAGAACACCAAAATCACTACTTACTTAATATGGTTAAGAACTACAACAATCAGCTGGCAAACACAACAGCAAAACACATTACTAGAGAAGAAAGTTATGAATGGAGATGAAGAAGGGGTAGAGGACATTTCTGCAACAATATCTAACAGTTCTATTTTTGTACATTGTTTGATTTCAAGAGATCCTCTGGTTCACAGCTTTTGATACCATGTAAGATGATACACTTGGAACAAGTAGGCATCCAAGGACCAGCTAAACATAGGCTGCAATCCTTTCTATTGAATTTATCACAGGCGGTACATCTCCCTCTATTGAGATCCCCCTACAAGGCTTTGAGACACGCTGTTCCTCTGGGTTTGGCTAACACTGTTCAACATATCCATATGGCTTTCCTGGCGGAAATTGTGAAATCTTGGAGCCTAAAAGTGGTGCTATATAGTAATGACACCCAATTAATGCTCTCCTTTCAGCAGGCTACACATAACATCTTAGAAAGTGTTCAAGGATGTCTCAAAGCAGTGGCAATTTGTATACATCATAGCTGCTTAAAATTGAACTGAGAGAATCATGATTTTCTGTTCCTAGGATATCATAGATCAACGGAGGTATTTCATTGGTGGTCCAAGGAATTGGGTGAACCATGCACTTTAGTCTCTACAATAAGAAACCTGGGTATCATATCATATTTCATAGGAAGCTATCTTTTAGATCTCAGATCCGATCAATCTCAGTTTCTTACGGTGCTTTATTAAAATGCTTTAAAAAGTTCACAAATTACTCCCACACTCAATAAACAATACTGCATTTGCTGGGAACAATTACATTTGATTATTTGAATGCACTTTATCTTGGATTACCAGTGAACCTTATCTGCAGACTGCAATTGGTTCAAAACACAGTTGCAAGGATGGTTCTGAATCTCCCATGATGCAGTCCATCTCCCCTCACTTAGAGATTCTGCACTGGTTTCCAGTGGTGAAACAAATGGAGAATTTATAAGAGAGGGTGGTAGTGTTCCCAAATGGGAAAGCACCTGCATATCAATATAAGAATAAGTACAACAGGAAAAGTCAACGGCGTGAAACAATAAACTAGAAAGTTGTTATGTATATAGCGGGGTGCTTGGCTAGCTGAAAGCACCCACCACCCAAGAGTACTTATTGGGCAGATATAGAAAACAACCTGCCAATTAGAAATAAAAAACACAAGCTAATGCAGCACATCCACAAATCATGTAAGAAGGTCCAGCTGAATGACCAGTAAGGGGGACCTTTCGTCATTCAAAGTCAAATAAGCATTTTCACACATCAAAAAGTCCTATATTGCAGTCCAAGATCCAACAAAATGTGATGAAGAGTCCACGAGATGTCAGTAGAAGATGTTCTTTTTATTTCTTAGCGAAATCAATATCCAAGCTAGAGCACAGCCAACACGTGTTTCGTCAGTACTTGTCAGTACTATAGACTTTCTCAAGGCTATCGATTAAAAGTATTAATGATGGAGTCCAATGACAAGTTTAGAAAACTAAGTACATATAAAGTTGAAAGTCCACACCATGTAAATGGCTAAAGTCAGGGTAATATTCCACGTCGAACTATTACGTGACCAAAAATAGGGTCAAAAAGGTATACAACACGATAATGATGCATCCATATCATTAACTATTATAAGGCGTCCTCAAAGTCACCGGGCATGATAACGCTCACCGGTGAGTTGGCACCTCTGGCCTCAGGGCCAGAGATGCCAACTTTGGAGCTGGGGAACCAGGTTCGAGCCTCTGTGTGGACTCAGCATCCTGTGATTTTGTGAAAATCACTTACTCTCCCCGCGCCTACCATAACTGGTGCTTTTGTAAAGCGCTCCAATATCTTCGGGTCAAGCTCGCACTACATAAATCTGCAAAAAAATATGTATTATCTGGGGAAGATAACCTGATCTAGGATATTAGAGGTTGGGGAACTCCACAGGGTTCAAAGAAATCTAAAATGCCTTCTATAATTGGATCATTTGTGGCATACAGAAGGAGAATAAATTAGGATGAGATAAGAGTTTAAATGTAATGAGTAGTGCTGAGTGCTCTGTGGTTTGAATGGTGTGGTTCTGGCTGTCGATAGCTGAGTGAACTATCCAAGGCACTCACATTAAAATGATGCAAAATAAAAACTACACCTTATTTAAATTATATGCACACTCCACCGTCGTTGGTAGCTAATTGTACATGTGTCTGTTTAGAGCATTTAAGGCCAGAATAATGAATAAAATCCCTAAGCCCTGACCTAAAGATAGGGAATTCAAACCTGGCACGTGACATCCCACTCTTGAAGGGAAACACAATCGAACCAAGATGGGCTGAAATAAAAAGAATACTAGGTAAAATGCTACAAAGTCTGACTAAATCTCTAAAAAGGGAGCTCTAACATATAGACTAATAAACATATAATATGATTTTACCTGAGTATGAGCCACTAAACCCAGTGCTGAGGCGGAAACTAATGCAGCCAATAATCAGGAGAACCTCTCAAGGCATTAAACCCAGTATACAAACACATCTCATCCAGTAGCCAGGGGCGGCTCCTCCATGTGGGCGGAGGAGCGTCGCCCCACTGCTTTCTTGCAGTGCGAGAAGCAGAAACATAAAATGGTATTATGAATACCATTTTATGTTTCTGCTTCTCGCACTGTGAGAAAGCAGAAATAAGGGTTTGGTTGGGGGCGGTCATGCTGCTGGGCAGGGGAGGAGTGGCTTGCCCACTGTTGTGGGCGCTGACTGTTTGGTCAGCCAAACAAGTCATTCGCACTCTCCCCCCATAGACGCCTGTGCGGTCCGCGTCCCAGCCAATCACAACACTGTCATAGCAGCATTGTGATTGGCTTAGGGGAGGAGAGGGAGGCTGCCTGCTTCCTGGGATGCAGAGCAGAGAGCGAGGGAGGCGCAATACGGGACCGGAGGCAAAGGTAAGTTTTACTTTTTTTTAAAAAAGTTAACCCTCACCTCCCATTCAACTCCCCACCTCACACCCGCAAATCATGCCGGCCGCGACAGGCATTAGTCACCTTGCCCAAAGTCTTTCTCTTCTAAAGAAGTAATCCTCTCACAGTCAGACCTCTAAATACAATCTCTTCAGATTAAAAGCATGCATGCAATGCATTAAAAGCAGGGATTGGGGGACATCATTCAGTAACGCTTTAAATCTAATGAGCCATTGGGTAAAAAGGAGGGGTACAGATATGGGGCTATGCTAATTACCTGAGCCACCTGAGGCCCTCAGTGTATCATAATTCAGGAAACAAGGAGGAGTAAATGCACCCCCACCAGGTCAAATGCTCCCTCCAGACATACCCCAGATGACATTAATGGCCATATTTATCACAATATCATGCAGCACAGCAAGTCAGTTTGTTGTGCTGCGTGATAGGGAAAGGGCAGGAATGTACCATAACTAATATTGTTACTGTGCATTTCTGCCTTTTCCCAGCACTGGGGCACAGCGTGCTGCCTAGCGCCAACACTAGGATTCTTGCAACACGGTGCAACATGGTGCAAGGATGACTGCATTTTTAGCAGGATTATTTTTGTGCAAGAAGGCAAAATGTGGTCGACATGTTTCGCGCCCCACTGGTCCAAAACGGATCCGTGGCGCTTCCTCAGGACCGACTAAAGGTTGTGAACTGTGAATGTGAACTGGGGGGTACTACCCACAGTCTGTATCCGGGCGTGCAGGTAAAAATGGCCCTGCTCTCTGTGTCAGAGTAAAGGTCGCTCCTGGATAAAGGCCTAAAAATGGGGAGAATGATGCTCCATAGACTAGGGGACAAGCGTACACACCTTCATGTGAGTTTAGCTCCGGCGTGGCCTCTTATACACCTACTCCAGCCGTCCCCCTATTTGTAAGCACCATGTTGTTTTAGCCAACATCAGCAAACTTTTTTTGCTTTAAAAAAACAAACTCCCAACATGTCTATTTGTTTTCTAAAACACAAGCAAAAGCCCTTATGTGCAGGGATTTTACTCCCAGCATGATGGAGTTAATTATATGATATCCCTGCACTTGACTGCCATATAATGGTGGTCTCAGACAGGAACCTCCACTGTATGACAATCAAACTTTTAACTGATATGTTGAGCATCTAGGGCCCTGGTATCCTGAACTGTGCTCGATTTGATTCATTTAACGGTTGGCATTATGGTATTTTGTATTCTTTTTATAACCTTTTTATACATTTATACATTCCGGTCGGACAGCGGCACTACTGTTATTAGATCTTAGTGCCGCCTTCGACACGGTCTCGCACGGGATTCTGATTCGGCGTCTTGAGGAGGTGGGCGTTTCTGGCTCCGCCTTGCACTGGTTTCGTTGCTTCCTTACGGATAGGTCATTCCAGGTGGCGATCCCGCCCGGTAAGTCGTCATCCTACCCGCTAGACCAGGGAGTCCCACAGGGGTCTTCACTGAGTCCCACCCTTTTCAATCTGTATGTGAGACCGCTGGCTGCGGTCGTCAAGCGGTGGGGCCTGACCATGGTCTCTTAAGCAGATGACACGCAGCTGGCGGTCACACTGAGTGGGGACTCAGACCTGGAGGCTCCCAGGTTCTGTGATGGTCTGCGGGAAGTGGCTAACTGGATGAATTCCAACTGTCTCCAGTTAAACACCAAGAAGACGGAGATTATGGTGGTTGGTAAACAGGTGGCTTTGTGGGATGACAAATGGTGGCCTTCGAAGTTGGGTGTGACTCCCCTCCCAGCGGCAGAGATAAAAAACTTGGGGGTGTGGCTTGATCCTTCTCTGAGTTTCATCTGTCATACCAAGAAGGTGGCGGCTTCTTGCTATGGCATCATCAGAGGACTTCGACCCATCCTCAAATTCTTTGATGCACCCACAAGACAGCTGGTGGTCCAAGCATCAGTGCTGTCCAGGCTGGACTATGCCAGCTCCCTACTGGCGGGGATAAACCAGTCAGAATTTCTGCGGCTCCAGCAGGTTCAAAACGCTGCGGCCCGACTGGTGACAGGTCTGCCTAGGCGATGCTCGGTGTCCAATACTCTGCGCTCTCTCCACTGGCTCCCTGTGCAGCAGAGTATTAGATTTAAGGTTCTCTGCTTTGCATTTAAAATCCTAAAGGGTACTCCCCCACAAATTTTGGAGAAATTGCTGATCCCCCATGTCCCCTCTCGCACTCTTAGATCGCTAGGCCAGAACTTAGCAGTGGTCCCGCGTTTTAAGTTGAGCAGAATTGGTGGCAGCTCCTTTCGAGTCCTGGCAGCGAGTTGGTGGAATTCTCTTCCTCCACAAATCCGGGCCATCGATGAGCTCCTTCAGTTTAGACGGGCTATCAAGACCTTTTTATTTGTTTAGCTTATCTGTTGTGTCTCGTCTCCTTTTGTCCGCTTTTAGTGCTGTGTTGTGTTCACCTTCTCAAAGCGCCAGGACGCCCCTTTGCTGGGGCAGCTGTGCGCGGTACAAATAAAAATAACATAATATTTACTTCATTGCAATCCCTGCCACACATATTTCCTTGTTTAAAGATATACACTTCAGAAGACAGTTGCAAATATGGCTATTTCCAACACATCTACACCACCCCACATCTCAACAACAGAACCCAGAGAGACAGTTGACCCTAAAACTCAATCTTCAGCTTACAATCCACAGATTAGAAAAACCACCCAACCAGCAACTATGTTTGATAGGGAGTTATGTTAAGGAGGGCTGACTCATGGTTCATGGGATATTCTATAGCTATGTAAGTCCATATATACCATTTCAGCCCCATATTAACACTAGTACCATAATACTCGGTGGTTGGTACCTAACTTTAACTTAAAACTCTTGAATTCACATAAGGCCTATCTGAAACAAGTGTTGCCCATCACCATTATTATGCAGCCAATAAACAAGTCATCACCAAATGAACAGTCATGGAATAATTAAAGAGATCTATCACACTGCTGGTCAATCGGAGGACTTTCATCTACTCTACTACTGCATGTCCCAAATATCTCTACATTATGCCCACTTCTTTACATCTCACAATGACACTCAGATATGGGATAATAGTAACAATGCCCATCCAAGGAGATCTCTCCAGTTCTCTGTACCTCGAGTCATGCCATCTCAGGTCCTCAATTTTCTACACATTTTGGATTGGACTTCACAATTCAGGAACCTGTTAGGCACACTATAATCATAAGAAATACCATAAAGAGACCTGGAGTGCTGTTCAAAGCTGCCTGCATACTGCAAAACCATATACTGCTCCTCTGTGTCCCTCACACCTCAGCCATCTTACTGCTATGCACTGCATCCCAGAAGACGATAACCCCAACTCAGTGATCATCACACACAATATGTAAAAGCGTCCCACATAGGATCACAAAACAAAGACAACACTCTTCTAACCACACTCCCTTATTGACGTAGCTTGCTGACTATGTAGAGAAGCACTTCAGTGCCACAAATAGGGTTAGTAGGCACTACACAAATGTTTCAACACAAAACAATACCATATTTATCAAGATTTGTTTTGATCATATTAAAATCTTTTGTTTCCATCAGTCTCCGGAATTACAAAACTAAATCTCCTATATTTGCACTTTCATAACTGCTGATATATTTTGAAACATGGGTGCAGTTCATTTACAGGTATTTACATTTTGTTGTGTATTAGAAAATAATTGACATCCTAGTCTTTCTTTTGCGCACTCTCTGCACTTCAGCAGATTGTCACATAGGTTACTTTGCAAAATTCTCTCAGTTTGCATGCAGATAAAGAAAAGCAAACAACATCTCCATGTTAAAAGAATAGACAGCAACTTGTCAGAAGCCATAGTCTGACATATGACCTCTGGCTTTGAACGTACACCAAATATTACAACATAAAACAAAATTTAAAAGTATTTGTATTGCTTATTTATTTTCTGAACTACAGCATCTAGCACCTCTACTTCCAGTGACTATGATTTTTCATTACAATGCATGCATTCAAATGTGAATACAGGTTGTTTTAATATACCGATTTTGTGACAAATGCCGTGCCAGCTGCCTGGGTAATCTAGCGAGGGGGCAAAGATTGATACTGGCTGTGCCATCCCTCTGGAGCACCGCATGGCTACAGCCCTGATCAACCAGCACAACGCTCTCTAACCACCTTTCAGTAACAAGCAGGAGTAGTAAGAACAGTAACAAGCAGAGTAGTATAGTGGGATACTTTTCATCAAACTCAAAAGTGTGGATTGTTTGCATAATGTGACAGGTGGCTAAGCCCTGGGAGTCCCTCCCTGAAAGTGATGTCACTTGCGCCCCATATGAGCAGGATATGATGTCACCTGTGATTCCTGACCAGGATGTGCCTCCACTGGAAATGAAGCCTTCAGTGGCCCCTGAGCCAGAATTCATGTTGCCCACCAATTCTCCCCTCCAACGTGTGGCCAGGAAGTGATGTCACCCATGAACCCTAACCCAGAGGTTTTCCTGACATCACGCTTCACTCCCGACCTGGAAGTCCTACCCTAGAAATCACACTATCTATGAGGCTTGACCCGGAAGTGATGACCTTGAAGTGACATCACCCTCTATCATGGAATGAGCAGGAAGTGACATGACTGGTGACCATCAGGGTAGCAAACTTCCCAAACTAACTATGCTTTTTAACATCAACCCATCTTGTAAAGTGTTGAAATGACATTGTTGTTGGCCGCCGGTATCAGGGTCCCAAAGCTCTCTCTCTACTGCCCCCCCCCCCTTAATCCCATCCCACGATGTAATGTGTAGGAATTGCTGGAATTAGCGACTTTCATCATAAGGGATCCAAAGAACAAATATGCACCGGCCAAGCATGACCCAAATATGTTACTTTAAAGTGTGTGATCATTTGGAGATATGAATTATTTATTTGTGAACTGGACACAACTTATATTATGACAAGGACTGATCAATTTCCTTTGTTGAAGGAAAATGTAAATATGAATGAATGTAATATGGTGTGTGTGTGTGCTCGCACATCTGTGTGCATATGCGTACAGGCATACATGTGCATTTGTGTGTTTGCGCTTGCATCTGTTTGTGTGTGCACTTATGTATATGCTGTGTGTGTAAGCAAGCATGTAGGCGCCCATGTGTGTTTGTGCATATAGTGTGCGAGTGTGTATGTGCATGTCTGTCTGCATCCGCCTGTGTAGCGTAACCCCTGTAATAGGCTCTTTTTAACGACTAGAAAAAAATCTCCCCATGATATTTCTGTAGCAGTGCATGAAACTGAAAAAAAATCATCTTCTTTTCATGCACTGGAAATAAGGCCCTTTCAAACTCTGCAAAAAATAGAAATTTGTTCATGGCTTTTTTTAAACTTTGCAAGAAATAGAACTGAGTTCAGGTCTGTTATTTTAAATTCTTCATGGAACAGAAGAAAAAGGAAATTCGTTTTCACATACAGGAAATAAGAACCTTTTAAACTGTTCAAGAAATAACAATGGGTTCCGGTCTTTTTTTTTAAACTGTGCAAGAAAAAGAAAAGAGCTCAGGCGTATTACGTTTATTTCAAAGCTGATTCTGCTTTTGGATGACCTCATTACGGGGAACAGCCATTACAACGCGGTTATTACCACGCTGTGCAGTTACATCGCATGCGTTACAACGCATGCGATGTTACAACGCTATGCCATTAGAACGCAAGTCTGTACATCGACTTGCGCTAGATGGCGTGCTAACATTACAAACAGTGTAGTTTACTATCCCAACACCTTCCCTACTGTTAAGTGGACTGGAGTTGGAATAGTAAATTACACTTTTTTAATGTCAGCACGCCATCTAGCGCAAGTCGATGTAAAGACTTGCGTTCTAATGGCATAGCGTTGTAACATCGCATGCGTTGTAACGCATGCGATGTAACTGCACGCGTGGTAAAAACCTGCGTTGTAATATCATACATCCCCTCATTACCCACAAAAACAAAAAAAACGGTAACTTTTCTATATAGTCAATGAGGCCCTCTTTTTAGGAGCCGAATCTTTCTTGCATGACCTCAGTGCTCACAAAAAGTAAAAAAAACACATAATGCTTGTACATAGGAAATTACTCATTCCCTTTTTTGGACCTTACTCCGCCTTGCATGACCTCATTGCTCCCAAAAGACGAAAAAGCAGCAACTTTGCAACACAAGAAATGCTGACTCATGGTGCAGCTAAAAATGGTCTATTTTGAAGGCCTCTGAAGCTCGCATCAAAACACAAAATCTACTTCTACCTTCCGTTTAGATAAGCCAGGAAATTCTAACTCCTGGTCACAAAAAAGGTCTATTTGTAAGGCCTGACAAAAAGAGGGGAACTACTTCCACTTTCAGTTTAGAGCTAAGGACAGGTAATAGTGACTCATAGCCACAAGAAAACGATCTATTTCAAGGCCTCACAAATAAGGTGGAAATACGAAAACCAATTACACTTTCACGTTGGATAAACACACAAAAATGATCTGAACGTGTAAGTGAACCTTGTGTTTTCACAAACCAAGACTCTTCATAACTCATCCGTTATCTTAGGACAAGCTTCTTTGTGAGCATACCCTCATAGAACAGTATATAAACCTCATAGGCATTTGGGATGTGTGGCAACACTGGGCAAGATTGTGCAGCAGAGCAGAGTGACAGAGAATTCGGAATGGACTCCTCCACAGACAGTCAGCAGGTAAATAATAAGCATATTTTAGCTCTATATACACATTGTGTTGTAGTATTAGTATTGTTTTATATTATGTTTAGAATTGTTTACATTTACTCTATTTAATTACAGATGTTACTTGACCCTGAACTGTACTGTTCTATACAAGATTAGCTGTTGAAATGTTTTATTAGTGGACTTTGGGCCAGATGAACGACCGGATTTGCGGTCGCAGAGGGGCATTTTGCCCTTTTGCAACCGCAAAAAACGGTAGCACAATGTACCAACCCTATTTTGCGAGTCGCTAATATATTAGCGACTTGTATAATGGGGTTAGCGACTCGCTATTAGGAAGGGGTGTTCCAAGGGCATCCCTTCCCAATAACGACTCCGAACCCTATGTAAGAATGTTTTGCCAACGCATTTGTGGTCGCAAAACACTTGCAGTTTACCACCTTCTTCAGAGAGTGGTAAACCATTCGCAAACCGGAAGGGGTCCCCATGGGTGCGCAAACATTTTTTAAGAGGAGCCAGTGGTGCCAGGGACCACTACCTGCCCTTAAAAAATGAAACAAAAACTTCCTTTTCTTTTTTTTACATGCATCCCATTTTCCTTTAAGGAAAACGGGCTGCCTTTAAAAAAACAACTTTATTGACAAATCAGTCCCAGACATGGTGGTCTGCTGACCACGCAGGCCACCATCCCTGGGAGTGACAGCCATTCCCAAAAGGGTTGCAAATTGCAACAGCCTCATTAATATGCATGAGGCATGGAATTTGTGACCCCATTGGGAATCGAAAACAGTGTCTCTGACACTGTTGTACATTGATGTTTGTGGGGATGATTACGATGACGGACGGAATGAAGTCAGTCCGCCATCGTCATGTGGCTTGGGACTGGCTGCTTATATGGCAGCAGTCCCCCAAGTGAAATTAAAATGAGACCACCACTGTGGTGGTCGCATTGTGCATGTTTTCCATTGCGGCGTGTGCTGCAGCACCCGCCACAATGGTAAAAAGGCAAGTTTTGCATTTCCCTGAGCTATGTGGCAGGCACCACGCGGTGCCTGTCACATGGTGCAGGGAAATGTTGGGGGGCACCATAGGTACCCCCAAGTGCAAAAATCCCATGTCCCTGCTTAAGAGGGTCCCGCTGGAGGCCCCCAAAGTACATCCCCGCCAGCCTGTGAATTGCGGTTGAACCACCATACACAGGCTGGCTTTTCAGCTGTGGCCCAGAAGATCAGAGAACTTGTTCAGCAGAACTGGAAAGTTCTGCAGACAGACACTGTAATCGGATGATTACTGCCAAGCAGACCAGATATCACATATAGAAAGAATGCCTCACTAAAAGATATCTTGGCACAAAGCCATTTTGCAGAAGAGACGGCTACCATGAGAATACCCATTACTGAGTTCTATCCATGTACTACCTGCAAGACATGTAAGAATAGTTTCAAGGTGAAGGACTATTCAGTCCCAGGGAAGAAAGACAAAGTATCAGCAAGTCCTTGAATTGCAAAACCAATTTTGTAGTGTATTGTCTGGTTTGCCCATGTGGTCTCCAATACGTTGGGAGCACAATTCATCCTGCAAAGAAACGTATATTGGAGCACACATAGGCAATCAATTGTGACAACTCATACCCAGTAGCTAGGCATTTTGCGAAAGTCCACAAGTCCAGAAGTGACAAGTTGTGCTATTTTTGTCTGGATCAGGTCCCAGTGAAAGGGAGGGGAGGAGATAGGGTCAAACTGCTGCGACTGCTGAAGGCTAGATATATAGTCGAGCTTAGAACCCATACCCCCTGGGGACTTAACAGTGAGGAGGAACTCTGGTCATTTGTGGGTTAAAAAAGGTGCAACTAATTAGTGGCCCATTTAGGGCTTGATTTGTTCGTAGGTTCTTTTTTCTTTTGTACCCATATGTGTTTTTGGAAAAGGTGGTACTTCGACTTGACCAAATTAAGCTTCTCATTTATTTTAATGGAGACTGTAAGGTCAAATATATCTGATGATGTATGTATATAAATCATGAAATCGTGTTATTGGAAGAGACCCTTTGCCCATTGAGGGCGTAATTCATCTATAGGTCTTACCCTTTCACAAGTGGAGATTTTTGCAAAATGCATCATTCATCTTTTTAATGTTTTTGGGAATTCTTTTCTCACCACAATAGGGATGGCAAACCAAAATGTATAGGATTGACGTAAGCAGCAACAGTTTGTTAAGAAGGGTCCATTCAGGGCGTGATTTTGTGAATTGAGAACTAATGTTATGAAAATTGAAATGGTACTATGGGGTCGAATATCGGTTTGACCTTGCAATATTGCACCACGATATAGAACAATGAATTTATTGATTGTTATTTTAAGGGATTCTCAATAACACAATATGATTATTTTGAGTTTCTCCCAATGGTTCAAAGAGAAATGTCACATTAGCTGTGTTGAAATGGTACATGTTAAAATGGTCAACACAGTAACATCCCAAAAGACCACCCCGGTATAAGTTCTTTGTTTGTTTCTGTAATGAATTTGCATCCAATGATTTGTTTTCATGTTAAAAGGCGAAGAAATACATGTGGCAACGAACATTGATGAAGGCCAGGTGGCTGAAACGCGTTTGTTATTTTTTTACATTCTGAAGGAGCTGGAATAAATTGATATAATGAGTCACGAGCCGGAGTGTGCAGTTTTGTGTGTCCTGTGACAACGTTTGGTGAGAATATATATATATATATATATATATATATATATATATATATATATCCAAAGAAGAAGGTTGCCCTTGCAGAGAAAACGCACTGACGGGTAGGTATTCCACTCTTTATTGAGGTCAGCAGTGAAGACAGCAAACGACTTTGCCTCAAATCCTGGATGGTCTGACCGGTTTCGGACTCACTAGTCCTTGCTCACAGACAAATTACAAAGTCACTTAGCAACCATTATTGCAGCACACCTGCTTTAAATATCAAAGGTCCCGCCCATCATGGGCGTTTACTTCGCAAGTGCATCCTGGTACTAGCAGTGCTGCAACACCCCATCAATCCCAAGTGGGTGTCGACGTGACTCTAAAAATTATTGCAAAAGGTTCATTACCCAAGTGGGGTGATTCAAAGTCCGACTTTACTGCTACATTGTCCATAACAAGACACTCAATCCGGGCCCACCCGTTCCGAAAGCGCCAACAATGATAAGGCGTGCCAGATCCGCTGTACTGCTTTACGGTGTTGCGTTCTCGCGACCGGACCAGCCGCTTAAATCCAAAGAAGAAGGTTGCCCTTGCAGAGAAAACGCACTCACGGGTAGGTATTCCACTCTTTATTGAGGTCAGCAGTGAAGACAGCAAACGACTTTGCCTCAAATCCTGGATGGTCTGACCGGTGTCGGACTCACTAGTCCTTGCTCACAACGTTTGGTAAGAATATATATATAAATATATATATATATATATATATATATATATATATATATATTATCTACTGGCGGTCGCCAGTAGATAGTTATAGTTAGGACCGTGTTTCCATAGGAAATCTGCAACATTCTATTTGGAATAACTTTGGCGCCGGTGGACGAATCCTCGTGAAATTTTCTAAACTAATGGGGCGCTCCGCTCCGCTCCTACCCTGAAAGTCTCGGGGGGATTCGTCAAGAGGGGGCTGAGAAAAAAGGGGGGTCCCAAAATGCGTTTTCCCCATGCATTTTCCCATAGGACCTTTAGTCCGAGCTACAGCCCGAACGGCTGAACAGAATTACTTGAAATTTGGCAGAGGGGTAGTCCTCAGGTCAAGGATGTGCCTTTTGTAGGTCTGGTGTAAATCTGTTCAGTAGGTCCTGAGAAAATAGCATTTAAATCAATATATATATCTGTAAGCGCGCTCCGTGCGCTTACCGTAAGCTTACCGTACGCGTACGGTGCCGTGCGCGAGCTCAATTCTGATTGGTGGTTACATGACTGTAAACATTCGAATCGGTCGAAATCAGGAAGTTTCGGCCGCCATTTTCTGTCTCTCGCACTGAGAAACAAAGGTGGGGAACGTGAAAAGGGGGCAACGAAGAGAGTTGCAGACCCCCTAGTGTTTGTCAGGGGGTCCAAGAAGAACCCAAAAGTACGAAAAATACATTTAATAATTTTAAAAAAAAATCGCGGAGTGCGCGTACGGTAAGCTTACCGTACGCGCACGGGAAAAAAAAATACAAAAAATAAATAAAGAAGTAACAATCACATTTATTAAATAAATTAAAGGACCCACAAGGGAGAAAAAAACAAATGTTACTGTGTAAAAAAGGCGAGGCGCGCACGGCATCGACTGCGCAACGTGGGCGCTCGAAGCGCACCGTGCGCGCAGGGTGTGCGCACAGTGAAAAACCAGAAAAAAAAATAAAAAATAAATACATAACTTAGCATTTAAAAAAACGTACAAATTCACTGAAAAAACGATAGGTTTCACACACGTTATAGTTAGGAATTATCATTTACATAACCTTGCAAATTCACTTAAAAAACCATAGGTTTCACACATGTTATAGTTAGCTGTACATTTCACTCGTAAAAAACCAATGAAATTCCACGTTATAGTTAGATCAGGTAACTATAACTTGCGCGACCGCAATCCACAATGTGTAATTTCAGATGTCATCATTGATGTCATGAGTGATGTCACTGACCATGTCATGAGTGATGTAATATGTGACGTCATCAGCAGTTTATTGTGGGCGCGCAAGTTATAGTTACCTGATCTAACTATAACGTGGAATTTCATTGGTTTTTTACGAGTGAAATGTACAGCTAACTATAACATGTGTGAAACCTATGGTTTTTTAAGTGAATATATATATATATATATATATACATAATATCTCTTTCCCCAAACCACCCCCTGCTGCCGAACTCAAGACAGGTGACTCCGTAAATGTGAGGTTGGAATCACGACAGATGCGTATCAACAAAAAAGACACGGAGTAATGACAGGTTGTCGACTGTTTCTTGATGGCCCATTGTTTTTTTCCCCATATTAGGCTAGTTGTACAGGTTGTGGCCCGCATTTCTTTTGCACATGTTACTACATAAACACACTTGCTTTTGTGCCACATTGTTTTTCCCACAGAATATGCATATGTTTTTCTGTTCTGTTCTTTTCCTGGGATTTAGTCTGAACACCATAGACGAGGTCAAACAACAATGCCCCTTGGTATTCTCTCTGGTCGGACACTAGCACCTAGACATAACATGAGAATACAACTGCTGTTTGTGAGCACTCGTCTTGTCATATAACTAAGGACAAGAGTTCTATACAACACACACTGAGCGAAGATCCTGGAGCAAGATTACTGCGTCAACTGAGATGTAGAATGTCCATCTATGCATGCTAAGGTATGGCGTCCGCCACTCATCCCAGAGATCTTCTAAATATAATCATTTAGCTTCAGTAGGAAGAGGGGTGGTTTAAGCTAATCCGTCTTATAACATGACAGGGCTTTGTATGATTTATATGGTTTGTTGACAATGCTAGCAATACTTTTGCTATCCATTTGTTTTCTAATTGTGGCGCAAATCCTGCATCTTAGAGCACAAGAGTATAAATAAATATTCTAAACTTCCCATGTGTCTCTTGTTTATCTTATTGTGGACAAGTATGCGTGAGAAAGTGAAAAGGTGTGTCATGTTACCATGAACCCTGATAGGATTGATAGTGTTGACTTCTGGGGTGCCAAATCACTTGTTTCTCTGGAAAGGTTATGAGGGCAAGTGAGGCACTATAGCAGGTCAGACTTGAGCTCATGGATACTGTGGTGGTATGGTGACTCAGTCCCTACATGCCAATGTTCTATTGTCCCATGCATAGTTCTGTTACTGAGTAGAATCCCTGCAACATGGGGCCACCAACGTTTTGGTCAGGTACTTACTTGCTGGAACCCTGAGTAGTGCTGTGCTTGTCACAATACCCTTGTACCCTTGCACCTTTGTATCGGAGGTGTTCGTGGTGTTGGGGAACCTCCACAGTTTTTTAGGTCAAACTTGAATATTAAAAGCTTTTATACCCTGTTTGTGCTACGGTTTGAATCTGTTGCAAAATGACTTATGGCGCAACCTATTGCAATTGCGGCCAACTGCCAACCAGCCGTATATGCCCATTTACAACAATATGGAGTCCCTAATGTGGGTTGCTCCTGTAATTTTTGTGGTTGAAGCAGATGCTGCATTCAGATTTGAGGTTTTTATTCCGGGGTCACATTTCCGGGTGTGGATGCTACCCCTAAACCCTTTTTGTGAATATATACATTCCTCTTACAGTCTAGAAACACCATACTTGGTTTAATGGCACCCTTCCCCATGTACATGGGCCAATTCGCATGGGTCCTCTCAGTAATGATGGGGCCACTTGGCTGGCAATAGCTGGATGTACACCATACCCAGATTTAGGTAATTGGAATCTAGTACAAACCTGTTCTTTGTAAATGTTCTTGTCATCCTATATCAATGGCTAACTCAATTTATTTCACATACATTACTAGCTGTTCCAGCTGGACTTGGACTGAAAGCACAAACCCAGTTGCCTACAGCGCCATTAATAAGTCCTGTAATTGCTCATTCAGGTATGAGCAAAAGGCCCACTAATCGTGAGGAAATACGTTTTGAATTGCCCCAAAAAACCGATCAACTTGAAGCTGTGATTCCCCTTATGGGACCACGAGACAAGCACAAACTTTTAATTATGTGCTTACCCATTGGACTGGTTCCCACTCTAGCTGACTGGAACATCTGGGGGACTATTTTTGACACAGTCTAAATTCTTTGTCATGGCACTTCTTCGATGGCCATTCTACCAAACGGCCTTAAACAAATGCAGAATGAGTGTGGGACAGGTCCTGCCCACGATTTGGGGATGACACTCATGGGTAATTTTCCCCTTGTCTCCTAAGTCATTCTTTCTACTGTTAAAGGTGATGCTGCATCTTTCGCTCTACGTCAGCGACTTGCCACGATGGCAGAAGCCGACCCGAACATCATTTGCTAGTTATCAATGCTAATGTAAATACATCTTTAGGATGCAATATTTTGGGAACCAGACCATCAGTACCACCACTGGCAATCCTAGCTCTGACAAGGATGTGAGACCACCATGTGAGTTTCCTTAAAAAAACCATGGATAAATCTAAACAAGAACAGAAAGGGAGACATCGTAGAGGTACTTCACCCCCTGAGTCTTCTGAAAGACGATATCATTTCCGTGATCGCACTAAATTAATGACTCCAGACGAGTATCAGGCATCTTATGCATGTTCTCCTTGCTCCTTTCAGGAATCGTCTGATCAACACTACGACAGAGGAGGACAATCTGACCGCAGACTAGAAGAGTACGTAAAACCAAAACGGGAAACAACACTTGCCTAACGTGAAGATAAAGAAGGAGCATAGGCCTCCTCCATATAAACCCAGTTTCAGAAAAAGAAAGTTGCAGCTTTAACAGTTAAATATGCCACAAACCGTAAGAACCCTCCTCCTGAACAGGAGTTGGGTAGTGACTCTCCTTCACAGCTCAGGAGAAGTCACCATAGTACGCCGGAATCTCCACCAATTTCTGGTACTGAAAGTAACTGAAATATTTATTTTGGTTGAAAACCGTGGACACCCATGTGGCCCCTCCAGACAGGCTATATCACTTAGATATTCAAATTGAAGGTGATGTTAAACTAAACCATTAAAGCAATATTTTGGTACAACTTAACCGCATCTTATGACATTCTTTTGACAGAGGTCGATTGCTCCCCACTTTTTGTACTTGCATGCCCCCAAGGAGAGGATATAATTCTCCCTTCTTATTCACACCTTGTCCCAGGCAAAGTTAAACAAGATTATGCAACAGAATGAGCCCTTGCATTGGCCCCTGCACTTTATTGTAATCATACTGGTTGGGATGAGGATTCCCCAGAACATGTCATTCCTATGCGGTCCACACAGTATCCTACTAAACGGGATGCTAAAGCACCTTTTAAGAACATTCTTTCCTAACTCAAGTACCAGGGAATAAATGAACCCTGTGTATCTCAAATAAATAATCCTCTTTTTCCTGTTCTGAAACCTGATCATTCCTATTGCATATCCTAGTCTATAGACATTTGACTACTCATACATTCACATTTGCTGTGCAAAATACACATAGCATGGCCCTCTTTAATAACATAGTCCATAAAAAATATGAAACCACTTTGGATATTTCCAATGGTTTTTAATGTCACAATTTGGCTCTTGAGAACCATGACTGATGTGCCTTTAGTGCCTTAGGCTTTCAAATGCGCTATGCTCAACTTTCTATGGACTGTAAGACTAGCCCGGGAGTCTTTGCAACTCAAATTGTGTCAATTCTTTAATAATAGACTCTGATGCTATATGGATGATATTTACCTGACGAACAATGAATTTAAACCACCACTTGGTGAGAGTGAATCGCATAATTTTTGCTGACCTTGGCTACAACTTCAACTTAAAAAAAATCTAACATACTTTTCTCAGTGTCTTTTTCTTAAGATATGAGCTTACCAATGAGGGAAAGAGTCTTGCCGCTCATTTTCTGGAAAAATGCGCACAATTGCAAGCTCCACACTTAATATTTGCAGTGCCTGCTGGGCCTTTGAATTTTGGCAGGACATACGTACCTGATTATGCACAATGCATAAAGCCCTTTTATGCATTGCTACATCCTGATTTTTCCATTTCATCTTGGACATCATACCACATCAAAACACTCAGATATTTACAATCTGACTTGCTCGAAACATGGCACTTGCAAACACATGTTAACACCACAAACCTCTACCCCAGAATGGCTGTTGGATGGATTAAGTCTCCTCGTGAGGAGAGTAGGGTTTGTTACTTGGGGAGAGACACCTACAGCACAGAGGCTAATACCGTGGGAAATGCTTAAGGTTAGGACAGGGGGTGCCCTATCAAGATTCAAATATATTCAGCTCTCTTCCTGATATGCAAGCGTTAATATAGAGTTAAAAAATACTTGGGCAGATGCATCACTTATGCAGGATGTTAGGCCTAAGAGCAAAGAAGTGGTTACATGGTACTGGAAGCATTTAGATGCCGCAGATAGTAGTTTAGTGGCACCACAGAAGATATGGGAGGAAATGATTCCAGGACCTGAACTGCTGTATTTGTGACATACATCCTTAACATTTCTATACTCTACGGTCAAACCAGATATCATAAAAAAAAACTTTTTTACCTTTAACAGACTATATTGGACACCTCAAAGGGTGGCTAGATTTGTAGGACTGATCCCCAATTGCAGAAGATGTGACTGTCTTGAAAAAAAAGATTAACATGTATTTGTGACTTGCCCAATGATCGAAAGGTTTGGGGAGATTGTGAGCAATACCATATCAGAAATGTTGGGGCAAACATCACGATGACCTCTGTTTTGGTTCTGTTAGTCATTGATATCACAACCAGATGTCTTCTCAGTAGACTCCAGAGGTGTTTGTTGTTCTACTAAGACCTGTTAACTAGAAGGGAGATCTGTATACATTGGCTGGACCCATCTCCTCCCTCACCGGAAAGTTGGTTAAAAATAAACACGCTGGACCTGTAAGCTGGAAATAGGAAGCACTTTTGATAGGTCCGATACAGTATGGACCAATATATAAAGTGGAGGGTCATATCGGTTGCAGGAAGCTGAGTGGTGCTATGACTACACCCAAGCACTAAAATGGGTATGGGCTTTTAGCCAATACAAGGGTGCTGGGGCCAACGTAAGTGCAGCAGGCTAATGGCCGATCCACGTACATAGTATAGCCTGAATTTGCAGAAGCTTTGGAGAAATGAGGGCCAAAATAAAAAAATACCACAAACCTTGTCATTCGTGTTTTACCGGGTACAATTATATTTACATATGTCACCTTTATTGGAGGTGAAACAGTTCCTATAGCATATAAATCACATTTACATTTGACTGCTGAAATGCATTTGTCTTCCACTGACTGATGTGCGGATGGCCATCCTTAAATGATGGCCCCTTTCACAAGGGAAACACGTTATTGTCATTACTCCAGTGCCGGCCTTAGAGGCTGTCACAAAAGCTAGCGGTTCTAATGCTAAAGCCTTCCATCCTCAATTAATACAATGGGCTACATCTTTAACAGCCGTAGATGTAGATTTTATCTTCGACCCTTCTTTGCAAACACAAGAGCTTTTACAGTTTGAGCAGGTCTATCCGTTGCCCTCTACTGTTCACTCTTGATCAGTATGAACATGTTATTTACACTGACGGTCCTGCTCAGCCTGCTGTAGGTTCTAAGCAGCAGTACTCTGCCGCATGTGCCATTGTTATTGGTGTTATGTTAGATGGCATGTTTCACCCCCAAACATCTCACACGCAATCTTAAGGAGACTGCACTGCGCAATTAGCTGAACTGAGAGTTTTGCTTCTTGCACTTGAAATGTAGATCCTGAATTCCCCACATTTATAGTGTGTGACTAATATTACTGTGTACAGTCCCTTCATGATAATTTATATTTTTGCCGACAAAGTGAATTTAGAGTTTCAAAGGTTAGCACAATAAAGCACAAACTGCTTAGATTTAAAGAGGCAGATCTTAAGAATAGGTCAACACTAACTCATGTAATACATACATTGGGTCATCAACATGTGGGAACAAATGCTGTAGGGAATTCTCTGGGTGATGAAGCAACCCAATCTGCAGTAGCCCCAGCTAAAATAGCAGCTGTTACACGCTCTAAAACTCATATTGATAATGATATCTTGGCTGCCATTAATGCATTTAAAAATGGCACCCCTTTATCTAAGGGTTTTCCTTCTAAATACTCTTATCACTTAAATTACCTGAATGTTCCTTTTGTGACTATCCATGGAGTGGCTGATCGTGTGATTCCTAACAACGACCACAGACAGGCTTTGATTGTTGCCGCACATGAAGGTGTAGCTTTCGCTCATGCGGGAGTGGCAGCCACTATTTTGCTCTTAGAACAACGCTTTTGGTGGCACGGCTTATTCCAACAGACCAAACAATATGTCCTGTGTTGCAGCATTAGTCAGCAGATTAAAAGCTTTACTGTGGCTCATCCACCGCAGACACATCTCTCAATTTCTAACAAGCCATTTGACTGTTTATCTTGATCATTGTGGTCCACGGATTTCAGTTACTGCGTTCAAATTTATCTTCATTGCAGTTGATTCTTGCTCTAGGTTCCTCTGGGTCTGGCCACAGTGCTCGGCTGACACTCAAACTTTTATGAAAGACTTCCAAGCCTTCATCAGGACTTATGCATGGGGTGCCTTCCATTCAGACCACGGTCCGGCTGTTGCCTCTAAAGCATACCGTGATTCAATGACATCTACGTGTGCACAGGTACATTATTTTTTTCCGTATAGGCCTGAAGGGCAATTCTGCTGTGGAAAGAATGAACCGTGACTTAAAGCAGTTCTTTACTGTATTAGGTAAAGGGCATGGTTGGTTGAACCATCTCTATGGAATTCAACGAGCACTTAATTATCTCCCCTAAAGATCTCTGGGTGGGCGGACCCCATACAAAAAGCTTTTTGGCATCAATATGTATGTTCCACACCTTGACGGTTCAGAAATTGGGGCAGCTGCCGCAACTTTCAACGTCAATACCATTGTGCTGTCCTAAAAGATCTGCAACAGTTCTGCAATGCTCAGTTTTGCGAACGCTTTCCTACATGTCTCTTTTCGAGTACTGAGAACCAAACTCCCATTTCCGGATGGCTTCCAAAAGTTGGAGATGTAATTTGGAAGAAGGAGGCCCAAGAAAAGGAAATCGACCCAACGTACTGTGCTCTTGTTCCACTTCTCAGCATATAAGGTACACAAACTGTGATCTTGCTACCAGTTCCAGGAGCTAAAGGCAAACGCTTTGTCTCCATTGATCATGTCAAACTATGCCATGTAGCTGATTTTCAATAGTATGTCACAAAGTGTTCATACGCTCCTGTAAGACTTTCCTTTACAGCCCATTAGCACCACTGAAAATGATTCTGCCCGACTTTGTGGGGGGGGGGGGGTAGCTGAGTCCTCCACCAATAATTTGTCTGTATCTGTTTCTACTATAACTTCTTTTACGACGTATATTATTTATAAGGACTCATCATTGGCCAGGCCTTCCAAATCTGATTTTTCGGGTCCTACGGCTGAGTCAAAACCTCCAGTTTTCCAGTTGAGTACCTCTGGGTGCTATATGGAGCAAGATGATTTTTCTTCAGACAGTTCTTCTGTTTTACTTCTGCCTCCCACAAAGCTTTGTGTTTTTATTCCATGGTTGAAACACAATTATCTAGTCCCGCCTTGGATATATGTCTAGATCATATTCTTCTTGGTTTTTCTGTTCTCAGTGGATTGGATTTGTGATAGTTTTTTCCTAATAATCAATGGCCATTACCTACCAGAACATTCTGCCACAAAACTGGTCGACGGGGTGTTGGCCCTCCCATTTTTCATTGCATTAACTGAAAAGAGACTTGTACCTCGTCAAATTTCAGCTGTTCCAGTGACTGATGGAATTGTTTGGGATAAAGCTCCTTTTGACAAATTCGGTCCTACGGAGATCCTATAGGTACCATATGTGTTCAAAGTTTCTATCGGTGATGTAATAGTACCTGGATTACATTCAGATGATTGGGATGTGGATACCATAAATTCTATGCTTTCGTAACTGGAGTATTATACTGTTAATTCTGCTAATTATGCCTATATGTTCTGTTATCGTCATTATGGACATTATTTTCTGCACAGAGCTAGTGGTCAGCATCCACATTGTAATTACACACAATGGAAACATTGTTCAACCCCCCCCCCAAGGGAGTTCCAAAAGGCAAAAAGACAAGTTAACATATTTTACAGGATATGATACTTCAAGATCCTGCTTCATATTATTTCAAATTTGTGCCTACCCCATCAAAAAATAATATGCTCTCTGAGTCTAAGCTCATATATACAGCTTCATTTGTTAACCAGTTAGCCCTTAAAAACTGTGATTGCTGGAAGGACACCATTGATTTGAAGTTTATTTGGGGAACTAAATCATGGAAATTTCAGGGAACAGAAACATTATTTTGAGCCTGTTTAATCCCCACCCAAATGATGTTCTTGACTGAAATGATCCAGCAGACTGCATGTCTAGTATTGGCATAAATTGAAGGAATAAATGCCCGACAATTGCCTCTATTGCTCACTTTGATAATTGCCAGAGTTTCACAAATTACACAGAAGAACAGTTAAATAGGATGGTGCCGAATGGTACATTTAATTCCTCATTTTCGAGTCCTGACAGGTGATTGTTGTAGCCAGTAGACTCTAATGGTTGCCACTCTTGTATTCTGAATTTCCCACCTGAATTTGAATCAAACAGACCTGATCCTCTCAGTCAATACATTCTGGTATTATTACCACCTATTCAGTGGGAAAGTTATGTCAACAATGATTAGAACATTCCACACTGTCTGCAGTAAAGCAACATCTTTCTCTAGTGTCCAAAGACATTCATTTATTAGATTTTTTATTAAGGTCCCAAATCTCCACGCTCTTAAAGATTTAGATATGCTACATATAATGAAATTTGGAAATCATCCCAGATTTATTCTACTGCATATTTGAGACAAGTTGATCAAGATAATTTGGTAAAGTGCTTGCTATTGTGGATCATAGTGTGAAGAGTGACATTTCAACACTATCATGGGCAAAGTGAGCTCATATCTATTATGCAGTTTAGATGGATGCTTCAAAAACTAAACAATGGGTGCCTTCCATAGCATTACTTAAATTGCACCAATTTATTTTTGCCTTTTAATTTAACACGCAAACAATTGATGGCAATCAAAGATGTAACCTGCACAACACTGTATTTAGAAAAATTAGAACATCTTCTATTCACTACAGCTGAAACTTCTTAGGCTGTGTGGTTAATACACAGAGTTATTTCTCTGCCTATCTCAAAATTTCAATTCACAGCTTGCATGAAAAATGTCCCTGTAGATAGATATGTGCCCTTTGAGTGGAGCTTCATTCATGAATTATGGTCACTTCCTTTTACATCTCATTATGAACGTGCCAACAAGGAAGTTTTTATTACTGGTGAAGAATGCAAGTCTACTGTTGGATATTCACTTGTTTGTAAACATGTTAAAATTCACAACACATGTAATATTTCAGTACCCAATTTGGCCTGTTATTTAAAAGGTATCCAGGTTCCTACAATTCTCCCCCTTATTATGACACTCGCTGATGGGAGTTATTTAATGCCTAGTGATCAAGATTGCTGCTGAATGCGAGCTCAGTTTCCTTATATTTTATCAGTTTCCCAGTTAGGCACTTGTTCCAACAATGTCTAGTTTTCACCTCCGTATGGGATCATAGATAGCTTGTTGTGGCCTTCCATTCCAATTTTGAAGGCAGACTTTAACAAGCTAAGCAAACTCAAAGCATTTTTGTTCTAAGAAACCTTTGAATTGCAGGAGGCTAGAACTTCTAGTGAAATACAGTTGTTGTTAAATACAAACCTTCCTCTGCATTTCGGAGAATTAGTGCATCAAATTTTAAATGCCTCTAGTAGGGCCAGCCTTGCCCACTTTTTTAAGATTGCAGGCTTGAGTCTTGTTACTTCATTCCAAACTATCTTTAGAGTAATTCTGGATTTTATCCACACCATTGTTTCCAGTGTATTTGGAGGATTCCCGTGGCTGTTATTCCTTATTTGCGGCATTTTAATCCTCTTCCTGCTTTTCCAATATGGATGTTCCCTTTGCAGGCCTTCCGGAACTAGAACTGCTCCAACACTACCGTGAGTGTATGCTTCAAATCTTTGGAATATTTCTACTGCAAGAACTGGATCTTGATTGGTCCTTAACATGCCAGCCTACCTGGTTTACCTACATGCAACCCGTGTTCGACTGTGTCTGATTCCCCTTTGATAGGGCACTGGATATTCACAGACGCCCCCTGCCTTGGACATTGGACTGATGATGAGCCCCTTAGCGAACCATTTTCAGGACTGTCCTCTAGGTTTGCGGCTTCTATACAATGCAAGGTTTGAGCCACTCCCTTTGAAGAAGCATGTGCATCGGCACATGAATCACAGGAAACCAACTCTACTAACACAGTTGCAGGTTGTCTGATGACTGTCTCAGCATCTGCTAAAACCGGAGATCATGTTTGTTCTTTAGAGCTCGTGACTTGGGCTGTTGACCACTCATCATATACAGATTCAAACTCCTTCATGGAAGCCTTAGCGTTTGAATTGCCAAGTGACGCAATAGATTTCTCTGAAAAAAAATTGATTTGACTATTTTTCTAAATTGCCATTTCGTTATGGAATTTCTTTATATTATATTTTCAAACTGTGCTTTGAGTTTGTTTACTTTCTAATTACATTCATTACATTTAGTATTTTATTTTGTTCTATTATGCTGACCAAAGGGAGCGTGTTGTCTGTTTCATGAATGGCCCATTGTCATTTTCCCTATGATAGCTTACTTGTGCACATTGTAGGCCACATTTCTATTGCACAAGTTACTACATAAACACGCTTGCTTTTGTGCCATGTTGTATTTTCACAAAGAACCTGCATATGTTTTTGTGTTTTGTTCTTTTCCTGGTATTTAGTCTGAACACCATAGACAAGGTCAAACAACAATTCTGGTCAGACACTAGCACCTAGACATAACATGAGAATGCAGCTGCTGTTTGTGAGCACACATGTCATGTCCTATAACTGAGGACTAGTGTTTTAAACAACACACATTGAGCGAAAGTCCTGGGGCAAGATTACTGCGTCAGCTGAGATGTAGAATGTCCATCTATGTATGTTAACCTCTGGGGTCTGCCACTCATCCAGGAGATCTTCGATATATAATCATTTAGCTTCAGTAGGAACGGGGAAGGGGTTTAAGCTCTTCTGTCTTAACATGACTGGGCTTTTTATGGTATATGGTTTTTTAACCATGCTAATGATATTTTTGCTATACGCAGTTTTTTTAATTGTGACGCAAATAAATATCAATAAATATTCAAAACTTTCTTCGTGTCTCTTGTTCATCTTATTGTGGACAAGTACAAGTGAGAGAGCAAAAGGGTGTGTCCTGTTACCAGGATCCCTGAAAGGATGAAGAGTGTTGTGTTCTGGGGTGCCAACTCACTTGTTTCTCTGGAAAGATTAGGAGGGCAAGTGAGGCACTATAGCTAGTCAGACTCTGGCTAATGGATACTGAGGTGGTATGGTGACTCAGTCCCTACATGCCAATGGTCTATTGTCCCAAACATAGTTCTGTTCCTGAGCAGAATCCATGCACCAGAGTATCCTTGAAATATTTACTGTCAGCAGACACAATTTGGCATGATGCCTTTGTCAATGCTGATGATACAACTTGAAACAGGACTCAGTATGCAGTAATTTACGTATCCCAGTTTGTTTTCATTGGACTTATATATATATATATGCTTCTTATGGAGCACGCACACTTGGGCACTAGCTCATACCTCCACCACTACACTTTCTCCCCTCTTTTTGATGCATTCTTGGATTATTTATTTCCTCGAGGCCCATTGTGCATTAAAGCGCTGTGCCCCATTAAAGCCCAGCAAGGTGCAACACTAGTGTTATCCGCCACTTGGCATACCTGCGTGCGCTTTCACTCATCACCACAATGCTTGTTTTTTAATCACTCTTGCACTGTGCAAATTAATTGTATTTCTCGTATTCATGAATTTCTAAAACTGTTATTTTGCAAATGAATTGATAACGTTTTTAAGTCTGTCTTCTGACTCCCAAGACAGGCGATCAGTTTGCCCAGTGCTTCTATGTCTATTGTTACACAGGAAATGCTTAAATTGTCACTGCTACTTCTGGGTCTTTGAATGACTTTTTGACAAAGACCATGCTGTTGTAACGCGTCAGGTATGATATATATATATACGCTCCTTTTTTCTCCAATCCACGGAAGAAAACCAGCACTCACATGGGTTGTTGCCATAGATTTTAATCGCAACACAACAGACGCGTTTTTGATTGCGCCTTCGTCGGTGTTAACACCGACGAAGGTGCAAACCGAAACGCGTCTGTTGTTGCATTGCAATTAAAATCTATGGCAACTACCCCCGTGAGTGGTGGTTTTCTTCCGTGGATTGGAGGAAAAAGGAGCTTCGATAAATTTCGTGGGCGCACCCACACGACATCAGCACCCATTCGTGAGTGCACCGTGTATGGTGTTTGGGAGCAATACATATATATAAAGATTCGAGCAATTCGTTTTATTTTGAATGGACTCTGCAATTGACACACTGCACTGCGAATAATATTGATGAGAAGAAAACGAAAGAAAAACGAGTAACAGTGAACTTTAAAGATTAGGGGCCTCATGTAGGTAGCTAAATACCGGTCGGTAACGGCCGAAATTTGGTAAATATCCCGTTACCGACCGGTATTTAGCTATTTGAGATGTAAGAGGCATAATTCAGGATTCGGTAAATTACCGAATCGGTAAAATACCGAATCGGTAAATACCGAATCCTGAATGTAGGGAGCACTCTAAAGAGTGCAAATTAGTATTAAGAATTCGTTATTTACCACCAAATACAGGTTGGTGATAAATAACGAATACCTTGCAAAACGCAATATTTTGCAGATGTAAGAGTGCCATGTGGCAGACATACATGTCCTTAGGGCATGTATGTGCGCCACATGTGCACACATGCAAGAATCAGGGGCGCAACAGGGTGTCAATGTGACACCCTGCCACCCTTGTATATGCTCCCCCCATTACCGAATCGGTATTTACTGAATCGGTAATGGTGACTGGCTTCCCATTGATTCCTATGGGCCTCCAGGCCCATAGGAATCAATGGGAAGGTATGCCCCATTACCGAATCGGTAAATACCGATTCATATTTACCGAATTTTTCCGATTCGGTAAAATTTACCGAATCATTACCTACATCACATTTACCGATTCATAAATACCAAATCGGTAAAATTCGGCATTTATGAATCGGTAAATTTGATGCTACCTACATATGGCCCTAAGAGACTGTACATTCGAAAAGCATGTCGGGATTTGTAGGAGGTCAGTATCACGTGGACACGTGAGAGTCTGACAAAGGCGTATAAAGATGTAGTCACGCCGCAAATCAGTTTATGCAGCTCACCTGTGATCAAGGCTACCATAGTGGCTGAAACGCGTAAGGAATACATAAGGCTGTTCTTTGATGGAATAAAAGTGCAAGTGTTTCCTCTGAAATCTGGTCCGGCGCACTTATGTTCTTCGAATTGGAGGTTTGTTTGGATATTAATGGAGGTTGTCCGCCCCCAGCACTGTGACCGCCCTGAAGAGGTCCATGCTCCCTGCGGATGCATTTAGTGTGGAATATATATATATATATATATATATATATATATATATATATATATATATATATATATATAGAGAGAGAGAGAGAGAGAGAGAGAGAGAGAGAGAGAGAGAGGGGGAGAGAGAGAGAGAGAGAGATAGAGTTAGGTCAGAAGGTCCATAGGAAGTGTTTTTTGTATTGCTAATAACTTTGGCCCCATTTAACGAATCTCCACTAAACTTTCCCAAAAGGTAAATGTGCTTTTTTGTACTAGTGTGCACATGAAAGGTTTTGGGGTGATCCAACAAGCGGGGCCAAAAAAAAGAGTGCCCAAAACAAAAAATTCCCATTATTTTTTCATTGAATCATTTATGGAGCGCTACCGCAAAACTGCAGAATGAAATTGCACCAAATTCAGCAGTAAGCTAGATCTTGGTCTGCAGATTGTGCTTTTTGTGATTTGTAATTAGGGGTAAAAAATATTTGTATATCTGGTTGTTTGGGTATGCAAGAGCCTCCAGAGACTCTTGAAGAAGCGCCAATTTAATAATAGAGCACTCTGATTTGTCCAGGGAAACTTGTTTCTATTGGGCCAAATCACTTTCGCAGGAGTCAAACTCCCAAAGGAGTGACCGCTCTAATTGGCTGCCAGCAACATGTAATAAATGCCTTGGGCCAATTCGCTCTTGCAGGAGTCAAACTCCTAAAGGAGGGACCGCTCAGATTGGCAGCCAGAAACTGCCATTAGAGAACTTGGGGACATAGTCCTCTGTCTTGAAATTAAAAATAAAAGTGATATAAGGGCGATGGTAGGGATCCTATGCACCCCTAGGCCCCATGGCAGGGGGGCAACCCAGGGGGACCGCCGCCTGGGTTCAAAATGCAAAATATTTGGCAATTTTTGTTGCAATCCCACGGAACATCTGCAGCATTGGAAAAAATGAAACAATATGGCAGTTGGGGACTTTATTTATAGACCCTGGGAAACCCACCCCTGGGGCTGCATTGTTTAAGGGGAGCTGGCATGCCGCCCCCTCCTGAGCCATTTTAGGTCCTCTAAAGCCCACCCACATCCGAATTCCATAAGGGGAGTTCGGCACATGACCCCCCTCTCCGAGTCATATAGCCAAAATAGGCGCCGGGGAGAAAACACACAGGCTGAAATGTTCTTTTAAATGGCTTCGGGGACCCCATAACCCAGGGCCCTATTCATATTTGAAAGGAGGGGGCCCCTCCCTTAGCCACTAATGGCTCTGGGACTCCAACCCTTGAGGTTGGCTCACATGCAATGTCCTGGGTATCCCACCCCTGGGACACAGCAGTTTCCTTGCCTGCACCGGCGTGAGCAGGGAAACGTGTTTTTACTCCCACCTGGTGGGTGCATTTTCGAAACTCCTGGAAAATGAGAGCAAACACTTAGGGCTTGATTACGAGTCTTGGGGTCCGAGGGCGCAGCAGTGGTGGTCAGCCACAACCGCACCGGCGGACTGACCACATCATTATGACTTGGGTAGTTGGACCGCCATGGGACCACCGCTGCCAGGGAACCATCGTTCCCTTTAGGTGGTGTGGCAGACCTGAGGCCGCAATATTCTTGGCAGGACTCCAGGTCTTGCCAAGCATATTACGAGTTTCATCTTCGCTCCGGTTTTCATTGTGGATCCACAGCCATGAAAACTGTGACTGAGAGGAAACAAATGGGGCCCTACAGGGCACCCTGGTGCCCCACGCCCGGTGTATGCACACAGAGAGGCTGTGCATGCACACCAGTTCCTGCATGGGATGGACATTACAGTCCATGCAATGCAGGAACCTTGTGTGGCATTCTCATTGCAGTGGCTTTTACAAAGGCACCTGTGCTTTTGAAAGAGGCACTGCAGAGGGAACCGCCATGCTGGCTGCCGACCAGACCACTTTTAAGTTGTAATCTGGTGGGCAGGTGGTGGTGACTCTTAGCAGTGTGGGGTCATGGCGGTGGCATGCTGCCCACCCCTGCACTGCCAATAGTCATAATCAGGTCCTAAGTCAGCTCCCAGTGGAAGGGAGCTTTGTAATTGTTCCCACTGACTAGGAGACAACCTTTGATCTGTTTCCCTGCCCACACTAATGCAGGTAGGGAAACAGATCAAGAGATTACTCATTCCGGTAGGAAAGCATAAATTGCTGCTCCCTGCAGGCGGGAGCAATGCTGGCTCCCACAGCATGTAGGAAACTGTCTGGGGCCGTGGGGGCCCTGTGGCTCTCCCTGCAGCCCCCAACATTGTGGATGGTGGGTGTCCTAGGTTGCCAACAGGGCACCTACCTTTAAGTAGTGTATTGGGCGCTGGGCCCTCTCCCGTTCAACCTGGGGAGCCCCAGGGCCAAATAAGGCTGGGTAGAGTGTCTTTGTGGCCCCCTCCCATTTGAAAAAATAAAACGGCCCTAGTGGATGGGGCCCACTAGGCCTACTAAGGCTCCGGTAGGTGGGCAACACATCCCTTTCCCCCCTTTGAAAAAAACACAGCACTCGGGGATAGGGTCTGCAGGGCCTTTTAAAGGATCAGGGATGAGAGGCTCGTGGCTATCTCTTTTCTAAAAATAAAAGGCCCTAGGGGAAGGGTTTCCAGGGTCTAATGAGGCTAGGGAGTAGGGTTACATGGTGCGCCTCCCCTTGGAAATAATGAAGGCCTTGGGGGATAGGGTCCCCTGAGCCACATAAGGCTCAGGGGGGCTGCCTGGCCCCCTCCCATCTTTAATTATATTTGAACCCGGCGATGGGGTCCTAGGGCCCAAAGGCCAATCCTATGCTGTGCATGTCAAAGGCTGTGAATAGTGTGCACTTGACAGCCTGCTGGAGGTTTGATCACAGGGCTTGGCAGTGGTCCAAGCCTTGTGATTAACTTCCACTGCACACAGCCAAAGGCTGAAGGTGGAGTTGGAAGCAGGGCCTGGCTGCAACACAGGGCATGCTGCTAACTCACCCCATGCATGAGCAATGACCATGTATGGCGTGAGGTTGGCTGCCTCTGGGTTGCCGCCTGCGAGGAGTTGGATGCAGCCAGACCCTTCTGCCAACCTCAGGCCAAGTGCAACTAGGGCAATGCACAGCTTGATGTTGGCTGCCTGCGGGAGTCAGGTGCAGGCCATGCCCTGTTGCCATTCCCTTGATGTGCACGGCCTAAGGCCATGCACAGTGTGGGGTTGGCTACCTGTGGGGGGTGGCGCAGGGCTTGGTCGCTGGCCATTCACTTTTCGCCAACCACCACCGTGCATGGCTGGGGTTTGGCTTTACTTAGTGTAATAAAACATTGATTGAAGCTAAAAAAAAACCCTTAGAAATTCACTGAAAATAAAGGTTAAAGTACAGTTATAGTTATAGTTTGGTGAATATGTCAGTAAAAAAATTAACGTTTTCAATCAATCAATCAATGAGGATTTATATAGCACGGCTAGTCACCCGATAAGTTATCTAGGTGCTTGCGGTCCCTGGAGGCTTATTCGAACAGTCAAGTATTGAGTGTCATTCAGTTTTCCTGAAGTGAGGTGATGATCCAAAGGTACGTGGGAAGGCTGTTCCAGGTCTTTGCTGCAATGTGGGAGCAGGCGCATTCTACGTGAATGGAGCCCAAATGTCCTTGGGGCGGGATCTTGCCGGCACTAGCTCCCAGTAACAAGTCATCTGGTCCCTGCAATATGTTATGTCTCTTACCCAGGCTTGTATGGAGGGAGGAGTTGTAGCTCCCCAGGGCAATGCCACCTGTCTTTTGGCGAGTAACAATAGTATCACTGCTAGACATCTCGCCGCTGGTGGGAAGTTCCGTACAAAGTCCAGTAGTGGCACCATAGGGGTCC
Source organism: Triturus cristatus (assembly GCF_964204655.1). Classification (NCBI taxonomy): domain Eukaryota; kingdom Metazoa; phylum Chordata; class Amphibia; order Caudata; family Salamandridae; genus Triturus; species Triturus cristatus. The sequence continues at coordinate 830,433,006 of NC_140589.1, read as the reverse complement.
TTTGTATTGACTGTCCAGTTGTGGACTCAATGTGGTTAAGTGCTTTGTTCCAAAAATTAGCCATGGACCTGCATTCCCATGCTATGTGTAGAAAATTAACTTTGAGCGTTCCGCAGCACCAGCATTTCGCATCTACTTTCAATCCCATGTGGTGTAATTGTGTGGGAGTGTGCGATTTAAATGATGGATGTATTTAAAATTAATTAATCGTAATCTGTGGTTGGGGGATAGTTGCTCTAACTGTGCACAGCAAAACTTCCATTGCTCATCTGTGATTGTGTCACCAATGTCCCTCTCCCAAATCGCACGGGATGCGGGGATGGCAATTGGGAAGTCCCTTTGGGTAGTCGTGTAAATGCGTGTCACCAGTTTGCAGGCGTAGTTTACAGTTAACATGTTCTCTAGTGCCAGCAATGCTGCGGGGGCTTCAGGAAATGTGGTGTATCAAGCGTGACATGCTGAACGTAGTTGGTAATAGAATGGGGTATCTACTGCTGCCAGTCTGGTTGTCAAGCACGTTTGCTTGAGTGTTAAAAATTGCCCCCCTGGACAGAGGTCTGTGCCAGTTGCCAATTTGTGTGTGCGCGCCCTATTTTGGGCCTGTTTGTCCTGCAAGGGGGAGATCAATGGATTATTGGCGATCGGCATGGCCGGTGCAAATAAGCTAGGTAGTTTCACCCGTTTACGTAATCCATGCCAAGCCCATCTCCATGCTTCTGTGGTGTCGATCTCTTCTTGAGGGTGTTTAAAGTCCTGGTATATTGCAGTGTGTAGAGGGAGGGGAGCCACCCTGTCTATTTTAATGGTCACATGTGGTTGAAATGGTATTGGATATAACCAGAATTAGGGCACGGTCTGGGGCCCCGAACCCACCTTCTCCAGAAGCAGTGTAAGAATCTCCCAGGCCAGCAGTGGCTGTTTACCAGTCCACACCAGCTCGATCATGCTTGACCCAAGGCGTCTAAAGAAGTGCGCAGGGAAGGGCATTGGTATGTTGGCAAAAAGGTATAATAGCTTAGGGAGAATAACCATTTTAGTAATGGAAATGCGGCCTGCCAAAGAAAGCGGTAGGTTTTTCCATCTCGTAATCTTAGTCTCGATCCAGTCGATCATTGTGCCGTAGTTTGCAGTCCATATTTCCTGGATATCACTACTGATCCAGATCCCCAAATAGTGAACCAGGCCATCGGGCCAGGATATGGGGTATTCTGTGTTAAAAATAGTCATTCCTGTGGTAAGTGGGAATATGGTGGATTTAGACCAGTTTACCTGGATTCCTGACAGACCTCCATAGCACACTAGCTCTCTGGTGACGGGTTCAAAATTTACCCCAGGGGCGACTAGATATAGAGCGATCTCGTCTGCGTACATGGAAACTATGAGACCCCTTGTGGTGAAACCGATACTACGGTTGGTGTGGTGTTGTCAGAGCCGAGCCGCCAAAGGTTCAGTTGCAATGGCGAATAATAGGAGCGATAGTGGCCATCCTTGGCGTGTATCCGTCGTAATTTTAATTGGCTCTGAAATCAACCCATTTACTGTAATCCTGGCAGTTGGAAAGGTGTATAACAACTTTATTTGCTGTATGAAGATGGGGCTTAGGCCTAGTCGAGTTAGCAGGGCGAAGAGGAACTTCCATTCTGGGAAATCAAATGCTTTTGTCGCATCTAGCAGTGCGGCCACTGCTGGTACGTGCGGAGCTAGATAGTGTAGTAGTGTTAATAGTGTGCGGAGATTATGCGAGGCGGAGCGCCCTGGCATGAACCCGGACTGGTCGGTCGTATTATCATTGGCAGCAATGGTTGTAGTCTGTTGGTCAACAACTTAGCAACATTTTTTGTATCCAAATTAATTAGGGAGAGCGGTCTGTATGAATCACAGTTTATGGGGTCTTTCCCTGGCTTTAAGAGTGTAATTATAACCGCTTCTTTCATAGATTGAGGTAGAATCCCAATCTGTAGGGCCTCCTGGAAGACCTCCAGGAGGCGGGGCGCAAGAGCTCAGTGTATTCACTGTAAAACTTGGGGCTTTATTTGCCGAGAGACTCTGGATCACCTGCACCACCTCTGCCACCGTGAATGGTTCGTCGAGGTATTCCCGATGGGCTCTTCCCAACCAGAGAAGCTCCAAGGTGTCAAGATAGTCTGTGATGACTGAGTCCTCCGGGTCTGTTTGGTTGGTGTAAAGCTGGAAATAGAAGCTGCGCATGGTGGCCAGAACCTCCGGCGATGTTCTGGCAGGTGGCATCCCGGGGTTGTCTCGTTCTATTATGTGAGTAGCACTCCAAGGGGTACACAGGAGATTGGCCAATGTTTTCCCAGGTCTGTCCTCCTCACGGTATTGCCTCGCTTGTGCATGCCTATGCAGGAACGTAGTTTCCCCTTTGGCCTCCTCTTGAAAATCAGTTAGTTTTACATGGATCTGCTCTAATATAGTGGCGGCGGGGGCCTGAAAATACTGCCACTCTAGCTCTCGGATTTCAGTTTCTGACCTTGTAAGGCAGTTATGAATATCTTTAAGTACTCCAGATTGTGACGCTATACATGCCCCACGTATCAAAACTTTGAAAGCCTCCCAGAGAGTTTCTATTGAGTCGACTGTGCCAGTGTTGAATTCAGAGTATTTTGTGATCTTACAGCGGATCTCCTCCCTGAACGCTGAGTCCAGTAGCGTGTTAGGGGGAAGGTGCCATGTGAAATGCTGTCTACACTGTTGTGGGATAATGAGCCTGATCATGACAGGTGCATGATTGGGGAATGTGCGCAGATAGTGAGATATGTCAGCTGTCCAGGAGTGCACTGCTCTGGAGGTCATCCAGAAATCTAGCCTTGACCATGCGTTATGCTGGCTAGTAATACAAGTTCCCTCACGAGCCCCAGGATGCAAGACCCGCCAAGTGTCTATTAAGTAGTTATCTTCAATTATGTCGTGTAATACTGCAGCCGCCCTAGGATGATGTGTGCGGGAAGCGCCTATTCTATCCTCCTGCAACGAAAGGACAAGGTTGAAGTCTCCATCCCATAGCAGCACCGCCGCTCCCATATTTTGTACCTTATGCCATAGCTGATTGAAAAATTCCGGGTCATCTATATTAGGCCTGTACGGGTTTAGGATGGTGACTTGTTGACCATATATGAGCCCATGTAAGATTATGTATTGCCCTTCGGAATCAATTACGGATTTCTGTGTTTGCCAGGGTACCCCTTTCCTTATCAAGATGGCAAACCCACAAGAGTAGTTAGAGTAACTAGACAGCCATACCTCACCCCATCTGTTGGGACTGAGATGCAAACTAGTTGTTTCCGTCAGGTGTGTTTCCTGCAGCAGACAAAAATCTGCCCCATGTCGTGTAAGGTAGGAGTGTATTATTCTGGATTTTCTGTGGCCGTTTAGACTGCACACATTCCATGTGATACATTTTAAAGTAGACATCTCAGCATGTGTGTTTTCTGTATGTTATGTGCCTGTGTAGGTCCCTTCCCTATGTATCCCTGCTGGCCTGGAATACCCGAGTCCTATGCGAGGGTAGCAAACAGTCCATTACAAATCCTATATACAGTGGCAATATATCGGGCGGCAATATAGAAAAACATTGAACTTCCCTGTCCCACCCCCTACCCACACCATCCCCCCATCAGGTTGTATAGCCATCCCTTAGTTACCTCAACTCTAGCGGAACAAATGGCCTAGGTAGGCCTAGGACTAGTGGGAATTCTCCCAGCGGGGAGTGGAGTTGCCGGCATACTTCCCTGCTGAGTGTAGCAGGGTGGCCAAGCAATACATTTAGGCTTCAATTACTAACTGAGTACATCAATATCAGATCCATGCCGAGTCATGGCGATATTACGCTAGACTATGTTACCAGTTATTCAGGCATTACTTAATTGTGGGGGTGTATATCATGTATATCAAACAAAATTAACCATGGGGACATGAAAGATAAAGCAAGCGCAGTTACGTCTAAGGTCAATCTGGGGCGTTCAGTCATTTTCGCTTAGTCGGCTGCATGGCGAACACTTCCGGACCATTGTAGCCGCCTGTCGCTATTTCAATTCAATCTTGACTTACTTGCATGCAGCACTGGCATCTGTGGATATAATAGATTTCCCGTCAGTCTGCACACGTAGTTTTGCAGGATAAAGTAATGCATATTTAATGTCAGTCTGTTGCAATAGCTTCTTGGCTTGTTACATAAAGTCTGGATACATTGTGATGGTATTCCCTTGGTATTGCAGTGTCCCCTTCTCACGGGTAAGCCGCAGCACTGTATCTTGATCGCGATAGTTGAGAAGTCGGTAAGAATTGGACGCGCTGGCGCTCCTGGTGGTGGTCTGGAGCCCAGCGTATGGTGTGCACATTCTACTAACAACGTAGCTGAGAGATCAGTGCCAAAAAGGTCCTTCAGCATGTTCTCGAAACAGTGTTCCATATTGGTTATGTTGGTGGGCTCTGGAATGCCAATAACTTGGACGTTATTGACCTCGCCTCTAAATCTTCATTGTTTGCCTTTATTATTTGCAGCACCTTGTCCATTCATAGTAGTTGCTCATGGGTTTATGTTTGACGGTCGTCAGTTTCCGATACTCTGATTACCAACGTGTCCAGCTTGGCTTCGTGTTTATTCACCTTTTGCGTGACTTTATCTAAGCGCGCTGCCATTGAGCCTGGTTTTGAGTCTATTTGCTGTAAGCTGGCCTGCATCACCTTCAACATGGACTTTAGTTCCTCATCCTGAGTAGTGGCCATGGCAATCCCAGACATGTCACTGGGCTGAGTAGCACCACTTTCTTGTTGTCTTGTTGCCCTTTTTTCAAAATTTATTTTAGGCTGTTTACCATCGGGTTTCCCCATTCTGTAACCCAAGAACGGGGGGGCACGCTATATGATGGCAGTCACTTTTGGCTTTATTTCGTTTTGGGTTCCCCACACCGAGGGTCCAGTAGGAAGGGACCTTCGTGCTGCAGTATTTATTTTCTTGGCCTGTCTACTGTCTTTTGATGCAGCTTCAGGGAGATGCGCTACAGCAGCCCACATGCGCAGGCTGGGGTGTGGCGTTGGAGAAATCCCTGCTCCCTGACACACAGTCACATGATTTGATCGGTCTTTGCTCTCTGATTCTGGAAATGAGGGCTAACTGTCTGAATAAATTTAGCCAGTCGGAAGGGCTATTACACCCGCGTTTCTCTGCAGTGCCCGTAGTGTAATGAAGCACTCCTATCCTGTCCTGTACAGTTATATTCACTGGTCCGTTGCGCCTGTCCTGCACGATGTATGCGTCCCAGAGGCTAATTGCGTCCCCACACTCCAAAGTGCAGCCTGCCGACAGTTAGCCGGCACCCCACGCAACTGGACCCAAGCCGGTCCAGAGGCGTCCCCTGCCAGAGCAGAGGCAGCCCCAACAACCCTCCGCACAAGTGTAGAGGCCAGTGTAGGCCACCCGCCCCAGCATGCCGAGCCCGCAACTCACCAGCACAACCGGAGCAGGTTTCTGCTTCCTCCACCTCCGGGGTAAACAGTCCGCATGGCCGAGTCCACAGGCGGTCTTCTCCCCGCTGTTCAGCGCTGGCAAACCCGATGCTCTGGCGCTGTCGGGCTGCGGGGTCGTCGGCCACTCTGCCCAGCCTAGTCCGGGGCGTATCTTGATGCCGCAGGCCGCACCTGGCCCCGAACTTGCCCTTACACCGGAGCAGATTTCCAAGGCTACCAGGGCTCCGGAACCCGACGTAAGCCCGCTGTCCGGTTGTTTAGAGGGCAGTAGGCTTTGTGCACACCACAGATTGGCAGCAATATGCCCGGATAAAAGACAGATTTACGTGCTTAGCCAGCAGAGCCCTCTATTGAGCGGCCATCTTGCAGCTCGGCTCTGCCACGCCCCCTGCTCGCACTGGTTTTGATGCATGCGGCAAGTGCTGTCTTCTTTATTGCCCTCAGCATGCAGTGGTAGAGGTTGAGGAAGGTCTTGAAGGCTGCCCTGGTAGAGGTGTCCTTGCTGGTGCGCCATCTCCTCTTCAACCGTTTTGTTGTTCTGAGCTCTTGGATGCACCAGCAGGCGTTTATTGAGGATTTTCTCTAGATGTTGGTCTCGGTGGGGTCCATGCTGCCTTTGCAATTGGTGATCCAGGTGTTGAAGTTTTTCACTCCCTGTTCAAGGTTGGTGGCAGTAGCAAGGTCGGAGGTGTTGAGAGCGTTCGCCCAGCGGGTCTCTGAGATTTGGTTCCACCTCCAGTGGGGGGCGTTGATCATCTTGGGATGGTGGTGCAAGGGCTGGAGATGCTGAAGTGGACGATGAAGTGATCAGTCCATGAGAGTTCTGTGATATGGCTGTATTTGAGGCAGTTGCTGGAGGTGAAAATTGGGTCCAGTGTGTCCTGCTATGTGAGTAGGGTTGTTGGTGATCTGCGTCAATCCAAGGCTGCTCATACTGATGAGAAAGTGTGCAATTTATTTTTCATTTAGGTCTCGAGGAAGATGGAGTTCTAGGAGTCCAAGGCTAGGACCCTATGGAAGGTGTTGCAGAAGCTGGAGTCCAGGCCTGGGTTTAGTATGAGAGGGTGCCTTTGATGATTGTCTTGTCATTTGTGTGGAGCTTGATGTTGAGATGTTCCACTGGGACGGTGATGTTGTTGGTGGTGTTGGCACACTGTATGGTCTCTCTGTGATTTGATGGCTGTTCCTCTTCTTAGTCTGTTGGTGCAGTCCCAGTGAGTGATTTTATATCCATCGGGGATCGCTGCAGCAATGTCTGGGACAAATGTGGGTTTGAGCCAGGTGTAAGGGGTAAGAGGCTGTTGGGTGCGAGGGTGGCGATGAGGTCCCATAATTCAGTGAAAGGCTTGCATAGTGAGCGTGTGTTGAGAAGGGACTATGTGTGTTTTTTTTTTTGTTCAGGTGGTGTCTGTGGTTTGTTCAGGGAGAGACTGGGCGTTGGGCGGTGTGTGTCCAGTGGCAGGTGAAGTGGTAGTGGGTGCAAGTGAAAGGTCCTACCATGGAGTGTGGGTCGGCGCGGTACCAGTGTTTGTTGTGGTGTCTGGAGTTGAGGGTGTAGAGCTCAGCGATAGTGTATCTTCAGGGGTGGGAGAGTCAGGGTTCATGGCTCTGGGTGCAGTCCAGGCACATATGAGTGCAAATGAGCTTGTCTTTGGCAAGCCAGCAGCCCACGTCAGCTGCAGGGTCATGCTGCAGCTTGCATCAAATAGGTCCTGGGGTGGGTGGGGCTTCTGTTGGTGGAAAGAACGGTAAGTGGGAAAGCCCGATCAAGAAATCACCAGCAGGAAAACCTAGGCAGTAGCACTGTCACTGGACCAGTTTGGAACAAGCAGGAATTTGCGGCCACAGTCAAGTGGCAAGCTAGGTGTCCAGGTTACTACTAAGGCTGTCGCGCTGCGGCCTGCATTAAGTAGATCTTGTGGTGGGCATGGCTTCTGTTGGAAGAAAGAGCATTGAATGGGAAAACCTGGTCGGGTAAACCTCAGCAGGAAAATCCAGACAGCTGCGGTGTCACTGGTTCAGTCTGGAACAAGTAGGAACTGGAGGCCACAGGCAAGTGGCAAGCTAGGTGTACAGGAGCCTCCTCAGGTTTTGAACTAAAAATAGCATAGAAATTAAAGATAACTATAACTTGCTCCCCCGCTATGTACTGCTTATGACCTCACATGTTACATCACTCATGACATGTTCTATGATATCATTTATGACATCACTCATGACAGCTTACATATATATATATATATATATACATTCAACACAAACAAATCTGAGATAGTTTCATATTACAAGCAAAGAAACAATATATGAGTCTTCTTATGTATTCATCTTCTGATGTTTATTCTTATTTTCTTTGTAGAGATTTACATATAAGAATCACAGTGATGCCTTCTTCTTCCTTTATGTTCAGATTTACATACAAGTATCACAGTAAAGCCAACACGTGTTTCGCGCACATGCGCTTCTTCAGGGCTGTCATACAAACAACATAAATTATTTTAATTTTTTTTTTAAAACAGAAAAGAAGAACAACTTACAATAAAGCACGTTCCTGATACATTAATATACAAATTAACACTTATTTAAAATTAGAACATAATTATTAATTTATAAACTCAAAAGCAGTATCTAAATTATAACCAATTGTTCAATCAGTCAAACGTGTACAGAAATTCGGGTTGTCATAATAATATACACATTTTCTATGGTAAGTATACCCATTCTAATGATCCATAGTGGTGTATCAATTTAAAAAAAAAATGTTTTATCCTCCCAAGTTCTTATAATGGCTGGAGCATTTCTTTACCTCAGTTAAATAGCTAATCTCACTTCTTGCCTTGTATTTTGGAAAAAGTTCTCCCATTAGACAACTTCTAAAGATCTCATGATTATGCTTATTGAATTTGCTGAAGATCAAAGAAAACTGTTATTGATAGAGATTAAAAAAATAAAGAAAGACATAGATAATCTTAAGTGCACAGAGAACACAGCTAAAAACTATGAGATCTTAGACAAAATTATGGATTTATACCAAGTTGAATTGAAAGATAAAAAGAGGCTTAAATTTGCAAGAGACAAAAGAGATTACAAATATGGTAGGGTGTATACATATGCTAGAAAATTTGACGGCTCTATACGAAATGATGAGAGAAACAATAAAAATCTTATTAAAAACACCACTAAAAAAATAATCCCTAGTGACACATCAAGTGCTGGTTTAAGTAGTAGCGAATCTGACACAGAACGGTCTAACATTAAGGAAACAGGAGCTGGGGCAAGAACGTCTTCTTTTTTAAGGGAACTCAAAAGAATGCAGAGAATACAATTTCAAGCAGGAGGGAGAGATTGAGAACAGATAATGAGAGGAGGAGAGGCAGTAAAGGAGGGGGTACTAGGACCTTCCATAGAAGACAGAAACAGAGATGGGGTAAGAACCAGGTCACAACTACAGAGGGAGACAGAAATGAGGAAATAGAAAATCTGATAGTTCATTTGTCTAGCAAATCTTTGACAACAGCAGGAATGAATGTTCTTAATAAGGGTTTAAGCTTTGCACCGTCACATAAATGGGATGATTTGAAAGCTAAAGTTGATGTTAATAGATTTGCACGTACATTGAAATTGAAGAAATACTTTTTTTAACAAAATGGATATGAGAAAAACAGTATGTATAGAGAAAGATATCAGCCAAATATCTATAAAAGAACTGAATGATATTGGATGTCTTGTTAATTTGTATGATGAAACCAATTGTGACATTGAGGATATTGCATTAGAACTAGATATTGAAACTGACCACAGTGTACCCAGTAAATTAAGACCAAAATCTAAGTTTGTACCTCCTATGAAAGGAGAGAATGTGATAGATGTTTTTACTAATCTTGTTATGAGAGAGTTTGACAAAAACATACCAAGCAAATGTAAGTACAATCTAAGTAAAGATGAATTTGAAGCACTGCAAAATTTGAGTAAAGACAAAAGTATTATTATTCGACAAGCAGATAAAGGGGGGAATGTGGTGGTGTTAAACCACAATGACTATCATAATGAAGCATTACGACAATTGAGAGATCGTGAGAGTTATGCCAAAGCAAATTCATCTCAGCTAACTAACTCAAAAGAAATGATTCAGAATTCATTGAAGGTGTTTTTAGACAAAAAATTGATTGATATCGATTAATATAATTATCTATTGGTAGATAAAGCAAAAACACCTATTATCTATTTCCTTCCAAAAATACATAAAGGTGGGAAATTACCACCAGGACGACCAATTATATCTGGTATTGGCAGTAGGACAGAACATATATCAGAATATATAGATATGTTCCTAGCACCATTTGTTAAAACTCTTGTGTTGTATATCAAAGACACTAAAGATTTTTTGCGATAAATGAGAAATATTACTTGGGAAAATGGAATGATTCTAGTAACTATGGATGTTAACAGTCTTTATACTAGTATCAAACATGACAAAGGGATTGAAACTGTTAAATACTTTCTGTATACCAAATCAGTAAGCTATCTTCAACACTCTAATATGATACTAGAGCTTCTACACTTGGTTCTTACAAACAACTTCTTTTTTAATAGAGGTGATTTGTTTCATCAAATAACAGGTACAGCAATGGGTGCGAAATTCGCACCTTTATATGCTAATTTATTTATGGGACATTATGAAAGAGAACATGCTTGGAGACGAAGTGAGTTTGAGGAAAATATTATCTACTGGGGTAGATTTATAGATGATGTGTTTATGATTTGGAAAGGTAGTGAAGTAAAGCTAAAATTATTTCACAATTATCTAAATACTAACAACTATAATATAACTCTTTGTCTTGAATATAGTCTAGAAAGCATTGTTTTTTTAGATGTAGAAATGTACGTTTCACATGGACACATAGAGTCGAGACTTTTTCGGAAATTAACATCAACGAATTCAATATTACATGCTAAATCAGGACACCTAAGAATGCAGATTGATAACATTCCAAACGGGGAATTTCTTAGAGCTAAAAGAAACTGTAGTGAGGATATGGAATATCAAACTGTAACGAAAGATATAACTGAAAGATTTTTGAGAAGAGGTTATGACAGCAGAACTGTAGAAAAAGCTGGACTCAGAGCACAGAAAGTGACAAGAGATGAACTTTTGAATGACAGACCACGACCCAGAGAGAATAAAAAAGATGTGATTAGATATATCACTACGTACAGTGAAGGAAACAATAGGGTCTTCCATTCACTTCGTAAATATTGGGACATATTGACTTTAGATAAAGAAATTGCCCAATTTCCAGACAACAAGCCTAAAATGGTGTATAAAAAAGCACCAACACTTAGAAATCTTCTGACAAAAACTATCTTAACACCTGGATGTTATAGATGTAATCAATGTATTTGTTGTAAATATGTTGTAGATTAAACTGAAACTTTTTGTGATCACACATATAAGAACACATACAGAATCAACTCTTTCATTAACTGCAACACGAGCCACTGTATATACACTATGACTTGTATTTGTAAAAAAATATATGTGGGTTCATCTATGAGAAAACTGAAGGTTAGATGGATGGAACATCTTAGAGCCATCAAAAACTGTGATCCTAAATATCCAATGGCAGTACATTTCAAAGATAAACCTAAACTGACTGAATTAAAAGATATCCAATTCATGGGTATTGAACAAGTTAATATTGATAGAAGAGATGGAGACTTAGAAGCAAAATTAAGATCGTGAGAAACCTATTGGATTAATAAATTACGAGCAGTACAATATGGGTTGAATATGGATCGTGAAATATATACATTATTAAGTTAACTCGGTCCTTAATAAGTAGGATATATATACAGCATGTAGGTAATATCTCAATATCTTAATTAAATCTTCTTTGCGACTCTGTATGTCACATGTAGGAATGAATAAGAGAAATATATATGTATACTTATTGATATTTAAGATGATCATAATTGGGACTCTAAGTTACTTCCCATAGATCACGACCTCCTGCTACAATACAATTAAGAACCTGAGAATAGGTACAGTGACCTGAGCAGGCAGCTTTGATGTTGATTCTAATTAACAACAATTATTGAGTATTCTAATTTTGGGTACGTTCTTTCATTAAAATGGTCTGAGTAAATAATAAATTTGGGGTTTCAATTAGATGGAGGATGAATTAACAAATTTAATAAATTACTAGAGGTTTTTTATAATAGATCGTATGCATATTTGTTTTTTACTTTGGTTAAGTTTTGTTGTCCTAAATTTTAGATTATGACTCAGGACTTATGAATAAATTGCGTAATATTATAGAATTGTGTGGTAGGAAAACTATTATAAGATGCAACTTTTATATAGTTCTAGATAGCACAACACATAAGAACGATCAAGTTCCAATGCTAGCTATCCAGGGTTTGATTCTCGGCTGAGATACTGAGAAGATGCATGGGTGTGGATAATTATAAAGATATCATGTATTTATGCCTTAGTCTTTATTTATTGTAACCTTTTTATGTTGAACTATATATATTTCTAATTTATCACCATTATTATAATACTAGTTCTAGTGTAGAAACAGATATCTATTAAAAGACTGACCGCACTGACTTACAAGATAGCTCAGAGCAGTAAAACACGGAATCTCAATAGAGTTAACATTGGAGGTTCATGTTCGTGATGAGAAAAGAATTCAACTAAATATTTTTTATTTTTATAAATCCCTTAATTTTGCTACATGTAGTACTCTATTTTTATGTTTCATTTTAATATAAATTCAGATTTTGTTCTAAATAAATGTTGAACATTATTAAGGAGAAGAACTCATGTTGATTTGGCAACGATGCATCTTGAGTCTGTTAACATCTAAACAAACTTTCCCGCCAAATTACGCTAATTGATTGACTAAGGGGGAGTATATAAAGTGGCAGTTGACACTAATGTTTTGTCTGCGGTACGGGCTGAGGAAAAGGTTAGACGATCGTCGAAAGGTTGAGAGGTAAGATAAATGCTCTAGCATTGGGACTCTAATTTTGTTGAACTTAGACATAAAGTGCAGTCATTCCTCTGTCAATTTGACTTTACAATACTGACAGGTCCTGTCCTATTTCGTAAATACTTTTCACAGCTATTCTCAGAGTCAATTGTCATAGATATATTTTTTTTACTGATATTGACAGAATAAAGCTTTTTAGTCAGCATGAAGAGTAGAGTGTACCTATAGTGTAGATTCAAATGTGTAATATTAGTAAGTGTTCTTTAATTTTGGGTATAATTCATTAGAAGCCTTTCTGAACATACAATTAATCTAAAAAACCAAACAGATAGCTAGTTGAAACTGGATTCGCTTTGACAAGGAGGATAGCGTAGCGCATTAGATCATGTTATCAACAAAAAATTAACTTCGCAGGTTCGATCCTGGTATAAGGTTCAACAAATAATTAATTAAAATAAACTCTTTAATATTTAAAAGAATTTTCTTCTTTAGACTAGGTGACACTGTGTAAGGTATACGTTTGTTTTTTTGGACTATTACAGATCTTATCAAGGATCAGTAGACTGAGGACTGATAAAGAATACACTCTGAATATGAAGATATATTTCAGCTGTGCAACAAGTGTACCTGAATAATTAAGGTGAGAATTAAGTTTCAATATTAATAATGATTATTTGTAAATAAACAAAGCAATAAGGTAACATCATTATATATTATTTTAGGAACCTATACTTACAAAACGGAGACTTTACTAATGGGAGAACGTTTTCCAAAATACAAGGCAAAAAGTGAGATTAGCTACTTAACTGAGGTAAAGAAATGCTCCAGCCATTATAAGAACTGGGAGGACAAAAAAAAAATGTAAAAAATGTATACACCACTATGGATCATTAGAATGGGCATACTTACCATAGAAAATGTGTATATTATTATGACAACCTGAATTTCTGTACACGTTTTACTGATTGAACAATCAGTTATAATTTAGATACTGCTTTTGAGTTTATAAATTAATAATTATGTTCTAATTTTAAATAAGTGTTAATTTGTATATTAATGTATCAGGAACGTTTGTATGACAGCCCTGAAGAAGCGCAGTGTGTGCGAAACACGTGTTGACTTTACTGTGATACTTGTATGTAAATCTGAACATAAAGGAAAAAGAAGGCATCACTGTGAATCTTATATGTAAATCTCTACAAAGAAAATAAGAATAAACATCAGAAGATGAATACATAAGAAGACTCATATATTGTTTCTTTGCTTGTAATATGAAACTATCTCAGATTTGTTTGTGTTAAATATATAATTGCACTGGTGGGGACCAGTGTCTGAGATTGGTGGCGCCGGGCAATGTTACCTGTAACCCAAGTTGTATTAGAATATATATATATATATATATATATATATATATATATATATATATATATATATATATATATATATATATATATATATATATTACCTACTGGCGGTCGCCAGTAGGTAGTTATAGTTAGGACCCTGTTTCCACAGGAAATCCGCAAAATTCTATTTTGAATAACTTTGGCGCTGGTCGACGAATCCTCGAGAATTTCTCAAAATAGGTGGGGCGCTACGCTCCGCTCCTACCCTGAAAGTCTCGGGGGGATTCGTCAAGCGGGGGCTGAGATAAAAGGGGGTCCCAAAACGCGTTTTTCCCATGCATTTTTCCATAGGACCTTTAGACAGGGCTACAGCCCGAACGGCTGAACAGAATTACTAGTAATTTGGCAGAGAGGTAGTCCTCAGGTCAAGGAAGTGCCTTTTGTAGGTTTGGTGTAAATCTGTTCAGTAGATTCTGAGAAAATAGCCTTTAAATCAATATATATATCTGTGGCAGCTTACCGTGCGCTTACCGTAAGCTTACCGTACGCGTACGGTGGCGTGCGCGAGCGCGATTCTGATTGGCTGTTACATCTAAGTAAACATTCGAATCGGTCGAAACCAGGAAGCAGCGGCCGCCATTTTCTCTCTCGGACTCTGAGGGGGGGGCTGTAAACAAAGGCAAAAAACATATAAATGGGCTGTTTAGACAGCGCCCATGCACATAGCCATGTTAGTTGAGTCCTCAAAGATCCCCCAAGGCCAAAAACGGTAAATTTTTATTTTTTGAAAATTTCGCCAAATACGCTTACCGTACGCGTACGGTGCGCTTACGCTAAAAACTTTTAATAAAAAAAAAAAAACACTCTCTGTGCATGGCATATTATTGTCATCACTTACAAATTAAATTTAACAGATTACCTATCACAAGGAAGCGCATAATATGTCCTCCATGTGCGCACGGTGCGTAATGTGGGCACGCGGTGCACGTAGCGCACTGCGTGCCCACCTTGCGTGTACGGCACTAACTGCGTAAAGTGGGCGCGCGGTGCGCAAAGCGCACCGCGTGCTCACTGTGCGCGCACGGAACGAACTGCGTTAAGTGGGCGTGCACGCCACGAATGGCGTAAAGTAACTTAGCATTTAAAAAACCGTACAAATTCACTGAAAAAACCATAGGTTTCACACACGTTATAGTTAGGAATTAGCATTTAAAAAACCTTGCAAATTCACTGAAAAAACCATAGGTTTCAGACATGTTATAGTTAGCGGAAATTTTACTGATAAAAAACCAATGAAATTCCCCCGTTATAGTTAGTGCAGGCAACTATAACTCACGCGACCGCAATTTTCTGCTGATGACATATGTGTCTTTATGAAAAAAAAATATTTGTAATATATGTATAGCTAAAAATTTATGGAAGAAGACATGGGCAAATAAGTGTCTAAATACAGTATTAGCATCAGCAGAGGATTGCGGTCGCGTGAGTTATAGTTGCCTGCACTAACTATAACGGGGGAATTTCATTGGTTTTTTATCAGTAAAATTTCCGCTAACTATAACATGTCTGAAACCTATGGTTTTTTCAGTGAATATATATATATATATATATATATACATATATATATATATATATATATATTATCTACTGGCGGTCGCCAGTGGATAGTTATAGTTAGGACCTATTTTCCATAGGAAATCCGCAACATTCTATTCCCAATAAGTCTGGTGCTGGTTGATGAATCCTCGCGAAATATTCAAAACTTTTGGCCAGCTCCGCTCCGCTCCTACCCTGAAAGTTTCGTGGTGATACGTAAAGTGGGGGCCGAGAAAAAAGGAGGGTCCCAAAACGTGTTTTCCCCATGCAATTTCCCATAGGATCTGTTGTCGCAGCTACAGCCCGAACCGCTGAACGGAATGACATCAAATTTGGCAAAGAGGTAGTCCTCAGTTCAGACTCGTGCCTTTTGCATAAATGGTGTGAATCTGTTCATCAGTTCCTGAGAAAATTAGGGTAAAAAAGTTAGTGATATCTATGGCCGGCGAGGATCCGCGGACCCTACCCGCACCGTAAGCGCACCCTCCCCGAATCGAGCGCGCACCCTCCCGATCGCGGGGTGAATGCTAATTGGCTGTCGAGTGTCTGTCTACATTCGAAACTAGGAACTGTTGGCGGCCATTTTCTGCCTCGGTAGAAGCGAGGCTAAAGAAGCAAGGGGAATAAGTGTGTAAAATATATAAAGGGGGCAGAGTGGAAGTACTCTGACCCACTAGAGGTGCTTAGGGGTCCCAGAAGGACCCCCTGGGGCCCCCTTTAAAAAAAAAATGGCGAAATGCGCACAGGGTGCGCGCATTCTATCGCGTTTGGTGCACGGATCCTCTCGCGGTGGGTGCGCGGATCCAAGGAAAAAAAATTGAAAAAAGACAAGAAATCATTGGTTGTATGACAACTTTCTACACTGAAAGGTAGGGTGTATATTTCTGTTTTTTAAAGGCATGATTCTTATTGGTTGACAAAAACTGATTGTAAGGAACATTATATATGATAAGCTGATATGTTGAAAAGTCAAGCACACTTTCTGTCTTGTTTAGCAACATTGTGTGCTGAACTTGTGACCTGTGTGCTCAGTGCAGTGTTCCATGACCTGTTTCTATGGTAACAGGCAGAAGGCTGATTGGGGGGAAGGGTTGAAATGTATTTGATTTGGAAAGGGTTGAAATGTTTAACCAATAGAAATGTGTGTTTGCTTTTGAATTTATGTGTGAAGGATTGTGATTTGATGTTTACATGTATATGTGTGGAAAATGAAAGGGAAACTTTGCCATTCTTTGTTTTTGCTGAGAGGTGCACAGTGCAGAGATTCTGTAAAAGAAAATCTGGTGTGTGACTGATATCTGGCGTGTGACTGATATACTTCTTAATCTACAAAACATCTTGAAAGGTGAGGTATTTAATTGTGAGGGGATGTATGTAGACTATTTTGATTTTAATCAGACTAATGTATTTCTCCTGCTAAAGTGTAGGGAGTACTTTTTCTCTCTACAATCTTATTGACAGTGTGTGTGCATGTAGAAACCATTCTGTGATAAGCATTTGTGTTTTTCATGTGTTTGCAGACAGATAACGGTGCTGTTTTTATATTTTGGTAGAATTAGAAACCAGTCATTGTTTATGAATTTGTGAAATGAGTTATGTTTCTATACTAAAATGTAGTACTCCTTCTAGATGAAGAAATGTGTTTTGGTATAGTGCAAGGGATAGTGTTGCTTGTCTAGAATCACACAGTGAGTATGTGTGCATTTGGGAACCAATGTGAGAGAAGCATTTGCTAACATCGTGTATTTGCTGACAGATAACTGTTTTAAAACCTGTCTTGTTGTCAAGTTTTAGTAGCATTGAAAGGCAGTTTTTGCTTATGCTTTGATTAAATGAGCCAGGCTTTGGCACAAAAGTGCAGTCCTGAAATATGTAGATTGTGTGCAGTTCCCTTACAACTTCCACTGTAGTGAATGGGTTTTGGTAAACTCCTAGGGATAGTGGTGCTTGTCTAGAATCACACTGTGAGTCTGTGTGCATTTGGGAACCACTGTGAGAGAAGCATTTGGTAACATTGTATATTTTCTGACAGATAACTTTTTTAAAACCTGCCATGTTGTCAAGTTTTAGTAGCATTAGAAGCCAGTCTTTGCTTATGCATTGATTAAATGAGTTAGGCTTTGACACAAAAGTGCAGTCCTGAAATATGTAGATTGTGTGCAGTTCCCTTACCACTTCCACAGTAGTGAATGATTTTTGGTAAACTCCTAGGTATAGTGGTTGTTGTCTAGAATCACACTGTGAGTCTGTGTGCATTTGGAAACCACTGTGAGAGAAGCATTTGGTAACATTGTGTATTTGGTGACAGATAACTGTTTTAAAACCTGTCATGTTGTCAAGTTTTAGTAGCATTAGAAGCCAGTCTTTGCTTATGCATTGATAAAATGATTCATGCTTTTTACACTCATGTGTTGTACTTTAATATGTAGATTGTGTGTAGTCTCCTTACCCCTTGTACAGTAGTGAATGAGTTTTGGTAAGCTGCTACGGATAGTGTTGCTTGTCTAGAATCACACTGTGAGTCTATGTGCATTTGGGAACCACTGTGAGAGAAGCATTTGGTAACATCGTGTATTTGCTGACAGATAACTGTTTTAAAACCTCTCTTGTTGTCAAGTTTTAGTAGCATTAAAGGCAGTTTTTGCTTATGCTTTGATTAAATGAGTCAGGCTTTGACACAAAAGTACAGTCCTGAAATATGTAGATTGTGTGCAGTTCCCTTATCACTTCCACAGTAGTGAATGATTTTTGGTAAACTCCTAGGTATAGTGGTTGTTGTCTAGAATCACACTGTGAGTCTGTGTGCATTTGGGAACCACTGTGAGAGAAGCATTTGGTAACATCGTGTATTTGCCGACAGTTAACTGTTTTAAAACCTGTCTTGTTGTCAAGTTTTAGTAGCATTAGAAGGCAGTTTTTGCTTATTCGTTGATTAAATGAGTCATGCTTTGACACTAATGTGCTGCACTTAAATATGTAGATTGTGTGCCGTACCCTTACCTCTTCTAGACTAGTGAATGAGTTTTGGTAAACTCCTAGGATAGTGTTGCTTGTCTAAAATCACACTGTGAGTCTGTGTGCATTTGGGTACGGATTGTGATAGAAGCATTTGGTAACATCGTGTATTTGCTGACAGATAACTGTTTTAAAACCGGTCATGTTGTCAAGTTTTAGTAGCTTTAGAAGCTATTCTTTGCTTATGCATTGATAAAATGAGTCAGGGTTTGACACTAAAGTGCAGTACCATGTACTATTCTCTTCACTCTGCCAGAACTGAAAATGTAAAAGTTTTACCCAGGCACTGTCCTAGCAGTAGTCTGATGATTTAGTCAGTTTCCAAGTACTCATGTTGTGAACCATACATTACCACATGGACTGCTTCAAATGTCTATGCAGTATGCATGCAGTCTTCTAACATACTATACACTTGTCTTTCACATCTTCAATTCCCTAGTCAGTATCCATACAGTCCAGCAAACATCCTGTCACTCCCTTTGAACTCCTCTAGTGACCCATTCAGTACCAAGTACTAATCCATTCACTGTGTCAAAAGCCAACCACTTATAAATTCACTCAGGCACTCTCTTTGCTGTACTCTAATCATTCCGTCAGTTCCCAAGTACTCATGCAGTGAGCCAGGCCTTAGCACATAGACTGCTTCAAATGCCTATTCACTATGCATGCAGGCCTCTAACCACCTACACAGTTGTCTTTCACACCTTCAATTCTCCAGTCAGTATTCATACACTTCTAGCAAACACCCTGTTACTCACACAGTGTGTCTCCTTATAGTACGGTAATCATTCAGTCAGTTAGCATGTAGTCTTTTAGTGAGGTAGGCTTTAGGGCATGAACTGCTTCAAAGTAGTATGCACTATGCATGTAGAGTTTTAATCATTGTCACACTTGTGGTTCAGGGCTATAGTTTCTTAGTCAGTTTTTATATAAAATGTGTTTGTACAGTAACGGAATAGTATAAATTTGAAAGTTATTAATATACATTTATTTGTGATTCTTTTTTACAGATACTGTTTTTCAACGTAAAAATAGAGAAATCATGCCAGAAAGAAAAGAAACTCAGAAAGGCACAGGAGTGTTTCTCATCCGTTTGCACTCTTCTTGTGCAAGATTGTTTGGATGAAGGGTCCTTAGGTGTTTCATCATACTTGCCGTGCCGTACGAGTATTTCTTGTTAGGATCCCCTCTCAACAGAACTCTTTTGCAAATCTTGCATGTGCCAAGGTGGCATTGATCTTTGCTTGCCCCTCGGGAAAAGTAAAAAATTTCCACACCACTGAAGAAATACGTTGTGGGCGTGGTGCCTCCTCCACAAATTCATCCTTAGATTCAGTGAATATTTTAAAGCGACAACATTTACAGTTTTTGTAAGTTAAACGTATAAAATGTTGTTAGCCGAAAGCATTTTATATATCTGTGATTTGTATCTTGTGGTATTTTGTTGAGAATAGCATGTTGTTGTTTTTTTTAACAATCTTTCTGATTGTTTTTTTTTTGCCCACTGTTAAGTGATTAGTACGATTGAAATCACTATTTTCAGTGAAATTCAATATATTCTGAGAACAGCAAAAAAGGCAAACAAATTACTTTGTGGAAATTATGCTGTGTTGTAAAAAATGTATTATTACATGTTATAATTGTATATCATTTTTTAGTGCTATTCCTGTGAAGGTAAGTTTAACTAAGTCTCAATATGCAGAATGAGGAGGTCTGCATGAAGCTACAAAGTTGAAACACGTTTCTAAAAACACTCTGTTTATACCTATGTAGTTTTGAAATCTGACCATAATCAGATATCATGTGACCTGCAAAAAAAGAGATTTGAGTGGTTCATAATATTTCCCATTGTAGCTATTGAAGGACCGCAATCATTTCAATCATTCTTCTTTGAACATCTTTGCAGACAGAACTCTGTGCTTACCTTCTATCATTCGCAAGGAATTTTGAAACTGGAAATATGTCACTTTTTGTAACATAGTTATTGCGCAAGACACTCTTTCATATTTACAAAGAGAGGAAAAGGCACTCTGTGCACTTTTTATACTCCATGTAAATGCAACCTCATTATGCACACCAGTTTGCGTTGAAAGGGTGTTCTATAAGTGTTGTCGTGCATGATTGCACTGAATACTCATAGAACAAGACACATGTCTAGATTTGTCAGAAATCATAAATCTTGATATGTATGTGAATGTTGCACCATTCTAAAATTGGTGTAGGAAAGCACAACAAGGAGAATTGTTTTCATTTCTCCACATTTTTATATCTTCAATGCATGCTACAATGCTCAGCATACATTGAAGGAGAAAAATGCCTTTACTGATTGTTTTTGTGCAGGAAGGTGTATCTTCCTGCACAAAAACAAACAGCACATGACACAGATATCCTTGCACTATGGTGCAAGGGTGCCTGTGTCACCACATGGCTGCAGTTCAAGCAGCCGTGCAGAGAGAAGCATAGATTTGCAACATATTTATGTACATATGTTGCATCCCTGTGCTTCGGAAGCACTACAGCACACTGTAATTAAAGAGGTTACTGTGTGTGATGCTGCAGCACTTCCTCATAGTTCTGCACTTATATATTCACCATACGCTACTAATGCATTCATTCAGTCAATTACGTACTACACATACATTCATCTAAACTTTCACACACTAACAAAGAAATGTAGCTCTTTTTTTAAACCAGGAAAGTTAGTTCTTACAAGAACTTTTTTTTTCTTCTTTCTTCTTTTATATTTTTTTGGGGGGGGGTTCTGAACAAATCTCTGTTTTTGCAGGTCACATGGGATCCGCGCACCCTGCGCATAGGCAGCAGTCACCCAGCGCGCATCCGCGAAATTGAATAAAAAAAAATTATAGGATTAGATGTAAAAATATATTAGTTTTAAGACTAGTTTAGACTTTGTCTTCAATTAATACTCACATGAAAATACATATATATATGTTTCCTTAAATGTTAAATATTTCGCAGGACCCGCGCACCTACCGCGTCATAGACGCAGATGACGCATCGCGGAAGCGCGTAAACGTCGCGTTACGTACATCGAACATGTCGCGTATAGGCTGGGAGTCGCGTACCTGTCACATTGCGATCGCGCACTAAACACGTACCCAACGCATACCATGTGTGGATGCTAACACGTAGGGATCGAGAACGGTGCGCATAGGGTGCGTGGATCCAAATACATGGGAAAAAAATATATAAAATAAAGTTTTGAAAATATAGTTAAAGAAATATTTTTAAAAATATAAAAAATATGTTTGAAAAACCCAATAAAAACAAATAATATTTTTTAGTTTTTAAAAGAATTAATTAAAAAAATACATTTAAAAAATGGTGATAAAAAAGAATTTCAAAAAAACATAATTAATGAAATTGACACACTGAATTTGAAAAATATAGAAATCCAATGAAAATCAATAAACATGATATCTTTAGAGATAAGTTATAGATAGGAATTAGCATTTAAAAAACCTTTGAAATTCACTGAACAAAACATAGGTTTCATGCACGTTATAGTTAGGAATTGGCATTTAAAAAACCTTTGAAAATCACTGAAAAAACCAAAGGTTTCAGGGGCGTTATAGTTAGGAATTGGCATTTAAAAAACCTTAGAAATTCACTAAAAAAACCATAGGTTTCAGGGGCGTTAGAGTTAGCTGGACATTTCCCTCGTACAAAACCCTAGAAATTCCCCTGTTATAGTTAGTTCAGCTAACTACAACTCGCGCCCCCACAATGCACTGCTGATGACGTCACATATTATATCACTCATGACATGGTCAGTGACATCACTCATGACATCACTGATGACATCTCAAATGACATCACTGATGACATCACTGATGACGTCATCCATGTAATAAATTAGTGCATCTTCTCACACCCTAATATAACCTTTGATACACCAACTCAAAATTTCAGACGGCCATTTTGAAAACCATAGATACTCCAATACCAATAACTACATACCTACTCATTGACTCTTAGGTCTACATACAACTCCACTCACTCACCTGTACAGTCACTCATACTTACAGTCACTCAGTACACGACAATCATATGCATTTATAAACCTATATAGACACTCACACACCGCTAATCATCCATTGAGGTACTGACACACCTAGTCAGTCATGCAAATAATTAATTACAGTCCAATTTACTCACCTATACAGTTAAACACACTCAAGTTCACTTACTCATAAAAATACTAACAAATTCTGACGCTCTTATACAATTACTGATAAAAGCACACACTCATCCATACAGCCACTCCCAAAACCACACACTCTCACATATAAATAGTTATATACTCTTACACACATATACACTGTATTTCACATATGTAGTTACGGACACATGTACAACTGAGATATACATTCAATCACTAACACACCCTTACATACAGTCACCCAACCATACAGTCCATCACAGATGCACTCTTAAAACCATGCACCCACTGAATCACCCACTCACACATCTATGCACAAAGTCACACACACCCTACCCACACAAACACTCAGGCACCCATACAGATACTCAGACAACCAATCAATAACCCATATAGACACTCATATAGCTATTTACAAAACCATGCAGCCACTTATACACCAACACACAGACACATACAGACATTCACACAGTTTAGTCACTAGTCTGCAGTAAGATACATTTAATGACTCACTTATAGAGTCAGTTACGCACCTAGAAACTCACCCATTCACACACTTATACACCCACTCATTCTTCCGTAGGCCTTTCACTATAAATATATAATACATATTTAAACTTTTCAGAAAAACACACATTCACTGGATGATGTCATCAGTGATGTCATCAGTGATGTCATTTGAGATGTTATCAGTGATGTCATCAGTGATATCACTGACCATGTCATGAGTGATGTAATATGTGACGTCATCAGCAGTGCATTGCCGAAGCTTCTCAAGATGCACTTGACAGTGCGTCTGCCATTCGGCATCACGGTTCAGCCCACCCCAGCCATCCAAGTTCGTTGTATTGCCTGACGCGTTTCTGTGGCCAACGTACCACTTCATCAGAGGCATTTCTCCTGTACGCATTGAAGCACTCTTTATACTGCATGCTGATTGGTTGAAAAACCCCTCATGGGTTCAACCGCATATTTGATTTCTTCATACAGCATGCTGGGATGTATAGTCACATCGAGCTTTCATTGAACACCTATAGTAGGTTCCAATACGTACCGATTTCAGAGAGTCAGTTACAATCTTTGGTAGGATCTGGATGTGATGGGAGCAGGCACTTTTCATCAAGACGCACTGTGCTGGAAACCGCAGCAGGAAGGTTCCTCTCCCTCAGCCTCTCATTCCTTCGAGATGGTGCATCTTGCACAGGACGGCACCCGTGTCAGTTAGAATACTTGGTAGGATCTGGATGTGATGGGAGCAGGCACTTTTCATCAAGACTGGGGCGGGCTGAACCGGGATGCCGAATGGCAGACGCACTGTCGAGTGCATCTTGAGAAACTTTGACGTTTGCTGGATAAAAATATATATATATATATATATATATATATATATATATATATATATATATATATATATTCAATAAAAAAATCATAGGTTTCAGGGGCGTTATAGTTAGCTGGACATTTCCCTCATACAAAACCCTAGAAATTCCCCCGTTATAGTTATTTTAGCTAACTATAACTCGTGCCCCTGCAATGCAATGCTGATGACGTCACATATTACATCACTCATGACATGGTCAGTGACATCACTGATGACATCACTGATGATGTCATCCAGTGAGTGTGTGTTTCTGTAAATTTTAAATATGTTTAATATATATATAGGGAAAAACCTATGGAAGAATGAGTGGGTGTAAGTGTGTGAATGGATGATTTAGTAGGTGCGTGACTGACTCTATAAGTGATCCATTAAATGTATCTTACTGCAGACTAGTGACTAAACTGTGTGAATGTCTGAATCTGTCTGTCTGTTGGTGTATAAGCGGCTGCATGATTTTGTGAATAGCTAAATGAGTGTCTCTATGGGTTATTGATCGGTTGTCTGAGTATCTGTATGGGTGCCTGAGTGTTTGTGTGGGTGGGGTGTGTGTGACTCTGTGTATACATGTGTAAGTGGGTGATTCTATGGGTGCATGGTTTTAAGAGTGCATCTGTGATGGACTGTATGGTTGGGTGAGTGTATGTATGGGTGTGTTAGTGATTGAATGTATATCTCAGTGGTACATGTGTGAGTAACTACATATGTGAAAGGCAGTATATATGTGTGTAAGAGTATATAAGTGGGTATATGTGAGAGTGTGTGATTTTGAGAGTGGCTGTATGGATGAGTCTGTGCTTGTATCAGTGATTGTATAAGAGCGTAAGAATGTGGTACTATTTTTATGAGTAAGTGAACTTGTGTGTGTATAACTGCATAGGTGAGTATATGGGAGTGTGATTAATTATTTGCATGACTGACTAGGTGTGAGAGTACCTCTATGGATGATTGGTGGTGTGTGAGTGTCTATGTAGGTGTATAAATGCATATGATAGTCCTGTACTGAGTGACTGTAAGTATGAGTGACTGTACAGGTGAGTGAGTGGATGTGTGTGTAGATCTAAGAGTCCATGAGTGGGTATGTAGTTATTGGTATTGGAGTATGGTTTTGGGAATGGACGTCTGAAATTTTGATTGAGTATATCAAAGGGTGTGAGAAGATGCACTAATTTATCACATGGATGACATCATCAGTGATGTCATCAGTGATGTCATTTCAGATGTCATCAGTGATGTCACTGACCATGTCATGAGTGATGTAATATGTGACGTCATCAGCAGTGCATTGCGGGGGCGCGAGTTATAGTTAGCTGAACTAACTATAACGGGGGAATTTCTAGGGTTTTGTACAAGGGAAATGTCCAGCTAACTATAACGCCCCTGAAACCTATGGTTTTTACAGTGAATTTCTAAGGTTTTTTAAATGCCAATTCCTAACTATAACGCCCCTGAAACCTATGGTTTTTTCAGTGAATTTCAAAGGTTTTGTAAATGACAATTTTGAATGTATTAATTGTTATACTGATTTTTTTTATACTGATTTACTATATTTTTTAAACTATTGATTTTTTTAAATTACATTATAATTACATTATACATTACAATACAAAATACACTTTCTCAGAATGAATTACTTTAGTTTAAATATTTGGCAAATAGGCAACAGACTTTTAAGTACAGTAGTTACAGTTGTTGCAATGGGCAACACAATTTCAAACACAAAGCAACATTGAGCTCAATGTGAATTTCTAGTGAAATGCAATTAGTTACTTTATGGATTACTTTTCTAACCACAGGACTGGATCCTAGATTCAGTCCTTGGACATCTCCTGTAAACAGTTGAGTAAAAGCGCTTTGGTTACAGTAGTTATTTTTAAGTAATATTATTGTATTTTAAAAGTTGACACTTAAGAAATGTTCTCACATAGTATCACCAATGTTATCCTATGGCAGAAAATTCACTTAGCAGGTAAGTAGTGGATCCAGCACTGGCCAACCTCCTGTAAACAGTTGAAAGAATGTGTTTAAGTCATACAGATGATGTTTTAGGAATATTTTTAGTTTGTGAAAATAGACACTTAGAAACTTTTCTGGTGAAAACCACACAATGGATTCCTATGGAAGGAAATACAAGTTACTGGTAAGTACGCTTAGAATTACTTTTCAGGGTCTGTGCTGGGCTATCACTACGAGTACACATACGTGAGCCCACCCATACTGATAGGGAGCGTACAGGCGTGTGTACGGCCCGTACCACTACGAGTACGCATACGCGAGGCCACACATACTGATAGGGAGCGTACAGGCGTGTGTACGCTCCCTATCAGTATGGGTGGGCTCGCGTATGCGTACTCGTAGTGATAGGGAGCGTACAGGCGTGTGTACGGCCCGTACCACTACGAGTACGCATACGCGAGGCCACACATACTGATAGTGAACGTAGTCACGCGTGTACGGGCCGTTGCAATGCATTTGGGGTGCCCTAGGGCCCTGGAACGCACCGTACCTGTGTGTGGAGCTCAGAATTACATAGGGGACACATGAGGGACAAGTATTAAGGCCTACATGCATGCTGGTTGTCATGGAGACCAAGTTCAAAAATCGAATTTCTTCTGGAAGGTGAACAGCAGAAGTCAGTTGGAATAAAAATACTTTGTTGCAATGTGTTTGTGGAGCTGACATCATGCAGGAGAATGAAACCGATAGAGTACACACAGACTGCTAGGTTTGAAGGGATTGGTGGAAACATAGGATGCAAATGTGAGTGACCAATCACTCTGTACTCCTGTGCATGAGACAGGGCAGAAAGGCACATATAAGGCAGCCAGGTCCCATGAGGGAATACTTGCCTGCACATCTTTGAATTCGTCGACCCAGCTGCTGCTACTGATTCCCTGGAACCATGTCAAGGGCTGTGGAGAGGTCACAGCCATTCACCCTGGAGGAGAACATGGCATTGCTGGATGTGATCCTCCCACAGTACCCCATGCTGTATGGGCGACCAGGGTATCAGGTGAGTGCATAGGCCACTGGCACAGACTGTCCCTATGTTGTGACTGTGACTTCTGCCATTGTGTCCTGGTGTGACACACATGCCATGTACTGTTGGGGGGGTCCCAGGGGGGGGGATGCCTGATGTCTCCCAGCAGTGCCCTGAGACAGGAGGGGTGTGTGCCTATCACTAACAGCAGTGCCCTGAGACAGGAGGGGTGTGTGCCTATCACTAACAGCAGTGCCCTGAGACAGGAGGGGTGTGTGCCTATCACTAACAGCAGTGCCCTGAGACAGGAGGGGTGGGTACAGAGTGCTCCCAGCAGTGCCCTGAGACAGGAGGGGTGTGTGCCTATCACTAACAGCAGTGCCCTGAGACAGGAGGGGTGTGTGCCTATCACTAACAGCAGTGCCCTGAGACAGGAGGGGTGTGTGCCTATCACGAACAGCAGTGCCCTGAGACAGGAGGGGTGGGTGTGATGCACAGTCTGAGCCTTGATCATTGATTGTGACATTGCCATCATTCCACCTGTGTACCCACTATGGCACGTACTGCTTTTTCCCTCACCAGAGGATCATGTCCCTATGACAAAGGTGCAATGCGTTGGCTGCATGACATGCCTTGTTGTTACCAGCTAATTTGTTATCAAATGTCTCTCTGTGACATGTGGCTGGTGTATTGATGTGGTGTCACTTGCACTTCCTCACAGGTAGGCGCCACTGCCAAGGTGCAGATCTGGCTGACCGCCGTCAGTGCCGTGAGGGGTGTGGATGGTCGGAGGCGGAGCCTGTCCCAGGTGAGGAAACGCTGGCAGGATATCCGGTGCTGGACGCGGAGGATTGCACGGGTCCTGCTGGGGGACTCACCTGAGAGCCACAAGAACCGCGGGCGCCGCCGTCTGAGCCACCTCCACAGGCGTGTGCTGCCAGTGGTCTTTACAGACTTGGATCGGCGCTTACAGGCGAAGCAGCAGCCGGAAGGGGGTAGGTACATGTGTGTGTTGTGTGTCACCGGCATTTGTAAGGGCACAGTAGCATGAATTCACTGCCAGGGTTTAAAGGTGCTGTGCAGATCCATTTTGCCCCAGTATAGCGCTGCGCCCCTACCACCCTTCCCCTCCTTGCAATGTGTTCCCTGGTCTGTGTGTAGCCACTCCTTCACAAGGTAATGTAGGCTGGCGCTTTGTCCACGAGAACTATGCCTGTAGCATCATGTGTGGGGGTGGTGGGTAACAGGTTTTGGGACCTTGGCTGTGCCCTGTCAAGTTCACTGCATGTGGGTTCCATGTCAGTTGGCACTGATGCTGACTCCAGACATGGGAGTTGGTCTCTCATGTGTCATGCCTTACAGTGCACATGTCCTATGTAGTGGCCTGTGACATGATGTGCATGAGTGTGCGATACACATAGTGCAGGGATGGTGACGTGTGTTGCAGTCATTACCATTCAGTAGCATGTAGTTGCGTGCCCACTACTGTCCCCTGGGGCACCTTTTCCTCAGTGGTGTATGTGTCATCATAAACGTGGCCACTGTCAGTGTCTACAGCGTAAGTTGTGCTCTCTGCCATTGTCCCCTGTCACCATGTATATAGACGTGCTATTTTGTACAGGTGTCCACTGTGCAGCCTGACCTGATTGTCCTTCTTCATACTCACAGTTGCCAGTGCCTGTGTGTCTTGCTATACTCATCTGAGGATGGGCACTGGTACCACATTATTTGTACAGGCGCACCTTGGCTGTTTGGCGTTCAATCTCGCTTTTTGCCTGCCCCTGTGTGTATCACCCAGACTATGAGATGTTGGTGCCACCTGTGTCTCAACAATTTGCCTCGTGTAGGGTCTTGTTGGGGCGGGCAATGCCTATGTGTTAAATCCTGATTACCACTTGCTGGGTCTGGGCAGTGTGTGATGTGTCTGGACACACACGCAATGTGCAGTGACAGAGTCATGTTGTGCATGTTTTCAGCATTACCTATGCAGCATGTGCCTCAAGTTCATGGATATGGTCCCTGGTCATCGGTATTTTCGCCAACGCTGTGTGGTGCAGATGCAGTGCTGGATTGTCCCCAGGGCCTGGGTGCTATGTCAGACTCCGTTTCCTGTCTTTAGCTATTGTCTCATGCTCTCCATGGTATTTCAGTGGCATGGTGGCTCAACCAACTGTGTGTTTCATGCCCTACATCGGTACCTTGTTTAGTAGATGTTAGGGATCTTCCTTTTCAGGCTATGCAATGTTACCTATGTAGATTGGACTCATGTGACAGATGTGTACAGGTGTCTGATTAATTTCTGTCTCTCCACCCTGCCCACAGCATCGTCGGGGGACACAGAGGGAGACATGGACACAGACCAGGCGGAGGGACCGAGCACCAGTGCCAGCCGTGACATCGGGGCTGGCACATCGAGTGGGACAGAGGCGGAGGAGAGTGTGGCCGAGGACCTGTCGACTGGCACATCAGAATACGAAGCTGACAGGTCCGAGGAGGATGTCTCCGAGTGGGCGGAGGCTGCACCAGCAGCTGACAGCGGAACAACACCTTGCACCGCCCCTCAGTTCCCATCAGCTGCCTCCCACTTGCTCGTGTCCCTTCCCAGCGTGCCCGGTCACCGCATGTCTCCTTCATGCCAGGCACCGCACCCCCTGCTCCTGTCTCCACTGCTGTCGCCAATGCTGAGTCTGTGGACATCCAGCGGCAACTGCAGGTTGGTCAGGCTGCGATCCTTAATGTCCTCCATGCCCACGGGCAGACACTCAACAACATCGAGGCATACTTGGAGGGCATTCATTAATCGCAGGCTGACCAACGCAACTTGCTGAGGTCCATAGACTCGACACTGACTGCAGCAGTGGGTCTCCTGCAGCGCGACCTCCCCCCACCTACCCCTGCCCCATCCACACTTCCCACTCCCATGCCTGTCCCACGTACACCCAGACGTCGGCATGCACCCACATCAACAGACACAGGCACCACACCAGCAGGGAAGGTCCACCGCAATCCTCCTGACACGCACACACAGGGTGAGGTAGGCACACCCACTGGGTCGGGGGGCAAACGTGTGACACGCAGCCATAGTGGGAGTCCGCATTCCACCCAGTCCACTCCCTCCAAATCCCCTCCCCTCAGCTCTCCTGGCCACATCTCCCCCAAGGACTCCTTCATGGCTGCTCTGTCCCTGAGCCCCACAGTGACACCACCCCGCAAGCGGTCAAGGAAGTCCACGGTGACGGTGGTTGATTCTCCCCCCCTGTCTACGCCCTCCCCCGGTGGCGCTGCGACCCATCCCTCTGACCCCCCCCCCCCTCCTTGGGGCCTGTGGATCCTTCGGGTGCAGGGGACTCCCTGGAGGACCTTTCAAAGGTGTGTAGTGCCATCCTGGCCTCTGCCTTTGGCCCTGCCCCACCCCCTGTGGTGGAGTCCTCCATCCCTGCACCCACAACGCCTCCCCTTTGCCCTGATGTCCCTGCGGTGCCTGGTGCTTCCCCCCCCCGATGGCCTCACCCCTGTGGAAGACGACGGCATGTAACTGTGCAGGCAAGCTAGGGGACACGCATCCCACTGTGTCCCCCATCCAGCTGAGACTTATTGACTGCCCTATGGGCTTTGTGAATATTTAACTGCCTGCAATCCACGGACACTGTGATCATGCTGAATAAAGCTTTATTTTTTTTTTCATTCTGACACTACTGCTATGCTGGTATTGGTGTTGGTTGCGCTGCTACATGGTTTTGGGTGGTGTTTATGTGTTGGGTGTGTGGGAAATGTAGTAGTGGGCTGCTCATTGGGGGGACCCTGGGATCTGTGTGCCATCACAAGGTGTTAGCTAACTTTCTTTGTTCATGTCAGCAGTTACTGCATGGTGCAATTGTCCCAGGGTGTATTCCTCCCTCTGTGTACCCTGATATCTTCCCTGCAGGGTGTTCCCAATGTTTAGCGCAGAGCTGTGTCTACATGAGCTGTGTGTGTGACGGAGCCCTTCTACTTTGGCCATGCATGCAGGGCCATGTCTCCACCTGCAACATTCGTGGCATCCTTGGTGATCACTGTACTTGTGTGTGGAGTCTGTTGACATGAGTTCATGGGGACATGTTCCCTTGTAGGCAGTATGCATGTGGGTACTTCCAGCCTCACACACATGTGTTGCACACCTCCTGTCTCTGGGCACTGCTGGGAGGACTCTGCACCCACCCCTCCTGTCTCAGGGCACTGCTGGGAGTGTTAGGCACCCACCCCTCCTGTCTCAGGGCACTGCTGGGAGTGTTAGGCACCCACCCCTCCTGTCTCAGGGCACTGCTGGGAGGACTCTGCACCCACCCCTCCTGTCTCAGGGCACTGCTGGGAGTGTTAGGCACCCACCCCTCCTGTCTCAGGGCACTGCTGGGAGGACTCTGCACCCACCCCTCCTGTCTCAGGGCACTGCTGGGAGGACTCTGTACCCACCCCTCCTGTCTCAGGGCACTGCTGGGAGGACTCTGCACCCACCCCTCCTGTCTCAGGGCACTGCTGGGAGTGTTAGGCACCCACCCCTCCTGTCTCAGGGCACTGCTGGGAGTGTTAGGCACCCACCCCTCCTGTCTCAGGGCACTGCTGGGAGTGTTAGGCACCCACCCCTCCTGTCTCTGGGCACTGCTGGGTGTGTTAGGCACCCACCCCTCCTGTCTCAGGGCACTGCTGGGAGGACTCTGCACCCACCCCTCCTGTCTCAGGGCACTGCTGGGAGTGTTAGGCACCCACCCCTCCTGTCTCAGGGCACTGCTGGGAGTGTTAGGCACCCACCCCTCCTGTCTCTGGGCACTGCTGGGAGTGTTAGGCACCCACCCCTTCTGTCTCAGGGCACTGCTGGGAGGACTCCACACCCACCCCTCCTGTCTCAGGGCACTGCTGGGAGGACTCTGCACACACACCTCCTATTTCTGGATATGTACGCTTGGAACATACACGTGGGGGTACGCTCCATGCATACGGGGGTGATGGTACGGGTCGTACTTACACTGTTGGGGTGGGGGTACGCTCCATGCATACGAGGGTGAGGGTACGGGTCGTACTTACACTGTTGGGGTGGGGGTACGGTACGTACATACGCGGTTGGGGTGGGGGTACGCTCCATGCATACACGGGTGAGGGTACGGGTCGTACTTACACTGTTGGGGTGGGGGTGCACTCCATGCATACGAGGGTGAGAGTACGGGTCGTACTTACACTGTTGGGGTGGGGGTACGGTACATACATACGCGGTTGGGGTGGGGGTACGCTCCATGCATACGCGGGTGAGGGTACGGGTCGTACTTACACTGTTGGGGTGGGGGTGCGCTCCATGCATACGAGGGTGAGGGTACGGGTTGTACTTACACTGTTGGGGTGGGGGTACGGTACGTACATACGCGGTTGGGGTGGGGGTATGCTCCATGCATACGAGGGTGAGGGTACGGGTCGTACTTACACTGTTGGGGTGGGGGTACGCTCCATGCATACGAGGGTGAGGGTACGGGTCGTACTTACACTGTTGGGGTGGGGGTACGGTACGTACATACGCGGTTGGGGTGGGGGTACGCTCCATGCATACGAGGGTGAGGGTACGGGTCGTACTTACACTGTTGGGGTGGGGGTACGCTCCATGCATACGAGGGTGAGGGTACGGGTCATACTTACACTGTTGGGGTGGGGGTACGGTACGTACATACGCGGTTGGGGTGGGGGTATGCTCCATGCATACGCGGGTGAGGGTACGGGTCGTACTTACACTGTTGGGGTGGGGGTGCGCTCCATGCATACGAGGGTGAGGGTACGGGTCGTACTTACACTGTTGGGGTGGGGGTACGGTACGTACATACGCGGTTGGGGTGGGGGTACGCTCCATGCATACGCGGGTGAGGGTACGGGTCGTACTTACACTGTTGGGGTGGGGGTGCGCTCCATGCATACGAGGGTGAGGGTACGGGTCGTACTTACACTGTTGGGATGGGGGTACGGTACGTACATATGCGGTTGGGGTGGGGGTACGCTCCATGCATACGCGGGTGAGGGTACGGGTCGTACTTACACTGTTGGGGTGGGGGTACGTTCCATGCATAGGGGGGGTGGGGGTAGGGTCCGTACATCTCTATCCCCACGCTATGTGATGCTTGTGCGGGCCGTACCCAGGCCTTTGCCACGTGGGTACGATCCGTCCCGCCATTGTTGGGGTGACGTGGGTGTGGGCGTGGTACGTCTCGTACCCACGCTCTTGAGGCGTGGGTACGGGACGTACCGGTCTGGTTGTGTTGCCGCTTCGCGTGGTGACGGACTTCCGTTGTGGCGGTCGCTGGCTTAGCTGGACACTCCCCCACCCCCTCGTAGTGACCAGGGCATGGGTGTCAGGTATGTCCTGGGCATGTGTGGTGTGTGACTTTGGTGGGGGTTTTGTGGCCTGCCCTGGTCCTGCCACCCCCACCCCCCCCCTTTCCCCCCTCCCTTAGTTGTTCTGACCTTCTGCTGCGTCTGCGTCGTAACCTGTAGAGGAGGTGGACTGCTATGAGGGCCGGGATGACCCGTAGGTTCGGGTCCATGTCTGTCCGTCGCGTACGGGTCCTCCTTGTTCGCATCGTCCTGTGTGTCCGTCGCGTACTGGTGGTCCTTGTTCGCGTCGTCCTGATTTCCCGGCAGTTTTTGGCAGCCGGAAAATATTCACCGTGCGGGATGACGTCGGTGCGAATCGTGATTCCTGGTTCGTGAATGGCAGGCTGCGAGCATCCCGACGTCAGGTCGGCCCTTTCCCGGATCGCATTGGTAGGTTTATTTTGTTCGGTCGGGCTTTTTTACGAATCGTACGGAAATGGTGTTCCGTGCGAATCGTAATTCCTTGTTTGTACATTTTGACGACCGGGTACGCGTCGGACGGAGAATATGCTCCGTCCGACGGTTCGTACCCGGTTTTTACCGGATCGTGATCGGCACCAGAATGTTGCGGATTTCCTATGGAAAATAGGTCCTAACTATAACTATCTACTGGCGACCGCCAGTAGATAATATTTATATATATATATATATATATATATATATATATATATATATATGTATATATATATATATATATATATATATATATATATATATATATATATATATATATATGCTGTCTATAGTACCTACTGACGGTTGCCAGTAGGTAGTTATAGTTAGGACCTAGTTTGCAAAGGAAAAGCATTTTTTGACTTGCTTTTAAATTTAGCATCATTTGACCAATCTTCACAAAATTTTCCAACTAATGTGTCAAAGTATGTTCAGTGGGTCATGGAAAGTTTGGGGGTGATCCGTGTAGTGGGGCCAAGAAATAGGGGCGCAAAAAAGAGTGGGTTTGTAATGTTAATTCCCAGAGGAACACATTGTCGAACCTAGAGCCCGAACCGCTGGACTGAATTACACCAAATTTGGCAGAAAGTTAGGTGTTGTTATGCAGATAGTAGTGTAGTCATGAATAAATGATAAGAAAATGTGCTATGCCTGTGTTTGAATTATGAAGTAGTAATACTAGTTAGGTATGTATTAGGAAGGGCTTGTCAATGTGGTTTTCAACTTATATGACTGGTTTGCAAATTTTTAGATGGTGAGATATATTTTTTCTGATTGCAGATAGTTATATGTACGATGAGACTCTTGAGTTTACTTACAAATGTAGATAAGTTGATATATTTGGAAAGATGGCCTGAAGGTGTATATCTATTATGAAATCACATATATGTTTACATGGTGATCCTATGTTCTTTAAAGCTGTTGAACATTTCAAATGTATGGTAAAGGAGGTGAACTTCTTTAAACACACTGGGTTTAAAATCGAGGAGGGTTAATAATAGTGCGGAATGTCTATTGAGTGCTCTTTTGCTAGCTTCACTTGGTGTGTAACTTTTCTTTGAGAAATGCTGAATATATGTTTTAAAGACAGAAGAAATATTTGAGCAAGGTATGCTATTAAGAAAAGGTTTTGTGCTTTGAAACAGTGAGAATTGTTGTTTTCAGTTTGCACAATGAGTAACAGAGCAATGTATGCTCCTAGAGTGCCATGTATCCAATGATATATCAAGTGTGATATGTAGACTTCACTCGCACATAGCTCAGTAGAGAAGGATAGATACACTAAAATAGTTAGTTTGATATTGACAGAATGACTTAAAGAATGAGTCACAGATATAGTCACAACTGTTATGTATCTAACAGCAATGGAGGTACTTTCACAGTCAGCCAGTTACTACTTGGGCGCTCATTCAATCACCCAGCCACTACTCAGGCAGTCATCGAATCACTCATGTACTATCCACGCACTTATTCAATCACCCAGCCACTACACTTGCACTCTTGCAATCACAAAGGCACTAATTATATAATCATTGAACTATGCGGGCACTACCTATGCATTCATCCACTCACACAGGTACTAACCAGTCACTTATATAATCTCCAAGACTGCATCTATGCAGTCATTCAATCACCCGGGCACAACCCATGCACTCATCCAAACACTCAGGCACTACTCACACACTCATCTAATTGCACATGGAGTATCATTGCAGTGAAATTATCACCCATCCATTACCTGTGCACTCAAGCGGGGGCTTGAGCTATAACTGCTGAAATTCTCAGGTTTTGTACTAGTGAAATGTCAGCCTAACTATAACGTCCCTGTTACCTTTGTTTTTTTGTGTGAATTCCTAACGTTTTTAAATTCTATTTC
This sequence comes from Triturus cristatus, assembly GCF_964204655.1. Taxonomy (NCBI): domain Eukaryota; kingdom Metazoa; phylum Chordata; class Amphibia; order Caudata; family Salamandridae; genus Triturus; species Triturus cristatus. The sequence goes on along the minus strand of NC_140589.1, from coordinate 830,397,313 downwards.
CTGACTGTAATGTCACTGTAACCTTTGGATGGGGTGAAGCAGAATTGTTTCCGCTTAGGCCTCCATCACCCCTACCACTCATATGTGACAGCAGCATGACATGAGATGAGCTGACATCACTGATCCCCACCGGTGAGTGAGCAGGTGACTGCTCTCTCTGCCGTCCGATGGAGTTTTCTTGGGCCTTGATCCCTCTCCAGATTTCAAGGAGGCATTGTGAGAAAGGGGAAGTCTCTCCTTTCCAGCGATGACAGTTTCCTGCTTAAGGATTGCAGTTATGCTGGGTCTAGTTTTCAAAATGTCTGTGGTTGGTAGGTTTCTGTGGGCAGCAGCCAAACAGGGCCTGAAACGCAGCAGCGGCTCCTATAGCTGAGTGTGCCATGGTCTCTTGACCCATCCACACAAGTGGGGTACCGTTGTTATCAACAGACATATGGTACATCGGAGTGATAGGAAATTGTTGGATCTTTGCAGATTCTGGAACTTTTTTAGACAAAAATGTGAGGCAAAATGTATGTTGATGTTAAGTTTTGTGCCCTTTCCAGCCGCTGGGATAGGCCCACCCACACAAAATTTTTATCTGGAGACTTGGAGGAACATGAGGTTGATGGAAATTTGTGGAGCCCCACAGATTCCAGAACTTTCTGTCACAGTTGAGGCTTACATGGGCTTATGGGTAAAGTTATCTGGTGAGAGCAGTGGCATGACAACAACCCCTTTAGCCCCATGGTGCAGGGGGCCTGAGCTTCAGGTGGCCCCCTCCGGCACAGTGCACAAGCGTCACGCCCCTGGTCTGAGAGTTCCTGACTGGTTCCACAGGATAGGGCCCCCCTTTGTGTACTCCGCAAGGGGGGGCCCTCAAGTTTCAGTATGCTACTGGTTGAGAGCGATGCAAAAGTCTACCACCCTAGATTCTCCCAGGTGCCTTGTTTTTAGAAATGTGCAGTTTCGGCAGACTTCCCTGGGTGCCGGCTGATCTAGGGCCCAAAATCCACAGCTACTCAAATTGCAGAAAAGGAGTCGGATTTTAGTAGAAAAAGGTGACATATCCATGTTGGATTTTGGGCCCTTTCCTGTTGCAGGAGTTAGGCCCACCCAATACAAGTGGGGCACAATTTTTACTGCAGACTTGGGGTAATGCTGGGTGGTAGGAAACATGTGGCTCCACACAGAATGAAGAACTTTCCATCAAAGAATTGTGAGGAAAATATGTGTTTTTGCATCAATTTTAGGTTTGCAAGGGCTTCTGTGTACAATGATTAGTTGAGAGTTACACTAGTCATGCCACACTGAACTCTCCTGGATGTTTAGTTTTCTGAAATGTCTAGGTTTGGTAGGTTTTCTTGAGTGGGGCCTGAGCTAGGTCCCAAATAATTCTGCAGCTACCCGTGTAAAAAAAGCACAGTATCTGCTTGGTAAAATAGAATGCATCCTGGTCAAATTTTTAGGTATATTGTGTTGTAGGGACTAGGCCCAGCCACACAAGTCGGGTACAACTTTTATCAGGAGACATGTGGCACTACAGAATAGTAGAATATTTAAAATTAGCAGTAGTATTATTTTGCATTTGTGCCTTCCAAATGAAAGCCAGGTTGTAAGAAAAAAGACATTTTGCTAAATGTCCTCTGAATCACATGCTAGTATGGGCACCCACAAATTCAGAGACAGACAAATAACCACTCTTCCACAACTAGGCAAATGGTTTACATTTAAAAAATACACAGGTTTCCTTCATATCCTTTTTACACTAATTTTACCGTATAAATTGCTCTATACTCGGTACACAAAGAACAAACTAGTTTGCAGCTCAGTTATTGGCTCTTGGCACCTCCGGTTCATGGAGACCCTACAAACTCTATATATATCACAGCAACCAGAAGAGTCCAGCGGATGTACTGGTGTATTCTTTTGTAAACTGGATTTTGTGCCAAGTATTTGCATATGAAAACTTTATCACAAATGGCTATTTTTCCCACCACTTTTTCATCTTTTTTTTATTTCAACAGTTAGTTTCTTTTGAAGAACATTGAGGGATCTACATGAAAAATCCCTTACTGAATTCAGAATTGTGTCTACTTTTTAGAAATGTATAGCTTTCCAACATCATCCATGGGTTTCATACCTGTTTCTAGCACTAACTGAAAGTAGGTTGAAAGTACAAAAAATTGGAAAAATTTGCCACCTCTTAGAATAATGCTAAAAATATGTTACATTATTTTTCATAAAACTCTGCATGTTCATGTGAGCTGTGAAATTGTGCTTTTAGCACAGCAACCTTTCCTAGATGCCACTTTATCAAACAAACCAGACACTTTTATGAACAGTATGTTTTCCCAATTTTCTCAAAAACCCGAAGAAGTAGCTACATGTTGGCAATTTTCTCGGTCCCCTTCTGAGGAATCCACAAACCCTGGGTAGATTGCAAATCCCCATGATAGTTATTGAGGCCTAAGCACAAAATACTGCAAATAGTCAAAAAAGACTCAGCACCAGGGTGAAAAACCCTCAGCAGCTATAAAGTTAAAGCAGGTATATTTTAGGAGTGGGTGTTTGAAAAAGCTGCAGTTTTTTAATTTCTTCTTCTGCTTAAGCAGGAGTTATGTGATATGCTTCAATTATCTTTAATACTGGTAGGTATAAATTGTGGTTACAATGAACTCCAAGAGCCATTCTAGTAACTAGTCCACGTATGTTTTCTATTTCTTACATCCCTAGGTCTGAAGAGCCTTTTGAATCAGGATCATTAATCTTGAAGCCTTTTACAAATATTTCTGAACAAAAGCACTGTGGTCCAGTCATCCAGCATTCAGCCAACAAGCCTGGAACTGGTGAGATAAAAAAATACCTAATATCTGAAAGACTACCTAAGGGTTCTGAAATAATTGATATTACCTGTTCACAACAACTTTCTGTGGAAAATATTGAACTAAATATAAGTATCATACCATTTATTACACCAAAATATAGTCTAAGGACCTTAACTATACATAACAATACCTATTGTGAAGATTATTCTGCAACATGTTTATCAGTTAAAGCACTGGCAGTTGGGGATTCCACAAATATTATGGTTAAGGTTGAAAATATTGAACTGACTTCTCCTATATCAATACCTTAAGTCTCCAGATTATTCTGCAAGGTTAGGATTTGATGCCTTGCAAGCTGTTGAGTGCCAAAAGGATTTAGCTGAGCACTAAATAGGCCAGTTGTATTTGAGCTTGCAGCCAATATTCAGTCTACCTTTGTCATAGTCACTCTAGCCCTGAAGACACCCTTTTGACATTTATCTTTGAGCATCAAAGTCATGCTTACAACCATCAAAAAGATAAAATCAAAGTGCACTTCACAAGCTTCCAATTAAAAAAGAAGCAAATGAAAGATGGTGACATTGACTATAGCCTTAAAAGGCAGAGGAAACGGTGAAGAGAAAATTGTGAAAATAGTCCACAATTGTAAGGTTAGTGTTTTAAAAGCTGCAAAGTCAGCATGAGGTCAAAAATAAAAATCATTTATTAAAAAGGATTCAATAATCTAGCTAATGATAGACTTAAAAAACATGCTATGCAAAGAAAGCACAGAATGTTATTTCTAAAGCCTGATATTTGTTTCAAAAGAAAGTAAAATAAGTTGTATACATTGTAGGAAGAGACATACAACTTTCTAAGTCTTAGCCCTTACACTTTAAAAGTAAAAGGAAGAGAGTCTATGGTAGTTCAGTCTCATAAAAGCAAGCACTTACCACCTTACAAAACAAGGAGGGCAAGTTAAGCAAAAGAACTTGCCTTAGCAAAGACAAAAGTTGTAGTCATGGTAAAAGACACTGCCTTATTGGGCTCTTCTGCTCCAGAAACAACCCATATCAGCTTGATGTCAAAGTCTAAGAACTGGTGGTTTAAAAAGTGAATCTTCTTCAGCTAAAAAACAGGTGCTTTTACCCCAAACATTAAAAAAAGCTAAAATTATTGCTGCTAGGCACCTAAAAAGACTATCAGTCAGGACCAAGTTGAGCTTCCTTAAGCACCCCACTTATGAGTCCTGACTCTCAATCTCCAGCCTCTGGGGGCATATATTTATAGAGCATAAGAAGGTCCTGGAGAAATGTGCAGAGATTTCTTGCTACAGAGTTCTATGATGAATTTTTCTTTTTGTTAACCTCAAGCGAATATGATCTATGGATCAAGGGGTTGTAGTGCTTATAGAACGGATTTTACAAGATGTGGCCTAAATGTTTTTCCAGCTCTGATTTAACAGACTAGGTTTTGAAAATTCTCTATTTGCAATGTCTTGACAGCCTTTTATTCACAAGACATTCAGCAAGAGATGTATTTGATCTTGTGGAATTTTTCATAATCTTTGCAACACTTTTACAAAGTAAAGCGGAAATCACACCCCTTCATACCATCTGAATAGTATGTCCTATCATTCGTAGGAGAGAGGCTGGTATATCCAGAATTTTTAAGTGTACCTCATACAGTAACATTTTTGAAAAAAATGTAGTTTCTCACTGAATTTCAACCATGGTGAGAACAACACCTGTTTGGCAGCAATTATTATAAGGCTGCTCTCAGAGAGTAGCACTGCAGATGTTCTAATACTAACCAATGCCTTACAAATGGCAAGCAGGCTCTGGGGAACTGGGTTTGGGGAACTGGGTTTGTTTGAAAATTACTTTGATGTGACCCTTAAAGTTCAATACTAAAGCGGGTCATGGAAGTAAGTCATGTCTGGAGAGCTAATACTATGTATATTCTGCACCATGACAAGCATTACTATGGAATATTAAACCTAAAAGGTTTTCTTGTGGTGAAATATGTGTGCCCACACTGTGACCATATCTATAACGCAAAGTCTGATCACCAGCATGGCAAGCATTGTGAAATGTGTCAGTCAGACGGTTGTACACCAAGCCAAGTCACAAAATCAAATATCTATGATGCGATCTATTCTGTTGCTCAAAAAATTGTTTAATAAAACACAAACAGCTTGCAAGCAGTGGACTGATTTAATATACGTTCAAAGTAGAGTGTCTGCAATGTGAGTGTTCTATCAGCATTGACCATGCAAAGGAATAAAATGTTTGCAATGTAAAATGTTTTTTTTTTCAACATGAAAAGAACATAAATGCTACATGTTTAAAAAACCTTACTCATACAAAAACTGAAAGTGACATCATATTCGATAAAAAATGCACACAAGAATAACATTGACGAAGAACCCAACTATATCTTTGCCTAGCATTTAACTTCCAATGAAAAATGGGAGTTTAGATGACCATCCTGCATGAAAGATATTTTTAACACTTTCTTACAAGACACATTTACAAGTTATACAATGCTGGCCCAGAACTCAAAAGCTTATAACTCTCTCTTAATCCTGCGCCAAATAATTATTGAACAAATAGAGGTGAAACTTATCACTTAAGATTTGGCTTCAAATTGATGCTACTCATGGTGGTGTCACTAAGAATAATAAGTTTTCCCAGGTTCTAAGGGCTATTTTCCACACTTTTTAGAACCTCGGGAAAGCAAAATCATGTGGGGCCTATTTCTTTCCCCGAATACTACGGTGTGGACTTTATGATGAAGAATAAGAAAGAATTGTTTTTAAATGGCACATAGAAACCCTTGACAAGGTATCCAGCTGAACGCAAACTGCCAAGAAGATGTATTTTTTTTTAAGGAAGGCTTGTAATCTCTTTAGTGATGGTATCATACAGGAAACAACACAAGAAACAGTTCTACATTCAAACAACCCTGACATGGTAAAATGCATTGAGTACAAAGACCCTTTTTCATATGTGAAGCTGGTTGCTCTGTGTATTGCTACTTTCAAGCACATGTCTTTACAACCTGAAAGTATAGCACTTGTTCCGTCTGATTTGTATAATGCTAACTGAAAGAGATAATCCATCCCCTCATTTCAAGGGCTAATGTATGTCTCTGAAAAAGAAAACATATTTATTCAGAACGCTTTGCAGGGTGGTAAATATCAGGCAAGACTGTATTTCCTAGATGGTTATGCTGTAGTTAGTGGTGTGCCAATAACTTTTGAACAGATCTGTTGTTTGTATCACAGTTGCACCCTGTGCTACAAACAACACAAGTGTAATAGTCTTCTGGGTACTACCTTTAAGCAGATGTAACACCGGACGTTGTCGAAAGCACATTATATCGAAAATCTTGGTACTGTTTTGAGATCCTTGTTAGAGTACGAGTGGCTAGATATGGTAAACTCCAATGAAGACCCTATGTGTTTTATTAAGAACAAGGAATTGCCTGAGCCTCTTGGGCCCTGTGACGCCTTATTTGGGGGTTATACTAATACTATTCCATTCTATAACTGTGGTTGGTAGCAAAAATACTTTACTATGATTTCATGACTCTGTATCCTAGCAAGAAGAGGATGACAATGTATCCACCAGCATACCTACGCATCATTTATCAGGATTTTAAAGACCTCAATAAGGACTTTGGCAGGATTAATGTCAGCTGTCCCCCTCAAGGAGGCTTTGTTTTCCTGTTCTCCCACACAGAGATGGGGAAAAACTGATGTTCCCCCTATTCAGGACATGCACCAACAGCAGACAAACCAACAAATAAAAATATACTGATGTAGAAAGGTTAATCTCAGGTACTTTGTGTAGCATAGAGGTACAGGCGGCCTTGACGAAAGGTTACAACATTTGAAAGATACATGACATATAGCACTTTAAGTGACCTATGACTGTAATTTTTCTGAGTATATTAAATTATTTCTGAGGGATAAGCACTAGGCTTCAGAGTTTTCAGAGTGGTGTATCGAGACCACAAATAAATAATATATATTACTTCATGCATGAAGGTATTCAACTATGACCTGAGTAAATTGAAGTAACCCCTGCTAGATGTCAGTTAGCTAAACTTTATCTCAATTCTCTATGGGGAAAATGTACCCAGCGGATAGTCTTGCCAAACACTAAAATATTCACATATCCGGATGAGCTGTACAAATACCTTTTTGTCTCATGGTACTAGATCTCCAGTTGTGAGTTAATAAATAACGATACTGCTTCACTGTGTTGAAAACATACAAAACAGTACCCAACTACTTTTCACAATATAAATATTTGTATAGCTTGTCTTACAACCGAATATGCATGATTAGAGCTTTGCAAGGTTCTGGATCAACTTCAGGACAGATGTTTGTACCACAATACAGACTCAGTGATTTTTTTTGAGCAGGCTTGGAGATGAAGACCCTATATTTGGTGATTACTTGGGGAAATTTAACAAGCAAGTTAGGTCCTGGTGAATATGTTGCAGAATTTGTGTTGGTTACTTCCGAAAAGTGCATTGTGCACGAAAGTGAACTCCATTAGACTGCATGTATAATAGCATCAGCATCAATTTTAACAGCCTAAAAGGGCTGGATAGTGATTACATTGATTAAAACACTAACAAATGTATAAAACTGTTGTATTAGAACAGACTAGTATTGTAAGGTTAAAAAGCGGTGGCAAATTACGAGACCGCTGCTTAAAAACCTGTATGTAGTGTTTGCTAAACAGGCATTGACAGAGGAGTACCACACACTGCCCTATGTGCACTGATAGGCATAAGTGTCTTTACCCACACATTGGACACTAGACTGCAGCATCCGGTTCCCTGGATTTTAGCAAATTATGGCAAAAAAATGGGGAGAGGATGTAGCCTTACGGCTAGAGCGGTGAACCTCCAAGCTGGGGAACCAGGTTCGAGTCTCAGCAACTACGCTTAACATCCTGTGATTCTGGGCAAATCACATAATCTCCCTGTGCCTAGCAAAAATGAATGTGTCAATTTGTAACAAAACTGGTGCTCATGTAAAGTGCTCTGATACCCGATGTCTCGGGTCTAGTTTGCGCTATATAAAACTTAAAAAGATTAAATAAAATTATAAAAAAAGCTTTCTAGTGTTCTAGTATGACTTTATTCATGCTGTCAAAATCTATTCACAGAGCTAGGTCATACATTTTCATTCACAAAATGTATTGAAGGAATACCTGATAGTCTTTAGGATAATAATTTGCTTCCCCCAAGCTGTGTCAACATGAGTATTGTAGAAGACCTAATGAATGAAGCTGGTGACAGCCAATAAGTAGAGAAAGATTTAACACAATATGTACACAATTGCAATCTAAGTATTTGTTTAAAAATGCAGATTTTTTTTAAACAGGGGTAAGAGTTGCTGTTCAATAAATCTTCACACCTCTTACCTAGTGCTATTTAAGCAAACAAATGTATCCTTGAAACACCTGATTTTTATTGGTTGATATTAACGATGCTACTGAGAAGCCCAAAGTGTACTCACTGGTAGAATTGAAAACAGCCACTCTACAAGGCTACAGACTCTATATTGATATTTTTCCACCAGATCTCCCAGTTGCTTACAGACTAATAAATACGCCTAAACCTTTTAAAAAGAATCACTAGAGAGTCCCTAATATCAGTTTGCAATCTAAACACTATACTAAAGTTTACTATGTCAGCACATCTACATATAAATCTAGCCATCCTAAAATTGTTAGTGACATCCAGCTCACAGCAAAGAAAGGCTATCTTGTGCTCCGCTTCTGATGATTTAGTAGCTGCAATTTCAGAGATTGCCCTAAACACCTGATGCAGCTGAAAAGCCATAAGTATCTTTACGTGACACATAAACTGATTCTGAGACATTTCAAGTAACACATGAATTAAAAGTAATAGTTCTAATATCACATCAGTAGTACAAAGCACTGAAGAAGAAGCTTAATCTTATTGCAATGCTCATTAATAAATGCTTGTCCTTGGTTTCTAAAAAGAAATTCGTAAAGCAGTCTGGAGGATTTATATGGTATTTCTAAGGTTTAGCTATTCTGCTAATCACTAGGCGTTTGAGTGTAAACTGATGAAGTACCCCTAGAAAATGTGCTTGGTAACTCAGCATCAGCTGAACATTTGGGGTCTCTCGTTGGCTGAGATAGGTACCTTAGAGCAAATAGGGACCCTTGCTTCTAGTCAGGGTAAGGGGGATACATGTTTGTAGATAACCCCTGCTCACCCCCTCGGTAGCTTGGCACGAGCAGACAGGCTTATTCCCAAAGGCAATGCGTAAAGTATTTGCACCAACACTCACAGTAATACAGTGATAACACCACAAATGGACTCCACACTGGTTTAGAAAAATAAAATATCTTTACTAAACGAAAACAAGACCAAAACGACAAAAATCCACATACAAGATTACTCGATGAAAAGTGTCTTTAGAACGGTTGTTGCAAAATGAAAAATAAGTTGTAGAAATCGGATAGCACCCACGGGGCTACCTCGGCGTCAAGACTGAGCAAAGACCAAAGTACAACACTGCCCGCGAGGATCGCGGCGGCTGGTGCGGAGTCACCCAGACCCCTGAACAACAGTACCTCGGGCAAGGATGTCGATGACGGAGCACGGCGTCAGCAAAGAACGATGTCGTCTCCGGTGAAGCTGCGACGTCGGCGGTCCCTACGAGTCAGAAACAGATTCTTCTTCTTCTCTCTTGCGCCTGCACAGCTCCTGATAGTAGAAAGGCCTCACACTCAGTTTCAGGCCTTCCTAGCGAACTGTAACTCCCAGAAAGGAAGTTTAGGGAGGCTGGTGGGGTAGTCCTTTTGTGCCTGGGACTTCGGAAACAGGAGACCAGCTCTACTCAGGCCCTTGGAGACTTTTTCCTTCAGAGGGACACAGCACTCAGCAAAGTCCTTCTTCAAGCAGTGGGATACAGCATACAGCAAGTCCCTTCTTCCTCTCCTCAGTGGAAACAGCAAACTGCAGGCCAACCCCAGACACACAGCAAGGGCAGTACTTCTCCTGAGTCTATTCAGCTGATCTTCGTCAGCATGGATTCCTCTTGATCACGAAGGTGTCTATTTTAGACGAGTCTAAAGTTACGATGTTTTGGCTGTAATATTTATACCCCAAAAGTCTTTGTTCTCCGTGTGTGAGGGGTCCTGGACCCAGTTCGAACCAGTTCAGGGTGCCTTCAGCCAGGGCATGTCTTCTTCCTTTGTGAATGTGGGCCAGGGTCTTCAGACGCACCGCAGAAGGTAGAGCCAGCTTTGTGGAAGGCAGGCACAGCCCTATTCAGGCCCAGGTGCTACTCTTCCCACCACTCTAAGTGCAGATAGGTCTATTCAGCCTGGCACTGACTCATCCTGCCCTCCCAGGGAACACGCACACCTCACCAGACCCTGCCACTCATAACCCAGACGGCCAATTCACAAACAGGCAGAGGCACACAGAAAGGTTGAACACGAGACAGCCACTTTCTAAAAGTGATATTCTCAAACACAGAATTTGAAAACCACCTGCCCTTAAAGATGTGTTATCAAACCATGATACGCATCTTTCTCCATTCTGTCCTTTGGGCAAGATAGCCCCTCAATAGTGAAAGACGAATTTGGCGGTATTTCACTACCAGGACATGTTACCTGCACTAGTACATGTCCTGCCTCTCACGTACACAGCACCCTGCCCAGGGGGGTGCCTCGGGCCTACCATAGGGGTGGCTAATGTGCGCGAAAATGAAAGGGTAAGGCCTGGCAAGTGTGGACACCCACCAGGTTAACATCGCAGTTAACAAACTGCGCATAGGCACGGCAGTGGCTGGCCTGGGACACTGTTTTGCCCTACTCGTGTGGGTGGCACAATCCGTGCTGCAAGCCCAATAGTAGCATTTGAGTTACCAGCCCCGGCATACGTAGTGCACTTTACTAGGGACCTACAGGTAACACAAATATACCAATCATGGATAACCAATTGCAACCATAATTTCTCCAGGGAGTGCTGGAGCGGGTTATGCTAAAATTAGTATACCCACCCCATTTTGCATGTTATTTTATTAATTATATTAATTAATTAATTATAATCGAACTAATGGATTGGAGTGATGTGGAAAATACTTACCAACCTTACTAATATATGAATTATACGTGGGATTTGCATCTGCATGGCTTAATTAATATGTGAACTAAATTCCGCACGCATACTAATGATAGACAATTAGAATATTGCGTGATATATGTCGCTTTTGTGATGTAATTGTTATTCGTGCTTTATTTAGTAAGTATAAACCGCACTGAGTGTTGCTTTTGCTAGATAAATACATACACATATGGGTATTAGCAAGGGAATAACATTTAATTAGTCATTTCTATGTATTAATTACGTTTTTGTGTTTCTTTGCTTAAGTTGACCATTTTGGCCTATCGAAAGATGGCTGCCTTGGTGCCTAACCCGACTGCCGACGCTGAACAAGGCTTGGGTGAAGTGCGCCTGCGCTGACAACAGCTACAGTGGCCTCGTCATGACCCCAGATGAACATGTACCCTTCAACGTTGCCCTGGGACGCAAGACAGCTTTTCTGAATGAACAATAATGTGCTACTAAAAACCGGAAAAATCAAGTATAATGACATCAGAGACTTTATTTCGATGAGAATCCTGACAGACGATTTCCATTGACCAATCAGAACATTTGAAGACCCGTTTTTGATACAAATTGTCAATGATTTTTACTATAAATTAGGGTAGAATAGAGATGGGGTGGGTTCGTTTCTGGCCTTTCTCGATTTCCTGACGTTATGCTGACGGAGAGGACGGTGACACTGCAGGACAGCTGTTTGCCTGAATCTTTGACGGACTGAATTAATGCCCAAACTCCTGATGAACTGAACCTACTAAATTGATGGGCATCGATTTGCGAGACTGCCAGATTTGACATAGAGGACGACATTTAGCCAGAATAGGTAAATATGGATGGTAACTTGATCAAATGAATAATTTAATTTGCGATATTAATATAAAATTTGAATTGAATATCTACAGAAATGAGTTGGGTTGTTTATTCATTGAAATGTGTTAATAAAAAGATTAATTCGAGAATTAGAGGTTAAGCTAAACCTGCAACTGACTGATCCACCCCGATTTATGAGAGGAATACTAAAGGTGAAGTTTAAGGCCTAATGAGTATCAGAAGGTGGAGTAGATTTGTCGCTCATTAGGGTAGAAGTGGTATTTCCTTCTCATTTCCAGCGCTTGGAAGATAATCGCCTCCCACGCGGACTGATGGTGAGTGAATGTTGGTGTTATGGGCCCCACCAGCGAATGTATGGATAGTGTATGTATGTGAGATCTTTGGTCCGTGACGGAGGGAGGGATTTTGCACTCCGCGCTGGAGCAGTTTTTCTGGTAGCAAGATGATGGTTGTTATTGTTTTGGTTTAGTGATAATTGCTTGTACATTGCTTATTGATTTTGGTTATTGATTGGTATTGATTTATGTACTAACACTCTATGTTGAGTTACGTTGAGTTATACGTTGTATGCACGACTTCTGGGATGTAGGAAGTCGGAAGTTTGTAACGGTTCCGTAGTAGAGCAGAGGCAAGCGCTGCTCTCGGAAAAGACGGAATTGTTGTTGCCCTGTAGGGACACAGGGGAAACGTGTGATAATCGAAGTTGCACGGCGCATTGTCTGGGTTCGATTCGGTAGCATCGTCGTGTGTTGCCATTAGAGACATTTACAGTGTGAGAGAAGTGTGTATGATAGCAAAGCTTACCTGTGAAATTCTGGTCTTAGGTACAAGGGATCCAACTGGCATTCCGATATCGCTTATCACTGGAAAGGTAATAGGTACTCTCTAAACTTGTTAGAAGGACAAAGGAGAGGTAAGCGCTGCTTTGTTAACGTATGTTATAATTCTGTAGTAGGACAGACTGTTCGCTGTTCTCGGGAAAGACAGGATACTGTGTGAATGTACTACATTTTTCTTGTATGAACGTGTGTGAATGTAAAGGCATTTGGGTTGATTGCGAAACTCTAGGTTTATTTCTCAGGAGCATTGGGTCTCCAACTATGTGTCTTAAATACTAGAGAAACAATTAGCTAATGCTTGTTAGAAGGGTGAAGTAGAGGGATGTGCTACTTTATCAACGGAAGTAAGGGTGGGCGTAGTGGGCGTAGTGGGGCTACGTGAAGCAGCACGTAGTGTGCCCAAATCTACGCACACTACGCGCTTCGCGTAGCCCCACTACGTGCCACCCACCTCCCGCCCGCCCTCCTTGTAAATAATATCAGCAATGTAAAATAAATTAAAGTAAAGCGACTTACCGTAAGCGCGGCGTCTCCGGGGCTCCCTCTTCTTCGTTTCTAATTTCTTCTGACAAATGCGCATGAGCGGACGCCCGCGCATGCGCATTTCTCGCAAGAAATGCGCATGCGCGGGTGTCCGCGCATGCGCATTTGCCAGAAGAAATTACAAACGAAGAAGAGGGAGCCCAGGAGACGCCGCGCTTACGGTAAGTCGCTTTACTTTAATTTATTTTACATTGCTGATATTATTAAAAGGAGGGCAGGCGGGAGGTGGGTGGCGGGTGGCAGGCAGCTACGCTTCGCCCTCGGCGTGTGCGTAGCGCTGCCCTGCTTCGCCTACTTCGGAAAGTGCGAAGCAGGCAGCGCTACGTACACTACGTGGGCGAAGCGTAGTGCTACGCCCGGGGTTAAACGGAAGTAATGATTCCGTAGTAGGGCAGAGGTAAGCGCTGCTCTCGGGAAAGACGGAATTCTCGTGAGAAAGGTCTTTTTGCTGTTCTTTGGTTAGCGAAGCGGACAATCGAGATGTTTCTATGTTGTTACTAACAGAAGTGTAGAAATTGAAACAAAAACTTACTGAGGAGATTTGTAAAGGAGGGGTAGATAGAAGCAGAAGCAGGAGTAGGAGCTGCCGCAGCAGCTGCTGACGTCAGAACGACCGCGCTGGGATTGGACAGACGGTCAGAACAGTGAAATGCCCCGGATTGGTGCGTTAGTGCGAGTCGCACTGGGATTTGAGGATTGTGACGGTGACGTGGATGCTCTGAATTGGTGCGTTAGTGTGAAGTCGCGCTGGGACTGGATAGACTAGCGGTACGGTTGTAAAGAGAGACTAGCGATACCAGAAAGGCAAAGAAAATGTATTACGATCCACCAGAAAAAGAGAAGAAAACCTGGTTAGGGAGAATCAAGAAGTGGTTTAAGAAGGATAAACCAGTTAAGACTAGGGAAGGACAGTTACTTCCTCCACCAAAAACCCCTGCATCCTTTATGATTGCGAAATATGGATATCATACTTGTATTTGGTTGGATAACTGGGTGAGATATACCAAGGATGACGGAGTATTCGCTTTTCCAGAGCATGGTTCATTTAATTTGGCTGTTTTGAGAAATTTGAGAGAAAAGATGATGAATTTAGAACCAAGACCTAGACCGACGCAGTTTGAGGCTTTGACAGAATGGGAAGACGAAATGCATGAACGAGAAAGACAAAGAAGTGGTAGAGGATATCGGTACTGGTTTGGAAGACCATACGGACATGAAACGCATAGTGATCGAATGAAAAGATGGCGAAATGCGAGTATGACGGAGGGTGTGTTCCCTGTAAGAACTGTAGGAGAGAATGAAGGTCGAAAGTTTGCAGAAAAGAGGCATAATGTGGAGTCAAGAGGGTATGGAGCGAATGAGTCTGAGGATGATGTTCTTGATGATATGTTCTATAAAAATCCACCACTGTATCGACCAGAACCAGAAATATTAACTCCACGTGCCCCAATGAGAGAAACAATGCAAATTTTTAAATCGGAACCAGAATCCCTAAGTACAGTGCTGCTAGGGAAGTAGAAAAGAGATCAGAAGAAAGAACAGATGGAGAAAACTCTGCAGAGTTAGCGAAAACAACCCTGGAATTAACTGAGAAAATAATAGAATTGACTAAGAATCTAGAAGCGGTAACTGTTCCAGTAACGATAGGTCCAGTAATGCCTATTTTTGACAAACAAAAGGACAGTGAGCATTGTTTGACAGTCCCTTATAGAAGTAATAAACCAGTGAAACAGCCAAGAGTGAGTCAGAATGAGAATCCATGGAGGCAGACTATGAGTGTAATGGAACAGAGTTTTACAAACAATCCATTCGTAGATCAGAATTGTGCAGAGAGACGCATAACAATGATAGAGACAGTGTCAGAAACACAAAAAGATTTTGGACACGGAAGTATAGAAAAACCAGTAGGACCATCAACAGACGAGTTAAGTGAATGGTTAAGAAGCTTGCAGAGGAAAGACAAGGAATCCCAATCAATTGATGTGGCCAAGTTACGAATGGTATTGGAAGAATTAATAGTAGGGACTATCCCAACAGAAAAATTGAAAACCTATCAGGATGAAGAATTATTATTTTTGTGCAAGAGTGTGACCTGGAGAGCGAAAAACTTATATGAAAGGTTAGAAGAAGTAGCAAATGAGATGGGCATTGATATTGAAAAGGTAAAAGCTTTACAGAAACCATATCGAGTAGAATTCTCTGAAAAAGACATTGAGAATATGAACACCTCAGGACGAATGGGTCAAATTAAGGACATAATCATTTTGCTGAGAAAATGGGAAGACGTGGATAAATGGAGAAGCAGGTGGTATAGAAAACGCGATGAAGCCTCAGATAAGACATTTTCAGCCTTTCCTGTATTGGCTGCAACGCGATGAGAGTGACGCAGAAGAGAGCTATTGACGGTGCCGAAGGGAAGAAGAAGAGTGCGTACTTGGCGCAACTCTAGAAGTAGACCAGACAGGACCTTTTGTAGATGGGAGGGTTAATGATGAAAATATTACTTTCCTAGTGGATACTGGTGCTACTCGATCAACTGTTCGATCAGCTGATGTTAAAAATCTTCCTCTCTCGGATGAAACGATCCAAGTAGTTGGTGTATCCAACAGACAGATTAAAACATACAGACCCAGTGAAGGTTAGCATAGTGAAATTTTCAGAAATGCACCGCTTTGTGGTATGTGACACCAGTCCTGTGAATTTATTAGGTAGGGACCTGTTGTGCAAAATGAATTGCACTATATTTTGTACTCCGGATGGAATAGCTTTTGAAACACCAGATGATGATGTATTGTACAGAATGACCATAGATAACAGAGAAAATGAAGTTACTGAAACATATGCTGTATTCAACCCTGATGAATTACCTAAAGAATTGAGACAATCTGTAAAGGCAGAAGTTTGGGATTTCACTGGAGAAGATGTAGGACTAATGAGAAATGTAGATCCAATCAAAATAACAGTAAAAGAAGGAGTAGCATATCCAAATGTTCTGCAGTACAAATTGACACCTGAAATAATTGAAGGTGTAACTCCTGTAATAGAGAAAATGATTAGGCAAGGAATTTTGAGAGAAATAATGAGTAGTCCATGTAATTAACCAATAATGGGACTGAAAAAGCCTAATGGGAAATTCAGGATAGTGCAAGATCTGAGAAAGGTGAATACAATTGTGGTATCATGTTGTCCCATTGTACCAAATCCATCAGTGATTTTAAATCAGATTCCCAATGATGCAGAATGGTATACAGTGATTGATCTGTGTCATGCTTTCTTTTCCATCCCATTGCACCACGACAGTCAGCAAATCTTTGCATTTCGGTTTGGTGAGCGTATTTTGGCATGGTGCCGAATCCCACAGGGGTATACAG
Source organism: Triturus cristatus (assembly GCF_964204655.1). Lineage (NCBI taxonomy): Eukaryota > Metazoa > Chordata > Amphibia > Caudata > Salamandridae > Triturus > Triturus cristatus. Next base: position 830,380,771 of record NC_140589.1, on the reverse strand, counting down.
AAAGCCCCTCAATATTCAATCAGCTATTAAAGAAGTCTTTGGAGAGTCTAGAAATGCCAGAAAGCTCTGTATTGGTCCAATATATTGATGACCTTCTAGTGGCGTCAAAAACACGTGAAGCCTGTGAGGTAGATGCAATAGCCTTGCTGAATCATTTGGCAGATGGAGGACTTAAAGTGTCACCAGCAAAATTACAGTTTTGCAAAAAGGAAGTACAGTATTTGGGACACAACATTGAGAAAGGATTAAGGAAAATAACCATGGACAGAATCAGAATAATAAAAGGAATGAGAGCTCCCATGACTCAAAGAGAAGTGAGAATGTTTTTGGGAATGGTTGGGTACTGTCCTCAGTGGATAGGCAACTTTTCCTTGATCGCAAAGCCTTTGGTGCGATTAACAAGAAGTGATGTGAAAGATCCCCTTGAATTAAACAAGGAAGAATTGGCAGCATTTAGACAACTGAGAGATGGTTTGTGTGAAGTACCTGCATTAGGTATGCCTGATTATGAGAAAGAATTTGAGTTGTATTGCAGTGAGAGAAATGGATGTGCACTTTCTGTGTCGACCCAGAAGCATGGAAAAATGAGAAGACCAATTGCATATTTTTCATCCATGCTAGATCCAGTAGCTGTAGGTTTACCTGGATGTTTGAAAGCGGTGGCTGCAACATGTCGAAGTTTGGAGCAGAGTGAAGGAATTGTGATGGGATATCCATTGAAAGTGTTTGTGCCCCATGATGTAGCAATTCTGTTGACAAGGAGTCGTACTCAGTATATGACACACAGTCGGCTGACTAAGTATGAAAAGGTCATATTGGGTGCCACTAATGTGAGTCTTGCAAGATGTTTGAATGTGAATCCTGCAACTTTGTTGCCTGATTCTGGGATTGTGGAAGTAAGAGATGACGTAGATCATGATTGTTTGGATGTACTTGATTTTTGTACAAAACCACGACCAGACATAAAAGATGTACCTTTGCCAGAAAGTGATTTTGTGATGTTTGTTGATGGGTCATGTTTGAGAACAGATGAAGGAGTGCTGAGTGCAGCGTATGCAGTATGCACAGTCACAGCAGTAATAGAAGCATTATATCTGAAAGGAGTGAAATCAGCCCAGGTAGCAGAACTTGTGGCTTTGACTAGAGCATGCAAGATTGGGAAGAGTGTGAGAGTGACTGTGATAACTGACAGCCAGTATGGCTTTGGAGTCGTCCACGACTTTGGCCAACTATGGCTACAAAGAGGTTTCCTAACCTTGAGTTGAACTCCTATTAAGAATGCAGAAGTGGTTGGAAAGTTGCTTGAGGCTATACAGTTGCCTAAACAATTGGCTGTTGTAAAATGTGGTGCTCATAGTCAAGGTGGTGATTATATTACCACTGGGAACAGGTATGCAAACGACATGGCACAGTATTGTGCACGAAATCAGAATTCGGTCAATCGGGCTAAGGAAAGAGAAATGTCTTCTTGCTCATTGATGTTCACTAACATTGTGGGAGCTGGGAAAGAGGTAAGACAATTGCAGGATGAGGCAGGAGATGAGGAAATGAGACAGTGGGTAAAAGCAGGATGTGCCCCAAGAGAAAAGGATCATGTGTGGGTCTATCGAGATGGAAGACCAGTTATGCCTGATAGCATGATGTCTACCATGGCACGGATGTATCATGGCCAGGGACATATTGGGAGAGATGCCATGATCAGGTCATTTAAGCAGACCTGGTACAATGCAAAATTCAGACTTGTAGCAGAAAGTCTTTGTCAAAGATGCTTAATATGTCAGCAGTACAATCCTGGAAGGAAGAGAGTAGTGAGTCTGGGAACAATAGGTCGAGAAGGAGGGCCTTTCACCAGAATGCAAGTAGATTTCATTGAGATGCCTCCCTGTAACAGACTGAGGTATGTTTTGGTTGTGGTCTGCCTATTCTCTAGGTGGGTGGAAGCATTCCCAACAAGAAGAAACGATGGGTTGACAGTAGCCAAGATACTGCTGAGAGAATTCATCCCCAGGTTCGGGTTCCCAGTGACAATCGAGACTGAGGAGGACATTTCCATAATGAGATTGTAGGATTAATTTGTGAAGCATTGAATGTACAATAAAAACTACATTGTGCCTACTGACCAGAGGCTTCTGGTGTGGTTGAACAGATGAATGGTACTATCAAAAATAGAATAGGGAAAATGTGTTTGGCCACAGGTATGAAATGGCCTGATGTCTTGCCTCTAGTACTCATGACAATAAGGTAAATTCCAGACAGAACTACAGGATTGAGTCCTCATGAAATAATCATGGGACGTGCTATGAGACATGTGTTTATACCAGTCAACAAGCTGATGACAATAACTGATGACATGGTGTTGGAATACTGTAAAGGCCTGGCTGACGCAGTTCATTCTGTGCTTCATCAGGTTGGAGCAGATGCCACCACACTTGAAAAGAAGCCAGCCCATGATCTGAGCCCAGGTGATTGGGTAAGGATAAAGGTCCACAGAAGAAGAAATTGTTTGGTTCCAAGGTGGGGGAAACCACGACAAGTCATTCTGACCACGACCACAGCTGTGAAGTGTGCTGGACTGAAAAACTGGATCCATGCAAGTCATACATTGAGAATTCCGAATCCGGTGGACAGCACAGGAAAAGAATACTTTGATGAATCAGAATCAAGTACTGAGTCAGATGACGAAGGGTCAAAGACACGAAGAAACTCTGAAAGGGGGGAAACAGAACAAAGTTCAGCTTTAATCCCCAGAAGTAGCTCTCTGAGAAGAAGATTGCAGATTTCTGAATCAAGCGATTCTGGAAACCAGCAAGAGGTGCAGGGTTCTAAGAAAGAACACAGAAAGAAAAGAGGAAAGAGTACTGAAGACACAACAAAAGAAATTTGTGAAAAGGAAGTACCAGATGAGAGACTGAGAGAAATTCCACGTGAAGTAACAAATTTAAGTGAACAAGGGACAGGTACAGAGAGAGAGGGACAGATTTCTGTGGAAGACCCCCGAGGAGGTGTAGGGAACTGCAACATCCAGTTAGGTGAAGGGACAAGTAGCCAGCAGGAAGATTGCGTGTCGGAGATCCGAGGAGGGACAGAAGTAGGGAAAACAAAACAAGTGGTGGAAGAAGAAGTCGCTGAAAAGACAAAGCAAGTTGAGACAGAGTCTGAAGAGAGTGAACATGAAATACCTGAAGGTCGAGTTCTAAGAAAGAGAGCTTGGAGGAATGAAAAGAATGACAAAGGAAGTAAAGTAAATAGAGTTGCAAGAGATGATGTTTGGCCCAATAAAATAAGGAAATTGAGATATCTACTGACACGAGTGAATTCACCGAGAGCTGAACAGGTGAATGAAGTGACAAGTCAAGAGAAATCAAAAGAAGACGAATTAACTGAAGACAAAGAGAGTAGAAGAACAAGGAAACCTAACTAGAAGTATAAATAACCGGAATGGATGTACGTGGCTCTGCCTGAAAAGGGAGAAGAGGCAGATAGTCAAGGAAATCCAGAGGAGGCTGTACTGAAAGTGGTTGAGGATGAAATAGAATTGGAAATCCTGAGAGTTCTCTTGTCCGACATTGGAGAAGAAGAAACAGAAGTTCAGGAAAATCCGTATTTGGATGACAAGAGAAGAGTGAAGAATGATGAGATGCCAAACTGAATAAATCAAGAAAACTATTGATGATGAAAACAAAATATTGAATAAAAAAGATAGAGACTGGTAGAACCAAATAGGTGTTAGAACCTTAGGTTAGAAAAACTAGTTGTGAAGTAAAAGAGGCTAAGTTAAAAGACACGGTCTATTTTAACAAGGATGGCTAACATAGAAAGTAGTAAAGGTAGATGTATATTCATGAAAAGATGGTGTAAAATGTGTTGTTGTTGTACAGGATTATTAATGCTTTTATGGAGCATCCTTGCTCTTGTCATTTCTTTTAAGGCCACTATAGATACATTAGAAGGACATAGTGAGAACAAAACTAATATAGGGAAGATTCCAAAGGTAGTTCCAACTAGAATAGATAATAACTATCTACATAAAGACAGGTCAATAACAGATTTTTCTAATAATGTGTTTTCAAAATTATTGTATGAATATGTAAAGACAATGGACGTACGGGACTGCTACGTATGTATGCAGTTACCTGCATCTGTTTCTGAGGGAGTGACATATCATCACCTTCCGGAAACGTATGGAATAACATGTAGTGTAATAGCTAGTTTATTTTATGAGACAGGGAAATTAGAATATTATTTTTCAGATGTAGATAACATTTTTGCGCAAGTGCCTTCTTATAATAAATTAAACAAAGTAAAACCTGCTAAGGTATTAGGTGAATTCTTCTTAGAAACTAAGGAACTAACATTAGAGTATATTTTTAGAAACAATTTAACATGCATTTTGAAGAAGGAGGAAAGACATTCTTGGACATGGTTGAGGAAAGAAGATTGAAAATGCAAAGAAAGGCAGCAGAAGGGAAAGTGGAGAAAACAGTCTGGGATATAGAGAAAGAAAAACACTTGAAAGGAGAAGCTAGTCCAACTATAGCTTTAGATTGGCCTCAGAAAGGGAAATTTTGCATTCGAAGGAATCAAACGGCTTATGATAATTATTTCCTAGGTAATAGTGAGTGCCATGATACATATTGACTCATGGGTGGATGGGTATTTAAAGGTGGAAGAGATCCAGTCTTTCCTGGATTATATTGTATTTGTGGGAACAGGGCATATTATCGTTTGCTAGACCATTGGTATGGCACATGTTACGTAGGCCTGGTCTTTCCGAAAAATTTTCATGTGGATAGAGGAGAAGATGGTGTACATAGCTTAAGTAATCATTTGGCCAGGACCAAGAGAGAATCTTGGGCAGAAATTGTAGGTGACATTTTTCAGGCATTGATACCAGCAGTGGGAATAACTCTGAATGCAAACAAAATTAGAAAATTATCAACAGTAGTGGATCGCTTGTCAACAAGCACCGCTGGAGGATTTTTATTGGTTAACACTGAAATGGTTGCCATGCGTGCTATGGTAATGCAAAAACGACTTGCCTTTGCTATATTATTGGCAAAAGAGGGTGGAGTCTGTGGAATGCTGAAAGTTCAACATTGTTGTACTTACATTCCTGACGAAAGCAAAGATCTGAAAATTTATATTAAGAATATTACTGAATTGCATGATGAACTTGCACCACTGGAGGTTGAAGGTGTTTGGGAAAGAATTGGAAAGAAAATAGCTGCTATTAAGAATTTCTTAGTAAAAATAGGTAGTATACTTATAGGTAAAATATTGTTTCCATTAACATGTGTAATCTGCATAATTTTAGTGATAAGATTAGGTTGTATGTGCTGTAGAAACAAGAAAAATAAGAAAAGAATTAAAAGCGAAAATTCAAAAAGAAAAGATAAGAAACAAGAAAGAGAAATTGAGGAAATAGAATTGGAGGAGTGGAAGGAGAGTATGTACGAATCAGTAAAAAGAGAAGACGTAGGTGAAACTGAATTATGATTAAGAGCAAGAAAACATTTTAAAGATTCCGTAAGACAGAACAAACTTTTGGGTGGTGTGGTGATAAAATCACCAAAGGGGGGATTGCTGGAGCGGGTTATGCTAAAATTTGTATACTCACCCCATTTTGCATGTTATTTTATTAATTATATTAATTAATTAATTATAATCAAACTAATGGATTGGAGTGATGTGGAAAATACTTACCAACCTTACTAATATATGAATTATACGTGGGATTTGCATCTGCATGGCTTAATTAATATGTGAACTAAATTCCGTACGCATACTAATGATAGACAATTAGAATATTGCATGATATAGGTTGCTTTTGTGATGTAATTGTGATTTGTGCTTTATTTAGTAAGTATAAACCGCACTGAGTGTTGCTTTTGCTAGATAAATACATACATATATGGGTATTAGCAAGGGAATAACATTTAATTAGTAATTTCTATGTATTAATTACGTTTTTGTGTTTCTTTGCTTAAGTTGACCATTTTGGCCTATCGAAAGATGGCTGCCTTGGTGCCTAACCCGACTGCCGACGCTGAACAAGGCTTGGGTGAAGTGCGCCTGCGCTGACAACAGCTACAGTGGCCTCATCATGACCCCAGATGAACATGTACCCTTCAAGGTTGCACTGGGACGCAACCCAGCTTTTCTGAATGAACAATAATGTGCTACTAAAAACCGGAAAAATCAAGTATAATGACATCAGAGACTTTATTTCGATGAGAATCCTGTCAGACGATTTCCATTGACCAATCAGAACATTTGAAGACCCGTTTTTGATACAAATTGTCAATGATTTTTACTATAAATTAGGGTAGAATAGAGAGGTTGGGGCAGGTTCGTTTCTGGCATTTCTCGATTTCCTGACGTTATGCTGACGGAGAGGACGGTGACACTGCAGGACAGCTGTTTGCCTGATTCTTTGACGGACTGAATTAATGCCCAAACTCCTGATGAACTGAACCTACAAAATTGATGGGCATAGATTTGGGAGACTGCCAGATTTGACATAGAGGACGACATTTAGCCAGAATAGGTAAATATGGATGGCAACTTGATCAAATGAATGATTTAATTTGCGATATTAATATAAAATTTGAATTGAATATCTACAGAAATTAGTTGGGTTGTTTATTCATTGAAATGTGTTAGTAAAAAGATTAATTAGAGAATTAGAGGTTAAGCTAAACCTGCAACTGACTGATCCACCCCGATTTATGAGAGGAATACTAAAGGTGAAGTTTAAGGCCTAATGAGTATCAGAAGGTGGAGTAGATTTGTCGCTCATTAGGGTAGAAGTGGTATTTCCTTCTCATTTCCAGCGCTTGGAAGATAATCGCCTCCCACGCAGACTGATGGTGAGTGAATGTTGGTGTTATGGGCCCCACCAGCGAATGTATGGATAGTGTGTGTATGTGAGATCTTTGGTCTGTGACGGAGGGAGGGATTTTGCACTCCGCGCTGGAGCAGGAGCACTCGCACTTTGGCACTGATCAGCAGTGGCAGAGTGCCCAAAGCATCTAAACCAGCAAAAAAGAATTCCTGCACAGTGTCAAAAATACAGGAGGGAGAGGAAAAAAGTTAGTGTAAACCACGCCAAAGATGCCAAGTCTAACAGGGTCATTAGGAAAAATGAAACACAGAGACTGGGTGCTCCAATAAAAAGTGTCCTAAACCACACAGATTTAACACCTGTCCTAAACCACACAGATTCAACAACTTATGGCAAAGCCAGACTGTACTCAGCCATTCTTTTGGCACTTTTTAAAAGTACCTTCAACAGGGAATGGAGAAAGAAAAATAAACTGACTTTATATACTTCTGATTCTGAAACTTCACAACCACCATTCTTTTAAGAACTCCCTCCAGTCCTCAGACCCTTTAGTTCATGAACTAATAAAGAACATCAGTACAAAAAAAATAAACGCTGAACTCTTCTTGAATAAAATGGGCAGGAAAAAAGACACTGTCTGATGGAAAAAAACAGGAGAGTTTATCTACTGTCTGTCCAAATATATTTATATTACTCTTTCCAATTTGGTTTTCCTTTCAGCACCTAATTCATTCATTTTAGTAGCAAGTGTATTTAAAAACCTTTGCAAATAAGGAAAACCTCTTTTCACAGTTTTCTTTTTTATTGTGAATCACTAAAGGAAGGTTGTGGTGAGGTGAGGTGGGAGTCGGGAGGGCTGAATATTTGCTAAGCACAACAAACATATGTGCAAAATATCACAAAGGCAAGCACAAAAAAAATCATGAAGAAATAAAGTTGTTAATGAGGCTTGGGTGGACATACAGCCGTCTGACACCGTTGCGGTCTCGGGACCGACAGACCTCCGGTTAGCGGTCCCGACACCATGATTACAATTACGTATACTCCCATTTGTCTATAGGAGCTTGTGCTACGGCTGTAAACCAGCCGTAGCACAAGCTCCCATAGCAAAATAGGAGAATCTGTTCATCTCTGCACTGCATGGGTGCTGGGATTAACAGGGGGTACCATAGGTGCCCCCTTAGCCCCCAACAAGAGGCCGCAAGATGAAGAGGGACCTTGTAAGAGCCCCCAATGTTGCTTATCAACAGGCTTTCCATGTCGGACAGCACAACATGGAAAGCGTGTCGGAAACTGACATCGTAATCCCTACGACAGAAACCCCAGCCATAGGGATTACGTGCCAGTCTGGCTGATGGGTTCCTTGAGCCCGTCGGAATCCAGACCGGAATGAACGGGAGGTTTCAGTTATTACTGCATGCATTGCAATACTGCGGTCGCAAGTGAAACCGCGATGAGGCCCAGAAATCCTCCGACCTGTGGTCGGAGGATTTCCGACCCTCAACGTAATGAGGGCCAGAGTTTTAATTTAAAGCTACAAAATAACAAGTACAATATTACATAACAGACCAGGTTGAATTGTGTTACTCTTATGACAGAATGTGTATGTGGTTTTAATCACTTTTGTTGCCCCGCATTTTACATATCTGATAACAAGACACTCATTTTTCACAAGAGTTTCTGAGTACAAATTGAAAAATCTCTAAACAAAATACCCTCTGACATTTTACATATAAAACAGTAACAGTGCCATACAAGAGAGCCAGAGCATCCTAGACTGGTACTTTGTTGATTCTAACACTCTTGTGGCTTTTCTTGAATAGGAGAATATAGGCTGGGTCCATATACATTGTTCATGAAAAGCTGCAAATCTGTCAAAGACAATTATTTTATCTGTATCCAAAAACAAAGCTGCCCAATGTGTTCCTTCCATGTAGTGGGGGTCTGTGTTAAAAACAAGAGTAAGAGGCCTTCAAATCAATATCCATAGGGAACGTGTCAATAGTAAAACCCCCTAAGAACATAATTGCATTTCTACGACTGCTCAAAAAAATAAGATATCTGAAAAGTGTCATTCTTTTTCTTTTTTTAATATATTCAAACAAAACCTCTCTGGAGTGATTGATTTGGAGCACATTGTCAAACACAGAGCACACCACTATTTTCATGTTCACTGCAAAGGGTTGTTTGAAATGTATTTTGGCTTTCAGATTTCAATTGTGATAAGGTTATAAAGATCGCTATCTTACATATGAGGACTCGGGTCAAAAGCAAATAGGGTGTATCTGGCCCCATATCCCTCTCTGCCTATAACAATGCCAGAGTCCTGTAAATGTTTTTCAGTTTTTGAAACTAGACCAAGATATCCCCAAAACAAAAATGCTGCATTCAAAGCTCGGTGTACCACTTTGCGGGAATCACATGAGTCATGGAACAGCGTTGCATAGACAAATTGACAGTGTTTGAAATTGAATAGATTTGAGACATACACCCCACTAAAGGCAGTATTTTCAACAAAGCCTATAATGATGAGGTTTGGGAGTTGCCCTAAAATTAAATCTAGTTGCTGCATTAAACATGTCCCTGTGAGTATACTGAGAATCTTCAAAGAGTATACTGAGATTATCAATAGCGTACTTCCTTCAACGTGTGCCAATCTGCTTAAGGGTAACACTTTCACTCACTTTATGAATAAACTGGCTGAAAATATCACCAATTTATATTGTTCAGTATTTCCTGATATGAGGAAAAAGGCATTTTTATTGCAAGAACGTTTCACCTTAAATTCAACCCATCCATGATAAGTTCATCTTTAAAAAAGAAATAAGAATGTGTATGACTGAGGAGGTCAAACTGTTTACTTCTAGATGTGAAAATTGGCTCTCAATGTAAAGCCATTATTGTCACCTTCCAGGTTTGTGTCTTCAAAGTGGGAAAATGTGTCCTTGTAGAACAACCCTGCACAAAGTTGGGTTTATAGGGAGTAATTTCTGTTATTGAGAATACTCTTGTTGCAGGCTCTGTAAGCACACATATCATCACTTTGGGTAATGAGACGGTCACCCAGGCTGATGTCTACTTGGTGAAAAGAGTAGCAATAATGGGGGAAGAAATCATTGCAACACCAACATCCACATCTATATTGGTCCCATTCGCTTTCATGACTTACGAACCAGGCGTAAAAGAGCATTGTTGAGATCCATATACATGTCTGCAGATCCGGATACAAAGAACTCTATAGGTGCAAGAGATGTTAAAGTTGCTAGAGATGAGACTTCCATGAAAAAACTGCTTTCAATGCTGGTCTGTGAGAGATTAAAAAATATTTAGGCAGGCAGTGGTTTTGCTGTTCTTGGAAGTCCTCTTCCCACTTACATATCTTCTTTTGTGAGGGACTTCCAAAGTGCGCCTCCTTTTTGATGCAGCATGGGTGGTCCTCTTCAGCGTGAGGCTTTTCACTTCCTTTTGGTACCATCTTTGGTTGGTACAGAAGTCCAGCTCCCTCTTGGTGCTGTTTGGTCCCATGAGCAGCAGCAGCTGATGTAACTAATCCCACAACATTGTCAGTGATATTTGCAGCAGCCGCTTTAACATCGGGTTTGGCAATTTTAAAACCTTCTCTCAAGAATGGTACAGCTCTTCTAAATAAACTTCAAAAATAGCCTCACATTACAGTGCTGAACACAACAGAGGCACCTTTAAAGGAAGAGGGGCCTCCATATCCGGCCTGATTATGGTAATATTCTCTAAATAGGATCTACCATCTCTGAATGTTTTCATGAAGTCTATATTGGTTTCTTTCCATTAAATGAATCTTGATAAGCACTTTCCTGTATTTTTTAAAAGTCACTTCCTGAAACTGAATGTCAAATATCGAAACTGACAAAGTGTCAAAGTGGTTCTTCAAATTTGCTACATCGTCAGGCTTAACAGACCAAATATAAAAAAATGGGTTATTGTCACCCTTGACCTGCACAAACAACCACATATGGAAGTAGCTATCGCCAACCCTCTGTAATATCACTGTATACTTAGAGAATAAAGAAGCCACCATTAATATCTAGACATGATGGATCTAATGGTTCACTGCTTTTCACATGTTGCACTATTCCTAAAACCCTACTTAACTTGCTGGTGCGCATAAATTCTGTTTAAAGGATGGGACTTCTAAAAACAACTTTTCGTCTGGCGTTATCTAAAACAGTTGAATATCTGAATACGTGTCAATACTAGCTAGGGCTTACTTGATGGCATCAGTCACCGCTGTGACACTTGGATAAAACCCATAAGAAAATCCAGCATGGAGTAACTCTACTGCGTGCTGTATCTTAATTGTAAACTTAGCCTTGGCTCTAGTAAAGGTATTCCAGATTAGGGGGGCACTTGTTTTCTGTAAGGGCAATGTCTCAATCCCCTTTTAAATCCACTGGCTTAGCCAGTTTCATAAAGTTAGAGACCTGATTGCTAGGGAACATGTATGGTGAAACGTTTGAAGGTAAAGTTATATAAAATGATGAGGTATCCATATTGTTAGTTCGTCAAGAGCTTTTAATTCTTATGTCCTTTTGAGAGCTAGCCACCATCCATTTCTCTCACCATCCCTGAATTTTAGGAAAGCTTGCTTTTTTGCACCTTTATCTTTCCATATGAAACCTCTTCTACCCTGTAGGCTCTATACGGATAATCCAGGACTGTTTGTAACTGCTCCCTGTAAACCCCCCTGAAACAGCATCGCCATCATAATCTTGTAAATGATAAATATAAAAGTCTTCTTTAAGCTATACTTTCGCCACTATAAATATTTAATTAAAAAAAAGACTGCTGATAACATTTCATAAACACATCTTTCAGCTTAGACCCCGGAACCTCATGACCTTCTTTCAGAGCGGGTTTCTTTACTCTTGTCATGAATCGTTCATCTACATGGTCTTCCAAACATGTAAAGCATTCTGCTGTGTTACAGAATCAGATGTAACCTTGATAGTCTGATGGTAACTAGTGTTATAAACATCTACAAATTACTGTAAGTCACGTAACAGAAGGTGTTGTAACCTGTAAAAAACCTCCATATTTTAGATTTTAAAGTTCTAATAAAACACTCTATTACTGCCACTTTCACTTCTGTGTGCATAATAGAATGATGAATTGGGTGATGTTTTAAAAATCTCTGTGCTGCTTTTACAAAAATTATTTTCCAGCATTCATTGTTAGGCTTGCTAAATATACCCCTAAAAGCAGCCGTAACACTTGACCTGCTCTTATCTTTTAGAGGGTCTGCGAAGGCAGACTTGGATAGAACACCTATGATAATCAATATGTATTGTGCACCATTATTATGCTTATCAAATTTCTGAAGGCAAATTAGATCTGCCTGCCATTGATAGTTTATAGCCTCCATGACTGTTAGCCTTCTAAACTGCTTCCTTGTGGGGGAAGGTGTGTGGCCAGCCATGAAAGATGGCAGATGCATAGCCTTGCAGCTCCCGGGCCAGGGCCACTGATCTCATCAAACCCCGTACCTTAAACCAGCCATCCATTCCTTCACTTGTCGTCAATCATACCACTATATCAACAGCGTACCTGCGGCGGGTCCCACTAACATGGAAGAGGTCGGATTTGACCCGAGAGGAGCTTGTCGGAAGAAGGACTGCTGGGTTGGACACACTGCAGGCATCTGATGACACCAGGCATGAATAGGCTTGTGCTTGGCCCATGCCTGGCTGCAACTGCTCTCTGGATGGGGGGCAGGTGCCTCCAGAAACGGACGTTGCTGCCTTGCCAACAGCTGCGACTGGGATCGATGACAGCATGGGCCCCCTGGCAGGCAGATTAAAGGTGCGGCTAGAATGCAGAGCTCATCAGACCCATAGCGAGAGGGAGCTACATGGTGCCTGGACACCTGCTGGTGTTGAGGGGGTGGCGGATGCTGAGCAGCCTGTAGTGTGTGGCCATGGGGTGGCATGGAGTAGGGCCAGCTACCCCAAGCTGCCCGGCGCTGTGCCAAGCAGACAGAGACTACTAAATGACTGTGGCTTGCATACTTGAGGCATTGCGGGGGCCTGTTTCTCCGTGGGCGGCTGCCCCGAACGTTGAAGCTATCACACTGCAGCGTTCCCCCCCAGACGCTGCAGTGGAGGATTGCAGTGGTGGTTCCTGTCCTCGTGAGCCTGCTGTACCAGAGGAGAGAAATTAGGAGGTGAGGCAGGCCGTGGTGGGAGGTTCAGAATTAACTGAACGGGTACCCCAGCAGCATACCACAGTCAGGCCCTGATCGTGACAGGGATCCCTAAGGACTTACTTTAATGCGGGCCCTACTACAGGAGGACATACTGCAACCGGGAAGGGGATCTTAAGCCCTTAGCTGTCCTGTACCTGTGGGATTACGGAGTCCCTGAAACTTGTAGACGGTCATGAACAGAAGGCTCCCCAGGAATACTGGCAGCCCCGAAGCCATATAGGTGTGCTGTCGAGGTGTGGGTCAGCTCGCCTTGAGGCACCAAGGAGTGGATTCCTCCCTCCCTCCCCTTTTGGGAGACAAGATACTGTACTTCGAACTCACAGTCTATATCATGGAGAAAATGAAAATGGTGGTCGCCATATCGTATTTACCATTGCTGTGCATGTTAGGGAAGAAATAGCGAATAACGCTGTACATAGATTGTACATTGTAATCCCTCCCTCGAACTCTAAAACCGGCATACTGGATGGAATTCAACACATATGAGTGTACCAAACAACCCACGCGACCGGCTGTAGAGGGGTGAACACTCAGGCTGCACAGCCTTACTGGTGGGCACCACAACTATTACAGAAACCAGGCTCACCTACGCGGAGCCCAGAAAGAGTCTGTACTTATACAATGATCCTATAGATATACTCCGCCTACACCCTGTCCAACTACTGAAGAGGCCCCTTTCTCCACAACCAACGGCCCCATTACACAGAACTCACACCACAAAATGGGCCGAGCTAAAGGAAAGCAAACAGACAAAGGTCCTCCTGGGGGGCACAAACCAACCCTGCCGATAGCTACCCTCTCTTGGTTGAGGATGAACACATGGCCCCAATTCTGGACCCCCACCTCCTGATAAGCTGGACATTATCCTGAGCGAAATCAGGGAATCCCAGATGGTGTTGGAGCGACAGCTAGGCACCCTCACCATTGATGTTAATCTACTAACTGACTGAAAAAGTCTGCTGCCCTTAATGGCGCTATCTGATATCATGCCCTGATGCAAAGAACAAATGGAGGTGGTTACTGAACTCCAACAACAAGTAGAAGAACCACAAAATTGAGCAGAAGATGCAGAAGGACCGGTAAGGAGAAATAAAGTTTGAATACTAGGCATGCCTGAGAATAGTGAAGGGAATAATCGCACACAATTTATCGAGCAATAGTTACATAAAGATGTGGCTGCAGAGGGCTTGACTGATATGTTTAGTGTTGAAAGGGTACACAGAGTCCCCACGGGGGCCAAACACTGGGGGCCCACCAAGACCAATTGTAGCTAAGGTTCTTAATTACAAAGATAGAGACACTCTATTCTGGAAAACACGAGAAAATGCAGCCATATTATGTGGGAATTCCAGAAGCTCCCTGTTCCCAGATTATACCCTGCAGGTACAACGGCAAAGGGCATCATACCAGGGGTCAAAAAGCACCTGCAACAGCTCAACTTGAAATATGCGCTTCTCTTTCCAGCACATCTAAAGGTTATCCATGAATGAAAAAAGCTACTTTTTATGAAGCTGAAGGAGCATGGTCCTGGATCGAGACTATGTTCCAGGACCACAGAATCCTGGAGAAAGATAGACAGACCTGCACAAAGCTGCACAAAGCGCCCACAACTGAATGAAGAATCTCTGCCCACCCTGGAACGGAAAATAGAGAGCAAACTGGCAGCGCCCCAAACGGCGTCTGCGTTGAGAAATCCCGACGTCCCAAATGGAGGAGATACGTCTTCAGACAGAGGAAAGCACATAGAATCTGATAGTAGCCACGCACTCTTCTCATCAATAACTCCGCAAACAGCTCAAGAAATAATTAACTCTGTGCGTAAAACTCCACTCTGCTCATAGAGTTTGTGGATTTTTGGCAACTCTGCATTCCGAGTAGAATGCGGAATTGTCGGAAAGCTCTACACTCCAACAGAGCGGAGGGTTTTTTTGTGTTCGCGCGCCGAAAATGCATTTTCACGCATGCAGGAGCAACTTACCGGGTGCCTGCAATCGCTGACGAGATTTCCCATCCATTCACGAGCGCCCCAAGATTTTGTAGCCGGCCGCACGGTCCAGCGAGAGTTTGCGATCATGAACTTGTCATTCGTGCGCGCCATCAGACTTACGGCGGAAGTTTTGTGAAGAACGCAATCCCAAACACGCAGAATCTGCAATCCGGATAAGGTTTCTCCGAGCAGCATCATAACTCTCGAAATGACGATTTTGATTAAAAAACTCCTCAGATTGGCATTTGGCTGTACTTCTTTGTACAAGGAGTCCTTTTTCTTTTCTTTTTGTTTTTTGAAGAGGAAGGAAGTGCTCCAGAGTTTCCAACTTCCTTTCCTGTCCAGCAGGCTCCTCACAGTGCTTTGTGCATCTCCTGTTCACTTTTCATTTGTAATTGGTGCTGGAAGGATCACTCTTTGTGTTTGCTGCAACATATATTTCATTGGATTTGAGGACTTTTGAATTTGAGATCTCACAAGTAAGTTTGAAAATTGGAGTTTATTATTTGATTGCGGCATTGCACCTACATTTTTTTTAACTTTTCACTGTTTTTTTATGTGTTGTGGTTGGTGGCCTGTAGTTTCAGTAGAGGCATCGTTGTTACTTTGTAAGTAACCTTTTTTTTTTTTTTTAAAGTTTCCAAAACCTTTATTCAGCATGAACACGAGATACACAGCCCCACGCCTACAACCATCCTGTGGCCGGCGGCTTGGCACGAAACTGAAAGTGAACGTGAACACAGCTGCCTGCCTACAACCCTCAAGGGGCCGGCTGCGGCATAGGAAATAATAAAGACAGTACAACATCATGAAAGACCATATCTCATCACCAACTGAACCTTTTGCATTGAATGATCTACCCACAGGAATATGCCTAATTGTAGCGAGGCAACCTATAGTCACGTGCAGTGGCCTTCACACCCCTCATCCCAGCATAGTGCCCGGCAAAGGAGCAGGAGGAGTCCCACCCCGGGCGAAACAACAATAGAGGACGTCCATCCCAACCCCCGTCGACCCAATTCCCGCTCCCGTCCCATCAGTTGGGTTGACGTCGTAGAAGTAGTGCCCTAGAAGACTAGGGGTTAAGTGAGCAGATAGGTTTGTTACGCCTGTGGGTGCGCTAAAAGATATGTCTGAAGGGGTCCCCAGATGTCAGTCGGTCTAGAGGCGGAGGGCAGGAGTTCTGCATATCGAAGCAAAGTATCTTGACAGTGTATCATGTCCCTGATCCAGTCCTTAAACTTAGGAGCTCTGCCCCTCCCCCATCTACAGGCTATCAGTCTTTTTGCCATGAGAAGGGCGACCGTGGCAAATCTACGGACCGGTGTTTTTATAGTTTTTGTGTAGCCCAGGAGTGCCTGCGTTGGAGAGGGTGACAATTGAACATCTATCATTTCCGAAAGACCGGAGTACACTTTTTGCCAATAGTTGGCTATTTCCCGGCACCCCCATGCCATGTGAAGGAAGTCCGCCGCCGGAGCACTACAGCGCCAGCAGAGATCCCCTTCCCTGAGGCCCACCCTATGCATATGAGCCGGAGTACAATAGAGCCTATGTAAAAACCTATAATGGATTACCCTGAACCTACTGCTAGAGGAGATTTGTTCGGTTTGTAAGCAACAATAGCTCCAGAGATCATCATCTATGGGCAGACCCAGCTCCTCCTCCCATTTGGTGCGTGCCCTGCAAGGCAAGGAATCTGGTGTAGTACGTAGAGAGTGGTATAGGAGAGAGACTGCGTGCGCCGGAGTGTTAGCCTTGAGTAAACGATGCAGGGGCTCCAGCGTGGGTGGCTCATCAGGAAACTCCCCCGTCAATGCTCGAATACCACTACGAAGCCTGATATAGAGGAATGTGTCCATGGTAGTAGGAGCACGGCCGGCAGACATGTGCGACCAGGAGCGGAAGCATCCGTCCTGATAGAGGTCCCCCCATGTCTTAATGTGGAATTTGGCCATAAAGTTCTTAAACAATTGTTCCTGCAAAAGTGGCAGCCGGGGATGGTATTCTAGGGGGAGTAGTGGAGAATAAAGCAGCGGAGCGTGGGCTATCTTCGCAATGTATCTCCACGCTAGAATGGAACTCGAGATCGTGGTGCGGTACACCGTTCGCGTCTCTGGTGTACTCAATATTGCTCCCTCCAGTGGGATAGGATTGACCAGCCAGTGTTCCACAGCCGTCTGTGGTAGGAAGGGAGTGGGGCGAATCCAATGATAAACGTAGTGAGCTTGTGCACTATAATAGTACATCTCAAAGTCTGGCAAGTCGAAACCGCCCTGCGCGAACGGGCGGGTCAATACCTCCCAACGAAGACGCGGCTTCTTCCCTCCCCAGACCAGACGGATAAGCTCAGACCTCAGAAGTTGAAAAAAAGATTTGCCTGGGTAATATGGGATATTCTGAAAAAGATAAAGGATCTTCGGAAGAACCACCATCTTGATGAGGGAAGAGCGGCATGCAAAAGAGAGGGGTAGCGTGATCCATCTGGTCACGCAAGCTTGGACATGGTCAAACGTGCGGCCATAATTCATCCGCATCAGCTCCTCGCGGTCCCGAGAGAGAAGTATGCCCAAATATCGAACCTCATCCATGTCCCATCGCAGGGGGTAGTCCAGAGGGAACGGTTGGGCGGCCGCAGTAAGCGGAAATATAGTGGATTTCCCCCAGTTGATATGGATACCAGACATACCCGCGAAACGAATAAACTCCCGGAGGATGGGATTTAGGTTCGTAGCAGGATCACGAATGTAGAGCGTGATGTCATCCGCATAAAGGGAGATGAGCACTTCTCGCTGAAGACAATGCAGAGCCTTATCTCGGTGGTGTTGCTGGAGCCGGGCAGCCAGCGGTTCCATCGCCACTGCAAAGAGCAGCGGAGATAAGGGGCACCCCTGCCGGGTACCACGCGACACCCCAAAGGCTTCCGATATGCGCCCATTCACCCCCACCCTCGCAACCGGCCGGTCATAGAGGATATCAATCCAGCGCGTGAAACCCCGGGGCATTCCCATGTTGCGCAAGATACAGTTAAGATAGTCCCATTCCAGGGAGTCAAAGGCCTTGGTGGCATCCAAAAAAAACGCCACCAACGGCAATTCCGGGTCTACATTATGCATGACGGAAAAAAGCGTCCTGAGATTATTGGAGGTGGCCCTGCCAGGGACGAAGCCCACCTGATCCGATAACACCAAGCCCCCCAACAACAACTGTAAACGATTAGCAAGTATTTTAGTCAAGATTTTGGCGTCACAGTTAATTAAAGAGAGCGGGCGGTAGGAGTCACAGAATTGAGGTGGCTTCCCCGGTTTTAATAAGGAGGTAATCAGTGTCTCTTGCATAGATGGAGGGAGTGTGCCCGACTCATGTGCCTCCAGAAATACCCCCTGGAGTACCGGAGCCAAGATGTCTATGTATGCCTTGTAAAAATCCATGGGTAACCCGTCCAGACCCGGGGCCTTCCCTGGTGCCATCTGATTAATCGCATCTCTAACCTCCTCCAGGCCTATCGGTTCTGCCAGAAACTCCCGCTGACGGTCTGAGAGCCAGCCCAGTGTGAGCTCCTTCAGGTAATCGTCCATATCTAATGCGCCGACTCTGGTAGTGGAGTAAAGTGTGGAATAGTGTGTAGTGAAAGCCTCCATAATCGAGCGTGTGTCACGTATAGGAGTTCCATCCTCCCCCTCCAGCTCCAACACGAAATTAGAGCCTCTCAGGGGGCGGACCGCCCCCGCCAAAGATCTACCGGGTCGTTCCCCCTCACCGTATGTACCAGCCTTGAAATACTTGCCCCGGAAATTGACCTCTCTGTCAGCGGTGGCCATGTAGTCCGATAGTGTCTCGCGGTATTTTGCCTGTGCATTTGTATTGTCGGCGTAGTCTGGGCTAGTCTCCAGGTCGTGGAGTGTGGACTCTAATGCATGGAGCGTGTTGTGTAAGGCTTTCAACACCCCGGAGCCCTTGGAAATGCAAAACCCCCGTATTGTGACCTTGAGCGCTTCCCATAAGGTGGCCACACGGTCCACCGACCCCTTGTTAAGGGACAGGAAGTCTTCTAGTTCTTGAGATAATTCAACACGGAACAGGTCATCAAGTAAGATATTTGGCTGGAGTCGCCACGTGGGGGATCTACCTAGAATGTCCTGGAAACGGAACTTGGCCAGTACCGGGGAGTGGTCAGAGAACGTTCGGCCGACATGCTGCACATCCACTAGGGAGGGGGCTAAGGCTCTATTCACCAAAAGGTAGTCTAGTCTGGCCCATGTTGCATATGCATTGTTCCAGTGCGTGCCTTCCAAGGAAGTCGGGTGTAAATGACGCCAGGTATCCACGACATCCTGAGTGTCGCATATGTCCCTCAGATATCTATGTGTGTTAGTATAGTGGTGTATAGAGGGGTTGGACCGATCCATAGCGGGGTCTAAGACGGCGTTAAAATCCCCCCCCCAGATGAGATGTGTGGATCCCACTTCTCGGATCTTGTTCCAGAGAGTAATGAAACTGCTCGGGTTATCGCAGTTGGGTCCATAAGAGCAGGCTGGGGAGATGGTCTCGGCACCCATCCTGCCCCATGCTAGACAATAGCGACCCTCTCGGTCTGTTGCAGTACCCAGGGGGACATAGGGAACACCTCTTTTTACTAGAATAGTAGTGCCTCTTGCATAGGAGGAGTAGGGCGCATGAATCGAGTGAGCAGCCCATCTGGCAGCGAAGGTGCCCCCGCGGAGGGGGTCCATATGAGTCTCTTGCAGAAAGACAACCTGGACATTCAACCTGTCTAAGGCACCCAAGATTCGTCGGCGCTTTCTCGGGTCCCCCAGTCCCCTGACATTCCAGGTAATAGCAGTGAGCAGCCCCCCCCTCCCCGCTCAGCGTGTGTGGCGTGGGCCATGTTCACTAAAAGAGGCAGTACAGGTGAAGAGGCCCTTTAGGCAGCAATTCCACAGGTTCAGTTGTCTACAAAGGGTGGCATACTGTGTTACTTCGAGAAATATGTGTGCAATGCTCATGCTGAAAAAAAAAAAGAGCAAACCCAGAACATTCCCTCGAGGACCCACCCACCCACTCCGACATCCCAATCATGTCGGGCATCACCCCCACCCCTTACAATCCTACAATGTCCTAACATTTACTTATTGGGGAACACCCAAGAGGGGGACACTAGGGGTCCAGACCCGCCATCCCACTCCCCAGATATCTCACCCGCTATCCCCCGGAGCCAAGGTCCAGCGGAAACGCGGGAAGGGGGAGATTGGTGCCAGGGCGCATTCAAATGTAAGCATCATCGAGAAACCAACTAAACCAGCAAGGCCTAACAAGTGGTGGCTCAACAGTAGAGGGCTGCGATACACAGGTGTTTGCGTGAACAGCTCGAAGCCTCAACAGAAAGGCATAGGAAGAGCAAGGCCAACCCTGGGAGTATCAATAATGTAACATGTTAACAGCTTGAAATCCCAACTCAGTCAATGGCAGAAGTGGGGGATCGGGAACCAGCCCTCACTAATGGGGATCGGGCCGGTTCGGAAGATGTTTTGCAGTCCTTCAGAAAGAGTTCAACTTGGGACGGATCCTGAAATACATGGGGTCTGCCAAGGTGGACCACCCGCAGCCGGGCCGGGTATAACATAGCATATTGAAGTCCTTTTTGCTGCAGCCGTTTCTTGACCGGTCCAAATTTGCGACGTGCCTCTTGCACTGACTGTGTGAAGTCCGGGAAGAAGGACAGTGTGGTATTTTCATAGAGGACAGGTTGCTTTTCCCTGGCCAGTCGGAGCAATGTGTCCCGATCTCTGTAATTTAGGAAGCGGATTACTACCGGCCGCGGGGGCGCACCTGGCACGGGACGGGGGCCCAAAGTGCGGTGAGCCCGCTCCACCACCAGTTGTGGAGAGAATGCATCTGCGCCAAAGAGGGCAGACAGGAGTTTTTCTACGAAAAGTTCCATTTTCCCTACTGAGGTGGACTCCGCCAGACCAATAAGGCGTACGTTGTTGCGACGCGATCTCGCCTCCAAGTCCTCGTTCTTGTCAGCGATGACTTTCAACAGTCACTCCATTTGCGAGACCTTGGAGGTAGTGACCGATGCCCCATCCTCCAGCTCCGAAATCCGCTGCTCCGCCTCCTTGGCCCGTTCTTCCTGCTGGTCTAGTCTGTGCACTACGGAGTCTAAACGACGAGACATGCCATCAATCTTAGAATCTATGGAAGTGAGGCTGGTCTGCATGTTCAAAAGGAGCGCCTTCCAGTCCACCTCTTCAGCGTCACCCCCCTCAGATTCTCCATCTCCCGGCGGCGAGGCCCTGGGTTTCTTCTTCTGGAACTCGAATGGGAGCCGGGATTGCTTCGCATCAGTCTTCCCCATGATGTCAGGCGACGACTGAGTCTTCAGTCCTGGTAGCCAACCGGGAGCAGACTCGGTATGACAGTCAATGTCTGGGTGCGTGAGGCCGCGAAGGAATCGGGCAGCACGTCAAATATTTCTCGGCAGGAGTCACTTCTGAGGGCCACCAAGCGGGGGGCCCATAGATATGCAGCAGGATGGAAGGATTGCAGCACAATGCGACAGAGTCAAGGGCCCCCGCCAGGAGGAAGGCCCCGGTCCCCACCAACAGCACTAGCCGGGCATCCCTCCAACCGACCACCAGCTCGAGCTGTCCACCAGCGTATGCAGCAATCACCTCCGCGGTCCACGCCGCGACTCGCACTCCACTAGGGTCGCCGCGACAGGGGAGGGCCCCACGCGGGGGGCCGGCAGCGCCGCTCCTCAGCCAACTGCCAGATGCCCTTCGCGACCACTGCCCCCCGCGGGGCCACCCCAATCCGCAACTCCCCGTCCAGGTTCAATGCATATGGCAGGCACGACCTCTCATCAAGCGCCGAAAAGGGGGGCAGTCACTACCAAGGCTCCACTGCAGCCAAGGGGGGGCAGGGCTACGCCGATCCCCACAAGTCCGTCTGGAATTGTCCCTGGGCGGTTGCTTAGGGATCTAACACCTCCCGCAAGGCCATAGCATGTCCCGCCTTACCGGCTCCTCGGATGGTCCGCGAGGGTCTACAAGTACCCCCGTAAGTGCGCCAGCCTCCGATCTCCTCCTCCATTGTCGGCCACGTTTCGCGGCCCAGCGCGCACGCCGGATCCCCGGTGCAGAGTATGCGTGGCAGCCGGCGTCCGCGTTCCAGGCGAGTGGCAGCAGCGGCCGCAGGAAGTTTCGACGGTCGCCTCCGCCGAACCGTCGCTCGGATTGATTTCAAAATCGCTGTGGGCAGTCACCGGACCTAGGACCACCAGTCAAGCCCGGCAAATCTGTGGCTCCCCGATGCAGGATGGAATGGTGAAGCATGGAAGAGCCCGGCTGGCGAGAGCCTCACAGGTGTGCGGCCATGTTGGTCCGGCGCCCTCTAGCGCCCCCCCTACTTTGTAAGTAACTTTTCTTCTTTTAGAAAGAAAGCATGTTGCACAGTTCACTACATTTTCTCCAACTTTTGAGATCAATTTGCAATATTTAATTTAAACATCATTTAGGGCATAGATGGCATTGGATTGGAATGCAAAATGTTTTTTTTTGGTATTTCACTTTTTTTCATGTGTGTTAAATAAATGCCTTTATTGGATGTGTGTGATTCTTGTGTAAGCCCAGTGTCTAGCCCAGTGGATTTTCGTTTTTGGCATTGTTGCATTAAAGCTGAGTTGTTTAGCATGCCTCCTTTGTCTGGCCAGTATGAGAGTGCATTTGTAATAGTGGGCCAGCATTTGCCTTGGCTGAGCCTCCCCGTTTGGCCAGAGGCCATTTTGTAAAGTCTATGTCCATATAGGCCTGCTTGAGTTCATTGTTTTCAAGGCCTCCTGCTTGTTGTTGTTGTAAGTGACCATGTGGCTGGCGAACATTTTGTGGTGGCAGTTAGGGTGCTTTTGCCATAGACCTGCATGGCTTCTTTCCTTTGTTCCTCTTGGCTTATTGCTTCTTGTTGAGGTAGCCTGGCCATGTGGCTGATGGCCATTTTGTGAAGGCAGTCAGTGTGCTTTTTGCCATAGGCCTGCATTGTCTGTCTTTCCTTTCTTGTTGTTGTGGCCTGGCCATGTAGCTGGCGTCCATTTTGGAAAGGCAGCCAGTGTGCTTTTGCCATAGGCCTGCATTGTTTATCTTCCCTTCTCATTGTTGTGGCTTGGCCATGTGGCTGGCGGTCATTTTGTGAAGGGGCAGCCAGTGTGCTTCTTCCATTAGGCCTGCAAGCCATCTTTTTGGTGGCCATGCCTTCTTGCTTGTTGTTATCTTGCATGTTTTTCTTCTATTATCCAGCAAAAAATGTAGGACAGTTCACTACATTTTCTAATAAATTTGCATTAATATTGATTCGAATGTGTCTGCGAGTGGGTTTTTTAACCAATAGGCCCAGAGCTACTCATGGGTGCATGAAACAACTATTTCTGTGGTGTCTGTTGAATTTAAACATCATATAGGGCATGGATGGCATTGGATTGAAATGCAAAATTAGTTTTTTTGGGGTATTTCCCTTTTTTATGAGTGTTAAATAAATGCCTTTGTTAAAGGTGTGTGGTTGTAACTTGCAAACCTTTTTTAGCCTTATGGATTTTCGTTTTTGGCATTGTTGCATTAAAGCTGTGTTGTTTAGCATGCCTCTTTTGTCTTGCCAGTGTGTGAGTGTGTTTGTAATAGTACATGGGGCCACCATTTGCCTTGGCTGAGCCTCCCCATGTGGCCAGGGGCCATTTTGTTAAGTCTGTGTCCATATAGGCCTGCTTGAGTTCATTGTTTTCCAGGTCTCCTGCTTGTTGTAGTTGTGAGTGACCATGTGGCTGGTGGTCATTTTGTAGTGGTTGTTAAAGTGCTTTTGGTATTGGCCTGAATGTCTTTCCTTTGTTCCTCTTGGCTTTTTGCTTCCATCCATTGTCAGCTGCAGCTCCCCTAATGCTGCCTCCCATGTGATGCACAATGCCAAACCGGGTCTGTTACATTTGTATTTTTGTTGTTGTTCTTCTTCTTTCCTATTCTCCCTGAGTGTACTGTACACTACAGTACACCAACCATGAAAGCCCTTGTTGTTGTCGAACTCTCACAAATGGCTACAGTGTATTGTTATGTTTTTTTAACAACTGAGGTAATAAATGTAATAATATTAATAACACTAACAAGTGTGACCACACACTAAGTTATATATTATATTTGTTTGTTTGTACTAGTAGTAATTGAACCACAACAATGAATGCCCCATTTCACTGAAGTTCTTCTTGCATCTTTGCTTTTAGGTGCACAAAAGGGGAGGAGACAACATCAACCATTGTACTGCCAGACAGAAGTCCTGCTGCGCACAACATCACATGACATGTGACCACAGACATCTCTTCAACTTGTGCCACTGCGTGCTGCTGACATATTCAAGATGGCCCCAAAGAAAGGTACCAAGTCCAGTACCCAGAAAGTTGCCATTGGAGAAGAAGTCACTGCCACTTACCAAGAATGGTATGTCACCAAAGACCTTTTTCGTAAAACAATAAATTGCGCCTGCAGCAGCAGTGTCTGGGGATCAAGCTGGGAATAGTATCCCTGCATCAGTGGACCCACCCCACCAACCTAGGCCCAAGCCCATATCTGTCGCAGAGGAAGCCAGTCTAATCACAAGTCCAACGCCGACGAGCAGTGATGTTGAAATTGACCTATTGTTATTGCAAAGTAGTACCTTATCAATGCAGGAAACTCAGATAAGTGGGCAACAACAGCCGCAACCAGCCCAAAAGTAGTTGTTGCTCTTGAAGTAGGTGTAGTTCAGGAGATCGAGCTTCCTGCAGAGGAAGAAGAAGAGTATGCCACTCTTTCAGAAGATCCATTGTCCTCCAGATCCCAAGCAAGGAAAAAGAGGGTTAGTCCATGAACTTCTTCTGAAAGCCCCATTCTGATGATCTAGACGCCACTTGGAAGCCACCTCAGTCTGAGAGTGAGACACAACATAAGACAAGGCTCGGGAAAAGGAAGGTTGCAGAAAGCCTAAGAGTTATGGAGATAGATGTAGAAGAGGAGGATGATGATGAGCCAGTCATCATGGACATTAGTCCCGCCCCAGTGGAGACAGACATTACCCCATCCCAAATTGCTGGGAGGGATGTGGCACGGATACAACCAACACAGATGATACCACCAATACCACCTCCAGCTTCCATATTTCACCAGCAGCGACCTTCATTCACCACAACCACCTCAGTAAAGGTAGGTACTGCAGACAGTCAAACGTCACCCCAACCTACCAGTTCGTCCGACATTGCAAGTGGCACCAGCAGTGCCAGAAATTTGACCTCCCCAGTTCGGGACTTTTTTATGATACCAAGAAGGAGGTGAACATTGCTATTTGCTCCATTTGATGACAAGGTGTTAGTCAGGGTAAGCTTTGTACAAACTATGGTACCGGAGGCCAAACAACCCATCTGAGAAACCACGACTTAATACAGTGGGAGGCGCACCTTAAAGGCCAAAAGACTGCACGTGTTGTTAATGGAGGGGATGAAGAAGAATAATTGATCACGATGGAAGGTGAACAAGAGAGAGACATTTTCTCTGTTACACAAAGCAGCCCTGCCCCAGCAGTGCAGTGGTACCACCCACATCATCATCAGCAACATCGCAATGGCACAAGAGTCAGACTGAGACACCAAGGCAAGAGAGTACTGCAACAAGAAAACGTGCATTGATCCTAACATCTGCCGTCAGGAAGTCACTTGCATCAGTGGCACCAGAAAAGAAAAAAATCCAGGCTACCATTCTCAGCATGTTTAGGTCAGAGGGGCAGCACAAACGCAACCACCCAACGTCAAGTTTGTACAACCCGGAGCTGGCTAAAATGATAACGCTGGACCTCCTCCCTTTTTCTTTTGTGGAAAGGGTGGGTTTTCTTGAATTTGTGGGAGCCATCTGCCCGAAATGGAAGGTTCCCATCAGGTCCTATTTCGCCAGAGTTGCAGTTCCAGCATTACATCACAACTTGCTGGAATTGTTTGCACAAGCTTTGCAGGAGAGTGCTGTTCACTCCATCCACCTGACAACAAACATGTGGCCAGTTGCTAAGCCACTGATTACATGTGCATCACAGCACACTGGATCTCTTTTGTGGGTGTTAGAGAAAAGATATCTGCAGCAGGTGTTGTTGACACTGCTGAGATTTTTAATGCCGCTCAGAAACATGCAGCTGTAGCCATGTTCGCCATGGAGAAATCTCATTCTGCTGCAAACATTTTGGAAGACTTTGACAGCAAGGTCTTTGAATGGCTGCGACCAAGAGGGCTTAACATTGGTTTTGTTGCCACGGGCATGGCAGTAATACAGTAAAGGCCATGGCCGATGGTGGCTATTTCAGGGTCCTGTGTTTTGTGCACTGCATTAACATCATTGTTCAAGATTTTCCGAAAAAGGAAGACCGAGTTAGTAACTTACTGACCACCTACAGAAGAATCTGCACACATTTAAGCCATTTTTTTAAAGCCCAAAAGCAGCTGAGGATCATTCAACATGATAATAGAATGCCAGTTAAAGCACTCATCCAGGAGGTACCAGCACGTTGGAACTCAACTTATTACATGCTTGAACATCTGTTTGAGCAGTACAGACCAATCAATAAATATGTCATGCAAAGAGGAGATGCTACTGTGAAAGGCATGATCATTGAGGTGGACCAATTGGGCCTAGGTAAATTGCCTGACAGAGATGCTACTTCCTTTAGAGGTCTTCACATGTATAGTCAGGAAGGAGGACTGTAATATGGGCCAAACCATCCCGTTGTTGCACATGCTACAGGAACAGATGAAGGTGGTGTCTGCAATGTACGCAGGTGTGGAGAAAAAAAGAAGCAGATGAGTTGGTGGAAAGCTTAACCCTTCGCTCACCTGAAAATACAAGGGTGCAAAGAGGCATTGTGTCATCCAACCATTACATTTGTGCCGCAATTCTGGATCCACACTCCAAACCATTACTGCACACTTTCATTCCTTTTTGAGTCAAGGATGTTTCCACCTACAAAACTTGGATAGCTTAGGAAGCCAGTCAGCTAGAAGAAGAACGGCCGGGAATTAGAGCCCCACTCCTCCAGGGCACAAGTAATACAGGGCAGCCAGCTTCAAGTTCAACTTCAGGGCCTTAGGGCAGCACGGTTGGCTCACAGCATCCAATACCACCAACAACACCAAGAACAACATCAACAACAGGAGCATCAGCCCCAAAATCGGTATAGGAATGGTTTCTTCAGCAAGGGCTTAAGTCCAGTGCTAAGGCAAAGGCAAAAGAGGCTGAGTAAAGCGGAGCACCTATGAGCATTGAGCGGACAGTCCAAGCCTATCCAGATGACCCAACAGAGGTCTACTTTGATCACAACCCATAGCTGTATTGGTCTGGGAAAAGGCGCCAATAGACAGTGTTCAGCAGGCTGGCGATAAACTATCTGGCTTGCCCTGTCGTATGTGTCACTTCTGATCATGTTTTCAGTGCTGCTGGTGCCGTTCTGACACTGAGAAGGACCAGTCTCTCACCCCAAAACGTGGAGAGTTTAACCATGATCAAAATAAATCAGCACTTTATACCACCGGATTACGCCATACATGAAGTAGCACAGCAGGAAGATGATGACTGCAACTCAGGTCACTAAACAAGATGTGTTAGGTGACCTACTTCTGGGTGGACCACCAGAGTTTTAGGAACAGCTCTACTTCCCTTACAACTAGGCTTTCGAGTTACTTTCTTTCTTGCTTTGACACCCCAAAAAAAGCCCCCAAAAAATATATAGCTAAGGAATATTATTTACTTTTATTATTTGTGTGTGTCACTGTCTTTTTGGTTCGAATCACAACAAATCCATCACCACTGTCTTACTCTTTTATTGCCGGATTAGAGTTGCAACTCTGTTCAGTCAGTGAAGAAGTAAGTACACTCCTCCGAGTCCTGTCTCTCCCTTAATCCATTTCCCTCAAGCCAGACATTAGATGAAGAATAGTACAACAAATGTGAAATATATGCCTGCCTCAAGTCCCTCCAACGAATCTGACTATATATCTATCCTCCTTTGTGAGGCTAAAGGGACTGCCCCAGAAGAACAGGTAAACGATGGCATGCATTGCACGCTGACTCTGAGTGATTGGTGTTTGTGTTGTCGTGCATGATGTCTACTAGTATTTAATCTACACGCAAAAAAATGACTCAAGTCATTGTTTTCCTTCTTGTTGTTCAATAACAAAATTGTACTACTGCAGGTCGATCCATTGCATTTTTGATTCTGAACTCATTTGGAACTCTACAGAGTTGTACACCATGACCATACCATACTTGCAGTCAGTCAGTAGGATCGGAAATGATTGATGGAATAACTTGGGCATTTTATGAAGTGGCCTAAAGGTAAACAACAACACCAGACTTACATGTCTGTGTAGTGGTGGAGGCGAGTGTGGTGGTATGACTGACAGCGGTGCATTGATTTTTTTACTTAATTTGGAAAATGCTATATTGCTGTGCGTGTGTATGTGTGCTCAGTGAGGTCTGGCTCAAAATCTAAGCTAAGTGGAGGTTGGGTGGGTGGGCCTGCTCCTGTTGTTTGATGTAACTGCTGGAAACATGGCAGACATGATTTAGCCAAGTTTTCTTGTTGCACTCCTCCTTAATGTATGCAGTTTAACTTTACTTTTCTTCTTGAATTTTCAATATCCTTTTTGTTTTTCCATATACACTTACAGGCCGGCCTTTACCCTGTGCTATACTGGGAAAAACAACTCAAACTTACCTTAACAAACCGCATCTGCCAGGCAGGTACCCAAGATTGACGGACGGACAGTCCAAGGAAGGACCAAGAGGAATGCTGAGATGCAACTCCCAATTTGACAATAATTCTAGTATATTCTTATTTGATTCCTTTTTTCTCTTCAATCATTACGACTGTGTGTGTTGTTGTTTATTGTGTCTGCTTATATTTGACGTCTACAGATATTTTTTAATTTTCTTTGCCAGCTTTAAAAGGAAGCCTGGTACAACAGAACATAAAATGTATGTAACTTGGGTCTCTCTTGGGGCAGACAGGCAAGGCAATTGCATAATATTAATTAATAATATGCTGCTGCCCTGAACTACTAGTCTAGTACTACTCATCAAGTCATCATCATGCATGCATTTCCTTTTTCTCCCTTAACAGATTTAAGATGGTCAACTGCCAAGATTGTAAATTGTAAGATTGTGTAGTGTTTGTCTTTGTCAAACCTTTCCTTCAAAACCCCCTTCCCAACCATTCATCAAACCCTAACCCTCTTCCCCCAGGCTGTGTGATTTATATTGAGGTTTGAATAAATTACATTTACACCAATTATTGATCACACACTTGCTGGGGCAGATGTGGTGAAAGCAACACTGACTCAAGGCAGGGTGAGGTTCTTCTTCTGCTCTAAGTATATATACTTCACTTTAGCCCACACTGGCAATATTAGATTGCCCACCCATGCACAGTATTCGATATTCATTTTTTCTCTCCAGAATAACATAAATAATCCATCATAATAATATAATTGGCTGCCAGCATCAAGTCATCAATCATCCTAGTTCCAGCACTAAAGGTTGCGTAGCTGCTTGTCCGCTTTATCATCATAGCTAGAGTAGACTTCAGTTTGTAACTTGTGCTAGGCTTGCCCGCCAGGCATTCTGGCTTGTTTTACTTTAGCATTGCTTATCATCATCATGGTTTCTTGTTTGGCAGTCTGCTTGTGTACTGTACTTCTACTACTCGTTCCCGAGTCTCCCTCAGGTGACTGACTGTCTCATTATCTTTTTCATGCAAATGCTACTGTCAGTGTCTACTATTACTACTACCACCACCACCATGGCACCTTGGGAAACCAAACCATCACCATGCATCCATCGCTTCGCCTAAGTATAAATAAACATCAATCACAGGTAAGAGAAGAAGTTTGAGGGAGGCATAATTAATAATAAAGAAATTAATTCATTAATTCACACATCCACACCCTTCCGAGTCCATAGGGGTTTTAGTTACAGACTGCATAGACTAGGAGGAGAGACTGACAGTACTAGTAGGACAAGTCTCAAGTGAGAGTACTGCATCTATCTGTTGGTGTGTTACACTATCGGCAGATTATTTCAATGAAAAACTAGCTGCGGCCCTGCTGCAGCAAAGGAAACTGTGTGAAATAAATGAGTAAACCTGCCACAAAACATTCACATCATATGTAAACTATAAATAATGTATTCCCCTAACAAAAACACTAATGAAAAAACCCATATCACCTGACCCACCCCTTTTCCTAACCCCAACCAATGTCGCCGGATCTTGCTACTCTCCAGGGCATTAATCCGCTCCTTTCGGCGCGCCATACAGAGGAGCATGTGGCACTTAAATGCCTTGCAGTTGCATGCACAGGGGTGGGCAGCAGTGTTCAAAGAAGAAGTGCAGTGGGCGGCTGCCAGACCATGGCGCTGTACCATTCGAGGCACTGGGGGTGGGCCTGGTTGAAGCCCAGGGCATTTGAGGAGGCTGCAGCTGCTGCCGCCTCCTCCTCCACCAGAACCACGAGCCACAGATATTCCATACGGATGGCCTCAAACTTCAGTTGCCGGGCCATGGCTGCTAACTCCTTCTTGTTTGGTTGTTGCGTTTGGGAAGGAGTAGCTAGATCAAGAAAGAAAAAAGGCAATTGTAACCAATACCCTTAGCAAAACAGTAACACAAAATTAATTATACACATACAATTATAGTGGCACAGTAGCACTATCAAGCACAGTACATAACATTTGTGGTATCCTGGCACTTCCTTGGCCTCTAACATTTGTGGGAGTTTCAGGCATTGCTACTAGGCACTATGAAGTAGACAAGTCGTGTTCTTCTTCTCTCTCTCTTGTTTAGTTAAATAAACCTTGTCGTCATTCCAGCTCAGTCAGCTTATGCCCTAGAGAGACATACTTGTGTCACAGAATCACGTTATTTTTATTTACTACTGTCTTTAGGTGGGGCAGCTGTAGTCTACAACTACACAATTATCTAGTTATTTTTCTATTATGGGCATACTTTGTTACATCAATGGCAACTACTCAATTTCACTTTCACTCTGACTACTGTGACAAGGCAGATAATATCAGATCCGAATGATTATATATGGGACAATGTGAGGTACTATTGATTGATTGTGTAACCATGCAGCCGAATGTAGGCCACCCATGGCTGACACAGTCAAAATGACATATAGGGATTGGGCCTCGGAGTAAGAGGGAGATGATTGATAATGGGCGGGAATGGGTATACATGCACAATACATATGTTGTGCTTGCAAACTACTGTGAGTCAAGGCAGTATTCTGAAATACAACCTTGAATCAAAAACCTTGAAAAAAACAGTCTTTGTTTCTCTTCCCAGCGATTTTTCCATTCATCATTGCATTGCTCTTCTTGCATTATATTTTTTTATTCTAATCTCATTCTTATCTTCACCCTTGGCTTTGCTACTCTGGCACGGTTTATTGTTCTTTTACATTCTCTTCATCCAGTGACAATCTCCACCTAATACCATCCAGGCATCTGTCCATTCAAAGTAAACATGGCTATCATTCTTCTTAATCTCTCAACAAACCTTTCACCAACAACATACATTTGTTATTTTTTTTTAAACCACCCCCCAATGCGTCCTTGCTTGCCTTTGAGTTTGACCCATCAAACCCACCGGAGGATTCCTATGACCCATACAGTTTCACCCACCCAGGCAGGCATCCTTTCTTTCACCTTTCACACATCCTTCAACCACCCATGCATCAAATTCCTATCAGCCACCTATGCATCCCGGGCCCCCTTCCTTCACCCATGTATCCTTCTCTGCCAGTCATATATTACGTATCACCTGTCCTTCCTTGTTCCATCCTTCTTTCTCTTTTTGTTCAACCTACCCATCAAGGTCGTCTGACTCTTAGTATTCTTCATAACACTTTCCCAGCAGAGTTGACGGCCGATGGAAGAGGCCAGTAGTTACCTAAGTCAACTCCTGCTGCTAATGCTATTTCTATTGCTAATGCTAATTGAAGGGTGTCTTCAACCGTTGTTCACAACTTAGTCTCTCTCAACAGTACAGTGTACACCCTTGCAGCAAATGTGTGTATTGTCAGTAAGTAAGGAATATAACTTAACACCACCCGCCACTGCTGCTGGCTCACCAACCCCTGCAGCTGCCGCAACTGCTCCTTCCTGCCTGGCTTTGCCTGCCCCGCCTCTGGCCCCAGCACTGGTGGTCGGTACTCATAGAAAAAACATTACACTGTTTTAGATGTCATATAAGCCTCCTCCTATTTATTTTTTTCACTATCAAGATTGAAAATACAATACATACATATACCACTCACATCACTAGTACAAATTGGGTACTAGAGTAGAGTAGACAGTAGTATGTTCTATCCTATCAAAAATAGTAAAATATCTGGTTGGTGGCAATTTTTAAAACACCTCTCAAGAAGAAGACAACCCAAAGGACTGGACTCAGTGGCTAGAGCTATTGGTGAATCTGAGTTTTGAAACTTTTTAAAAAGAAAAAGAGTGGCCAACTGGGCAGATAATCGGGTGTGAGGTCTCTTGAGTCTCAAGGCCTCTCTCTTGGTCTGAAAATATAATTGTGCCCTCCTCCTCCTCATACTTCCTTCCAGCCATAGTGCACAGTAATCAGTTGTTCACAATCAACTGCTGCTGCAAATAATTAATAATAGTACTAGGCCTAGTTGAGAAAAAGTAAAAAATACACCACTTTGGGGTGTCCTATGTGACCATCATTTTATTTCGTGATTGAGCATGAGAAAGAAAGGAAAAGAAAGCCTTCTATAATTCTCAACAAACAAAAGCATGCATAGAATACCTTAGTTGGGCATGCAATCTGGACAGCAGAATACTAGTACTAGCAATAGACACGAACCAATCTGTACTCTGAGTCTCACAGTAGTACCACCACTAGGTAGTCGACAAAATATAAGGGGAGAGGGAAAGCTGACTGAAAAACCAGAATAAATTATAACACAAGCTACAGACAGATTAATAGTGGTAGAGAGTCAGAGGAAGTTAGATTGATGTTAAAAAAAAACCAGACACTAGAAATATAATTAAAGTAGGTAGGTAATGCAGGAATAAAAAGGATTTAGAAACAGATAGATCGATGAAGATTTGGTAAAAAATATAATTAGGAAACAGAAATAAGAGTTTGAAAAAAATAAGGTGCAGGAAAAGTTAGGGAAATATAAATATTACTATTAAAAACAGGAGGACTTACTGGGGCCAGCAGCAGAGCCATCTGTAGAGGAGCGATCCTGGCCCTGGGAGGCATCTTCTCCAGCTCCCACCTCAGCAGACCCCGTCGTCTTCTTCTTGCCCCTGGATGCTGATCATATAAGACAGAATAAAGAGTCAAAAATTGATTGGTGTGAAACAAATATTAAATATTTCAAAAAACGCTCTAAAATGATTTTTTGACAGGAAACGACAATTGCAATAAAATTGACCTATCTAATCTGATCGACTAGTAGTATTGCGAATCGTGATCGCGGACCATCCTATCTCCTTATTTATTAATCCATTGTTCCATTTGGATTCCAGAATTCTAAACCTAAGTACCACCTAGCACGCCTATTCCAAAGACATTGGAATTAATTGCCAAGAATTAAATTTGCTTCTTCTAAGTTCTGATCTCACTCTCAATCAGCAATGAATCAACCCCATTTGACGGGCCAATTGTTCACTAAGTCTGCATTTCCATTTATTTTAGTCCTCAAACATGCATAGATGGATGCCTTAATATTGCATACACCAAATTGCTGGTTGGTTGCTGATGTGCTGAGTTGCTAAATTATTCACTCACTAACAAACTACAAAAGGTTCTAAGGACTGGAGTCAGCAGCACGTGACTGTGGACGCGTCACGCAGACCGCTAAAAAATTACCAACTAATACTAAGTAACTGACTATAATAATAACTACCTAACACCACTATCTTAGTGACAGGACGAAGGTGTCTCTCTAGCATTACCTAACTTAAGTTCTCTAACCTCTCCTACATAATGAGCCCAAGCGACTACAAAGTTGCAAACAAGTAAGATTAGTAGTGCCGAGCACCTGTCTAGAAGAATAACAATCACATCATATAAGATTTTTAAACATAACTTACCTGCATGTAAGCAGCAGAAGCATTCTTACTATTTCGGAAAAAATTATATTCGCAATATTAACACAGAACACACAATAGTAATATATTTAGCTATTCACCGAGCCCCATGACCTCAACACTTAGCAGGTCCAGCAGGTCCTGCTCCCGGTCCAGGATGTCAGACCACCAGTGAGTCAGCTGGTTGTGGGTGCGCCAGACCTCAGAGCAGCGAAACACTGCCGTCGAACCCTCGCCCACCGGCATTGATTCTCTTGGATCCCATAGCTGGAACCAGGCCTACCGCCTGCTGCCAATGTTAAGGGGAGGTGGCACTGCACCAAAAAAACTGTGGTGCCCACCTCCACCTCTGAGAGCAAGGTTCCGCAAGGAAGACGGCTCCTATTCGCACTACTCTTAGCCATAGTTCTGGGATATGCGGGTGGGTGGAAAAGAAAATGAAGAAGTAAAAAACAAAGTCAGGAGAGGAAGCAGGGAAGTAAAATAAAAATAAAAAGCAAGAAATAGAAAAACAGTACAAAAAACTCAGTAAAAGTAGAAATAAAATGCAAAATATACATTTAGGAAGAGACAGGACTAGATTATAAATAAAAAAGATCAGAAAAAAAGTTTTAGAAATGAAGGATTGAAAAGATTTGTGAGGATTCAAAAACAGGCCCCAGAACCATACAAAGAGTAGAAAAACAAGATGGCCACATCCATTGGCGGCCGCGTGGTGAAGTTCGCTCAATATGTCCCCCCCAAACATGCAATCCACGTTGCCAAACATCAGAAACATCTCACGAGCATGCATAAGCATGAGTAACAAGTACCTCCGCATGCTCGCGGAACTCCGTGTAGCATTACAGAGATTTTTACCGCTTTGTGGAGTTTCGTGTAGTACTGCTACACGAACTCCGCCCAAGGCTTAGAAATAATAGGCTGACATGAATGCCTCAATGCATACTAAACATACAAGCCCCTTCCAGGTATTTATAGGTATGAACTCATCCTCTACATTCACCAGGTACAGACACTAATGATCCTGCAGGAGGGAGAGGGGTTATATTGCAGAACACAGTTACCACGAACGGATGGACTGATTTTACTGGCTAAGAATGATATCCTACTATGGGATTTAGGCGGGTGGTCCCGGGGGCCTGTCCCAGCAAGAGACACAGCTGTAAAGCCAGCAGGAATATAAAGATGATCGCTGTGGACCAAGTATCCCCCCAACAAATGCATGTATTGTTGTATTGCGGTTTCCCCTGAAAGTATCTGTTTGGTGGTACACATTTCTAAGATCGGACCTCGTATTGGGATGTTTGATGTTTATGTTGTTAGGGCCCGGGTGAACACTTTCACTCTACAAAACACAGCCAGATGGTAGACTAAAAGGAAGAAACACTACCAGAAGTAATTACGACACATATGGCATCACCACACCATTATACGTTCGCAACATGGAATGTCAGAGGGATGTGTTTTATTTATAAATGATGTCTATGTGCAGCTAGGCAGATGTAAATCTCAGATAGTATTTTCACAAGAAATGCACCTCAACGCACCGAAAGCCAGTAAACTCCATAAGATATGGATGGGACAATTGTACCATACTACATATTCTGTATTCTCCTAATACTGCCCATGGTTGAAGCTGCACTGCGATTAGCGCTGGGATGCCCCCGGGTAGCCATGCGCTCTAGAAATGCCTTTTCATTCATTCATTCATTCATTCATTCATTCATTTGCAAGGGAGGCAGCGGTTTTGATTAGGGCTGGGGTTCCCTTTGAGATGCTAGAGCGGTGCATAGCTGCAGAAGGCAGATACTCACTGATCCAAGGCAAACTTGATGGAGTGCATGTAGTATCAGGAAGCATTTATGCTCCAGTTACTGAACAAGATGCTTTCTTAAGGAGAGTCAGCACAGCATTAACAGACTGATTAAACCACCCTTGGATACTGGGAGGAGATTACAATGCAGTGCTAGACACACAATTAGACCGATCTCACCCGCCACTCCCTGGAGAGGCAGCAATAAAACAAGCTAAATCCCTAGCTGCGTGGGTGCATGGGTGGTCACTTGAAGATGCATGGTGCAGTAGGAATAGTGTGTTGCATGAATATTCATTATACTCACCAACACACACACTATACACTCGTATAGACAGCAGAATGTGCTCCCCCACGCTGTTATCACAAACAATCAATACAACATACTTAGGCAAGTCACTATCGGATCATACTTCTCTGAAGCTAACACTATTCTGGGGGTGAATACCTACACCATTTTTGGTTGAAGATGGCGCCTTCCGTACACATATGACCGCCGCAATAGATACAAATGCAAACACTTCTTCTACACCTTTGATAGAATAGGAGGCATTCAAAGTAGCAATGAGGGAAACTGTGATTAGCACTGTGGTGTGGGCACGCCAGACTATCCTCCAGGAACTTGCTAAAGTAGAGTCACAATTGGGGACCCTGGAGAGAGACGGTTGTACAATGCACATCAAATTCAAAGAGAGATGCCCCACACACCAAAGGGACAGGGCTCCGTGCTAGACTTAACAGTAACAAATAATTCTCTTGGAGGTCACTTGTCATTCAAATCAATCTACAAACATCAAGTCGCCTCACATTCATTCACCTAGCCTTGAAAGAGTACTACACAAAAGATTTAAATATTTATATCTGCAAATTTAATTATTAAAGATAATGGGGTAACCCAGTAACCCTCAGAACCCGGGTATATAAGTAGAACTAAGACAGTGGTTCTGTTGGGAATAACGTAACCTTAGTTTGAAATGTACTTAGTACATGTATTCAATATTTCAATCGTCGTTCAAATGGAAATACACACACATATAACAATTTGAAAGATGCAAGAAACAAATTATTTTTTACTGTATATACATCAAACAAATATTTTTAGAAAAAATATTTACAGGACTGACCAACAACAACATAAAACAATTAGTGACTGATCGTGCTTAGTGACGTAACATTTGAACAAAGATTCACATGTATAACATACATCTATTTACAATGACGAACACAGTTTAAACATAATAGTCCAAAATCAAAGGCATAAACCACAACAAAATATATTATTCAATATTCTAATGGTGGATTTGCATGGACAAGTTGAACAGGCAACGTCGACGTTTCGACCCTACGAAGAATAGCAGCTTTAGAAGCATCTAAAACGGGTCTTCATCAGGACGGGGGGGATGGCAGCCTGTAAGTGCAAAACTTAAATCAGAACTATTTGTGTGTAATATGGTTCAGAATGAACTGAATATTCCAATCAGTGGCAGAATGCTCACCTGGTAACTAGGAAATATACGAATTAGATTCCTAGGGTCACATATAAGAAGATGTCAGCCGACACCTCTCTCAATCGTCTGTTCTGTAACAAATACAGAAGATTAAAATAATACAAAATCTTCCATGCAGATCTACTCAGTGTAATGTAAAGCAAGTGAGACACGTACCTTGAAGGTTATTTACTCCAGTCAAAAAAGTGGTGCCGTCGTAACGATCACCCCAAACTGTAAAGGGAACAACATGATTTAGGGCACTTCGCATAGGCGGAGTATGTTATAAAATTGACTATAAATCCTACATCTGGCAAAGATGACTTGGGAATAGTTAATTATCCAAAGGGGAGGTGTACGCAAGTTGTTGACGCACGGAAAAACAAATTAAATAGTCTGAGGCGAAAATGATTGTTTGTATGTACATGCTTAAATTATATTTGAATTAAGGCGTTAAAGAAAACGGGTGTATATCCCGAAAAACTCTAACAAGAGCTGAGGTTATTGTGGCAATGCAACATTCCTCACGAAGAAATTTAAAAATACGTGTAATGACAAGGACACATCAGGTCCTAAAACGCCACCGGTCTTTATACACCGAAAGCGGGCCAAACGGTCCACAGGACGAATCTACTAGAACATTTAGCCGGAAAGTAAACAAATGTATTCGCTACACAAATAATTACCCGTATAATTTGTTGATGTAAAATAAACGTTCTAACGGGTGGTTTCATTATCTCATATGGCGATTCCCAAGTGGGAAATATTCGACAAACTTACTTAATGCACTCCAAAGAGACGTCCGAGTTCGTCAATTCCTCAGCAACTAATGACAGCGAGCGGGTTGTAAAGGATGCTATTTAACGTAATCCTGCGGGGCGTGTACGGGCGTTAAACTGACACGCCTCTAATTAGTGTAAAACATGGTTAGGATTCTACCGTCAGCCTTGTCCGTAGAAGGTAAGGCGATCGCGCGCACGCGCGAATGTATTATTTTAAAGCGCAAGCAAGCAAAACATTTCCGGTAAAATGTGGATGGTGGAAATTTTGACATTTTCGCGCTCTCCGCGGAACGCGAAAATGTCAAATTATCGCAATTTCCGCGAGCGGAACGGAATTTTAGCCCAGGCCTACAAAATACAGCATCCACCACACCATATGCACCTAATATTCCCCTGTTGGGGTGCCCTACCCCAGCTGGAGTGCTGATGAACAACTCTCTGGGTGGGAACGCGATGGAGTGACTACTGTCGAAGCTCTATTTGGGGAAGGATCCCTGCTGAATCACATGGATTTTGTACATGATCAGGGATTCACTAGTTCACTGTTTCTACTACCTGCCAGCATAATGCGGTATATTAAACGAGAATGGGCCCCTGTAGGGTTAGACCCGCCAACACACAAACTGGTGCACTTGATACACATGATGGGTACTGGCAGACACCTGACAAAGTGGTAAAACCAGGGTATAAGGGTGCACATACCCTCACCCCTATCCACAATATGAGCAAAGTGGGAGGCGGACTTACGTAAAGTACTTACAGAGAGGACTGGGCATCTCTTCTCGCCTACCCGAAGGCAGTCTCCCGCAATTCGTACTTCAAATTCATATAATATATGATCACACAGAGAGCATGCCTTTACACCACATTGATTGCATGCAATGTTCCCCACTGTGGCGGCGAACTGCCCCAGATGCGTAGAGCAAGATGCTGACTTCCTACATATGATGTGGCCCTGCCCCTCCCTCTCCACCTATTGGATACAAATACCATACTCGCTACAAGAGGTGGTGGGAGGCCATGCATGGACCATGGTGGAGGGTTGTATTTTAGGCCTCTACCAACGCCCTAAGGGATACAAGGAGCAAGCGAGGTTCGCTGTCGTTGACCTAGCCCTTATACTAGCGAAATGTCTTGTTACAAGGTGTTGGAGAGCGCAGGTAGAGCACTGGGGGCTGGCGACAAGTGGAGCAATACGAAGGAAGGAACGATGAGGGTTACGTAAAATACCTATCACTATGTCCTGGGATGAGCTATTGGAATCTTTCAAAGCCCTGAAAATAGATGAACCCCACAGACGAGTAGATAACATACCTGAAGAAATATCTGCAAACTAGCATTACCCCGAGACACACACACCATGGTGAAGAATACCTGATGTAGGAAGGATGAAAAAGAGAGACATTCCTGACACATAGCTTTGATGCTTACCCTATTAACATGCTTGTAAATGAGAGACAGACAGAGGTCTTCCCACAATCCCTTACGCAACTGGCTGTTGTCGAGGCTGCCACTATTGTTAACTGAGGTGGGAGGGGGGTTGTTATGTTATTAATGTTCTAACCTAACAGAGTTGCAGGATATATGCCTCAAGTTCCATGATCTTCGTGAGTGACAAATATTGATTGGACCTAGCTCTTACAGATATGCTGGCTATTGTATGCTCAAGAATACATATTGTTCTGAATAATGTACTCCACTAAACACTGTGTAATATACTGTAACTTGTAAAACAGAGGAAACAGCATTATGACTTAATTATATGCATAATGCTGTATTTACTGCAAAAATCGATAACATTAGTTTTTTTTAAACACTGCTTCCTTGTGGGTTTATGTAGAGAATATGTATCTT
The DNA here is from genome assembly GCF_964204655.1 of Triturus cristatus. Classification (NCBI taxonomy): domain Eukaryota; kingdom Metazoa; phylum Chordata; class Amphibia; order Caudata; family Salamandridae; genus Triturus; species Triturus cristatus. The sequence goes on along the minus strand of NC_140589.1, from coordinate 830,340,600 downwards.
CCCCAGATAGCCTCTCTTTCACCAATGTTCTCTCAACAGGCTCCTGTTTAGCCCTGACCCTTATGACCAATCAGAAACACATGGTTTTTCATTTTTTAAATCTAAACCTTGCAGATAGGCGGGATGTTTCAATATACTGTAACATTAAGTACACAAAGCACACCGAAGCATGTAACAAATTTATCTTTTTTCAATTCATGCTACCAAAGAACATTACAGTCCTGAATTCCTAATCAGGTTGAAATATACAATTCAATGTGTTGTATTACCAAAGATACAAAGACCGTTAGTTGGCAAAAGAAAATCTTTATTGCTTCATGTTTTCATATAATTTGATAGACAGTCAACTCCTTTTGTCCAGAACTCAACAGGACGTACTCAGGGTTAATAAAAAACAGCTATATTGAAAACAAACAATGCTAGACTCTATAGTGAAAAACAAAACATTGATACAATATAATATAATATAATAAACGGACACATAACCTATATGCTAAGTGCTCCATAAAAAACTCAGCTCAAACCACGCACAGTCGAATTGCTCCCTTATTCAAAACATGATTATGAAATATTTGGACCTATTCAATTTTCAGTACATTAAAGTGTAAAAACAACTAAATCTCTACTGCTCACTTCATCAAATTGCAATTCAAAAAAAGATCTCAATGTCTCATGACAACAATATTGTGCGTATCTCTTATTAATCCTCAAGCAAATGTTCTAAGGCATCTTGCACACCAGCCGTTGGTGGTAAAGTTCATCCATTTATATGAAACTTGTGCAAATGCAAATATTGACCAATTGTATGTAACCATGTATTTGAGCATCAATTGGCAAAGCACAATAGGCTATTACACTGTGTAGTATCTGGTGGAACACAAAACTTCAATAACTTCAAAGTTGCAGTTTGTACATCTGCTATTCTTTCTTTAAGAAGCAGGTATAGCAATTTTGCAATCCATATCTATCCAGGCCATAGAAAAGAGTCAGACTGCGGATGGTCATTCTGTAATTTGTCCCAAAAGATAAATATGTAAACATAAGTAACACCAATGTGTAGGCATAGCAATTATTTAAAACAGCCTTCTGGGGTCTAGAAATCCTCTAGGATATCAATTTTAAAATAAACATCACACACATGTTTCTCTACAGCATGTTCAACCAATCTTTTAACGAAAGATGAACATTGACCTTGTATCCTCTAAAGTTTTCTGTGATAGTACCACACCATTTGAATTTCCTTGAGTGTTTTTGACAAGATAGAAAATATATCCCTAGGCACATTTTTCCAATCAAATTATAAAACAACTTTAACAATATGTAAACTTTGTGGGTTTTTAGCAAAAAGCATATTTGGCAAATCATTCTTGACTTTTTTGATGTTTGTAGACACTCATGGGCGTCCTGTTGAGGATTATTATTTTTATGTTCATAAAAGTGCATATAAAAATCACGCTTCACACAGACATTTACAACAGCAGCTACAAAATGCTTAACTTCCCAAATGTCATTGAAGTGTACACCATGGACTTCCTTTTCAAAATCTTCAATATTATAAAAAAAACACAGTTGTTACACATCACTCTGATTTGGGTAGTGGAACTTTCATTCTGCTTTGAACAGCATAAGCAGGAATAATTAACGGGTGTACCTGCCAGGTGTGGACCCTCAGCTCCGTCGATTTTTCATTGATGCTTTCTGTAGTTCAAAAGAAAGAATGACATTTTATTAAAAATGTATGTGCATACAGTTTAAAAACACAAGTGAAACGTGTTACTCACTTCAAAGCATTGTGCTTGTTCAAAGACACCTCCTAGCTCCTGAGAGTTGCATACAGCTATAGATGTATAACCTTCATTAGAGTTTGTTCATGGGCTCTCTGTTACAGCGAGAAAAAAGAGAATGTGTCCAGAAGGACTAGTTGACACACTGTAAAGAAAATCCCCCAGACCATCAATTCTAGGGTTCTTGTTGCTTTATTTTGCTTATTTCAAATTATTTAAATTAGTTAAGCAATTCAACATTTTTGTTGAAAAAGAGAGCTTCCATTCACAAAGCACCACATTTACAAAAGCACATTTATATACAATGTAATCTTACAGTTGAAAGCAAATAATATGTGAACAAAAAATGACAAGTAGAACAAACTTAAACATTCATCAAAAGTTACATGTAACATTGAAAATACAACACCAATCCTAATTTTAACATATAGCACCAAGCGGACAATATATTCTTCACTACACATTGTTAGTTGTCCTGCCTGTGCCAGGAGACCCGGGGGTAATGTTTTCAAAACAATGTTGCCTTCATGCCAAAAATGAATTATTTGTTACTGTATTCATCAAGGCACAATTTAAACACCATCCCCCGAGCTCGAAAGAGCAAACGCGTTTCGAATCCACAAAAGTTACGGATTCTCCTCAGGACTTGGACAAGGTTGATATCTATAATAAACAACAAAACCAAAAATAAATACATATTTTGTGTTTCCTTCACTGTGACCCAAAGAGTTTTATCAACAAATCTTATGCACAATTAAATACCTTAAAAGTGGCGCAGTATACGTCCGCCCTATGTGTGAAGAAATAGTAGAAAACCTCTTCAGTAAGCCTGGCGATTCGGTTTGGCATGAAACATAGCGTGAAATCTACGGGACAAGATAATAACCATTGCATTGCGCACGTATGGATTTAAATGTGCCGATGTTGCCAAAAAAAAAAATATATAAAGATTGATGAAAACCGTTCTTTACCTTTACTTTTAGATCCCAGTAGCCACACGCACTTATAACAAAAATCTTCCTGACGGCTTGTAATCAATAATACCCGCCTCACTGTTGGGAAACTCTGTTACAGCAGCATCAAGAACCAGTTCATCCATAAACACCATATCTTCATACCTAGGTGAGATAGGAGCATTTGTAGAGTCTTCCTCAATTTCCATAACAGCAAAGTTGGTTTCAGATGAGTTTGCATTATCGGAGGCATCTCTGCATTGGTCAACCTTAATAGGCGATATCAGCTACGGCACATCATGCAAGCATACGTTTGATAACTGCCGGCGGAGCTCTTCCTGGGTGATGTCACTTCCAGGGTTAGATGTCATTGTAATATAGTTATGTATTTTGTGATAATATTAAAGTGCACTTACACAACTCTGGCTAGACATTTTCATATTCATTCAGCTTATGATAATTGCATTACACTGTACTTTGGCTCCCCCAACAACACCTTAATTGCTCTATGAGTTGACTGCTTGTTTAAGTCTACTCAGAGAGGCAAGGAGGCTGAATAAAACGAGTCCAATTCATGGAAAACAATCATACTCTCACATTCAACAGTGCCTGATTGGCCTTGTAACAGTAACTCGTATCAAGCAGATCTTTCAAGTCTCATCTGGCACGTTTTCATCTCTTATTGAAATTAAAGAGATCTTTCAAGCACAGGTGTAGTCCTCTATATTGTTTTGAGCCCTATTATCTTCCAAATATGCTACATATCTCTGTATAATCTTTGATAGGTTCTTTCATTGGTACCTCAAATTACCATAAGCCTTCATTGAGTTATACTTGACAAAAATACAGTATTTATTTATTTTATTTTTCAGATTTATAGCGCGCATAGCTTCCCCAGCAATGGGGCGTCCCAGCGCGATCAGAGACATGAGAGTGGAGGGACAGGAGGCGATTATACAACGGCAGGGAAGAGCCAGGTCTTGATCGCCTTGCGGAAGGAGAAATGAGTCTGTATCTGTCTGATGGAGAGAGGGAGTCGGTTCCACAGTAACGCTGCAAGACAGCGGAAAGACCGCCCCCCGGCTTTTGCTTTCACCGTCCGGGGTACAATAGCCAGCAGCTGATTGGATGATCTAAGAGATCGCTGAGGTGTATATGGTTGAAGTAGCTTAGATAGACCCAATGGAGCCTGTTGAGAAAGAATTTTGTGAGCAACACAATAGAACCATTAATGCATTGGTCAACATTAATAGGCAATATCAGCTGTGGCACAACGCAAGCTTATGTTTGCTAACCGCTGGCAGAGCTTTTCCGTATACCTTGTGATATCATAACCATGTTCTTTAAATATCGGGTGCAGTGACTACCCATCCGGTGATAGCACCATCAATCAACTGCAATAATTATCTACAGTATTCACGTCACTAGCCGGAATCATTTATTTGACATAGTAGCCTCATCTCTTTATTACATCGAGGCACAGGCTTTGGCTGTGACTGACTCAAGATCTCATTATATATCGAACTTAGATTAGATATCACTTCCTGCACATTGCATGGTGGGATGGGTTTTTGTAGTAAAGGTCCGACACAGAAGAAGTTCACTTAGAGCTTTAATAGGAGCATCCACATAGAAAGGCAGCCACAGGTAAACTGAATAGAACATCCCACAGAGAATGGAATACTCGTACACAGACCAATGATAACAAAGAGACACAACGATAAGGGAGGAAAGAATGTTCATTTAACCAAGCTTGGTTAAATGGACATTACCACAGTTTTGGGCGATGTGGCATCCTGGGCAGGAGTCATTGGTGCTTCCAGAGCTAAGGGTCATTCAGACATCACTTTCTGGTCTAATGCACTGGAAGTGATGTCACTACTGGGATGGAGATTAGATATCACTGCCTGCACATTGCATGGTGGGATGGGTTTTGGGCGATGCGGCATCCAGGGCAGGAGTCATTGGTGCTTCCAGAGCTAAGGGTCATTCAGACATCACTTTCTGGTCTCATGCGCTGGAAGTGATGTCACTACTGGGGTGGGGATGGTAGGGGCAGGGGTCACTGTTGACATCACTTCATGGTTAAATAAGCTGGAAGTGATTTTACCTTTGGTTTGGTAGGACTTCTGGGTCAGGGGTAACAGCCGAAGTCACTTCCTGGTCACATGGCTAGTAGTGATGTCAAAATGGGGGAATGATGGTGCAGAGGCTACATAATATCCAGATTTGGGGCCACAGATTACTTCATTTGTGAAGTAAGGACTTTTCAGGTCTTGGAGTCACAGGCAACATTACTTCCTTGTCACATAGGACAGAGCTAGAGTCATTTTCAAGGAGGGACTCCCCTGCATATATTTACCTTTCACATTATTCAAACCATGCCCACTCGTGAGTTTGCGAAAAGCTATCCCACTTTACTACTAAGCAGTCAAATAGGTAGGGTTTAGAGGTAGTTACATTTCCAAGGTGACATATGTAAAAAATTGGGTTACTTGTTGAGGAGAGTAAAACCCTGCTCAAGCAGCAATCACAATCCTTGTCAGGGTGAAGTCAGAAGCAAAACCCAAATTAACCTGTACTTGTTCCCCTGGTAGCTTGGCACAGAGCAGTCAGGCTTAATTTAGAGGCAATGTGTGAAGTATTTTTGCAGCACTTCAAACAGTAATTAAGTGTAAACACAACACAAGGAAAATCTCACATCAATTTAGAAAAATAGAGTATATTTCTATAAATAAATGAAGACCACAACAACAAAAATCCAATCAGTAGAGCTGGAAATATACAAGTTTTTTTTTTTTTTTTTTTTTAAACCTTTATTTATGTCAGTCTGGAACACAGCTATTCAGCCGACATCCCGGAGGTTCGGCAGCCAAGTAAGGACAACACATGGAAGTGTCCATAGCTCTGGTACAGGAAAAGACAAAGGTTCCTTTTTTGAACAACCTAAAATAAATAACACAGGCAAGGCAGTGTACACAATAAACACGTGCAAGTTCCCGGTGGGGGCGCAGCCCCATTCTCAAACACAGAACAAAACCACCGGTCGGGTGGATGAGGGAGAAGCAGAGGCACTAGCAATCTAACATATTATCCTCATAGAAATCCCAAGTTGGAAGTGAGGCTAAGGGGAAAGGTGCTCCTCCAACGGTTCAGTGGCCGGGGGCAGACATATATCACCCCTATACTGGTTCCATCGCCCCCATATCTTATGCCATTTCTTAGGCCGCCCCCGGGCACAGTACGCCGTCTTCTCCCTAAACATGCTCCAGTCCATATTTTCCATCCATGCTTCCACAGCGGGAGGTCTCTGAGAACCCCACAGTCGCGCAATATCACGCTTCGCCACCATATTTCCCAGGGTCACCCATTGAGTCTGCGCAGCATCATAGTCAGTAGGACCCCAGACATTCAAAAGACAGCGCCGTGCCTCTGGCAACAGTGCAAAGCCCGTGATCTCCTGCATCACTACATGAATTCGCTTCCAGAACTCCGCAATCACACCACATTCCCATATGATATGTAAGAAGGTGCCCACCATCCCGCAGCCCCTCTTACACAAGCCATCCTCGGAGAAACCCATATGAATCAGTCGGGGGCCTGTGACATAGACTCTATGAAGTATCTTAAGCTGCACTAGCCTTAGCCGTGCCGGGATCGCGACCTCCTTAGGAGAGGAAATGGCATACTGCCAGTCCTCATCATCCAGTTCAAGACCGTCCCTAGTCCACTGATCACGCACCCCGAGGAGGAGGTCGGTCCGGACGTTAACAAGCTTCTTATAGATTAAGGAGATTGTACTCTCCGGCATATGGCCATCCAGAATCCGATCCTCCAAAGGAGAGGACTCGGGCACAGCCTCCCCCTCGACGAGGACGGACCGCAGAGCGTGGCGCACCTGTGCATACCGGAAATATTCGTAGCCTCCAGATCGTACTCCGTCCTTAGCTCATCAAACGATTTCACTCGTCCCTTAACCAGAAGATCCCCCACTCTGGAAATCCCAATCAGGTCCCATTTCTCGAACCCCTTCGTGTGCCAAAGTTTCCCCAAAACATCGGAATCAAACAACGGAGTGGCGCGGGTAAGCCTATCCTTCCAACCCAACGAGTTCGTAACAGCCTTCCACACGTGCACCGCCGTCTTGGTCGGTCCCGTGAGGGACCCATCCATCGACCTGCAGTAGAGTGCTCTAAAGTAATTACCCCCGCGCAGCAACCATCGGTCCATAGCAAAGCCGGGGCTCAGCGCCGGTCCGTAGACACCGTGGTTGATAGCACTTAACTGGGTGGCCCAATAGTATCGCCTGATGTCAGGAAGCGCGATACCCCCATCGTACCACGGAAGGGTCAGTTTTGCAATAGCTATACGCGGTCGGCCCTCCCACAGCAGCGAGCGCTGGAGGCTCTCAACCTCCCGAAAATAGCTGGCCGGGACCAGCTCCAGAGTATTCTGCAGGGCATAAAGAAAGCGGGGAAGAGACATCATTTTGAACAGCGCGGCCCGGCCCAGGAGGGAAAGCGGCAGCCGCCGCCAACCCGCCACATCCCGCCGCAAGCGCGTCAATGGAGGGAGCAGGTTTCTCTCATACCGAACAATCGGATCGGCGGAGATATAGATCCCTAGATACAAAAAGCCATCCCGGGCGATCTGGATCGAGCAATTCCGCGGGAGAACAGGGACGTCTCCACACAGGGCGTACAGATACGACTTACCCCAGTTAATGGTGAGACCCGAATTCCTACCAAAAGAGGCCAAAACGTCACAGACTACTATGAGAGACTTCCTAGGGGAGGTGAGGTATAGCAAAATGTCGTCGGCATAAAGAGAGATGCGGTCCTCATGATCTGGTGACCATCGGATCCCCCTTATGTCCGGGTGCCATCTTATCCATGCCGCCAGCGGTTCAAGGGCAAGAGCAAACAACAACGGCGACAGGGGACAACCCTGCCTGGTGCCCCTCCCCAGCTCGAACGGGCAGGATGCCCTACCATTGACCGCGACTTTGGCCAAGGGTCCTTCATATAGTAATCTCACCCAGCCAACAAAGCCAGGCCCAAAGCCGAATTTTGCAAGTGCAGCCCAGAGATATGCCCACTCTACCGTGTCAAAGGCCATCGTGGCGTCAAGTGCGGCCACAACGGTCGACTCCTGCAGCGTCCCCGTCCGTGCAAGCACGCCGTGGATGCGCCTAAGGTTCAACGCAGTGTTACGATGCGGGATGAAACCGGATTGGTCCGGGTGAATCAGGTCCCCAATCACCCTTATCAAGCGGTTGGCCAGTATTTTAGCAAGGATTTTCGGCTCGGCATTAAGTAGCGAAATCGGCCTATAGGAGCTGCATTTATTTCTGGGCTTGCTATCTTTGTGTATGACCACAATTGTCGCCAGACGTTGGTCAAAGGGAAGGCATCCCATTTCCCGCGCCTCCACAAACATAGCTCGCAGATGCGGAGCAATCTTGTCCGGACGGAGTTTATAGAACTCAATTGGCAGACCGTTCGGGCCCGAGGCCTTGCCCGGGCGCAGTGAACGGATAGCACCCGCGACTTCGTCAGCTGTGATGTCACCATCCAAGTCGTCCCTGTCTATATCAGAGAGGCAAGGCAGAGCCAGATCACGCAGAAGTTCACACGAGTCCTCAACCGGCCTGTCCGACACCGAGGTGTAGACCGTACGGAAATAATCCGCGAAGCACTGGACTATGCCATCCGGCTCAGTAACACTAACGCCACCCTCTGTAACAAGTTCTGGCACAACACGATTAACCCGCTCTTTTTTATCCAGCCACGCTATTAATTTCCCGGCCTTGTCCCCAACATCGTACAGTCGCCCCTGCTGCTCCCTACTCAGGGCTTTGGCCGCATCCGTCACCAGGGCCTTATACTCCGACTGCTTAAGGCTCAATTTGTGCAGCGTTGTTGCCAGAACCTCCCCCTCCAAGGCCAACTCTAGAGCCGCTATCTCCGCCTCAAGCTGTGCGACCTCCGCATCCCTCCGACGCTTGGCCGCCGTTATCAAGGAAAGGGCCTCTCCCCTCAGCACAGTTTTAAACGCTTCCCACAAAGACACCGCAGACGTGACCGAGCCTAGGTTTTCCTGGAAGTAGCGATCGACCGCCTTCAGCACAGCGCTACGAGTCCTAGGGTCACGGAGATACCAGGGGTTAATCGGGGCCACCCTACCCCCCACCTCTCGACCAACATCCATACAGATCCACACCGGCGAATGGTCCGAAATACCCCTAGCCATGTGCCGAGCCTCAGACACAAAGGAGGCGTGTGCAGCCAAAGTAAGTACATAATCAATTCTGGAGAGACTGCCGTGCGCCCCTGAGTGAAAGGTGTATTGCCGCTGAGTGGGATGCAGCAGTCTCCAACAGTCAACCAGACCAAGGGTATCCACGAAATCTGTAAGCCATTTCTGCGCACCCCCAGTGTTCCTCGGCGGGTGTCTATCAAGCAATCCGGAGCCAACCGCATTGAAATCGCCACCCACCACCAACATCCCTTCTGGGAGATCCAGCAGAGCCCTCCCCAGGACCTCAAATGTGGAGGGCTGCAGCGCAGGAGGGACATACACAGAGACCAGGACCAGCGTCCTGCCCTCCCACCTCCCCGCCACAGCTGCAAATCGCCCCCTTTCATCAACAGTGGTGGAATCAACCTCAAACGGCAGTGAGGCCCTGACAAGTATTCCAGCCCCTCTGGAGCCCGAGGAGAACCCCGAGTGCACGACAAATTTATAGCCCTTCCTGATGAGTGCGTAGCACATGTTACCTATCAAGTGCGTCTCTTGCAGTAGAACTATATCAGGGGAACATCGCTTCAGAAATTGCAGAACGATCCCTCGCTTAATGCGATCCCCTAAGCCATTAACATTCCAACTGAGTATCTTTAAGCCCCTACCCCCCATCCCGAAATGTAAGGAGACCACCACCCCCCCCCGAAGAACCGCACTCGAGCTACAGAAGCTTGCATCACTACGCCTTGCAAAACAAAAACCAACAACAACCATCCCAACAATCCCAGTCCACCCCCCACCCTGCACCCCTGCGTAAGCTTGAAAAGCCCCCCCAACTTGCAGTGTGCCTGTCGCCCTATTCTAAAACTAATCTACAAAAAGAAACCCAGAGGAGGAGAAAGCTCCCTTCACACCCCCGCCACCCCCCGGGTTACTACCCTCCCGGAGAAACCGAAAACTGCGAGTCACTGTCCGGGGCAAAGTCAAAATAATCTTGCACCAGAGTCCTCATTCTTGATCCACACCGCCACCTTCTGCTCCACCAGCATGCTCCCCGCCAGCCCGTCGCTGGGGCAATGTGTCCAGCCATTCTCCAGCCATGTCCGGTGAATCAAAAAAGAAAGTCCGCTCTTCATACACCACACGCAGTCTGGCCGGGAAGAGGATGGCGTATTTCAGTTCCATCCCTCTAAGCCTTCTCTTAACCGCCAGGAAGCTCTGCCTCTGCTTCTGCACCACCTGGGTAAAGTCGGGGTAAAAGTTCACTGTGGTGTTCTGGAAGGCCGTCGGGCCGGACACTCTTGATGCTTGTAGAATGGCGTCACGGTCCCTGAAATTAAAGATCCTTGCGACAATCGGTCTCGGAGGGGCCCCCACCTTGGGCCTCCCACCAGGGACTCTGTGGGCCCGTTCAACAGTAAAGAACTTACTGAGGCCTTTGGGCGCCAGATGGTTTACCACCAAGTCCTCCACGAACAGGTCCACCGACTGTTCCTCCGAGTTTTCCGGGACCCCAATAATGCGCACGTTATTGCGCCGTGCCCGGCCTTCAAAGTCCTCCAACCGTCGGGCAAAGAGGTCGTTCGCGGACCTCAAATTGCGGACTTCCAGCTGCAGGTCGGAGACATCACCCAGGAGGCCAGAAGTTTTAAGGTCCAAGGATTGAACCCGTTCATTGGTTTTCCCCAGGTCTGCCCGAATCAAGTTAACGTCGATCGAGATGGTGTCCACTTTGTGTGCCAAGGTCTCGAATTGCCGCCCGATAGAGGCCTGCATTCCCTCGATGGCACCCATAACATCCTGGAGGGTTGGCTCCGTAGCGGGGGGTAAACCGTCCTTCAGAGCTTCCAGTGGCCGACCCGAGCCGCCCGGTGACTCCTTCTGATGGGCATAACGGTCCATGTTGTTAGTTTGGGTGTACCCTCCCCGCCTGGTGCTCTTGGACTTCTGTTTTTCGGCTTCCGATTTGGTTGACATCGTGATCTGCAGCCGAGAACAGTACCCTTGCCCATCCAGAGAAGACAGTGCAACAAATGGCCGGCGCGGCGCACTCCCAGGCCAGGGCGCGATGAAATCAGGAAAGTGAAAGTGAAAGTGATGACACCGTCCGTCCGATGGCTCGCCCCACACTCAGCCGCTGTTGTTCCATTAGTGCTCGGGCACCGTGCCAGCGCAAGCCCCGGGCATCTTCCGGGGAGCAGGCCGCAACTTCCATGTGGCACAACTTCGGCGTCCGGTGGGCGATTTCAGTCCGAACAGCGACAATCACCTCAGCAACGGTTCGCCTCCAATAATCCGGGTGTTAAAGACAGGATTCGTCACAGGATATTTGCCGGAGGGAGCGCGGGTCTCAGGAGCTCTGAGCTCACGCGGCCATCTTGGTCACGCGCGAGGCTCCTCCTCCGGAAATATACAAGTTTAAAGATTTCAGTGATTATAGCGCCAAAAGAACACCACTGCAACTGTGGGTATCAGGCAGACACAAAGGAGTGTCAGCAGGCTATAAGAACCCACTTAGGCCCAGTAAACAGAGTATTTTAATCTTGGTTGTGAAAAGATGCGGAGTCCCGCACCACTTGTGAGAATATGGTTTCCAGTCAGATTAAGTTGTCCAAAACAATAGATTACATTTTTCATACCCCTCTCTCTTTTCCAGGGGTAATAAAAGCAGCACAATTTATCTTTTTAAGCTGCCATATTCCCAAACGGTGGTCATGTATGGTCACGTATGGTCAATAAATCTGGAGGATTGTTCATGAAGTACCGCAAAACTGAAGAGAGAAGCATCATTCCAGGACCTATTTATACCACTTCTTTAACATATTCAGATGCTGGGTTTTAGCTCTGCCCCAGAGATGTATATGGCTACCCTCCCCTAGTGCTATTAGCTGGTTGAGTGTATAACCTCAATTGCACTGCAGTGTCATTTAACATCTAAAAAGTACACTCTGTTATCAAGCGTTAAATTATGAAGTTGGAACCCCCACACTATGACCCGATGATCAACGTCTAATGTCTACATCCTTCTGTGAGTTATGTAAATGACCTTTTGTGCTCCAGTATCTTACACATAGCAAAGTAATTTCCACTCACTTAGGGTTTAGATTTGTGCGGTATAAATGCTCCGAAAATAAGAAAAGCTATAAAATGATGAGGCATTTATCCATCTTGAAGATTCTATGATTGCTCTTGGATACTGGGAAGAAAAGCAATAGATTCTTACTGTTTGCAACATAGGCTTATGGACATTAGCGCCCGGTGGTATGGACAAGTGATGATGGGGGCATAGGGGTCACGGGATGGCAAAATAAAAAATTAAATACATTTGAAAAAACGTACCTGCAACCGGCCATCATAAATGGTGTAATATGTGACGTCATCAGCAGTGCATTGCAGGGGCGTGAGTTATAGTTAGCAAAACTAACTATAACGTCGGAATTTGTCTGGTTTTGTATGAGTGAAATGTCCAACTAACTATAATGTCAATGAAACCTATGGTTTTTTCAGTGAATTTCTAAGGTTTTTTAAATGCTCATTTCTAACTATAACGTGCCTGAAATCTATGTTTTTGTCAGTGAATTTCAAAGGTTTTTTAAATGCTAATTTCCAACTATAGCATACCAGTCGTGTTTCCAGAGTATCTACAGTAAGCGCCACAGAGCTGCATTGCAGAGAGGTGTAAAAAGGGGCATGGCCTCGGACCACCTCTCTGCAACGCAGCCCTGTGGCACTTACTGGAGGTACCTGGTGGGCTAGTTGGCCCCCAGGGACCCTCAGGATTGAAGGGGAATAAATCCCCCAATTTAAAATGTGCCACGAGGCGCGTTTGCACAGTGGTGCAGGAAGGGGGCGGGGCCTGATGTGACAAGTGTGCAAACGCGCCTTGTGGCGCGTTTTAAGTTGGGGGAAATGGACCACAATTTAGATAAACATGAGGATGAGGTACAACAACGCAAACATCGCAAATTCCAAAGAGACGAATATGATTATGAGAACAGGACCATCTTCACATTTGCAAAGCGGTTCAATGTATTAAAGCAACAGTGGGGTATGAAGAAACAAACCACTCGAGAGTCTCCGAGCCCCACACAGAGTGAATCTGAATCTGACCTAAGTGAAGGCAAATTAAGAACAGCAGCAATCCATCAACTCTCTTTTTTAGAAGAGATGAAAATCTTATATCAAGATCACCAAAATCCCAGTGGACGTGGAACTGGAAGACCGAGGTCATGAGGAAGAGGAAGAGGAAGAGGAAGAGGAAGAGGGATGCCCTCCAGCAAGGATGTAGACGCAAGACAAGAAGAAGCTCCAGAAAAGGGAAGGGGTTATCATCTACGGAACCGCACAGTAATGAATTAATAATGAAAGACACCGTGAAAAGAAAGGAACCTGATCTAGTCATTAATTTATCCAAACACAATTTAACACAAGCAGAATGGATACTCATGAATAAAGGGTTGACATTCTGCCCAGAGAGGCATCAAGATCTAGTCGAAACCAAAATCGACATGTATAAATACATTTGAAAACTTAAACTTAAAAAGTATTTCATGAAAATACCATCAAGACCCAGAATGGAGAATCCAACAATGTCAACATCTGAACAGGAGAACCCATACACTGATGGTGCAATCCAAAATTTGAGAACAGCGTATGAACTAGCACAAGACACAAACGAAATGGATTTGTTAGACAGTCAACTATTGGATGAAATAGGCATCAGTATGAATCAACAGTCACATACAAAATTCAAGAGTCAATCCAAATTCTGTCCAGCGCTATACCCAGGGAATAGAGTTGACACGTTTCATGATCTAGTGGTGGCAGAACTAGATACAATGGACAATGTCAAACATGGCAAGAAAAAAGGAAACCTATGCCCAAAGGAATGCCAAGCACTAGATTCTTTAAAAATGCCTTAATTGAAATTAAACCAGCTGATAAAGGTGGGAATCTAGTCATTATGGACAAGCAAGACTATGTGGATGAAGCCATGCGCCAATTAAACAACACCACAAATTACCAGATATTGAAAAGGAACCCTATTAACGACCTGACTCTATATCTAAGCAAGAGGCTAACAGAATGGCAAGAACAGGGCTTAATTAACGAGGATGAGAAAAAATTCCTTATGGTGGACAATCCGGTGATACCCACCATTTACTTCTTGCCGAAGATACATAAGACCCTAAACAAGCCTCCAGGACGCCCTATAATATCCAGCTGTGGCATCCTTAATGATAACATAGCTTCATATGTAGACAATTTCTTAGCACCTATTGTGCCCACTCTCAATTCCTACATAAAGGACACTGGAGATTTCCTAAGAATACTCATGGAAATCAGTCTGGCCCTGTGCCTCATGGGAACAGTCCAGCCTGAACTGCCAAGCCATGTCTTCCCTGGGAGTGTTGAACCGGTCCCAGGTTGCTTGTTTCCGGTCCAGGGAAGACATGGCTTGGCAGTTCGGGCTGGACTGTTCCCATGAGGCACAGGGTCAGACTGATTTGCATATGGCCATGTCTGAACTGGGTTACAACAAACAAATGATGGACGGAATGCTGACAATGCAGACATTCTCCCCCAGTCAAGAGATCTGGGTTAAATCCATCGTTCTTTTGCCCACTACGCCACCCCAGTTCAGACATGGCCATATGCAAATCAGTCTTGACCCTGTGCCTCATGGGAACAGTCCAGCCCGAACTGCCAAGCCATGTCTTCCCTGGACCGGAATCAAGCATCCTAGGACCGGTTTCTGGCTATCAGCCGTCATCAGCCAGGATAGCTTGACTCCAGTGGCGTAGTGAGCACGGTTCCCACGTCTGGGAATACCCATCCCACTTAGGGCGAAAAGCGTTACAACAAACCAATGATGGACGGAATGCTGACAATGCAGACATTCTCCCCCAGTCAAGAGATCTGGGTTAAATCCATCGTTCTTTTGCCCACTACGCCACCCCAGTTCAGACATGGCCATATGCAAATCAGTCTTGACCCTGTGCCTCATGGGAACAGTCCAGCCCGAACTGCCAAGCCATGTCTTCCCTGGACCGGAATCAAGCATCCTAGGACCGGTTTCTGGCTATCAGCCGTCATCAGCCAGGATAGCTTGACTCCAGTGGCGTAGTGAGCACGGTTCCCACGTCTGGGAATGCCCATCCCACTTAGGGCGAAAAGCGTTACAACAAACAAATGATGGACGGAATGCTGACAATGCAGACATTCTCCCCCAGTCAAGAGATCTGGGTTAAATCCATTGTTCTTTTGCCCACTACGCCACCCCAGTTCAGACATGGCCATATGCAAATCAGTCTTGACCCTGTGCCTCATGGGAACAGTCCAGCCCGAACTGCCAAGCCATGTCTTCCCTGGACCGGAATCAAGCATCCTAGGACCGGTTTCTGGCTATCAGCCGTCATCAGCCAGGATAGCTTGACTCCAGTGGCGTAGTGAGCACGGTTCCCACGTCTGGGAATACCCATCCCACTTAGGGCGAAAAGCGTTACAACAAACAAATGATGGACGGAATGCTGACAATGCAGACATTCTCCCCCAGTCAAGAGATCTGGGTTAAATCCATCGTTCTATTGCCCACTACGCCACCCCAGTTCAGACATGGCCATATGCAAATCAGTCTTGACCCTGTGCCTCATGGGAACAGTCCAGCCCGAACTGCCAAGCCATGTCTTCCCTGGACCGGAATCAAGCATCCTAGGACCGGTTTCTGGCTATCAGCCGTCATCAGCCAGGATAGCTTGACTCCAGTGGCGTAGTGAGCACGGTTCCCACGTCTGGGAATACCCATCCCACTTAGGGCGAAAAGCGTTACAACAAACCAATGATGGACGGAATGCTGACAATGCAGACATTCTCCCCCAGTCAAGAGATCTGGGTTAAATCCATCGTTCTTTTGCCCACTACGCCACCCCAGTTCAGACATGGCCATACGCAAATCAGTCTTGACCCTGTGCCTCATGGGAACAGTCCAGCCCGAACTGCCAAGCCATGTCTTCCCTGGACCGGAATCAAGCATCCTAGGACCGGTTTCTGGCTATCAGCCGTCATCAGCCAGGATAGCTTGACTCCAGTGGCGTAGTGAGCACGGTTCCCACGTCTGGGAATGCCCATCCCACTTAGGGCGAAAAGCGTTACAACAAACAAATGATGGACGGAATGCTGACAATGCAGACATTCTCCCCCAGTCAAGAGATCTGGGTTAAATCCATTGTTCTTTTGCCCACTACGCCACCCCAGTTCAGACATGGCCATATGCAAATCAGTCTTGACCCTGTGCCTCATGGGAACAGTCCAGCCCGAACTGCCAAGCCATGTCTTCCCTGGACCGGAATCAAGCATCCTAGGACCGGTTTCTGGCTATCAGCCGTCATCAGCCAGGATAGCTTGACTCCAGTGGCGTAGTGAGCACGGTTCCCACGTCTGGGAATACCCATCCCACTTAGGGCGAAAAGCGTTACAACAAACAAATGATGGACGGAATGCTGACAATGCAGACATTCTCCCCCAGTCAAGAGATCTGGGTTAAATCCATCGTTCTTTTGCCCACTACGCCACCCCAGTTCAGACATGGCCATATGCAAATCAGTCTTGACCCTGTGCCTCATGGGAACAGTCCAGCCCGAACTGCCAAGCCATGTCTTCCCTGGACCGGAATCAAGCATCCTAGGACCGGTTTCTGGCTATCAGCCGTCATCAGCCAGGATAGCTTGACTCCAGTGGCGTAGTGAGCACGGTTCCCACGTCTGGGAATACCCATCCCACTTAGGGCGAAAAGCGTTACAACAAACAAATGATGGACGGAATGCTGACAATGCAGACATTCTCCCCCAGTCAAGAGATCTGGGTTAAATCCATCGTTCTTTTGCCCACTACGCCACCCCAGTTCAGACATGGCCATATGCAAATCAGTCTTGACCCTGTGCCTCATGGGAACAGTCCAGCCCGAACTGCCAAGCCATGTCTTCCCTGGACCGGAATCAAGCATCCTAGGACCGGTTTCTGGCTATCAGCCGTCATCAGCCAGGATAGCTTGACTCCAGTGGCGTAGTGAGCACGGTTCCCACGTCTGGGAATACCCATCCCACTTAGGGCGAAAAGCGTTACAACAAACAAATGATGGACGGAATGCTGACAATGCAGACATTCTCCCCCAGTCAAGAGATCTGGGTTAAATCCATCGTTCTTTTGCCCACTACGCCACCCCAGTTCAGACATGGCCATATGCAAATCAGTCTTGACCCTGTGCCTCATGGGAACAGTCCAGCCCGAACTGCCAAGCCATGTCTTCCCTGGACCGGAATCAAGCATCCTAGGACCGGTTTCTGGCTATCAGCCGTCATCAGCCAGGATAGCTTGACTCCAGTGGCGTAGTGAGCACGGTTCCCACGTCTGGGAATACCCATCCCACTTAGGGCGAAAAGCGTTACAACAAACAAATGATGGACGGAATGCTGACAATGCAGACATTCTCCCCCAGTCAAAAGATCTGGGTTAAATCCATCGTTCTTTTGCCCACTACGCCACCCCAGTTCAGACATGGCCATATGCAAATCAGTCTTGACCCTGTGCCTCATGGGAACAGTCCAGCCCGAACTGCCAAGCCATGTCTTCCCTGGACAGGAATCAAGCATCCTAGGACCGGTTTCTGGCTATCAGCCGTCATCAGCCAGGATAGCTTGACTCCAGTGGCGTAGTGAGCACGGTTCCCACGTCTGGGAATACCCATCCCACTTAGGGCGAAAAGCGTTACAACAAACAAATGATGGACGGAATGCTGACAATGCAGACATTCTCCCCCAGTCAAGAGATCTGGGTTAAATCCATCGTTCTTTTGCCCACTACACCACCCCAGTTCAGACATGGCCATATGCAAATCAGTCTTGACCCTGTGCCTCATGGGAACAGTCCAGCCCGAACTGCCAAGCCATGTCTTCCCTGGACCGGAATCAAGCATCCTAGGACCGGTTTCTGGCTATCAGCCGTCATCAGCCAGGATAGCTTGACTCCAGTGGTGTAGTGAGCACGGTTCCCACGTCTGGGAATACCCATCCCACTTAGGGCGAAAAGCGTTACAACAAACAAATGATGGACGGAATGCTGACAATGCAGACATTCTCCCCCAGTCAAGAGATCTGGGTTAAATCCATCGTTCTTTTGCCCACTACGCCACCCCAGTTCAGACATGGCCATATGCAAATCAGTCCTGACCCTGTGCCTCATGGGAACAGTCCAGCCCGAACTGCCAAGCCATGTCTTCCCTGGACCGGAATCAAGCATCCTAGGACCGGTTTCTGGCTATCAGCCGTCATCAGCCAGGATAGCTTGACTCCAGTGGCGTAGTGAGCACGGTTCCCACGTCTGGGAATACCCATCCCACTTAGGGCGAAAAGCGTTACAACAAACAAATGATGGACGGAATGCTGACAATGCAGACATTCTCCCCCAGTCAAGAGATCTGGGTTAAATCCATCGTTCTTTTGCCCACTACGCCACCCCAGTTCAGACATGGCCATATGCAAATCAGTCTTGACCCTGTGCCTCATGGGAACAGTCCAGCCCGAACTGCCAAGCCATGTCTTCCCTGGACCGGAATCAAGCATCCTAGGACCGGTTTCTGGCTATCAGCCGTCATCAGCCAGGATAGCTTGACTCCAGTGGCGTAGTGAGCACGGTTCCCACGTCTGGGAATACCAATCCCACTTAGGGCGAAAAGCGTTACAACAAACCAATGATGGACGGAATGCTGACAATGCAGACATTCTCCCCCAGTCAAGAGATCTGGGTTAAATCCATCGTTCTTTTGCCCACTACGCCACCCCAGTTCAGACATGGCCATATGCAAATCAGTCTTGACCCTGTGCCTCATGGGAACAGTCCAGCCCGAACTGCCAAGCCATGTCTTCCCTGGACCGGAATCAAGCATCCTAGGACCGGTTTCTGGCTATCAGCCGTCATCAGTCAGGATAGCTTGACTCCAGTGGCGTAGTGAGCACGGTTCCCACGTCTGGGAATACCCATCCCACTTAGGGCGAAAAGCGTTACAACAAACAAATGATGGACGGAATGCTGACAATGCAGACATTCTCCCCCAGTCAAGAGATCTGGGTTAAATCCATCGTTCTTTTGCCCACTACGCCACCCCAGTTCAGACATGGCCATATGCAAATCAGTCTTGACCCTGTGCCTCATGGGAACAGTCCAGCCCGAACTGCCAAGCCATGTCTTCCCTGGACCGGAATCAAGCATCCTAGGACCGGTTTCTGGCTATCAGCCGTCATCAGCCAGGATAGCTTGACTCCAGTGGCGTAGTGAGCATGGTTCCCACGTCTGGGAATACCCATCCCACTTAGGGCGAAAAGCGTTAAACAAACAAATGATGGACGGAATTCTGACAATGCAGACATTCTCCCCCAGTCAAGAGATCTAGGTTAAATCCATCGTTCTTTTGCCCACTACGCCACCCCAGTTCAGACATGGCCATATGCAAATCAGTCTTGACCCTGTGCCTCATGGGAACAGTCCAGCCCGAACTGCCAAGCCATGTCTTCCCTGGACCGGAATCAAGCATCCTAGGACCGGTTTCTGGCTATCAGCCGTCATCAGCCAGGATAGCTTGACTCCAGTGGCATAGTGAGCACGGTTCCCACGTCTGGGAATACCCATCCTACTTAGGGCGAAAAGCGTTACAACAAACAAATGATGGACGGAATGCTGACAATGCAGACATTCTCCCCCAGTCAAGAGATCTGGGTTAAATCCATCGTTCTTTTGCCCACTACGCCACCCCAGTTCAGACATGGCCATATGCAAATCAATCTTGACCCTGTGCCTCATGGGAACAGTCCAGCCCGAACTGCCAAGCCATGTCTTCCCTGGACCGGAATCAAGCATCCTAGGACCGGTTTCTGGCTATCAGCCGTCATCAGCCAGGATAGCTTGACTCCAGTGGCGTAGTGAGCACGGTTCCCACGTCTGGGAATACGCATCCCACTTAGGGCGAAAAGCGTTACAACAAACAAATGATGGACGGAATGCTGACAATGCAGACATTCTCCCCCAGTCAAGAGATCTGGGTTAAATCCATCGTTCTTTTGCCCACTACGCCACCCCAGTTCAGACATGGCCATATGCAAATCAGTCTTGACCCTGTGCCTCATGGGAACAGTCCAGCCCGAACTGCCAAGCCATGTCTTCCCTGGACCGGAATCAAGCATCCTAGGACCGGTTTCTGGCTATCAGCCGTCATCAGCCAGGATAGCTTGACTCCAGTGGCGTAGTGAGCACGGTTCCCACGTCTGGGAATACCCATCCCACTTAGGGCGAAAAGCGTTACAACAAACCAATGATGGACGGAATGCTGACAATGCAGACATTCTCCCCCAGTCAAGAGATCTGGGTTAAATCCATCGTTCTTTTGCCCACTACGCCACCCCAGTTCAGACATGGCCATATGCAAATCAGTCTTGACCCTGTGCCTCATGGGAACAGTCCAGCCCGAACTGCCAAGCCATGTCTTCCCTGGACCGGAATCAAGCATCCTAGGACCGGTTTCTGGCTATCAGCCGTCATCAGTCAGGATAGCTTGACTCCAGTGGCGTAGTGAGCACGGTTCCCACGTCTGGGAATACCCATCCCACTTAGGGCGAAAAGCGTTACAACAAACAAATGATGGACGGAATGCTGACAATGCAGACATTCTCCCCCAGTCAAGAGATCTGGGTTAAATCCATCGTTCTTTTGCCCACTACGCCACCCCAGTTCAGACATGGCCATATGCAAATCAGTCTTGACCCTGTGCCTCATGGGAACAGTCCAGCCCGAACTGCCAAGCCATGTCTTCCCTGGACCGGAATCAAGCATCCTAGGACCGGTTTCTGGCTATCAGCCGTCATCAGCCAGGATAGCTTGACTCCAGTGGCGTAGTGAGCATGGTTCCCACGTCTGGGAATACCCATCCCACTTAGGGCGAAAAGCGTTAAACAAACAAATGATGGACGGAATTCTGACAATGCAGACATTCTCCCCCAGTCAAGAGATCTAGGTTAAATCCATCGTTCTTTTGCCCACTACGCCACCCCAGTTCAGACATGGCCATATGCAAATCAGTCTTGACCCTGTGCCTCATGGGAACAGTCCAGCCCGAACTGCCAAGCCATGTCTTCCCTGGACCGGAATCAAGCATCCTAGGACCGGTTTCTGGCTATCAGCCGTCATCAGCCAGGATAGCTTGACTCCAGTGGCATAGTGAGCACGGTTCCCACGTCTGGGAATACCCATCCTACTTAGGGCGAAAAGCGTTACAACAAACAAATGATGGACGGAATGCTGACAATGCAGACATTCTCCCCCAGTCAAGAGATCTGGGTTAAATCCATCGTTCTTTTGCCCACTACGCCACCCCAGTTCAGACATGGCCATATGCAAATCAATCTTGACCCTGTGCCTCATGGGAACAGTCCAGCCCGAACTGCCAAGCCATGTCTTCCCTGGACCGGAATCAAGCATCCTAGGACCGGTTTCTGGCTATCAGCCGTCATCAGCCAGGATAGCTTGACTCCAGTGGCGTAGTGAGCACGGTTCCCACGTCTGGGAATACGCATCCCACTTAGGGCGAAAAGCGTTACAACAAACAAATGATGGACGGAATGCTGACAATGCAGACATTCTCCCCCAGTCAAGAGATCTGGGTTAAATCCATCGTTCTTTTGCCCACTACGCCACCCCAGTTCAGACATGGCCATATGCAAATCAGTCTTGACCCTGTGCCTCATGGGAACAGTCCAGCCCGAACTGCCAAGCCATGTCTTCCCTGGACCGGAATCAAGCATCCTAGGACCGGTTTCTGGCTATCAGCCGTCATCAGCCAGGATAGCTTGACTCCAGTGGCGTAGTGAGCACGGTTCCCACGTCTGGGAATACCCATCCCACTTAGGGAAGACATGGCTTGGCAGTTCGGGCTGGACTGTTCCCATGAGGCACAGGGTCAAGACTGATTTGCACATGGCCATGTCTAAACTGGGGTGGTGTAGTGGGCAAAAGAACGATGGATTTAACCCAGATCTCTTGACTGGGGGAGAATGTATGCATCGTCAGCATTCCGTCCATCATTTGTTTGTTGTAACGATTTTCGCCCTAAGTGTGATGGGTATTCCCAGACGTGGGACCCGTGCTCACTACGCCACTGGAGTCAAGCTATCCTGGCTGATGATGGCTGATAGCCAGAAACTGGTCCTAGGATGCTTGATTCCGGTCCAGGGAAGACATGGCTTGGCAGTTCGGGCTGGACTGTTCCCATGAGGCACAGGGTCAAGACTGATTTGCATATGGCCATGTCTAAACTGGGGTGGTGTAGTGGGCAAAAGAACGATGGATTTAACCCAGATCTCTTGACTGGGGGAGAATGTATGCATCGTCAGCATTCCGTCCATCATTTGTTTGTTGTAACGCTTTTCGCCCTAAGTGGAATGGGTATTCCCAGACGTGGGACCCGTGCTCACTACGCCACTGGAGTCAAGCTATCCTGGCTGATGATGGCTGATAGCCAGAAACCGGTCCTAGGATGCTTGATTCCGGTCCAGGGAAGACATGGCTTGGCAGTTCGGGCTGGACTGTTCCCATGAGGCACAGGGTCAAGACTGATTTGCATATGGCCATGTCTAAACTGGGGTGGTGTAGTGGGCAAAAGAACGATGGATTTAACCCAGATCTCTTGACTGGGGGAGAATGTATGCATCGTCAGCATTCCGTCCATCATTTGTTTGTTGGAACGCTTTTCGC
Organism: Triturus cristatus; assembly: GCF_964204655.1. Classification (NCBI taxonomy): domain Eukaryota; kingdom Metazoa; phylum Chordata; class Amphibia; order Caudata; family Salamandridae; genus Triturus; species Triturus cristatus. Next base: position 830,317,826 of record NC_140589.1, on the reverse strand, counting down.
CCTAAGTGCGATGGGTATTCCCAGACTTGGGACCCGTGCTCACTACGCCACTGGAGTCAAGCTATCCTGGCTGATGATGGCTGATAGCCAGAAACCGGTCCTAGGATGCTTGATTTCGGTCCAGGGAAGACATGGCTTGGCAGTTCGGGCTGGACTGTTCCCATGAGGCACAGGGTCAAGACTGATTTGCATATGGCCATGTCTAAACTGGGGTGGCGTAGTGGGCAAAAGAACGATGGATTTAACCCAGATCTCTTGACTGGGGGAGAATGTATGCATCGTCAGCATTCCGTCCATCATTTGTTTGTTGTAACGCTTTTCGCCCTAAGTGGGATGGGTATTCCCAGACGTGGGACCCGTGCTCACTACGCCACTGGAGTCAAGCTATCCTGGCTGATGATGGCTGATAGCCAGAAACCGGTCCTAGGATGCTTGATTCCGGTCCAGGGAAGACATGGCTTGGCAGTTCGGGCTGGACTGTTCCCATGAGGCACAGGGTCAAGACTGATTTGCATATGGCCATGTCTAAACTGGGGTGGTGTAGTGGGCAAAAGAACAATGGATTTAACCCAGATCTCTTGACTGGGGGAGAATGTATGCATCGTCAGCATTCCGTCCATCATTTGTTTGTTGTAACGCTTTTCGCCCTAAGTGGGATGGGTATTCCCAGACGTGGGACCCGTGCTCACTACGCCACTGGAGTCAAGCTATCCTGGCTGATGATGGCTGATAGCCAGAAACCGGTCCTAGGATGCTTGATTCCGGTCCAGGGAAGACATGGCTTGGCAGTTCGGGCTGGACTGTTCCCATGAGGCACAGGGTCAAGACTGATTTGCATATGGCCATGTCTAAACTGGGGTGGTGTAGTGGGCAAAAGAACGATGGATTTAACCCAGATCTCTTGACTGGGGGAGAATGTATGCATCGTCAGCATTCCGTCCATCATTTGTTTGTTGTAACGCTTTTCGCCCTAAGTGGCATGGGTATTCCCAGACGTGGGACCCGTGCTCACTACGCCACTGGAGTCAAGCTATCCTGGCTGATGATGGTTGATAGCCAGAAACCGGTCCTAGGATGCTTGATTCCGGTCCAGGGAAGACATGGCTTGGCAGTTCGGGCTGAACTGTTCCCATGAGGCACAGGGTCAAGACTGATTTGCATATGGCCATGTCTAAACTGGGGTGGTGTAGTGGGCAAAAGAACGATGGATTTAACCCAGATCTCTTGACTGGGGGAGAATGTATGCATCGTCAGCATTCCGTCCATCATTTGTTTGTTGTAACGCTTTTCGCCCTAAGTGGGATGGGTATTCCCAGACGTGGGACCCGTGCTCACTACGCCACTGGAGTCAAGCTATCCTGGCTGATGATGGCTGATAGCCAGAAACCGGTCCTAGGATGCTTGATTCCGGTCCAGGGAAGACATGGCTTGGCAGGTCGGGCTGGACTGTTCCCATGAGGCACAGGGTTAAGACTGATTTGCATATGGCCATGTCTAAACTGGGGTGGTGTAGTGGGCAAAAGAACAATGGATTTAACCCAGATCTCTTGACTGGGGGAGAATGTATGCATCGTCAGCATTCAGTCCATCATTTGTTTGTTGTAACGCTTTTCGCCCTAAGTGGGATGGGTATTCCCAGACGTGGGACCCGTGCTCACTACGCCACTGGAGTCAAGCTATCCTGGCTGATGATGGCTGATAGCCAGAAACCGGTCCTAGGATGCTTGATTCCGGTCCAGGGAAGACATGGCTTGGCAGTTCGGGCTGGACTGTTTCCATGAGGCACAGGGTCAAGACTGATTTGCATATGGCCATGTCTAAACTGGGTTGGTGTAGTGGGCAAAAGAACGATGGATTTAACCCAGATCTCTTGACTGGGGGAGAATGTATGCATCGTCAGCATTCCGTCCATCATTTGTTTGTTGTAACGCTTTTCGCCCTAAGTGGGATGGGTATTCCCAGACGTGGGACCCGTGCTCACTACGCCACTGGAGTCAAGCTATCCTGGCTGATGATGGCTGATAGCCAGAAACCGGTCCTACGATGCTTGATTCCGGTCCAGGGAAGACATGGCTTGGCAGTTCGGGCTGGACTGTTCCCATGAGGCACAGGGTCAAGACTGATTTGCATATGGCCATGTCTAAACTGGGGTGGTGTAGTGGGCAAAAGAACGATGGATTTAACCCAGATCTCTTGACTGGGGGAGAATGTATGCATCGTCAGCATTCCGTCCATCATTTGTTTGTTGTAACGCATGTCTGAACTGGGGCGGCGGAATGAGCTAAAGAATGATGATGGATTAAACCCAGATCAGTTGACTGGGGGTGAGTGCTTGCAATGTTCAACACTCCATCCATCATCCCCTTTGGTTTTGTTTTATTCACCCTAAGTTGGCAGGGTATGCCCAGACGTGGGTCCCTTGCTCACTTTGCCACTGGATTCAAGCTAGCAGGGCAAATGACGGCTGATTAGCCAGAAACCGGTCCCAAGAGGCTTGTTTCCAGTCCAGGGAAGACTCGGCTTGGCAGTTCGGGCTGGACTGTTCCCATGAGGCGCAGGGTCAGACTGATTTGCATATGACCATGTCTGAACTGGGGTGGCGGAGTGAGCTAAAGAATGATGATGGATTAAACCCAGATCAGTTGACTGGGGTTGAGTGCTTGCAATGTTCAACACTCCCGTCCATCATCTCCTTTGGTTTTGTTAAAAATATATATATCATTTTAAATTATCAAAATATATTTAACTTACATTATATTAATGTTTAATGATCATGTATATAATGTTTACCATGTTTAAGCATGTTTATACTAAAAAACTATTTAGGTGTTTTCGATTTTAGTGTATAATAATATTTTGTTCTGATATTTTTGTTGTTTACATTATGATTATAGGAAAACAATATTTTGTGATCAATATTTTTGACTCAATATTTATGTTGAATAACAAAGCCAGAGCATGAGTGTCTGTTATCTGAACATATAATATTTATAAGAATGAGTATTAGATTATCAAAATCCAATCTATTGCTTGTTAAATATTTTCATCATCAAGACATCACAATTAGTATCAACAATATCTATAACCAGTCCACCCCAAATCTCCGGAAGGCGTCATTAATCATGTACAGGAGTCATGCGGTTTCAGTTGAAAAACTTCTTGATTTATTTTTATCCTTTTTGCAGATAAACATAAATGTTCAGACCAGACAACGCGTTTCATCCTACAAGGACTTCATCAGGGCTGAAAAAATTTAAAACATATACACAAATATATTGGCACAATGATTCTCAAATATATATACATATATTACAAACACATTACATAGATCTTGTATCTAAATAAGAAATAAATAACAATATATTGTGACTCCACCAACTCAACATAAGTCCTATATACAATAATAGGAGGCCCATTGCCCCTAATATGCATATTCTATACATGTCAGACAAATATTTCATTTCATTATATTCCAAGTCTACTCACAAAACCATCATGTCATGAGTCAGTTCCCTCTTATATCCTAATACCAAGATTTCCACATACCCCCGATTTTGTTTTCTGCATATTGGTTGTAAAGCCTGTCTAAATACATCCAATTCTAATTTGAGGTACCATATATAATTTGGAAACCTTAAAAAATAGACACAAAACCAGCATTTAGCTAGTCAATTCTCTCATGTTCCATAATGTCGAATCTCTCCTTACCCCAAGAAAAAGCTCTGCATATTAATATTGGGGCTTGTGTGGATTCCTCAGATTCCAATTTTAACTACAATATTGTATATGTGTAGGTCTGACCCATATCTAAATAATAGGTCACTCTTAGTATAATTGTTCCAGAGAAAAACACCCCCTTTCTCCTCACCAGTCACTTGTAATATATCACCTGGTTGCAGGTCAATATTTATGTCCCACAATATTTATGGTTTTGATATTCTGTCAGAGAATCAAGAAGAAGGTATGTTGTTCATGGTGAATTTGGGGTTGGTGAAGAACCAATACTCAAAGGAATTATTCATGTGTGTGATAAAACAGTCTATTTTAACCTACCAAATAATTGGGTAGGTTTCTGCTATCTTGCATTGGTATTCCCTTGTGTTTACCATGTGAATGAGATGACTTTGCCTGTTGTTGGTTTGAAGAGAGTGAAATGAGGTTTTGGTCAAGTTATGTCAGACGTATTGAGAGCTAATATTCCATCTATTGGAATGGTGAATGATGTGAAAATTAGAAGAGTGCATCGGCTTGCTTTTAACACTGCTGGTGCATTAACCCAACCAAATAACAAACATATTGCTTTGTGTGCCGCGCTTCTGCAAAACCACCTACTGCTAGATATCCTTCTTGCAAAGGAAATCACAGCTAGAAGTATTTTAAACATTAGAAAGTGCAATACCTTCATCGCAAATATCAGTAAGCTTATTGAAGTATAAGTTTAAGTGCATTTTTTTTTACATTTTTTTTTTAGCTTATATAGCGCATGGCTACCCCAGCAACGGGGCGTCCCAGCGCTTGCAGATGAGCCAGATACGCAACAACCAAGCCAGGGGTGGGGAGAACCACAGAGAACCGGGCCTAAAGAGTGACAAATAGCCAAGTCTTAATTCTCCTTCTGAAAGACAAGTGACTCGTGATAACACGAGCTTCAGGCGGGATTGTGTTCCATAGTTTCGGGGCCAAATATCTGAAGAATCGACCCCCTGCTCTGCTCCTCTGGATCTTCGGTATGCAGGCCAGAGACAGACCTGCAGAACGAAGAACTTAAGTTTTGCAAAATTTTGGGGCCTGAGGAATAGAGAATTTTATGAATAAGGCAGAGTGCCTTAAATTGAATGTGCTGCTTTACAGGCAGCCAGTACAGACGATGAAGGATGGGGGAAATGTGACAGTTTTTTGGCAAACCGAACAGACTGCGTGCGGCCGCATTCTGAGCCCTTTGAAGTCTGTGAATCGTAGATTGATTGGAGCCCAGCATTAGGACATTGCAATAATCCATGTGCGACAGCACCATGGCCTGAATGATCATCTGGCGAACCTGGGGTTCGAAAAAACCCAAAATGGGTCTCAAAGACCGTAGACGGCCGTAGCACATACCTGCCACCTTTTTAGCGTGGGAATCGAAGTCTAGTCGACAGTCAACCATAACACCCAAGTTTTTGACTTCCTTCTTAGGGGTAGGTGCAGGGCCTAATACACGCGGCCACCACTGATCATCCCATTTCTGAGTCTCCTTTCCAACCAGTAGTACCTCCGTCTTGGATGAGTTGAGCTGGAGACAATTTTCAGTCATCCAGTTTGCAATGGCCGATAAATCTTCCTGAAATTTAATTTTGTTGGCGTTGGTATCACTGGAGAAGGAGAAAATAAACTGTGTATCGTCCGCATAAGATGTTAATTTGATGTTACGAGCTCTGGCCAGTATGGCCAGGGGGCGGACGTACACGTTAAATAAAGTGGGGCTAAGTGCGGACCCCTGGGGAACGCCACAACCCAGCGGAAACCTTCCCGATTTATACGGTGGAGCATGGACCTGGAAGGAGCGGTCCGTCAAGAATGAAACGAACCACTCCAGGGCTCCATCTCGGACCCCGATCTCCCAGAGTCTTCTTAAGAGGATCTCATGGGAGACCGTGTCGAATGCTGCACTCAGGTCCAACAGGACCAGTGCCGATGTGCCACCTTGGTCCTGTACCTCCCTCAGTTCTTCCGTAACGGCTAATAGGGCTGATTCTGTACTATGATTCGCCCGAAAGCCGTTTTGGGAATCGTCTGAAATTCCATTGACCTCTAGATAGTTGATCAAACTGGAATTTACATGAGATTCCGCTATCTTGGATAAATAGGGTAGCAAAGATATCGGTCGGTAATTTTCCGGCTTGGAGGGATCCAGAGTGGGTTTCTTTAATAGAGGGACGACCTTAGCATGCTTCCATGATCTAGGTATTGTGGTTGAGTCCAGGGATTTATTAATCAAATTCTGACCTTCTAGCAGAATGGGATCCTTATGAAGTCGCGCCATTTCGGGTTTTACAGGATCCTCAGGGGATCCGGATTTAATTTTCACGGTCAGCCTATCCATCTGGTCCGCTGAAATAGGGGGGAGGGTGCAGAGAGAATGTGGAAGATCTTGTAAGGTCTCGAGTATGGTGGGATTGGGGCTTGTCTCAGTCGAAGAAAACGACTTATATACCCTGAACTTTATTTATAAAGAAGGTGGCAATCTCATTACAATGAGCATTGGATGTAATCGTATTACTGGGGCCTTCTGGTAGCTTGGTCATGTCTTTCACCATAGAAAATATGGTTTTAGATTGATTTGCACTTGACAGGATCATGTCAGTATAATATCTAGCCTTAGCTTTTTTTATTAATTTATGGTATGTTTTGGTTGCAGACCTAAATTTAATTTTAGCTTGGAGGTCATAGGATTTTCTCCTGGCGTGTTCAAGCAGCTTACATTGCTTTTTTTGTTCAGCAAGTGTCTCTGAATACCAGAGATGAGGTTGTCCACGTTTGGACTTGGACAGTGTCATGGGAATCAGCTGGTCTAGGGATTTATTAATCCATTCTCTGTATGTGGCATCTGCTTCCTCCAGCTTCTCCGGCCAAACAGGGCACGTGGTTTTCAAATTGTCTATAAACAGACTGCTGTCTAATTTGTGCCATGGGCGCCTTGAGATAGGAGGAGGGGGCTGTCTTTTAAAGTTATCAGCTACCTTGATGGAGATATGAACCAAATAGTGGTCCGTCCAACTGAGAGGGCTTGGGAGGAAGGTGATAATGGTCTGAATGTTTAAGAACACAGGGTCCAATAAGTGACCTGCTACATGGGAGGGACCTTTAACATGCTGTGTGAGTTGGTATGCTTCTAAATCATCTAAGAGACCTCGCACCGTGGGGGTATCACTACATTCAAAATGAAGATTTAGGTCTCCCAGTAGGCTAAAGTTCGCGGAATTCAGAGTCATAGTGGAGACAGTAGCAACCAGAGATTCCCGAAAGGAACTTACAGGGCCAGGAGGGCGATAAATCAAAAGCCCCGTTAGAGTGAAAGTATCCAAGATCTTTATCTTGAAGAGAGAGCTCTCACAGTCCACAATATTTGCCGGGGAGAGCGAGCAAGAGAAAAAGGATTTTAAAATCACTGCTAGGCCACCCCTTCTCTTTAAAGGTCTGTTCTGGGTTTGTATTAAATAGCCTGGTGGAAGGGACAGAGTCGGAATGGCTAAAGTATCTTTAGTTAGCCATGTCTCCGTAAGAAACAATAGGTCGGGGGTTTGGTCAGCTAGAAGGTCGTAGATATCCTCATAGTGACTGACCAGGGACCTGCAGTTCAAACTAAACACCTTAAGGTGTGTTAACTTGCCAGGAGATAAGGTGGTCTCAGTGGTCGCGAAGCCACAGTGAGGGCATTGCAGCATAGGAGAACCAGGATGAAAAAGGTGGGGCATGCAGACTGATAGGTCCCGATAGGATAGAAGCCCCTCCCGTGTATATGTCAGCATGTTGAAATATAAAAGCACAGGGTGACTGGCAGCGGATGGCGGACTTAGCGCGGACGGGTGCAGACGAGCTTGCCTTTGGCGCGCCTCCGGCGCGCCGCCGGCGCGCCGCTGCGCGCGTCTGCGCCCTTAGTCAGATTAAATAGCGAGGGGGGGCGTGCGAGGCTGGAACGCTAACCTGCGAGTTCCGGTGCAACCGGAAGTGAGTACTAGTCCCAACGACCCTCCGCTCAATCAGCACCAGCCGTGACGGAACGGGGTCAGGGACAGCTAAACAGGGCGAGGCAGCAGGTTAAGTAAGTACATCCAGCATTATATATTTAAAACGATGTGCAAACACAGCATCTGTCAATATGTGCAAACAGGCAATCTAAAGTTCTTATGAGCAAAAACAACTATATTAAAACTATTGCTTTCCACAGCTAGAATGACCGGAAGAGATATCACAGAGTCTGAGTAAAACACCTAGCAGTGGCCTCGAATACTTAAGCAGCGCTGCGCGCGTCCTCGCCCTTAGTCAGATTAAATAGCGAGCGGGGGCGTGCGAGGCTGGAACGCTATCCTGCGAGTTCCGGTGCAACCGGAAGTGAGTACTAGTCCCAACTACCCTCCGCTCAATCGGCACCAGCCGTGACGGAACGGGGTCAGGGACAGCTAAACAGGGCGAGGCAGCAGTTTAAGTAAGTACATCCAGCATTATATATTTAAAACGATGTGCAAACACAGCATCTGTCAATATGTGCAAAACAGGCAATATTAAAAGCTCTTATGAGCAAAAACAACTATATTAAAACTATTGCTTTCCACAGCTAGAATGACCGGAAGAGATATCACAGAGTCTGAGTAAAACACCTAGCAGTGGCCTTGAATACTTGAGCAGCGCTGCGCGCGTCCGCGCCCTTAGTCAGATTAAATAGCGAGGGGGGGGCGTGCGAGGCTGGAACGCTATCCTGCGGGTTTCGGTGCAACCGGAAGTGAGTACTAGTCCCAACTACCCTCCGCTCAATCGGCACCAGCCGTGACGGAACGGGGTCAGGGACAGCTAAACAGGGCGAGGCAGCAGTTTAAGTAAGTACATCCAGCATTATATATTTAAAACGATGTGCAAACACAGCATCTGTCAATATGTGCAAAACAGGCAATATTAAAAGTTCTTATGAGCAAAAACAACCATATTAAAACTATTGCTTTCCACAGCTAGAATGACCGGAAGAGATATCACAGAGTCTGAGTAAAACACCTAGCAGTGGCCTCGAATACTTGAGCAGCGCTGCCGCTTCTGCTAACTAGGTCTCAATTGGCCCTCAAAGCCATCGTGTCCAAAATGATTTTTAAATTCATTGTTTATTTTTTCTGCTACTCATATTCAAGCAAGTCATGTTTGTTTAGTCATGAATGACACTATTCTCGAGGAAGACTCTCTAGTAAGGGCTTGGTAATTAACATTTTTCAAGGAACTTCCATCTGCACGGAGTATTGCAGTAATTCACAATGGTTCACAGTTGTTTATGTAACTAGTGTGTTCTGACATCTCAGTATGACATTAGGTCAGAGGTGCTGAATCATTATTAATGTAGTAGGTCAGTGCATAGGTGGTAGGGTTGTATGACAACTTTGAATTTTGTATTCTGTTTTGTTGAAAATATATTTATTTTCCCACATCAAAATGTTTCTGCACTATTCTATAGGGAAATTTCCTACCTAAACCCTTGAATTTGGGGGTGAACCATAAAACCTGCCCTATGCTTCTAGGGTTGCTGTTCATTATCTTACTGATTCTGCTGCATATTCAAGACTTACGGGCTAGTTTATTATTTGGCGGACTCTTATTCCACAGACGATTCAAGCATTCAGGTTGCACAAGGCACCACTACCTTGATTCATGAATTGTCTAAGGATCTGTGCTATTGTCTCATTGACAGGGAAAATTGAATCAGTAAGGTCTGATGATGTCTACACCATACGTCCATGCAAGGCACTTGCACTTTCTTTTGAACTGAGTAATCATAGGCACCAGACAGGTTTTAACAAACGATTTGCACACTAGCTTACTTATGTAATAGTTTTTATTCATAATAGTATTATAATTGCAGGATTTTTTGCAACATTTTGTACACACTTTCTAATGTAAAAAATGTAAAAGCTTTTTGGAGTTGTTGGAGCACCCTTCGCTTTCCAAATGTGGCTGCAATGGTTTTATTGGTATGAAATGATTTTAATTAACTATGAAAATAAAATAAACTTGAAACTTTTTATTTTCCAAAAATAAAATCCCAAAGTAAGATTTTCTGTTTGAAAATTTAAAAAAATGCACCTTACTGCTAGGTTTTTCCTAGAGGTGACAGACATTGAAAAACGACTGTATGTCCACCCATCTAAGTGGTCAGATATATAGACAAACCTCAGACTGCTCTTAGTAAGGCGAGCCATCAGAGGGGTTAGAACAAGGTGGAGAGAGGGTAGTCTTCACTGTCATCAAGCCATAGGCAGCCCACTTCTAAATCTGGCAGGCAGAAAATAATGTTGGCAGGTAGGGAACTCCTTTGCCATTGTGACGGAGTTGCACTCTGCCAACATATAAATCAGACTCTTAGTCTATTTTTGATTTTGTCTATTATTATATATTGTCCTATTACCGAGAGCATTCATGGTAATGTATGCATTTCATTAAGATCTGTTAAATCTGATCTTTATTGTTTATGTATTGAACATTTTGAATTTTAGTAATACATTTTCATAAATTGTCTAATTTTGCTCTAAACCTCATTTATTGAGTCAGTCTTGAACTATTTTACTTTTTTTTGATACACTGATACGTACATTATCTTGGGACACATTATCTCATGAAATTGAGGTTAACACCATCCCTGATCTACCCAATCTGTAGGCGTGTTTTTGAGATGTAAGATTTTAGGGATACAGTGCACCCACAAGCGCACCCCACAAACATACCAATACCGGGCATTGAGGTTACTCCAGAGGGTGGAAAAACCAGGAGATTAAGAGGTGGACTGAGAAATGAAAAATTATTGGCATTTCCAGAAATATCCGAACAATCAGAGTTTCATCCGTAGACTACAGCTGATTTCAGCAATTGCAGTGTCTGGATAAAAATACTATAGGTCCATGGAGTTATGCAGACCTCGTAAGTCTAACTTAGCTTATAAGTTTTGATGACACCTATTGCCAATTTCAAGGCAACTCAAAATGAGGCCCTTAATGGGATGATGCAAGAATATGTGTACCCCACCTATTCTTTAGTGTATATTTTAATACATATACAACTGCGGTAAAATACACAAGACTTCCCATTTAAACTTGGCAAATGAAGAGAATTTAGCTGCAAAAGTTGTTCAAATAAATTTGAGTGTAAAATTCCACCAATTTTAAAAACATGTTAAATGGGCCTTCCCTACCGTTGTCGGATCAATGAGATAAAAGTTTTTAATGGTCTGTTCTGATTAACACCACTGCCTCATGTTAGAGCTCACTAAAGCAGCTGCACCTGCAAAGGTGCAAGTAGCCAGTGGTGGCATAAGGGCCTTCATCCCACATTTTGGAAGACTAGAAGCTGCTCATTTGTTGAGGGCATTTTCAAGCAAACTAGTATTAATATTCATGTATTCAGTGGCCGCATACAAGGGGTGGCTCATAAAAACACTGACTTATTCAATGTAAAAGTGTTGCCGAGAACTTTCAATCTGCTGAAATCAACTCCTCCAGTGCTAATCAGATACATCATACATCATCAAGGCCATGACCTTCCACCAACCAACCAGACAGCTACAATCTGCATCCCTCTTCCTCACAGACACCCCCAGGGCTGCAATGGATTTTTACCTAAAAGATATAAATTAAATCTGAATCTCAATATGGCTTACATTCTTTGTTTACTATTATGCATTATAAAATCTGTAAACATAAATTTAAATATTGAGCAATTCCATGAGATATCATCATGTACACATTAAGCTAAAACTCATCTGATGAGTCAAGGTGTCCAGCTAGAGAATATAAAAGCAACCGCTTCTAACTTATTACCGAAAAAACAATACAAAAACGTTTAAAACTAAAAACATCAGATATGATAGTTTTTGAAAACTGATGTCATCTATTGTGCATTATAAAAGCCCTTAAATTAAAAAAAAAGATGAAGAGCAAACTCAAGTGCGTCACCAGCACTGTTTTTTGTGAATAATATGAATACAGAATTAGCATCTCTTTGTTGTCCTTTAAAAACAATGTTGCAACTCTCAATTAAGTGCAAGACTTAAAGGAAGAAAAAAAGCGCTTTTGCTCCGCATTGCTTTATCTGAAATATCATCGAATGTTTCCGAGTGTTTTGTGACCAGTCTAGTCTTTTGTTCAAGTAATGAAAGAAGACATCTTTTACCTGCTCTTCGCCAGTGCCCTTTAAAGGAACAAAACCGTCATTATTTTATTGCAGTCTAATTAATACCACGGTTAATGGGTGCCTCACTTCATATTACATTCGGGTATTCTTTATAAAAGCAGTTAGCACAGGAATTTGTACAAATTTAATTGAGAGTCTTTTTAAATTAATTGTATAATTAATCTTGTCAAATTAAGCAACATTTCGTGCCGTACCTTATTAAAGGAACTTGAACATTTTAAATTGCCATGCTCTTAGACATTAAAAAAGGAGTTCTTCTCTATTGTTCTGCTTTCCAACACAAGGGAGGTAATTGCAATATACAATTGCGATAGAAAAGCTATTTTCTATGGTATATTGCATAAGTGGATAGTCATTATTAGCCATAATATAATTGTGCTCATTCATTCAGCCATACCATACACAAGTCCCTGATTTAAAAACAGTGCAGAACAGGGTGAGGGAGAAAAGGATGGGCACTGCCTGACGACCGCACACTTGATGGAGGCCCGCATTTCCATATTTATTTTCCATACCGCACCATATTGGTATTGGTCTTTTTACCAGCCTTTTAGCTTGGGCAAAAATGCGAATTGGATGCCTAGGTGTATTATGTACTGCTCAGTGACGTATTGCAAATTGATGGGGCTCTCTTGCAGAATGAGATGAGGACCCGATACTCCCATGGCTCACATAAATGTAAGGACCTTTGGCTGAATGGGTGCCCCCTGACATTTGCCCATTCCTTGCTTCGCAGGGGCTCAGGGGACAGCGTTATCCCCTGTTACTGTTACCTTCATATTTGTCCAAAATGTGTAAGATTATAGAAGACCTGCAACCATGCACGTCTATTCAACACAATGCCAGGGGTAGCCGAAGTGTCATCACACGCTTATTGGCCACTTTCATTCACATACACATGCTTACATGTACACACACATTTTAAAGCATTTTTTACATACCTCAGCTGCCAGCGAGGGGCTTATTTCAGCTAATTGAACTATTTTTTCCAACACTAATGGTGAAAAAAACAATATATATATATATATATATATATATATATATATATATATATATATATATATATATATATATATATATATATATATATATATATATATATATATATATATATATATATATATATATATATATATATATATATATATCAGGAAAAGCACGGGTTACAGGAATGTTATAGTTCGGGTAAAATATCACGTGTGCAAAACCTGTGCAAATCAGGCGTTATATTTAGCTGAGCTAACTACGTGCCTCCGCAATGCACTGCTGATGACGTCACATATTACATCACTCATGACATGGTCACTGGCATCACTGATGACATCACTGCAGACATCTAAAATGACATCACTGTTGATATCATTGATGACATCATCCAGTGACTGTGAGTGTTTCTAAAAAGTTTAAGAATGGTATATATGACCAATTGTACTTACCGATATCACTATAGGTTCTATCTTACATATTTTGCCTGCAATCACCTTTAGAAGAGTGCCCTCGATGCGGGACGCCCTGGTCAAGTCTATGACGGAGGTTAGATCTAAAAGCACTTGGCTTACACAAACAGGCTTCTTTAAGTGCCATTCTTGTCGCGCTTGTGCGTTTGCCAAAAATGCGACCCACTATAAGTCAGCTCTTTTGGTAGAAATAGACCGCATTAACGGTTTACTGAATGCTACAGGGCTAACGGATCAAATTATTAAAGGAAAGAGTGACATAGAAACACGGATCAAAAGACACGAAGAAACCATCAAAGAACGCAAAATATACAAGTTTGCACGTGATCAAAATGACTACGCCACTGTTAGAATTTTTACGTTTGCACGCAAATACGACAACTATAAGAGACAAGCACTTACTAGCGGGAGTTCAGTTACTAAACAAGGACTCGCTGTAAGTGAAGTTAGAGTTAATGAAGGGGATTCTGATACTACCTCCCTAACATCCCTACCATCCAACAGTGAATTGATGATGGTCAACATAGCACGTCTGGGACCTCAGCATCAGGGCCTATTAACTTCACACCCGGAGAAGAATTACATTTTCTCAGCGAGGACCGGCAGAATAGCTTGCACCCCGCAAACCTCAGCAGCAGCAAGGGGAACAGTCAATCAGCGCAGGACAGAGAGTCGGACAAAGCACCGCAAAAACTATCTCTAGAGGGAATGTACGAAGGAATTGGAAAAAATAAAAAGGGATAATTACAACACAGTCATTAACCATACAGACACTGTTTTATCTAAGGCTGAAACCCAACTCTGAGCGCTGGGATCTCTCTTATTGTCAGAAAAATCGTTTTTCATACAACATGACCAGAATTTATGTTTTTAAATTTATCAGGAAAATAAAACTAATAAAATATTTCCAACTCAATAAATTCCCCGGAAGAACAACAGAGGACTCTCCTAATACTAGTAACACAGATGGGACTCTTCAAGTTAAAGATATATCTAATTTGCAAATATTACACGATCTAGCAAAAGAGGCAAATGGAGATGACTCTCAAATGACTTCATTTGCTTTAGACATTGGTTTGAATAAATCAGCTCCTAGTCCCTTTCGTCCTGTTTCTACCTTTCTTCCTTTAATGCCGAAAGATGCGGTTGACGTATTCAGTGACAGAGTGATAGCCGAACTTAAGGTTTTGAACAGAAATGTGACTACCGCCCAACATCTTAGAGACTATAGAAATTTGTAATATCACGCTCTGATTACAAAATTCCAAAATAATCAAGACATTATCATTAATAAGTCAGATAAGGGAGGGAACACTGTCCTGTGGTCTCGAACGCAATATTTGGCAGAAGCTGATCGTCCTTTGTCAGATATAAAATCGTCTAAATTTGAAATGCGATCAGCTCAAGAAATGACACGCAAGCGTATCCATCATTGGAAAAGAAATAGCTTATTGACCAGGGAAGAAATGAATTTCCTAAACGTGGAACATCCGGTTACTCCCATGCTTTACTTTCTGCCGAACGTTCATAAAGAGGCCACGCCTATACCAGGACGCCCGATCATTTCTGCCCAGAGAAGCATGAATGAAAATCTTTCTAAATATTTGGACTATTTTTTGCAACCGCATGTAGTCTCTTTACCATTGTATATTAGAGATACAACAGATTTTTTAAATAAGATCACAGATGCGATATGGCATTCTATCTATCTCTTAGTGGTGATGGACATTGAATCGCTTTATACAAGCATTAATCATTTGAATGGCTTAAATGCAACCAAACATTTTTTAGAGAACAGAGACATCAATATGACAGATCATAACTGTATGTTATTGGAAATGATTGAATTATGTTTATTGAACAACTATTTTTTATTTAATCATGAAGTGTACCAATAGGTGAGAGGTGTGGTGATGGGGGCATGTTTCTCCCCCAGCTATTCATGTTTAAATGTTGGCTTGTGGGAGAGGCATGTCCTCATGACTGAGCACCAACATTGGAATAAGCACATAATTCATTATTGGCGTTATATTGACGATATCTGTTTGATTTGGAATGGAACAAGGGACGCAGCTACAGAATTTGTAGGAGCTATTATTCAAATACCTTGAATCTGAAGTTCACTGCTAGTATCGATAATTCCAGTGTCGAGTTTCTAGATGTTTTACTGTATATTAATGAAGGGAAATTACACACTAAGCTTCATAGAAAAACCACTGCTGGAAACGCGATATTACATTCAGACAGTTCGCTTCCATGCCATTTGATTAAAAGCATACCATATGTCGAATTTATTCAAATTCACAGAATCTGCAGTTCAGAGATAGTCTCTAATGAGTGTCAACAGGAAACATTATGCAGATTCTTGGATCGAGGATATAAAAAACCAGACGTGATCCAAGCTCTAACTAAAGCGAATACTCTGCCATGGGAAACACTACTTATGCCCAAAGTAAACAATATTAGTGATACAGGATGCAGGTCCAACAATGAGGTGCATACAATCAACTGATTACCACCTTCAGTGAACAGGAACAAAAAATACACAGGATTATATACTCGGAATGGCCAATTGTACTTACCAATATCACTTTAGGTTCTATCTTACATATTTTGCCTGCAATCACCTTTAGAAGAGCGCCCTCGATGCGGGACGCCCTAATCAAGCCTATGCCGGAGGTTAGATCTAAAAGCACTTGGCTTACACAAAAAGGTTTCTTTAAGTGCAATTCTTGTCCCTCTTGTACATTTGCCAAAAATGCGACCCACTATAAGACAGCTTGTAGTGAGAAAGAGATAGACATTAAAGAACATTTTACATGCCATACTGAGTATGATATATCTATATTAATATGCACCTGCGGCTTAGAGTACATTGGCAGCACCAAGCTCCCAGTACACAAACGTATCCTCCAACATATAAGGGCCATTGTAAATTCTGACCCAAACAATCCGGTCGCCAGACATTTTAAATTAGTGCATAATAACAAACTGAAAGACCTGGAATATACAGTTTTAGGGGCCGTTCCCATACCCGGACGGGGAGGGAACCGTTAGAGGCTGTTACGGCAACGTGAATCTCATTTATTTTAGCCCTTGACACTAGAATCCCTAATGGCCTCAACATGAGTGAGGATTTGCATAATTTTCTCTAGTCTGACCTGCTCATAATTCAAGTACCTACTCAGTCACTCATGATTAGTTTTTAACCATTTGGTTAAGACTGGAATCATATTCATTGAAGGACCATTGAGGTACAGCATTACATCTTTATTGGATTAACTGTGTTCTTATAAGATATTTCTAACACATTTTTGATATTGTAATTTTCTGTGAACTATGCATTGACATATGCACTTGCACTTTATGATCATTTAGGCCTAAATGATATTATTTTCAAGCTGCTAATGAATCTATAAGTTGCACAGCACTATTTTGCACTTTAAGGTTTACACTTTGCACTTTACGTAGTATGTTTCTAGTACACACTAACATGTTTTTTTTTTAGGCATTGTTGTTGATATTTGTTTTTAACTCAGAATGGATTGAAGCAGCCGGAATTGTTGATGGTGACTTGATGAGTCTAAATTACTTTTGCACTTGCATTTCATGTTTGATGAACTATTCTATTTATGACTCACTTTTATCTATTAAGTTGTACATTGTGTGGATATGAGTTACTTTTGGCCTTCAACAACTGATGAATACAATTTACTGTTTAATTATGATTGTTTTTGCTGTTTTTATGAACTGATTGTAAGTTTTTATTATGTCCATTCTGTGTTTTGATGTAATGAGAAACCTATTAAGAGGTTATTACACTTTGACTATTTTGCACAGTAAGTTTTATATGTAATGTGCCTTTGCTAAAATTGTACCATTTAGTTGTTAACTGCTGTTATAACTAGTAGATGCACTTGCTTTCTGGGTCACGTTAGATACATTGTTTATTGCAACGATGACCCAAATATGAGTTTAGTTAAAAGTCGACGTGTTGTATTTTATTATTGTGATGCTACATTTTGCACAAAATAAGGTTTAGATCAAATCATCAGCACATTTGAATTTGCACATTATTTATAGAGAAACAAAACTTACCGATGTATATCGTAGACTGTTGTTTATACTTATGAACTAGGTGAGCCTGCTTCTACGGGCAATTGTGCACATTTTGGATTTTTAAATGAGTTCCCGGAAAAGAGACGCATCATGTGACCAAGCTCACTGTGTCGAGTGAAACGCGTCATGGCAGGCATTATGCCTGTTTTATTTTTGTGGACTATTCGTTAATAAATTCACTGCTCTATCCACCAACATTGCGTTGTAAATCGCAATTTCTTTGGGAGTGCCTGAGGTCCGTGCCTGGTGATTCTGTCAGATCAAGTGGCAGACAGGAGTTCTTGTGTGATATATATATATATATATATGGTTAATCAATCATGAATCTATTGATAGAACTACTGTTCTCTGAATTGGTTTTCTTTCATAAATATATATTTTTGGAAAATCACTAAAAAACTAAAAATTGAATACTAGTATATGCTTGTATAAACTCCTTTTGGGTAACAAACACAGGATGAAATTAAATTATGGGCACTGGCCCATTATTTCCCAAATGTAATTATATTTATATGTATATATATTTACACATTGATCCATAATTGTGGAAAAAATATATTGTTGATTTAAATATGTGTACAAAACAACGAAAAAGAAAAATCTAAAGTCTGTTGTTTATATTTATAATCACTGGGAGGAGCCATTATTCAAACATACCGGTATTTAACCATGTGGGTGGTCTGGGCACGTCATGTGATCAAGACCGGGTTTCTCGGTCGAAACGCGTCATGCTGGCAGAATTGTGGAATAAAGCACTCAAGATTTGAAAAGATTTGATTGTGTGGTGGTCCGTTCCTGCATATGTCTCCTGAGAAGGTGGAATGATGCTGGATTGTGCTTGATATATACATA
Organism: Triturus cristatus; assembly: GCF_964204655.1. NCBI lineage: Eukaryota > Metazoa > Chordata > Amphibia > Caudata > Salamandridae > Triturus > Triturus cristatus. The sequence goes on along the minus strand of NC_140589.1, from coordinate 830,299,479 downwards.
TATATATATATATAGATTATTGACCATGGACAAGGTATTAAAGCATGTCACCATTTCTTAAAAAAGAGACCTATCGAATTTCTCGAACACACGAATATGCTTTTAGAGATGATGCATCTGTGCCTCACTAATAACATTTTTATGTTCAATGGCACTATTTATAAGCAAGTCCTCGGTACAGCTATGGGGACTTGCTTTGCTCCAAATTTCGCGAACCTTTTTCTCGGAAAATGGGAAGAAGATATAAGAAACGACATCTCCCTAATCTCATCATTTAGCAAAGTCAAACTTTGGCTGCGCTATATTGATGACCTGTTCCTCATTAGGTCTGAGGAAGAAGCCAGTAAATTCATTGAAAAACTCAACAGTAACCATCTCAATATTTCCCTCACTAGCAGCATGAGTAAAGAAAAAATAGAATTTCTTGATCTATTAATAACACCTCAAGGTAGAGACTTACAGACAAGCCTTTTTAGAAAAACAACAGCAGGCAATACCCTTCTCCACGTTCTCAGCAGTCACCCGGATACACTTAAGTGGAGTATCCCCTATGGGGAGCTATTGAGAGCAAGGAGAAATTGTAGCACTATAGCTGCATTCGACCTTGAAAAGGATGTCATGATCAAAAGATTTAAAGAGAGAGGTTACCCTTCATGGGTTTTGCAAAAAGCTTTAAATAGAGTAAACCAAGTTGATCGAAAACAAACGTTGAGTGAAAAAATAGAAACTACCATCACCAACAAACAAGAAGAGAGTAGAGTCATCCTCACATTTAACGGTAATTCATCTCAGATACAAAAAATACTGGCTGATAAATGGGACATACTTACCAGTGATCCAATTATCGGGAAAACTTTTTCCCAGAGACCCAGAATCACATACAGAAAAGGCAGGAGTCTGAGGGACATACTTACCTATAATGACATAACTCCTAAACAGTCTAGCAGTGAACATAATCTAAAAGGTTTTTATCCCTGCGGACACTGCACGGCGTGTCGGAACAGCCACATGACTAAACATTTCAGGATTCCTAGACAAACATTACCTACAAATATCTCTCAGTTTCTAACTTGCAGTACTCCGTATTGTGTGTATATCTTGACCTGTCCATGCAATATGTGGTACGTGGGAAGCACCACATTCATGGCTAAAAAAAGAGTATTAGAGCACATGCGTGCTATAAATAAAAAAGACACCCACTATCCAATTGCCAGACATTTTGAAACTTTTCATCTTTCCAATAGCTCTCTTTTGGGTTATTTTGTGATTGAGCAAGTACACTCGGGACCCAGAGGGGGTAACCGGGTATTACAGCTTCGCAAACGCGAATCTAAATGGATAATTGAACTGGAAACAAAATATCCCAAGGGCCACAATCTTGACGAAGAATTAAGCACACATTTACGTAATGAATAATTCATGTCCGCATTTGTAACAATGTATAATATGATACGTTTTTAAGTATATGAAAGCACTGTGCTGTGAAAAGTGAGTTTCATTTCTTTTTAATCATCACTTGATTTTTTCTGTTTATTCACAGGAGGAAAGGAAGGGTCGTACCGTTTGCGGACTGTGTTATCCGTTCCGGCCTCCCTACCCTTTTCTTCCTTGGCCTGTGGGTCCACTTCAGCTAAGTCTGTGTCTTTTCTTATTCTTTCAATTCTCTTTTTCACTTTGGACACTATTGAGATAACTAAGGTCTTGTCAGGGAATAACAGACTGAATATTGACACCACTTTGGTGCTTGATACATTATGTTTATGTTTTTGACCGACAAATGCATGTACAATTGACTTAACTCATTTATGCTATGTATGACACTAAAGCTACAAGGTATTGTACCATACTATAATTACTACCATGATTCTATTGGACATGTCATTGTGCTCATCATATAACCATGATTTTAGCCACTATATAGGCTGATATAGACTATTTGTCTTTTACGCTGTTTACCATCAATGCACTGCTAATTATGTTTTTTTGTATCAGCAAAATGAATTAACATTGACACCATTATGGTATGACATTGCTCAGTTAATAGTTTGTTGGTCTTATACACGTTAGAAATTTTCTTAACTACTTCGTGCATATTTATGCTGAATATTATGAGGTTAATCTTATGTATCATTTTGTTTGTATACAGCGACAGGTAAACCAGGAAATTAGACTTCTACGCTACTAGTATAGCTTATACACATAGGTTTTCAAGCCATTATGTAATGGCCGCCGCTGTTGCATTACCAAACGAAGTCCGTTTTCACTGTCTTCTTCTATGTAAGACCTTGTTGCACTATCATGCACTGTGTGAACAAGACAGCTAGTCTGTCGAAACGCGTAACGGTTGCTAAATAAATCTATTTGGGTTGCATTTCGAGAGTGCGTCTTCCTTAAGGAGTTTCAAGTGTGGATTTACATATCCGGGAGGCCTGCCCGGCGTGATGCACCACCTGTCAACGGGACAACAAACTCCAGCAAAAAAGGTTGTTTCGTGTGGATATATATATATATATATATATATATATATATATATATTACCTACTGGCGGTCGCCAGTAGGTAGTTATAGTTAGGACCACGTTTCCATAGGAAATCCGCAACATTCTATTTTGAATAACTTTGGCGCCGGTCGACGAATCCTCGCGAATTTTTCAAAATAGGTGGGGCGCTAAAGTCTCGGGGGGATTCGTCAAGCGGGGGCTGAGATAAAAGGGGGGTCCCAAAACGCGTTTTTCCCATGCATTTTTCCATAGGACCTTTAGACAGGGCTACAGCCCGAACGGCTGAACAGAATTACTAGAAATTTGGCAGAGAGGTAGTCCTCAGGTCAAGGAAGTGCCTTTTGTAGGTTTGGTGTAAATCTGTTCAGTAGATTCTGAGAAAATAGCCTTTAAATCAATATATATATCTGAGCCAGCTTACGGTGCGCTTACGGTACGCTTACCGTACGCGTACGGTGGCGTGCGCGAGCGCGATTCTGATTGGCTCTTAGATCTTAGTAAACATTCGAATCGGCCGAAACCAGGAAGCGGCGGCCGCCATTTTCTCTCTCGCACCGAGAGTTAGGTTTTAAAATAAAGCCAAAAAACATGTAAAGGGGATGTTTAGACAGCTCCCACACACATAGCCATGTTGAGGGAGTCCCCAAAGATCCCCCAAGGCCAAAAATGTAATTTTTATTTTTTCGCTAATTTCGCCGAGTACGCTTACCGTACGCGAACGGTAAAAAATTATAAAAAATAAATAAATATCCACAATCTCCCCACCCCGTGTGCAATTGGTGACCGAAGGCCACCAATTGTGCATGGCTTATTAGAGGTGTGATAAACTCTAATATTTTCTAAAAAAATAATAAAAGAAAAAATTATCCACACTCTCTCCACCCCGTGTGCAAATGGTGCCCGAAGGGCACCATTTGTGCATGGCTTATAAAAATTACGAAAAATTAAAATATTACCTTTCAAAATGAAGTGCATCATATGTCCTCCATGTGCGCACGGTGCGCGAAGCGCATCGTGCGTACATGGCCCATCTAGCGTAACGTGGGCACGCGGTGCGCGTAGCGCACCACGTGCCCACCGTGCGTGCACGGCACTAACTGCGTAAAGTGGGCGCGCGGTGCGCGAAGCGCACCGCGTGCTTACTGTGCGCACGCGGTGCGCGAAGCGCACCGTGCACGCACGGAACGAACTGCGTTAAGTGGGCGCGCACGCCACAAATGGCGTAAAGTAACTTAGCATTTAAAAAACCGTACAAATTCACTGAAAAAACCATAAGTTAGGAATTAGCATTTAAAAAACCTTGCAAATTCACTGAAAAAACCATAGGTTTCACACATGTTATAGTTAGCTGGACATTTTACTGATAAAAAACCAATGAAATTCCCCCGTTATAGTTACTGTAGGCAACTATAACTCACGCGACCGTAATCCTCTGCTGATGACATATGTGTCTTTATGAAAAAAAAATATTTGTAATATATGTATAGCTAAAATTTAATGGAAGAAGACATGGGCAAATAAGTGTCTAAATACAGTATTAGCATCAGCAGAGGATTGCGGTCGCGTGAGTTATAGTTGCCTACAGTAACTATAACGGGGGAATTTCATTGGTTTTTTATCAGTAAAATGTCCTGCTAACTATAACATGTGTGAAACCTATGGTTTTTTCAGTGAATTTGCAAGGTTTTTTAAATGCTAATTCCTAACTATAACGTGTGTGAAACCTATGGTTTTTTCAGTGAATATATATATATATATATATATAAATATATATGCGCCAAGGTGTATGGAAGAATGAGTGGATGTATGAGTGTCTGTGTGAATGATTCAGAGGGTGCGTGACTGACTGTTTGAGTGAGTGATTATACATGTCTCAGTGAATGTATGGAATGTATGGGTGAGTGACTAATCTGTGTGAATGTCTGCATCAGTCTGTCACTTGGTGTGTAAGTGGCTGCATGGGTTGGTGAGTAGCTACATGAGTGTCTGTCTGAGTACCTGTTTGGGTGCCTGAGTGTCTGTGTGGGTGGGTGAGGGGGGTGTGACTCGATGCATGGATGTGTGAGTGGGTGATTCACTGGGTGTATGGGTTTATGAGTGGATTGGTGAGGGGCTGTATGGGTGAGTGAGTGAGTGTATGTCTGTGTCGGTGATTGAATGGATGTCTCAGTAGTATATGGGTGAGTAACTGCATATGTGAAAAGCAGTATATGTGAGTGTTGAAGTATATAAGTGACTGTATGTGTTAGTGAGTAATTTTAAGAGTTGCTGTATGGATGAGTGGGTGCTTTTGTTAGTGATTGTATAAGAGAGTAAGTATGTGCTAGCATCTGTATGAATAAGTGAGGTCGTGTGTGTATAACTGTGTAGGTGAATAGGTGGCAGTGTGATTGACTTTTTGGGTGAGCAGTTCACCCACCATCCCATAGCAAACTGCAATGTCCCCGGGGTGGGCACTCTGGGACATTGCTGGAGCCAGTCCTGCAGGGTGGCAGTCCCCAGGGCCATTTACAGCTCGGGGGCAGAGTCCCCCTCCCATTTGTAAGTAGCCTCAGGATGTGGTGGTCCCTGGGGCTGTGTGGGGGAGCTGGAGCCACCCCCACACATTATTTTAAACATAGCCCCGGGGAGGTGGCAGTCCCTGGGGATGCATGGGAGGGTAGGCGCCCCCCATGCCTAATTATATACCTAGCCACAGGGAGGTGATGATCCCCTACATTTGACAAATATAGCCCCGGTGAGGTGGCGGGCCTCTGGGTTGTGGGGGGGCCTCAAACCCCCGCATAGGACAAACATAACCCCGGGGAGATGCCAGTCCCCGGGGCTGTGTGGCAGGCAGAAACCCCTCATGTATTCATTTTCTTAAATATAGCCCCTGGGAGGTGGCTGTCCCTGGGGCTCAGGGGGGCCTTGTAGCCCCCCTGTATTGGATGTATAAGCCCCAGGGAGGTGCTTGCCCCGGCACCTGGCCTACCAGGGGGCTTAAGAAAATGAAGCGCGGGAGCCCGCGCTTCGTATTTTTTCTTTTTTGGCCAGATTCGCAGATCCAACACAAATCCTGCCAAAAACATAAAAAACGAAAAAACATTTGAGGGCTCTGCAGGCTTAGGGTGTCAGAGTGTTTCTACCCTGACCCCTTTTTTAACACTTTTTCTTACCTTTTTTGTGGTGACTCTGTTCAACCAAGTCACAAGATGGCTGCCGATACTTTCTGGTTTGAAGTGTTGGCAGCTAATCAGATAGCAGACACGAGATCAGAAGGGTTCCCAGATACTCTGCTTCCCCACTTGGATATCTGAGAAATATTTACATTTCCCAGGAACTACTGAACGGATTTACACCATTTAACAAAAGGAATGCTTTCTGAACCAAGAGCTACCTTCTTGCCAAATTTGGGGCAATTCTGTTTAGCTGTTTGGGCTGTCGCAGTGTCTAAAGTTTTCTATGGAAAGTAACATGGTGAAAGCGCATTTTGGGACCCCCCCCTTCTTCTGAGCCCCTGCTTGACGAATCACCCCAAAACTTAAACACAGCAGCTGACCTGACCGCCCTATTAGTTTTGAAACTTTTATGAGAAAAAATGACATTTAGTAGTGTTCCCTATGAGGGAAATAACCACACATCAAATAAGTTGACGTATCTCTAGATAACAGTAATGGTCGTGAGAAATGTCAATGATGTTGCTATATTTGCAACAGGGTGCTAGGTTAGCTTTGAACACCTACTACCCAGAGGTGCTATCAGCACATTATAAAATAACATGCATGTCACTATGCACAAAAAAGAATCTATTGCAGCACACCTATGCCATATAAATACATTTCTTTCCTACAAAAACAGTACTGGACAAGTATTAAATAGGTCCCATAGTCAAATTATTCGGTACAACATGAGGATGATACAGTGAGACACCGTTATAGTCAACATTGTAGACATATTATGGCATCATATTAGACATTTCTCTTCATCATCATTATCTTTATTCTGATCACGTGCACATCACAATATTATTATATAGCAATTATAATTTAAAAAGAGCTAAAAATAAGCTACAATAAAACACTGCAATGATTCCTTAAAAAAGAACAAGGACAAGGGGCCCATTGAACACAAACGTTTTTTGAGGGATGATACTCTTCCTAATAGAATATTAACCCATATTTGCGCAGTGGTTTCTGGAACAATCAAGCGTGGCATAACATTTTTTTATGCCTTTTTTTTATACAGAATCAGCAATAAAGCACAGCAATGATCCCTTAAGAAAGTACAAGGGCAAAGGCCTATTGACCTATTTACCAAAACATTATTTTGAGGGATGTTACCCTTCCTGATCGATTGTAATGTAAACCCATATGTGCGCAGTGGTTTCCTAGAACAACAAACATGGCATACAAACTTTTAAAACAGAATCAGCAACCAATCTGTGAACAAATATTGAAACTAGGGGCCTAACACCTAAAACCCTATATATAGGGAGATAAGATAGTCCAAATACAATACTGGGTAGAATAAAAAGTCACACAATGTATGGGCTCAGAAAAAGTGGTACAAAAAGACAACATATAGTACTAAATAAATTTAAAACGTGTCACGCGATACACTTCTTGTGCCTAATCCACAGGGCCATCAGAAATTTAGCTAGGCCAAACACTAGAACTCTGCTAGTGTCAGTATTGAGAATTCGAAGCACCTCAAAATGCACCTACATAGTGGTACAATCCACTTGGACCTCAGGTTTTTGTTGAAGGGACAAAAAAATAATAGATTAGCCTGGGATTCAGACCCTCCTTTGCGTGCTGGACACTGGTCACCAAGTGATTTTTGAGATCGTCATCTACTGTAAAACACCCTAATAGGGAGGGTTTTATATCAAAATTGGAGGACCAATTTCCACTCCATAACTGGGACTAGCTCATCCCTAGCTCATCAATGGTGGAGTCAGATTGGGAATAGGGTTTAAAATCTATAAATAGTCAGGTGGTCAGACATTCCACCTGAATACATTCCCAGTAGATTTCTTTAATCCTGACTCTCGGAATCAGAGCCAACTTCTCTGGGTCCGCCCAATATATTTCCAACCCTAGTTTCCTCAGAAGTGCCCTAAGTGATCAGAGTCAGGGAATTTTGCTTGCAAAATGAGACTGAATAAGATCCATGAAGCCCACACAGTAGGGGACAAGTGCTTCTGTAAACCATACTTGATGCCAAAACATTAAAAACCTACACTCTATTTTATGAGCAATCTTCCTCTGAGCCAGATCAAAAAAAAAAAGAATGGGGTTAGTGGGGTGCTTGCTGGGCGATTAAATAGGGATCTAATAATATGATTGTCAGTTCCTGATAAGGTGTCAGTGTTCCCACTTCCCCACAGTTCTGCTGCATACAAGGCTGAGCCTAGGGCCTTGGTGTTATAGAGTTCAAGTGCTGGAGTTACTTTTCAAACACTGGACAGTTGTAGCCCACACCAATGACCTTGCGGCCTTGGTGTGAGGTGGGAACCCAATGATGAAGCATGTCACCCTCCAGTGAGTGAGGGTTCTTGTCCCAGAGAGGATCTTCCCTCCTCCAGGTTTTGGGACACTTAGCCCCGATACCCACACTATACTAGTACTTGGTGTAGTGTATTTTCTGTGAGTTTATACATTATATAGGGAGTGGTACGCCTTCCTCCCTAGGGCCCCATTGTACCTGAGATTCTCTGTATGTTTATGATGCCACTTTTCTAGACCCAGTTCTCCCATGTATCCTAGTTTTGTGTGAGAAAGTAATTTCATAGTTTAACAAACAACTGTGCAGAGTCACTGCTAGAACACGTGGGGCTGGATCCTCCACAGTTAAAGTTTTGCAAAGTGGTTGTCTGTCCTCTAGAAACAAAGGACCCTAATGAACATGGCAGATTCTCTTACAGATGCTCTTATTCTCAATGTGTCAGACTGTCAAGATGATGTTCTGTACAAAGGGTGTTCGATATTTTCTGTTTAGATAAATACATTAGTGGCATTGTAAAAATAGTCCAGAGATGTCAATTGTGCCAATATGATCAAGACACAAAAATTACTTTTAGGTTGGTCTTAAAAATTCAGAGCATGGCTATCCCACAAGCTATAGATATTGTCAGTATTAGTAAATGTATACTTCCCTCAGAGAACAGGGCAAGCTTTTACAGCAACAACAGAAGTGTTATAACCTCATAAAACAGGGACATATCAGTGTTAAACGATTCCTACAAATCTAGTAGGACCGTGTATTTGGATCAACAAAACTTCATAACACAGAGACTTCTTAGATGATCAGTAAATGTTGGTTTGGTTGGCTAGCTCACAGTACCCCATCTAAACCCCTAACCTTACAGAGCTATAGATGTTATTGATAACCTTAAACATGACTCCAAAATTCCCAAGGAATTACTGAAAACAGACCTAACCCTTTTATTTGTCACTTTTCACAAAGAAAATATATGATATTGCATTTTCAAATGTTTATTGAAAAGTTCTTATCCTTGTAAACAAAACATGAACTGTGATTATTAGAAAGATGAGACAAATAATTATTAGCATTATTAAAATGGTGAGAAACATAAACAATTGAACCATGTTAATTGCTTATAACATTACTAATGTCTCTTCTATCTACTACTGGCTCCTCTAGGAAGCTGGTCTTAGTACATTAACAAATGCACTCCAGTCTGAGTGTGCAACCCTGCACACCTATCCCCCTCAGCTATCTTCCTTCTCAGCATGAAGGTTGAGGACACTGGAAATTCATCTCAGTCACAGCCCATACCAGCTGCCATGATAATGCCAGTGGAAAGTGAACCTCTCACCGACTTCAGTATGGATGCTGTTTAAATAATAAAACAGCAAGCTTATCGCATTGTACCAGATGTGTAGAACTATGCCTTTAATAAATCTGAAGCAGAAGAGCTATCACCTATGAGCAAAAAATAAAACAATGCATTATGTTCTAGGTTGTGTGACCCTGGACCTGAATGTGCATGACACATTCTCACGTTAACGAAAACGTGCAAATCACCATTAGAAAAAAATACAAAGTTAAAAAGAAAATCTAAAATGGAGGCTATAAGTAAGCCCTACAACACCCTCCGGTTGGTCGGCGAGACGACTCATAAAAAAGTAGCAATGAATGTATGTAAAATAGCTTTGCGTTTCACTTCAACAACATGATCAGATGCTAAAAGCTATAAATAAATGGCAAATGAACAAAACATGCAGAATACTAAAAAATTGAAAAAAAGAATTTCACAAGACTAAAAAGCCAATTAAAGAGTCCAGGAGACATCCAAATTGAAATGTGGCATCTCCAAAAATGTCCACTTCAATCTTCAGAGTGTCATCAGGCCCTAGATTGAACCCACATTCTCAGTCACTCACATCAACAGGAGCCTGAAGAACAAGATCCAAAGTACAAAGAGAGTTATCTCCAGCAAATCCAAGAAACTTTGAAGAAAGCATTGGCAGAAGTGCAGCCTCCGTACAGGAACCAGATGCCAGGAAACCTGAAGTTGAATGAGCCTCTGACACTGTCAAAGGCGTCTCATAATAGGCATCTTGCAATAAAGGGATCAGAGCCACGGGACAACACAACTGATGCAATCACAAAGGACTCACAAGTGGATTTATGTCCCGAGACTGGGATAATTGCATAGCAAGGCACAAGTCGAGAGCACACTCGAAACAGCTCCATAGGCAGTGAAACACAGGCTGTACTCTCTGAAACCACACTGGTCTGAAGGACAAAGACCAGTTCTCATTTCGTTCCAATAGCAAGGACTCTCCAAAATACTCCCTCATGCATTCAAGACACAGGAGAATGTGTAGCCTTTCCATTACTCTCAGGCCCTGTTGTGATACATCCATTGCGGAGAAACAAAAATAGAACCCAATTACAACCACAGAAATAGCATATTCAGGATACCTCCAAAAACGCTTGAAAACAACGAATTTGCAAAAGACAGAATAACTCCAAGCACGGTCTGAAACATAGAATCAAATCCAGACCCAGTCACTTAAAAAAAGTGCGCCACTCCAGCGGTGTTAGGAGCATTGAAAATATGGTGTACCAGCTCACTGAAATGCTGCAGCAATTGAGTGCACCATATTGATTGTACCTCAGAAGAAGGAAAAGTCACTTGGAGATCAAAGGTTTCCCGGGCAGATATTAAAGCAACATCTGTTTGAAATAATAAGGTTTTCAGTCTGCTCAATTTATCAAAGTTAATTTGCGAAATAGGAACCTTCGGCCACAAAGTAACTTCCCCAAAAGAATGTGTGGGAGGATATAGGGTATTCATGCAGCAAGTCACAGCCTTGCAAATAGTAACTACCTAAGGGACACCTGGTTTCATCCCGCAAAAACTCTGATCATTTAAAAATTTAAGTAGCTGTCATTTGAGTCATTTGAAAGTCACAAAAATTCAGACTTTATCAATGGTATAGGAACAACCTTCAAATAACACGCAAGGTTGGCCATGGATGCATTACAGACAGCATGAAGTATCATATCTCTACAAACTAAGGAGTGACCCGAAGAAGCACCACACCCATGCAGACCAACAAAAACCTCTCTGCTCTCATGTATGCATCTGTACTGAAAAGGGAGAACCAGCCTTTTCTCTTTAGGCCATTATCATTGAATTTTATCACAGTACAGTACAGCATATTTTACTTAATGAGTCATCAGTGAGAACTGATCGACTATGCCAATTGCAATATCCTGTCAGGAGTGAATGGTTCGGTACAATGACAAAATACACAACATAGAAACTGTTTTAAAATTTCAGAGCACAACAACTAGATCCCCTTTTGCGTAGCCCTAATGCTGGTATGATGCCTTTAACGTGTCCATATACCAACTACCTCTCTAGCCCTATGTAGGCAAACCCATGTGGGGGTTTTGTAGAGCGCGTAGTAACCCTAGAGCATCCTAGCGCTAAACCTGAAATTCCGAGGGTATCACCAGTGGGGGAGTTTTATGGATGAGGAAAGAGGAGGGTCTTCAGTGATTTTCTAAACTGAAGAAGATTGGGTTCTAATCTCAATCGTTTTGGGAGGTTGTTCCAGCGTTTCGCCGTGTGGACCGAGAAGCGGCGGCCACCGGTCCTGGCTTTTTTGACTCTGGGGACTGTGATGAGATTTTCTCCACTGGACCGGAGGGCCCTTTCTGCTTTGTAAGGGATAATGAATTCCTTGAGGAGGGGAGGGCCATTGTTGTTCAGGGTTTTGTGGGCCAGACAGAGAGCCTTAAAGGCCACTCTTTCTCTGACTGGGAGCCAATGGAGAGACTCGAGGGCTGGTTTAGCAGATGATCTTGCTGGTGTACCAGTCAGAAGGCGCGCGGCGGCATTTTGGACTTTCTGCAAGGTGTTGAGCGTGGCTTCGGGAGCTCCCAAGTAAATAGCATTGCAGTAGTCTAGTCTCGCCAGAATGAGGCCCTGAATGAGAAGTTTCTTGGCATTCGCTGGGAGCAACGGGAAGACCTTTCTGCAGGCTCTAAGGAGTCCGAAGCATGTTCCTGCAGTTTTTGTTGCCTGCGTTCTAAAGCTTAGGTCGTTATCGATCCAAACGCCTAGGCTTTTTACCTCTTCCTTAGCGGTGGAGGGATTGCCCAGGCAGTCGGGCCAGAGGTGAGGCGGCAGGGAGGGTCCTTTGTGGCCGAGCATCAGTATCTCGGTCTTTGAGCCGTTTAATTTTAGTGATGAGAGGTTCATCCAGCGGTGGACTTCAGTGAGACAGCTATGAAGGTCCGAGGGGGCGTGGTGGGGGTGTGAGAGGGTAACCACCAGCTGGGTATCGTCCGCGTAGTTGATTATTGATACGCCGAACGGGTTAACCAGTTTATCCAGTGGGGCCATGTAAACGTTAAATAACATAGGGCTCAAAGATGAGCCCTGCGGTACTCCACAGCGGAGGGGGATAACGGGTGAGTGGCTGTCGTTCTCCCAGACTTGGAAAGAACGGCCTGTAAGAAAGGATTTTAGCCATTTCAAGGCCGTGCCCCTTACTCCGATTTCTCCCAGTCGTTGGATAAGGGTAGGATGGTCCTCAGTGTCGAAGGCCGCACTGAGGTCCAGGAGGATCACTGCCACTGATCCTCCTGTGTCCAGAATGCTTCTGGCCTTCTCCACTGCTGCCAGGAGGGCGATGTCAGTGCCCTGTCCTGGGCGGAACCCTGTCTGGGAGATCCCTAGTAGATTGTTGCTCTCCAGGAATAGTGACAGTTGTTTGTTCACTATCTTTTCCGCGATCTTACTGTTGCCTGGGAGGAGGGAGATGGGTCTGTAATTGGAGAGGTCCTGTGGGTCTAACGAGGGTTTCTTTAGAAGGCCTTTGACCGCTGCCGTCTTCCAGCTAGGGGGTACTGTGCCCTGCAGGAAAGAGGAGTTGATCAGTGCCGTGAGGGGGGGTGTGATGGTGCTAGTCACTTTTTTCAGGAAGCGGAGGGGTGCAGGGTCGAGTGGGGACCCACTTTTGATTGAGGCCAGTGTTGTCTCAACCTCTTCCGTGGTGACTGGACCAAAGGCGTCCAGGGGGGGGGGGGTTGTCAAGTTGGTGGGGAGGATGGGTAGTGGAGTTTATGCGAGCCCTGTTATTGTGGCATTGTAATATCCATGACTAGGAGGCCAATACCAAGTTCAGCGGGAACACTAATGTTTGTTTGGCTCTTACTTGGCGGCAACCTATGCACTGTATATTGGATGAAATTTCATGTTTTAACTGTGTGAAGCTGAGTTTGTTAGTTTGAAGACGTGCTATGTCTACCTTTGCAGGCCTATGTTCTTTCACTTTCTCCTGAGATCCAATGCATCTTATATTTCAGCTCATATACCTACTTTCCTGAGCAAGTATATTTTTCCTTTTCTTGATGGGAACCTTCATTTGGTTCCACTTTAAATTGTATATTTACTGACACCAGCTGCTTATATTTTTCTGACTTATTCACAACCCTAGCTTAGCCTTAGTGAGTTTCTTTTAATGGGAACAGAGTTGTTCTTACTTTGCATATGCTGCCTTTAATAACATATACTTACATTTGCCTATTTGAATATTCTGGTATATCCATACATTCTGTTTTCAGGTGCCTATTGATTTACACTTAAATAATTCAATTTTGATTGTAACCTTACTGACTTGTTATGAAACCTTCATGGTTTGCAAAATTGCCCTTCTCTGTCATTTCTGTGGGGCAAATTCTGCTTCACAGTCTCTTGAAATATTGCTGAATTTATGATTTTAACATCAGTTTGAGCAAAAGAACCCTCTCTGCATAAATGGTGAAAATTTGAGTTTGTGCCAGGTTTGCAACAGTACAAACACCATCCAAATGTATCATGCCATCAAATGGTAGTAGAAGATGATTTTCATTGTGGTACAGATAATTAGAAATAACCACAAAGTCCATCAAAATCTGTCCCAGATACGCCCACGTTGCCCAAGTCCTATTGTCCAGTTTGGAGAATATCAGTGTTTTGCCATTCCTGAGTGGTTGCAGTGTCCTAGGAGTGTGAGCACGGTAAGATTATGTGTCTTTGATTGTGTTGTCAAGCAGTGCGTTGTTTGTGGATTTTGACGAGTTAGTGTGTTGCATGGTGTGGTGTCTATTTTGAGTCCAGGGGCGCTCTGTGTTGTAGAGAGATTTGCGATGCTGCTTATGTATTTTGCTTGTGCTTATGAAGGGAAACGCACTTACTGCAAAAGTTGAGGTTTTGGATATCAGACCAGCCAAACTCTAAGATCCTGGGATAAACACTGAGTATAATAATTTGTAGCTGGTCTGTTAAGGTTTGTGGTGTTGAACCACGAAGCGCTGTCGGCCGCACATCCCTATTAACGTCTATGATGAGGGTGTATTAATTGAGATTGTTTTTTGCTTAGTACTTTTGCGCAGAAGAACAGACAACGCTAGTGAGGGTGATTTCCCACTGGTTGTGATTTCACTATTTGTGTGCGATAACACTTGGAAAGTATTATTTGCTGATTCCCTAGAGTGATTGTGTCCTTTGAATTTTCTTTTAGAGCAACAGACAAGAGTTTTTGTTTTGTTTTTGTTTTTCAATAATATGCTATTGAGAAGCTGATTGGTGTTGAGTGAGAACTGCTGCGAGGTGCATTATACTTTGCCTCGCTGGTATTGATCGGTCAGTGTGTATGCCGTGCTGGTATTGGTCATTACATCAGAGAGTGTGCACTGTGAATGAACTGTTTTGTGTTGTCGCGCTGAGTTTGGCGGTCTGTGTTATTGCGTTCAGATTTGTCATTTGCTGAGAACTCACATTTATTATGATTCACGTTCATAAAATGTATACTATGTTATTGACGGAGAAATGAAGATATTTCTAAAGAAATTAAGGGCTTATTTAGTGATGATGTGAGAATACTAGCCTGTAAAGGCAAGGAGTCCCCTCTTGAGGGTACATTTGCTCATTACATGACAAACAATATCAGGTCACACACATGGCTTTGGCTTAAACAACTGAGTAAGATCACCATGCAAAAAGATTCCTTGCAGTTTCCTCACCATGTTAATTTCAACCTGCAAATAATTGAACATTTGTGGCGGATGTTGGATGAAATGAAGCTCCCACCTACAGCAGCTTAATAGGAAGCCCTGAATATATTGGAGGGCGCACCACAGGTGGAAGAGAAGGAAAAATATCAGAATAAGGCCAAAAGTACAATTAAGAGTTGGATGGAAGTGAAGTGGGATGCTAAACAGCAAGCATGCAGGATAAATTTGATTGAGGGAGTTAGGATGTATCCTGTCTTAACTAGCAGAAAAACTAGGAGAAAGAAAACACAAGGGTGGCCGAGACAGAAGTAAAGAATGATTAAGGGAGTGATAATGACTCCAGTGATGGCTTTTTAGAAGATTTATTGGCTCCTCAACCTCCTCTATACAATGTAGTTGAACAAGTTGAGGAAAATGAGCCATCTATGGGACTTCTACCACCTGCAGATACTAGTACAGATACAGGTACTAGTGCAACTGTCAATCAGATCCTCCTCAATGGGGGGGGTGCATGATTCCCTAGCACCTCCAAAATATACACCTCTTCTACTCCCAAATCTAGAATACTTGCTGATCCCTCTTCCGGTTACACAAGTAATGCCACTGATTCCTATGCAAGCCCCATCAACAGTGGCCCCAAATAATGTGATGTCTGTTGCAACACCTGTAACGCCTACAATTACCATAACCACTGTTGTTTCTGTGGTAGATACCTTTGCAGAGATAGGAACAAGACCCTAGACAGGAGCAACTATGGTTGTGATTGTGCCACCTATATATTCCCTTTTTAATAATTTTTTTTGTAAAGCCCATCTATCTCAAAACTTAAGTGTCTTGCTCCACGATTGAATAATACTGATTAGTTCACTTACTTGCAGTTTTAACCCAGAGGTTGCTTGTTCTTAAGTGCATCTACAGTTATGACCATCCTAAAAAGAATTCTTAGGGTCTCCCTTTTGAGAAGTTCGATCCCAAATTCTGTGGCTACCCCTTTACAAGCCGTATGTGTCACACAAAGACGCCTAGTGGCTTCTCCGCAAAGAAACACAACTTTTTCTTCTTTGCACCCATCTATAAACCACAACTCAAGACACAAAGATGTGTCAGATCCGCTACCATATGACAACGATTGTGAGAAAGCCTTCCTTGAGCTGAGAAAAAGTCTCTGCTGCGCCCCAGCTCTAGGAGTGCCAGAATATGAGAAGCCTTTCATTCTGTATGATTTGAGAGATAAGGGTGCTCCCTATCAATGCTAACTCACACCCAATGCACCTCCAAATGCTCTGATGCTTATTTTTCAGCCACTCTTGACATAGTACCTGCCCCATAACTGGATTGCCTAAAGGCAGTGGCTGCAGTTGGTATCAGCATTCACCAATGTGAGGGGATCGTTAGGGGATACCCTCTCATAGTCATTTTACCCCATTCAGTTGAGATCCTACTGACCATCACTCAAACTCAACATATGATCAATAGCCAACTTACAAAGTATGAGCAGGTTATCCTTACAGAGCAGAGCATCACTTTGCGGATGTGTTCTTGCCTCAATCCATCCACACTATTGCCTGTTCTTGATAAAGATAACGATTGGGTAGATCATGACTGTCTCGATTTGACCAAATTTGTACCAAGCCAAAACATAATATTCAAGATATCCCTATGGGAAAGCCCCATTATATGATATTAGTGAACAGCTCTTGTTTAAAAGATATACAAGTGATTTTGAAAACAGCTTATGCGATTTGCACCTTTGAGGGGGTAGTGGAAGCCTCCTGTTTGTGTAATGTAACCTCTGCACAGGAGGCCGAACTGGTCACTTTTACTAGAGTGAGCTGTGTCTCTGACAATTTAAGATTCACCATCTATAATAATAGCCAGTATGGATCTGGCATGGTCCACAATTTCAGGCACTTGTGGTCTCAGTAGGGTTTCATGACCTCGTATGACTCCCCTATCAGAAATGAGTACTATGTTATGGAACTTCTTTATGTATTGCAGATGCCACTGTAAAGTGTGTAGCACTAGAGCGGAAATGATGTTGTTACTGCCACCAATCGTTGCGTGGATGAGATAGCCAGATATTGGGCTCGTCGGTCTTGCAGATTCAATGGAGATTTTTTCAAAAGAACCTGAGTATGACATGTCTATGATAACCCTGGGCGTAGTTTGCATAGTAGCGCTACGCATAGCTTTGCGAAGTGCACTTCGCACTACACACGCTACTGTGTAGTGAGGTAGGGAAATGCTGTTTGCACTGATTGCACAGTGCCAGATGCTTGTCTGCACTGTGCAATCATTGCAAACGGCATCTTGCACAGTGCAAGCGGTCGTTTTCTGCCGCTCGAGTAGATTTGTACTCGGGCGGCAGCTTTCTCAACGCGGACTGGTAGTTTCTCATCGCACGCGGCCGCTAGCATACGCGACCACTCACAATGAGAAACCTGACCTCCCCGCGTTGAGAATCTCACCGGGGGTTTATTTTCCACGCTCGCGATTGGCAACTTGATGTTGCTGATCGCGAACGAGGAAAAAGAGGAAACAGTCTTTCCGGGATGTTGATTTTGATCGCTCGCGGTCGCCAACTTGACGTTGAGGACTGTGAGCAAGCAAAAAATGCCTGCTACGCTACGCGTTTTTGCACTGTGCTACGTGCAATTCACTTAGTGCGTAGTAACGCGAACTATACACGCTCCGCGAGCGTAGCGTAGTACTACGCCTATGGTTAGTCTATGATCCTTTTGATAACCATTGCTGATATGTGGGAAATGGTGAAGAGGTTTCAGGGAGAGGCACCAGAACATAAAAAGGAGAGTTGGGTCAAAGCAGGGAGTACCAAGAATGAAGATGAGGTTTGGGTTTTTGTAGATGGTTGTCCTGTGCTGCCAGACTCAATGATACCTTACACGGCACGTTATTTACCTGGTGCTACCCACATAGGGCAAGATGCTATAGTTCCTCCATTTTGCAAATATTAGTTTAACGCTAGGTTCAGAGTGGTTGCAGCAGACATTTGTCACAGGTGTGCCACTTGCCAAAAGCTGAATGCAGGCAGAAGAACTCCACTTCTTACTATTTAGATACTGGGAGTTCAGGTGATCCCTTTAAACGCATTCAGCTTCATTTTGTTGAGATGTGCATTTGTAATGGGCTGTTACATATTGGGGATGGTGTGTCTCTGTTCCTGATAGGTGGAGGCATACCACCTTAGGAGAATTTACAGTATTACTGTTGCGAAAGTACTTTTAAGGGAGTTGATCCCCAGCTTCAGGACCCCGATTTCTGTAGAATCATATTGTGGCAGTCACTTTAAGAATGAGGCAATTAAACATTTGTCTGAAGCTTTGCAGGAAGTTTAGAGGTTCCACTGTAAGTACAGACCTGAGGCTTCAGGCATCACGGAGCAGATTAATGAGACACTAAAGTCTCGCCTAGCTAAGGTGTGTGCATCCACATCTCTGAAAAGGCGTGATACCCCTCCATTAATACTGATGAGTCTAAGAAGCATTACATACTCGTCTCCACATTAAGTTCTAATGGGGAAAGCCATGACACTTCCTAGTGTGCCTGCAACTACAGTTGTGAATATTATAGATTACATGGTTCTTGAATACTGTAAGGCCTGGCTTATGTGGTGCATTCTGTCTCTCACTGGGTTTAATTAGCAACTCCCCTCCCAAGGTAAGAACACTGTCAGGACTTCAGAGTTGGAGACTGGGTCATGGTGAAGAAGCACATGCCACAGTGTAGCGCCTGTGGTGAATGAGCCAGTAGTCATAGTGACCCAAACTGAAAAGAGTCTGAGCCAGGAAAATGGAAAAGAATTGTGACCAGAGGGGGGCCAAAAAAAGAAAGGAGAGTTTCTGTGTCTAAAGAGCGAATTCCAGAAGTCATAAATGAGGGGAAAAAGACCACTGAACAAAGTAACAGTGACAATTTACAGTCAGTGTTCAGAAGGTCTATTGGCTAGTGCCTAATCAAAGGTACTTAGCTCTTGAATGCACATACCTTACTGAAAGGGAAGCAGATTTAAGACTACATGAGATTGTTTATCGATACTGTTTTTGTGGAATCTCCATGATCAAAGCCACTTCATTTTGATTTTGATTGAAGTAGAGTCAACTGACACTTTTGAATGAATTAAGTTGTAAATTGAACTTTGTGATGACTTTTGGGGTCAAGACACAGTAAAAGAGTAGGGATATCATTTTACAAAAAGATTGACACGGGGATAGGGATTAACTTTGAAGTAGCTAAACCTGACATTTATCATGGATTACTCAATAGTTTGCACATTTACACAAGCAGAAACCAGTAATAGTGTAAATTTTATGCTATCTTTTGAGTCTTGCTTTTTCATGTCTGCTTCACGAGAAATCAAAGTAACCATTTCACGAAACCTATGTGGAGGAATAGTGGACATACTATCAATAATCTCTATAATTTTAATGATATGCTTATTATTTTAATTTGAGTCACCCACAACGCCAGTTATTCCTGAAACTAAATCTACCCCTGCCCTCTGTAGTAGAGCACCATAGTTTTGATTTGCTGATTTTACATAGAGATAATTCTAAAGGAAACTTCATACTAGAGCATTATTTCAATAATGTAAACGTGCAGTAAAGGTTTAATTTAGAGCTTCTGCATGGGAAAGGGTCTAAGGGTAATTTTTCAAATAAAGTTTTCTTCAAACTGTTGCATAGTTATTCACAACAAATAGATGCTAAAGTGTGTTATGTTTGTACTTATTTACCAACGTCTGTTGCTGATGGTATGAATTATCACCATATTCTATAAACGTTTATCCTACCTTGTAGCATTATCACTAGTTTGTTTTATAGCCACTGTAGTTTAGGTTATCATGTATCGAATGTTGACAGACCTATACAAAGGGTACCTATGTTGAAAGGGCTAAATCCATACTGTACAGTTAGAGCAATTAAGGAAAAAGGGTATGTCTGGGCGATGATACACTGCTGTCCCAATAACAAAGGAAATCGTACTTGTAAGATGAATAGGGATGAAAATGATTTTATGGAGGAATTGGAGAAAAGAAGGGAATAGATTGCAAAGGATTCAACATATAGTATGGCTACTAATTGGGAAAAGGAAGAACAGGAATTAAAAGATAAAGGATTGCATCCTAGATTTAGTCTGGCTAATTGGGTGATTAGTTGTTATGTGGGCATAGTGTTTCCAAAAGTATATAATGTAAATGAGTTAGAAGACCAGAGTAAAGCCACTCATGAGAGATCTGTTCACAGTGCGTCACAGTTAGTGGATGATATCTTTGGTGCTTTTATTCCTTCTGTATGTGTGATTTTGAATGATGTGAAAGTTGTCCACTGTTAACAGGTTGGCAGTTGATACCACAAGTGCATTAGGTGCCACTAATTTAGAATTAGTAGTACTGAGAGCCATAGTAGCTTTAGACAGAGGGAGGAGATTGTAAAATACTACATGTCCAATAATGCTGCACTTAGGTGCCTTATGAAAGCAAGAAGATCAACAGGTATGTAAAGAATATTAAAAGTCTATCTAAAGACTTGAAGGAGTTGGAACAGGTAGGTGCTTGGGAAGCAACTGGGAAATAATTTTCTGCTGTAGGCAAATGGCTTAGTGGGATTGTAGGTGCTAATGGGCTTTTAGGTGCTATATTAAGGCCTACTTTGATTATTGAAATTTGTGTGATTTGATTGTTCTTGATGGTAGAAGGAGTCAGAGTGCTAAAAGGGTAAACAAATACAGGACAGAAAGGTGGAGAGAAATCAGCTGATGTTAAAGGATTGAAAAGAAAGAGGGAAGAAGTAGAATTGTAAGAGAAGCAGTATTTAGTCTACGATGAGTTGAAGGAGCTAAACGAATCTAAATGTAAGCATCAGCAGTCAGCAAATGGTTCATGAAATGTCATAAGGAAAAGTGGTGGAAGTTTTGTGTGATGGAAGGGGGAAATTGGTGACGCAGTGTCACTATCATTTATTTGCGCTTAATAACATTTTAACCACACACATAAGCATTACTTATATGTGAACACACGTTATTTTGTGCTTAGATTTATTGAAAGAAGTGATTTATATGTTTTTATTAACTATAGTTAGAATGTGCATCTTAAAATTGACATGAGTTGATATAGGCCTAGTTCCGCATTGCATTTTGGAAATAAAACTTTGCATTTCTGCCTGCTGTGCATAACTCTTGTTTTGTTTCCGGCACTAGAATAACCATGTTAACCTAATGTATTGTTTTCTATTAGCTTCCTTTTTGAAGGTCATGTCTGTTGCAATTATTTGGTTGGACAATGATTCTCAGTCCTGCATGAGATAGGAGGCAGATCAGGTGAATACTCCTTTCTAGGATATTGTGAAGGCTATGATGATGGGGAAATCTGGCATTGTGTTATCCATGAGAAGGAGGCCGACACCAAGCACATCAGGAATACTGATGTTTGATTGGTTCCTACTCATGTTTTAGCAGTGTGAAGCTGAGTTAGAAGACTTGCTCGGTCTAACTTTGCAGGCGGACATTCTCTCCCTATCTTGCGAAAACCAATGCTCCTTATATTTCTGCTCACCGACCTACTTTCCAGAGCAAGTATATTTCTCCCTTTCTTAATTGGAACCTTCATTTTGATATATTTACAGCTTACACTTTTTCGACCAACCCACAACCCTAGCTTAGCATTAGGGAGTTTGCCTTCATGGGAAGGGAGTTTTTTCTCACTTTACATATCCTGTCTAATGTGTACTTGCAGTTGCCTATTTGAATTGCCTGGATTATAGTAATACATGCTGTATTCAGGTGAATATTGATTTATGTTTAATTAATTCAATTTTTATTGCAACCTTACTAATTTGTTAATAAACCTTCATGATTTACAGAGTTACCCTTCTCTGTCTTTTCTATGGGGCACATTCTGCTTCACTGTCATTGATATATTGCTGAATATATGATTTTAGCCTCAGTTCTAGATAAAGAACCATCTCCATGTATATTAACGAGATTCATGTTTCCGCCATGTTATCATGGTGCAAAAAACCCTCCTTGCCTCTCACACCATCAGGGCTCAGGGATCACAGGTGAGAGACAGAATGGCGGGAGAAGATTAGAAAAAAGTGTTATTAAAGTGGCTGTCACTGCACAGGATACATTATATATGCGTGTTTTCATGTGCAACAATAGTGGATAAGATGCAGTGGTACCAAGGCCCAGGAGTTTGAAGTGCCATTGAACTCCAATTATGACTGTCTTGTTTTATTTGAATGGAGGTAGGTGAGTCCATTTTCCTACCTAGCACTAGGGTCCATTGCATCATTGCACGCCAACGCTGTGTAGTAAGATTCAGCTGCACTTTAATTTTTTCGTAGTTTCTCAAGATAAGAATGGGATAGAGACAGGGCGCAGAGTGAGGAGGGATAGGCACAGGGAAGGCTAAATAGAGTAGTGCCAACAGTGGGATGAGACAGGCTCAGAGAGAAGTTAAAATACACTGGAACTAGAGGGCCGAACAGAAGTGTGATACACATACCTTTCAAATAGCATGTTATAAAGTGCAGGGCAGGCAGGCAACACTGGTGCTGGCAGCAGGAATGTATTGTGGCTCTCCTTTCTCTCGGGCTGATCTCAACACAGGGAAAGAAGTGGAGCCACCAGCATGATCATATTGCTGGGTGATGGATGAGTGTCCTACACTGATGACACCCCGGGGCATATTTACAATAAAGTGGCGTAGTGTGTCGTTAAGCCAAGAATGCTGATGACACGCTTCATCACTCCAGAAATGCAGGGCTGCACCATATTTACTAGAATATGGTGCAGCCCTGCATTTCCCCTTGGGCTGGCGCTAACTTTAGATGCCTAGCGCCAACGCAGTCACCCTTGCACCATAGTACATGGGTGCCTGTGTTGAGGGGAAGATTCCCCCTCCTGCACATTTACAATCTTTAAATGTTGTTTTGTAACTTCTATACGTGCTGCTTAATGCAGCACACATAGATGTTGCAAAACAACATATTTTGTAAATGATTGTTTATGTGCCGGAAGCGGGACCTTCCTGCACACAAAAAATCATAGGCAATGTACTGTTTTTATGTGTGCTGCACAAGGCCGACACATGGAAACATTAAAAAAGCATTTCTCCTCATTTTGAATGTTGAAGTCCAGGTTTTCCCTGGTCTTAATTTTGGTGTTGCCCCATATTTACGCTGCCCTTGTAAATAGGAGGCAACGTCAAAATCAAAGGATTTTGCGGTGGAATGCCCAACATAACACCCATTGCTCTCCCCTTTCATGCTAAATACAGTGTGAAGGGGTGCCTTATTTACAAGGCAGCGTTAGGTCATGTTAAGTGGCTTAACACTGTCTCCTATGACCATCACAACGTCACTGAAAGTGGCATTGTGCTAGCGATAGGGGCTTGTAAAGGAAAAAAGGAAATCTTACTTGTAAGATGAATAGGGATGAAAAGGATTTTATGGAGAAATTGGAGAAAAGACGGGAACAGATTACAAAGGATTCAACATATAGTATGGTTACTAATTGGGACAAGGAAGAACAGGAATTAAAAGATACAGGAATGCATCCTAGATTTAGTCTGGCTATGAAAAGGAAGGGAAGTTATGGTTTATAAAACCAACAGGAAGGGTTATTAATAAACTAAGGGTAAGATGGAGTAACTGTGTACAAGTAGTAGAGGTTCAAAATGAATATATTTTGGCTGGAAGAGAGCCCGCAAATCCTGGAGTGTATTATGTATGTGGACCTAATGCCCTTTTCCAGTTGCCTTATAATTGGGTGATTAGCTATTATGTGGACATAGTATTTCCAAAAGTATATCATGGCGTTGTGGTAGTAATAGGGGCTTGTAAAGGAAAAAAGGAAATCTTACTTGTAAGATGAATAGTGGTGTTGTGGTAGCGATAGGGGCTTGTAAATATGCCTCCCAGATCATGGCATCGGTGGTCAGTAACCCAAATGACACTGCCTCTAGATTCCACGACTGTGTGCTGCAGACTGGGAAATTAATGTCTCAAAATTAGCAAAATTAGCTTACAGTAAGCACAGGAAAAACCAAGGTATTTCTGTTCGGTAGGAATACATCTTTTTGGTCTCCCAGATGGTGTCCGCAGCATTTTAGAACACCTCCCATTCCTGTCTACAAGACTAAAAATGTAGGCCTTGTCTTTGACAGTAATATTTCCTTTTAGGGGCACATCAACACTATCACTTCCTTGTCTTTTTATATGCTTAAGACACTAAGGAAAGTTCTTCTGCTTATTCCGTATGAGCTGCTGAGAAGCGTAGTCTCCACTCTTATTATCTCAATAATAAATTATTGCAATGCATTGTTCATCAATATCAAGAAAAGATGTCTACAAAAAAATGCAAATTCTTAAGAACTCTGGAGCTCGACTTCTCCTGTAAATTCCAAAATTCCAATCAGCCTCCAAGGGTCTTGTGCAGTTACACTGGCTGCTCATAAAATACCTATAGACTTTAAGGCCCTCTGCACAGTCTTTGAGGCACTGCAAAATGTGGGGCCTAAATATCTGAAACCTCGTTTCCAATGGTACACTTCCAGTAGGTCACTTAGATCATCATCAGCTTCAACCTAATAGTGCCTACATTTCAAAGGTCTAACTGGGGCGGTAGGAGCTTCATCACATGTACCACTAAGATTTGGACCTCAGTGCCCCTTCATCTCAAAGAAAAAACAGAATTATTCTCGTTCCGGAAAGCTCTTAAAACATGGCTTTTCAAAAGTTAGAGCATGTGCTGCAGAGCTACCATTAAGCTGTCCCGCTGGATTGTGTTCTATCTCCAGAGTTACAGCACCTTGACACCTGAGGGCAGTAGCGCGCTCTACACATTCAATTTTAATTTCATTTAATTTTAAACTCTTCTTCAGCTACAATGATTTGAAGTGAGTGCTTTCATACTTTCTCACTTCGGGGTTGGGAAGCTTACACACTGCGTTCCCTTTGCATGTGCTCCCTTTCAAGGCATCAGGTCTAGATACTATGCTCATGTCCTAAGCACTACTGTGAAGACACAGTAGGTATCTTCAGGGCAGTTTCCTCATTAGCAAAGTTCAAGGTATGGTTCTCGAGCAGCACTGCATAGACACAAGGCCGGTAGGTGCAGGTTATCGTCCTGAGCAATGCTGTACAGATGTCATGCTGGTATCTTACGCCCATGGACCATTAGCAGTGCTGTGTGGATGCCACAGTGGTGTTTTCAAGGACCATCTCTAGAGTGGCACAGTTCAGATACCATGTTCGCATACCAGGGCCTGCATCACCGTTCCTGGATGGCATGAAGTCCCCTGCTGGCTCCCTCCTGTGCTCCTTTGCTGGCTCTCAGAACAGATGTCAGCTCTGACAGCTAGAAACTTTCACATGATCCCTTCCTGTGCCTCCGTCCCCATCATTTATTTTCCATAGTTTTGCACATAAAGTGGTCACCCTCCCTCTCCGGTGACTTTTTACTTCCTCAAAGCCTCGTGGGTGGTCTGTATGTAAATCATAGGTGTTCTGATCAGCATGCAAGCTGGCTCAGAGGGAATATAGTGTCCAGCAAACACACAAACTGATCCACAAACACAGGCAGACAAAGCAAAAGCCGTAGCTTGTGAGGCATAAAGTCCACTGAATTCTGGGAACCTGTATTGCTGGTAAACACCTGTAAGGCTTAGAAAAGCTACTGATCGCAATAGGAGCTCTCACACCTATGAAGTGTCAACAAATAGGATGGCTGGTAGGAAATGGTGCTGCTGTAGTGCCAGGAAGAACACAGAGAGCCTCTCTGGATGCAGCTCTGGCAAACAATAGTGAGAGGAGAAAGCTGGAAAGTTGCCCGGCGCTACAGGGTACAGATAAAAATAGAGGCAACCAGTAAAGGGATTGTGCATGGCACTGCAGGAAAGAAGAAAATACCATGAGAGGTTAACACAGTTTCCAATCCTGGCACTACAGGAAAAATGTGAAGGGACAATGAGCGAAGGGGGTATCACTGTTCTTGCATTGATCCCAGTAAGGAGGCTGAATGAGTTAAGTGGTCATTGCGGAAAGTTGGCTATAACCCTGCGGCCAAGAGTCCACACTCAGGGTGATCCACTTAGCCTTTTATGCTCCCAAGGTGTATACCGAGACTCAGTGAGTACCCTTTAAAATGATGGAACACGTGCTATTTCGAAACGGTAAAAGTATGAAGTAATGTGGAACATCTATTCAAGTTATTATAGGCACTGCAGATACACTGGACCATTCATCCCCAACATAGAAAATAAACTTTGACTTCTACCGACTGTCAATGTATAGACAATGTTTGTGACTTTCTAATGAGAAGCCTCCTCAAAGTGAGTTCCTTGGGATCCTCTTTACTTTAAAATACTGTAAACATCAGTCTCTGCAAGTGTTACATGTATAGGTATGGCTCTTAGGGCATGATTTATATTCTGGCGGAGGGCACGTTGTTTCGCAAGGGCGAAGAACAAAATTACTCCGTCACCCTGGTAGAGGGACCACCCGCTACATTCCTAAATGACCCCCAAAGCTGCTTGTTGAAGGTGCAGAAGAGCCCTTTTCTGGTGATTCATCAGCAAGGCACACAGCTGATATGTACAGGAGGCTCTGTGTAAAGTGGTAATCTCGCAAAAAGTAAGCCAGGCATGCTTTCTGTTTGTAGTCGGGGCAAATAGCCTAATGTAGTCAGGATGCCGCAGATGTAGTTAGCATGATTGACTTACATGTAGACTTGGAACAAGCTATAGCCAGGGGTGCAGGAGACACAAAATATCTGGAGGGGACAAGGACAACCTTTTGGACCTTCCAGTGACCCTATGCAAATCGCCCATTGTCTGAGAGCTGTACTCTCCGTTAAACTAAAACAATCGCTTAGTTTTGTAGTGAAACATTGATAAAGGCAGGCATGTAGTCACAGTTTGCAAGTATGCTTTGTTATTTACATTAAAAAAAGTAATTAGAACAGATGTGAAAAAACATGTTTTTGAATCTTACATCTTCATGCATCAAGCAAACAAAGGTTGGGACGAAAAAAGGAAGAATTAACTGACATTCCTAAACATCAAAATGCAATTGGACTAATATTAGAGTGTATAGGAGACAATCTGCAGGCACCCATAGCTGTCAGAGCAAAGAAATGTCAACTTTCTAAAAGTGGTATATCAAAAATAGTAATATGAAATCCAAACTTACAAGTATTTGTATTTGTATTTATAGAGCGTAACATTCATCCCAAGGGACATCACGGCACTAGGAGAGCATAATCTTGTAGAGGGGAAGACGAAAGTAATCAGTTTCTGAGTGGGGCGTCAGTGGATATTCGGTTGCTTTGAGTTATCGTTTAGGAAACAGGGAGGTTTTTAATTTCATCCTTAAAAGCGGAAATTCATCTGTTAGCCATAAATCTAGTGGAAGTTCATTCCATTGGAACTGCAAGTTTAGAAAAGGATCGGTCTCCTGCTCTAACTCTTTTGGTTTGTTTGATCTTTGCCAGGGCCTAATGGTGAGGCTTCGAGTTTTGTGGGGGAATGTAGAATTCTATCTTGTCTTGCAAGATACAGGGGCCTCTTTTGCATAGCGTCTGTGTGCGTAGCAGAGGAGCATGAACTTGGCCCTTTGGCGTACTGGCCGCCAATGCAGCTCCCTCAGACTATCAGACGCCGAGCAAATGCCTGCTTTTATTGCAGACCAGACTAGCTGCTGCATTTTGAACCACCTGCAGATGAGAGAAGAGATACTCTGCCATGCCCTCATAGATCGCATTCCCACAATGCAAAGTAGTTTCAGTGTAGGGAAGCTTTTTCCACACAGTGTTCGAACTTGATCTTGCATGGGCATTGCGTTGTCAAAAAGGATGCCAGATTTTTAGCAACTTGCTTGGGTTCAGGGCGGTTACCAGCACCTGGGGCCACCAGGTACTGTGCCAAATAAGGTGTCTCCATCGAAAAGAAGAATATCCGATTTACCAGCATTTAACTTTAGACAGTGTTCGTTATCCAAGTTGCTATTTCAGTGAGACAATTAATTAAGTTACTTTTGGTGTCCATATGCTTGTCATCCAGGGAGATTAGTAGTTGTGTGTCATCAGTGTATGAGCAGATATCGAAGCCCCATTTCCTTCTAATCGCTGCTAAGGAGGAGATATAAGCAATAAAAAGTTTCGGGCTCAAAGAGGCTCCCTGCGGAACTCCGTGTTTTTGAGCTTGATGAGTAGGGCCCCATTTTAATTTTTTGTGCTCTATTTTGTAGGAAGGAGGAGAACCATTGAAGAGCTTTCGAATGTATCCCTTTTTCATGGAGGATACGTAGTAAGTTATCGTGGGATACAGTATCAAATGCCGCCGTCAGATCTAGAAGGATCAGTGCCACGGCCTTACCTTGGTCCACCAAGAATCTAATGTTGTCTGACACGGCAAGTAATGTGGCCTCTGTATTGTTGTCAGCTCTGAATCCTGTCTGAGAAGGATCTAAGAGGTCATTGGTTTCTGGAAATTTGACCAGTTGTTTATTGACCAATGTCTCCAATACTTTAGATAAGTATGGTAGTTGTGAGATTCGTCTGTAATTTGCTGTGCCGTAGATTTCTAATCCTGCTTTTTTTAGCAGTGGGAAAATCACAGTTTCCTTCCATATGGCTTAGAATGACGCTGACTCCAGGGATTTGTTGAAGATTTGGGTGACATGCGGGCATAGAACTGATACAAGTCGTGAGAAGATAAAGTGAGGGCAGGGGTCAAGTGGGGATCCTGCTTTAACCTCGATCATAGTTTTTGCAACCTGTTCTTCTGAGAGAGGGTCCAGGTTGCCTAGGTAGGCATTTGCCAGGGGATGGGGTGCTAGTGTTTCCCAATCTGTATTGTCAACCAAAGACTGGTTTTTGAAGGAGGCATAAATTGTGGCCACTTTATCAGTGAAAAAGTTGTTGATTAGCTCACAGTTATCAGTTGTAGCAGCCATGATCTGAGACATGCCAGTTGGTTTTCAGAGTTCTCCTACTATTTTATATAGTTCTTCAGATGATTTGCCGTTGTCTTCTATTCGTTTTGCGTAGTAGTGTTTTTTTTGCATTTTTTAAGGCGTTATGATAGCGTTTCAGCTCGCCTTTGTAAATCTGTCTTTCATTACTATACTTGGATAGTCTCCACTTGTGTTTTCGAGATTTACATTTTATTTTCAGTAGTTTCAGCTCTAGTGAGTACTTGTTTGATTGTGCTAGCCTGTTAGGTTTGCTTTCTATTTTAGGGGCGCACTGAACCAGCGTATTCACAATCTCTTTATGCAGGCGTTCGGCCTCTGCCTGGGCCGAAAGTGTTTTGGTAGTGCTGGAGTCGTACAATGAAAAATAGGAGGCAAACAAGTTGGGGTAATCGGGTCCATTGTCTTTTTCCCGTTGTTATCCATGTGGTAGCATAGGATGGCTTGATTGGTAGGTTAAAAGAAAAGGAAATTAAGGAGTGGTTAGTCCAGGACAAAGGTATAATCTCGGAAACGTTGGTGGTCTCAATGTTGGAGAACAGTAGATCTAATGTGTGTCCGGCCGTGTGAGTTGGCCCTTTGATCCACTGATTGAGGTGCATCATCAGCATGTTATTTTCTAAGTGTTTGGCTCCTGGGTTCATTGTGTTTCCAAAGTGGATGTTGAAGTCGCCAATGACTAGAAAGTGACTCTGTTTTAGGCAGTGAGGGAAGAGTTGAGATAGCAATTTTGAGCTAAAACCTGGCTGGTAGCCGGGAGGATTGTAAATTACTGCTCCCCGAGTAGTTTGTGTTCACCATTAGACACTGAAAATACTAAGATCTCATGTTCACCTAGCTGGGTCTCTGCCTCGGGATGCTTGTAAAGCACACTTTAAATAGGACAGGTATGCCCCCGCCCTTCCTCCCCTTTCTGTCCCGTTTTAGTAACTTATATCCCACCGGTAGCGCAGTGGCAATGTCGGGGGTGTTATTGTCATCCAGCTATGTTTCAGTAATGAATGCTGGGTTGGGTTTTAAGTCTGCTAGGACATCCTAGATCTCAAGGCAATATTTAGGCATTCATCTGGAGTTGAAATAAATGCAGGTCATATGGAAGCTGTCTGAATTGATGTCTTTCCTCATCTATTGTGCCTGTGTTATTTGGCAGCCCTATTTACAATAGCGGCATGAGAATGGACCTTCCAGATCTCAAGGGGATGATTTTATACAGAGTTCCTGGGGTTGCTGAAAAATGGTCAATTTTAAGAGCATTTCTCTAGAATAATTTTGCTGTGTTTTTAAGTTTGGCATTGCAGGAGTGGGGTTCCTGGCCCCTGGTCCCGTTTGGCCATGGACGGGTGCAGATGGGCTTGACTTTGGAGCGCCAGCAGTGCTCATCCACTGTGCGGCCGCACCGCATCCCCGTTTTTGTACTCTTGTATGTTTGAGAAACTAGACTGTTGGTCCTCCTCCAGCACTGCTAGCGGTGACTTCCGGTTTGTGCTGGAGCTTCACTGAGGTTTGGTGCCGTCCCTCCTTCCTTATGTGGGTGAGTACAATGCAATTGCAATACAGATTCAGTACAATTCAGTGCGATTTAAAAGGATAAAAGTTTTAAATTACAAGTGGAGCTTAGTTTAGCGCAGAGGGATATACAGAGGAGTATGCAGTACGGGTACCAGTAAAGAGGATTTATCATTGCCATTCCAAAGATATAAAATATGACACAGCTACTCCTTTCTAGCCAGGAATTACAGCTTAAAATAGTATATTAAGGAATTCCCAATGTTAATCTATGAGAGGAGTAGGCCTCACAGTAGTGATATACAAATATAGGTGTTAATCACTACAAGGACATGCAAAACGTAAAAGTACATGTCCTACCTTTTTGTACTATAGCTTCCTCCCCTACGGGCTACCAAGGGTGATTTATGTGTAATAAAAGGGAAGTTTAAGACTTGGCAAGGGGCTTTTAATGCTAAGTCAACATGGCAGTAAAGCTGCACACACAGGCTCTGCCGTGGAAGGCCTGAGACATGTTTAAAGGGCTAATTGTGTGGGTGGCACAATCAGTGCTGCAGGCCCACTAGTAGCATTTAATTGACAGGCCCTGGGTATATCGTATACCACTGTATAAAAAGTACTTACAAGTTAATTAAATATGCCAATTGTATATTCTCCAATGTTACCACGTTTAGAGGAAAAGCACATGCACTTTTGCACTGGTTAGCACTGGTAAAGTGTTGAGAGTCCTATAGCCAACAAAAAGAATCAGCAAAAAGAGGAACTAAGCAGGCATAAACTTCCGGGAAGACTACCCTAATGCTGGCAGGTCTAATAGTATGGTATAGGATTCTGTGTGTCTGTTTGAGTATTGAAGTCAGTTGGATCCCTTTTAGAAGCCCCTGGTTTAGCAGGGCACTCGAAAGAGAGCGAGAATATTTTCTTAAACACTGGAAGTTTATGATCTGAATTTCTGTGGCTTAATGGGGATGGGGGGGACCCTTAATGCATCGCAAAATGTACAACCAAATACAGAAACTTTTGTTGTCTAATCTATGAGAAGCATTGTTGCAGATGGATGATATGGGTGTGGAATGCACTTAAACCGCATTGTCTTGCACAAAAATATAAGAAGCCCTATGAGATACATTTTCAATAAGAATTAGCCTTGTGTGGGATGCTCACATAAATGAGATGTACAGTGCTTGTGTGGAATAGGGATGCTTACCAATATAAAAATAAATTGCTGTGAGAGATACATATGAGATGCTCACAGATGATGGGTATAGTGAGATATGCAGAATGAGATGTGCGAGCAAAGCTCAGATATGAGTTAGTGATGAACACCAGAAATATAGTGTTTATGTGGAAAGCTTACACATGAATACCAAGGGTGGAAGGTCACAAATGAGTAGTTCTTGGGATGCATTAAAACTAGGGGTGGGCAGAATTTGTGAAATTCACTTTTGCAAATTATCGCGAAAATGTTAAAAATCTCCGCAAACATGCGGAAATATCACGAAGATGCGGAAGGTTTTTCCCCGCCCGTTCGCGGTATTTTCTGCGTGGTCGCGGCTCGCCAACTTACCCATGCGGTTGCTCGCGAGCGTGGCCATCTTGTTTTCACTTGTCTCGCGGTGTATGATCGCGAGAAGAAAGACGTGATCGCGCGACGCATGACGTTACTGCGGGCGCAAACTGTCGCGAGACAGCGCAAATGGCTACCAACAATCCAACATCTCGTGGAGAAAGCGACCGGATCGGGAAAACTTGTCGGCGAACGCGGGGATTCAGGTAAGGCGATCGCGCGCACGCGAGAATGTATTATTTTACAGCGCAAGCACGAAACAAATTATCGCTAAGCTGCGGAATGCAGAAATTTTGACATTTTCGCGCTTTCCGCGGAACGCGAAAATGCCAAATTATCGCAATTTCCGCGAACGGAACGGAATTTTGGCCCAGGCCTAATTAAAACACAAAACCCTTGTTAAATGGTAGGCTCACAAAAAATATAGAATGCTCAAAACTAGCAAATATGCCTCTTGCTAGGATTATTTGAACTTAAATATTGAGCATTTAATTGAAACAATGATTGAAGGGATGGAGGCCTTGTGCAAGACTATGATGAATTATTTACAATTGACATTTGGAAAGTTGCATATTAACAGTAAAGTAATCTTTGGGGAATAGTTATTGCTACCAAGAAAAGGAGTGACCTGATTTCGTAGCTCTGATACGGACATCATTTTCTCGAAGCGTTTTTATGAATTTATGGTTGGTGTATTTGCTTTTACGTTAAGAAGCTCAGATGAAAAACACACCCTTTGTGTGATAACATTGACAATACTGGGACGTGAGGGGGAGTATTATTGGTTCCTGGCCTCTTTGAGGACAATATTTGCCCAAAGGTTTTAGAATTTGGAGATGCATGTTTTGACTGCTTGGAGAAGCTTGAGTGAAGATCCCTTTGATTTAGTAGAATGGAAAACATTGTGCCATGGATGGTGTTACTGATTCACTATACCATTGTGAAATGCTATTTCACATATTTTATGGAAAAGGCATTGTAGATACAGCCTAATAGTTTCTCATTTGCGGCTTCGGTACTTGATGGCCTTGTGTATTGAACCACCTCTTTGTAGAACTGTGTGTGCTGCATTTAGGCTGATGATTTGTGTCTTGTGTGACAAATACTGTACATTGAGTTTACTATGAGCAAATACCGCATACATATAAACCTGCAACTTTTGGGAAGTGTGAATAGGGAGATCCAGCAGCAGGAAGAGAAAGAATTGTATTTGCCCTTTGACCAGCTTTGCAGTTTAAGAAAATTGTTTGTAGGGAAGAGGACATTGAGAAACTGAACTTGAGCCACGCTTCAGGGAAGAAAACAAAAATATGGAGATTAACTGAAGCCTGCATGCGTAGAGTTGCACTCATCAATGAAAAGGATGAAGAAAGGGAAGACAATGAAACAAAACAATAGTTAGTAAGGGGGCTAAAAGAAACGTTATATGTGCCCTCTTAGTCACACTCTTTAAGAGATTAGCAATGGCTGAAGCTGCGTTAGATTGAACGATGTGTTCAGGATCACACTACGTTGAGTAGAGGTGGAACCAGAATTAGAAAAAAATGTTTTGCCCTCACACTGGCTGTAGTGAAGACCTTGTATTTTCCTCTCATTAAACACAGCATTGTTCAAACACATACAGCAGCGAGTTAGGGAAAATCTCCGAAGTGTCAATGGAAGTGACTTCTGTTATCTTGGAAGTGAGCAACTAAAATGATTTTTTCTGATGAGGAGCTATCGCACAACACAACGTATTGTTTTTAAACAAATATATCACTCCTTCTAAACTGTGAAGATAACAGAATGCTGGTGAAAAACGGGAAGTTTCACCTACATAGAGAAAAAGCAATGAAGAACACCAGAAAAGGTTAACCGACACTAGCAAATGCAAACTTTACAGTATCACTGTGTAAAATTTGAAAATATGTGCATTACAGCATCACTGTCAACACTGGGCAAAAAGCACCCAATACAGTATTATATAAACCTAGGCAAACAATCATTCATATAGGATTCTAGAACCATAGCATCTACGTGCTTTGGTGGGATACTCTGTTCGGACTGTGTTCAGAATGTAAAATTATGTTTTAATAATGGGACTTGTATTTATTATGGTTTTGTGCTAACTTGAACCATCATGAACACTAATAGCAAAGACAATATGATGTGCTGGCAGTGACATTATATTATATCTAATCTTAAATAAAGATATGTAACGGCTGTCACCTCCTGTGACAGACTGGCTTGTGTGGAAAATCCTTATGGGTGATTAAAGAGTAGCAGGTTTCGCTGAGGATTTGGGACAGCTATGTGGTGGAGTGGGGTCTCATTTTACATGTTTGCATTAGGGCCTAAGGTCACTGTAAGAAAGTGCCCCTTTTTGCATGGTTACCCCCCACTTCTTGCCTGACGCATGATGCCCTTTGACTTGGTGTGCCCTGGATCCCTGCCAATCAGGTTCCAGAGCCTGTGTTGTTTCCCAAAACTATACCTTTGTACCCACAATTGGCACAGATCTGGCCACAGGTAAGCCCCTTGTAAAAGGTACCGTGGGTACCAAGGGCACTGTGACCAGGGAATTTGACTAAGGGCTGCAGCACCAATAGTGCTACCTTTAGAAACCCTGAATCTTAACACCCCAAACTGCTATTGCTGGCTTCATGTTTTGGTGCAGAGAAAAGTGAAAAGTCGACATAGAACACATCCCTGTGTGCCGTGCCTGCAACCCACTGCTTGGGGTCTAGGTAAGTCACACCTATAGCAGGGTACATTAGTCCTCAGGTGAGGGTACAGTGGTATGAGCCTGTACCACTACAGTGTCTAAGTCCAGTCTTAGACATTTTAAGTGTAGTAAAGCCATAAAGAGTATAAGGTCTGGGAGTTGGTCATTACAGACTCCACTGCTCCATAATGACTTTACTAAAACCTGGGAAGTTTGGTAGCAAACGTCTCAGCACATTAAAGCCACATTGATGTCAGTGTGGGATTTAATGTAAGATACACTGAGAGGGCATCTTAGAGATGCCCCCTGAAAAACGGCAAGCCCTGCTGTGGTTCCTGAATGGCTGCACGCCATTTGCCACCACCAGACAGGTTTCTGGACCCCTGGGTAGAGGGCCTCTGCTCTCTGGGCCTGATTCACAAAGGCAATCTGAGGCAAAAGTCTAACTTTATGACTTTTGGTATTCACAGAGATAATTTCTTTATGCCCCCAGATGGGCCAGAATCTCTCGCTTGAGCCATACTCTCCACACCCGGGCCGTACTCCCCAGCTTGGGCTGTACTCTCCAACTCAGGCCGGATGACGTGTAATCAATGGGCCGGAATGCAATTTTGACAAAACAGTACATTAGGAACGTGTGATAAATGGTAGAGGAGGTCATGAAAATCGGTTTAGACAGGGAAAAGGGTATGGCCGGAAACTACATCATATCATATGCTGAACTGTGCAGTGTGAAACTGTCAAATATGGTAGGGTCGGGCTGAGGAGGGGCAGGACGCAGACAGCAATTAACAAATAATTTCTCTCCCTTTGTTCTGAAGGTGCAGACTGCAGGCAGCCCTGGCGGCGAGGACGAGGTGGGAAAATAATCCTGGAGATTTGCAGCACAACAAAAGGGAAGGTCACAGGTCTAGTGCAGGACCATTGTAGGCAGTGCTTTGACATGCCAATGGCCTTGTGACTGACAGAAGAGAGATGGAAAATTCAACTACAAAATCTGGGGGATACATCTCCAGCATCCCCCACACTTCCTATGCTAATGGCTATAGCCTAAAGTGCCCAAGCTACCCTTCTACAGTAACGTCACAGACTCCATGCCTAAACTCTACAGAGTGTGTGTGTCTCAGTCAGCCCCCGGGCTGTTAACAGCTAAGCCTAAAATAAGTACACGAAGAGTCACAAGCACAGTTTGCCACCAGAATGTCCCTGGTTGACTCATCCTTCAACAGAGGGTCTGATTAGACAGTGAAAGCCACGGGACACAGATATTGAATTGGATTTTCTTTACTGTGTCAGAGTTAATCTGACTTTGCCAGAAGACACCCAGGAAACTGGTAGGGCACCAATCAAACTCCCTTATCAATCAGCCACTACTGCAACCCTGGGGTGTTTAGTACTAAACATAATCCTTGAATGCAAGTAGCATGATGAATAGGAGTCCCCTATGTGGTCTAACATGGGTGGGATCTTTGTTGGAGGCTGATGAGGAACTTGAATCTGGTACAGAGGCCGAATTGAGGACTGTGGCATTGAGATTAAATGGAAAATGAGATTACACACGCGAATACAGCACTGTGATAGTAGAGAGTGGACCCATATTTTGTAATGGAAGGATTACTGGTAATGAAGGTCTCT
This sequence comes from Triturus cristatus, assembly GCF_964204655.1. Classification (NCBI taxonomy): domain Eukaryota; kingdom Metazoa; phylum Chordata; class Amphibia; order Caudata; family Salamandridae; genus Triturus; species Triturus cristatus. The sequence goes on along the minus strand of NC_140589.1, from coordinate 830,263,048 downwards.
GCAATGGATGCTTGCAGCAGAAACTCTGGGATGAGCTCTCAGGGAGTCCACAGAATGTAGGCTAATTTACACATGGGAAGGAGGCTGTGGTCTGTGATTCTAGGATTGCGTCTCTAAAAAAGACTGGTTGGTGAATGAATGATCTTGATATAGTGAAAGGGTGCGTTTTGGATTGAACATTCAATATTTAATTCTAGAATGTAATGGTAAGGGCAACTAGAATGACAAGTCACTCTAGGATGAAGGCTGGTCATGCACCTCACATCAAACCTGGAGTGGTTCAGTAATTTAATGCAAGTACACAACTATTGAGTGATTACAATGCTTCCCTGCCGACTCACTTTTATAGTTTCAGGTACGTGATTGACATAATATTTCAATAGGCATGGTATTGCCTACTATGCACATAAAGGCCAAATATGGGCATTCCTTCTTTTATGTGGCCATTCGGCATACTAATCTGGCTGTATAACAGTTTGCTGCTTTAGAGAGGTTATGTAAGTAGTCTCAGATTCATAGGCACTACCTCTTCTTTGATTGCTAGCTGTTGTTAACTGTGGATGACTAGCTTTTGTGAGGTATCTGAGTGAATATTGTTATTGTGTCTGTGTGTGTATGTGTGCGTGCGTTTGCATGTGTGTGTGAGTAAAGTAGTTGGCGGAGGGGAAAGCTACACAGAGGGAAGGAGATACATTCTACAGGACTCTTACTACTTTATAGATGCTCTCTAGCAATGTCATTAAATTCCCAAAGGGGATAGGTTATTTAGGTTTCCCCAGTCTGCAGCTAGGACTCACCACTTGTATTTTCATGACAGCCACCTATCCTAAAGCGATTCCGGGGCGCAAGAGGCAAGTCCGGCTGGTTTTTCCGGATTTGGGTGCGCAACTGCGGCCCCCATTAAAGGGGGCTGACGAGCGGCGGGACGGTCTTTTTATTCTCTACTCCCAACAAAGAACCTCGAAACGGGCGTAGCATCTGAGGAGGAGCTGCGTGCCATTTTCTTTTCATTTGCCCACCCACCATCCCCTGAGGCAGCAGACTATGCTTTTAGTGTGTTTTGTTGCATTTTTTGATTGTAGGTTGTCTGTTTCTCCCTTTCAGGTTTGGAATCCTTTTTTAGTCAGTCGTTCACTGTTTATCTAACCAAAGAATCTTCTCTTGCAGGTCAGCGTTATTGTCGTATTTTATGCTATGGTATCCTTGGTCTGCATTAAGGTCATGATTAGTGGGGCATTTGCGGTCCTTAGTAGGCATCACCATTGTTAATGGTGATGCCTGAGGGGGGCAGTTGTCTCTCATGGAACTCCAGGGGGCACTTAAGGCGGGTAGGCTCGAGGGTGCTGGGGTGGAATGTAGCACGTTACAACTCCTGCTATTACAACATAGTACTTTACAACGAGGTTTCAACTACTTGCTCTAGGGGGCGCGCTGTATTCCTACTTCAGTTTGCGCAACAGCAGGGAAGGTGTTGGATTTAAAATCCAACATATTCCCTGGTGTTGCACCCCCCCAGAGCAAGTTGTTGAAATGACTTGCGCTGTAATGACACACATGGTAACAATGGGGTCGTTGTAACAACGGTGTTGTAAAGTACTGCGTTGTAAAAGTTGTGTAGTAAACGTTGCTTCCCACGGGGTGGGGAAGTGCATGCTTCCAGTAGGCCCTAACAGCCAATCCCCACACAGGCGGGTAGGCGCCAAGTTGGCATAACAGCGCAACCCCTTGTGGGTGGTATTTGAATGACGTGGTCCCGTGCTCTCCATGCCACTGGAATCAAGCTATCCTGGCTGAAGAGGGGTGAAACCCCGAAACTGGTCCTAGGATTCTTGTTTTCAGTCCAGGGAGGACCTGGCTTGGCAGTTCGGGCTGGACTGTACCCATGAGGCACAGGGTCAAGACTGATTTGCACATGGCTGGGTTCAAACTGGAACGGCATGGTGAGCAAAAAAAGCTGGATTTAGGCCCAGATCTCTCTACTGGGGTGAATGCATGACATTGTTCTGCATTCTGTCCATCAACTGTTGTTTTTGCATTTGTCACCCGAGTGGGAAGGGTATGCCCAGACGTGGGTCCCGTGCACTCCATGCCACTGGAATCAAGCTATCCTGGCTGAAGAGGGGTGAAACCCCGAAACCGGTCCTAGGATGCTTGGTTCCAGTCCAGGGAGGACCTGGCTTTGTTGCAGGGATTCTGCTTTTGCACAGAACTATGCGCAGGAGACCAGGACCTCAGAGAATTGTGGTGTACCAGAAAATCCTCCTCAGAACCCAGAACCCCTTATCCGACTAGCTTAGTATCTCATTCGTTAACCTAGATCTAGCTAGGTGGTCCCAATGTATAGACAAACCAGAACAAGCGACTTAGATATTTCTCAGGAGTGGTGGGAATCTGAAATACCTGTTCGTACTTATTTATTAGTCCACAACTGAATAATACAGACACGGTAAAGTTTAAAGAGTTTATTTTATAAACCTCGCGTCCTAAGATGCAGTACTTTGGCTAACACTAGCAGACTAACAACACAGATCAGAATCATGAGCATTATTACAATACCGTATATAATGAAAGGAGCAATCATACTATTAATGACAGTGGTATACGGCCACACTCCTTTCACTATAATCTAATACATTATTATTATTAGACTATTAGAAGGTCTCTTAGGCTAACAGGGGGGACCCCATACCGTATAGGTCAGCTTAGTAGAATCACATCAAAGGATCAGCTCTCACAGCATGCATCAGCTCTTCTTGTTCGAATGAATGTAAAACCAAACTGTTCTGCAATATTAAAGATGCTTGTCCTTCAAACATTGGCAGCTGTACGCATGATATGTCTAACAAGTGTATACGATCAATCTAAACACAACACTCTGTACCTTCTAGTGACCCAGACGCGTTCTTTGCATGATGTACAGACCAAGGGCACATTTCACGGTTAAGAATGTATAACAACCGTTTGTTATTCTGTAAGGCAAAGTCGAGTCAGCATTTCCCAAAATGAATAACACATAACAACAGTGTTGTGTGCAGCGCAGCAGAAACAACAAGCTAGCTTGTTAACTATGATCTCGGTTATGCTAACTTAGTGTTGTAAATAGGGCGTGGCTTAGTCCATCTCACACCCCCCCATGATCGGAGCACTAACCAATAGGGATACAGTTATCAAGAACGCAGAGTTAAAGTGATTTTAGAACGGACTCAAGGGCATGTAAGCTAAGTGTAAAGTCCGAGAATAAAAAAATGTTCATTTAAAAAATGGAAAAATGATGTGAGAAAAGGTAAGCAAAATATTCGTAAAAATTTAACAATTCTGGATGCAAGCTGCATTGACAATGTCAATCAGTCAATCCATGAAGGTATATGCACCGTAAGTTGCGACCGCTTCCAAGAGGAAATCATTGGAGCGTCCCGCAAAAGTATCAGCCATCCAGTTGAGCAAGTGAAAGGAACATACATGTTCGTCAATTATCGGAGCATCCAGCACCATGATAGGACAACTATCAGTCTCCTCAATATAACTCCTTTCAAGGAAATCAATAGCTGCCTCTCCGATATCCCAGTTTCCACGGACTCCGTGTGCCGCACCCAACGCCATAAAGGCGACACCAGAACAATCGAATTCATGAGCCACTAAGGGACACATAAGGTCATCAAAATCCGGGTCAGGCGACGCCAAGTTTGACAGGCACAAGTCCAGAGCCCATTGGAAGGGACAATCTAGGCAAGGAAAAACAGGTTGCACACACGTAAAAAAGGGAAACCGGAAAGACAATCCATACTTGACGCTTAATACTGCCAGAGGTAAGGTGCCGTAGAAATCAAGCATCCGGCTACGAAGATGTAGCAAGCGTAGCATTCTGTCTTGCAGCTCCCGGTGTGCAGCCATAGCGAAGAGCGCAAATCAACAAAAGGATCCCAGCCACCAAAGCGAGGAGCACGGGGAACCCTCTGAAGACACTCGAAAAAATAGAATGTAAAAATGCGGGGATCACACCAAAAACAGTCTGGAAAGATGTCACGAGGCCGGAGCCCACAATTTTAAAAAAATGAACAAGGCCAGTCGTAGACGAAGCATTAAAGATAGTTTGAATCAAAGTTCCAAAATGGAGGGGGAGGTCAGTATTTAAAAGCGCTTGTACCTGCGTGTGTTTGCAACATTAAGAAGAAATGTTTCACGGGATGAAGTTAACGCAACCTCTTTTTTAGACAAAAGAGCCCTTATTCTGCTCATCCTATTGAACTCTGCGTTCAAGGTTGGAATCGCTGGCCAGATGGATATATCGAGTCGGCCTTGCGGGGGTGGCAAAAGGACGTTATTACAGCAAACTACTTTTTGTGAAACAGTCACTATGTAAGGAGTACCCACTAGCATCCCACAGCAAGCTTCACTATTTAAAAGCAAATAACTACCGTTGGCAAGCAGCTTAAATGAAGACGTTATAAATGGCATTGGAATCCCCTTTAGGACACAAGCTAAATTAGGAGCGTGTATATTGCAAGCGCCATGTAATTGTATATGTCTGCAAACCACAGAGTGATCAGGAGCGGAACTGCATTCTTCACCTTTTAAGTAAACTTCCTTGCCATCCCTCACGCATCTGTAAGTGAACGGAAGTGACCAAACTTCATGCAGAAACGCATCACCAAGTTGTTCGTATCTGCCGATAGCATAATGTTTCATGCACGAACTAAACTTGAACAAACTGAACGGTAAAGTAACTAATCCATGTACTAACCACACGGCTGAATTTAACTCAGCTACAGAAAAAGGTAAAGGTTCTAATTTTTCAATGTGCAGCAATGCATAAGTAGCATCTTTCATGGACATGAACTGCTGTTTGTCAGTCAAATTAAACGGAAGGAACAACGATGAAATATTCATGTAATCCCAAGGGACTTTCCCTGCCTTTTACGTTTGCAATGTCCATGCAAACTGCATAATTGAACGCAATTGATTTTGACCATGATACAACACAGAGACATCATCTTGCACAATGTCTACGACAGAAGAAACAATATTATCTAATGTATAAATTCTTGAAGACAACGTGTTAATACTATTATCTATTACAGCCAATACTTTTCCCATATTGGCCTGGTCAATAGCACGTAGTCTAGAAGCAGCCTCAATTTGCGATAACTTCCAAACTTCATTGTAAACAGCATAAGCCTATCGTTTAGACCTACCATTAACAGGGCCCTTAATGAAATCATTCAAATCTATTTTTTCATTTAAACGTGACAAATGAAGTTTAACTGAAGTTAATGTGGAATGTTGCAGCCATGACTGACATAACTTACCTACAGAGTAGGTAGTCACCGTGTATGAAGATGTGAAACGAGGGTCAACCCTAAGTTGTGTATACCCCGGGGTCAAATCTAGAAATCGCCGTTGACAGGAATCTGAGCTTGTATGCCATACCAGCCAACCCTCAGGATTCAATGAAGAAATATTGAAGGTGCCATTGGAAACAAGCGACTGCAACCCAGTAAGGGACAGATCTGAGTGATTTTCCCAACCAGGATAAGCACCCAGATCAGGGATCGAGGGGGAAATTAATTTTTTAGATATAGCCAATCCAAAACAGGTTGTCTGAAAAATAGATGAATTTAAAAATAAAATATGGTTAGGGATAAGACAGGCACGATGCAAAGCTTCCGTTCCTTGTACCTGCCACGGTTTAGTTCCCCAAACCGATTTAAGATCGATAGTAGCTTTCCATACGTCATAACCACTAATAGCCAATTCCTCCATAAAGGCTTTGGAATATAATAATTTTGTGTGTGTCAGTCTGACTTTAGAAGAGGGTTCTTCCGTTACCTTAAAGTAAAAAGATTCAGCGGTCGACACACTAAAATCCGAAAAGTATGTGAATTTTTTCAATAAAGTGGCAGAGCTGCCAGGCATAGGGACAGGACAATGTTCCCATTGTGTGAAATTTACAAAATTTCTGAAAGTATTTGCTCTGTGTAGGAAATGTGTGCCATAATGTTGAAAACAAAACTGCTCCTCATAATTTGCAGTATTTAAATACAGATCTTCAGCATCAAATGCAGCATAATATTTTAAATCAGAAAACAGTGCTTCTATTGCTTGTACATCCCAATCATCTGAGCGGATGTTTTGTTTAACTACATCAGCCATAGAAACACGAAAAACAGTTGGCACATTAATAACTTCGGTGGGACCATGAATTTGAAATTCACCGCATTCCAAACCATCCCATCACGTACAGGCCAGGCGGTGATGTTCACAAACGTCTGGTCTCTTTTCATGATGTGTGATGAGGAATGGGGGGCCAAAGTTCCATCAATTAATTGAATAGTAGAACGTTCATTCAGGTAGTGTCCATTGATAAGTCAAAAAAACACTACCACAAAGCCAATTGTCATGAATAAAAAAATACAAATCAGCACCAACCAGATGTAAGTCCAAGGTGCAACCAAAAAATGTCTCTTGAACCAGGCAAAAAATATAGAGATTTTGGAAGGGACAGTGGAAGTCAATGATTCAGTTTCAAAGGAAGACTGGGACTGGGCAAGTGTTGTTGTATTTAAAAGGGGCAAAGCAACTTCTGTAGGATAAGCATACTCAGGATCAGCGGGCAAACCACCAGCAGTAGGTGGCGGATCATTAACTGTGATCATCTCAATGGATACTTCAGGCACGATGACAGAGGGTGGCACCACAACAGAGTTTCTCAGCATTGAAAGGCAGGAAACCGAAGGTGTCATACTATGGAGAATCGGCCACCCTGTGTAGCTTGACATTTTCAATTGAAATGTACCTTTTTTCTTTGCGACCAGGAAGTGGTGGTAAAATAACTGTACGTGTACCCAATACTCCAAGCACTGGGACTGGTGCACGATAAGAGGGGCCAAACTCCTTCTTGTTTTCCACCTTCTCACGGACCAGATCACCAACTCGAGGCAGCCAGCCGACCACCGGAATCAGGAGCGCTTCTTCTGATACAGAGGGCACGTGTTCTTTTGCCAGAGTGTATCTTGCTTCTTGTAGATTCTGCAATACAGCACAGTGGTCATCGAGGTCAAAAGGGGCGGCAGCCACCGCCATTTCTAGACCATCAAGGTCCGGAACAAACATTCTCACTCCAAAGAGCATCATGTAAGGGGTCCTCCCACCCAGAGACCTTCTAGGGAGATTATTAAGTGCACGTTGGACGTCATACAAGTGGACAAGCCAGTTCCGGCCTGTACCTAACACCTTGGCTCTCAATGATTGCTTTAGGTCACGGTTCATCCGCTCCACAACACTATTGCCCTCAGGCCGGTATGGAGACGAAAATTTGACTTGGACCCCCAAACTTCTCATAGCCTCTTTGTAAGCCTTAGAGGCGAATGCCGGGCCCTGATCAGAGTGAAGGGTACCACACGCAAAACTCCCTATAAAGACACGCAATGCTTTGATGACAGTCCTGGCATCAGCACTCCTTTGTGGCCACACCCACAGAAAACGTGTGCACGAATCCACTGCAAACAAGATGTACTTGTACGCAGTATCAGAGGTAAAAGGACCGCAGTGATCTAAATAAACACACGCTAGTGGTTGATTAGATATATGCAGCTGCGTTGGAGGTGGACGCGCAACAGAAGAAGGTTTGATCTGCTGGCAAATGTCACAATTAAGTACATAAGCCCGCGCTTGTTTATACAAACCGTACCACCAATAGCGCTGCTGCAAAAGAGAGACAGTTGCTGACACTCCAGCATGCGCAGACGCAACACCTTCGTGGGCAGCTGTTATCAGATGTGGTCTGCAGTCCACGTTGGGAATCAATCTATCACCAACGTCGTTAATCCTCACTAACGGGACGTTATCAGGACTTAAGTGATAATGGTATCGAGAAGGGAAACCTCTAGGGAAGTCTTTCCCTGTCTCTGATGCCGCAATAGCTGCTAAGATGTCTGCATCTATCTTTGATTTTGATCTTGTAACTGCTGCTACTAAATATGTTGCCACTGCTGTTTTAGCTGCCTCGTCAGCCAAACTGTTACCGACAGCATGGACACCAACTCGTTGGTGACCAAGAGTGTGAATTACATCCACAAGTGGCAAACTCCCTTTGAGTTCTGACACTCGAGCCAAAATTGTCTTATGCTTTACTGAGCAACCTTTGGAGTCACGAAAACCATTCAAAATCCAAAAAAGTATATTGTCGTTGTAAGATTAAACACAGCAGTAAGAGTCACTCACTATAAGAGTAGTGACTCTGTAATCAGCAAACTCAAGTGCAAGCACCAGAGCACGAAGCTCCGCCAGTTGCGCGGTACAATCACCTAATGACTGCGTATGCACTGCATCAGATTTGAACTCTCCATTCACGAAAGTACCGACTACAATTGCGGAAGCCGCTGAATAAGCGTGCCTTGATCCAGTTGCGGGTTGCGCCGACCCGTCAGTGTATATGACACAATGATATTCCTCGATAGGGCGCAATGACTGTGGAGCTGGATGAACAAATTCATACTCCAAACTCTCTTGAGTCTGCAACGCTGCGTCAAAGATGTACTCGACGTCAGGCGAAGCTAAGGAGGTCGCCCATTGTATCCACCTTGGATGCAAAGCCTTAGAATTTGGTACACTAGCCTTAGTGACTGCTTCAAGAGCAGGAAACGGTGTTACCACCAGCATGCGTTTTCCTTGTGATAGCGCTCGTTCTTTCAGGATCGCCATCTGAACTGCTGTCAAGACTTTTTCAACAGTGGAAAATCGCAGCTCAGCCGAAGTGTACAGATGAGATTTGTAAGCAATGGGGACTGTGTCACCCTCATTGAACGTTAAGTACGTGAAACCTTCCGCGCCTGGAACAATTCTAATGACCAGGTTGGTGTGGTTGTCACGAGTTTGTAGATATTTAGCTGTAAGAAGATCAGTTTGCAAAGTATATAATGCCAACGAGTGCTCTGGCAGCCAGCAAGATCTGGTATAAGTTGGTTGTATCAAGGCATAAAGGGTCTTGATACGCTGGGCATAATCAGGAATGTAGGTACGACCAAAATTCAGAAAACCCAGCAAGGATTGAAGTTTTTTCAGTGTTGTAGGGATACGAAGGTTTGCGCATTTCTCAAGGAACTGCGGTGCCAAGCCTCGACCTTCATTATTGAGTTCGTACCCCAAGAACAACACTGTAAATTCCGCAATGTGCGACTTCTTAAAGTTAAACTTGTAACCGAAGTCTGCAAACATAGTCACTATGTTATCCACACGAGCAAGATGTGGAAGCAACTCGTCGTCTGTCAGATAGATGTCATCGACATACGAGTATGCTTCCGGGTCTACTATCTCTAAGAGAGAGACCACACGAGCGGCAAAAACTCCAGGGCTGTTTTTATAGCCCATCGGGAGCCTCTTGAACAATTTTTGTTTACCACCCGAGGTAAATGCTGTCCACTCATAACTAAGAGGGGCCAGATTATGGCAATAAAAGCCATTGGATAAGTCGAGCGTAGTTTTGAAACGTTTTCTCACAAGACTATCTACGAGAGCCGAACTATGAGTTTTCTGTACCGCACACGTCCGGCAATGTGAGTTTAAATGCCGGTAATCCAAAACTAGGCGGTACGATCCGTCAGGCTTCGTTACAGTGAATAAAGGATTATTCATGGGTGACACACATGTCTCAATTACTCCTTGATATTCCAATTGTTCAAGGATTGACGCGACGTGAGGTCTAGCCTCGCGACGCATGGGATATTGGGGTTGTGGCTGGGGATCGGATCGCAATGGAATCTCGTGATTGGGAGAACATTTATCCCAGCCAACCTGATTACGATATAACGCAGGCGCAAGCACCTGTGCCCACTCCCCGGCCAACCTAGTAGACTCCTCCGTAGGCACTGCGTGCCCAAAGGAAGGAAGTATAACTTCCTCTCCCCTAGGGGCGTCCAAAATGAAAGCCGGAGGCCAATCTTTCTCCGCCAAAAGAATATCATATGTGGTGGTAAGATTATCCCCAAAAACCCCTTTAATTTTGCATTGTATGTCACCCTCAATATTAAGGACTATTTCAAATAATCTTTCTGGGGGGGCTACGCGAGTATCAGCAGTTTCAACTGTCACATATATGTCAGTTGCTGTCGCCTCCAGAAATGGACGCAATGCTTCCCGCACTACTGTAACTTCCGCCGCGCTGTCTAGCAGCGTTAGTGCCCATGTCAGGTTCCGAAGCTGTGTCCTGACCATCTGAGGCATATCTCGCTGAGATAGCAGCAACTTTCTTTTTCTGAAACGCTGGACGCGGTCTGGCAGCGTCTTCCTGCTTGCCTTTACCGTCAGTCTGGCGGGGTTGGTCTCGACCTTGAGTGCCCCTTCCTCTTCCACGCTCTCCACCACCAGAGTGCGAAGTCGATGTTTCCTGTGAAGAACGAGGAGAGCGTTGTTCAGAAACCTGAAACCTATCAGGTGACTTAATACGAGTACGATCGCGCAAATCATAAGTGCGTTCACTATACGACTGAACTGGTGAGGCAGGACGAGAAACCTGTTTCTGTTGCTGCTTCTCTTGTTTTTTGGCTCGCCAACTTTGTTTAGGAAAGTTGGGCTTCTCGTCTTTTGTAGACAAATTCACCTTAGTTTGTTGTACTACATCTGGAATTTTGATGGTGGGTTTTACACCTAAGGCACTACGTCCAACCATCCTGTAGGCTTTCGCAATAATTTTTGCGAATTGCCGAGGCTTGTCTTCATCAGCCAGAAGCTCCAGCATATTGCCAACTTGGAACTGCATGGCATCTCCTTTGAGGTTGCCCATTACCATGGAACAAACCACATCGAAACTGTCGACAAGCCTCATTCCCAACTCAATAGCTGCCTCCGCACCATGACTTTCTTGAACTTTCTTGATGACGGAGGGTAGTACAGCCATAGACGGAGTGCCGTAGCACTTCGAATATGTTGCCGCAAAGATCTTGCCCCAATTGTCACAATCAACAAGCTCAGGGACCAGGTCTTTGGGCAAAGTAATGGTGAGTATCCTGTGTTTATCCACAGGTGTAGTGTTTGGAAACACGGCTTCTAATTGATCAAATTTTTCTGCAAGCCAGTAAGGAAATTCATCCTTACTGAGGGGGCGCTTGCCGACAACCGCGTTAACCATAACAGGGCTTATCACCACCGTGTGATGGTGATCCGCCCCATGTCCAGCAACCGCAGGTGTTCCCACCTGAACTGTGCGTGACACATACTGCACTAAAGCCCTATGGACCGTAATCAGGGCAGTGTGTAGTGTTCGTAAATCACCCACGCCTACCGTCATGTAGCGTGGGTGTGGAGTATATCCGGCCAGTACCGGCCATGTAGCTCCCGCAATTGATAACAGGCCCATTCTCGCCGGTACGACCTCATGGGGGAGGGCGCCATTAAACCAAATTGTATGCTGCCAGGCAGAAATAGGAATTTCCAGAGTCCGATATGGGGCATAAGCCGCAGGTACAGCCGAGGCTGTATATTCGTGGAACAAATTATCGTCTGCATCCACCTCCGCAAAGGTCACCCATGAGTAAAACAACTCATACGGGTAGGTGGTATCAGCACTAACCACAAAGACCACGGACATCCCGTCATCAGGTACCCCATACGCCCTCAGATGAGTGCGCAGAGGAACCCTACTATGAGCAGGAATATTAACCGCCATAAGGACTCCTCAAAGAATAACAACGATTTACTCAGTAGCACTTGGACTCAAAAATTATAACCTTTTTAATTTTCAAGCCAGATAGAACCTTTAGTCTAAACCTAGGTAGGTTAAACCGTCACTCAAGTTTTCCGGAAACGAGAGTGAGGGTTGTTGTGGACTAAAACTAGCACTACTAAAGCGTCTCAGACGTTAAGACCAAACGTTAGGTGCGCCATGTTGCAGGGATTCTGCTTTTGCACAGAACTATGCGCAGGAGACCAGGACCTCAGAGAATTGTGGTGTACCAGAAAATCCTCCTCAGAACCCAGAACCCCTTATCCGACTAGCTTAGTATCTCATTCGTTAACCTAGATCTAGCTAGGTGGTCCCAATGTATAGACAAACCAGAACAAGCGACTTAGATATTTCTCAGGAGTGGTGGGAATCTGAAATACCTGTTCGTACTTATTTATTAGTCCACAACTGAATAATACAGACACGGTAAAGTTTAAAGAGTTTATTTTATAAACCTCGCGTCCTAAGATGCAGTACTTTGGCTAACACTAGCAGACTAACAATACAGATCAGAATCATGAGCATTATTACAATACCGTATATAATGAAAGGAGCAATCATACTATTAATGACAGTGGTATACGGCCACACTCCTTTCACTATAATCTAATACATTATTATTATTAGACTATTAGAAGGTCTCTTAGGCTAACAGGGGGGACCCCATACCGTATAGATCAGCTTAGTAGAATCACATCAAAGGATCAGCTCTCACAGCATGCATCAGCTCTTCTTGTTCGAATGAATGTAAAACCAAACTGTTCTGCAATATTAAAGACGCTTGTCCTTAAAACATTGGCAGCTGTACGCATGATATGTCTAACAAGTGTCTACGATCAATCTAAACACAACACTCTGTACCTTCTAGTGACCCAGACGCGTTCTTTGCATGATGTACAGACCAAGGGCACATTTCACGGTTAAGAATGTATAACAACCGTTTGTTATTCTGTAAGGCAAAGTCGAGTCAGCATTTCCCAAAATGAATAACACATAACAACAGTGTCGTGTGCAGCGCAGCAGAAACAACAAGCTAGCTTGTTAACTATGATCTCGGTTATGCTAACTTAGTGTTGTAAATAGGGCGTGGCTTAGTCCATTTCACAGCTTGGCAGTTCGGGTTGGACTGTCCCCATGAGCAACAGGGTCATGACTGATTTGCATTGGCTGGGCTCAAACTGGAACGGCATGGTGAGCAAAAAAACGATGGATTTAGGCCCAGATCTCTGTACTGGGGTGAATGTATGACATTGTTCTGCATTCTGTCCATCAACTGTTGTTTTTGGGGTGCCTGAGGCAGGTAACCTTTTGGGCAACTGGGCCTCCTGCTCAAGGTCACTCCGGTGGAGGGGTAGACCTAGCATGCAGTTGAACCAGTCATGGCCTTGCCCGTAGGCTCAATCGGGAACACGCAGAAAACAAAAATGTATAATTGTTACCTTTAGGTTAGGAATGACTAAGTATTAGAATATATGTTAAGGTTAGCCATCCACAAACATTTGTAAATAATATTGTACAGAATTTGCTGATGCATGAAGATTCTGGAAAGTCATGGGGGTTTTCTGCGTATAAAAAAAATTAAATATAATTTTTTTAAATATGTTTATCATTTGATAAAATACGTCCGGGTTGTTACGACCACTAACCCAAAGAAAATTAGTACTAGTGCCTTTTCTGATCTATGCCTCGGGGGAGAGTGGGGGTAGTACCCCACGAGGACCAAGGAAAGGTTGGAGTGTCAGTGTGGGCCGGGGACTGTGCAAATACCTGGCCATATGGTATACCAGCATTTAGGGCCATATGTATCAAACCCTCTTTTTGCGAATCCCAAATTGCAATTTTTCGTGAATCGCAAATTGAGAATCGCAAAACGGTATGTAAATAAAAAATCGCACAAAAATAGCGATTCCCCAAAAATCGCTATTCCCATTGCGAAATTTCAAATAGCGATTCCTTATACTAAAAAATCGCAAATTTGCTAAATTCGCAAATTAGAGAATCGGAAACTCAGGTGCAGCAAGATGACATCACAATCATGCTGCACCTGAGTCTCAGAAGCACAGTGAGAGAGTAGGAGTGGAGGAGAGGGATCACTGCAGTGCTACAAACAATGGCAGAGCTTGGAGACAGGGCCAGCAAGGACAGTCAGCAGCAAGGGGAGAACCCCAGAAAAAGAAAACAAAAGTTCTCTGAAAGTGAGCTGGAGGTCCTGATTCAGGAAATGGTCGTTAGCCACGAGCACCTCTTTGGAAAAAAAACCTGCGTGTGCCTGAGACACGCAAGAGAAGGATTTGGGCTGCTATCCAGTGTAAAGTAAACGCAATTGGCGTCACCCACTGAAGCGTGGAAGGCCTCAGGAAGCGCTGGTACGACATGCGTCAGCGCTCAAAGGAGAAGGTCGCTGAAAGGTTGGAACAGGCCAAGAAGACCGGTGGTGGGACCTCTACTGCCACCGCTTCAACACCACTCGAGGAAATGGTTGAGGGGACCCTGCTTCCGGAGAGTGTAATGGGCGTGGCAGACCTTGACAGCTCTGACCCCCCCCGGAACTAAGACAAGGTAAGAAGCATGCCATCACACCCCTGATACCCCCCTACTTCCCCCACACACCCAGGAGAGACCCAGGGGTACAACAAAACTAAAAGTCCAGTGCAGGTACACAAGCACACACAGCAATGCATTATGGGAGATGTAGTCACATGCACATAACAGTGGCGCATTGACACCCAGCCAGTCCCAAACAGTATGTGCACATCATGAAAGGCAAAATACAGACAGACAAGACCAATGTAACTCCAAACAGTGATTTTTAATGCATGACAGATGCAAGTCAGGACAGAAAATTAATGTGTGCATTTACGTCCACAGCACCATCTGAAACACAGGGAACAGTCAGTGGAGGCAAGGATGATTCCCCTAACCCAGAGACAACAGGGCAAGAGGAGGAGGGAATGGAGGAGGAGGGCAGCCCTGTCATCCCTCGAAAATGCAGCAGGTGGACTGCAGTGCCACCATTGCCCCCGCTGGAGGAGAAATCCCAGGACACCGATAGCAATGTCCAACCAGTCCCGGGACAGCCAGAGCCACGACACTGTGATCGAGCACGTGCTGATCCAATCCCGCCAATTCCATCCAGACGCAGGGCACGTGCATATACCAGTGCAGCAGTCCCAGGAGAGGTCACAGTCTTCAGAGGGCTGCAGGGGCACATGTTGGAAGTCCTGCGCCTGCAGGCGAGAAATATCAGGTCAATACAGAGGCAAATCAGGGTTGGTTTCATGGGCATGACGGGTGCCCTGGAGGCACTCTGTGCTGAACTGAGGGCGGATCGTGCTGCTAGGCGAATGGAGATGCAGCGCCTAGTCTTTTACCCCAGGGCGGTCAACCGCCTTTCCTCAGCAACCAATGTGCTGTCAAGGCGCAGCATCAGTATGCAGCGTGAGGTGGCACACAACAGCCAGGACATGGCAAGGGCTCTGGTAGAGGTGACATGTGCTGTGGATGAGCTGCGGGCAGCTGGCACTACTGGCCCAGGAGTCCTCACTCCGACAGGCGAGGATGCCCAATCTGGCAGGAGCAGCATTACACTCCCGCCCCCCCGGATAGGCGCCGTAGTGTGCATCACAGAATGGCTTCTGGGACAGGTGAGGAGGGCACTGCGCACCCACAGCCAGGGGCTACGGGCCGACAGTGCTGCAGTTGAGGTGCTCAGACTTGGACAAGGAGATGGGTGCATCAACCCAGTGTACACGGACACTTGGTCCAGATTGTTCATTCGCACTGTGATCCTAACATGTGCTGGGCATTGAATAATACATTGTGTGCTACACAGGCTGTGTGCCGATATTAATCCTGTAGTAAAGAAAATAAAACACAGTCTCGTAATCGATAGTTAGCATTGTGTCATATTTTCTTACCTAGAAATAGTTCTGTGTGATCTCATCTCACCTCTGGCGCCCAGCAGCTGCACCAATTACACCGGCTGGCATGCGTCCTGGTGCTGGCCCCTCCTCATCAGATGAATCCGATTCACTGAGCTCCACTGGTGTGCCTTTCCTGGTGGCGATGTTGTGCACCATGGCACATGCTACCACTATCTTGCAACAGGTCTGGGGGCTGTATTGTAGTGCCCCTCCATCCTTATGGAGGCATCTGAATCTGCTCTTGAGAAGTCCGAAGGTCCGCTCAATGGTACATCTGGTTGCAATGTGGGCACTGTTGTACCTCCGCTCCCCAGCGTGGGCAGGATTCAGATAAGGAGTCAGTATGAATTCACAGACTGCATACGCACTGTCACCTCTGGGGTGGGAGGAATATGGTTAAACACTGTCCTGCCAATGCTGTCCTTTACTAGTGTGTCCTTTGTACAAATGCAATTACCTAGTAGGTATCCCTCACCAAACTCCCCACTTGTGAGTCGACTGTGTATCCCACTGTGGCGGAAGATGAAAGCATTGTGCATGATGACTGGGTATTTTGCGACGATGTCGGTGATAATGTGCTTTGCATTACACACCACCTGTATGTTCAAGGAATGGTAGGATTTGAGATTCCTGAACACATACTCGTTCCGGGAGTGGGGGGGGATATGGCGACATGTGTCCCATCTATGCATCCAATGACGTGGGGAAACTGTGCAATTTGATAGAACTCCTGCTTCGTCTGGTTTAGTGGCTGTGCTGTGCTGGGGAAGTGGATGTGGTGATGCAGACTCTGTACCATGGCATCAAGGAAGTTGTGGAAAAAGCGCAACAATGCCCTCTGTGAGACCCCTCCTGCTGTGGCTATCACCCCCGGGAAGCTACCTGATGCGAAGAGGTGCAGTGAGCACAGGACTTTGATATGGGTGGGGATGGTGTGTGTCCTGCGTGTGGGGTGTTCATGTATAGGTTTTAGCTCTGCTCTCTTCATCCAGCCTGTAGTTTGTATGGATCTCCTCCTCAGTCCGCTGGAACAGGGTTATGCGCGCTCGAAAGATCCTTTCCTGGCATCTCCTTCTCTGTGCAGCAGCTCTGAGTCGCAGCCTCCTAGCTATCACATACAGCCCAGCCATTGTTGAAATGATCTGTTGCATTGTGGGCCTCCTTAAATAGTTTGCACCTGGTTACCACCTGCTCATACTTGGTGGTAATTGCGATTCTCAAAATTGTGAATTTCGACAAATCCCAATTAGCGATTTTTTCTTGCATTCTGTTTTGCGAATTCGCTACTTGCGAGCTCAACAGTTCAGAGATTCTCTATTGTTGATCACATTTTGTGAATTCGCAGATAAATCGCAAAAGAGTAATAATCGCAAATTTGCTAATCGCAGATTTTGCGATTAGCAATTTTGCATACAAAATGTGTCTCTTACATAGCAAAGCTGTGTTTTGCGATCGCATACACCTTTTTTTTGCGATTCGCAGTGTATGCAATCGCAAAACTGCTTCATACATATGGCCCTTAGTCACCTAAAACAGTTATCCGGTGACTGGCGGAGTTTTGCATAGGAGTTCAGCAGCTAGGTCGTAATCACTAAAAAGGTGTTTACTCTTCTTTTTAATGGCTTCCTTTCACCCACGCTCCAACCTCTTTGTCCACAGATTTTCATACATATTGGCCTGATATTTTTTCAGGAATCTTAAAAATCCTTTTTAAAATGAAACATGCAGAGGGAGGAAATGCTGCATATTTAGTAATTATAAAGCTACAAGTGGTTCCGTTGGGTAAGTACCACGGGGTACTGGTTCAGAACCTGATTATTTCTTTCGCAATCAATAGTGATTTTGTTCTAGGCTTTTATAATAAGAACTCCTTACAGGCTCGGAGTAGTTAATAGATTTAATCTTGTGAATTTCCAACCACCAAGGGCTGTCGCACGTCCTTCTTTAGTCCTAAAGAAGACCCTACTTGTTGTAGCTACAAACACATATGTATCTACAGGGTCGAAACGTCGACGTAAACCATCTCATGTCCTGGCTCACTATAGCAATTATTCTAAAAGTTAGGACTAGCTAAAGTGAAAGACCTGAAAAGGATGGAGAATTTATGTTATTGTCTTGTTTATTGTTTGAATTTGAAAGGTCACCCATTTGCACTAGATGCCACCTCAGTCACCCATTGAATTGTCTGTGTATTTGTTATTTGTTTTCTTTGTCAGACAGCCACCATTGGTATTATCTTTTTGGATAAAATTAACTACACAATAAGCGAGAAAAATAGAAAAACAAAACAAATAATTTAATAAATATATGTGTTTTTGATAAAAACTTACAGAGGTGTTGTACATTTATAAAAGTGTAGTACAAAATCACTATTGATTGTGAAAGAAATAAACAGTTTCTGAACCGCTACCCTGTGGTACTTACCCAACAGAACCACTTGTAGCTTTATAACTATTAACCCAGTTTCCGAGGGATACAGGGTGACCCCATTGATCTTAATGGCATATTTAGTAATGTTAATATATGAATCAGTTTTGTCTTCTTTGCCTCTTCAGTTTGCTTCTTCTGGTTTGCTTAGTCAGGCCTACGCTTTTCATAAGCATCAATCCTAAGCTATTCTTGCACAGTTTAAAATGCAACAAGATACGTTTATCCTTTCCTGCTGTAATTTCCAAAGACCCTCAGGATTTAACAACCAAAGCCCCTTTTCTATAGGCTATGGATGTACTCAAAACAATGAATTTACAGTATTGTCACAGATTAGTAATTCTTCTGTAAATCCTGTATTTGGGAATACCAAGTATAGTGGCATTCGGTCATGGTTAGGCATCGATGGTGTAGGACCTGAGCTGCAGCACTCCCGGCCAAACTCCACCATCCGAGGGCATCCTGCTCGTTATCTGCCCAATTTGACCCATTCTCACAAGTGGACAAGCCTCCCTGACCTAGTTCCATGCCCTAATATGCTAGTCTGATGATTTGCTGAGGAGAACCGCACAGCTGATTTCCAAGATGGTGGAGCGGAATCAAGTTGATGGCCAAATATTACCTTGCCGGCTACCAGAGCTGTGGTGAGACCCCAATCAGGGACTCAGAGCACAAAGTTATTGTGCCTTCAGGTTGCGGTGCACTTCTCCCTTAGCTGCAAACCACGCTATTGACAGCGCTGCTGGCGCCTTGTGGCCAGTGGAGTACAGCGGTGAACTGCGGGGCACAGCTGTGGAGCAGACATTGAGCCAAATAATGGTCTTTCGGACTTTACCAGGGATGTTCAAAAAGAGAGCTTCTTTTGTAGATGCCAAGAGGCTCCTCAGAAAACTGAGGATTTCTCCTGCTATGTTGTTCCCTGCCAGACTGTAAGTGACTCAGGGGGATGCAGTTCACTTCTTTACCTCACTTACGTTACTGTGGAACTGCAAAGACCGCCTCCCTCAGATGGGTGAAAACTCTGCTGCTGAAAGTCAGTGTACAACCCGGAGACCTGCTAGGTTCCCCCCTGGAAACCCTGCATCGCGTGGCAGGCACCGTGAGGTGCCTGCTACACAGTGCCAGGATTTACACAAACTCCCATTTCTCTATGGGAGCTTGTGCTGCGGACGGAAACCACCCACACCACATGCTCCTATAGAGAAATTAGAGTATGCGACCGCGCCATAATACGGTGTTCGAACCGCCCAACTACAGGCGGTTGGTTCCTACTCCAAAATGATGTCGGACAGACTCAAGTCAGCCCAACATCGTAATTAGTGCCATATATTTCAAGTGTATAAGTGGCTGTTTGCCGTGAGGCTGCAGATAAAATACAAAAAATAAATCGAATTGAAATACCCCCCAAAAATCAAAACAAAAAAGATGTTTCTCTTGAACCATTCTTTTTTTAACTATCTCCCACAATACTCAATAAAATATCTTATCTCCTTTAATTCATGGGCCCTTCAAGAGCTCTCAAGGCTGGTTGTTCACAATTAAAAGCTTTGCTTAGCAGCGTTTGGTCACTTCTATGGAGGTTGCTTGCAGTGCATAGACTATACCATGCGCTGTGGCCAATCAATCCAACCTCTGTAGTCAAAGGCAGTACTCAGTGAGGGTTGACTGCCTGTAGCGAGACAGTCAAAGGGAATGGCTGAAGACCAGAACATTTGACAAACCGTGTGCTATGCTACTGTGTTGCATGTTGGGATTGGCTGCCTCTGTGGCCAGCTCCTATTTCCCAGAGACAGATATCCCAGCACAGGGTTGGACACCTTTGGCCAGGCTCTGCGACCGACTCACCCTGTGTGAGGCCTAGTAACGTTAATGTTTTGATGGGCTGGTGGAAGGAGCAGGAAATCTGGACAACAAGAATGAAATATACATCAGACAAAATACGTTGTGGCCACAGTAGATAATCAGGAAATGCACCGAGGTGCTTGCATGCAGTTTATGAGAAAACTTGATGATAATTAATTGACATGGGATTTACATATGACATGAGTTATGCATCTGTTAGCTATTTCGAAACTGAGTTGTATCTGAAGAAAGGAAAACTGGAAACGACTTTGATACAAAAATGTCAGGCAGTAGTCTCCACCATGCTTCCTGCCACAAAGCTGAACGCCTAAAATTGTATTTTTTTAATAAAAAAAAAAGAAATAATCAAAGCTGCGTGTGTGCATGCAGGCATGAAAGCCTATAGGTCATTATGCACTGGCAGCTATTTTGGCATTTTTAATTTACCATTCCAAATGGCTGTCAGCCGTTTTATTTTGGTAAAAGAAAAATAAACTGTGAACAGCTCCATAAACAGAAGCGATCGGCCTAGTAGAAGTTTGTAATTTTCAGGTCATTAAAAAAAATTAGATACAAATCACAAATATATATGAGAAGTAGAAACAGGCGGGTAGGATCGGGGATCAACAGACTAGATGGTGGGGAAACAGCAGACAGAGAGAGCACAGGGGCAGGGACCTTCATGAAAAAAGTAAAAAAAATAAGGGCGTTGGATTGGGGAGAGGCCAACAAGTGTGGTGGAAACTGAAAGAGTTAGTGGGGCAAGATGGCAGACAGAATAAACAGACTTCATGGGAGATTCCAAGACAAGAAGACATAATCCCATGGTGTGCTGAACATTAGAAAACAATCCATCAGCAATCGAAGGATACAATCATCCTGTCAGAGTAATGTAATGTGCCACTGCTCAAGGTTCAGGACAAACACAAGAATAGGGAGGCACCCAATCAAATAAGGACCCGTAGATTGGGATAGATGAGGAAACGATCCAATTATGAGCAAGTGGTTGAGCCAAAGTCAATTGTATGTATTGATAGACAAGAAAGCAATCCAGTCATGATTAAGGGGCTGACCCAAAGCGCACTATGCAGCTCTTTTTAAATGAGACCTAGTGAGTGGGCACTTCACTGTCCTCTAAATTCTTCTTGGAGGAAGTTCAATTCATCTAATATCTAATTACAAACTTCTGAGTGAGCATCCACTTTTGGCACCTTCGAGCATTAACATTTTTCAGTTGAGCTTCTATCAAGGTTGTGATGACGGGCAGGTGGTGTGGAAGTGGAGAACTGCAGCACAAAGGATGACACCATGAATGAATCAACATGTGCCAGCATCATAAAGGATCCTGTCAGAGACTGTGGAAATTCTCTATACTTCTGACTAAGCAGAAGTCTCACTCTCTGATGTTTCCAGCTATAGTGCTGGAATGGGACCAGAGACCATTTCGGAAGCCCTGCAGAAAGATCAGGGCAGGACAGGCCGCATCTCTACTGTGGGCGGGAGTCTCTGCAGGCCAGTTTAGAAAGCCCAGGGCCCTTCTTGGTGCCTCTGTCACTTTTCTCAGCTCCTTGTGTTTAATTGCAACAGGCAGGAGGAGAGAGGAAGAGAGAGAGAGGAGAATGCAATCAGGCAGGCAGGCAGAAGTACGAAAGATACAGAGAGAATGGATGGATGGCCAGAGATTGCTCAAAGCTACAGAGAGAGTGGGGCTGATTTGAGCATTTTTGCCAGGGCTATTGTTGGTTCTCCAGTCCCGTCCTGAGAAAGAACAATGAGGAGGGAAACCTATCCAACAAGCACTGGTAATGCATTAGTTTCACCTATGTAATGAATAAAGAGCTGCTGTTTTCATCAATCATTGTCTGGGAGAAGGAAAGAGCTCCCTGACAGATAACACTGGAGTGGGGAGGATGTGGTGCAGCGGCCAGAGCTGCTGACTCGAGAACCAGGGATCCCGGTTCGAGTATCGATGGCGCCGCACAACATCCTGTGATTCTATGCAAATCACTTAATCTCTCCGGGTGATACATTGTTGTATAAATATGCTGCAAGAGTAAAAGGCAAAACTATGGAAATATAATTCCACTAAAGTGGATGTTAACAGTATTTCGGCGGCGGGAAACTGATAAGAGAAGCAGACAAGGAACAAGCATTCGTAAATGCAGGAAAATATCCTACAGCCATTAGAAATGGAGGAAACGTAAGTGGCATGCACAGGAATCAATGAGAAGCCAGGAAAGAGAGGAGGCAGGATGCAAGTCCCTTTTAAGTTTCTATTAAAAACAACAGATTTCTCAAGCACAGCTCAAGTGCTGTGCAGACGAAACCTAAAAAGGCACAGCTTTTGCTCAATAAAAGGCATGGTGGCTTCTCTTGCCCCATCCTTGCTAACTCCCTCTGCACATTTGGTGGCTGTGTGGGAATGAGTTAATGCACTCATGGGGAATCCTTCTCATAGAATATTCTGCCTTATTTAGTTCATGAAACGAAAGTATGTCCTTTTATTGCGCACTACCTGCAATGTGGGAAAAGCCTATCAGCATGTTCCTCAAAACTGGAAAGTCCCTGGATACCAAACGGGGTATGGAACCTATAACAAAAAGGGTTCAATAATAAATTACGTTATAGACATATTATCATATGCTATAAGCACCGATTCTGTTGGGTGCATCTGTAGTTTCGAAAAATAACATTTGTGTAAGCAAGCACGCCTAAAAGCCGCTCTACCATGCTGTGCAAACAATTGAGCTTTGCAGTGAATCCCACACAGTGAAAGAAAGTTTAATTTTGTAAACGCCTTAGTTTTCTTCAAGCTTTTATTAAATTATGGCTTCAAACCTGAATGTGGCTGAGCAATTAATATTGATTTCAACGGCGATCATCTCCACTAAATGTCATTTCAATCACAATCTTTTTAATGATGCTTCACACCGCTTCATGGAGTGAGAAAAGCATTACAATTGGCGTTTTGCTTTTGTTGGCATTGGAGATTGGATTTCAATCACATTAGCCCTCTGCTGAAGCCACTGTGCGACTCCTGCAGGCAACACTTACTCAGTCAGCATTCTTGAATCTTTAGCTCTGATTCCCCCACAAAAAAAGAAGCTCGCTGGAGCAAATTGTGGCTAGTGAGGAAACAACCAAATTGTAAAACCGAACAAAAACTTCAAGTCACACTCAGGAATCCAAAGATGTAAACTTGCCTTTCCCAAGTGCGTAAATGTTTAAACATCCGAGTTCTCCAAGGATCTCTGATTTAGGTAGTTTCCCAGGATGTGAAGTTTTATAAAGGTAGCAATAAGTTCCAAATGAAGGAGCGAATATATTGGAGCAGATTTATGCCATTTTCCCACAAGCCACTGGTGAGTCAAACCTATGCCCTTAGTTCTCGATACCAACGAACCCGAAGCATCTCTGCTACTTTATAAATTGTTTACACCCATAACAAATATATGTTTTTAATCCCTTCATTAAAGGGAGCGCCCTCTCAATTTTTTTATAAAACCTCTCAATATTGGAATGTCAGTCAGTCAGTCAAAATTACTTTATTCGGTTTCATAACAAAAACCATAAAAGCATATAAATATATACAATATAAATAACATTTAACAATAGACACTACAAATGAGTTAAAAAGGCATACAAGGTACTTGGTTACAATTCATGAATTACCCAGATAATGATTATGTCCAAGAAATTTTCTTCCTTAATC
Source organism: Triturus cristatus (assembly GCF_964204655.1). Lineage (NCBI taxonomy): Eukaryota > Metazoa > Chordata > Amphibia > Caudata > Salamandridae > Triturus > Triturus cristatus. Next base: position 830,239,428 of record NC_140589.1, on the reverse strand, counting down.
TCATTGAGATTGCTAGAAATTTGGCAATATTAAAAATCTCCCACGTAGATCCCAGCAATTGTAAATATAAAAGGGCAGGTTTAACTTGCCTAAAACCTTTCTCCTTAATAAGGGGGATAATATGTTTTTTACGAATGGGAGACAGGTGTTTACAAAAGAAGATAAAGTGTACTGTATCTTTGAGGGAAAATCCGTCACAGGAACAGATTCCCAAGTCCTTCTCCCTAGACCACCCCGGGGAATCGGTGAGCACAAGATGAAATTTGTTCAGTCTGAACTTGGTAAGTAAAAAACGATGATTCATGTTGTTAACAATAACCAAGTAGGGTTCAATACTGTTAGAAGTAATTAATAACTGATGAGCCCTGACTGAAGGTTTAAGGAGCTCCTTATCTTCTCTTTCTAAAGTTATCCGCTGTTTGTGTTCAGCTTTCACCCATTTTAGGTCCCCCTTAGTTAAGTTGCCAGGTACATCAAATAGATCTGGACGACCTAATTCTCTGGATAAGTTCTTAATATAATTTATCCAAGGGATGGAGGTGCCATACTCAAGAGATAAACAATCCTTTAAGATCGCATGATTTAATTCCAAATCAGGGTTTAGCCAAATTGTGATCCATTTTAGCAAACGAGCTAGAGCAATACGGTCCACAAGATGATCTATCCCGCATTCCTGATGAACAATAAAGGCAGGGGTTGACTGAGGTAAACATAAAATGGATTTTAAAAATTTATCTTCAACTATTTGAAGAGTTTTTACATCTTTAATTCCCCATAAATCGGCCCCGTACGTTGCTATAGAAAGACATTTAGCAACATAAATGTTCAAAATGGCCTGCATGGGCTTCACCCCCAGTTTGCGGGCAAAGTCTAGTACAGCTAAGGTGGACCTAACAAAAACATTACGCTTAGCTGCCAATTGCGGAGACCAATTGAGTTTATCATCAAAGATAACCCCCAAATAGGGAAATCTACTAACGCGGGATAAAACATGCCCTTCGCAATACAAGCTCTTAGCTTTTTTTGCTTTACACCCCATAATCATGACATGAGATTTGGAAAAATTCACACTGAGATCAAGTGCTTTCATAAAATTTGCAAATGAGTCCAGCAAACGTTGCAAACCCACAGGAGTACGTGCTAGCAGGGCGGCATCATCGGCATATAATAGTGCCGGAATAGAGAATTTGCCAGCTCTTGGAATATCCTTGCACGATTTAGTCAAAACAGCACCTAAATCATTAATATATAAAGTAAAAAGCAGGGGGGCTAAAATACAGCCCTGTCTAACACCATTCGAAATACCAATCCTACTAGTACAATTACCCAGGCGGTCATATCTAACGGTGGCGGTGAGATCCCTATGTAGATCAGCCAGGAAAAATACAATGTTTTCATCAATGCCATACTTAAGAAGCAAATCCCACAGCTTTGACCGGTTCACTCGGTCAAATGCCGAGGACAGGTCCATAAAGGCAAGATATAATTTCCCTTTTTTGGCAATGGTGTATTTGCCTATTAATAAATATAGGTTCAGACTTTGATCTATAGTACCTCGGCCTGCTCTGAACCCATATTGTAAGCAAGAAAGGGTCTCATTTTCCTCCAGCCACGCAGTTAGTTTCCCCAAAACTACACGCCCTAGGACTTTGACTGCAGAATCGATAAGGGAGATAGGGCGGTAACAGCTAGGGTCCCCCCTGCAACCTTTTTTAAAAATGGGTATAATCACGGATTCAGACCAGGTGTCCGGGATGCCTGAGACACAAATCCTATTAAAAACATTCATTAAAACCACGGACCAAGTCTCAAGGTCAGATTTATAAAGATCAACCGGAACACCATCCGGGCCCGGGGCTTTATTGCTTGTCATCTTTTCAATGGCCTCGACTACCTCGGTCTTAGTAACCGATAAAGTATATTGATTTACAAAGGGGGGCGACGGGGTCAACGCCCCATTTCTAACCCCTTCATAGACTGACTTAAAATGGGTACACCACAAGTCTTCCCCTATACCACAATCTAGTTGGCCGTTGCAAGCGTCGCGAAAATAGGGTTTGTTCACCACAGACCAGAACTTTGCACTATTTCTAAGAACATCCACGGAAGCTAATTCCACCCAAGCATCCTCTCTAATCTTTTGCTTTCTAGTTTTCAATGCTTTATCATATACTTTCCTAAGCATAGCGATGATCGGCCTATTGATAGGTTTACATCGTAAAGCAGCCTTCAGCCTTCTGTTTGCCAGAGAGCAGTTACTATCAAACCATCCTAAGTCAGTATTATCATTACCCTTGGCTGGGCAACTGAGATCAGCAGAGATTTGGGAACAAATTACCGAGTAAGCCTCTAGTACTTCATTATTCCCGGCATCCAGATTCAAACAAGTATTAATCTCGGGACCCACCTTCCTTTTTAGATTAGAATGAAAGTCCTCCGGAATTATTTTGTTCCATCTAATCCTGCGATTCTGGTCAGAGGGGCGGATATTAGATTTATCCGTCCTGTCCGGGGTTTTAGTAGGGATGATAAGAGTTTCTGAAATGCTAAGGACCACAGGGTTATGGTCACTGAAATGTGACCACATCGCCTTGTAACCGTGAATCATGTTACCAAGTGCAAAGCTAATAAAAATGTAATCGATGACAGAATGTTTACCATTCCCTTTAAAAGTGGGAATTTCCTCCGACGTCAAAGAGGGGAGTATAAGGCCAAAATCTGCTAAGATTGACTCAAGACAGTCTCCCTGGACAGAGTGCTCAAAATGAGCATCACCTTGTGCAGATGATCCTAGAGGATCAAAAGACAGACAAGTGTCAGGACAGCCGTGGATATTAAAGTCACCCGAAATTATAATAAAACAGTCATTATGGTTAGCGTCTTTATAGGCCGCCAAAAAGCGTGTTAAAGCTAAGAGATGATCAGTTGTGGTGACTCTATCAAAAGAATTATAAAAATGTACGATTAAAAGAACGCCTCCTTCTAACAGGGAAATTTGTACAGCCAAACTGTTCCGTGAACCTGTATCTATTTGGATCTGATGGCCCGATATGCTAGCGGAGATTAAGGTAACCAGCCCACCCTTTGCCCTCCCCACGTTTGAAGGTACAGCTGGAACAAAAAAACTCCTGTAGCCATCAACGGACAGGGTATTCTCTGTGTCCCAGGTTTCTTGTAAACTAATGATATGTCCTGAACCTATAAGTGCCCGCCAAGCTGGGTCATCAATTTTATTTTTCAGCCCAGCTATATTCCAACTGACCAATCTAAATAGATTGCCCACTGAACCAAACGTAGATACGGCAAGACTATCATCCGATGGCTGCAATTTGTTTTCATCACAGCCAGTTGCCCCGCTATCTAGGGTATTACGCTCTGCCAGTGTCCCTAGTCATTCGTTATCATTTAGATTTGAGAGAGCGTCAAATCTGTTAGAAATAGGGACAGCATAGTTGTTTAAGCTAATACCCCTAGAGGGGTCACACAGTGACGGCCCGACTTGAGAAGGAGGATAAAAGAAGCCCAAAGGAAGAACATTAACAAAATCCGTCTGGATTCTCCCTGTCCCCGCCTGTTTCAATATATCTTCAACCAGCCTTGGAGATCTGAAGCTTACAACAATGCAATCACCTGTCAGACTCTTGTTTGTCCTACCCACCCACGGAACCCTTCTGATCATCATAAAATTATTGGCAAGATGTTGACCCAAAACGGTTTTTCTGGATAAGAAGTGGATAGCCTTGTTTTTCAGAGAGGTCCAGTGTTCTCTTTTATCCCCTTCCAGTTTTGGGACATTAGCTAAAATAATGGTGTATGGACAGGCCTCAACAGGTAGGTGTAGGAAATCCCTCTTGTCGTAGTTAGCTAAAAAGCCGGGCCCCCTTTCAATATTCTGGGAGCCCGAAACCACCGTTTGAGTTGTACTCGTAGGATTTAAAGCTATGGGTGGTGGATTTACGCCAGAAGCCAGGGTGGAACCATAATGTACTGGTTGTTGGGGTACAGTGATTATAGTATCCAGCAGATTATTAACCGAGGCAGTGACTGAATTAAGAGAGTTAATTGCTCGGGTACTAGAACCAGGGATAGAAGCCTTAGGAGTAAGGTGTGACTCAATTATGTTCAGCCGCTCCTCAATGCGCCTCAGGGTAACCAATAACAGAGCAGTAAATGATTTAAGGTGCTCATCGAGAATGTTTATGAGCTCTGACATAGATTTTTCGCTATTTCTATCGGTAGAACTACCCAAGGCTGATTTAGTGCTAGCATTCCCTGCCGCTCCCAGGTTCTCACTAACTGAGAGTGGAACCTCAGTAGTGGTTTTGTTCAATCCAGGCGCGGAATTATTAGCTTTAGATAGTTTTGCCTGTTTTCTATTACCCTGTGGGTTGTCCTTCGCCTTCCTTTTCCCCGTGACAATTTTACCACCACCAACAGTCAAATTAGACCTAATTCTTGATTGTCTGGTACGAACTACAGGGGGGGATTGTACAGGACTCGCTATGGTTGAAGGGGGTGACATGATTGTAGGACTAACATTAATACAAGAGCCATTCCTATTCTCAAGTAAATGCACATCATCCTCAAGAATGTTATTTGATGAACAAACTACAGCGGGTAATAAAGGTACAGATAATCTAATGGGGTCCAATGATAGTCTTCGTTCGACTGAAGCGATCTCTTTCACAATGGCAGATTCTGCCTGTTTTAAATAACTATCCAAGGTCCCCATACCCGCAACCCTTGAGCATGCTTTAGAAGACCCTTTCGACATTCTTCCACCAAGCAGCACAGAGCACAAACCACCCAACTAGTAATCACCTGTACAGTTCCCAGGATAGATGAACACTCCAACAGTCACTTTACAGGGGGCTGTCCCAACCCAACCTCTATCGGCCTCTGAGGGCCTGAGAGGGCCCGCCCTTTGCCCGGGCTTAGCCCGGCGACCGCCCGCGCGCGTCCCGCGACGCGGGAGATAAGCGTCCTTTTAAGCGCCTCCGGGCGCGCAGGTAGCGTCACGGGTCGCTAGGGCAGCTGGGAGCTGTAGTACGCTCCGCTTTCCAGTCCGCGAAATGGCGTTGCGGCGATGTCAACGTGGCAGCCCAGGAACAGCAGGACTCAGACGAGGTGAGGAGAGCAGAGCACGAACAGCGACCCCCGACCAGCAGCAGGTCAGACACAGACACAGTCAGCAGGGCTCCAGGATTCAAACTTCCCGCTCTTCCAAAAGATCAGCGTCCTTTTAAGCGCCTCCGGGCGCGCAGGTAGCGTCACGGGTCGCTAGGGCAGCTGGGAGCTGTAGTACGCTCCGCTTTCCAGTCCGCGAAATGGCGTTGCGGCGATGTCAACGTGGCAGCCCAAGAACAGCAGGACTCAGACGAGGTGAGGAGAGCAGAGCACGAACAGCGACCCCCGACCAGCAGCAGGTCAGACACAGACACAGTCAGCAGGGCTCCAGGATTCAAACTTGGAATGATTTTATAGAGAGCAAAGGAGGAGCCAAAGTGACTGATATAGCGGCAGCTATTCCCCCTGACTATAATATCTACCGTCAAGATAGATCGGGCGGTAGGGGTGGGGGGGTGGCTCTGGTAGTGAGTAAATCGGTTGCATGTTCCATCATCCCTATTGAGGCCATCACTGGATCGGAATGCCTTGCGTTCTCTTTAGCGCTGGCGCACCATCATTCCGTAAAAGGACTGTTAGTCTATAGACCCCCTGGTCCAGCTGTCTCTTTTTTTGATGAGCTCCAGTCGTTAATTACCGTGCTTGCTCTGAGAGCTCAGCACTGTATTCTGGCGGGGACTTCAATTTCCATATGGATGATGGTTCTGATCCCGACACGATGAAGCTCTTAGATGTTACGGCTCCTCTTGGTCTCGCTCCGTATCTCACAGGACCTACACACGATAAAGGCCACACCTTGGACCAGGTTTTTTCAATGTCTCCCATTGAAGTTTGTGTACTTCTCCCGGTGATTTGGTCTGACCACAGGTTGGTCAAATTCCATGTATTAGGCTTGAAGAAACCTGTTAGTACTGGTCATAGATATCAGGCATTTTCATCTAGAGCGTACCATCGGGTGACTCCCGATATGCTGATTCGGGCATTTTACGATCATCCGTGCTCCTTTACGGGTGATTTGGAGAGTGACCTCGAATCTTTGCAGGTCTGGCTAGCCAAGAGCCTGAACGATCTGGCCCCTGAGAGGGCCCCCCGGTGTTCATCCAAACGGGCCTCGGCCCCTTGGTTTGCTGCTGCTCTGTCGGCGTCTCGCCGCTTATGTAAGGTAGCCGAGAGGGCTTGGCGGTCGCAGTACGATCCGGCCGCCAAGCTGACGTACAGGATGACAGTCAAAGCATATCATCGTGCTATCCTTGCGGAAAAAAAGGACTATTTGGCTAAAAGGATTGAGGTCGCCTCTAACTCCTGTAAGGAGATCTTTACTATTGTTAGAGAATTTATGTCCCCGCGACAAACTGTGACGGTGGCTGTTCCCTCTGAGTCGTGGGCTTCTGCCCTAGCAGACTTCTTTGTCAATAAGATTAAATCGATTCAGGATACTCTTCCGTGGAGTATCGTTAAGCCTTGTCCCAGTTTCGAGTGTGACATGGATGCGTGGTCTTCCTCGGGCCCGGTTTTGGCAGCTTTTCCGCCTCTCTCGACTGCATCGTCTTTGGCTCTTATGGCCAATCTCAAATCTGGCTCGCCGCTAGATCCGTGCCCAGCCAAGCTTTTGGCCAAGGTGGCGGAAGTCGTTAATCCTTTGGCTAATCCTCTTTTGAACCTGTCCCTTAGTCAGGGTCTGGTTCCGCGGGCTTGGAAGCAAGCGCTGGTGATTCCCCTTCTTAAAAAGCCTGGTCTGGATCCAAAGACTTTGGCCAATTATAGGCCTATTTCTCTGCTTCCGGCTCTGGCCAAGATTGTGGAGAAACATGTTCATTCGGTGCTCTCCAATTTTTTGGAATGCCATAGCCTCCTGCACCCGTCGCAAACCGGCTTTCGCCCCAATTTAAGTACAGAGACGGCGCTTCTGGAAGTGTCTGAGGCTATAAAAGAGGTGCTGGATGCAGGTGGCAAGGCTATGCTTGTCATGTTAGATCTGTCGGCAGCCTTTGACACCGTCCCCCACGAGGGTCTCCTCGCTAGACTTCATGACATCGGTCTAAGGGGGATGGTGCTCAGGTGGTTTAGATCTTTTCTGGAAGGCCGTCAGCAAACGGTTTGGGTTCCCCCTAGCTCCGCCGCGATGCCGCCGTTGGGAGTAGGAGTTCCACAAGGATCTGTGTTGAGCCCTTTGGCGGCCCTGGCGGAGTCTCGGGGAGCTCAGATCGTTTCCTATGCCGACGACACTCAGCTCTTCTTCACGTGCAGGAAAGGTGATGACTTTGATGGGGAGAGCATCCGTGAGTGCCTTGGGGCTGTCTTTGAATGGTTTCAGGGTAACAGTCTCAAGTGCAACTCAGACAAATCTGAGGTGCTTTTCTTTGGTTGCGTGTCGGACCCGAGTTGGCAGGAATGGTGGCCTGTGAGCATGTTTCCTCCAGCGAGCTCTTCCCAGCTTGCTAAGAATCTGGGGATTAAGTTTGACAATGGGTTGTCATTGAAAACCCAGATTCTAGGTCTTACTGGAACCTGTTTCGGCCTCCTGAGAATGTTACGCAAGTTTCTTCCTCTTCTTTCCGAAGAGCACAGAAGGACGACGGTGTTGGCCCTGATTGGCTCAAGGCTGGATTATTCTAATATCTTATATCTGGGCCTACCGGAGTATCTTTTGCAACGGCTCCAGGTAGTCCAGAACTCGGCCGCGAGGGCGATCTTCGGCCTGCATAGGCGAGCCAATGCTTCCTGCCTCTTACAGTCATTACATTGGCTTCCGATCCGGAAACGGATTATGTTCAAGGCCCTGACGCTCACGCACAAGGCTCTTTATGCCTCAGGTGCGAAATATCTTCAGAAGAGGCTCGTTTTCTATCATCCGGCCCGAGCTTTGAGGTCCGAGTCTCTTTTTTTGGCCGTAGTCCCCCGTGTTAGGAAGGCTCGCATTGGGGGGCGTTCTTTTAGGTTTTTGGCGCCACAGCGCTGGAATGCGCTGCCTTTGGCCTTGCGTTGGACCGCCAATCTGTTGGCCTTTAGGAAAGGCCTAAAAACTTGGCTTTTTACTCTTTAGTATGGTAGTCTTCCTCTTATGTTATGTTTCTGCTTTCTGTCTGTCTCACTGTGTCTGCTGTTTTTAGGCGGGTCTTTAATAAAAGCGCCGGGACACTCTGTAGAGTAGCCGTGCGCTATATAAAACATTTTTTTAACATAACATAACAACATAACTTTGCATGCCTTTTTCAGCAGAAGACATCGCAGGTAATAACATCACACAGTTTTTGACTTCTGTGGATAGCTCTTGAATGTTGAATTGTTTTTAACCCCTTCGCTGCTAGGCTTCCCCCCCCACCCCCCCCCACCCTGGGCTAAGCCCTTTTTTGGCTATTTGGGGTAGTTCGCTCTTAGGCCCCTGTAACTTTTTGACCAGATAAGGTATCCACGCCAAATTTGCTTCCTTTTCTTCCAGCATCATGAGGATTCTAAGAGGTACCCAGGGTTTGTGGATTTCCCTGGAGGGGACTCAGAAACTAGCCAAAGTACAGCAAAACTTTGGGTTTTTGGGGAAAAATTGGAAAAAGGGGCTACAGATGAAAGCGTCTGTTTTTTTCCCTGCAATGGGTATCAAAAAAGGGGTTGTGGTGATGAAATCACCATCTTCACAGCTTTCAGGGACAAGCATACTTTTGTCAGAAAACCAACAATGTTTACACAGTTTTGGCATTTTTCTGGGACATAGCCTATTTTTGCTATTTTTTGTGCTTTCAACCTTCTTCCAGTTAATGGTAGAAATGGGTATGAAAGCAATAATGGACCCTGGAAAGCTATACATTTTTAAAAAGTAGACACAATTCTAAATTCAGCAAGGGGTCATTTGTGTAGATCCTACAAGGTTTCTTTATAGAAACTAACAGTTGAATATAGGAAAAATTGAAAATGAGTAGAAAAAAACAGCCATTTGTGCCAACGTTTTCACCTGTAATTTCTTCAAATTATGAGAGCTGTTTGAAAGCAATATACCGTTAAATCCGCTGGACCTTGCTGGTTGTGGGGATATATAGGACTTGTAGGTTCACCAAGACCCCAATGAACCCTGAGCCAATAACTGAGCAGCGTCTTGCAATGGTTTTTTATTATCTACTGGGTATAGAGCAGGGGTCTCCAACGAGTAGCTCAGGAGCTACTGGTAGCTCGCCAGTACCTTCAAAGGAGCTCTCTGAGGTGAAGTCAAGCCAAGTATCAAATTCAGGGAGTAGGTGCCTATTAAAGAAGGCAGCACTGATCATCTAAAGACCCTTAGAGTGACAGCCAGCCAAACGTATGACAGTTACTCATACTAACACTCAAACACACGTGTCGGATTATAGGACCTGCTACATGACAGTCTGAATCCAATCTCAATATAATTAAGCCACAAGGAGATTGACCAGGTTGTAGTCCCTCCTTTATCAGTTACAACATGAATGTGAACAGTGCACCATCAAAAAAGTATGGCAGCAGTAGACTGAGCTGTAATCAGTGCTTACCCACCAAAGTGCGGGACTGCAGAAGTCAGAGTGAAACGGTGTCCGTTAGATGCATGATTAGCTCAAGACCTGAGGAGAACAGGGTATGATCCAGACCAGAGAAAATTAAGAGATTTATCATCTTTGTGTGTCTCCATAATAAAAACTATTGCTTCCTGAAACTATGCCTGGTGCCAGAACCACCAAATATATATGCTAGCCCCATCATAAGATTGTTATCTTTGGCATAATTGTGTCCATTCCTGGCATAATGCCAATGGCATAATAATGGTCATCCTTGACTATTTTAGTATTTTTAGTCTAGTTATGGTATCCTGGCAGCCATCATAGACCTACTAAGAGCATGACTGGCCTATATGTACCTTATTCCTGGCATATTAATGGTCATGACTGATATATGGTATTATCCCTGATCCTTATGGTTTCCATCCTTGGCACAACTGTGGCCCTAGTATAATGGTTGTAATTACTGACATAATCCAGGCATCCATGGTGCTATGGTGAGCATCCATGGCATATGACTGCAATACTTGGGAATTCAAAGTAGTCTGTCCATATGAGGCATTTTTACATGGGAGTACATGATGAAAATGACAAGCTGATGTTTTGAGACTGCATTTCTCAAAAACGGATATTTTAAAGGCAGTTTTAGTATTCACAAATGGGGTTTCTTCTGGAAAATTTAGTTTATTTGCCCACAGTGGAAATTGGTATTAGAAAAATGTGCATTTTCAGAAACTGGTGAATGATAATTCAAGCTGAGCTGGCAAGCCGTACTGCTGTGCTTATGTCCTTTGTGCCACTGGACATGTCAAGATTTGAATGTTACTTCATAAGTCAAGGGGAGGCATTTAATATTGATGAACCTTTCCCCAGCATTTCTGCTGGTAACCGCACTTGGTATACTTGAGTGGTAACTACTGAAAATCTTGCTTTGGGTGGTCATAGTGTGGTCACTATTTTACAGTTATAACATTTTCTAGTAGCTCGGGAAGACTTTCCTTGAACAGAAGTACCTCTCACTAAAGAAAAGGTTGGAGACTCCTGGTATAGAGCAATTAATTTGGGAAAATATATACATGGAAAAATCTGTATGAAAGACACCTATGTATTTCTGAAATAGGAACAGAATATAGAGTTTAGAAACAGTAGATATTTGCAAATTTCCGAATTTGTGAGTACCCATACTAGCATGAGAATTATAGGTCATTTTTCAAAATGACTTCTTTTTTACACATTGTCTTTCATTTGGAAGGCAGAAATGCATCGAAAGTCAAAAGGTAATAACAGTTGCTCTACAATTCTGTGTTACCCTAAGTCTCCCGATAAAAATGGTACCTCACTTGTGTGGGTAGGCCTAGTGCCCGCGACAGGAAATGGCTCAAAACGCAACGTGGACACACTTTTATTTCTACAGTGAAAACTGACCCTTTTTTTGCAAAGTGCCTAGCTGTGGATTTTGAACCCTAGCTCTGTCGGCACCTAGGGAAACCTAGAAAACCTATACATTTTTTAAAACTAGACACCCTGGGAAATCTAGGATGGGGTGACTTGACTGGCTCTCACCAGGTTCTGTTACCCAGAATCCCTTGCAAACCTAAAAATGTGTCCAAAAAACACATTTTCCTCACATTTCAGTGGTGAAAAGTTCTGGAATCTGTGTGGATACACAAATTTCCACCCACCCCGCATTCCCCAAAGTCTTCCGAGAAAAATTGTACCTCACTTGCGTGGGTAGGCCTAGTGCCTGCGATAGGAAACGGCCCAAAACACAACATGGACACACCACATTTTCACCATGAAAACTGAACCTTTTTTTGCAAAGTGCCTAGCTATAGATTTTGAACCCTAGCTCTACCAGTACCTAGGGAAACCTAGCAAACCTATACATTTTTTAAAACTAGACACCCAGGGGAATCCAGGATGGGGTGACTTGACTGGCTCTTACCAGGTTCTATTACCCAGAATCCCTTGCAGACCTAAAAATTTGTCCAAAAAAACAAATGTTCCTCACATTTCGGTGGTGGTAAGTTCTGGAATCTGCGTGGATACACAAATGTCCACCTACCCCGCGTTCCCCGAAGTCTTCCAAGAAAAATGGTACCTCACTTGTGTGTGTAGGCCTAGTGCCCGCGACAGGAAATGGCCCAAAACACAACGTGGACACACCACATTTTCACAGTAAAAACGGACCCTTTTTTTTCAAAGTGCCTAGCTGTAGATTTTGAACCCTAGCTCTGCCGGCACCTAGGGAAACCTAGCAAACCTATACATTTTTTTAAACTAGACACCCAGGGGAATCCAGGGTGGGGTGACTTGACTGGCTCTCACCAGGTTCTATTACCCAGAATCCCTTGCAAACTAAAAGATTTGTCCAAAAAACACATTTTCCTCACATTTCTGTGGTGGATAGTTCTGGTATCTGTGTGGATCCACAAATTTCCTCCCACCCACCGTTCCCCCAGGTCTCTCGATAAAAATGATACCTCACTCACGTGGGTAGGTCAAGTACCCGCGACAGGCAAGGGCCCAAAACCTATTGAAGCGACATCAAAATTACCTATCACAAAACAACCTGGTTTTGCAAGGGGGGGTCCCATGACTTTTTGTCCCCGGGCTCGTCGGCCATCTAGGGAAACCTACCAAACCCACACATTTCTGAAAACTAGACACCCGGGGGAGTCGAGCGAGGTATGGCTTGCGTGGGTCCCCTAACGTTGTCCTACCCAGAATCCCCTGCAAACCTCAAATTTAGCTGAAAAAATCACTTTTTTCTCAAATTTCTGTGTGAGAAAGTTCTCGAATCTGCGTGGATCCACAAATTTCCTCCCACCCAGCATTCCCCCAGGTATCCCGATACAAATGGTACCTCACTCGCGTGGGTGGGTCAAGTACCTGCGACAGGCAAGGGCCCAAAACCTATTGAGGCGATATCAAAATTACCTATCACAAAACAACCTGGTTTTGCAAGGGGAATCACCTGGGTTTTTGTACCTGGGCTCGGCGGCCATATAGGGAAACCTACCAAACCAGAACATTTCTGAATACCAGACACCCGGGGGAGTCCAGCGAGGTATGGCTTGTGTGGGTCCCCCAAAGTTTTCCTACCCAGAATCCCCTGCAAACCTCAAATTTAGCTGAAAAAATCACTTTTTCCATACATTTTTGTGTGGGATCACCATGCCGGCACAAATGTCCTAACACGCAGCATTCCCCTTGTTCTCCCGAGTAAAATAATACCTCACTTGTGTGGGTGGGCCAAAGGCCTGTGACTGGGAAGAGCCCAAAACATAGGGATTTAGGGTATAGCACCAAGAATTCTAAGCGCTACATTTTTTTACAAATAAGTTTTTAGCCAGTTCTGCTTTGGACACCCACACAAGTGAGGTATCATTTTACTCGGGGGAACAAGGGCAACGCTGGGTGGTAGGACATTTGTGCCGGCACGGTGATTCCACACAAAAATATGTGGAAAATATGTTTTTTTCAGCAAAATTTGAGGGTTGCAGGTGATTCTGGGTAGGGAAACATTGGGAGATCCACGCAAGCCACACCTTATTAGACTCCCCAGGTTGTCTAGTTTTCAGAAAAGTGTGGGATTGGTGGGTTTCCCTAGATGGCGGTGTGCCTGGGGCCAAAAAACCAGGTGCCCCCCCAAAACCAGGTAGTTTTTTATAGGTAATTTTGAAGTCTCCACAATACGATTTGGGCCATTTCCTGTTTCAGCTACTATGCCTACCCACACAAGTGAGGTGCCATTTTTATCAGGAGCCCTGGGGGAACGCAGGGTGGTAGGAAATTTGTGGATCCACACAGATTCCAGAACTTTCCCACACAGAAATTTGAGAAAAAAGTGATTTTTTTCAGCTAAATTTGAGGTTTGCAGGGCATTCTGGGTAGGAAAACGTTGAAAGACCCACGCAAGCCATACCTCTCTGGACTCCTCTGGGTGTCTAGTTTTCAGAAATGTGTGGGTTGGGTAGCTTTCCCTAGATGGCCGCCAAGCCCGGGGCCAAAAACTCATGGGATATTGACATGCCCATTCTGGGCAGCCCTCACCCCTACCTATATATAAAAAAAACTGGTGCTTAGTGGGCTTTCTGCCCCCTCCCTGGGGGGACAGATCAGTGGCTATTGCCCCATCTGCCTCCTGGGGGGGGCAGAAAGTCTTTTTTTTCTTTGGGGGTAGGGTGGGGGCATTTGCATGCCCATTCTGGGCAGACGCCACCCCGGGCCTATAAAAAAAAGAAACCCTGGCATCTAAAGTGCTTTCTGAACCCCCGGGGGGGCAGATTGGTGGCTACTGCCACCATCTGCCCCCCGTGGGGGCAGATAGACTGGAATTTTGTGGGGGGAGGGGTGTTGGCATTGGCATGCCCATCTTGGGCAAACCCCACCCCTAAATGTATCGGTGGGTAAAAAACCCTGGTGGCTACTGCCCTTATCTACCCCCCAGGGGGGCAGAAAGACTAATAATGCCAACATTTTTATGGGGGAGCAAAGACCCTTGCCCAAGGGGCCGCTCCTCCCTCCCTGGTGCCTAGTGGTTGGGTCCCTGCTTGGGGATCGCCCTCCTGGGGCAATCCCCAAGCAAGGATCCCTTAGGGATGGGTACCATTGGAAAGGGGAGATTCTCCCCTTTCCAACGATACTTCTCCTAATTTTCTACGTGCTCAGGGGGCTGAGATAGCCCCCTGAACACGTGGAAACTGAAACTGAAATGAGCCTCTTGGCTCATTTCAGTTTCGGTTTCACTGAAATGACATCAGCGCGATGTGTGCATCGATCATCATTTCAGGGAAAGCAGGGGGGGGGGGCTTGGGAGCTGGGGAAGCTCTTCCCCAGCTCCTGAGGCTTTAGATGAGAAAAGGGAATCCCTCTGGTGTCCGCAGCAGAGGGATTTCCGGTGCTGGGTGTCATGACGAGCTGGACTCGTCATGAGCACACGCCCACTGTGTGCCATGAGGAGTCCAGCTCATCATGAGCACCCAAGGGGTTAAACAATGTTGACTAGAACCTCAGTGGTTCAGTATCTTAGTGAAAAAGTGATTGATAGTTGCAAAGGACCAACAACTAAAACTAACAAAAGTAAAACGCTTCCTTACATTCAAACATCAGTTGTCAGATTAGTGGAATAGGGACAGCAAAAAAGTCTAAAGGTTTTGCAAGCTGTAACTTAGATGCATAAAGTGTTACCGATAGCCACCTCTATATGCAGAATGCCACCATGCCTTTGAGGTAGTGAAAATCCCATTTTATTTGTAGGGGTGCATTATAATCCCACGTGTAGAGCGCACCCGCATATAATCCTTTGTTGTGATAACATAAACTGTTAGAATTTTGAAACGTATTAATGTGAAACAAGAAGTGTTTAGGCCATTGAAAAGTAACATGGAGAATTAACATATAAAGTGAATATAACTAGCAGAAAACGTTAATGTGAAGAGCTTGTGTTGTGAACTGACAATTATTCATGTACTGAAAATGCTATATAGTTGTGTAATTTAATAGCAGAAAACATTAATGTGAAGAGCTTGTGTTGTGAACTGACAATTATTCATGTACTGAAAATGCTATATAGTTGTGTAATTTTAAATGTAGGTAAATGCATTAATTAAATGTGCTTTTTTTCCGAGCAAATCGTAAAAGCTCATGTGTTGTTTTCTTATGTTAGCTGAATGTTGTAAGCCTGAAATACAGTTCCCTGGAAACTCTCACTTTAGAATTAACACGTTTTAATTTCATGTGCTGTGGAATTTGGTCTTTATCACATTTTGTACTGCAGGTGAAAGAAGCATTCTGGTTAGCTAGAATAATGTTGTTGTTTTACTAGTCAGACAAGGAGAGAAGAAACAACAATCATGATGCTTGAGTAGATAAAACATTGTGCTTCACACAGGAGAAGGCTTGGAAACCAAGTACATATTATGGCAAGGAAAGAACACTGTTGTCCCATGGAAAACTACCTTTAGGATTGTACCCAGAGCAGATGGTGTGATCTGCAATGAATCTTGTCGACAAGTATTGTGATGATGGGAGTACGGCGAGTGCCCACTTCTTCTTCTGACTTTGGAGAGAGAACATCTGAAATCAAGCTCTGTCTCGGTAGCTTTATACTACCTGACCCATTAACTGTGGAGAGATTTCATAGGGAGACTCCACATGCTGACACCTTCTACGTTCCTTCCTGAAGATGCTTAAGTAGGGATGTCACCTTAGTTGTAGAGTAGGGATAGATGAATGCTTTTTATTCATCAACCCTCGACGCAGAGACATTTGAACTCATGCTTTCTGATCCTCTGTATTCTGTTTCTTGAATTAATTGTATTGTTTATGTTACATTGTCTAAATTGGATACGTAAATTTGGCTTTATGCTAAGTCCAATGTATTTTTACACTCTCATCTTAAGGTGCCTTTATGTTCAATTTTTGGGGGCTTTGTAATAAATCAAACTCACTTTACATAGTTGTCTGTAGTTACTATGTGTCCAAGGGGACTCTTAATCAATTGAATGACTTACAAACAAATTTTCTCCCCTCTACGCTTTAATGCTACTAAAAAGAACCATCGGATTTTGTCTCTAGGACAGGGGCAGAACTCATGGGCCCGGCCCTTGGACCTTTCACCCCACCATTCTCCCCAGGTAAACTAAACTTTAAGAGCCTACATTCACATTCCTCCCAAAAAATCCAATTAACATATTTCTAAGAAACAGTCATGGTGTAGGCCAATGAAAAGAACTTTCATAGTATCACAAGGGTGAATTATTGCAAAACTTTACCAGTAGAATTTGACAATGCAAAATGCCCAATGATTCAGACTCAGAAAAAGTCATGCTTTAGTTATTCCATCGTTAGGAATGACAATAAAATGGCACAAAACCCACCAGCAACCACATCAGCATCAACCCCCCTCTCATACAGTGATTCAGCCACCTCTCACCTACTCAGAATCACATACAGCACTTGCAGAGATCTCCCAGCAGTTTTCAACACCAATATGGAAATTAACCTTCATGCAAAATTGAACCTCATCCTCAACGATGAGCCCAAAAACATGATTTGGACATTTGCAGCCTAGTTCTGAAAATTAATTGAGACGTAGCTGGGTTTCTGGAATATTGATTCGGTAACAATTTCAATCACAACCCTCAATGATCTCCTGCCAGCAGGATAAACAAGCATTGACAATGCCATTAGGTGTGGCTTTACAGGAATGTTGTATGGTTACATGAAGCATTACAAGTAAATAGCATGGGAATGGGTATGCAATTGTGTGGAAGCAAAGGACAGTATTATAATATTGGTGTAAGTTAAAAGTTCAGGTGACAGTTGGACTGTCAAGCCAGACCTTAGCATCCATGTAGCTAATAGCTTCCCTCCTCAAATCTATGCTGCTGCCAGAGAAAGATACCATAAATTATTTACTTGTCTAAGTTACCTTAATATCACTACAATGTAATGTATGTGCCCCTAAAAGTTCAAGTTCAGACAGCTGAATAAATAAACAAAATAATCACAGCCTTGTGGAGGACAAGCAATTTTTTGTTGAAACACACAACTTCTGTCCATTCCCAAAATGCGGAGTAAGCCAAAGTCTCTCTCTAGTGATACTCACACAATTGTCTGGTGACAGCTATGCTGTCAAGCCAGATCATAAAACGTATCGATAGG
The DNA here is from genome assembly GCF_964204655.1 of Triturus cristatus. NCBI lineage: Eukaryota > Metazoa > Chordata > Amphibia > Caudata > Salamandridae > Triturus > Triturus cristatus. Next base: position 830,222,131 of record NC_140589.1, on the reverse strand, counting down.
AAGAGACAGAAAGCAAATGGATGAAGTAGCTCTAGTTGATACTGCTGAATTATCTAACACAGAGGTTTATGTGCGTAAGTGCCTGATGCATAATCATTAGAATAAGTACCTTCATCACTGCTGTGATATACCAATTACTGAGATATATAACTCTTTGTTGTTGGATGAATATCTTGAGAATTGGAGAATCCATCATACAGGTTGATAGACAATGTTCAAAACAAGCAACAGACTTCCTTGAAAATAAGTAAACACTGGGCTTCAATCAGATAGTTTGCGGGGCAATATGTGCAACCATTAACACTTTGGATCTAGTGCTTATTACATAGACGCTTCTCTATCAGTACAAATCATAACCTGTAGCAGCTGAGTCTTTAATTCTTTTCCACCTCTCAATCCTTGAATACCTTTCAGTAATACATAGGATCCCTGCAATCCCTATGTGGCATAATTATTTACTTGTAATAATTTCCCAGTTGCCTTTAAATAAAACACCAGGGCCTGATGGGGTACCGGGGGACATATACAAATCTTGTATAGACTTGTGGGCCCCGATACTGACACTGCATTTAAATTCTGCAGTTTCTGGCCACTTTCCTTTAACCTGGCCTCAATCCATAATAGTCCCCATTTTTAACAAGCATTGGCATAGCCAATAGGTCTCGCTTTTGGGACCTTATAAGTATTTAGTTATGCAACTGTTGTGTATGTGTGATTGTGTGTGGTTGTGGTTGTGTGTGGTTGTGGGTGGTTGTGTGTGTGTTATTGTGTGTGTTTGTGTGTGTGTGGTTGTGTGTGGTTGTGTGTGTGTGGTTGAGTGTGGTTGTGTGTGATTGTAGTTGTGTGTGTGGTTGTGTGTGATTGTGGTTGTGTGTGCTTGTGGGTGTGGTTGTGGTGTGTGTGTGGTTGTGGGTGTGGGTGTGTGTGTGGTTGTGTGTGATTGTGGTTGTGTGTGCTTGTGGTTGTGGGTGTGGTTGTGGGTGTGGGTGTGGTTGTGGGTGTGTGTGTGGTTGTGGGTGTGATTGTCAGTGTGTGTGTGGTATTGGGTGTGTGGTTGCGGTTGTGTGTGTGTGGTTGTGTGTTGTTGTGTGTGGTTGTTTGTGTGTGGTTGTGTGTGGTTGTGTGTGTGATTGTGGTTGTGTGTGTGTGGGTGGGTGGGTCTTATTGTGTGTGTATTATTGTGTGTGTTATTGTGTGTGTGTTATTGTGTATGTATGGTTGTGTGTGTGGTTGTGTGTGTGGTTGTGTATGTGTGGTTGTTTGTGTGTAGTTGTATGTGTGTGTAGTTGTGTGTGTGGTTGTGTTTGTGGTTGTGTGTGTGGTCGTGTTTGTGGTTGTGTGTGTAGTTGTGGTTGTGTGTGTAGTTGTGGTTGTGTGTGTGGTTGTGGGTGCATGTGTGGTTGTGGGTGTGTGGTTGTGGGTGTGTGGTTGTGGTTGTGTGTGTGTGGTTGTGTGTGTGTGGTTGTGTGTGTGTGTGATTGTGTGCATGTGTGGTTGTGTGTGTGGTGTGTGTGTGATTGTGGTTGTGTGTGGGTATGTGTGTGTGTGGTTGGGGTTGTGTTATTGTGTGTGGTTGGTTGTGTGTGTGGTTGTGTGTGTGTTGTTGTGTGTGTGTGCTTGTGTGTGTGTGTTTGTTTGTTTGGTTGTGTTTGTGGTTGTGTGTAGTTGTGTTTGTGGTTGTGTGTGTAGTTGTGGTTGTGTGTAGTTGTGGTTGTGTGTGCTTGTGGTTGTGTGTGTGGGTGTGGTTGTGTGTGGTTGTGGGTGTGTATGTTTGCTTGTGGTTGTGTGTGGTTGTGTGGGTATGGTTGTGTGTGTGTGGTTCTGTGTATGTGTGGTTGTGAGTGGTTGAGGTTGTGTGTGTGGTTGTGTGTTGATGTAGTATGTGTAGTTGTGATTGTGTGTGTAGTTGTGGTTGAGTGTGTGTGTTTTTGTGTGTGTGTGTTATTGTGTGTGTGGTTGTGTGTGGTTGTGTATGTGTGGTTGTGTGTGGTTGTGGTTGTTTGTGTGTTTGTGGTTGTGTGTGTGGTTGTCGTTGTGTGGGGTTGTGTGTGTGGTTGTGTGTGTGTTTTTCTGTGTGGTAGTGTGTGGTTGTGTGTGTGCTTGTGTGTGTGGTTGTGTGTGTGTGTGTGTGGGGGTGTGGTTGTGTGGGTGTTATTGTGTGTGGTTGTGGTTGTGTGTGGTTGTGTGTGTGTTTGTGTGTTTTGGTTGTGGTTGTGTGTGGTTGTGTGTGGTTGTGACTGTGTGTGTGGTTGTGTATGTGTTATTGTGTGTGGTTGTGTGTGGTTGTGTGTGCTTGTGTGTGTGCTTGTGCTTGTGTGTGGTTGTGTATGGGTGTGTGTGGTTGTGTGTGTGTGTGTGTGTGTGTGTGGTAGTGGGTGTGTGGTTGTAGTTGTGTGTGTGTGGCTGTGTGTGTGTGTGGTTGTGTGTATGGTTGTGTGTTGTGTGTGCGTGGTTGTTTGTAGTTGTGTGTGGGTGGGTGTGGTTGTGTGTGTGGTTGTGTGTGTGTAGCTGTGGTTGTTTGTGTAGTTGTGGTTGTGTGTGTAGTTGTGGTTGTGTGTGTGTTATTGTGTGTGTGTGTGATTGTATGTGTGGTTGTGTGTGTGTGTGGTTGTGTGTGTGTGGTTTTGTGCGTGTGTGGTTGTGTGTGTGTGTGTGCCTGTGGTTGTGTGTGGTTGTGGTTGTTTGTGGTTGTGTGTGTGTGGTTGTGGTTGTGTGTGTGGTTGTGGTTGTGTGTGGTTGTGGTTGTGTGGGGGGTGGGGGGTGGTTAGTGTGGGGGATGTGGTTGTGAGGGTTTGTGGTTGTGTGTGTGGTTGTGGTTGTGTTTTGTAGTAGTGTGAGTAGTTGTGGTTGTGTGTGTGTGTGGTTGTGTGTGCGTGGCTGTGTGTGTGTGGTTGTGTGTGTGGGGATGTGTGTGGGGTGGGGGGTGGTTGTTAGTGTGGGGGGGTGGTTGAGAGTGGTTGTGGTTGTGTGTGTGGTTGTGTTTGTGTGTTGTGGTAGTGTGTGTAGTTGTGGTTGTGTGTGTAGTTGTGGTTGAGTGTGTGTGTTATTGTGTGTGTGTGTGGTTGTGTGTGTGTGGTTGTGTGTGGTTGTGGTTGTGTGTGGTTGTGGTTGTTTGTGGTTTTGTGTGTGTGTTTGTGGTTGTGTGTGTGGTTGTGGTCGTGTGTGGTTGTGGTTGCGTGTGTGGTTGTGTGTGTTATTGTGTGTGGTTGTGTGTGGTTGTGTGTGTGCTTGTGTGTGTGGTTGTGGATGTGTGTGGGTGTGTGTGTGTGTGTGGTTGTGTGGGTGTTATTGTGTGTGGTTGTGTGTGTGGTTGTGTGTGTGTTTGTGTGTTTTGGTTGTGGTTATGTGTGGTTGTGGTTGTGTGTGGTTGTGGCTATGTGTGTGGTTGTGTGTGTGTTATTGTGTGTGGTTGTGTGTGGTTGTGTGTGGTTGTATGTGTGTGCTTGTGTGTGTGGCTGTGTGTGGTTGTGTGTGTTTGTGTGGTAGTGTGTGTGTGGCTGTAGTTGTGTGTTTGTGGTTGTGTGTGTGTGGTTGTGTGTGTGGCTGTGTGTTGTGTGTGTGGTTGTTTGTGTGTGGTTGTGTGTGTGTTGGTGTGTGTGTGTGGCTGTGTGTTTGTAGTTGTGTGTGGGTGGGTGTGGTTATGTGTGGGTGGTTGTGTGTGTGTGTAGCTGTGGTTGTGTGTGTAGTTGTGGTTATGTGTGTAGTTGTGGTTATGTGTGTAGTTGTGGTTGTGTGTGTGTTTTATTGTGTGTGTGTGTTATTGTGTGTGTGTGGTTGTGTGTGTGGTTGTGTGTGTGTGGTTGTGTGTGGTTGTGTGTGTCTGTGGTTGTGTGTGGTTGTGGTTGTTTGTGGTTTTGTGTGTGTGGTTGTGTGTGTGGTTGTGGTTGTGTGTGGTTGTGGTTGTGTGGGGTGGTGGGGGGTGGTTAGTGTGGGGGTGTGTGGTTGTGAGTGGTTGTGGTTGTATGTGTGGTTGTGGTTGTGTGTTGTGGTAGTGTGTGTAGTTGTGGTTGTGTGTGTGTGTTTATGTGTGTATGGTTGTGTGTGTGTGGTTGTGTGTGTGGGTGTGTGTGTGGGGGGGTTGTTAGTGTGGGGGTGTATGGTTGTGAGTGGTTGTGGTTGTGTGTGTGGTTGTGGTTGTGTGTTGTGGTAGTGTGTGTAGTTATGGTTGTGTGTGTAGTTGTGGTTGTGTGTGTGGGTTATTGTGTGTGTGTGTGTGTGTGTGGTATTGTGTGTGTGTGGTTGTGTGTGTGGTTGTGTGTGTGTGGTTGTGTGTGGTTGTGTGTGTCTGTGGTTGTGTTGGGTTGTGGTTGTTTGTGGTTTTGTGTGTGTGGTTGTGGTTGTGTTTGTGGCTGTGGTTGTGTGTGGTTGTAGTTGTGTGGGGTGGTGGGGGGTGGTTAGTGTGGGGGTGTGTGGTTGTGAGTGGTTGTGTGTGTGGTTGTGGTTGTGTGTTGTGGTAGTGTGTGTAGTTGTGGTTGTGTGTCTGTGTGGTTGTATGTGCGTGGTTGTATGTGTGTGATTGTGTGTGTGGGTGTGTGTGTGGGGGGTGGTTGTTAGTGTGGGGGTGTATGGTTGTGAGTGTTTGGGGTTGTGTGTGTGGTTGTGGTTGTGTGTTGTGGTAGTGTGTGTAGTTGTGGCTGTATGTGTAGTTGTGGTTGTGTGTGTGTGTTATTGTGTGTGTGTGTGTTATTGTGTGTGTGTGGTTGTGTGTGTGGTTGTGTGTGTGGTTGTGTGTGGTTGTGTGTGTGTGTCTGTGGTTGTGGTTGTGTGTGGCTGTGGTTGTTTGTGGTTTTGTGTGTGTGTTTGTGATTGTGTGTGTGGTTGTGGTTATGTGTGGTTGTGGTTGTGTGTGGTTGTGTGTGTGTTATTGTGTGTGGTTGTGTGCTTGTATGTGTGGTTGTGGTTGTGTGTGGGTGTGTGGGGGTGGGTGTGTGTGGTTGTGTGGGTGTTATTGTGTGTGGTTGTGTGTGGTTGTGGTTGTGTGTGTGTTATTGTGTGTGCTTGTGTGTGTGCTTGTGTGTGTGCTTGTGTGTGATTGTGTGGGTGTGTGTGGGGTGTGTGGTTGTGGATGTGTATGTGTGGTAGTGGGTGTGTGGTTATAGTTGTGTGTGTGTGGTTGTGTGTGTGGTTGTGTGTTGTGTGTGTGGTTGTTTGTGTGTGGTTGTGTGTGTGTTGGTATGTGTGTGTGTGTGGGGGGGGTTGTTAGTGTGGGTGTGTGTGTGTGGGGGGTGGTTGTGTGTGGGTGGTTCTGGTTGTGTGTGGTTGTGGTTGTGTGTGATTGTAGTTATGTGTGTGTGGTTGTGTGTGTGTGTGATTGTGTGTGTGGGTGTGTGTGCTTGTGGATGTGTGTCTGTAGTTGTGTGTGTGTGTGTGGTTGCGGTTGTGTTTGTGTGGTTGTGTGTGTGTGGTGTGGTTGTGTGTGTGGTTGTGTGTGGTTGTGTGTGGTTGTGTGTGTGGGTGTGTGGTGGTGTGTGTGGTTGTGGTTGTGTGTGTGTGGTTGTGTATGTGTGGCTGTGTGTGTGTGTGGTTGTGTGTGGTTGTTGTTGTGTGTGTGTGTGTAGGTGTGGGTGTGTGTGTGGTTGTGTGTGTGTGGTTGTGTGTGTGTGGTTGTATGTGTGTGGTTGTGTGTGTGCTTGTGTGTGTGTGCTTGTGTGTGTGTGCTTGTGTGTGGTTGTGGTTGTGTGTGGGTGTGTGTGTGGTTGTGGTTGTGTGTGTGTTATTGTGTGTGTGTGGTTGTGTGTGGTTGTGTATGTGTGGTTGAGTGTGGTTGTGTGTGATTGTAGTTGTGTGTGTGGTTGTGTGTGATTGTGGTTGTGTGTGCTTGTGGGTGTGGTTGTGGTGTGTGTGTGGTTGTGGGTGTGTGTGTGGTTGTGTGTGATTGTGGTTGTGTGTGCTTATGGTTGTGGGTGTGGTTGTGGGTGTGGTTGTGGGTATGGGTATGGTTGTGGGTGTGGTTGTCGATGTGTGTGTGGTATTGGGTGTGTGGTTGTGGTTGTGTGTGTGGTTGTGTATGTGGTTGTATGTTGTTGTGTGTGGTTGTTTGTGTGTGGTTGTGTGTGTGATTGTGGTTGTGTGTGTGTGGGTGTGTGGGTCTTATTGTGTGTGTGTTATTGTGTGTGTTATTGTGTGTGTGTTATTGTGTGTGTGTGGTTGTGTGTGTGATTGTGTGTGTGGTTGTGTATGTGTGGTTGTTTGTGTGTAGTTGTGTGTGTGTAGTTGTGTGTGTGGTTGTGTTTGTGGTTGTGTGTGTGGTTGTGTTTGTGGTTGTGTGTGTAGTTGTGGGTGTAGTTGTGGTTGTGTGTGTGGTTGTGGGTGCGTGTGTGGTTGTGGGTGTGTGGTTGTGGGTGTGTGGTTGTGGTTGTGTGTGTGTGGTTGTGCGTGTGTGGTTGTGTGTGTGTGATTGTCTGCATGTGTGGTTGTATGTGTGTTGTGTGTGTGATTGTGGTTGTGTGTGGATGTGTGTGTGGTTGGGGTTGTGTTATTGTGTGTGGTTGGTTGTGTGTGTGGTTGTGTGTGTGTTGTTGTGTGTGTGCTTGTGTGTGTGTGGTTGTGTCTGTGGTTGTGTGTTTGGTTGTGTTTATGGTTGTGTGTGGTTGTGTTTGTGGTTGTGTGTGTAGTTGTTGTATGTGTAGTTGTGGTTGTGTGTGCTTGTGGTTGTGTGTGTGGGTGTGTGTGGGTGTGGTTGTGTGTGGTTGTGGGTGTGTAGGTTTGCTTGTGGTTGTGTGTGGTTGTGTGTATGGTTGTGTGTGTATGGTTCTGTGTGTGTGTGGTTGTGAGTGGTTGTGGTTGTGTGTGTGGTTGTGGTTGTGTGTTGTGGTAGTATGTGTAGTTGTGGTTGTGTGTGTTGTTGTGGTTGAGTGTGTGTGTTTGTATGTGTGTGTGTTATTGTGTGTGTGGTTGTGTGTGTGGTTGTGTGTGGTTGTGTGTGTGTGGTTGTGGTTGTGTGTGGTTGTAGTTGTTTATGTGTTTGTGGTTGTGTGTGTGGTTGTGGTTGTGTGTGGTTGTGTGTGTGGTTGTGTGTGTGTTATTGTGTGTGGTAGTGTGTGGTTGTGTGTGTGCTTGTGTGTGTGTGTGGGTGTGGTTGTGTGGGTGTTATTGTGTGTGGTTGTGTTTGTGTGTGGTTGTGTGTGTGGTTGTGTGTTTTGGTTGTGGTTGTGTGTGGTTGTGTGTGGTTGTGACTGTGTGTGTGGTTGTGTATGTGTTATTGTGTGTGGTTGTGTGTGGTTGTGTGTGTGTGCTTGTGTGTGGTTGTGTATGGGTGTGTGTGAGTGTGTGTGTGTGTGTGTGTGGTAGTGGGTGTGTGGTTGTAGTTGTGTGTGTGTGGCTGTGTGTGTGTGTGTGGTTGGTTGTTGTGTGTGTGTGGTTGTTTGTTTGTAGTGGTGTGTGGGTGGGTGTGGTTGTGTGTGTGTGTAGTTGTGTGTGTGTAGCTATGGTTGTTTGTGTAGTTGTGGTTGTGTGTGTAGTTGTGGTTGTGTGTGTGTGTTATTGTGTGTGTGTGTGATTGTATGTGTGGTTGTGTGTGTGTGGTTTTGTGTGTGTGGTTGTGTGTGTGTCTGTGGTTGTGTGTGGTTGTGTGTGGTTGTGGTTGTTTGTGGTTGTGTGTGTGTGGTTGTGGTTGTGTGTGTGGTTGTGGTTGTGTGTGGTTGTGGTTGTGTGGGGGATGGGGGGTAGTTAGTATGGGGGATGTGGTTGTGAGGGGTTGTGGTTGTGTGTGTGGTTGTGGTTGTGTTTTGTGGTAGTGTGAGTAGTTGTGGTTGTGTGTGTGTGTGTGTGGTTGTGTGTGTGTGGTTGTGTGTGTGTGGTTGTGTGTGTGGGGGTGGGTGGGGGGGTGGGGGGTAGTTGTTAGTGTGGATGGTTTGGTTGTGAGTGATTGTGGTTGTGTGTGTGGTTAAGGTTGTGTGTTGTGGTAGTGTGTGTAGTTGTGGTTGTGTGTGTAGTTGTGGTTGAGTGTGTGTGTTATTGTGTGTGTGTGTGTGGTTGTGGTTGTGTGTGGTTGTGGTTGTTTGTGGTTTTGTGTGTGTGTTTGTGGTTGTGTGTGTGGTTGTGGTCGTGTGTGGTTGTGGTTGTGTGCGTGGTTGTGTGTGTTATTGTGTGTGGTTGTGTGTGGTTGTGTGTGTGCTTGTGTGTGTGGTTGTGGTTGTGTGTGTGTGTGTGTGTGTGTGGTTGTGTGGGTGTTTTTGTGTGTGGTTGCGTGTGTGGTTGTGTGTGTGTTTGTGTGTTTTGGTTGTGGTTATGTGTGGTTGTGGTTGTGTGTGGTTATGGCTATGTGTGTGGTTGTGTGTGTGTTATTGTGTGTGGTTGTGTGTGTGGTTGTGTGTGGTTGTGTGTGTGCTTGTGGGTTTGGCTGTGTGTGGTTGTGTGTGTGTGTGGTGTGGTAGTGGGTGTGTGTGTGGTTGTAGTTGTGTGTGTGTGGTTGTGTGTGTGTGTGGTTGTGTGTGTGGCTGTGTGTTGTATGTGTGTTTGTTTGTGTGTGGTTGTGTGTGTGTTGGTGTGTGTGTGTGTGTGGCTGTGTGTTTGTAGTTGTGTGTGGGTGGGTGTGGTTGTTTGTGTGTGGTTGTATGTGTGTAGCTGTGGTTGTGTGTGTAGTTGTGGTATGTGTATAGTTGTGGTTATGTGTGTAGTTGTGGTTGTGTGTGTGTTTTATTGTGTGTGTGTGTGTGTTATTGTGTGTGTGTGTGGTTGTGTGTGTGGTTGTGTGTGTGTGGTTGTGTGTGGTTGTGTGTGTCTGTGGTTTTGTGTGGTTGTGGTTGTTTATGGTTTTGTGTGTGTGGTTGTGTGTGTGGTTGTGTGTGGTTGTGGTTGTGTGGGGTGGTGGGGGGTGGTTAGTGTGGGGGGGTGTGGTTGTGAGTGGTTGTGGTTGTATGTGTGGTTGTGGTTGTGTGTTGTGGTAGTGTGTGTAGTTGTGGTTGTGTGTGTGTGTGTGTTTATGTGTGCGTGGTTGTGTGTGGGTGGGTGTGTGTGTGGGTGTGTGTGTGGGGGGGTTGTTAGTGTGGGGGTGTATGGTTGTGAGGGGTTGTGGTTGTGTGTGTGGTTGTGGTTGTGTGTTGTGGTAGTGTGTGTAGTTGTGGGTGTGTGTGTAGTTGTGGTTGTGTGTGTGTGTTATTGTGTGTGTGTGTGTGTGTTATTGTGTGTGTGTGGTTGTGTGTGTGGTTGTGTGTGTGTGGTTGTGTGTGTCTGTGGTTGTGTTTGGTTGTGGTTGTTTGTGGTTTTGTGTGTGTGGTTGTGGTTGTGTGTGTGGTTGTGGTTTTGTGTGCTTGTGGTTGTGTGGGGTGGTGGAGGGTGGTTAGTGTGGGGGTGTGTGGTTGTGAGTGGTTGTGGTTGTGTGTGTGGTTGTGTGTTGGAAGGCGTTCCCCGGGGAGGTTGCGGAATGTGTTCCTGACCACCCTGAGGCCCACCTTTCCCAGAGTTAGGCCGAGCAAGAGCAGGGAGGCCCTTCCTGGAAGGGTCTCGCACCTAGGATCGCACACGCTACGCTTACTGTTGGAGGGAGGACCACCGGGGAGTCGGGGAGACTATTCCGGGGCACCTTCCTACCGCAAAAGTATAGCCAAGCGCCGCTGAGAAGCCCACTTCGGGGAGGTCCTTCTCCTAGGATCGTACTAGGCCCAGTAACACCACCACACAGGACTCAATATCAGTTGCTTGACTGGTTCTTTATCAGAAGTAGTACGTTCAATATTTACAGTGGGATCGAGGGATCCAGTAAGAGTCTCAATGTCTGTTAGAGGGATAGGGTAGTGGGACAGTCTTAGTACCAACCAGGTTCGGGAGGGCTCTGCGCCAGACCTTGAGTGCTGATCTCAGAGCAGCTCGAACGTGGGGAGCCGCGACGGCGTCTGCAGGGCTCGGGTGGTAGTTCCGCTTGGGTCGAGCCGCGACACAGTCAGCAGGGCTCCGGTGGTAGGTCCGCTTCGGTCGAGCCGCGACGAGGTCAGCTGGGCTCTGATGGTAAGGTTCAACAAGGTCGGGCCGCGACAGCGTCAGCAGGGCCCCAAAGGTTCGTGAAGGTCTTTAAGCACGGTGGAGCCGCGACATCGTCAGCAGGGCTCAGAGTGTGGGTTCAGGATGAGTCTTCTTCCGTAGGGTCAGCCGCGATCCGATCAGCAGGGCTCTTGACTCCGGGATACAACTGTTGTCCTGTTGTCGGGTCGCCCCAGATATTGGACTGGAGCCCTTTGATGTCCGGACCCTTGCGTCCGGAGGGGGCGGAGAGGCCGGGTGGGGAGCGGCCAGACGCCCAGCAGGAGAGGCGCCAGGCCCCAGAGAGCTGTGGGGCGATCGCACTTAGGTGTGGAAGGACGGTTGGGGGTCCCATCGATACTGCCCTCTGCCGGGAGTGGCAAGGGTTCACGTGGTATCCCCCGGGCCAGGGGTTGGCGCCTTGATGTCGGGCCTCGCTGGGACAGAGGCCGGGTGAAGCGGGGTCACGCAGGTGGTCACGTGGAGTGACGTATAATCCAAAATGGAGGAGCCCCGAGGTGCATGGGACCTCGTGCGGCTTAGCGAGGGGGAATAGGACCACGCCACGAGGCCGGCTCCCACACGCGTCCCCCCCAGCTGAAGGCAGGGAGAGTCACCCATCTCCTTGGGGGTTCTCCTCGCCGAGGCGGAAGAATCGGGACAGGCCGTCAGCATTGGCGTGGTCGCTGCTGGGCCGGTGTTCCACAGTGAAGTCCATCCCTTGCAGCGAGATGGACCATCGCAACAACTTGGGGTTCTCGCCCCGCATTTGCATGAGCCACCGCAAGGGCCGGTGGTCAGTTTGGACCCTGAAGTGGGTGCCGAAAAGGTAGGGCCGGAGCTTCTTGAGGGCCCACACCACGGCGAAGGCCTCCCGCTCGATGGTGCTCCACCTCTGTTCTCGCGGCAGCAGTCGGCGGCTGATAAAGGCCACAGGTCGGTCGAGGCCCTTGGCATCCATCTGGGAGAGGACCGCTCCGACCCCGTACTCCGAGGCATCGGTCTGGACTACAAATTCCTTGCTGTAGTCAGGGGCCTGTAGCACAGGGGCCACGCACATGGCCGCCTTGAGGGCCTCAAAAGCGGTCTGACAGCGGGGCGTCCAGTGCACTGCCTTGGGCTGTTTCTTGGAAGTGAGCTCCGTAAGGGGGCCCACAATGCTGCCATAATCCTTGATGAATCGTCGGTAGTAGCCTGTGAGGCCTAGGAAGGCCCGGACAGCGGTTTGGGTTGCGGAGGGCTCCCACGCCTGGATGGCGTCGACCTTTAACTGGAGGGGTGCCACCTGGCCACTCCCCACCTGGTGGCCCAGATAGGTCACAGATCCTTGACCGATCTGGCATTTACTGGCCTTAATGGTGAGCCCGGCCCTTTGGAGAGCGGCCAGAACTTCCCTGAGGTGTCCTAGGTGCGCGGCCCAGTGGTCGCTGAAGACTGCGATGTTGTCGAGGTAGGCCGCGCTGAAGGCTTCTAGTCCGGCCAGGACCTTGTTCACCAGTCTCTGGAAGGTCGCTTGGGCGTTCTTCATACCGAAGGGCATTACCCGAAAGTGGTAGTGCCCATCGGGGGTGGAAAAGGCGGATCGTTCCTGGGCGCCGGGAGTGAGCTTGATCTGCCAGTACCCAGCGGTGAGATCAAAGGTGCTCAGGTAGCGGGTGGCCCCTAGGCGATCGATCAGCTCGTCTGCTCGTGGCAAGGGGTGGGCATCGGTCTTGGTGACTGCGTTCAGGCCCCGGTAGTCGACACAAAATCTGAGTTCCGGGGCAGTGCCGGGGGCGGCGGCCTTCGGCACCAAGACTACCGGGCTGGCCCACGGGCGGTCGGAAGGCTCGATGACTCCGAGGGCGAGCATCTTGGCGACCTCGGTCTGTATGCAGGCTCGGACTCGGTCAGGTACTCTGTAAGCGCGGTGTCGCACAGGGGGGCTGTCCCCCGTGTTCACGTCGTGGACGCACCAGGGGGTCACCCCGGGCGTGAGAGAGAAGAGGGCAGCGAAGGGTTGCAGCAGCTTCTGGCAGTCATGGCGCTGTTCTGGTGTCAGGGTGGCGGAGAGGCGGACGCCCTCCAAGGAGCCGTCTTGGCCCGAGGACCCCAGGAGGTCTGGTAGGGGCTCGGAGTCACTTTCGCCCCCATCGTCGGTAGCCAGCAGTAGGCTTAGTTCAGTTCGGGCAAAGTGGAGATTGAGCCGGTTGGCATGCAGGACCCGGAGGGGGTTCCTCGGGGACTCCATGTCGACCAGGTATGTGACGGGGCTCTTCCTCTCAACTACCTTGAAGGGCCCGGTCCACTTGTCCTGCAGGGCGCAGGGGTCCACTGGTGACATGACCCAGACTTGCTGGCCCGGCTCGAACTCGATGGCTGAGGCATTTTCGTCATACCAGCGTTTCATGTCTTCTTGGCTGGCTTCGAGGTTGGCTCCTGCCAGGCCCCGGAACTTACGAGTCTGGTTCCGCAGGGTCAGGAGGTACCGGTAGACGTCAGGAGGGGCATCTTGGACTTGCGCCTCCCAGCCCTCCTTGACCAGGCTGAGGGACCCTCGGACGGGGTGCCCATATAACAATTCGAAGGGGCTGAAGCCCAGGGATTTCTGTGGTACCTCCCGATAGGGGAACAGGAGGCAGGGCAGCAGGACATCCCATCTCCTCCTCAGGGACTCTTCCAGGCCCTTGATCATCCCCTTCAGGGTTCTGTTGAACCGCTCGACCAGTCCGTTCCCCTGGGGGTGGTAAGGGGTGGTGAATTTGTAGGTGACCCCACATTGTTGCCAGAGGGATCTCATGTACTTTGAAATAAAGTTCGTACCCCTGTCGCTCACCACTGCTCGGGGGAACCCCACCCTGGAGAAGATGCCCATCAGGGCCTGGCCCACTACTGGAGCTGTCACGGTGCGGAGTGGGATGGCCTCGGGGTATCGGGTGGCGTGGTCGACCAGTACCAGGATGAAGCGGTGCCCCAGGGCGGTTCGGGGGTCGAGGGGCCCCACGATGTCGTTTCCCACTCGTTCGAACGGGGTGTGTATGGCTGGAAATGGTTGGAGGGGGGCTTTCACTCGCCCCCCAGTCTTCCCGCTAGCTTGGCAGGTCGGGCAGGACCGGCAGTGATGGTCCACGTCTCTTCTCATTCGGGGCCAATAGAAATGGGTCACTAGGCGGCTGTAAGTTTTGTCCCGCCCGAGGTGTCCGGCGAGGGGCACGTCATGTGCCAGGTTCAGGAGGAACTCTCGAAATCGGAGGGGGACCACCAGCACCCGGCCGGCCCCTAGTTCGGCGACTTTCTGCTCGCTATACAATAAGTCATTGTCCCAATAGACCCAGTGGGTTCTCGTGGGGTCCCCCGCAGCCTGGGCGGCCGCTTGCTGTCGGGCCCCCTCGAGAGACGGGCAGGCCTTCTGCTCTTGCTGGAATTGTTCGCGGGTAGGGCCCCCGTCGTGGCGCCACTGGGCCAGCTCGGGGATCTCGCTGAGGGAGGCGGCCTCGTCGGGAGAAAGTTCGGATGGCCCGGCCTCCTCGTCAGGTTCCTCCGTGCCGGAGGAGGGTGATAGTTCGGGGCCCATCGGCTTGTCGGGGGCCGTGGTAGCGGCTGGTTGGGTGGTCATGGACCGGGTGGTGGCGCAGGCCCACTCGGGCAGTCCTAGCATCCCCAGATGCTCTCGGCGTTCCACCTGGGCCCAGGGTGAGCTCACTAGGTCGTTCCCCAGGAGGCAGTCCACTGGGGCGTCGTCGCGGACAGTTACTTTTAGGGTGCCGGACACTCCTCCCCACTCAAAGGGGATCCTGGCCATCCGGCACATGCTCTCGGTGTTGTCCGCGGTCCGCACAGGGCATAGGACATGCGGCAGGATTTGCTCGGGGGTCACCAGGTGGCAGCGGACAGCGGTCACACTGGCCCCAGTGTCCCGGAGGGCCTCGGCCCGTCGTCCATTGATGGAGACCCACTGTTGGTACTTCTGGGTGTTGCTTGGGATGGCGGCTCGGGGCACCATTTCTCGGGAGCCCAGGCATACAAGCGACATGGCAGCTGGTTCCCACTCGGGGGACCCGTCGTCGTGGTTTTCCTCCTCGTCTTCTCCCTCCCCCAGGGCTGCGGCGGCTATTTGTCAGGGAGGGGGCCCAGCGGTCCCGTTCCGTCGGTTCACGGGGCAGGCCGGGTCGCTCGCATAGTGGCCGGTCTGCTGACAGCCGAAGCAGGTCACTGTCGGTCGTGGTCCAGGCCGTGCGATAGGGGTCCCTCTTCGGCCCTGGGTCGGGGAAGTGTGGTTGGTGGCTTGGCCTCGTGGTGGGCTTCTGGGCGGCCTGGCCGGGAACTCTCGACTGCGGTGGGACCCCCCTCCTCCTCCTCGCTGGCGGGGAGGTCCCGTGGTACTCCGTTGGTAGTCCCCCACTGGGTTCCGGGGGACCCGGGTGTTGACCCATCGGTCTGCTTCGGCGGCGAGCTTCCGGGGCTCGGTCAGTTTACTGTCCAGGAGGTGTTGCCTTAGTTCAACAAAGCAGTTGTTGGCGAGGTGCTCCCAGACAATGAGGTCGAACAGTTCATTGTATGAGGTGACCTTGCTTCCTTTTATCCACCCTTCCAACGCTCGGCTGAAGAAGTCCACGTATTCGACCCATGTCGTACCGGGGAGCTTCTTTCAGTCCCGGAAGCGCTGCCGGTACATCTCGGCTGATAGTCCGTAGCGTGTGAGTAGGGCTTCTTTCATGTGGTCGTATGAGATCATCACCGCGTCGGGGAGTTGCAGCAGGGTATCCCAGCCCTCGCTGAGGAACCTCCCCCATAGGCCGGCACCCCAATCCTTCCGGGGTACCCGATGGGAGGTCATGGCGACTTCGTACGCTCGGAACCATTGCTGGATGTCGTCATTTTTATAGTGCTCCTTGACGACATCCTTGGGGATGTGAACCTTTGGCTCGGTCAGGGGCAGAGCGTCCCGGGCTCCGGGGTTGCTGGTCTCCCCCGTTTTAGCTTTTAGTTCAAGTTCCTTAAGGCTCCTCTCGTGCTCGAGGGTTAGCCGTCTCTCCTCTAGTTCCCGATGCCGTTTCTTTTCCTCGATTTCCTCTTGCAGCCGTAGTTGCTCCAAGGCTATCTTCTTTTCCGCCAGTAGGAGCTCACCGTCCAGCCGGAGTCGGGCGAGGTCCATTTCGTGTGTCCGGACCCTCTCCCGTTCTCGCATTTCTTCGGGGGAAAGGCTGGTTTCTGGGACGGTTCGCCCCCCATCTGTCGGGGTTGGGGTCGGCAGGTTTCCGTCCCGGGCCGAGGTCCCTTCGGCTCGGGGTGGAGTGGTCTCGGGTTCTGTCCAGGCTTTCAGGGCTTTCTGCATCTCTTCCTTGGTGCCCAATCCTGTGGTTGGGATCCCTTTGTCCTTGCAGAATTGTTTCAGTTCTTTGTGGGTGTATTCTTCCAACCTTTCCGGCTGGAAGGTTGCGGCCACGGTTGCCTCCTGGCCTTCCATGGTTCCCTTTTCTTTTTCCGTCTGGTTAGGTAGTGGGTGCGTTACTTGCCTGTACGATTGCGTCTGGCTCGGATCCCGTCGCTGGCCACCAAATGTTGGAGGGAGGACCACCGGGGAGTCGGGGAGACTATTCCAGGGCACCTTCCTACCGCAAAAGTATAGCCGAGCGCCGCTGAGAAGCCCCCTTCGGGGAGGTCCTTCTCCTAGGATCGTACTAGGCCCAGTAACACCACCACACAGGACTCAATATCAGTTGCTTGACTGGTTCTTTATCAGAAGTAGTACATTCAATATTTACAGTGGGATCGAGGGATCCAGTAAGAGTCTCAATGTCTGTTAGAGGGATAGGGTAGCGGGACAGTCTTAGTACCAACCAGGTACGGGAGGGCTCTGCGCCAGACCTTGAGTGCTGATCTCAGAGCAGCTCGGACGTGGGGAGCCGCGACGGCGTCTGCAGGGCTCGGGTGGTAGTTCTGCTTGGGTCGAGCCGCGACACAGTCAGCAGGGCTCCGGTGGTAGGTCCGCTTCGGTCGAGCCGCGACGTGGTCAGCTGGGCTCTGATGGTAAGGTTCAACAAGGTCGGGCCACGACAGCGTCAGCAGGGCCCCAAAGGTTCGTGAAGGTCTTTAAGCACGGTGGAGCAGGGCTCAGAGTGTGGGTTCAGGATGAGTCTTCTTCCGTAGGGTCAGCCGCGATCCGATCAGCAGGGCTCTTGACTCCGGGATACAACTGTTGTCCTGTTGTCGGGTCGCCCCAGATATAGGACTGGAGCCCTTTGATGTCCGGACCCTTGCGCCCGGAGGGGGCGGAGAGGCCGGGTGGGGAGCGGCCAGACGCCCAGCAGGAGAGGCGCCAGGCCCCAGAGAGCTGTGGGGCGATCGCACCTAGGTGTGGAAGGACGGTTGGGGGTCCCATCGATACTGCCCTCCGCCGGGAGTGGGAAGGGTTCACGTGGTATCCCCCGGGCCAGGGGTTGGCGCCTTGATGTCGGGCCTCGCTGGGACAGAGGCCGGGTGAAGCGGGGTCACGCAGGTGGTCACGTGGAGTGACGTATAATCCAAAATGGAGGAGCCCCGAGGTGCATGGGACCTCGTGCGGCTTAGCGAGGGGGAATAGGACCACGCCACGAGGCCGGCTCCCACACCATGGGGCCGATTCACAGAACTAACTTAAGACAAAATCCTAAACTTACTACTTTTGGTATTCACAGAAGTTAGGATTTTGTCTTAAGTTTGTCTTAAGACAAACTTAAGACAGACTTAAGACAGTCTTAAGACAGACTTAAGACAGTCTTAAGACAGACTTAAGACAGACTTAAGACAAACTTAAGACAGACTTAAGACAGACTTAATACAAACTTAAGACAAAATTCTAACTTAAGTCTGTCTTAAGTTTGTCTTAAGTCAGTCTTAAGACTGTCTTAAGTCTGTCTTAAGACTGTCATAAGTCTGTCTTAAGTTTGTCTTAAGACAAACTTAAGACAAAATCCTAACTTCTGTGAATACCAAAAGTAGTAAGTTTAGGATTTTGTCTTAAGTTAGTTCTGTGAATCGGGCCCTTACTCTCTTCTTCGGATAGAGGGACACCACACAGTAAATCGTTGTAAGATAATAAGCTTTTATCGGTGGTTATCAGGGATCTTAATGATCCGGCAGGCAGGTGCAGAATTAATGCCACAAGCGGCAGCGATCTTGTGATGGAGGGAAAAGGGGTAGCGGGACAGTCTTTCAATCAGTGTCTCTGCGAGGTATCCGGCGCCCAGCTCTCAATCCTCGAGCTGAGGGGATGTTGCTTCTCTCGGCGATCTCTGCCGACTCTCTTGGAGGAACGGGCCGCGAGTCACTCAGCAGGCACCTGAGGGTCTTAGTTCAGGGAGCCGCGACGGCGTCAGCAGGGCTCAGATGGTTCAGAGTTCGGGGAGCCGCGACAGCGTCAGCAGGGCTCAGATGGTTCAGAGTTCGAGGAGCCGCGACAGCGTCCGCAGGGCTCAGATGGGTCGGAGTTCGGGGAGCCGTGACAGCGTCAGCAGGGCTCAGATGGTTCAGAGTTCGGGGAGCCGCGACAGCGTCCGCAGGGCTCAGGTGGGTCGGAGTTCGGGTAGCGTTCTTCTGTTCGGGGAGCGATCGAGCCGCGACCAAGTCCGCAGGCTCTCGTCAGTCCAGGTCTTCTCTGCCTCTCGTCCCCTCAGCACCCCTTGTTATACTCCCCCTCCTCTTTGAAGTCCGGAGTCCTCGCGGAGAGGGGTCTGGTGCCTGGGGGGCGGTGTGTCAGGGTTTCCTGTCGCTCAGCCCCTTGATCTGTTCAGGTGTGTCCGGGAGGGACTCCAGACGCCCCGCAGGAGAGGCGCCCGCTCATCGGGGGCCTGGTGGTCGATCGAAACCTCCCTCGGGGAAGAGACCAGAGGTGTGACAAGGTCGGCGCCTCTCGGTCTGGTTTGGGGGGGGGGTTTCGTTCTCCCTCGGCCGGGCATGCGTGTTGGGGATCTGGTCGGCCCTCGGGATGTTGGTCCACGGAAGCCGGAAGGCCGTGCCCACGAGGTTCGGCGTGGTTGTAGTGTGACTTGCTGGTCGGGAGGGCCCACACCACGAGGCCGGTCTCACACGTGCCCCCCTAGCTGAAAGGCAGGGAGAACTACCCATCCACTTGGGAGTTCTCCTCGCTGAAGCGGAAGAATCGGGACAGGCCGTCCGCGTTGGCGTGGTCCGTCCCGGGGCGATGTTCCACAGTGAAATCCATCCCTTGGAGGGAGATGGACCAGCGTAGCAGCTTGGGGTTTTCCCCTCGCATCTGCATCAACCACCGCAGGGGTCGATGATCTGTTTGCACTCGGAAGTGTGTTCCGAACAGGTAGGGCCGTAGCTTTTTGAGGGCCCAGACTACTGCGAACGTCTCTCGTTCAATTGTGCTCCACCGCTGTTCCCGGGGCAGTAACCTTCGGCTGATGAAGGCTTTGGGCTGATCTATGCCTTTGTCGTCGTACTGTGAGAGGACTGCCCCGATGCCGTGTTCCGAGGCGTCCGTCTGGACCACAAACTCCTGGGCGTAGTCGGGTGCTTTGAGCACTGGAGCCGCGCACATTGCGGCCTTTAGGGTGTTGAACGCCTTCTGGCAGGAGGGAGTCCAGTGTATTTTCTTGGGGTGTTTTTTGGAGGTTAGTTCTGTGAGAGGGCCTGCGATGCTGCCATAGTTTTTAATAAACCTTCGGTAGTAGCCGGTGAGGCCCAGGAAGGCTCGGACTTCCGTTTGGGTTGCAGGGGGTTCCCAGGACAAGATGGCGTCGATCTTCGGCTGGAGGGGGGCGACCTGCCCACTGCCCACCTGGTACCCCAGATAGGTTACGGAGCCGTGCCCAATTTGACATTTGCTAGCTTTGACGGTGAGGCCGGCTCGACGCAGAGCCAGCAGGACTTGACGGAGGTGCTGGAGGTGCTCGGTCCATTGGGAGCTGAAGACCGCTATGTCGTCGAGGTATGCTGCGCTGTACCCCTCTAGTCCGGACAGGACCCTGTTCACCAGCCGCTGGAAGGTGGCCGGGGCATTTTTCATTCCGAACGGCATCACCCTAAAGCGGTAGTGCCCATCCGGGGTGGAGAAGGCGGAGCGCTCCTTGGCTCCCTCGGTGAGGGCAATCTGCCAGTACCCACTGGTCAGGTCGAAGGTGCTGAGGTAGCAGGCGGCCCCAAGGCGGTCAATGAGTTCGTCGGCATGGGGGATAGGGTGAGCGTCTGCTCGGGTGACCGCATTGAGGCCTCGGTAGTCCACGCAAAATCTCAGCTCGGGGGCCACACCCGGGGTAGTCGCTTTCGGAACCAGGACTACCGGGCTGGCCCAGGGGCTGTTGGAGGGTTCAATCACCCCAAGGTCTAACATCTTTGCCACCTCGGTCTGGATGCAGGTCCGGACCCGATCAGGGACCCGGTAGGCCCGATGTCTCACTGGCGGGCTGTCTCCGGTGTCCACGTCGTGGACACACCAGCTGGTGACCCCGGGGGTCAGGGAGAAGAGATCCGCTGTTGGAAAGGCGTTCGCCGGAGGGGGGTTCGATACACGTCTTGCCCACCCCTTTGACCCACCTCTCCCAAGTAGGCCGAACCAGGCGCGCACACCCTGAGCTTACACTACGAACAGAGTGACACCACACGTATTCTTTGTAGGACGATAGGTTCTTTTATCAATGGTTTCAAGGGATCTTTATGATCCAAGGTGCAAGCAGTACAGCAGTGGCACAAGGTACCACAAATCGGTCGTGGGGAATGGGGGTAGCGGGACAGTCTTTAAAGATAGTGTCTCTGCGAAATACCCTGCGGATAGCTCACAATCCTCGAGCTGGAGGGTGTCGTGTCTCTGGGCGATCTCTTACCGAGTCGTCCTCAAGGGGAGCGCCGCGAGTCTCTCAGCAGGCACAGGTGGTCGGTGTTCGGGAGCCGCGATTCTGTCAGCAAGGCTCAGATGGTTCACTAGCTGGGGGCCGCGAGTCACTCAGCAGGCCCAGGTGGTTCAGTGTTCGGGAGCCGCGACCTCGTCAACAGGGCTCAGATGGTTCAATAGCGAGAGGCCGCTAGTCACTCAGCAGGCCCAGGTGACTTCAGCGTTCGGTAGCCGCGACAGCGTCAGCAGGCTCGGATGGTTCCAGGTCTTCTCTGCATTCGTTCCTCCGGCACCCCTTGTTATACTCCGCTTTCTCTTTGAAGCCCGGAGTCCTCGCAGAGGGGGGACTGGGGTGACGGAGGGGGTTCGGCGGGATTTCCTGCCGCTCACTTCTTTGGTCTTTTCAGGTGGGTCTGGGAGGGACCCCAGACGCTCGGCAGGGGAGGCGCCTGCTCCCCAGGGGCCTGGTGGCCGATCGAGTCTTCCCGGGGAAGGCGACCCGAGGTGTGACTGGGCTGGCGCCTCTGGGTCTGGCTCGAGGGTTCCCGCTCCCTTGGTCGGACATGCGTGGTAGGGTGTCGAGTCTGTCAGGGCTCTGGCCGGCCCTCGGATCTGGGTGGCTGGGGCGGCCGGAGTCGGAGATGTCGTGTCTTGAGGGTGGTTGCAGGGTGGCTGGAGGATTGGGAGGGCAACGCCGTGAGGCCGGTCTCACACGCGTCCCCCCCAGCTGAAAGGCGTGGAGAACTACCCATCCACTGGGGGGTTCTTCTCGCCGAAGCGGAAGAACCGGGACAGGCCGTCGGCGTTGGCATGATCCGTCCCGGGGCGATGTTCGACAGTGAAGTCCATCCCTTGGAGAGAGATGGACCATTGTAGTAGCTTGGGGTTCTCCCCCCTCATCTGCATTAGCCACCGCAAGGGCCGGTGGTCCGTCTGTACTCGGAAATGGGTCCCGAACAAGTAGGGCCATAGTTTCTTGAGGGCCCAGACTACGGCGAAGATCTCTCGTTCTATAGTACTCCAACGTTGCTCTCGCGGCAGCAGCCTTCGGCTGATGAAGGCTATGGGCTGATCGATGCCCTTGTCGTCGAACTGCGAGAGGACGGCCCCGATGCCGTGTTCGGATGCGTCGGTCTAGACCACAAACTCTTGGGAGTAGTCGGGGGCCTTGAGTACGGTGGCGGTGCACATGGCGGTTTTCAAGGCGTCGAACGCCTGCTGGCACTGGGGGGTCCACTGCACCTTCTTCGGGAGCTTTTTGGAGGTCAACTCCGTGAGAGGCCCTGCTAGGCTACCTTAGTTTTTAATGAACCTCCGGTAGTATCCTGTGAGGCCCAGGAAGGCCCGGACTTCTGTCTGAGTGGCGGGGGGCTCCCAGGACTTGATGGCGTCGATCTTTGGTTGGAGGGGGGCGACCTGCCCGCTGCCCACCTGATGCCCCAGATAGACCACAGAGACTTGCCCGAGCTGACATTTGCTGGCTTTCACTGTCAGGCCGGCTTGGCGCAGGGCCATTAGTACTTGTCGGAGGTGCTGGAGATGCTCGTGCCATTGAGAGCTGAATACAGCGATGTCGTCAAGGTACGCTGCGCTGAACTCCTCGAGTCCGGCCAGGACCTTGTTCACCAACCGCTGGAACGTGGCTGGGGCGTTCTTCATCCCGAACGGCATGACCCTGAAGCGGTAGTGTCCATCTGGTGTGGAGAAGGCAGAGCGTTCTTTCGCTCCCTCCGTGAGAGCAATCTGCCAGTATCCGCAGGTCAGGTCGAAAGTGCTGAGGTACCGGGCGGCCCCAAGGCGGTCGATGAGCTCGTCGGCGCGGGGAATAGGGTGAGCGTCGGCTCGGGTGACCGCATTGAGCCCCCGGTAGTCCACACAGAATCTTAGTTCGGGGGCGACCCCAGGGGAAGCCGCCTTCGGGACCAGAACCACCGGGCTGGCCCAGGGGTTGTCGGAGGGTTCGATTACTCCAAGGGTGAGCATCTTCTGTACCTCGGTCTTGATGCAGGTGCGGACCCGGTCAGGCACCCGGTAGGCTCGGTGTCTCACAGGCGGGCTGTCGCCGGTGTCCACGTCGTGGACACACCAGTCGGTGACCCTTGGGATGAGGGAGAAGAGGTCTGCGAATTGTCTGAGCAGCTGGCGGCAGTCGTCGGACTGTTGGGGAGTGAGGGTGGTTGAAAGTCTCACTCCTTCCACGGAACCATCCAGGTCTTTAGCGCACAGGGGGTCGGGCAGGGGTTCGCTGTCTTCTTCCGCCCCATCATCGGTAGCCAGTAGCAAACTTAGTTCTGTTCTCACAAAGTGGGGCTTGAGACGTGTTGGACAGGCCACACGAAGGGCTTGCTCCCTCCCCGCACGACAGGGCCCGAGCTCCGGCCCACCAGGCATAATCCACGAAAAGCACCTGTACCCCGTCTCCCGACGGATCTTCTGCCCTCGGACCTCTACTCATCACGGGGCCCAGCCCCACCGGCTCCCCCGGCCGGTTCAAGCCGCCATCTTGGGCCCTGCACCACGAGGCCGCGTGGCCTCGCCCCGACCCTAACCCCGGGCCTGGCCGGCCCCGACATCCCGGCACCACCATCCACCCGGGAGGTGAGCGGACCACTTGGCAGGTCAATGGGAGGACGAAGTGTCAAGAGCTCTTCCCCCGCCAGGTGCCGATCGCCTCCAGCTCCCCCAGGCGCTGGCTCCACCCCCTGCTGGGTGTCTGGACACCTTCATCCCGGGCCCTCCGACCTCCAAGTGCGAGGGTCCGGACATCAAAGAGCGCCTGCCCTATAACTGGGGCAACTCCGGAGCAGGAAGGCAGTTGTATCCTGGAGTCGAGAGACACCGAGAGAACTCAGCCTTGACGGACTACTGGCGCTGCCGTAGCCCGCTCTTGTGAACCATCGTCCTGCCTGCTGGCGCTGCCGCGGCCTTCTACAACATCCATCCTCGTCGGGACCTGCTGGCGCTGCCGCGGCCCGTTGTAACGACCATCCTCACCGGGACCTGCTGGCGCTGCCGCGGACCGTACATCGACCATCTTTCCGGGACCTGCTGGCGCTGCCGCGGCCCGTTGTAACGACCATCCTCACCGGGACCTGCTGGCGCTGCCGCGGACCGTACATCGACCATCTTCCCGGGACCTGCTGGCGCTGCCGCGGCCCGTACCAACTAAGCTCGAGGATTGTGAGCTAATCATCATCTCATCCAAACTACCTGACTGGTAGACAGACTGTCCCGCTACCCCTTACCCTGCTTTGAGAGACTTGAATCGAGGGGACCCCTGAGTCCAGACCTCCTTGTACCATCCAACCGTACCTTAAGAAGTGCTTATAAAGAACACTGAACCTTATCCGTGTGTGGTATCTGTCTGTGGGGGGGAAGTTACTTGTCTGTACGATCGCTGGAGACGGCTCTCCCCGGAGACCTCTCCTCCTGACCCCGGCCGACCCTCCCGGTCCGTCTATCCTTTCTAACATTGGTGGCCAGCGGCGCGATCCGAATCAACGCGTAATCGTACAGAGAGTAGCTCACCCCACGACAACAACACGATGTCAGCCAAAGATAGCAACTCCACCGAGAAATTCCAAATGGATAAATTAGAAGAATACAACCACCGCGAACTGAGACAATTCTGCATAGAACTTGGCATTGCTACCACCGGCCTGAGTACCAAAGATGATCTAAAGCACGCCCTAGAGTCGTGGACAGAAACTGGGGTCGCCGGACCCTCCGACCAAAGCAGCATCACACCAGAGGGGAACGCCACGGCTCCCGAGGAGCGGGGAACGGGCCTCTCGCAGGAGGAGATCCGAGAAAGAGAAAGAACCAGATTGCACGAGTTGGAAATGGCACGACTCAAGATGGATGGGGAACTCAAGTTAGCTGAACAGAAACTCAACCTCGAGCACATGCGGCTCCGAGATGAACGAGAAGAGAAGCAGAGACAGAGAGAGCTGGAGGAGAAAAAAATAACGCTCGAGCACGAGCGCAAACTGGCGGAAATAGAACTTCGGAAACAGAATAAGGAACTGGGGGTGCTTGAGCGACCACACACCCCGGGGCCAATCGAGAAAAAAGTCCACATCCCCAAGGATGTTGTCCGCGAGTATGTCCGAGAAGACGACATACAACAGTGGTTTAAAGCCTACGAGATCGCCATGACCTCCCACCGGATCGACCGGAGTGATTGGGGAGCCGGACTCTGGGGGAGGTTTATCAACGAGGGGCGCGATGCCCTACTGCAGCTCCCAGATCACCAAATGTCGTCCTACGACCACATGAAGGCTGCCCTCCTCACCCGCTACGGCCTCACACCCGAGATGTACCGCCAGAGGTTCAGAGATTGCACCCGGATCCCAGGTACAACTTGGGTAGAATACGTGAACTATTTCAGCCGTGCCTTCGAGGGTTGGATAAAGGGGAGCCAGGTCACCACCTACGAACAACTCTTTAACCTGATGGTATGGGAGCACCTGTCGAACAACTGCTTCGTCGAGCTCAGGCAGCACCTCCTCGACAGTAAGCTGACTGACCCCCGGCAGCTCGCCGCCGAAGCTGACCGATGGGAAAGCACCCGAGTGGGCCGGAGGGGGCCACACGAACAGAACAGAAACAACCAAGGCCAGCACCGTCCTCGGGGAGGAGGAGGGGGCCAGGGGCGAGGGAGAGACGCCTTGCCCGCAACACCCGTGGCCAGCACCCCGGCTCCGGCCGGTCGGGGCAACCCCCCGTGGCATCCTGGGGTCCGAGCCAACGTCACGTGCCACCGATGCCAGCGAGTCGGCCACTACGCCAATGACCCGAGCTGCCCGCAGAACCAAACACCCAAGCCCCGCCAGGTAGCTGCCGCCGCCCTGGGGGAAGAGCGATCATTGGAGGAACCAGAGGAGTATGAGCCGGCCCAGCAAGAGTGGGAACCGGCCGCCATGGTCCTGGCGTGCTTAGGGGGAAGAGACATGGTCCCGCGGGCTCCCCTACCCGCTAACACCAGGAAATACGGTCAGTGGGTGACCATTAATGGACAGCGAGCCGAGGCCTTGCGTGACACAGGCGCCAGTGTGACGGCCGTCCGCTGTCACCTGGTGAAGCCCGAGCAGATCCTGCCGAACATTCTCTGCCCCGTCCGCTCGGCAGACAACTCTGAAAGTATGTGTCAAATGGCCTGCGTTCCATTCGAATGGGGAGGGGTCTCCGGCCTGTTGAAGGTGACGGTCCGGGACGATGCCCCCGTGGACTGCCTCCTGGGGAATGACCTCGAGAGTTCCCCGTGGGCCACCGTTGAGAGAAGAGAGCACCTGGGGATGCTGGGCCTCCCGGACTGGGCCTGCATAACCACCCGGTCCATGGCCGCCCGTGCCGTCCCTCGATCAGAAGAACCAGAATGGCCAGCACCTCCGCCCCCAGTCGCCCCAGTAGAAGACAACGACGAGGCCAGCCTCCCAGACCCGACGGCCGAAGGGGACGCGCAACCCCAGGACCTTCCTGACCTGGCTCAGTGGCGTCAAGAGGGGGGGCCCACCCAAGCACAGTTCCGCCAGGAACAAAAGACCTGTCCCTCCCTCGAGGGACTCCGCCAACAAGCCAGCGCCCAGAACGCAGGGGACTCCACCGGAACTCACTGGGTCTACTGGGATAACGACCTGCTATACAGCGAGCAAAGAATCGCCGAGCTGGGGGCCGGTCGAGTACTGGTGGTACCTCTCCGCTTCAGAGACTTTCTGCTCAACCTGGCCCACGATGTCCCCCTGGCTGGACACCTGGGCCAAGATAAAACGTACAGCCGCCTAGTGACCCACTTTTTCTGGCCGAAGATGAGGAACGACGTCCTGAACCACTGCCGATCTTGCCCCACATGCCAAGCCAGCGGGAAGAGTGGTCGGAAGCTGAAAGCCCCTCTGCAACCCTTCCCTGTGGTCACCACCCCGTTCGAGAGGGTGGGGATAGACATCGTGGGGCCTCTGGACCCCCGCACGGCACAAGGACACAGGTTCATCTTAGTACTGGTGGACCATGCCACCCGCTACCCCGAGGCGGTGCCCCTACGGACCGTGACAGCTCCGGT
Organism: Triturus cristatus; assembly: GCF_964204655.1. Lineage (NCBI taxonomy): Eukaryota > Metazoa > Chordata > Amphibia > Caudata > Salamandridae > Triturus > Triturus cristatus. The sequence continues at coordinate 830,196,302 of NC_140589.1, read as the reverse complement.
GGTTGGCCGGGCCCTAATGGGGATCTTCTCCCGGGTAGGCTTCCCCCGAGAAGTCGTCAGCGACCGAGGCACGAACTTTATATCCAAATACATGAAGTCCCTCTGGCAACAATGCGGGGTCACCTACAGATTCACGACCCCCTATCACCCCCAAGGGAACGGACTAGTGGAGCGTTTTAACCGCACCCTCAAGGGGATGATTGGGGGATTGGAAGAGCCCCTCCGTCGCCAGTGGGATGTACTACTCCCGTGCCTCCTCTTCGCCTACCGCGAAGTTCCCCAGAAGTCCCTCGGTTTTAGCCCTTTCGAACTCCTGTACGGGCACCCTGTGCGAGGGCCCCTCAGCCTAGTAAAAGAAGGTTGGGAGATGGCCCCCCTAAAGACCCCTCCAGACGTCTTCAAATACCTCCTGGCCCTACGCAATCAGACCCGGCGCTTCAGAGAGATGGCCAAGGCGAACCTCGAGGCCAGCCAGGAGGACATGAAGAAGTGGTATGATCACAATGCCTCCTCCGTTGAGTTCGAGCCTGGGCAACAAGTATGGGTGATGTCCCCCACCGAACCCTGTGCCTTGCAAGATAAGTGGACGGGGCCCTTCAAAGTGGTCGAGCGCAAAAGCCCCGTCACTTACCTCATCGACCTGGGGACCTCCCGGAACCCCCTTCATGTCCTCCACACCAACCGACTCAAACCACACTTTGTGCGCTCAGAACTCAGCCTCCTGATGGCTACGGACAGTGGGGCAGAGGAGGACTCCGAACCCCTCCTGGATCTTCTGAAGACTCAGGAGAATGACGGCTCCGTGGACGGGGTCCGGCTCTCTGACGCCCTCACTTCGGAGCAACGCCAGGGCTGCCGGAACCTCCTGCTGCAGTTCGCTACCCTGTTCTCCCTCACCCCCGGGGTCACCCCTTGGTGTTTGCACGACGTGGACACCGGGGACAGTCCCCCTGTCCGACACCGGGCCTACCGCGTACCAGATCGGGTACGGGCCTGCATACAGGAGGAGGTGGCCAAGATGCTCACAATCGGGGTCATCGAGCCCTCGGACAGTCCCTGGGCCAGTCCGGTTGTATTGGTCCCCAAAGCCGCTGCCCCCGGCACCGCACCTGAACTGAGATTCTGCGTCGACTACCGGGGCTTGAACGCTGTCACCCGGACCGACGCTCATCCGATCCCCCGAGCAGACGAGCTGATCGACCGGCTGGGGGCCGCCCGCTACCTCAGTATCTTTGACCTAACAGCGGGCTACTGGCAGATCGGCCTCACACCCAGGGCTCAGGAACGGTCAGCCTTCTCTACCCCCGATGGCCACTACCAATTCAAGGTCATGCCCTTCGGCATGAAGAATGCCCCCGCCACGTTTCAACGCCTTGTGAACCAGGTCTTGGCGGGGCTCGAAGAGTTCAGCGCTGCCTACCTGGACGATATCGCTGTATACAGCCGCCACTGGCCCGACCACCTCCGTCACCTCCAAGAGGTCCTACAGGCCCTCCAGCGGGCCGGCCTCACAATTAAGGCCGGCAAGTGCCAAATTGGCCAAGGGTCTGTGACCTACCTTGGGCACCAAGTGGGAAGCGGGCTGGTGGCCCCGCTACAACTTAAGATTGCTGCCATCCAGTCCTGGCAGCCCCCCGTCACCCAGACCGAGGTCCGAGCCTTCCTGGGGCTCACCGGCTACTACCGGCGGTTCGTGAAGAACTACGGCAGCATCGTGGGGCCCCTCACGGGTCTCACGTCCAAGAACCAACCGAAGCGGGTTAACTGGACCCCCGATTGTCAAGCGGCCTTCGAGAAGCTGAAGGCCGCCCTGTGCACCGCCCCTGTGCTCCAGGCCCCCGATTACGGTCGGGAATTCGTAGTACAGACCGACGCCTCCGACCATGGCATCGGAGCCGTCCTTTCTCAGTTAAACCCCGAAGGTCATGACCAGCCGGTGGCCTTCATCAGTCGACGTCTCCTGGCCCGAGAACAGCGCTGGAGCACCATCGAGAGGGAGGTCTTCGCAGTGGTGTGGGCCCTCAAAAAGCTCCGGCCCTATCTCTTCGGTACCCACTTCCGGGTACAAACCGACCATCGACCCCTGCAGTGGCTGATGCAGATGCGGGGGGAGAACCCAAAACTCTTGCGCTGGTCCATTTCCCTGCAGGGAATGGACTTCACTGTGGAGCACCGACCAGGCCAAGACCACGCCAACGCGGATGGCCTGTCCCGCTTTTTCCGCCTCGACGAAGAGAGTCCCCAAGGAGATGGGTGACTCTCCTCGCCTTCAGCTGGGGGGGACGCATGTTGGACAGGCCACACGAAGGGCTTGCTCCCTCCCCGCACGACAGGGCCCGAGCTCCGGCCCACCAGGCATAATCCACGAAAAGCACCTGTACCCCGTCTCCCGACGGATCTTCTGCCCTCGGACCTCTACTCATCACGGGGCCCAGCCCCACCGGCTCCCCCGGCCGGTTCAAGCCGCCATCTTGGGCCCTGCACCACGAGGCCGCGTGGCCTCGCCCCGACCCTAACCCCGGGCCTGGCCGGCCCCGACATCCCGGCACCACCATCCACCCGGGAGGTGAGCGGACCACTTGGCAGGTCAATGGGAGGACGAAGTGTCAAGAGCTCTTCCCCCGCCAGGTGCCGATCGCCTCCAGCTCCCCCAGGCGCTGGCTCCACCCCCTGCTGGGTGTCTGGACACCTTCATCCCGGGCCCTCCGACCTCCAAGTGCGAGGGTCCGGACATCAAAGAGCGCCTGCCCTATAACTGGGGCAACTCCGGAGCAGGAAGGCAGTTGTATCCTGGAGTCGAGAGACACCGAGAGAACTCAGCCTTGACGGACTACTGGCGCTGCCGTAGCCCGCTCTTGTGAACCATCGTCCTGCCTGCTGGCGCTGCCGCGGCCTTCTACAACATCCATCCTCGTCGGGACCTGCTGGCGCTGCCGCGGCCCGTTGTAACGACCATCCTCACCGGGACCTGCTGGCGCTGCCGCGGACCGTACATCGACCATCTTTCCGGGACCTGCTAGCGCTGCCGCGGCCCGTTGTAACGACCATCCTCACCGGGACCTGCTGGCGCTTCCGCGGACCGTACATCGACCATCTTCCCGGGACCTGCTGGCGCTGCCGCGGCCCGTACCAACTAAGCTCGAGGATTGTGAGCTAATCATCATCTCATCCAAACTACCTGACTGGTAGACAGACTGTCCCGCTACCCCTTACCCTGCTTTGAGAGACTTGAATCGAGGGGACCCCTGAGTCCAGACCTCCTTGTACCATCCAACCGTACCTTAAGAAGTGCTTATAAAGAACACTGAACCTTATCCGTGTGTGGTATCTGTCTGTGGGGGGGAAGTTACTTGTCTGTACGATCGCTGGAGACGGCTCTCCCCGGAGACCTCTCCTCCTGACCCCGGCCGACCCTCCCGGTCCGTCTATCCTTTCTAACAAGACGGTTCACGTGGAGGACCCGGAGGGGGTTCCGTGGGGACTGTACATCGACCAGGTACGTGACCTGACTCTTCCGCTCGATCACCTTGAAGGGACCAGTCCATTTGTCTTGTAGGGCGCAGGGCTTCACCGGGGCCATGACCCAAACCTGCTGGCCCGGCTGGAACTCGACCAGGGTTGCATTCTGGTCATACCAGCGCTTCATTTCTTCTTGGCTGGCCTCGAGGTTAGCCTCTGCGAGTTCTCTGAACTTCCTCGTCTGGTTGCGGAGCGCCAGGATGTAGCGGAACACATCAGGGGGTGTCCCCCGGGGGCTTGTCTCCCAGCCCTCTTTGACCAGGCTCAGGGGCCCTCGGACGGGGTGTCCGTATAGCAGTTCGAAGGGGCTGAACCCCAGAGACTTTTGGGGAACTTCTCGGTACGCGAACAGGAGGCAAGGGAGGAGGACGTCCCATTTCCGGCGCAGGGGCTCTTCGAGGCCCAGGATCATTCCTTTCAGGGTTCGGTTGAAGCGTTCCACTAGGCCGTTGCCCTGCGGGTGGTAGGGGGTCGTGAACTTATATGTGACTCCGCACTGCTGCCACAGGGACTTCATGTAGCGGGATATGAAGTTAGTGCCGCGATCACTCACAACCTCGCGGGGAAATCCGACACGGGAGAAGATCCCCATGAGAGCCCGGCCCACCACGGGAGCCGTCACGGTGCGGAGGGGAATGGCCTCGGGGTAGCGGGTGGCATGGTCCACCAGGACAAGGATGAAGCGGTGGCCCTGGGCGGTCTTTGGATCCAGGGGTCCCACGATGTCGATGCCGACCCGCTCGAACGGGGTACTTACAACGGGGAACGGTTGTAAGGGAGCTTTGCGTTTTCCGCCACTCTTCCCACTGCCCTGGCACGTGAGGCAGGATTTGCAGTGTACTTCTACATTCGCTTGCATCTTGGGCCAATAGAAGTGGGTAACCAGTCGCTGATATGTTTTGTCTTGGCCTAAGTGTCCTGCCAAGGGTACATCGTGGGCCAGGCCCAGGAGGAGGCTTCGGAAACGCAGGGGTACCACCAGTACTCGGGCTGCGCCTAGCTCGGCGGACTTTTGTTCGCTGTATAGGAGGCCATTGTCCCAATAGATCCAATGGGTTCCGGTTCGGTCACCGGCGGCCTGGGCTTCGGCTTGTTGTCTGAGCCCCACGAGGGAGGGGCAGGTGGCCTGTTCCTGGCAGAACTCCTCACGGGAGAGCCCTCCCTCACAGCGCCATTGGGCCATCTCGGGTAGTTCTTCGAGCTCAGTCAGGGCCTCAGGGGCAGAAGGTTCCGGCCCTTCTCCCGGGTTAGTGTCTTCTTCTCCCGCCGAAGGAGGGTTGTCCGCTTCTGGTAGGGTGTCCCGGTTCTCGGGGACAGTGTTCGGTGGGAGGGCCTCACCGCCCTCGGAGAGAGGCAATCGCGCGGTCATGGAGCGCGTGGTGGCGCAGACCCATTCTGGTAGGCCCATCATCTCGAGATGGGCTCTTCGTTCTACTTGCCCCCACGGGGAACTCTCCAGGTCGTTGCCCAGGAGGCAGTCTACGGGCTGTGATGTTCGGACCGCTACCTTCAATTCTCCGGAGACCCCTCCCCACTCGAAAGGCACCAGCGCCATCTGGCAGAGGCTCTCAGAATTGTCGGAGGACACGACCGGACAGAGGGCACCGGTTAGGATCTGGTCTTCTGAAATTAGGCTGCGGTGGACCGCGGTGACACTCGCCCCGGTGTCGCGGAGGCCCTCGACTCGGTGGCCGTTGATGGTCACCTGCTGTCGGTACTTCTTTGTGTTGGCGGGCAAGGGTGTCCCGGGGACCATTTCTCGATCACCAAGGGAGACCAGGGCCATGGCCGCTGGTTCCCATTCTTCAGAGTCCTCCATCTCTTCCCCCAGAGCCACGGAGGCCATCTGCCGGGCCGGGGGGTTGGTCGTTGCGGTTCGCTGATACTGGGGACACTGGGGGTCATTGGCGTAGTGTCCGGGCTGTTGGCAGCGGAAGCAGGTGATCCTAGCTCGTGGACCTAGCCGTCCTGGGGCTCCGGTGCTTGCTGGGGACGGGGCTGAACCTGCCGCTGGTGGGCTGCTGGGGGGGCTGTGTGAGGACCCCCCGGGGAAGTCTCTTGGTCGGCCGTGGTTTCCTCCGCCCCTCTGGCGGGGATGGCCTTGACTGTGGCGGCCGTAGTCCCCCACGGGGCCCCGGGTGGCCCGGGTATTCACCCAACGATCAGCCTCAGCGGCCAGCTTCCGAGGATCGGTGAGTTTACTGTCCAGGAGATGTTGGCGCAGTTCTACAAAGCAATTGGCCGCTAAATGTTCCCAGGCAATCAGATCAAACAGTTCTTCGAAGGTGGAGACCTTGCTGCCCTTGATCCACCCGTCCAAGGCTCGGCTGTAAAAGTTCACGTATTCTACCCACGTGGTGCCCGGTATCTTCTTGCAATCTTGGAACCGTTGTCGGTACATTTCGGGGGTGAGTCCATACCGGCCCACGAGGGCTTCCTTCATGTGGCTGTAGGAGTTCATGACCGTGGAGGGCCGATCTAGCAGGGTGTCTCTTCCTTCGCTTAAGAACCGGCCCCATAGGCCAGCCCCCCAATCCTTCTGCGGGACTCGTGAGAGGTCATGGCGACTTCGTAGGCCTTAAACCACTGCTGGATATCGTCATTCTTGTAATACTCTTTTACCACATCCTTGGGGATGTGGACTTTGGTTTCGCCGGTGGGAGCGGACGGTGGATTCCCGGGCGGCTGTGACTTTTCGTTTTTAGCCCGCCACTCGATCTCCTTCAGGCTGCGCTCATGTTCTAGCTGGAGTTTTTTTTCGTCGTGCTCTCTTTGGCGTCTCTTCTCCTCGAGTTCCCCTTGTAGCCGTAACTGCTCGACGGCCAACTTTTTCTCTGCCAGCTTTATTTCTCCCTCGATTTTTAGCTTTGCCAGTTCAAGTTCGTGGTTGCGGCTTCTCTCTCGGTCCGCTAGCTCCTCGGGGGACAGGTTCCCCTCTGGCCCGTTGTTTCTCACCGGGATGCTTGGTGGTTCATGGGCAGAGTCTCCTTCCGTTTGGGTCGGGGGCGCCCCCGTCTCGACCCAGGTTTTCAGTACTTTCTGGAAGTCTTCCTTTGTGCTTAATCCGGTGGTAGCGATGCCAAGGTCCTTTCAAAACTGTTTTAATTCTCTATGTGTGTAATAGTCCAATTGATCCTCTCGGAACGGTGACCTTATTTCGGTACCTGCGGCACCCAGGGAGGTTTCTCCTTCCATCTCTGTTTGGTAGTGCGTCAGTCGTTCACTGCACGCTCTCTTTCGGTGTCGGCTCGGATCCCGTCGTCTGCCACCAAATGTTGGAAAGGCGTTCGCCGGAGGGGGGTTCGATACACGTCTTGCCCACCCCTTTGACCCACCTCTCCCAAGTAGGCCGAACCAGGCGCGCACACCCTGAGCTTACACTACGAACAGAGTGACACCACACGTATTCTTTGTAGGACGATAGGTTCTTTTATCGATGGTTTCAAGGGATCTTTATGATCCAAGGTGCAAGCAGTACAGCAGTGGCACAAGGTACCACAAATCGGTCGTGGGGAATGGGGGTAGCGGGACAGTCTTTAAAGATAGTGTCTCTGCGAAATACCCTGCGGATAGCTCACAATCCTCGAGCTGGAGGGTGTCGTGTCTCTGGGCGATCTCTTACCGAGTCGTCCTCAAGGGGAGCGCCGCGAGTCTCTCAGCAGGCACAGGTGGTCGGGGTTCGGGAGCCGCGATTCTGTCAGCAAGGCTCAGATGGTTCACTAGCTGGGGGCCGCGAGTCACTCAGCAGGCCCAGGTGGTTCAGTGTTCGGGAGCCGCGACCTCGTCAGCAGGGCTCAGATGGTTCAATAGTGAGAGGCCGCGAGTCACTCAGCAGGCCCAGGTGACTTCAGCGTTCGGTAGCCGCGACAGCGTCAGCAGGCTCGGATGGTTCCAGGTCTTCTCTGCATTCGTTCCTCCGGCACCCCTTGTTATACTCCGCTTTCTCTTTGAAGCCCGGAGTCCTCGCAGAGGGAGGACTGGGGTGACGGAGGGGGTTCGGCGGGATTTCCTGCCGCTCACTTCTTTGGTCTTTTCAGGTGGGTCTGGGAGGGACCCCAGACGCTCGGCAGGGGAGGCGCCTGCTCCCCAGGGGCCTGGTGGCCGATCGAGTCTTCCCGGGGAAGGCGACCCGAGGTGTGACTGGGCTGGCGCCTCTGGGTCTGGCTCGAGGGTTCCCGCTCCCTTGGTCGGACATGCGTGGTAGGGTGTCGAGTCTGTCAGGGCTCTGGCCGGCCCTCGGATCTGGGTGGCTGGGGCGGCCGGAGTCGGAGATGTCGTGTCTTGAGGGTGGTTGCAGGGTGGCTGGAGGATTGGGAGGGCAACACCGTGAGGCCGGTCTCACATCCGCGAACTGCCCTAGTAGCTGGCGGCAGTCGTCGGTCTGTTGGGCTGTGAGGGCGGTCGACAGTCTCACTCCCTCCACGGATCCATCGGTTTCCTTCGCCCCCAGGGGGTCTGGAAGGGGCTCGGTGTCGTCTTCGGCCCCATCGTCGGTGGCCAGGAGTAGACTTAATTTGGTCCGTACAAAGTGGGGCTTGAGGCGGTTCACGTGGAGAACCCGGAGGGGGTTCCGCGGTGACTGCACATCGATGAGATATGTGACTTGGCTCTTCCGCTCGATCACCTTGAAGGGCCCAGTCCATTTATCTTGGAGAGCGCAGGGTCTCACCGGGGCCATGACCCAGACTTGTTGGCCCGGCTAAAACTCGACCAGCGGAGCATTCTGGTCATACCAGCGCTTCATTTCTTCTTGACTGGCCTCGAGGTTTGCTTTTGCGAGTTCCCTGAATTTTCGGGTCTGGTTGCGGAGCGCCAAGATGTATCGGAACACGTCCGGAGGGGTCCCCCGGGGGGTTGTTTCCCACCCCTCCTTGACCAGGCTCAGGGGTCCTCGGACGGGGTGTCCATATAATAGTTCGAATGGGCTGAATCCCAGGGATTTTTGGGGAACCTCCCGGTAGGCGAACAGGAGACATGGGAGGAGGACGTCCCACCTCCGGCGTAGGGGTTCCTCGAGGCACAGGATCATTCCTTTCAGCGTCTTGTTAAAGCGCTCGACTAGTCCGTTTCCTTGGGGGTGGTACGGGGTGGTGAATTTGTACGATACTCCGCACTGCTGCCAGAGGGATTTCATATAACGGGAGATAAAGTTCGTACCCCGGTCACTCACGACTTCGCGGGGGAACCCCATGCGGTAGAAGATCCCCATCAAGGCCCGGCCCACCACGGGGGCCGTCACGGTGCGGAGAGGGATGGCCTCGGGGTAACGGGTGGCATGATCCACTAGGACGAGGATGAACCGGTTGCCCTGGGCGGTCTTGGGGTCCAGCGGTCCCACAATGTCGATTCCTACCCGCTCAAAAGGGGTACTGACGATGGGGAAGGGCTGTAGCGGAGCCTTGCGCTTGCCCCCACTCTTTCCGCTGGCCTGGCACGTGGGGCAGGACTTGCAGTGGGCCTCCACATTTGCTCGCATCTTGGGCCAATAGAAGTGGGTGACGAGCCGTTGGTAGGTCTTATCCTGGCCTAAGTGTCCGGCCAGGGGTACATCGTGGGCCAGGCCCAGGAGGAGAGTTCGGAAGCGTAGGGGTACCACTAGTACCCGGGCCGATCCCAACTCGGCCGACTTCTGTTCGCTGTACAGGAGGCCGTCCTCCCAGTATACCCAGTGGGTGCCAGTCTGGTCGCCTGCTGCTTGGGCCTCGGCCTGTTGTCGGGGTCCGATGAGGGACGGGCAGGTGGATTTTTCTTGGCAGAATTCTTCACGGGAGGGGCCCCCTTCGCAAGGCCACTGGGCCAGTTCTGGCAGGTCCTCGAGGTGGGTCAGGGTTTCGGGGTTGGACGGCACTGACCCTTCGTCGGGAGTGGTCGGCTCGTCCAGAAGGGGGTCGTTGGCTTCTGGTGGTGTATTCTGGATCTTGGGGGAGGTGGCGGTGTCTAGCGGCATGGGCTCTTCCCCCTCAGAGGGAGGCGCCCGGAGAGTCATTGAGCGCGTGGTGGCGCATACCCACTCGGGGAGGCCCATCATCTCGAGGTGGGCTCTTCGTTCCACTTGTCCCCACGGGGAGTTCTCAAGGTCGTTGCCCAGGAGGCAGTCCACGGGCTGGGAGGTACGGACCGCCACCTTTAACTTGCCGGTGACTCCCCCCCATTCCAAGGGGACTAGGGCCATCCGACAGAGGCTCTCGGAATTGTCTGAGGAGATGACGGGGCAAAAGGCGCCAGGCAGGATCTGATCCTCGGAGATCAGGTGACAATGAACCGCCGTGACACTCGCCCCCGTGTCCCGGAGGCCCTCGATGCGGTGACCGTTGACCGTCACCTGCTGTCGGTACTTCTTCGTGTTGGCGGGCAGGGACGTTCCGGGGACCATCTCTCGATCCCCTAGGGAGACCAAGGCCATGGCAGCTGGTTCCCATTCTTCGGAGTCTTCTATCTCTTCCCCCAGGGCTACGGAGGCCATCTGTCGAGTCGGCGGGGTTGTTGTGGTGGACCGCTGGTACAGGGGACACTGGGGGTCGCTGGCATAGTGTCCGGTCTGTTGGCAGCGGAAGCAGGTGATCCTCACTCGGGGCCCCGGCCTCCCTGGTGGCCCGGTGCTGGCCGGAGGTGGAGCTGGAAAGGGCGGAGATTGTCCTCTGGGAGGGCTGAGCGGGGATCCCCCCGGAAGCTCCCTTTGCCGGCCTTGATTCCCTCCGCCCCTCTGGTGGGGGGGTCCCTGACTGTGGCGACCGTAGTCCCCCATGGGGCCCCGGGAGACCCGGGTGTTCACCCATCGGTCAGCCTCGACGGCCAGTTTTCGAGGGTCTGTGAGTTTGCTTTCCAGGAGGTGCTGGCGCAGCTCTACGAAGCAATTCGCGGACAAGTGTTCCCATGCGATTAGGTCGAACAGCTCCTTGAAGGTGGAGACCTTGCTGCCCTTGATCCATCCGTCCAGGGCCCGGCTGTAGAAGTTCACGTACTCCACCCAGGTGGTACCGGGTATCTTTTTGCAGTCTCTAAACCGTTGCCGGTACATTTCAGGGGTGAGCCCATATCTGGCTACTAGAGCCTCTTTCATGTGACTGTAGGAGTTCATCACGGTGGAGGGCAGGTCCAGCAGGGTATCTCTCCCCTCGCTCAGGACCCGGCCCCACAGCCCAGCCCCCCAGTCCTTCTGCGGGACTCGGTGGGAGGTCATGGCGACTTCGTAGGCCTTGAACCATTGCTGAATATCGTCGTTCTTATAGTATTCTTTCACCACATCTTTGGGGATGTGGACCTTTGGTTCCACGGTGGAGGAGATGGGTTGGGTTTCCGAGGGTCGGGCCTCTGCCTTCTTAGCCTTGAGCTCGATTTCTTTTAGGCTACGTTCGTGCTCTAGTTGGAGTTTTTCTCGTCGTGTTCTCTCTGTCGTTTCTTCTCCTCTAGTTCTCCTTGTAGGCGTAACTGTTCCACCGCCAGTTTTTTCTCAGCCAGCTTTAGCTCTCCTTCAATTTTTAATTTTGCTAGTTCTAGTTCGTGGTTGCGATCTCTTTCTCGGTCCGCTAGTTCCTCCGGGGATAGGCCCCTCTCGGGGGCGCCGTTCCTCCCCGGGCTGCTTCGTGGTTCGTTGGGAGGTTCTCCTTCTGTTTGTGTCCGGGGAGTTTCTGCCTCGACCCAGGTTTTTAATGCCCTCTGGAAGTCCTCTTTCGTGCTTAGTCCGGTGGTAGCGATTCCAAAGTCTTTGCAAAATTGTTTCAGTTCTCGGTGTGTATAAGATTCTAACTGGTCTTTTTGGAATGCCGCGCTCGGGTTGGTGCCTGCGGCACCTAGGGAAGTTTCTCCTTCCATTCTTCTTGGCAGTGCGTACGTCGTCTACTGCACGATCTCTAGGTGTTGGCTCGGATCCCGTCGCCTGCCACCAAATGTTGGAAGGCGTTCCCCGGGGAGGTTGCGGAATGTGTTCCTGACCACCCTGAGGCCCACCTTTCCCAGAGTTAGGCCGAGCAAGAGCAGGGAGGCCCTTCCTGGAAGGGTCTTGCACCTAGGATCGCACACGCTACACTTACTCTCTTCTTCGGATAGAGGGACACCACACAGTAAATCGTTGTAAGATAATAAGCTTTTATCGGTGGTTATCAGGGATCTTTATGATCCGGCAGGCAGGTGCAGAATTAATGCCACAAGCGGCAGCGATCTTGTGATGGAGGGAAAAGGGGTAGCGGGACAGTCTTTCAATCAGTGTCTCTGCGAGGTATCCGGCACCCAGCTCTCAATCCTCGAGCTGAGGGGATGTTGCTTCTCTCGGCGATCTCGTGGCGTGGGCCCTCCCGACCAGCAAGTCACACTACAAACACGCCGAACCTCGTGGGCACGGCCTTCCGGCCTCCGTGGACCAACATCCCGAGGGCCGACCAGATCCCCAACATGCATGCCCGGCCGAGGGAGAACGAAACCCCCCCCCCCAAACCAGACCGAGAGGCGCCAACGCTGTCACACCTCTGGACTCTTCCCCGAGGGAGGTTTCGATCGGCCACCAGGCCCCCGGTGAGCGGGCGCCTCTCCTGCTGGGCGTCTGGGGATCCTCCCGGACACATCTGAACAGATCAAGGGGCTGAGCGACAGGAAACCCCGACACCTCGCCCCCCAGGCACGAGACCCCTCTCCGCGAGGACTCCGGACTTCAAAGAGGAGGGGGAGTATAACAAGGGGTGCTGAAGGGACGAGAGGCAGAGAAGACCTGGACTGACGAGAGCCTGCGGACCTGGTCGCGGCTCGATCGCTCACCGAACAGAAGAAACGCTATCCGAACTCTGAAACCATCTGAGCCCTGCTGACGCCGTCGCGGCTCCCCGAACGCTGAACCATCTGAGCCCTGCTGACGCCGTCGCGGCTCCTCGAATTCTGAAACCATCTGAGCCCTGCTGACGCCGTCGCGGCTCCCCGAACGCTGAACCATCTGAGCCCTGCTGACGCCGTCGCGGCTCCTCGAATTCTGAACCATCTGAGCCCTGCTGACGCCGTCGCGGCTCCCTGAACGCTGAACCATTTGAGCCCTGCTGACGCCGTCGCGGCTCCCTGAACTACGACTCTCCGGTGCCTGCTGAGTGACTCGCGGCCCGCTCCTCCAAGAGAATCGGCAGAGATTGCCGAGAGAAACAACATCCCCTCAGCTCGAGGATTGAGAGCTGTGCGCCGGATACCTCGCAGAGACACTGATTGAAAGACTGTCCCGCTACCCCTTTTCCCATCATCACAAGATCGCTGCCGCTTGTGGCATTTATTCTGCACCTACCTGCCGGATCATAAAGATCCCTGACAACTACCGATAAAAGCTTATTGCCTTATAACGAACTACTGTGTGGTGTCCCTCTATCCGAAGAGAGAGTAAGCACAGCGCGTGCGATCCTAGGTGCGAGACCCTTCCAGGAAGGGCCTCCCTGCTCTTGCTCGGCCTAATTCTGGGAAAGGTGGGCCTCAGGGTGGTCAGGTACCCATTCCGCAGCCTCCCCGGGGAACGCCTTCCAACAGTTATCAAGGCAGGTTTCTGTGGCAATATTTACAGGTGGATCGAGAGATACAAGAGAGTCTCAAAGTCTGGTTTGGGTTGGGGTAGCGGGACAGTCTCAGTCTTAGCCTGGTACGGGACACCCTGCGCCTAGCTCTCAATCCTCGAGCCGGGGGGGTTCCGGGAGCCGGGACGTCGTCCGCACGGTTCGGGGGATTGCTGCGGTGAGGTCGAGCCGTGACGAGGTCAGCAGGGCTCCGATGGTTTACTTCTGCGAGGTCGATTCGCGACGAGGTCAGCAGGGCTCCGATGGTCTACTTCTGTGAAGTCGAGCCGCGACGAGGTCAGCAGGGCTCCGATGGTCTACTTCTGTGAAGTCGAGCCGCGACGAGGTCAGCAGGGCTCCGATGTTCCGTGAGGATCTTCTTCTCAGCAAAAGGGGGGAACCGCGACGCAGTCAGCAGGGCTCAGAGGTCCAAGTTCCCAGTAATGAGTCTTTCTCCGTAGGGTCAGCCGCCATCCGATCAGCAGGGCTCTTGACTCCAGGATACAACTGCCGTCCTGGTTTGAGGCTGCCCCAGATATAGGTCTGGACCCCTTTGATGTCCGGACCCTTGCGCCTGGGGGGCGGAGGGGCCGGGATGGGAGAGGCCAGACACCCAGCGGGAGAGGCGCCAGCGCCCAGGAAGGCCGGAGGGCGATCGAAACCAGGCGTTGGGGACCGGTTGGAGGTCCCATCGAAACTCCCCTCCTCCGGGATCGGTGGAGTGGCCACTTGGTGCCCCCTGGCCGGATCTTGGTGCCTCGATGTCGGGGCTTCGCTGGGGCTGAGGCCGGGGCGAGCCGTGTCGCGTAGGCTGGTGCAGGTAGGAAGGTACAATCCGGAGGGACCCCGAAGGGTGGGGGCTGCCCTCGTCGGGTCGGGTAGGAGGGTTCGGGACCACGCCATGAGGCCGGGTCCAACATTGTGTGTGTGGTTTTTGGTTGTGTGGTTGTGTGTGTGTGGTTCTGAGTGGTTGTGGGTTGTGGTTGTGTGTGTAGTTGTGGTTGTGTGTGTAGTTGTATGTGTTATTGGGTGTGGTTGTGTGTGTGTGTGGTTGTGTGTGTGTGGTTGTGTTTGTGTGCTTGTGGTTGTGTGTGTGTGGTTGTGTGTGGTTAAAATTTTAGTCACTTCTCAAAATGAAATCCATTTTATCAGCGTTGCCAGTGCTCCTTTATGTTTAATGCCCTAAATGAAAAACAATGCTATAAGCATCAAAGGGCTGGCCGAGAAGGTAGGGGGGGGGAGAATGCGAGGAGCACAGGGGAATGCGAGGAGCAGAGGAGCCAGAATGAAACTGATGAAAAGGAGCCAGAATGAAAGTGTCGAAAAGGGAGGAGGGAGATGCGAGCATTGCATCAAAGGGCTGGGCGAGAAGGGAAGGGTGGAATGCGAGGAGCCAGAATGAAACTGACGAAAAGGAGCCAGAATGAAAGTGAGGAAAAGGGAGGAGGGAGATGCGAGCAGAGCATCAAAGGGCTGGGCGAAAAGGGAGGGGTGAATGCGAGGAGCCAGAATGAAAGTGACGAAATGGGAGGAGGGAGATGCGAGCAGAGCATCAAAGGGCTGGGCGAGAAGGGAGGGGGGAATGCGGGGAGCAGCTAAGCACGTGCATGCCATCGTGCACTCAAGCTTGTAGCCAGCAAAACCATATGGGTAGCACTTTGAAAACTCACCTACTAAAGTCTCTCCAAGCAGCGCATGCGCGCTGACTCAGTGAGACCTAAAAAGGGCAAGAGATCAGATCCGGCCTATTTAAGGCCCATTTCCCTCATAGATTCAGAGGTGAAAATTATTGGTAGGATCTTGGTAAACTGCCTCACGGATTGGGCCGAGGAGCGAGGCTTCTTGTTGAACCTTCAGTATGGGTTTCACCCAGTCTGGGGCACAATTGAGCAGACCTGGAACCTCTATCTATTAACCTGCAAAAACACCAAGGCCAAGAAAGGGGCCATCCATCTGGCCTTCATGGACCTTAGCTAGGCCGTTGTTAGAGTTAATCACTTCAAGCTTTGGTGAATGATGAAACAGATGGATGTTGATGTCGTTTTAATTAATTGCTTGCATGATTTGCACAATAATCTTTCTGCCAGTGTTAGGTTGCACTGAGCACTCTGAACTTCGGTGCGGCAGGGCTGTATTTTAGCTCCTTTTTAATTTTTTTATATTAACAACATAGAGCAGGCCTTGACAGTTACAGATGTTGACGTTCCGGGAGTAGGAGGCTGATCCATTCCTGCCTTGCTATATGGGGATGACATCATTTTAATGGCCCGTACTGCTAAAAGCCTGAAAAAGTTTCTTACTCTTTTTACTAGTTTTATGAATAGTCTTGACTTATCTACATTTTTTTTTAAATCACATGTCATGAAGTTTGGACAATCAACTACGAAAACTATGAAATATGTAATAGATGGTCAACATATCAGAATGGTGGACAAGTTTAAGTACTTGGGGATACAATTGGACTCTGGGCTTAACTGGCACCCACTTATAAATCAGAATGTTTTATCTTTAAACAGGGAGATATTTGGCATCAGGTATTTTCCCCGCCGATTGAGACATACTCATATCCAATCAGTTTTGGTAATTTACAGGGTTAAATGTATCTCCCTAGTGTGCTATGGTAGTGGAATTTGGGGATATGGTCGGGTTGCTCCACTCCAAGTCGCTGAAAATACGTTTTTAAGGAGTCTTTTGGGAGTTTGCTAAAGCACACCATACGAAAATGTCCATGAAGAATTAGGTATAGAGTTTTTTAATGGACCTGCTCCGCCTCAGCCCATTAAGACTTTGGAACTTAATTTGGACAAGGAAGGAACTAAGTTTCAGTAGATTGATCTTGCAGGATTGCCTATAACTAGAAAAGCCCTTAGAGATTCCTTTGCTGGGGTATGTGGCACGCAATGTGCAGACCCTAGGGTGGCCAGATATGTTTATTAACCCCTCAAACATAACTCGTGCCGGCGGAAAATGGGTTGAAATCGCTCTTAGGGACAAGCTGAAATCAGAACGCGAGGACGTTGCATTAACAAAACACTCTGTGCGACACGCAATATTGGTTAAATACAGTTGGCAATATCGAGCCATCATTGACCTGGAACATGTCTCGCCACCAACGCTGATTACTGACCTATTTTAGATTAAATGTATTTCCTCTACTAGTCCCTTTTATTCGTGGTTGTTTTAAGTATTAACCTCTTCTGTGCCCATGACGAGATAGTCTCGTCATGGAGCACGGTCGCGCTGTGCCCATGACGAGACTATCTCGTCATGAACCCCACCCACTAATGAAACACCCGGCACAGGAGGGGGAAAGGGCGTGGCACAGAAGGGGTTAAGATCTGCCCCTTTGCAACTGCGACAACACATCAATTAACGACACATTACACGGGGTTATGCTTTGTCCAAAATACAGTAATCTGCAACACAAGTTCATATGCCCAATTTTACTACCGTTGAATTTTTACTCAAGTTAGGCCAGCCTTATTGTTCTTACAGATGTTAAACTCCCCTTCTATTTGCTTTTTCCTTGTTCGTTTTCTTATGGGGTTCTAAAACATGAATGATTGTGGCCCAGAAATTTTGTATGATGTTTTTAATGGTCTGTCTTTTATGATTTCATTTATAAAATAGAATAAAGATTATGACATGACTATGACTACTTGTAATAATAAATGGCTGCTCAACTGTAATTACGTGTTACATATCAGTTATGACATCATTTTGCCTATTGACAGAGCCACAGACAACGTGTAAAGCAAGCCACTAAGCCCAATTTTAGCTCTTAACTATTTTCTCAAATGAACAGTATAAGAAGTTGGGTTACTGGTTGGGGGGGGGGGGTGAAACCCTACTCAAGACTTAAACACAATTTCTGTCAGGGTGCAAACCAAGCAAACCCCAAATTAACCTATGCTTAAGCCTCTGATAGCTTGCCACCAAAGCAGTCAGGATTAACTTAGATGCAATGTGTAAAGTATTTATGCAGCACTTCAAACAGTATTTAAGTGAGAACACAGCACAAGAAAAATCTCACACCAATTTAGAAATATCGAGTAATATTGAATAAATTATTTGAGGCTCAAACAACAAAAATAGAACCTGAGATATGAAATCATAAAGATTTAGGTTAAATGAGTGCCTAGTAGCGCAAAGTGTCAACTGTGATTATCTGGTCATGTCGGATCAGGAAAAAACAACAAGTTCAGGCCAAATGCGATGGAGCGGAGGCCAGATACGTGGACCAAGTTAGGACGGCTGAACAAAGTACCTTAAATCCTCGGTTGCAGAGCATTATGAGATCCCACATTGAGGATGTGTCGCACAACAGCGGTTCCAAGGAGCTGCACGGCAGTGATGCAGAGATCTGCATTGTCATTGGTGAGAGAATTGAGATGCTAAGTCGTGCATTGAGGTTACTTTGCAAACCGGAGCTTCCAATTGATATGGGTTACATTGTATTTTCATTTTGCACACTAAACACTTTACGCACTTTCTGTGGCTCTTTCTCCATTCCTATCGATTTACTGGGAAAGAAAGTCAAGGCAAAGATGAACAATATTCTGAAGGTTGTTTCTTTAAATGGTAATGGTCTTAATAACAAAAACAACTACGTGCAACAGCTGAGAACCCGTCTGTGATCTCAGTCCAAGAAACACAGATTCTGTTAGGGAAATTGGTTGAATTTCCAATGTTTAAAACCTGGGTGGGCTACAGGGGCTTCTCCTCTGCCCAGGCAGCACACCGGAGTACCATAATTTTCTTAGCCAAAAGGCTAGGTGTCGAAGTGGTTGATTTTGCTAGGGACAATGCGGACATTGGTGCTAGGTGAGCTGCCTAGTGTTGTCTAGGCGTCTCACGTTTGTAAGTTTGTATGCACTAGTTGAAGATAATGCCATTTATGAAGAGAGTAATTACGCTGGGAGGTTTTCAGCTGGGCAGGCATGCAAACGAGATGCATTGAAATGTTCGATCTTCAATTCGGTGCAAGGAACCAAGGAAAGTGGGGAAAATTATGCTTGATCATTATAAACAGATCTATACCCCAAATCAATTAGTAGATAAAGAACTCCTGGGAAAATGTTTAGCAGAACCCAATATTCATACACTATCCAAGGAAGAGTTGAAAAATATTTTTTGACCTTTCTCAAAAGAAGAATTGGTGGAGGTGATTAAAAAAAACTCCCAAATTGTAAGGCCTGTAGGCCTGATGGTTTTTCAGCAGAACTTTTTTATCTTTTTTAGAAGTTTTAGCCGACTATTTCTGACTGATTGCCAACACAATGTTAGAGGGGGCCCTATACCCAGTTTCATTTCATTTGGGGAATGTCGTAAGTTTTTTTAAGAAGGGAAAAGATGGCAAAGATCCAAACCCGTATCGCCCCATTACAATATTAAATGTTAATTATAAAACAATCACAAAATTATTAGACAACTGATTCAACCTAATCACATCAAAGTTAATCCACTCTGATCAGAATGGTTTTATTGCTGGATGTCAATTAGGCACAAATGCGCATTATTTAGTAGAAGCACTGGACTATTTTTCTGTTAATGGTGCATCAGCTATAGTTCTCCTGTTAGATGTGGAAAAAGCCTTTGACCTCTTGGTTAGGGAAACATTGTTTTATATCCTGTCTAGAATTGGTGTTTCTTCCCAGATCACGGGGTTGATACATAAGATGTATCGTAATGCTGAAGCTCATATCAGCTTAAATGCTACAGAGGTGGGTAAATTACAAGTCCTGCAAGGAACCTACAAGGTCTGGTGGCTCAGTGGACTAATGCACCCACTGTATGGGCCTGTGTTTGACCTCATGGTTTTAGGTTCAAATCCCGGTGGGTCCACTCATCCTTCTGAGGTCGATAAAATAGAGTTGGGTAACAATAAGTATCTGTTATTCTGTGCCAAGATACCTGTTGTGGTGAACGTGTGCTTTACAAATACACGTTATATTTAGTGATATCCCCTTTCGCCTATTTTATTTGCCTTCTTTATTGAACCATTGGCAATAGCGATAAGGGAAAATTGCGACATCAGACCTCCTCTTTTACAGATGGGGACGATATTATGCTATTTCTTGATATTAGTAAAGTTTCCCAGGAGAAACCTTTGAGATTTTTGCACAGTACGAGAAACTGGGAGGCTATGAAATCAACAGGAATAAAATTGAAATAATATTATCTGGGTCTAATTCAGATATACTACATCAAGACATAGTCTCCTACGTCAATATGCAGCCGATAAGGTATTTGGGCATTAGATACTCTTCACAATTGAGGATTTATACGATCTTAATTTCCACCCCTTTCTTTTAAAAATACAAGATTTATTTGGACGATGGAACGCCCTTCCTTTAACTATCCTAGGGAGGGTCTCCCTGATAAAAAATGTACATTCTCCCACTGCTCAATTTCATCTTTTCTTCTATCCTGTGTGTTTTAACATAATTTTGTGAAAAGGTGGAGTCTATGTTCATATTATTTATCTGGGTAAAATAAATAGCCGGAGCAACACTGAGAACTTTATATGAAGAGTTGGAAAGAGGTGGTTTGGCGCTTCCCAATCTTAAGGATTACTATTCTGCCTATTTTGCACAGTATATGCCCAGTTTTAATGTAAAGCTCTGCAATGGCATTTTTAAGAATTATTTTATGCAGCTGATCTTTAAAGAATACAATATATGTGATGTGTTAAAAATCCTCAAAGTCACGCAAAATAGTCAGTTACAAAAGTCTGAGGTGTTTTTCCTGAAGGCACATGGATCTCTATAGGAGATACGCCATTCCCCATATTGATGCAGTTAGACCTTTGTCAGATCTAGTCACGGATTCTGGTGCAAATTTGACACTCGATATAGTGCAAAAGTAGGTGAAAGGAGGGTTCAAGAAGCTGGAGGACTTTTTATCTGGTGAAAGATGGTTATACATGTCTGAAGTCCGCGAATTAGTTCAAGGCAACTTTCTGCTTCTCGGCTCTTCTAGAATGCTGAATAAAGTATTTCATAATTTTGATTCTAGCCAGATCAGCAGTGGCCAAAAACTGGTAACTACTTTACTTGAAGCTCTTGAACATAAGTGCCCAGAGGAATTGAAAAGATTGTTCGCCTCCATGAAGGGCCCTGATCTTAGTCAAAAAGCAATCAAAAAATGGGAAAAATATGAAGGATTGGAACAAACAAAAAAGATGGGGGATGAAGTAAATATACTAAATTTTAGTGTAGTAAGAGGAGCCAATCTGCACTGAATGTTATTTTTTAGTAAATGGTTGTTAAATAGAACCACGCAATTTCTTTCACAAGTCAACCCTAACTGGTCGGATCGTTGCTTTCAATGTACCTCGAAGGCTCTTGCAAATTGGTTGCATGTAATTGGCCTCTGTCCTCCTATTCAGGAAATTTGGAATTCAATATTTCAGTATTTGGAGAACGAATGGCAGGTTAAACTAGCTCCCAGTACCTGGTGGAAACTTTTGGTGTATGACCCTGCTTCCTGTCTAACCATTAAATCGGTAACATTATCATATGTAGCAATGGCAGTGGCCAGATCCCTTTTACTTCAAAAGTGGCGTGCACAGTTAATCCCACAATGGGGGAATGGTTACAAAAAAATAAAGCACGCTAGAAATAAGAAACGGTTCTACGCAATGCATAATGGGGGGATTAAGAAATTCTATAAATTCTGAGGGCTGTTTATGGACATAGCCGCGGGGTAGGTCTGCAAGATTGGATCGCACCTTATTACTTCGTTGAACATTAAGTACTTTATGTACTTTTGGCAGTTTAACTACAAAGGACGCTGGTCAGACTTGTTCTTTGTATTTATCTTATGTGGAGTTTTATGTATTGTAGTTTTTTTGCTCCTGGAAGAATGTTGTCAAGAAATGTGTTTTACAGATGTATTAACAGTCGGTGTATGAATATTATGAATTGATGTATTTTATCGCAATTTTTCAGATCTTAATAAAAATATAAAATAAAAAAAAGTAGAGCTGGAGATCCTAGTGGAAGAGGCTCTAGACCTGCATGACCAGCTCTATGGATCACCAGAGGAATGACATATGTATGTAGGATGTAGATGTCTCCAGCTGAACATGTCCATGTTTGACTGTCTGATTAGCAGCTCCACTGTGTATGCACACCTAATCTTGGTTCGTACTGTATGACACACTTCTGGAAGATGATGTACTGTGCAGATGTTTGGTGAGTCCAGTAGTCAAGTCCATTACATCATCACCAGGTGTGACACATTGTGCTGCAACCTGTCTGCCAATTGGTCTCTGGATGTCACCACTGTCCCAGTGCCATAATAAGGGAACTGTATAGGTTTTGCCACTCAGACATCATCCCCACGCACATTTACTTCAACAACTATGTCACATAGAATGACACTTATGGACCCCATATTGCTGATTGTGAGTACAAACAGTCACCATACCCACAACTACAAATTTTACTAAGTTACGTGGTGTGAGATAGGCAGTCTCAACATCCATGTTCTAGCAAGCATGTACAGAGTCTGCCTTCTGACCTGTAACACTGTCTGCACAGTCATGCAGACAATTAGAAGCTAGAATGTGTTCTCAGTGGTGTATAGATCTACATGTGGTCTGGTCCCTCACGTCTAATCTCTCCCTCTCTTTCTCTGCCCTGCCCGAACATGGTCTAATCTGCCACAGTGAGGGTACACACTAGCTAGTGTAACCATGCGCTTTACAAACGTGTTTATTATTATTATTATTATGATTATTATTATTATTCAACAAAGCATATGTATTGGCCATGTCTTCAGTGTTGTAGGTATTTTGGTATGTACTTGGACATCCCAAATAGAGTTGTGTAAAGTTAGAATGTCAAATGTGATATTAACACATTATTTGCATGGTCAAGTGCTATTTCCACAAGTTAGGTTATTGCAAATCCTTGTACTTCTACACAAATGACAACTATCTACCATGTTTCTGCATCTATTACATCCATACAGTTCAATGCCCATCACCGGAAACAACATTGGAAAGCCATTGCCCATAAAGGGCAGTGCCTGGGAGTTTCCCACCAGTGCAGCATCCACTGCAAGAAGCGTAGGGAGGACCACAGACGCTGGACAAGAAAAACCGCAAAAATACAGCTGGGGATGTCCTCCCCACCTCGTAGGGGCATGCGCCAGACAAGGACTGTATCCTGGCAGCGGCCTACCCTGAACTAGATGGGCAGCTATGGGCCCAAACGCTCCTAGGAGGGGGTGGGTATTTGTACTAATTACCACATTTTATAGGCTAACCATTCTATCTCAGTTACTGGCATCTGCAACATCAACAAACTTGAGCTACACCACTAAATTACTAAAGCATGTCAATTGTATGATCAGGCCAGTCGGTATTGCTTACATATCTGTGTCATAGTCCCAATTATACAAACATGTATGTAACAATTCATTTGACTCAACATAGCATGACAACTGTCTCCAACACACCGAAGGTCTCAGCCAATGTGTCATGGACTGATGGGAATAGTGATGTGCACACATGTCATGTCTCAACAAAGACGGGGGAGGAGCTAGATGAACATGGAGGCAGGCTAACGCCGGCCGCGAAAAGCTCTGCTCGGTCTTGGAACTACCCGGATAAGGCGCTGTGTCCAGTATGGAATACCTTAGTCGAAATAAAACGGTGAGGAACCGGTGATTCTGTTCCCATGTTTTTTTGTATATTGTGCTCATCGGGTTTTTCTTTCTTTCTTTCACACGCCGGAAAAAAACAAAAAACCTACTTGGCTCCATTGAGTGCTTGGACCCGGGGGAAATAGTGGATGAGTGTCTATGGGTTGACGCGCTCTACACGGCTGGAGCAGAGCATGAGGAGTGCAAGGGAAATGAGCTGCGGCGCTGGAGGAAACACAGGATCAAGTTGCTGCGAGAGCCCTGCAGTGCTGTGGAGAAGGATTACAGCGGCGTCCGCACGAGTTTACCCCCATTTGATTCATTGTGCAGTATATTACCGCAGTTCCTATGTTGGTCGGGAGTCTCGGCACATATGGTCGGTAAGGCGGGGGGAAGAAGGGCTCACTCTGCTTCGGGCCAGTAGTAGAGTAGGTGTGCCTGAAAGCTCATGGGCTGCTGTTGGCGTTTTTTGCAGGAAATTTATATGCGACTCTCGGAGACCGAGTAATGTGCAACCTATCGAGAGTGTCAATCAGTTTGCTTCTATAGGGGGTGTAGGGATGGACTCTGTAATCATTGAATCAACCCCCTCCACATTGGTAGTCTGTTCCAGTAAGTCGAAGAATCATAGAGGGGGTAAAAGAGTCAGTCAGACAACTAAGTGGGGGACGGAGAGTGGAACAGATAAGGAGGATAGAGATCAAGTGAGGGGAGTACGTTTGGCTTCAAAGAATAGATATTTGCTACACTCACTGCCAGAGAAAGAGCTCTCTGCGGTAGAACAAGCAGTTAGTGTAGTCCCTAAGACTCCGCGACAGAAGAAAAAGGAGAGGAGTAAGACTGGTGAGGTTAGAAAAAGTTGTCTTAACATTATAAAAACTACTCCGTCACTAAAGTCTTATTTTAAGATAATGGAGAAAGAGGCTTCCCTTAGTTCTGTACTTCCTAACAGCTCTACTATATGCTCAGAACCACACAAACCTTCTAGCCAGGTTGAGGACCACGCGCACCCACAGAACCATTTGATCATACTTCATGAGGAACCTGTTATGTTAGCAAATGAGTTTGCCCCTTTACTATCGAAACAAGGGTTGTGTAATTTGCTATCGGGTTCAGAGACTGAAGGACACATAGGGGGGGTCTCAGAATCTGTTTCTGAGCCGTCGGTGCTCCTTTGTGATGATGATATGAATGGCGGTGGGAATATAGGAGGAAGCCCCTTAGAGGAACAACCAAGGGGGGTTAAGGGTAATCAGTTGGAGAGCCTTCTTTTTTCTTTACGCGAAGATATATTTGCGAAACTGCTCCCCAGGTTCGAAATATCAGAAGGGAACAAGAAGGAAATTTCAGAGAAATGTACGAGCTTGGAGTGTAAATTGGACGATATTTGTACTAGGACGGAGGAGCTCGAAAATAAAGTCGATAACCTTGTGAGGGTCTCTCAAGGACACGCAGACATTATCTCTGAGCTTCAAGCGCAGAATCGGGCTCTACAATCGGATATGGAGAGATTAGAGATTCACGCCAGGAGGAATAATTTGAAGTTCTTGAAAATACCGGAGGGAGCAGACAATGGAGATGTGAAGTCTCTGGTGTGCAAACTGTTGAGAGAGGGGTTCTTAAAGAATAGACCAGATATCGATCTCGAAAAAGAGATACAGCGGGCACACAGAGATCCATTTAGACAGCATCCAGATAGGAAGGCCCCGAGAAATATCTTAGTGAATTTTCTTACGTTCACAATTAAGGAGCTGATTCTAGGTCGGGCCTTGATGGATACATCCTTACACATTAACTCCACCAAATATCTTATCCGTTCCGACGTTGGTAGAGCGACTGCCCAAAGACAGTGGGAGTTGGGTTCTCGGATGTCTGACTTAAGAAGCTTGGGAGCACAAGTGATGATGAAATTCCCCGCAGCTCTAAGAGTGGTATGGAGAAATAAGACACATAATTTCACCTCCATTTTGGACGTCGATACCTTCATATCTCATATGAAGGAGGCATAACATTGAGTGCCCCATTAATTGTGAAAGTTGTAACAACATTGAATAAGGGTATATTGAATATATGGGTCTAAAGGGGGACACACAAAAAATATTTTAAAAAAAGGGGGGTATATATAAGAAAAAAAAAAAGGAAGGAAAAAAAAATCTAGTTTATGTCTGAGGGATTCTATGACTCCGGATGATGAGATATTATTGACTATAAATAGGGACACAGGCTATGCAAGGCACTCACAATAGATAGGGGTAGACTCCAAGTAGGGAGTAGGGCTTTTCAAAAGGCGGTTTATATCGCCAAGATTCTTGAGGGGGGGTTCCTCAGGGTGGGTGGTGGGAGGTGGAGGGGGTGGAGTGTGGGGCAGATAAAGAAAAAAGATTTTCCTCATAGAGCCAAAAGTGTGAACAAGGTCATTAGCATGATGCAAGTATGCAGGGTGGATTGGGTCAAGTTTCTCAGTGAGTATGGCATAATTCACTCGCAAATATGACGAGCATCTTAAATAAAATGAAAATAGTGAGTTGGAATGTGAATGGGTTAAGGGAGGGCAGGAAATGTAACAGAATATGTGAATTTTTGAAGAAATCAGGGGCACATATATGTCTCCTAGAAGAGACCCATCTTGAGCTTCAAGAATGCAAGATAGCTTTTAGAAAACAAAGCTGGGTTCAGGACCTTCTTTGCTCCCATCAAAGTGGGAATACAAGGGGGTAGCGATGTTAATCCGGGCAAATAGTAAGATTAGAGTTGAGAAGTACAATACGGACACGTCAGGCAGATGGTTAACCGCATTGTTAGTGGTAGATAGTCTTCATTTGACATGTGCTATTTATTATGGCCCTAATCAAGATTGCTCAGAACATTTGGTTAATTTGAAAGCAAGTCTTTTTGACTTAAATGCCCCTATAATTCTGGGGGGCGACTTTAACCTGGTTTTGACGAAATTCTGGATAGGACTTCTAGGGCTACTATTACCTCCTTACATAAAATGAAAACAGAACTTAAGAATATAATGAAAGACTTTAATCTATTAGACATTTGGAGGGCTAGAAACGCTAAAAGTAGAGATTATTCTTATTATAGCCACAGATATAGACATCACTCCCGGATTGATTTTTTTTTGATTGATCAGATGTTACTTTCGGTGGTTGACTCCTCCACCTACATTCCAGCTCTGCTCTCTGATCACTCTATGGCGGAGTTAACAATAAGACTCGTAAAAGGAGTACAAATGAGAAGGTGGACTCTTGAAAGGTCAATAATACAAAGAGACGAAGTAAAAACACGATTAACAACACAGATTGAAGAGTACTTTAGGTTTAACTGCGGTTCCGCCGGCTCTCAGATTGTGTGGGAGGCCTTTAAGTCCTTTTTGAGGGGGATATTAACTACTCTTATGATCAAGAGAAATAGCGATAACAGAAAAGCAGAAGCGGACTCTCTCAGTAAGATAAAGCAGAAAGAACAACAATTGCAACTAGCATCCTTAGAGCAACACCCTAATTTTGAGATAATATTATACGAATTGAATTGTTTAAAGGCAGAATATCAGGCCTACCTCGATAAAGTAATCAAAGATAGGTGGGATGCGAGTAGACTACAAAACTTTTCATCTGGGGAGAAATGTGGGCGTCTCCTGGCATGGAAGGCCAGAATTGATAGAGCCAAAAATCAGATCGCAAGTCTAGTTATACAAGGTACAGGGGCTTTGACATATGATAACGGTCAGATTTTGGAGGAAGTCAAAAAATACATGTCAAGGATGTATGCAGAGTGCGGTGACTTCTCCCCTGAAAGAGCTGAAATTTGGCTAAACCAATTAGAGTTACCTCATCTTGCTGAAGCGGATAGGGCCTTCTTAAGTTCAGCTATTAAAGAGGGAGAAGTGTATAACCAGCTAAAAAGAATGGCGACAGGTAAAGCAGCGGGACCGGATGGGCTCCCAGTAGATTTATATCAAATTAGACCAGAATTAATTGTACCGGTCCTCACAACCTTATTTAATAAAATACATCTTTTAGGTCCACAAACTTGGACGGAAGCTACAGTAGCCTTAATATTAAAACCTAATAAAGACCCTCAGATCGTTGAGTCCTATCGGCCAATCTCGCTGCTAAATACTGACTATAAAATTTTTGCGGGGGATGTTGGCAGCGAGATTGGCTAAAGTTATTAAATCAGTGGTACATTTGTCCTAAAGCTAAAATTCTTGTAAATGGCCATCTCACAGATTGGATACAAATATCTCGCGGTACCAGGCAGGGGTGCCCCCTTTCCCCCCTTCTGTTTAATTTGTATATTGAACCTTTTGTTATTCAGTTGAGAGCGGACCCTTCTTTTAAACCCTTTAATATTGCTAACTTAGAGTTAAAATTTGCTCTTTATGCCGATGATCTTTTAATGTTTACTTCAAACCCTGAAGAGGCTGTCTCTAGACTTTTTGATCGAGCAGAAGATTTTGGGGCGATCTCTGGTTATAAAATAAATAAAGAAAAGACCGAGCTTATGCAGTGGAACCAGGATAAGGAGTTTCCGGGTGTCAAACCAAAGATGAGGTACCTGGGAATCCACTTGGTTCAAGATATTAAACAGCTACCTAAAATAAATCTGGATAGAGTCTATAAGGAGGTCTGTCACCTCTTACAACGTTGGTCTGGTCTTCCGCTTAATATATTTGGGAGAGTGAACCTAATAAAAATGGTCATTCTACCTAAAACCACTTATTTATTTAATTCTATTCCGCTAACTTTCAACCCGAAAGATATGGCTAAAATACAGGAGAAAATAGGCTCATTTATATGGAATACGAAGTCATCTAGAATATCTTGGAAGAAATTGAGAAGGAAACTAAAACTAGGGCGTCTTGCCCTGCCAGATATACTCGTTTATTGTCGCTCGTTTCAATAAACATTTTTTAGACTAATGGCTGATAAGGCAGATACTTCTGTTCTAGGCTGTCTGTTCCAGGCATTGTTACATGGTATACCTCAAGGTCAGGAATATTTTCTGTTCAAATTCGGGGATCCCAGGTTCTATAAAAAAAGTGAGACTAAAGATTTTAAGAGCAGCCCAAAAAAATTGGGTATTCTTCAGAAAAAAGCTGGTCATTCCCTACTATGCTCCCCAGGCCCCGATCTGGGATTCCCCTGGGACTCCTGAGTGTCTAAAGGACCAACTAGCTCGCCCTTTGAGGTTAGCCGGTATAACACATTGGAGAGATTTATTAAAGGATTCACAGCTCATTGATTGGGACTCTCTTTCTAGGCTGACAGGGGGAACACTTACCAGGTGTAAGCACTATCAATTATTGGGTTGGTGGGCCACTATGGCAACGATGTCTTGTTCATCAAATTCAAAGTTTGATTTAGTCAATAGGAAGGGGACATGGAAAAGAGAGTTAGCCTTTTGGTATTGGGCCATGATGGAGGAAGAAGGAGTGGCAGATGTTGAACTTAAAAAAATATTGGGTGAGGATGTTGATTTAGATCATAATGATCTTTATGACTTGTGGGTGGATTCCTTTACAATGTTGCATGCAGTGGTTAAGTCTGCTCCACTCAAAAGGAATCATTTGTTCACCCTGTATAGAGTATACATTTCACCAAAGAAACTAGCAAGAATTACGAACTCAGAACATCGCTGCCCCCGTTGTAGGTTCCTTGCCGCTGATGCTCTACACATGTTTGTAGATTGCCCAATGCTTGTGAATTACTGGTCTAGAATAGGTGAGTTTATTGCTGCAGTATTGAATATACAATTTGTAATTACTCCAAGGGTAATTTTGTTTGGGCTAGTTAAGGAATATCGGCTTGTTGACATGGCGTCTAAATTAATTTTTTATGTGATGATATTGGCTAGGCGAGAAATATTCAGGGCTTGGAAGAACGAGAAAGCACCTACTTTCCCAGATTGTTTGAAACATCTTGGGCCCGATTCACAGAACTAACTTAAGACAAAATCCTAAACTTACTACCATTTTGGTATTCACAGAAGGCACTTACTCATTTTGGTATTCACAGAAGGCACTTACTCATTTCGGTATTCACAGAAGTTGGGAGTCCTAACTTTAGGACTCCTAAATGCCTTCTGTGAATACCGAAAGTCTTAAAATTAGGATTTTTCTCAGTTTAGTAGTAGTATAGTTAGGACTCCTAACTTTAGGACTCCTAAATGCCTTCTGTGAATACCGAAAGTCTTAAAATTAGGATTTTTCTCAATTTAGTAGTCCTAAGTTTAGGACTCCTAACTTTAGGACTCCTAAATGCCTTCTGTGAATACCGAAAGCCTTAAAATTAGGATTTTTCTCAGTTTAGTAGTAGTATAGTTAGGACTCCTAACTTTAGGACTCCTAAATGCCTTCTGTGAATACCGAAAGTCTTAAAATTAGGATTTTTCTCAATTTAGTAGTCCTAAATTTAGAGTTAGTACTACTAAATTGAGAAAAATCCTAATTTTAAGACTTTCGGTATTCACAGAAGGCATTTAGGAGACCTAAAGTTAGGAGTCCTAACTATACTACTACTAAACTGAGAAAAATCCTAATTTTAAGACTTTCGGTATTCACAGAAGGCATTTAGGAGTCCTAAAGTTAGGACTCCTAACTTCTGTGAATACCGAAATGAGTAAGTGCCTTCTGTGAATACCAAAATGAGTAAGTGCCTTCTGTGAATACCAAAATGGTAGTAAGTTTAGGATTTTGTCTTATGTTAGTTCTGTGAATCGGGCCCGTTATCTCTGTAAGTGAGTCCGATATCGCCTGTGATGCCTCGAGTGGTGTAAAGATCTGGGCAGCTCTGGTGGCTTGGCGGAACAGATGAAGGTATTCCAATGATTTCACCTGGGCACTGTTGGGGCTCAATCTCCAATATCGCTAAGGGCCTTTCAGTGAGACTGGGTTGGAGTGGACCGAGCAGACAGTAAAATGCTAGTGGGGTTAAGCCCTTCTCTTTCTCCCCTTGGGTTTTAAACATCGGAACCAGAACATGTAAATTTAGGGGAGAGGGGGAGGGACTCCCCATCTAGAATGCCCTTTTTATTTTGGTATATGAGGAATACAAAAAAAAAAAATGTCTCAACAAAGACAAGTGTGCTTTGACAGAGTTGGGTGTATTACATATAGCCATACATATTTGTCTGTTTCATACTCTGTTTCTGGCACTTTACTATATGACATACAACGACTCGGAATGTCATCACTGTGTCTCCATGTCATTTTACAATGGGGTGATATGTCAGTTGACCTGTGTGACACAGGCACATTTTACATCATGTAGGTTCAATGAATGCCTGCAGACAGACAGCAGGTAGTTTAAATGTGAAATATAATTTCCATATGTGATTGTGTATTGTTTTTTAACTTCTTGGGATCAATGTATGAGCCATGAGTGCAGAGATTAGATTTTTTGTCATACTGTTTACAAGTTAGCAGCATGTACAAAGGACTGTATAGGCAACATTTCTCAATAGCACGTGCTATTTATGTAGCTATGATTGTTCAACTTTGGAAATGTTTGTTGTGGGAAATCTAACATGCAGTGGTGATGTGCCTAGGTTATGTAATATACTTTGGATGTATGTGATGGCATGTCTACGAAAGGTGAGAGACCATATTTCCTTGCAACTATGCTGTAGAACTTTTGAAACATATTGTAATTGACCCATGACATCTTCACAAACATGTGTTGGAAAAGTTTACTCATGGTGATGTGTGACAGCAGGGGTGACAACAGGGCACACTGGGCATTCTCTATGACACCATGTTGACAGGCGTCTGGCTGGGAATGACCTATAGCTGTCTCACATGAGTCCATATACAATTTGTTTAGTGTACGCCATTTCCCTTGTTTGCAGGTCCTTGTTTTTACTTGGTAGTAGAGCTGTAAGCATGCACATGCTAGTTGATGTCAAATTGTCACTGTAGGTATTGAGCATGGACAAAGTTTGCATGGTCCATTCAGACCCTACTACAGACTTGTAGAATTATTGCTGTCATGTAGGCTTGTTCTATTGTGGTAGTCTGTGCTCTAGAACCCACTGTGTGCAGCTGTCATAACCCCATGTTGCATAAATGCATATGCACCTGCTAAGGGTCTATTAAAATGGCAAATACCAGTAACTGGTGTGAGATCTGCAACATTAATTGATAGATAATATATATAGACCTTTCCAACATGTGTGTGTATGCTGTTGACCTAATCTGCCTCAGCTGTCTTTTCAGCATTCACCCTGGCTAGGGGAGGAGACAGGGCTAAGGGCTTTGTAGGAGCAGCTGGCCCAAGTGGGTCCATTCGGGACACCTAATCATATGCATCCAGTGGCCAGAAGGACAAGGGGAAGGTAACAGAGGACCCAGACTCGAAATAGACATCCTCATAGTCGGAATCCAGTGGCCCTTCCTTGGTGGTGTCAGCCCTCACCCAACCTGGTGCTTCATCATCAATGTCCACCCACATCCTTACCATCTCTGTCTTCCCTGCTGCTCCCCACACAAGTGTCTGGGCCCACTCCTTTAAGTGTAGAGCCCTCTCCTCTACTACAGGCACCTCAGACCCTGGCTCCTTGACACCCTGTAAAAGATCTCTGTTGGGAAGACTGCACTGTTGAATGCCATTCAGGGTTTAGACAGCCAACACACTCAAATGGTTGCCTGCCTGGGTGGCATTCACAGTGAAATGTGTGCCCTACAGAGATCGTTCCAGGCTCTGGTCTCCTCATTAACGGCAGCCTTTCAACCACCCCAACTTTTAACTACACATCCTTCTCTGCCCCATCCAAATACGCCATTTCTCTTCCTGCCAAAGTACACACAAGCCAGTGCATGCACCCACCCATCCAAAGAGACACATGCAGCATGCACACAATCACACCACCCCACATTCACACACAATGCCACACCCGCAGGCACTCAACCAGCCACACCACCCATTTTCACACATGACACCACACCTGCTGACACTCAACCATCCACACCATCCAACTCCATACATGACAACACATCTGCAGACACTCAACCATCCATACCACCCCCTTCACACATGACACCACACCTGCTGAAACCCAACCATCCACACTACCCACCTTCATACACAACACCACACCTGCTGACACTCAACCATCCACACCATCCACCTTCACACACAACACCACACCTGCACACTCAACCATCCACACCACCCACCTTCATTTACAACACCACACATGCAGAACCTACAGACTCAACTACAGCAGACACTTTGACTCCCTCTACATCCCAACCTTACCCCACCTTACAATACCTGTGCCTAACAAAAAAAATATTAATAATAACAATGTGTCCTCATGTAATGCCACTGGTGCTATGTAAAGCGCTCTGATACCCGATTCGGGCCAAGTTTGCTCTATATAAAACTGTGTAAAATAAAATAAAAATACCCCTCTACCCATAACCAGTATTGTAGGCCACCTCCCTTCTCCCTCAACCCAGGCCCCCTTTTTTTGTCCCTATACCATACACCACAATTTCATCTCTGATCCGTCCCACAACAGTCCCCATTAGGCGGAGGATCACATTAAGGTTGTATTAAGTCCAACCTAATAGTAGTGATATAAGCACACTTTATTTTTCTTTGATACACTAATGCAGTAGAATAGATTTGACAACTGGGGTCCTGAAGAAAGCCTTAGGGAGAAATAGTTCCCGCATGGTTGAAACATGTCGACCTCCTTATACAGCAGTTATTTGTTGAACACTGCTTGTTGCACTGTTGTTTTTATTTAGAGTGTGAGATTTTTTCTTTACATTAAACTAGTAGTTTTTTCTCATAACTGCATAATACACCACATGATTCTTTTCAAAGCACTGCACTAATCTCTCAATTGATCTATAATCAGATATATATGATCTCCTCTCTCCGATCCTTTGATGTTCTTGGACCTGATTGAGTGGGCTCACTCCTTATAAGATAATCTCTATGATCAAGAGATATATCTTTCTTTGGATTGGATGACCAGATGATAGGATTGATCACATAGACAATTGATGGGTATCCAAGCTCTGCTCTAGGGTCCTCTCTTGTTTGTTCCTTTTTGACTTTTTTCTCCTTATGCTACTCCTTTTTTGCACTCCTGTTTCTTTTTTTTTTTTTTCTTTTTTTTTTTAATTATTTTATTCAACCTACCCCCCGTGGTGGTGGGGGAGGGATTGGCAGTATACAATTCATAGAAACAGACACCATAAAAATATTACAAAACAGAAATACATTGTTGATAAAAAAAAGTTAGTAACCAAGTCATATAGGAATATGTACAAAGAGATAATATGTGGCAGAAATACATTATTAATTTGCTAACCAATCTTGAAAAGGGGCCCAGTTCTTAGAGACAATTAAACGTCTTCTCCTTCCCTGAAGCTTTTGTGCAGCAGTTTCTAATTTAAACCATGCCAACATCCTGGCCTGCCAGTGAAAGAAAGTGGGAGGCTCAGGATTTATCCAAAGAGAGGTGATACACAGTCTAAACATTGCCATTGCAATAAACAAAAAAGAATGTGCGTATCTTGATCTCGCAGAGATCATAGCATGTTGGTAACCAGTAATCACCATTTCAGCGGAGATTTTAATTGAGGATTGAGTGATTTGTGTAAGAAACGTTTCGATTTGATTGATGAAGAATGACAGCTCAGGGCAATCATAAAACATGTGAAGAGAATCAGCAGATGGAAATTTGCATCTTGCACATGATGAGCTCTTACCCCCAGTGACAGTCCCCCATCTGACTAGTTTTGCTGGAGTATAGTAAAGATTAAATATAGCCATGTAGCTTTGAGTGCGAAGGGTACCGGAGACAAAAACCGTCCCAGCTAACATCAATGGAAGTTTTAAATCGATGGAAGGTACTCCGAATTTAACCGCCCATTTGTTATTGTAATCAAGTAAGTCATCTGGGAGTTGAGACAAAAGAGTTTGATATAATGTACCGATTTTAGCTTTCCTTTTAACTAATTCGAATATCAAAATTTTATC
Source organism: Triturus cristatus (assembly GCF_964204655.1). Taxonomy (NCBI): domain Eukaryota; kingdom Metazoa; phylum Chordata; class Amphibia; order Caudata; family Salamandridae; genus Triturus; species Triturus cristatus. Next base: position 830,162,611 of record NC_140589.1, on the reverse strand, counting down.
AAAAAGTGTTGGGTTTTCTAGAAAAAAAATTTCAAAAAAACTTCTAATTTGCAGGTATTTAAAAAAATGGTTAGACTGTAATTGAAATTTGTGTTTCAAAGAAGAAAAAGAAGCCAACAGGCCGGAGTCAGCAAGGTCACCAATGTCCCTCAGGCCGTGAGAGGCCCAGATGGAAACTACTCGATATAGGAATATCACTGGAAGTAATCCAGAAGCATTCAGTGGTGTATAATAATTAAGCTTATGGATGGAAGAGAGACGACAAATTTTTTGCCAGATCGTAAACAGGGCCCATGCAACCTTGAACCTCGTTTTTTTGAAGTAGCTTGGCTCAAGTATACGTGTTAGTATCCCTTTTGTAGCATCACCTAATGCGATTGAGTATATTGATGGGGCCAAATACGGCGATAGCTCCACGGTCTTCCCTGATAGTGGAAAGGCGAATTGCTGAATCATAGCTGCCCAGTAGTAATAGACTAAATTTGGAACTGACCAGCCCCCACGTTCCTGCGGAAGGCAGGTCCATTTAGCACCTCGTCTTGGCTTACGGTATGCCCATAAAAACCTTTGACAGATCCTTTGTGCTTTTATTAAAGTAAAATTGGAAATTAATAATGGAATAGATCTAAATAGATATAAAAACTTTGGAAGAACCAGCATTTTAAGAACATTACAACGCCCGAATAAAGAGAGATGAAGATGATTCAACCGTTCTAGCTTGTTGTGAAGCAAATCAATGACGGGTAAATAATTCAGATCAGAAATCTGGTCAACTTCAGCCGAGATCTGAATGCCAAGGTATGTTGCTTGTGTACTAATAAGAGCAGTCGACATTGGCATAGCCGATGACTGCAGTATTTGTGTTTTTGTGATGTTTAACTTATAGCCTGAGATTAGGCCAAATTGAGCGGCTAGAGTCTCCAATGCCAGGAATGAGACAGTGATGTTGTCTGTTAATACCACTATATCGTCGGCATATGCCAATGCCTTATACTCGGTACCATGAACTATAATTGGGGAGATATTTTGAGATTTTTCTATCAAAGAAAGAAAGGGATCTATATATAAGGCGAAAAGGAGGGGGGAGCAGGGGCATCCTTGCCTAGTACCACGAGTGATGGGAAAATAACTTGATTCAGTTCCTGAAATACGAATTTTAGCTATTGGAGATATATACAAAGTTTGTAAAGCCAGAATAAATTCGGGCGCTATCCCCTTCCAATGCAAGACGGCCCATAAGTACCCCCAGGAGACCCTGTCGAACGCCTTCTCGGCGTCCAACAGGATCACCCCGAGGGGAGAATTTGTCACCTGGGCCCAATCTAAAAGAGCGATGACCCGCCTGATGTGATCGGTCGTATCTCTACCGGGGATAAACCAGTGTTGACAGATAGAGACTAACGGAGAAATTATTTGCACAAGACGACACGCCAAGACCCTTGAGTAAATTTTACTATCGGTGTTTATTAATGCTATGGGCCGACATGATGCTGGATTTAGTTCATCCTTACCCTTCTTTTTAAATAGTACGATAGTCGACTGCCGCCAGGAGTCAGGAATGACCCCCATCTGGGCAAGTTGGAAGACTTCCAACATCTGCTGCTTAAATAGATGTGAAAAAATCTTGTAAAATTCAAGATGGATAAGGTCGGGTCCCGCTGCTTTGCCAATAGAAAGAGATTTAATAGCAGCTACAATTTCTTCCCAACTGATAGGTTCAGCGAGAATTGAATTCTGATCCAGAGAGGGCGTCTGGGTATCGAAAGATTTAAAGAAATACTCTAGCTGTTTTTGTTGCTGTTCGAGTATATTTGGCTCCTCAGTGTATAACATTGAGTAGAAGTCAACAAAAGTATTTAACACTCCGCTGGGTGAATCTTGTAGTGTACCAGACCGATCATTGACCTTTGGTATTTGACTTGCTATTGCCCTTTGTTGTAAACGTTTTGCTAAAACCTTACCAGACGCTTCACCCAGCTCATACATTGAAGTACGGAATTGAAAATACTTAGCAGCTATATCCTCATAAAGAGGATCTAGAAGATTAGCCTTAGCGACGGCGACCGCTTTCTGGCGAATTATTACGTCGTCGGTATTACGGATACTAGTACTCAAATCTAACTCCGCTTGTTGAAGTGCTGCAACTCTGTTTTTGAGATTCAGCTGTTCTGTTTGCCATCGATAGGACGCCATTCTCTTGGTTTCACCACGCAAAGCAGCTTTAAAAGTGTCCCAGACTAGGCCAACCGGTGCAGTAGAACTATTGATTTCAAAGAACTCTGGGATCCAGACTAACATCCGTTCGTGATATGATTTATCCAGTAGTAATTTCCTGTCAAAAGTCCATGATCTCATTTGGTGAAGAGGGCGGTCCCATGAAAAACTAAAAACTATAGGATTATGATCGGATATAGTCCGAGGATCGATTTGAACATTAGTGGACCCCAGAACTTCAGGAGAAGTGAAAACAAAATCAATACGAACCATCTTTTGATGGGGAATTGAATAGAAAGTGAACCCATCATAAGTTGGATAGTTAACATGCCATAAATCTACCAACCTATGTTCAAAGAGTAAAGTGCGAAGTGCTTTATAAACCTGGGGCTTCCGCCCAACATAGGCAGTGTGCTTGGTGATATCTAACCAACTAGGAATATCAATATTAAAATCGCCACAGAAAATTAACGGGTGCGGCCAGGTGGCTAATTCTACATTTAAGTCCATCAGGATCTGAGGGTCATCTAAATTAGATGCATAGATGGAACATATCGAAAGTACAGATTTATTGACAAGTAATTCGGCGATTAACCATCTTCCTGAGTTATCTTGCTTAAGCCTTTTAACTTGCGTAATCCCCGTTTTTGAAATAATAGCCACACCCCTGATAGTGGAGGTTTGTCGGGTGGAGGCCACTAAATCATAACCCAGAAATTTAAGATAGTGGCGGTTGGCCCAAGAGATATGAGTTTCCTGCAAGCAGATTAAATCCGCTTGCATCACCTGTATCAACTTGTGAAAGATCCTACGCTTCTTAGGATCGTTTAACCCACAGATATTCCAAGTTGCACACGTCAATCTACGGTTTGCCATTGATGATAATGAAAGAGATATATATCTAACATATAATTTAAGAGAGTATGAAAAATATACCAACAGCTTATCTTATGGAATAAACAAATAATTAACATCCTAAATAAATTTAGAATCATCCTGCCACAAATATTAATAATAAAGCCAATCGCCTCTGCAACCCACCACAACGCCACCCAGTGCCCCCCCCATCCCACCCTCCCCACCCCGTGCTGGACACAGCCACTCACCCGTTTCCCCCCCCTACCCCACAACCTATATCCGGAGCTCAGGACCTAGGTCCTTGTGATGGTTGAGTAAGCGTCACCCCACGCTCCGCTGGGCCTGTAGTAACACCCATATGTATGATAGATGAAGAGCGATCCTATTGACATTAGAAAAGAAAATTCGAATGGGGTATATATATAAGACAGATCGTCCCCCGAGGGAAAATAAGGATCCCCATTCTATACAGTGATTACATCAACTTTTAAAGAAAAGCCACAACATAACTAGAGGAAAAAGAGCTACATTGAGTCCAAAAATTCCTTAGCAGTTATTTCGGAAAAAAAAAACTTCGTTTGGGCTTTATGTATCACTTTCAGCTTTGTCGGGAAGAGCAAGAAAGCCTGAGCACCTTTCGCCTGGAATAGAGGAATCTGCTGACGTAAATGCCAACGGCGATCAACAGTCTCTGCAGCAAGATCAGGGCAAACAAAGAATTGACAGCCCTTGGCAGATTGCTTTTTGTTAGGTCGAGCTAAATCAAATATACGCTCACGAGCGAGAAAGTTATTGAAGCAGACCAAAATAGCACGTGGATAGGAACTATTCACACTAACAGTAGGTTGTTTCTTTCTTGTAAGTGGAAAGCGATGATCTCTGTATCTCTAAGTTCCAGTTCCATTGAGTAACCTCTGGAAAAGCATCTGTGAAAAGCTCCACTATAAACTTTCGGACCTCGTCACCCTCTAAATTTTCCTCAATCCCCAAGACGCGTAGGTTGTTCCTTCTAGCGCGATTCTCGAGGTCAGAGAGTTTCCATATGATATCCTTTCGCTGTTCCTTGACCTCGGTGACTAGATCCTTTTGCACGACAGCAGCATCTTCAAGGGCTGAAATTCGCTCCTCGGCTTCCGTGACTCTTGTAGTGATCTCAACAGATGATTTAATAACGCGGCGGAGGGAGTTTTGCAGTTTACGGCAAACAGATTGTGTACGTAAGTTCTCTTGTTTGGTTGCCTCTCTATGCTGCATAATCGTGTGGTATATTGTCGCCGAGGACACCTCCTCCGGTGCCTCAGAGAGATCCCCTCCGTTGTGATTAGGGGGTACCTGAAGGTTAGACTGAGATTGATCATCTCGAGAATTATCATGCAAGCTTTCCTGATGCTGAAGTTTGGAGCCAGGAGCTTTACGAACCGTGCCAGCAGCCAAAGCCTTTGAGATCTCACTGGACCGCCAATCTGCTGCATCACTATCATAATCCGACCATTGAAGATCGGGGTCATCCTCCTCACCAGACAGTGAATGATCAGATACGGAATAAAAATTTTCTGTCGAGTCACTGACCACAGACCCCCCAGCATTATGAAAGTATTCTGTAGAAAGTCCCGAAGCGGTAGCAGCTAGATGTGTATTAGAGGATGGGACTACATTATCCAGAATGCACTGGGCTGGAGCAGAACCGGGAACAGCAGCAGAAGGACTTAGGGTCAGTGATTCTCTTTGAGAAACATCCGACCCCTTGGACTGAAGCGGATCTGTAGAGGCCACCAAATGCGGGGGATTAATTGAGGTATGAAAAAGGGAGGCATGTGTATTCAGCGAGGAAGGACTTTGTATAGCACCAGAGAGAGTAACAGAAGCTGGGGTTGCTGTGATGGTAGGTGACGGGCTAGAAAGTGCAGTCTTTTCCCTGGCCACAAGCTTAGCAAAAATATCGGACAATGTCTGCCCCTTACCCGGTGCCGAGGAAGTGGAAGAAGTGGCTGTTACAGCCGGCTGACCGTGAGGGGGGATTTTGTCTGCCATCGGTGCTCTGCCTTTCCGGGAGGTTCCTGGGACTTTCGTGTCCGCGTCCGGCGGATTTCGAATGGAGCTGCGGGGCTTCGCCGGTTTAGAAGCTGCTTTGGGAGCTTTAGGAGGCATCCCCGATAGGAAGGATGGAACTGAAGAAAACGCCGGAGTCACCGAGAGGGAGAGCCGTGTAGAGGGCGCCGTACAGAGCGCAGAGAAATCCAGGCACCAGGCAGCCCGCGAGAACCACTGCAGCCTTGGTGAGAAAGCGGGTCTTAAAATATCCAGGTGAGATACAAAGGCCATAAGTAATTGTAGTTCTTCCTTTCTTTGTTTTTCAAAGCATTTTCAATCTCCCCGGCCTATTCGACTCTTCGAGGTATACAATGTTCGTCGGGTTGTCAATACGGTCCAGCGGAGCGAGACGCTGCCTCACTCGGCCAAGGTCGCGGCCGCCATCTTGCTCTTCTCCTAACTGTGTTGCACTCCTGTTTCTTGTCATTTTTTGACATATACAGCTATACATATCATCATATATACCTGGTTTTTGTTAGACCCCCAGTTCCATTAGTTTTTTAAATTGCATCTCTACAGGTCAACGCCTATCAGAAGAAGGCTCTATGGAAAGCCATCGCCCGTAGTGTGTAGTCCCCGGGAATCTATCGCCTGCGCAGTGGACACTGCCAAAAATGGCGGGAAGACCTGAGATGTTCCACCCGCACCATTACTGAAGTCCAGCTAGGGAAGTCCTCCCCCGTTGTAGGGGCACGTCCCAGAAGATGACTACCCTATTGGGCCGCATCCTGATGGTGGCATACCCTGATCTGAATGGGCAGTTGAGTGCCCAACAGCAGCTTTGAGGTGATGAGTGTTGTGCAGAGTCAGACATTGTACTTTAACTATGCCATCCTCTCACTAGCAGTGGATTTGTAATGGGAACTGTAGATGACTCCTGTCCTGATGATTGAGAACCATTGTTTCATGTGTGGGTTCTAACGTAGGTGCATTTTTGGTGTACAAGACTCCTGTCTTGTGGTCCACATCCAAAGCTCTTTGTATAAACTTTGATGCTCAAAGTTGTACAAACACCTGGCTTGTGATTAGACAAATCAACAACACATGTTTGTTGTTATGTGTGACAGATATTCCACACTGAGGAAGTGTATTCTTTGTGTCTGGAATGACAGTGCACAAATACAGTGGAACTTGCGCTTACGGGCCGTAATTGAGAGGTGGCATACTGTGCACATAGGATGCAGACAACGTTCAAAAACTGACCTAATTTCACAGTGTGTCCATTATTGTTAATGACAACACTCGTGCCATCTGCATTTCTCCATAGACTACTGCATGCACAGTATGCATCAATTTCTGAAGGGTTACAATTTCAGAAGGGCAAGTTTAAGGAATGGTGTGGCATCTACACAGTATGGGAAATGCACATCTTACTTCCTGTTGTGTATGCAGGATGTTGTATACCTTGTACCTACACACAGGAGTGTTTAGACATGGGTGTTTTGAAAGTAAATGCTTGTTACATTGTTCTCTCTTGTAGTTCCTGTCCTGCTAATGTGAGGTTATCTTAGTCAAGTTTTTTTTCTGTGTTACACACTGATCTTCAATAGGATTTTTGTGTATGTGTATAAACGATTGAGTAAACGTGTTCTCTGGAGGTGCATATAGTGACAGATAACATTACTTAGTGAGTAACATGCTGGATTTGTGTGGACAGATTTGTGTGTGTTGTGACACCGTGATGGTCCTTCCCTGTGTGTACAAAAAGATTTTTGTGCAATATTATGTGCCTCCCCATGCGGCCAAAGCTGACGCCTCGTTTGAATTGCGTAAAGCTAAGCTGTGCATTTTATGGCGACCTGGTGCAAATGCCAATCAAATTAAGCCTAATTAGACTATCTGCAAGTTGCAGTAGACCTTGTCAGAGTATTGTTGTGTGTAAATTTGATGTGCATATATTTGAGATGTTATAGTACATTATGTTTATGCAGAGGTGTTGAAAGTAATTGCACTGTCTTTTCGGCATCGAACAAGTCATGCAGAGGCGATGTTGCAGTGACGTGGGGGATGTAGCTGGCCAGAGTGGCTCCAGTCCTAATGATGACAGCGGAGGAATCACTAATACCGAGGGTGAGGAGCATGCCCTGGCAGATAAGGATTCTTCTTCATCATCTGAGTCAAACACCAGTGGCATCTCTGTGTTGTTGGTGGACAACACAGGACCTGTGACTACACCATCTTTGTCCATCACCGCACCTTCCATCTCCACCGTCCCTGCTAATCCCCACCAAGTTGTCCGACTCTGCTCCTAAGGAAGGCTGAACGTCTCCTTTGGTACAGGCACCTCACCCCCTGCCCCTGTGCCCCTGGCTGTCCTGAGTGAGGAGGCTACTGACCTCCTGAGACTTATCTTTGTTGGGCAGGATGCACTGCTGAGTGCCCTCCAGGGCCAGTCCAGCGTGATGGCTCAGACAATTCACAGCTGAATGTCTGCCCTACATTGATCGTTTCAGGCTCTGGCCTCCTCACTGATGGCGACCTTACCCCCAGCCCAGCTATCAACCACGCCTCCTGCCTCTTACTGAAGCAAATTCCCTGTCCCAGAGCTACACAGGTGCAAGTATGCACACACAACAACATCCACCAGCAACACACACCACCGCAAACACAGAAAGACATTCATGCGAGCATGCAGCGAACAGACCCACCCCACTAGCACCAGCAGCACACAGAAACTCACAGAGCACGCAACAACAGACACGCCCACACACAACCAACACCAGACCCACAGACACCTGCATCCACAACAAGCACAACCATGACACAAACATACCCTCCCTCTCCCTTCCCAAGCCCACCCCTTGTCATCCCATCTGCCCTGCCTCCCATGGACGTGCCTCTGGTTCCCCTTGACTTACCCTATGCCGCAACCATTGCCCCCTCTTCCATACCCTCCCAATACCAACCACACCACTCCTTAGTTTATTATGTTCTGAGGTGCCTGGACTGCCCACTAGATAACCCTTCCCGACAAGGTTTCCCTGGCAGTATCATGTTGGCAAGTGTCGTAGGAAAGAAATGCGATGCTCCACATCTGTACTTTGGACTGGCCATTGGCCTTCTTGAAGTGTGTTTCTTTAATAAATCCAATATTTGAGGATGCGTAGTTCATTTCATTCATGCTAAAAGCGAAATAGGGTTCCTTCAGTACATGCTGCTACATCTGAACAAATTTGAATCAATTTGGAGTTCCTTTCAAAGGCTTTATTGTGTAACCTTTGCAAATGTTCTGGATTTCCGGTGGACAAGGAGACATGTTCATTGATACTAGATGTTGGAAGTGTACCTAATGTATGTGAACTGGCATTCTGCTGGTTTACAAGAGGTAAGTATTTTGGTTTACCCATGTGTCTATCAACACACGTTCCTTGCCCTAATCCCACAGATGTTATTTTGGATTTCTGTTAGGTGAACTGCTATGTCATATTTGTGTTTTCACACATGAAGTGCGTCAGCTTGTCATTCCTTGGTGTGTTTCTGCATGGAGATGTGTCCATTGAGCAGTGTGTATCTTGCAACTACTTCCTGCAGATGTTTCCAGAACTGTGTGTGTGGTTTGCTTCCCGAAATTGAATGTGTCATTGCACACACATGTGTGATACTTTGTAATTCTATTGGTTGTCCCTGAGTACTGTCAATTCACGTGACCAGCGTTATTGTACTTTTTAATGCATGTTTTTGTTGATGTGTGGTCCACTGTCCCAGACTGTAATGCTTCCTACGATGGTGAAATGGGGTATTGTGAAAGAAGTGTTTAGAATATGCTCTGTATCCATTTTTTTCACCACTTCCATGTGATGCCATGGAGTGTGATTGCTTTTTGATGTGGAATATGTGTGAATCGCATATAACTGTAAATTCTGGAAGCGGTATTAGACTTTTAGGACTGGTCATTAACAAGGTGTTTTTTGTATACCAACTGGTGGAGGATGTGTACATTGTCATGGTGTGATGTATAGTGAGGCATCTTGTTAAGATTTTGGATGGCAAGGCATCATTGGTAGTTGTAGTATTTTCAATGGGCCTTTGCCTATATTTGGACGATGATGAGCTGCACGACTGATAACGTACTGTTGTGTCGTTGCTGAGTCATGAGATGTTATGTGTGTGTGTGAGATTAAATGAAGTGCTGTGGTGTTGGTATTAGTATATGCAAATTGATGCCGACATCACTTTCAGTTTCATTATGATATTGTTGCATGTCCATCTGTGTATGTGGGAACTTGTGCCGCAACTATCTTTGTACAGAAACTAAGTGGCATTCAGAGCAGCTTTGATTGTTTTTGGAATACAACAAGGCATTCAGAAAATGATAAAGCCATTGACTCAATTAATTGTAATTGTTTCTCATTAGTTTTACTTTCACGATTAGTCAGTCAGTCAAAGCAATGTTTATTTAGACCTTGGTCTCTAAACAATTCTACAACCAATGATAGCTTGAAACAATTAAAAAGCAATATTTAGACTTTCCTGATTCAACAATAATTAAAACAACATACTTTATACAGTCTCATATCAGAATGAATAATTTATCAAAAATGGAGTACAGATAGTAGCTTTCTGCAATGGGGAGCATGGCTCTTTATAAAAGTTATATATATTTAAAACTCTCTTAAAAATACTATACAATTCAATTTCTAAGGAGGGAGAATATTTAACCTTATATAAAATTGAAGACCAGTTAAAATCTTTAAAATACGGCTATTTCTCACCGAGGAAATCTTTAATTGCCCTCAAGTATTGCCCCAATGCAATTGCAATCTCGAGGTTTGGCATTTCTATGATTTGCTCTACCGCCTGTATCCGTCGCCTTATATCATATTTTAAGAAAGTTGGGCGAAGATATCGTTTACGCTGCTCTAGTACTGTTACACAATCTAACAAAATGTGCAATATGTCACCTTTAGTTCCCAATGTGCACTTACAATAACCATCATTAAGCAACATTTTTATTTTTAGTTCTTCGTTTACAAGCCATGGATTTATACCAATTCTCATTCTTAAAATCTCCTGTCTGTACCAGCGATTTGGTAAGATATCCAAATAGGGAAACCAAATTTCATTTGACCATGCTACCCTCATAAATTGCACAGATTTTTTCTTAGCCAGATATTCCATATTTGCTTGTCTAGATGCTTCTTGGCTGTATTTTCTGAGCTCACTTTTTCTAAAATCTAAATACAGGGAATCTTGGCCGATTTCCACTTTTATATTCTCACAGGCCAATAATATTTTCTTCCTTGACCTCTTAGCCAATTTCAAACTGCTAGTTTGGATCTATTTCCTGCACCATTAGGATACATTTTGGTTTGTCTCTGTATCCAAATGTTTCCAAAATCTAATTAAAGACATTTGTGACTGCACACTCCAAGCAGTTGCACCTATCCCGGTTCTTATAGCTTGGACCATCGACGAGTGTGGCAGAGACAGCAATGTTTTCAGACACTTCCCTTCCTCTCGGTCCCAATCCTCCTTGCCATTTAAATAAAGGACTTCTGCTCCATAGAGCACTTGTGGAGGTACCATCGCATTAAAGGCTTTTAACAGTGGTCTGTGGGACATATCCCCATATTCTCAGTTACATTTTTCCAATCCACAGATCGATGTGAAAGCCTTCGCTTTCCGAGCTTCTAAATGAGTATACCACTTTAAGGACCTATCGAACCACATCCCGAGATAGCGATATTCATTCACCATTTCCAATTTCAAATCACCTAAAAACCAATTACATTTAATGTCTTTTTTCCCAAAACATACAATTTTTGTCTTATCCATATCTACAGTTTAAAATTTTCCTTCACAATATTCTCTAAAAACATTAAGTTTTCTTTGCAGGCCTATTTCGGTTTGGTCCAAAATTACCAAATCATCTGCATATAATAGGCAGGGCACTTTATTTCCATCCATTCTCGGGCTTGCACTTCTTTCAATTTCTAGGGCGGCTGGTAGATCTGGTAAGAATGATGCAAATAACGGAGCCAACACGCATCCCTGTCTCAGCCCGTTTTTTATTGCTATTTTGGGCGTCAATGACCCTTCTGTATCTTTCATTATTTGTGCCCAATTACCGCTATGCAGCTCCTTTATTATAGCCAATAGACCTTCCGGGATATTTTTGTTTTCAAGGGTTTGCCACAGGGAGTTCCGATCAACTGAATCAAATGCTGCTCTAAAGTCAACAAAACAACAGCATAGTTTACCATTTTGTTCTATTGACTTACATGCTATTGCCCACAAGGTAAAGCAGTGATCAACCGTGGAGTGGCCTTCTTTAAAGCCACCTTGTTCAACTGGCACAATTGATAACTCTTCCGCCCAGTCCTTTAGTCTATTTAAAATAATTTTCGAAAATACTTTTTCCCCGATGTCTAGCAAATTAATCAATCTATAATTTTGTGGTTCATTCAAGTTACCTTTTTTATGAACTGGTCTTATTACAGCCCCCTTCCAGTTCTTAGGTGTTTTCCCTACCTCTAAAATGACCATAAACATACAATAAAAAAATCTCGCCCACCACTTCATCTGGGACTTTATTATAATTGCTGGGAGGTTATCTGGTCCTGCTGCACGTGTTAATTTCAATTTAATTATTGTATTTTTTACATATTCTTCTGTGAAGTCTGGTCTTAATTCCTCCATTATGTCTTGCCAAGGCTGGGACTCCTCTATTTCTAAATCTCTCCGGGGGCCATACAGAACCTTCAAATGCTTCTCCCACACTGCCTTATCTACCACACAGTTCATCTCCCCCACTTGGTGGTCAACTGCGGCTTTTACCAGCTTCCAGAACTGTCTTATATTTTTTGATTCAATAGAGTCTAACAAATTTTCCCAACATTTATCTTTGTACGCCCTTTTCGTATTTATAATTAGCTTTTTATGCTCTCTTTTCAGTTTTTTAAGATAGCTTTGGCTCTTGTGGTCATGTTTTTTACCTATTCTTTTTATTACTTTCTGTATTTCTCTTTTTTTCTTTAAACAATCCGCAGAAAACCATTTTGGTTGTCCAACAGGGATTATATGTTGATTTATTTTATCTTTTTTTAGTTCCTTCCGGAGGCATTGCACTAATTGAGCTATTTTTCCTTCATACTATTCCGAAGTCTGGCCCCCTATATCTCCGAGGACTATCTTCTGTTGGAGTTTCTCTAATTTTTCCATAAATTCTTCTGTTAATCTAGTAGTCACTCTTTTAGGATATTCAACTTGTTGAGCAATTACTGTTTCTCGGGGTTTCGGGGTACCCCTTTGGATCTTCAGTTGCAGGGGATTATGATCACTAGCTTCTTTCCAATATATTTTAAATTCCCCCATAAGTGGGAAGTTCCAAGCAAACATAAAAATGTAATCTATTGGGCAGTTTTGTGTACCTACTTTAAATGTTTTCTTTGCTGGACAGTCTGATTCGGTTCTGCCATTCAGGCAGAATAGAACCTTCGTCCCTAAATAGTTTCCCAGGTCCTGATCCTGTCTCAAGGGTTCACAGCTTGGGAAAGATGCTTGTTTAATCCCATATGCATCCAAAATTTCCCTATGCCAAAGGTCCACCTTCTTTGGGTGCAATTTATGATTAAGATCACCCATGATAAAAAATGTATCCTTTCCACATAAAGAGTCTATATCCTCTTTAAAATGCACCATCTCAATTCCATACTCTACAACATTATCCCATTGCAAGTACACATTTATAATAATTACATTTTCATGCTTTTTATCCATTATCGGCAACAGTAGTCTACATACCAAGAGCCATTTACATTTTACTTTTAGCAAAACCACATTCTTTCTACTTTTGTAGATAGTAGCGTCATAATCCCCCCAGCCGGGCGTCCAAACCTTTTTTTCCTGGTTGTTCGGTGGAATTGGAGGAACCCGTCAAATATCGGGGTCTCGTCGCATAGCCAAGTTTCTTTTAAACAAATAATTTCCACATTATTTGCTAACCTAATTATACATTCTTGTTTTGTTATATCTCCAAGGCCATTTATATTCCAAGATAGGAAGTTAAGGTTATGCGACACCCCTCCATCCTATTCCACCTCACTTAGGCCCCCCTCTTCATCCGTATCAACCTTATCCCAATGGGAATGGTCTGCGGGGCTACTTCTTTGGCTCCAATTACCACAGGAATTCTCGATTGCTGAGTTATTAACTACTACCTTCAGATTGCTTCCCCCTTCTTCTTTTTCCTCCAGTAACCTCACCTGTCGTTTTCCAAGGCCTGCATGACAATCTAAAAAGTTACTGCCTAAATAACCATTTCCCTTTAATTCTCTCTCTGGGATTAGGTGAATACTCTCCTGCTCCATCTCCCTCGCCGCCTTCCCAATTGCCGATTTTACCAGATCGGAGTAAAATAGAACTCTTGTGATCTCCTTCCCTTTTTTGTTTTCTATAAAGCCCACCTGTCTCAAGTCTTTTGTTCCTACTTCCCTCAAACTTGGGCATTTAGAAAATGAAAATAGAATTTGAGACCTATTTAAGGGTCTAAGCTTCCTTGTTTTCTTTCCCTTTTTTTCTGATTGGTCTGGTTCAAAATGCAGCCATTTGTTACTTCCGCCCCTCTGCCTCTATCTTGGGGAATTCTATTCCTACCTGCTCGATGTTTTCCCACTTACCAATCCCCTGTTTACTTTTTACTTCTATTTTACCTCTTTGCGGGATTTCTATTTCTTGCTTTTGATTCTTCTGGAAATGTATTTTATATCCCGCCTTATTTATTTTTAGATCAGGTTTTGTTCTTAGTTTCATCTTACTTGGGCCTTTACTACTCAGTTCCTTTCCTTGACTATTGAAGTCCTTTCTCTTACCCTCGACTCTTGGGGTCTTCACTGGTAACAGTTTTTTCAAAGGGAATTTTACGATAGCCTCTTCCTCCTTTTTATTTGTTTCTTCCCTTATTTCTACCTTAGTTTTCCTCTTTTTATCTATTTTTCTCTTAAATTGACTTCTATTATTCCAGAAGCTATATCTCAAGTTTCACCTCTTCTTTTTATCAGCATAGGGCGTTTAGATATATATGCACTATGTGGGGTTTCTACTGAACCTACACATTCTCTCTGTACCGTAGACTGAGGGTCAGCTACTGGTCTCATCATATGTGGCATTTGATCTCTGATGCCTTGCAATTCCTCCTCAATCTTTTTTAAATATAACTTTTGCGTTTTCTGGACCTCATTATTTAACAATGTAACTTCTAGTATTCCCTGGAGGGTTTTCTGTAGCATCAACAATAAATCCATCATTGAGGAGGAAGGAGTTGTGGAAAAGTCTAGATCCTGTCGGCTATTTCTCTCTGGGTCCTCTATTCTTTCCGCACTCGATATTTCCTGTTGAGTCTGAATTCTTCATACTTTTAGTGGTGGACCTGATGTATTTAGTATGTCCCCCCAATCTGCTCTTGATCCTTGGCTAGTGTTCTCCACTTGACCTGAGGTCTCTAATTCCTGTACTTGCGTCAAGAATAATTTAGGGGATGAGGACAATCGTGGTACTATTATTAGGTCCTCCTCATTTTAAAAAAAATGATTTATCGAGAGTGATGCCTCCAGTATTTCTTCAGTGGGTTCTACCATGTCAATCTCATTATGATGCACTGCTTCCATTGACTTTGTTGCTAGGTCTAACTGTTTATAGTGTTTTCCTACAAAGTCCTTTATAGATTTGGAAGCCGACATATCTCCATTAGTTTTTTGCAGGATCCTTTTAGTTGCTTTCTTACTTTTTTTCTTTTGAGTCACAGCTCCAAGCCCTTCTTTAGGGCTAGCTTGGCTATCCTAGCTCTCTTCCGAGACCATAATCTCCCCAGAGCACTCTTTCCTTCCCCAGGTTTGCTCCGTGATCTCCTTACGGGTTTTTTGTTTCCTTTTTGGTGCCATTGTCCTTTAGAAGTAGCAAGAGTAGCAAATATGTCCCTTTTTGCTATAGAATTATATACTCCAGTTTTGCGAAACTTTCCACGTTCAGCTGAACTTCCTGCTTCCTCCTTTTTAACTTGCCCCCAAACCACCCAAATTTTACACTTATTGGATACTTAGAGGGGCAAATAGGGTACTTTAAAGCTGTCCATAAAACTTACCTCTATTGTGCCGTTATCCCGCCATGCCAGCCAGCTCACCTTTAAGTCTCTATATTTTACTCTTTAAATGATGGCCTTGGAACCTCTCCAGTCCCCCTTTCCTTTTCCGGAAGGGTTCACTCCAGCCTTCACCTCCTTCTCTCAAATCCTCGCCCACTTGCCTCGTCTCCTCGATTCACGGCGACAGGCAGTTGTAGCAGGTTGCAGGCAATTACAGGCACAATCTCCGTATGCCTCTTCTTTATTTTTTCAACAGCCCCCCGGGGCTTTTCTCCCGCTGAGGCCTCCTGGTCTCACAGTCTTTTCCCGGCAGCGCCCAGTGCTTCACTTGGGTTCGCCGAGTTCCAAATTCCGCTGATTCCGCTGATTCCGAGTTAATGCACCGATGCACTGCTGGCTTTCCAGTAAGTCAGTCCGGTGCAACTCTGTCTTCGCGTCCTCGCGTCCCGCGTCCCACAGCTTCTAGTGGGCGGTGCTGGTGCGGAGTGCGTCTTCACGTGGCGGTGGCGTAGCGGCGTTTCGGCAACAACAGAGGGTCAAACATCTGAATACGTCAAACATTTTCACGATTAGTAGTTTCAGAGAGAATGGAAAAAAAGGGATTGATTACAGATATGTATACATTTCCTGTAAATGTCTCCTCGGCCCCTTACAATATAATTTTAAATGTATTTTTCCAAAGAAGTAAAATATGGGTCGCATTCCACTGGTGGGTGATTTGTGTCTGGTGATAAAGCAGCTTTTTTGAGTGCAGTGCAAAGGGGTAGAGGGGCTACTTCAAGAAGTGAAATGTGTTTCTTTAATTTGGTTATGAATTACTTAGATCTGTTTTATGGTCTGGCTAGGCAGTAATGCTGTCACCAGACAATTATGTGAGCATCAATAGAGAAGGACTTTGGCTCCTCCCACATGCTGGGAACTAGGAGTACATGTTTTTATTGGATAGAAGTTCGGTGCTTTCACAAAAAAGTGCCTGCTCTCCACTCAGCTGTGATCATTTTGTTTATTTTTTCAGCTGCTTGAGGTTTAATTTTCATGCTATTTATTTGTAATGCTTCACATTACCATGCAACATACTTTTAAAGCTTAACCTATTGGTATTTCCACTGCACCTATACTTACTTTACCGGCTGCATGGCCTCTATAACAGATGCATCACTTTTCATTGTTGTCTTCTTTATCACAGGCAGAGGAAGGAGACAAGGTTCATATATAAAAGCACAACTGAACAAGATAAAATATTGACATGATTCGAGGAGTTCCATCTCTCATCTAAAAAAGCTAAAGGTAGGATTATAATTCGGTATTATTGTATTAATTCCCTTTGAAGAGGAGATTTTATAAAGCCACATTAATGCATGAGACTTCTGGCCCGGTTCGAACAGTGAACTGATATCATTCTCTCATCCTTTTTTAAGGAGAGCATAGGAGAGCCTGCAGTTTGCACTGTCTGTGCATAAGAACAGCTACAATGTTGTATATGGTGTTTTATTCTGTGAAAGCCTAGCCACGAACATTTTAAGGCTTTTGGGAGCCCTGGGTCAAATGTATTTCTTATTCGGAACAGATTTGAATTTATGATCCTGTTTCAGCTCTTTCATGTTCTCTTTGGCCAGGTCACTGACAGTGCACAGGCACACTCATCCAAATTCTAAATATGTTTACGTTTAATATTCATAAATAGTGATGCATATTTTCAATATTGTAACACAGCAGCAGCTCACTAATATTACTGCCAATTATTGTGGTGACGCCCTTCCATATCTCATATGTAAGGTCATCTTTGATCTAAAAGAATCTTTTTTATGGGTGTTGCTTGAAACATAAACACATTTTTTGAAACAACAAGGGGACCCAAGTAAAGTCAGTCAGGGACCTTGGGATTCGATTATTTTACACTACAGTGGTCCCTAGGAAAATAGGGATAGTCATACGTAAATGAATATAGACCCAATCAGTACTATATTGATTAAACTTGTCCAGCCGGACAGAGGTCTAATATTTAATATTTTTAGAAATTATTTGAGATGCATACAGACAAAAATTCTGAGAGTGGAACACAAGCCTGCATCCTACTACAGAAACAACAACAATAACAAACAATTGGGGAACATTTAAGGGAGGCTCAGGCAAAACTCGGTTTGTTATAGAAAAAATTCTCAATATGGTGAACAAATCGCAAGGAACACCTTTACATAATCAATGATAGCATTACAGGTGTTTTATAAGGTGTTTTATGGTGTCGGCGGCGTTTTGATCCATGTGAACAATGCGTGGATCATCATCAGGACATTTAATTAAGCATGCCTGTGTATTAGTGCCTTAGATTACAGAAATTGCGAGCTTCGGATAAAGTATGGATGGTACCACGCTCGAGTGGTCACAGGAAAATGAAGGTACGGGAATTTCTTTCGATTGCTGGTGAAGCAGAAATCGGGGCGCGAGGCGGGAACCACAGATGCACGCTCCGGTGATGCAAGGACCTACGTGCATGTGTATTCTTCCGGTCTTTGATATGCAAAATTCGGGGGTGAGGTAAGAGCTATGGCCTAGTTCCGTATTTCTCACTGCGGCGTGCAGGGGATCAGCTTCCGTTGGTGCAGGAGGATATATAAACACAACATTTCTCCTCAAAATGTCTGAAATAGACTCAAACATCACCCACATTAAAAAACTAAATTACAGGAAGAGGGTGTTTAAAACAATTTTTTTTAGGAATTATTCAAGGTTGTCAGGGCAAGACTCTGCAGAACAGAGGTGGTTCTATCAAGGGGCCCCGAAAAGCTGGGGTCCAGGGCCAGAGCTCACCTCTGGACGTACTCCCTTCCAGGTTGGGCAGAAAACTGGCTAGGAGGGAGCAGTCAAAGAAATGCTGAGCTAGCCTCCACCTAGAGTTGTGTGTGTCCTCATGGCAGCAGCATCGAAGATAATTGAAGGCCCCCTGGCCCTGCCGTGTTTTATGAAAGCTCCACCCCTATATGGAATGAGGGATGAAACTGGGCACTGCTGGTTCCTTGGACTGGAAATCCTTTGTGGCCAAAACATTTCTGAGTGTGGTGTGAGAGACTCTGAGGTCATGTAATGCTACTGGATGACAGGCATAGATGGCATGCTTCTTCATCAATTATTTTACACTATGCACTGGCATTAGATAGGTGCATGAGAAGCTTATCTTCCCTAGGTGATTTCATCTGAGGCATTTTTTCCCCATACAATTGAGTTTTGTTGGATGGTTGCTCACATGCCTGCTCTCCTCGTGAAAAGCCTGGGTATTCATTACACAAGTGGCATTGTTCCTTCAACGTAATATATGCTTGTACTGACCTCTAGGGGAACAGACTGATCCTGAACACAATCAGGGTAGGACTGGCCTATGGGTCAATCAGGCAGAGCCTGATGGGCTGATCTGACACATTAATGTGTGGGTTAGTTTTTTTAGCAGTTGTGGGCGGCTTTACGGCCAGGTGGGCCGGTTTTTACTATGGTTTTCCCTGTTATTACCACTTTTTTAGCTATGTGCTTCGCTTATGCGGACCGTTTTTATTTTGCTGCCTGGGCCTATTTTTTGGGCCAGTCCGACCCTGAGTGCAATGTGTTACTTATTAGCAAATTAATTCATTCATTGTAACACGTTTACTCACTGGATGTATCGTGTTTTCTTACACTATAGCACTGTGCTGTTAACTAAAGTCTTTGTAACACCCCTGGAGTGTCTTTCACTCTATTTGTTTCTAAATATAATTATTTGTTATGTCAGGTTCCACCTTCCTGATTCCTCAGGGTTGTACTGATGCTCAAAGGGGTCCACCTCTCGACTGCCCCAAGTCCGGATTATAACAAACACGGACTAGTGAGATAGTCAAGCGGGGGAAGGAAAGGGTGGGATCAGCGAGGAGGGAGACCTAAAGAGGATACAAGAAATACACTGTCAGGACCAATTTGAGATATCATATAGCTCAAACAAAGGATATAGACCATATACACAATTGCATTAGTGATAACACTCTACCTGTAAAATAAATAGTGAGAACAATATCAGAAGAGAGAAGAGGGTTGTTGCGAAACTCCAGCATGGAACTAATGGGAAAAGAGAACACACAATGAAACCAGTTCATGTACCAACATGACGTTTCCCCCACCTACACAAAAGAGTAGAGTTTTCCCCTCGCAACACCTACCCCAAGGTGCATGTGGATACTTTCGGATTAAGCAACTGCTTCTTGCACACCCTCTGACTTCTCTCTCTCCTAGGAAATAATAGATATAAAGACAACCAGATGTGAATTACACCGGAACTGCAAAAGCACAATCACCTCTTGTACTTTGCCGAATCCAGCTACAACAATGGCTCGTATATAGAACCTCCACAATCTTGTGGGTAGAAAGTTAATTCTTAGAGGAGGTTTCCTCTGGGTGCAGACACAAGGTTCAGCAAGTGTTACAATCCAGCATAGAATTACCAGAAGGTTAGCAAGTTTACCATTAAACAAGTATAGTTAGCAATCTTACTTTCTTCTTTCCGGAAAAACGTCCTGTTCTGTTGAAATATAAGGGGTATTGTCTCCCTGCATGAAACCCCAGCAAAAAGCGGGTCTCTCCAACAGCGAGTGAAAGTAAAGCACAACAAAGGGTGCTTGCCAAATGCTCCTCTGCAATGGGAACATAGAGGGGTCACCCCTAGTCCCTTCCAACAGAGGAGTAGAATCCCACACGATCCTCGGGGGAGCTCACCAATGCTCCTCTGCAAGACACCACTAGGAGTGGTCTCGCCAACACAGCAGCATTTAAGGCGCAAACAGGGACAAAAGTAAACGGGCCCAGATCATCCGGACGTAAAGCGGCACACACGGGTGAAGACACAAAGGCTTACTTCACCGCCGCTCTGGAAATCAAGGAACTGCAGACTTGGCCGTCAGCGAGGAATAATCGGCAGCGTCCGATCTTCCTTGCGTGGCTATATCCGGGTGCCACATACTGCCATGTCACGTGGGGCATGACTGATGCAAAGCATGCCGGGAATTGTAGTTTATCGAGACGGGTACTTCCTGTACTCCCGTCTCGATACAGTCAGTGCATAACCGGTATCAGGGCCTGACAGTACATCCCCCTCCCGGAAGGCACTGACTGACACCTGGCTTGTTCGTATATTTCTTGTAGAACGCGGCTACAAGACGCGCTGCATGCCCCGTCTCAGCCGGCTCCTAAGAATCCTCCTCCGGTCCGTAACCTTTCCAGGCAACTAAATACCAGAGTTTGCGTTGCACCAGCTTGGAATCTAAAATCCCCCTGACTTCATACTCTTGATCCTGCTGCACCCTATGGGCACTGGCAATTTCCTCACAGGACAGTGAGAAGGTTTCAGCAGAGAGACATGGAAGACAGGGTGGATTCGAAAGTGGTCTGGCAATCTCACTTTCACGGCCACAGGATTGATTTGTTTAATCACACAGTAAGGACCTATGAACTTAGGGTTGAATACACTGTGGCTCTTGAACCTTATGCTTTTCGTTGATGGCTAAACCCGATCCCCTTTTCTATAAGTGGGGCCTGGCTTACGATGTTTGTCTGCCTGTGCTTTGTACCTTTCTTTGGCACGGAGCAAATTGTTCCGTGTTTCCAGCAATATGCGACAATCTCTTGTGTAGGTCTGGGATATTAGAATTCTGACTAGACAGTATCAAAGGGGTGAAACGTGGCTGGAAACCATAAGTGCTAAAGAAAGGAGTGTGTTTTGTAGAGGCATGTTTGGCACTGTAGTACGCTATTTCAGCTACCCATAACCACTCCACCCAGGCTTCTGTATTACTATTGACGTAACATCTGAGAAACTGTTTTAATGTTTCGTTGAGCCTTTCAGACTGTCCGTCAGGTTTTCCAAAACTGAGTAGTGAACTGGGCCTCTCTGTCTGAAACGATTACTTTAGGAAGTCCAAGGAGTCTGACTATGTTCATTAACTGAAGTCTTGCCAACTGTCCTGCAGACGGTACTTGTTTACAGGCGATGAAATGCCCCATCTTGGACAGATAGTCCACTACAACCACTATTGCGGTGCATCCTTGGTCCTAGACCTACCATGAAATCCACGGAAAACCTTTCCCATGGGGCGTCTGGTGTGGGCAATGGCTGGAGAAGCCCCTGAGTTTGGCAGTGGTCGGTCTTCATCTGGGCACACGTGGAACATCTTTTCACCCATGGTCGTACTGTAGGCCACCAGAACTGTTGTAACACCCTTTCTAGTGTTTTCTTCCCTCCTGCATGCCCCGCCCATGGGAGATTATGACACCAGGTGAACACCATGCGCCGTAAATCCTTGGAAGGGACCAACAGCTGTTGCTTCTTCATGGGAAGACCTTGACGTATTTGCCATTCCGGGTGGAACTTCAACCAATTCCTCCATGTAAAGGATTGTATCCTTTTTCTGGTTTTCTGCAAGAAGTCATCCCTTTGTATGGTACACAAAACCTTGCTGGGTTCAATGATTGCTCTTTCAGTTGCGGCAGCTTTCTGCGGAGGGTTTTCTCGTCTTGGAAGAGCATCCACCTTCTTATTGTCTTGGCCTGGACGAAAGGTGACTATGAAGTGAAACTCGGAGAAGAATAGTATCCATCGTAGCTGACGTGGAGTGAGATGACTTGCGGCTCGCATGAATTGGATATTGCAATGATCCATATAAACCATCACTAGGTGTGTTGCCCCCAACAACCAGTGTCTCCACAACACAAACGCATCCTTTATGGCTAGAAGCTCCTTTTCCGCGATGATGTAATTTTGTTCTGCCGGATTCAGCTTCCGGGACATGAAGGCGATGGGGTGAAGATATCCTGTAGATTCCTGTCGTTGGGACCGCTACATCAGAAGCGTCTGCCTCCACTATGAAAAGCACCATGGGATTGGCATGGGTGAGCACTGGGGCTGATGTAAATGCATTCTTGAGGAGATCGAAAGCGTTCTGAGCCTCCTCTGACCAGAGAAACGGGGTCTTTTTCCGAGTCAACTTCGTGAGCGGGGTTACCAGGTTGGAGAACTGCCGAATGAACCTCCTGTAGAAGTTGGCAAACCCTAGAAAACTCTGAACATTTTTCACGTTCTGAGGGCGTGGCATTCGGTGACCGCTTTGACATTTCCCTCCGCCATAACCAGGCCTGACGGGGTAAGCATGACCCCTAAAAACTCCACTGCGGTCACATGAAAGTAGTGCGTGCAGAACTCGTCCTACATGACTCACATGTTCTTCCTCATTGGAGGAATAGACCAAGATGTCATCTATATATACTACAACGAAACGGTCCAAGAAGTCTCTCAGGACGTCGTTGAGGAAGAACTGGAAGGCGTTACAAAGCCCAAACAGCATGACCAGATACTCGAATACCCCGTACCTTGTTTTGAAGGCCATCTTCCACTTGTCACCGTCACGCATCCGTACAAGGTGGTACGCCCCTCTGAGGTCCAGCTTGGTGTAGATGATGGCTGATTTAACCTGTTCCAAAAGGACCGGAATTAAAGGCAGCGGGTATTGGTTCTTGATGGTAATAGCATTCAATGCTCGGTAGTCGATGCAACATCTCAGATCCCCATTGGCCTTTGGTATAAAAAAGAGAGGAGATGCAGCAGGAGACCTAGAGGGGCAGATAAAACCCAGCTCTAGATATTTATCCAGGTATTTACGTAGGTGTATGTTCTCCGGTACTGTCAGAGCTTAAATCCTGCCGCAAGGTATCACAGCTCCCGGAACCAAATCGATCCGGCAATCATAATCCCTATGAGGGGGAAGCTCCTCAGCCTTGGTGTCACTAAATACCTCTTCATAGTTCCGATAGCACTCAGGTAGACTTACGTTCTTTTCGGCCACCGTGGCTATATGGTGACGGACGGCTAATGCCTTAGACGGTCGTGTAGAAGGTTGGTTACAATGACTCTGACAATACGAGGACTGCAGCAGTAATGTCTTCTGGGTACACACTATGGTAGGCTCATGTTTTTGTAACTAGGGAAGACCCAGGATCACCCCGTACTGTGGGGCTTGGATGATATGGAAGGACAACCATTCCTGATGGTACCCTTCGTAGATGAGTTCGCATTCAGGTGTGACGAAGCTGATGGCACCTGATTCCAGTTCCTTCCCGGCCACTGCAAATACCTGTTCCGGGGTTTGTTTGCGGATAAGCTGTATCCCAAGCCTCTGTGCTTCTTTTCTGTCCATGAAGCACCCTGTGGCCCCCGAAGCCACCATGGCC
Source organism: Triturus cristatus (assembly GCF_964204655.1). Taxonomy (NCBI): domain Eukaryota; kingdom Metazoa; phylum Chordata; class Amphibia; order Caudata; family Salamandridae; genus Triturus; species Triturus cristatus. Next base: position 830,139,135 of record NC_140589.1, on the reverse strand, counting down.
GTTATGGGTTTGAGCTCCTGGTTGATTCCGATTTCCAGTGCGATAAAGAAATGTTCTGCCACCAGGAATGCATACTGATTCACTGAAGGGATCATATACCCGCTTGATGGCTCCCCTTCTTGTGCCTTCAAGCTCTGGAGTTTTCCGCCTCTTTATCTGAGTCCACTGCAGCCACCTGCCCTGGTCATGTATGCCCATACTTCGGTTTGACCGGGCAATCACGAAGAAAATGGCCTTTCTTCCCGCAATATAAGCTAACCTTGTTTGCGTCTATGGTCTCGTTCACTGAGTGTTAAAGACGCCCTAACAGCCCCAATTTCCATTGGTTACGATTTTGTTGTACCCTGTTCCGAAGGGTGAACCCTATCATATTGCGGGGTGTACTTATCCTTTCGTTTGTGATCCCCTTTCCGCTCCTTGAGACGGTGGCCCAATCGTAGAGTCAATTCAATCAGAGGTGCACAAGTCTGAGGCTGGGGGTCTATCTGGACAAGGACGTCTTTCATCTCATCCTTGAGTCCTTAGTAATATATGGCGGCTTGTTTGGATTCAGGCCAGTCAGTCTCTGCCACGAGTCTACGAAAGTTATTTAGCTAGCTAATCAAATCCAAGCTACCCTGCCGGAGCTCCAACAGGTCCTTGTCTGCAGAGAAGGTCTCTGCCCTGCGGTCAAATGTTTTCTCGAAATCTATCTTAAAGGCATCCCAGCCATATAGCAACGGATCATCTCGCCTTACTATGGGAACTGCCCACTGTGCCGCTTCACCTGCCAAATACGAGATCACAAAGGCGACTCTTGCCTGATTGGTTGCAAACATTTTGGGCTTACAATTAAAATGGAGTAGAGCCTGGGTCATAAACACCTGAACTTTCTTGTTGTCTCCGTGAAACCTTTCGGGGGGGTGCTAGCGGTATTTGTGAAGGCATTTCTACCACTACTGGAAGAGGTGCTGCGTGTGATGACCCCCCTATATCAAACGGGTTCCTGTGCATCCTGTCTATTCTGGCTTGTAGAGCGGCGGTCTCATTGCGTGAGGGCGCCAACTCAGTTTGCACTAAAGCCAGTATTGCTATAACGTCCTCTAGGGTGGCCATCCTTGTCACCAGCACAACCAGGAGGAAAACAATTTGTGGGCCGATTATTCTGTCAAGTTCCACCTTCCTGATTCCTCAAGGTTGTACTGATGCTCAAAGGGGTCCACCTCTCGACTGCCCCAAGTCCGGAATATAATAAACACGGACTAGTGAGATAGTCAAGCGGGGGAAGGAAAGGGTAGGAACAGCGAGGAGGGAGACCTAAAGAGGATACAAGAAATACACTGTTATGACCAATTTGAGATATCATATAGCTCAAACAAAGGATATAGACCATACAAACAATTGCATTAGTGATAACACTCTACCTGTAAAATAAATAGTGTGAACGATATCAGAAGAGAGAAGAGGGTGGTTGCGAAACTCCAGCATGGAACTAATGGGAAAAGAGAGCACACAATGAAACCAGTTCATGTACCAACGTGACGTTTCCCCCACATACACAAAAGAGTAGAGTTTTCCCCTCCCAACACCTACCCCAAGGTGCATTTATATTCTTTCGGATTAAGCAACTGCTTCTTGCACACCCTCTGACCTCTCCCTCCTAGGAAATAATAGATATAAAGACAACCAAACGTAAATTACACCGGTACTGCAAAAGCACAATCACCTCTTGTACTTTGCCGAATCCAACAACAACAATGGCTCGTATATAGAACTTCCACAACCTTGTGGGTAGAAAGTTAATTCTTAGAGGAGGTTTCCTCTGGGTGCAGACACAAGGTTCAGCAAGTGTTATAATCCAGCATAGAATTACCAGCAGGTTAGCAAGTTTACTATTAAACAAGTATAGTTAGTAATCTTTCTTCTTCCGGAAAAACGTCCTGTTCTGTTGAAATATGAGGGGTATTGTCTCCCTGCATGAAACCCCAGAGAAAAGCGGGTCTCTCCAACAGGGAGTGAAAGTGAAGCACAACAAACGGTGCTTGCCAAATGCTCCTCTGCAGTGGGTACAAAGAGGGGTCACCGCTAGTCCCTTCCAACAGAGGGGTAGAATCCCACACGATCCTCGGGGAAGGGCAGCAACGCTCCTCTGCAAGAGACTAGAAGTGGTCTCGCCAACACAGGAGCATTTAAGGCGCAAACAGGGACAAAGTAAATGGACCAGGATCATCCGGACGTAAAGCTGCACACACGGGTGAAGACACAAAGGCTTACTTCACCGCCGCTCTGGAAATCAAGGAACTGCAGACTTGGCCGTCAGCAAGGAATAATCGGCAGCGTCCGATCTTCCTTGCGTAGCTATATCCGGTTGCCGCATACTGTTGTGTCACTGTCGTGTCACGTGGGGAGTGACTGATGCAAAGTTTATCGAGACGGGTACTTCCTGTACTCCCGTCTCGATACAGTCAGTGCATAGCCGTTATCAGGGCCTGACATGTTAAATAAATTGCTATACTCATTTTTTTGTGTTCCTTCGTGTGCCTGCCTCTAATATTAAGAATTGACAGCTACCTTTTAAGTCATAAATTGCATTTTTCCTAAAAGTGAATACATTGCAACTACTTCACGTTTGATATAGAAATACCCAGGTCACGTGGAATTCAGGTTTGCCCTTTTTATTATACATTTTAGTGTCCTTTTAGCAGCAGCATATGGGATGAAATGATGGCTATGCGGCACTATTGTGTTTTTTATCTGAAGCCCCAACCTGTAGTTGGATTCAGGTGGCGGGGGGAGGAGGGGCGATGTGTTAAAAGGCCATTGTTTGTTCTTGTGACATGGGGTCCCTGCTGGGATGGAAAGAAATAGGCAAGGAGTGGCTTCAGGGAAACTTGGGCTAACGTCTGCCCAGAATTGTGACAATGTCCTTATTGTAGCGACTCTTGGGGTTAATTGAGGGTTGCGTGGTCCTACAGAGTTTTAGGTTTTGATTACCCACTCTTAGCAAAAATTAGGGGTAGAGTCCGAGCTGGAACTGGTTCTTTTTACTTGATATCCTTCAAGTTCAAACTTTTCTGAGGAGGTACAGTGTTGGAATGAGGGGGTTATAAACTCATATATGGCAGACAATTTGGTCTTTCAAATACTGGGGTGTCTTTCAAATACTGAATCCTTCAATTATTTTACACTAGGGATTTAAATAAAAAAAGACCAGTGCGAGTGAAACTTGCCTTCTGATGGGAAAGCCTTAACTCCACTCAATTCAGTTGTGGCTGATGGATGCTATGCAAGTGACATGAGTTTTGTCACGATAAAAACCCCAGGTATTTATCACAAAAACTGTATTTAGATGTCAATTCAAACTATGGGCCTGATTCACAGATCTAACTTAAGACAAAATCCTAAGCTTACTACCATTTTGGTATTCACAAAAGGCATCGTACCGCCAGGAAGCCTGTGAGCCTGCAATCAGGGGACTGCATACCCCAGAAGCCTTTGCTGCATGCGCCCGGAGGCGCTGGGCTGACATCATCCACAAGCGCCCGGGGGGCATACTTAGCTGCTCGCCGCTCCCGCTGCGCGGGAGCCTCATCGTACCGCCAGGAAGCCTGTGAGCCCACAATCAGGGGACTGCATACCCCAGAAGCCTTTGCTGCATGCGCCCGGAGGCGCTGGGCTGACATCATCCACAAGCGCCCAGGGGGGCATACTTAGCAGCTCGCCGCTCCCGCTGCATGGGAGCCGCATCGTACCGCCAGGAAGCCTGTGAGCCCGCAATTAGGGGACTGCATACCCCAGAAGCCTTTGCTGCATGCGCCCGGAGGCGCTGGGCTGACATCATCCACAAGCGCCCAGGGGGGCATACTTAGCAGCTCGCCGCTCCCGCTGCATGGGAGCCGCATCATACCGCCAGGAAGCCTGTGAGCCCGCAATTAGGGGACTGCATACCCCAGAAGCCTTTGCTGCATGCGCCCGGAGGCGCTGGGCTGACATCATCCACAAGCGCCCAGGGGGGCATACTTAGCTGCTCGCTGCTTACGCTGCGCGGAACACGCGCGGGCACGCGCCGGGGCGAAACTCGGGCCAGGGGCGGGCCCGTTAGCGCCCGTCCGCGATCGGCTGAGACCGGACCGGGCCATCCCTCTTACATCAGGCCTTCGGAATGGGTAAGCGAAAGGACCTCTGCTCTGCTGCATCCATTAAATCTAGGGCCAAAATCCCACGTAACTGTGCCTCCATTATCACATATTTGACAACTGCTGTTGGGGCTATAACGAATGAGATTCAAGATGTGGAGGCCCAGCTGGGGATGGGGATTGACATTATACCTGAAACTGTCATCGAGGATGGCATAAGTTTAGATATTGATCAAAGTCAAAACACAGCAGTGCCCACAAACAACATTGAAGCTGCTCCCCTATCCGGTACCAGTAGGGGACCGGAGTATGAGGGAAGTACGGATTTGCTAAGTGAGGGGGTTGTAGCTTCTGCAAAGAATGGGAAGAAAAAATATCCAAAAACTGGCCCGGCTACCAAAAGGCCTCCAATGCGGAAGGTGTGCGCTGATCAACGACCTATGGAGAGATTGTCTTCCACCAACTCGGCTAATGTAGACTTGGACCCAGTCCTCATACACATTGACAAACTTGTTGAATCGCTAAAAGACGATTTATTTAAATGTGTTAAATCCGGTTTGGACCGTGTAATGGCCAGGTTATGTAAAATAGAGTCCAAACTTGATATTTTCAGCATGAGTGGGAGCCAGGTCTATAATACAAACGCAGGGGATATTAAAACAGGTGAGGCTGTGGAAGCCAGAAGTCAACTTATACCGTGTAGTACGACTACTGATAATGATACTACACTGACACCAACACCCAGGGGGCCTATTATTAGATCCGCTGTTTGTAGTACCCAACCAGGCAATTTAATCAAAGGAGCTGGGAGCTTCATGGAACAGAAGCCCGTCACACTACCCCCCACAGGGCCTCATTTATCAACCCCAGGAGCATTTGTCACACAAACAGCTCTGGATTTGCCTCCGGAGGCCTCCCCTTTGGTAGTGGTCCTAGCAGGGGTACCTCCACTCAAAAGTAATAGCATCGAGACAACTGAAGAGCTTATTCGAAAAGTGATGTTTTGGTGTAGCAGGGCTTCTGAGGGAGGCTTCAGTGCTTCTACACATATTATAATGGCAAGACGGGTGGGTTGGATGGGGAATGGTCCAAAAACAAAGGGTGGCGACTGCATAGTGATTAATTTCGATCGGCCAGGGGTGGCGGGGTGGGTCCTTTATGGAAGCTTTGACAGGGCCAGAGGAGGGATTACAGCTTTACCTTTGGGCTTTTTCTATCCACCTGATATGGGCACAAGGTTAAGAGATAGCATGGGGGCACCGAGATATAGAGCTGGTATTGGTGCATATGGTTTTGCTCCCTATCTCTTGCACAAAGATACTCAGTCTCCCAGACTAAACACCATGGCTCCCATCCAAGACCATTTAGCAAAGGATACCATTGTAGATCATAGAGCTATAGAGAGCAGACTCGTGACATCAAATAGATTTGCCCCACTTAACCAGTTGGATAGCAATGACTGACTAGCTCCTTGTCCTGAAGGTGGCAATGGGGATGGAGCTAACAGTATGAGATGTCGGAGTAAATTTATCCAGGGGACTTTGAGCAACCCTGGACAATGTACCAAAATTTTAAGCTGGAATATAGCAGGTTTTAAAAATAAGTCTGATGATGCTAGGTGGACAGATTTTTTAAGCGAATTCTGTATCATAGGATTACAAGAAACCTGGGATACCGAGAATAACTTCTGGTTGGATGGCTATACAATTTATATGGAGTCAGCTAAAGCCACAGCTATAGGCAGGGTGGCCTTATGACTTTGATTTCTCTAAAAGTGGCAGGTAACCACTGTAAATTGGATTCAGGCTCACCTAATTGCTTAGTGGTACAGATTAGCTTCCCCAATGCTCCAAATCTGCTTATTGTTAATTTTTATAATTCATTCGATAAAATTATAATTAATGAACATTTGGTCAGTTTGAATTGTTTTCTTGACTCTTATAGCAAGAAACAAACTACTCCCTATTTGGTTATTATTTTAGGTGATTTTAATATACATCGTTGCTGTTTAAACTGTTATGTTTCGGATGGCTTAAGTTCTGTAGATTATTCAGAAATACATTTGGAACATACACCGCAGGGTGGTTTCTTGGATAGCATCCTGGTGGATCATGATTTATGTTATCCTAATACAAGGCAAGAGGATGAGGACATCCCCTCTTTTAAAGGCAGTGGTGCACATACTATTATCGATTATATTTTTATTAGCGTAGCTCTGACCTCTTGGGTAAAGGATTACACTATTAAGTGGTCAGTGTATAGCGATCATAACCCCATTAGCCTTATATTGGCGGGCGGTTTCAAGAAAACTCAGAAACCGGATAGATCGGCTTGCATCCTGGATCTTCGTCCTACAGATCAGGCTCGCAGACTCAAATGGTACTTGATAGTACCGGGGGATTTCCAGGCTAATTTGATGCATACTGTCGGAAGAGAGATGAACCTCTGTTTAGATGTTAAATCAAGGGACAGGGATGTCCTTATGGCATACATCAAAATCTGTACCCAGGTGGCTTCTGATCTTAAACGCCCGGTTAGGGAACACCAATATAAAGGGGAGAGATGGTTTGATCACAATTGTTCAGTTGCCCATCGAAAGCTGTTAGCGGCCTTAAAGTCTAATCCAGAAGATAGGTCTGTCCTAGCAGCGTTAAGGAAAACATACAAACTGGCAATTCATAAACGTAAAATTGAGATCAAACAAGAGGCATGGAATGATTTACTCTCCATTTATGTTATCAAAAACATTGCCAAATTTTGGGATATTATCTATAAACCAGTTTTTCAAGAGTCTATCGTCTCTCCCTTAGATTGTAATATACAGGAGCAAGATTGGTTTAACCATTTTAAATCTATGTATGGCGACCAGGGATCCTCAGCCATTACTTTTGAAGTTAAAGCTTATACTCTGATGTTTACGGAGTTAGAAGTCGCGGAGGCCATAGCTCAAATGACCGGCAATAAAGCCCCGGGCCCAGACGGCGTCCCGGCTGACCTTTTCAAGTTTGACACAATGTTTTGGTCAAAAATATTGCCTCATGTTTTTAACTCTGCTTGTAAAAAAGGACTCCCTAGCTCATGGTCAGAGTCAGTAATTGTCCCAATTTTTAAAAAGGAGATAGAGGGGACGCAAGCTGTTATAGACCAATATCGCTCATTGACTCAGCAGTTAATGTACTTGGCAGGGTGATACTTGGTAAATTGACAGCATGGTTAGCTGAATCTAATACGCTCTCGACTTTGCAATATGGATTTAGGAAAGGAAGAGGCACCATTGATCAATGCCTGAATCTGCACCTTTTATTTGGGAAGTATACCATCGCCAAGAAGGGAACACTCTACCTGGCGTTTATGGACCTTTCCTCGGCATTTGACCGAGTGAATAAGTCAAAACTATTTAGGTATTGATAAAAATATTGTATATTTCCCTGCCGACCTGCATAGGGACCTGACTGCCACAGTGAGGTATGACCAAAAGGGGAATTGTACTCAGAGAATATGTATTGCAAATGGTGTGAGGCAGGGGTGTATTTTGGCTGCTTTACTTTTTACTCTTTATATTAATAATCTTGAGCAAGTTTTAGGGCAAGCCAGTAAAGACATCCCGCGTGTGGGTGCGCGATTGATCCCGGCACTCCTTTACGCGGATGATGCCGCATTGTTAGCCAGAACAGTGGTTGGCCTACAACTGCTTTTAAACTCTTTTGCTATTTTTATGAAATCCCTGGACTTAAGGGTAAACTTTGCAAAATCACACACAATGATAATTGGCACTAAGCCTAAAAAGGTTAAAACACTTCATTGTGAGGGCAATGTGATCACTAGGGTCACAACTTTTTCCTATTTGGGCGTTTTATTTGATGAACGAGGCACATGGATTCCGCAATTACATGCAAAGAGGAATGTTTTGGCAAGATCTACATCCGCAGTTCTAGCTTTTGCACGCAAATTAGGGGCAAAACCAATGCAAGCCCTTTAAAAAATATATGGAGCAAAATGTATCTCCATTGCAACCTATGGTTCGGACATATGGGGTTTTTGAAAGGCAAGGGAAATTCAAGTTGTCGAGAACAAATTTCTAAGAAACCTGTTAGCGGTGCCACAATCCTCACCTACTTATATAATCCACCAAGAGCTAGGGATTGGCTTTGTTGAGGACCAAATTGCATTAGCACCCCTCCTGAAATGGATCACAACCTGGTTAAATCCTGAATTAGAACTAAATCGTGAGATACTAAATGATTGTCTGGCCTTAGATCAAGCTAGCCGTATTCCCTGGATGAGCCATGTCAAAAGTTTGGCGGAGAAACTGGGTCAGCCAGAGTCATTTAACTCACCAGCTAAAATAGTTAAGGGTGACTTGCAGTGGGTAAAGCGTTCCTATCTATATATGGTTACCATGGAGAGAGAAGAAAGGGAGCTGACAAAACCAACCGTACGCGATCATCAATTATTCAAAACGTCTCCTGCAATGGAACCATATTTAATTGTGGTATCTAATCCCAACCACCGCTTCCTTTTGACAAGATTTAGACTAAATCAGCTACATTTTCTTCTTGCTGAACCTCCGGGTTGGATAAAGGTGGAGGATTTGGGTGTGTGTTCATGTGATAACTTTTCTTTGCCGGATACAATACATTTTATCTTTTTTTGTGAGCACTTTTTGCACATTCTGAAGCGTTTTATTCTCCCAATTTTAAAAGACAAAGGCTTTTTACAAGTTAAACCGGCACTTATGTATTTACAGTTGCTGTCCAATGTCTCAGAGATCTTCAGTATAGCAAGTTTTCTTACTGCAGCAACTAGGATAAAGAAGAAACAATGAGTGGTTTTTTAAGACTGTGATTATATTGATTGATTCTAATGATTTAAGGATTTTACGAGGTGATATTTTTGCTTGTCTTTTCTGATTTATCAAAAAAAAAAAATAATCTTGATTGTGTAGATAATGAATTTGGGGGATAATAATGAGATTGATTTTATGTTACAGTCTAAATCAATTGACTTCTATGTTTTATGGGCTTTTATAAATGTCACACCATAGATCGTTTGTCCGTGATTATTCTATGTTATGATTGGTGTAAAAACTCTTGCTGCTTATTGATATTTTAACAATTTTAATCTCATGTATAACGTGCTTTTATGGTTTTAAATAACCGAATAAAGTAGTTTGACTGACTGACTGGCACTTACTCATTTTGGTATTCACAGAAGGCACTTACTCATTGATGAGTAAGGCACTTGCTCATTTCGGTATTCACAGAAGGCACTTACTTATTGATGAGTAAGTGCCTTCTGTGAATAGCAAAATGAGTAAGTGCCTTCTGTGAATACCAAAATGGTAGTAAGTTTAGGACTTTGTCTTAAGTTAGTTCTGTGAATCGGGCCCAATGTTTTGAAGGAACACTAGGAACACAGGCAGCTCCCGAACGCAGAGTACCACCAGCATCATGTTCCAATAATAAAATGATATGCAGATTAACTAATTTTTATTGTGTGTATCACTGATCTTTACACTTTGTAAATTAAATGTGCCTAAAACGGTGTTAGGCACATTCTAATAAAACCTGATGACCTCACCACCTCCTAAATGTTTTTAGCTCACCTGGATGATTTTTTGTCTTTGTGGAACAAAATGTAGGTCCTCATTTACTATATTTTGGCTAAGGCTCCCTGTTTTCCCTTTTTACTGATGTTTACAGATAAATACAGACATAAAACCATTTATTTTCTTGTCAGTATTTATTTTTAAGTGTGGATAAAAACGGAAATTGGGTGATTTTTGAGTGATTGTAAATACACTTTGCAATGACTGTCAGGCCAATAACTGTGTGGAATGATAGGTAAGGGGGTTAAACAAGAAAGGAATTTCAGTAAAGAGGATTAAACAGCAGTAGCTATGCACAAGGCTGATACTGAAATGTGGATAGTTTCATGTAAGTGCTTTGATTTATCTTCTGTGGATGTTCATATCACTGAAACCTGTCAGGAATTCAAGCATGGCTGCATATTTATTGGTTCAATAAATGTGGAAATATACCAGTTTCAGCTTTACTGTTTTCACAAAACCTGCAATAAATATGAATAAACACAGATGAAGTTGACAAATAATAAATATGGATAAATACAGATGGAAATGACAAAAAATAACCGGGAGCCCTAATTTTGATGCACTGCAGAACAGCAATCCTTCCTGCTGTGCTGTCCTGCGTCAACATAAAAGGACAGGAATGTGACAAATCTACAAGGTATGGTGCCTTCCTGTCCCTCTCCCCTGTACCGGTGCACAAACAGCAGCCACACACCAATGCAAACACCCTTGCCTCATGTTGCAAGGGTGCCTGTGGTGTGGGGATGATTGTTATTGTGCATGAAGGGACAACTTCCTGCACAAAAATCATTGATGGCATTTCCTTCTTTCTATGTGTGCTGTAGAGTGCAGCACGCAAAGAAAGAGGAAAAAGGAGGAGAAATAAAAGTATTTCTCCTTGTTGCGATACTCCTAAGTCTCCCCTGGGGAGGCGTAGGATTATGACACATTTCCAGCTTTACAAAACATTGTAAATCTGAGAATGTGTCAGGTTCCATAGATGTTGCATGGGAACACCTACAACAACACCCATGGAACGCCCTTTTCACGCAGAGTAATGTGTGAAAGGAGCCCATATTTAGAAGGTCATGAAAAGTCAAGGAGAGAGACTTTACATGGCTTTGTAAATATGGGTAAACCCATAGCGCTGCTGGTGCGTCAAAAAATAGGGGACGCACTGGTCGCTCAATGGGCTTGTAAATGAGGCCGTATTTTTTAGTTGAAAGTTTATTATTATTTTTATAGTTCTTATTGTAGTAGCATAGGGTGTGCATCAATTGACCTGTCATTCCATGAAGACCCTCGAGATTAAATCTGGGTTTGGACCTGGGCTTCAGCTGGTCCTTGCACTTGAAATACTGTATGGTGAAAGTTTTCTGACTTGAGACAGTACTTGGGAGGGAGGCAATAGACTTATGAGTTACTATTGGTTAATAGGGCCTTTCTCCTTCTTTTTTTGAGCCCTTCAAGCATTACACACTATGCTTTGAAATAAAGGAGACCAGTTCCACTGTAGCTTGTCTTCTTAAAGTGACATCACTTAGGTCGCCTTCATCTTCACACACGTCCTGATGAAGACACAGAGTATTCATTATACAAGTGATGTTCAAGAGGTGGCCTAATCTGTGCTTGAATTGAACTCTATGATGTACAGAGGGGTCGTGGACGCAATATGCTGTTAGGACCTTTATATCGCTAATAAGATGAATGTAATCAAACTATTTCTAACACAGTACATTACTGGTTTATCCAATTTGCAAATAATTATTATTCATAAACTGGAGCACTGCACCACCGCCTAACCTGTTTGGAGCACATTTGGATAAATGTTTACTCTGTTTATTTCAAATATAATTCAGCATTAAAAATGTATTTTATCTTCATTGCAGTTTATTACTTTACGTTCATTCAGGGCCCAAAGCTGATATAAGTAAATCTATCAGATCCACTGCTGTATTTATAATCAAGTAACTAGGTTTTGTGGAATACAGGGTCACCCCTTTTCTGGTCCAAGTCCACCAAACAGCACAACTGTTTGGTTCCAAAGCCAAATTAGGGACATTTTGAAAGCTGACCTAGGAATGCAGTCCGCCCATTGCTTACCATCAGCTTTGCATTTCGTCACTCACATTTGTTTTCTTTCTATTTGCTGGCCTTATTTGTTTTAGTTCGTCCAGCTTGTCTTTGTCCTACACATTGAGCATAGCCAATCTACCAGCTCTCTCATTGGCTCTTGCTATTCTTTTTTATATTTTTTTGCAGTTGTATTTAGCGCAAACTCAACCGAAGGTATTGGAGCGCAATAAATGAGCACCAGTTACCAGTTACATTGCACAAGGGCACATTCATTCTTGGTAGGCACATGGAGATTAAGTGGTTTGCCCAGAATCACAGGATGTAGAGACTAAACCAGACTCGAACCTGGTTCCCCTTCCAAAGCCAGCTGCTCTGGCCATTAGGACATCCTCTCCCCACCGGTGCTCTCTTTTCAGGAACTCTTTTTTTATTTCTCGTGAAGCACTCTAGGAGAGTGCAAGTGACTCGGCTGTCTCGCTTTTATGCTTCCTCACCCACATTTATTTCGCTGTCAAGAACGTGGGAGAGGCTCTCACAGAGCATCATGTTTACACTGCACCACTCAAGGCAAAAGGTTTCAGTTCGAGGAAAATAAATACATGCCAGGTTTCAATTAACAGTCCTGGTCGAACTAACCCCTCATGTGCCCACCAGCAGGAGGTGAGCTGGTGTGCATCGTGGACGTTGCTGTCGTGTCGTGGTAGTTCCCAATGACGACAGACACCGTGGTCGTAGTTAGCAGAGCTTTATTATCCCTAACCTCTTACATTGCCGTCCCTACTCTAACTGCCCGCCTCAGCCGTCGCTCCTCCTTTTCCTTTCCCGTCGATGCCCCGCCCCCTCAACCACTAGCCTGCGCACGACTGCACATCTCCCCCTTTGTTAACAAAACAATGTGACATAAGTTCATATTTCTTCTATTAACCTCTTGGGCCGTTGAATTGTCTGTCGCGGTCGGAGAGACCGGCCTTCAGCCACAGTTCCGGCGGGGCCTCCATCATCCCTTTCCTGACTGGTGGTAGCCTCACCTTGTTCTTCACACTGCTCAGTTCCAGTTGTCATAGGTCCCGCCACAAGTGCTTCTTGAATGGCTGGACTGCATTTTTGGAAGTGAGACACGTTCTGCGTGATGCGCCAGTTTTCTGACTCCGCAGTCAGCATGGTGCCCTTTCGTCGAGTTATTGTTAAAGGCTCCGCTCTGAACCTGCAGTCTGTCTTTCGGCCTTGGTCTTGCTTGACCACAACACAGTCCCCTTCCTGGAGGGAGAGGGACCTGGCTCGTCTCCTGCCGTCGGCATAGGCTTTCATGTTTTCCTTGCCTGCTCTGTCCGCGATGACCACTTCGTGATGGATGCGGCTTGGGGACACTGGTCGTAGAGCCCCTTCCCAGGTGGGTATCCGTGTTCAAATAGGGCGCCCTAGCATGAGTGTGGCCGGGCATTTGCCAGTGGTGGCATGGGGTGTTGTTCGATAGGATCGAAGCACATCATTGAGAGCCGTTTGCAGATCTCGTTTGTCAAGCGTGGCTTGCTGGAATGTCTTTTTTAGGGTGGCCATGAACCTTTCAACGGTGCCGTTGGCTTGCGGCCATAGGGGCGTTATTCTCCGGTGTCTCACGTCCATTGACTTCACAAAGTCGCTGAATTCCTGTCCGTTGAAAGGGGGACCATTGTCTGTTTTTAGTTCCTTGGGCACACCCCAGGCTGCAAAGACTTCATCCAACACTTTAATGGTGGCGGCAGCGTTGGTGGATGGCACAAACTGGGTGATGGGGAATCGTGAGTATTCATCGATCACTATGAGAACATACTTGCCCGATTGCATTGGGCCGTAGAAGTCCATGGCTAATTCATGCCATACCCCGGGCGGTAGTGGCGTCATCTGGAGTGGAGCTGGAGGATCCCCGTGTCCAACCACTTGACATTGTGGACAGTCCTTCAGAGTGTGCTCCACCATTCTGTCAAGAAATGGGAACCAAACCCGCTCTCGGAGGGCCCTCTTTGTCGCAACTACACCTCGATGACTTTCGTGAGCCAGGTTAATGACTCCTTGACGCAGTTGGCTGGGGATGACAATTCGGTGGTCTCTCAGTAGCAGGCCCTCAGCAGTGACAGGCAGTTCTCGGCTTACGTTTCTGAACGCCTGTAGTTCCTGACGCGTCGTCGGATCACTCCCTTCCTAGGGCTCTTCGTGCCTCCAGCGATGTGTCTGCACCCTGCGGATCACCCCTTGCAACATCTCATCTTGTGACGTGGCTTGTTGAATGACCTCCAGAGGAACAGCAGGCGGTCGCGCTTGATCCACCACAAAGTGGATATACTCCTCGGCCACAGACGGTTTGGAGAGGTGAGATGCCTTGGGGTGGCGCGACATGTAATCGGCCGGGTCAGCTGACTTTCCCGGCTTATGGACGATGGTGTCGGTATACTCCTGCAAGCGCAGTCCCCAGCGTTCAATGCGAGGCGGCATTTTGGAGCGTGGATTCCCGAAGATGGTAACGAGAGCTTGGTGATCCGTCACCATGGTGAAATGTTTCCCATATATGAACACGTGAAAGTGTTCACAGGCCCGCACGACCGCCAGGCTCTCCTTTTCAGGTTGGGAATATGCCTTCTCCGTGTCGGAGAGACTCCGGCTGGCATGAGCCACTATGTGACGTTGATCTGTGTTGTTGTCGTATTGCGCTAAGATGGCCCCTAGGCCGACAGGGCTGGCATCCACCGTTATTTCAGTCTTGCGGTCAGGACTGAAGTATGCCAGACTCCCAGCTGCTCCTACCGCTTGCTTAATCTCCTGGAAGGCGTGCTCGCACTCACAAGTCCACTCCAATGGCTGTCCCTGCTTGGTCAGTGTTTGGAGTGGGTGGCTGAGGGTGGCATAGTCTTTGATGTACCTCGAGCAGTAGCTTGCCATTCCCAGGAAGGACCGCACATCGCTAACGTCTCGTGGGCTCTCGGTGTCATTTAGCATGCTCACTTTATCAGGGTCGGGCTTCATCCCAGCCCCCGAGAAGACGTGCCCGAAGAACTTCAGCTTCGATTGGTGAAACTCACATTTGTCCTTGTTGACCGTTAAGTTTGCTTCCAGAAGGGCATGGCAGACTCGGTCCAGGGCGGTGTCGTGGTCCTGTACATTCGCCCCATACACCAGGATGTCGTCACTATAGTTCAGTGTGTTCGGGATGTGGTGGATGGTCTGGCGAATGGCCTCTTGAAATATTTTGGCGGCCGAGGAGATGCCAAAATTCAGTCTTTTATAACGGTATAGCCCCAGGTGCGTTGCGAAAGTTGTGATTAATCGGGAGCTCTCGTGAAGTTCCAACTGATGGTACCCTTTGTTGAGCTCGAGCTTGGAAAACACTCAAGCACCATTCAGTGCGGCTATCATGTCACTCAGGTGGGGGCCTGGGTGACGCTCTCTCTCGATGGCGGTGTTGGGCATCCGCATGTCCACACACAACCGCACCTTTCCCGGGGTCCCTTTCTTCGGAAAGATGACCACTGGTGACACCCATGGTGTGGGGCCCTCCGTCCGCTCGATGATGTCGGCTGTTAGCAGATCTTGCAACTCATCTTCCACGGCCTGCTGGAGATGGAACGGCACCTTCCGAGGATGTTGGGCAACCGGCCCGACTTGGTCATCAATGTGCAGACGGATCTGACACCTGTTCATTTTGCCGAGTCCCATGAACAGCTTTGGGAATTTGTGGACAATGTTGCAGTCATTGCTGACCCGATACAAGATCTCTACCAACCGCAGTCGTTCGGCCGTCGGCAAGCTAAGGAGGCAGTCAGCCTCTGGCCCTTCTATGACATGTATCACGGCAGGAACAGATATCGTTTGGTGTCTAAGTACAGTTGAAAACTTTCCGAGACAAGGAAGTGGTTTGGGTAGACTCGGACATGTACTGGACTTAGTCGAGGGCGAGGCTTCATTTTGTGATACTCTGTCACAGGGATGTAGTTCAGTGACGCACCACTGTCCATTACGAATTTTGTGTTATGTTCGCCGACGCTGATGTCCAGTCGGGGATATTTCTTAAGTTGATCGGGGTCAGCGATCATGTTGGCATATTCGACCGAGTATTCTCGTTCGTCTGAAGGTGATCTGGAGTCTCGAGATGGTGACCTCCTTGACCATCGCGACGTCTGTGACTCCCGGCTGGAGTGAGAGGATCTGGACGATGACTTTGGGCGGTCGTGCACTGCTCGCGCGTGGTGTTGGCGGGTGTCGCCGCGCGACGTCCTGTGCGTGTTCTTGTCCTTCTCCCGGCGATACTCGCTGCACATGGCTTCAAAGTGGTTGCTCCGCCCACACTTGCGGCACTGCTGTCCCATGGCAGGGCAGGCTCCGGTGTGCGGGAAATCATACCCACATCTGTAGCATTTCCGTGCTGGTGCTTTTCTTACATGATCCTGACGCTTGCTTCTCCGCCTTGCTTCCGGTTGACGATGTCCAGAATAACGGCGGCGCGACGACAGCCGGGAGTGCCGCCCTCGCTCCCTGGACCCTCGGTGGGAGCGACTGGTCCGCACATGGCATACTTGTTCCCTGCGTTCCGTCCGTCCTGCTTCCATGGTCCTAGCGTGCTCCTCGGCCTGTTCGTGCACCCTCGTCATTTCTTCTATTTTGTCGAGGGTGTGACTTTTCTTCAACAGTTTTCTCCTGAGCGTCTCGGACTGGCACCCATCGATGACGCGCAGCCGGATGGCATCGTCCGTCGAGAACGCGTCAAAGTTGCAGTGGCGTGCTAGCCGGCGTAGTCGAGTTATGTATGTACCCATCATCTCATCTTTTCCCTGGTGCGCCCGCTGGAACACATACCTCTCGTAGTCCACATTCTTCTTGTGTAGAAATTTCCTACCCAACGCCTCTCGTACTTTGGCGTAGGTCCCTGCATCCGCGGCTGGAATTTCCTTAATCATTTTGCTGATGTCTTTTCCCACAAGGTTGCGGAGCGCTATGAGTTGGTCTTCATCACCAAGCACCTTGGAGCCTTTGATGTAGTCTTCAAAATCTTCGATCCATTCCTCCCATCGAGGCCCCATGCTACTCCCAACCACGAGCGCCAGAGGCTCTGGAGGGCGCAAGTGCGACATCCCCATCACAACGGGTTTCACCTCTTGACGTGCGGGCGAGCCGTGGTTTGACATCGTGCTTCTCTTGCGATCGTTTTAGTTCCTACTTGTTTGCTCTCCTGTCTTTACTCGGGCTTGATTGTTTTCATGTAATTTGCCTTTGCTTGTGCTTGTCCAGTATTCTTCCTGCTTTTGCTCGTGCTTGTTTGAATTTTTTTTCCTGCCTTGTCTTGGGTTTGTTTAATTCTTCTCTTGCCTTTGCTCGTGCGTGTTTGCTTTTCTTCTTGCTTTTGCTTGTGTTTGTTTAATTGTTTTCTTGCCTTGGCTTGGGTTTGTTTAATTCTTCTCTTGCCTTTGCGTGTGCTTGTTTGCTTTTCTTCTTGTTTTTGCTTGTGTTTGTTTAATTGGTTTCTTGCCTTTGCCAGTGCTTGTTTGGTGCCTGACTCCAAAATGGCCGCTTGCTTGATTTACAAAGGGTGTCCTGAAAACAGCCGCCTGGTTTAAAGATGGCCGCCGGACCGGCACCACACACGGGGCTTGACACGAGGCTCAGCACTACCTCCGGTTCTTCCCCACATGACTCACGCTGCATCGGCGGCCTCACTCACCGGCTCGTCAGCTCCGTGGGACTTCATTCACTACAGGGTAGGCGCGCACTGTTACTACCACCTCTCTTGTCACACACGTGATTTTGGCATCACGCTGGGCTTGAAGGCTCCGGTTTCAGTGCGAGCAGCGCTGCTTTCAGGCTTCTTTCTCGCGCCTCGCTCAGGGGACAGACCACGGTTTTCAGGGTTCAGGGGAGCATGCCGCTCATCCCACCCTCGTCGCCAGCTGTCGTGTCGTGGTAGTTCCCAATGACGACAGACACCGCGGTCGTAGTTAGCAGAGCTTTATTATCCCTAACCTCTTACATTGCCGTCCCTACTCTAACTGCCCGCCTCAGCCGTCACTCCTTCTTTTCCTTTCCCGTCGATGCCCCGCCCCCTCAACCACTAGCCTGAGCACGACTGCACAGTTGCTCCCGGTGTGACCAGTGCTACTCAATTGGTGGCTGTGACACGAGCTGTTTGTTGCAGACAATTCAATTGTTGCCATCGTGTTATTGCACTTACGGCCATTTAATATGACAAAATAATGTTTCAATTAAGAGCGTTGAAAATAGCCAGCTCCAAACAAATTGCTTTTAAGCGCTACAACATTTAACACACATAGGCAGCCTCTTAAAACCAACAAAGAGTTCTGCTCAGCTTTTGGGTGATGTTCGAAGTGGGTGCAGACTACCTTCCTTCTTGCTGTTTAAGCAATCTGAGGAGAGGAGAGGCATGGGAGGCAGCGCTCTTCACAGCTTCCCACCGAGAGCCAGGAATGCTGCAGGCGGAGGCAGACCCAGCCATCTGCTGCCTCTGCTGGGGACCCTGGCAGATGTAATTGGATGGAGGGTGAGGAAGAATGCCAGGAGGGGGGAGGACCAACCACTACATCGGTAGGGTGGTGAGAGGAGCAGAGGAACAAGATGTTACATTGTCGCAATGTACAAATTTGTGACTCTGGCATACATTGAATTTGCTCAATAATTTGAAACTTTCCAATTGTTTTAGATTTTTTTTAACGTTACAAGTCAAATTAATTATAAAATGGACATCAGCTAAAATAGAAAAATAAAAAGTATCTTTATAAAATATTGCTGGCACATGTTCAGTGAGTCGTGTGATGATGTGCGGTACATTGCTTAGCTTCGCCGAGTCTCTTGACTGCAAGCAAGCAGAAGTGTGTTCTGTAATAAAAAAATAAGAGCAATGACAGAAAACAATAAATAATATGAACAGGAGAGAGAATCATCATGCCTGAATGAGCCTAGTTTACACATGAAAATAGATTAACAAGCAAAGTTGTTGTGTGTGTTGTGTAACAGCAGAAACGAGATTGCCTGCCTTACTCCCAGACTGTCTCGGCAGCCTCTCCTGTGAAATATGTGCTCTGCAGGCTGTATCTTCTGCTTGTCTCTGCGATCCATCTTTTGCAGCTTCTCTGTAGTCCACTCTTAAAACTTTCGGCGTAATTTGTCTTCAACAGGCTGTCTTTTCTATGCTTGTATCTGCAGCCAGTCTTCTGAAACCAAACTCCGTTGTCCTCACTCTGCAATTTTCTCTTCTCCTGGCTCCCTTGTGTAGTTTTCCAAGCTGTGCTGTCTCCTTCTGTTGTTGTCCATATTGCTTGTCTCCCACCCATCCCCTACATGCATCGTTGTCCATGTTGCTTGTTTCCCACCCGTCCCCTCCTTCCGTTGCTGTCCATGTTGCTCTTATCCCACCCTTCCCCTCCTTCCATCGTTGTCCATGTTGCTTGTTTCCCACCCGTCCCCTCCTTCCGTTGTTGTCCATGTTGCTTGTCTCCTACCCATCCCCTAATTCCATTGTTGTCCATGTTGCTTGTCTCCCACCCGTCCCCTCCTTCCGTTGTTGTCCATGTTGCTTTTCTCCCTCCCGTCCCCTCCCTCCGTTGCTGTCCATGTTACTTGTCTCCCACCCGACCCCTCCTTCTGTTGTTGTCCATGTTGCTTGTCTCCCACCCGTCCCCTCCTTCCATTGTTGTCCATGTTGCTTGTTTCCCACCCATCCCCTTCTTCCGTTGTTGTCCATGTTGCTTGTCTCTTACCCATCCCCTCCTTCCGTTGTTGTCCATGTTGCTTGTATCCCACCCTTCCCCGCCTTTCATCATTGTCCATGTTACTTGTTTCCCACCCGTCCCCTCCTTTTGTTGTTGTCCATGTTGCTTGTCTCCCACCTGTCCCCTCCTTCCATTGTTGTCCATGTTGCTTGTCTCCCACCCGTCCCCTCGTTCCGTTATTGTCCATGTTGCTTGTCTCCCTTCCGTCCCCTCCCTCCGTTGCTGTCCATGTTGCTTGTCTCCCACCCGTCCCCTCCTTCCGTTGTTGTCCATGTTGCTTGTCTCCCACCCGTCCCCTCCTTCCTTTGTTGTCCATGTTGTTGTCTCCCTCCTGTCCCCTCCTTCCGTTGTTGTCCATGTTGCTTTTTTCCCACCCGTCCCCTCCTTCCGTTGTTGTCCATGTTGCTTGTCTCTCACCCAACCCCTCCTTCCATTGTTGTCCATTTTGCTTGTCTCCCACCCTTCCCCTCCTTCCAACGTTGTCCATGTTGTTTGCCTCCCACCCATCCCCTCCTTACATTATTGTCCATGTTGTTTGTCTCCCTTCCGTCCACTCCTTACTTTGTTGTCCATGCTGCTTGCCCGCACCCTTTCTCTCCTTCCCTTGGTGCTCGCCCCTTCCACTCGTCCACTCTGCCTCTCTTGTACATGTTAATAGCAAAAAAGCGCTATTACTGTACACCACTAGTCGCATCATAATGTGTTGTTCCACACCCGCCCTCCATATTGCCACCTTGCTCCCTCTATCTTGCCTCGTACACTGCCCTCCAGGAATCGTTGTTTCCCTCGTTTGTCCCCATCCACCATAACAAAAGAAAAGTGCTATGTTGCGGATACCACTGGCCAAGTCACATGACTTTTTTCGCCCATCAGCCTTCCAGCTATCCTTCACTCCTTCCCTCCTTTTTGTCCCCCCACCCTCCACCCGCAATAAAAAAGTGGGATGACAAAGCCAGCCCTGGCCATATCCTAGCGCTTTTTCCAGAAACAAAGGTTTAGCTATGGTGCACAGCAGCCACGCTGCTGCACAACATGGCTAAAACAATGATAAAGCCAATACTTTGATCAGGCCTACAGGCTTTTCCACTGCTTGTTTTAGTTAAGCATCTTTGTGACAGCAGCACAGGGAGTGAATCAATAGTCATGAGGTCCCATCATGTTTTATGCCCTGAAGTCAGGCCCCCTCGGTAGAATCACAGTTGGGCCTCTGTGCCTTCCTGGGACTTGGGATAATGTCTGCCTAGAGTTGTGGCAGCTCCCTGATTTTAGCAGCATAGAGGGTGAATGAATGAACGCGTTCTTTCTTTATGCAAGTACAAATGAGTGCATTGTTTTTTTTTTATTAGACGGTTTTTAGTTTTTATGTGCAAGTGTGTGACCTTTCCCACAAACCAGTAAGAAAATATGTAAAGTGAATTAAAACGGATTTATAAAAAAAAACAGATATTGAAAAGAAAACATTAATTTCCATCTGCAGTGTGAGCCACATCAGTTTGTGCTGGTGAGTTGTTCTACCCCAGTTCCGCTCAGAAAGGAACGAGGGAGCCCTATCCATAGCGGTGCCACTGCTGGATGTCACTGCATTAGAACCTTGTATTATTTTCGTTCTTGTCACAATTCAGAACGCAAGTTAAAAGGTAGCAATTTTGGAAGCAATTGCTTGCTTGTGGAAGGCCCCGTTCAAAGGTTTTCTCTTCTCCCTTCCTTGATTCAATCTGACAGGCAATTGTGGCTTGGAATGGAAACTCTGCCACCCTTAAATGTGAAAGCACTGCATTCGGGAAAGGCCTCTTCCTTTTGAGGATTACTTTAAAGCCTTTAAATGACGCACACATTTTCAGTATTATGCTCACTTGTATCTTCTTCCATATGATGGAACAAAGCTACAAATTGATCACTAACCTATAGAGATACCGCACAGACCCAGACAAAGTGCTTGTGATGGCTTCCACGGCAGAAGCTTCAGGACACAATATCCTTCGCCTCTAAAACTGCAATTATGTTAACAAAACACACTTTAGACGCCGTTCAAAATGAAAAAACGTCCCAGCATTTCTCTGTATTCTGACATGTTGGATGCTTTTCCCCTAGCTTCATACTGCACTGCTCTTTAAGGTTCGCCCTTCATAAATAGCCCGATAAATACATAAATAAATAAATACATATATATATATTTTTTTTTTATTAAACATTTTATTAACAATTCAATACACAGCGAGTAAAACAGCACACAGACATGACCGTTTACTGTTAAGAAGCTATACGCTGGAACACATGGCAAATTCTTATACGCCGAAGAACATGTAGGTGCAGATACGTACCCCCGCTGAATAAATACATATTTTAGCGATTTCCACCAACCGACAATTACAATGCAAAGCAGACCAATATTATTCCTAAAATGAGAGTTCAACAAACACTATCCAGAAACAGAGAAAACATATTGCAATAAATCATGGCGGTTCTCCTTAGGTTAATGGGCATCTATACTTTGCTAGATTGGATAAATTATTTCTGAACAACGCTATGCTACAATTCAGGCGATATCCAGGATGTAAATGAAGATGTAGCTAATTTAAAACGCGTACTTCAAATTATCAAAAGTTTTTTTTTTAAAAGCCTCTTAGTGCCGCACAATTTGTTGGGTTCCAACATTAATGCTAAATGTAACTTTATCTTCTGCACAGTTACAGGAAAATGCATAAAATGCTCAGGAGCTTCTGGTGTTATCATGTCATGACAGCATGTACCATGATCAGTGGCTCTAATGCCCTATTCAGGTGTGCATATATTTTTTATTTCATAATTGTTCTTAAAGAGGATATACATCTTAAAGAGCATATATTATCGTTTTATCAAAAATGGGGCCAGTTTATGAATGGACAGAGTGGTATCCAAGGATGTGATCCTTGCTCTGCACACTTATATGTAGTCTTCTGTTCCCACACCCGAATTCCTGGCTTTGGGAACACCGGACCTGTGTTTACCGCCTGGAAACTCCCCATCCCTTTGGGATGTGGCTGCAAGTTCAGACTGGCGCCATCTCCGGCCCTCACTCGACTCCCTTCTAATGCATGGAGAGCATTACATGCTTCCCGTTTTCAGGCCCCATCCTCCCCCTCGCCTTGCAACCCTTCCCAAGCCCCTCTCTCCACTGCTCACCCCACACTGCCCTGCACCGGTCCCATTGCTCACATGTGGCACCTGTTCAGAAAACGTGCAAATGTGAGTGGCTAATTTCACCCAATAAAACCGAGTTGGTACAGTTATTTCCAATACTGTGTTTTAATGAACTTGTAATGAGAGCACTGACAGGGTGTTGGTTACCACATGGTACTGTCTGTACAGGTGAAGAGTTTCCACCCTGCCCTAAATAGCTTGACAATTACAACCTCAATTCTAGTGCTCCATTAAGTCCTGATGGGACCAGTGTTGGGAGTTACAAGCCTCAATGGAACTACAAGTGATGGGGCAAACTGAGCAATCGCGTATTCTATATGTGCTGAAAGAAGCAATGAATCAACACCCATAGTGCATTAGGATAATAAAACAAGATATAGGTAATCCATGGGATTTAGTTCAGAGCTTCCCATCCTGTTGTGGGATCTGTGAAGTATGCACGGGAAGTCTGCACACCTTACTAAAAAACAGAGATGAGGCCAGTAGAGACACCGGAGCTATCAGTGCCGCTGGGAGGTAAATGGCCTGTAGGGAGACAGTGCCATGCAAAAGATGAAATTAACATATTTAATCACTGAGTGCAACACAAAAACTGATAACTGTATTAATTCCTCTTAGAAAGAGAAGAAATGAGCTTTAGGTATAGGAGCAGGTGACTAGGCGCAGCCCCTCCAACTTACCTGGGACCGGTTCACCAACACCAGTCCTGGACCTTTCAGATCCGGTTCATTCGCCTTGAGCCTCCCGCTCTGCTCATCCTGACCCCTCTCCGCTGGCATCCTGTTCTGTTCAGCTCCTTTTGCCTTCTGTTCTTGTACTCATTACTGTACTATTTACATTTGTTTTTTGTGCTCTCTCACTCCTTTTGCACTCCTCACTCTTCCTTAGCGCTCTCCATTCTTATACTCATTACGATACTCTTTTCATTTATTTTTTGTGCTCCCATATTCCCTTTGCACTCCTTTTTGTACTCTTTCATTCTTATTTGATCACTCACTTTCTTTAATGCTCGCTCACTTTTTTATGCTTCTCACTCCTCTTTGGGACTTTATTTTTTGTGCCTCCAATTCCTCTTAGAGCTCTTTTTTGTGCTTTCTCGCCCCTGCTAGTGCTCTTTCTTTCACGTTCTGATCCCTTCGATGTGCTCCCAGCAGCCCCCACCAGTGCATTCTTCCTGCCTCCCTGCCTCCTTACCTGCTCTTCCTGCCACGTCTCCCACCTCTTCTTTCCTTGACATCTGCAGCCCCGCCCACCACCCCCAGTGCTCCTCCCCCCTCCCAGAACCGACCTAATGGCAGCTGCTGCCCCAAAAGCGGCTGCTATGCCAAAGGCAAGCCTGTATATGCCTGTCAGTGCCTTGACTGCGCCCAGCACAAGGAACCCAGGCTCAATCACCCCCAGTGATTCTTTGCAGTGCTCGTCCAGTCACTTGAACTGGGATGTCATTACCCCCACTGTTGAC
This sequence comes from Triturus cristatus, assembly GCF_964204655.1. NCBI lineage: Eukaryota > Metazoa > Chordata > Amphibia > Caudata > Salamandridae > Triturus > Triturus cristatus. Next base: position 830,114,964 of record NC_140589.1, on the reverse strand, counting down.
ATGCTGCACCTCGCACCACGGTAAGTGCCTTCACCTGTACCCACTGCCTGATCACCTGCAGCAGCCTACCCACTCAACCCACAAAAGCACCAGCAACACCAACAACTCCCCGACCCAGCCGAACATGCTTTATCAAACCGCACCTCAACACTGACTTACTTGCATGCCTCTCAACACATGATCTCCCAGCAAACACGTGACCAAAACCTGGGACCCGATGCGCAGTGATGCAATGGCCCAGCTCTTCCTCATGGAAACCCGATTCAAGCCCATGTCGGTACCCAACATCACCATGACAATCACAGTGGGCCACAATATTGCATGCACAATTGTCTCCACAAGCCAGGAGAATGACTCACAATCACCTTCAAAGACTCCATCAAGTGCTCGGAATCCACAGAAAGCACCACCCTATTCATAGAACTTCAAGCTGAAAATCTCAGAAAACTTTACCCTAATTGAAGCCTCACCTACTAACCACCGGACCATGAGTTATCTTCACTAACCTCAACACCGACTTCATCATCCCCTCTCACCATTGACTCCAGAGCCTTCACACTCCCTGGCGTCCTAAACTTCCACCTGCCCAGAGCACTCCTCCAAAGCCTCAACAACATTAGATTAACCCAGCTCGTCATAGAATCAACTCACATCGCAGGACACATACTAGAATACATCTTCACCACTAAAGACAGTGTCAAGTACAACTCTGTTTCACCACACTCATTGACTGACCACTCCATTATCCACTTCCAAATCAACACACCTCAAGTCAACATGCCCCCCAAGCGCCAGCCTACCTATCTGTAGCTGGGGCAAAATCTTAGAAGCATACTGATTCAACATCCTCAGCATGCATCAAACAAACCCCACAGCCGTCCTAAGCAAAGATCTCACCAACTTCAATACCTGGATCAAGGACTGTGCAGACTCCCTCGCACCCATCAAACACAAGAAGCAAAGGAGTCATAAGCAAGCCAGATGATATGCAGCGGACCTTAGAAACTCCAAAAGACATGGCAGACACCTAGTAAGGAAATGGTTAGCCAGCCACAAAACCACCAACAGAACCACCTACAAAAGCTGCACTCAGATACCAACAAAAAAGAGCACTAGCTGAACGCATCTAACGTAGCGCCATCACCTGCAAGGGAATCTTCTCAATTATCAAGGACTCACCACACTCCTGGCCTCCCTCAACAGCATTACCCTACCCAAGAGCTCTGCAAGGACCAATCAAACTTTTTCCACAACAAAATTGCAAGCATCCATAGCAACTTTGTGCACCAACCAAGTCCTAGCGATCTCATCACCAGATTGCCCATCATCAACCAAGACGACCACCTAACTGAATGGGAAACTCTCACTAGAGAAGATGATCATGATATCCATCCATTCAAGAGCACCTACAGATCCCTACCCCCAACACATCTACAACCTGGAAGCAGCACCAATCAGCACTTTCCTCACCCATATCACCAACACCTCAATCACATCCACCACATTTCCTATAGACTAGAAGCATGCAGTGGTCAACGTACTCCACAGGACAACGTTGGCTGACTCCAACCAGCAGAGAAACATCTGTCTGATCTCCCTGCTCCCCTACCTAGCCAAAGTGATACAAAAGGCCATCAACAAACAACTCACAGCCCACCTCAAGCTACATCACCTGCTAGACAACACTCAATCAGGATTTAGGAAAAAGCACAGCACCAAAACAGTCCTTATTGCAACCAGCTACAACATCCAGACCATCCTGGACCAAGGAGAGGCAGCAGCTCACATCTTGCTCGACCTCTGTGTTGCACACTCAATACGATCTCCCACAACATACTCCTAAGAAGATTCCACAGAATCGGCATCCAAGAACCAGCACTCAAACAGATCTGATCCTTCCTCACGGGAAGAACCCAAAGAGTCAGATTGACACTCTTCACATAAGAGTCCAAGAACCTGTTCTGTGGGGTCCCCCAAATATTGTCCCTCTGCCCCACACTGTTCAACGCCCACATAATAGCATTTACCAACCCCATCCACCCCATGACATAATTATCTCCTACGCCGCTGAAACCCAGCTCTCCTCTCCTTAAAAGATAACACTAATACCACCAACCACCAGAACAAACTTGTGCAAATGTATGACCACAATAGCAGAATAGATGAGAACCATTTGAATGAAGCTTAGCTCAAACAAAGCAGAAGATATAATCTTTGGAAACAAGACCTCCCCTTAAGATGCCACCTGGTTCCCAACTGTGCTAGTACCAACACAAGCACCCACCAACCACACCAGAAGCCTGGGGCTCCACCTGGACAACAAGCTCAATATGACAGCACAAGTCAATGCAGTGAGCACTGCCTCTTTCCACATCCAATGCATAGTTTGAAAGATCTTCAAATGGCTGCCACAGAACACCAGACAAACCATCACACAATCATTCATCACTAGCAGACTCGACTACAGAAACACACCGTATGGCGGATTCTCCAAGCAGCTCACAGACAGACTACAGACCTTCCCGAACACAACCCCAACCTCCCATACTGCACCTACATCTCACCTCTCCTCAGAGAGCTCCATTGGCTCCCCACTCACAAATGCAGTCAATTCAAACTCATCACAAACACATACAAAGCCTTGCACAACACAGGAGCAACAAACCTTAACAGCCGAATACACTTTCACCAACTAGCCATACAACTGCTCTCAGACTTTCACTCACTTGCACACACATCCTGCATTCACAAACTAAAGCAGGAGGGTGATTCTTCTCCTACATTGCACTGAAAACCTGGATTGAACTCCCGCAACACATCAGAGCCTCCTCCGCATTTCTTGAGTTCCGCATGAAGCTGAAAACCTGGCTCTTTGAGTAACCAGGTGAGGACTACACATCTGCTTTAGCACCTGGATACCCTCATGGGTGATTTGTGCACTCTGCAAATCAAGATAAGATAACATAAAATAACATAACATAACAAATAGGCAAACAATGCAACTATCTACATAAATGCCCAGTGCCCTCTGCATAGTTTCTCTGTCAGAAATCTACGCCTTTATCCTCAGAGTTTTGATTTCATTGGTGTTCAATTATAGGGGTGGTTGAAGAGGTTATGAGCCTTCACTGAGGGATTAGTCCAGGCTGAGGAAGAGTTGCACGCCACGTTTCAATGGGCAAAAATGTAACTTAAAACTAGTAAATAAGATGCCAAATTAAGTCATGCTATGCTGTCTCACAACTATAAATGTATAATCTCCAATTACCCACTGGAGAATACTTACAAACTCTTGAAGCAATGCTAGCACACTGCTCTATATGGGAACCACTTACTAAGAGTGTCAATTAGACTCTTGCACACTGCCTGCCATGATCAGCAGAGGCCATGGCTTCAGCTACTCTGGAAGAGGGCCATCTGTCCAATTTATAGATCCCTGTCTACAGTAGAGCCGCCAAACCAATATCTTCACTGCAGGGTCAGAGAAATGTAGAGCAGGCACCATGTTGTTTTCAACCCCACTCAACATTTCTGCTTGTTTACATGAACAGACTCTGAAAGCAGGAGTTTGTAGGAGTAAAAAATAAATAATTAACAGGTGTTAGAAATTGGGTTTTTTATTTATGAATGCCTTGCATCCCTTTTTGCGCTATGTAAAGTGGTACATGTGTGACGCAGGGCTCTGATTCAGATTTATGAAGCCACACAAAGCCACCCTGCGTGGCCTTGAGTGGCCTCATGAATCTTGAGTAAGGCAACAAAGCACAAATTACTGCGTCACCTTACTCTGCGCTCGGGGTGCGATCCATGGCCGTTGAAGTGGGTCTTTCCATGTAACACCCATGCATTTTAACACTGCCCCAGATTTACAAAATCATGTAAACCTGGGGAAGCGTCAGATCCTTATGCCCCTGAGGTGAGGCGTAACGAGGAGAAATATGTTGATTTCTCCTTGTTTTTTCTTCTCTCTATGTGTAATGCATTGTACAGCACACATAGAAAGAGTAAAACGAGTAAGACGCAGCGCAAGCACCGGGGGGCTCAGTAAACTTACCGTTGTGCAGACTACATGCCCCAGGAGCCAGAGGGGCAGCACTAGCAGCGGAGGTCCCGCCCTCAGAACCGGGTGACGTATTTCAGCAACTCGCGCCTCCCACTTCGTGGGAGACGCAGCGCGAGCACCGGGGGGCTCAGTAAACTCACCGTTGTGCAGACTACATGCCCCAGGAGCCAGAGGGGCAGCACTAGCAGCGGAGGTCCCGCCCTCAGAACCGGGCGACATATTTCAGCAACTCGCGCCTCCCGCTTCGCGGGAGACGCAGCGCGTGCACCGGGGGGCTCAGTTAACTCACCATTGTGCAGACTACATGCCCCAGGAGCCAGAGGGGCAGCAGTAGCAGCGGAGGTCCCGCCCTCAGAACCGGGCAACGTATTTCAGCAACTCGCGCCTCCCGCTTCGCGGGACGCGCGCGGGCGAGCGCCGGGCTATGCCCGGGCAAAGGGCGGGCCGTCCACGGCCGTCAGAGGCCGCAAGAGGCCAGGCCGGGCAACCCCCCTAACTTTTTCTGAGATGGGTAAGCGCAAACAAGTTGTGAATGTGGAGGAGAATGGGAACAAAGCCAAGGTTGCTAGAAAATCGGATTGTAATATTTCCTATTTGTCGTCTGCTGTCGGGGTTTTAACGAAAGAAATCGCAAATGCCGAACAGGAACTTGGCTTGCTACCCCCTACATTGTCCTGCGCACCTACGGATTGTGTGGTAGTTCCTAGTATACCTTTGGAACCAGTGGTGGTGGTGTCTAATCCTGCTTTAGTGAGTGACCCTGGTGATTTTACTCAGGCTGTGGTTGTTCAACAGGGGCATTTGGGTCATGGTAATGTAGGAACTATAAGGCCTAGTAAGAAGAAGACCGTGAAACGCCCTAAAACCCCCAAAGCCCCGCAATCTACTGAAGGGGCATTGGGGTATCTCACGGCGGACCTACTAGAAGACATAATCACCTCACGCTTAGAACCTCTACTAGTGGGTATCGCAAAAGACATTGTTGAGACTTTAAATGCCTGTGTTGCTGACCTGCTTAACAAATGTTCTAAATTTGTAGCCTCCGTCAAAGAGTCTAGCTTACAAAAAGGGGGGTCTGGTCAGGTCACGCACAGCCCACACAGCCCTGAGGGTGGAATGGTAGTATCCTCTGACCCTATGATTCCATTTTGTCCACAGGGAAGCAGTAGCACCCCAGGTATGGCATTGAGCTTGGGCCCACCCTCATCTATTGCTCAGCAGTTATTAGTGAAGCACACTTCTGTAAATATGCCTCTTGTGGCGCGCCATATGGCACCCCAGTCCCTGGACCGATGTGCGTGGCAGACAAGGGGTAGTCTGGTTACCCTTGACCTTCCACCGGAAGCGGCCGCCTTGGTGGCTGTTTTTGTTGGGGTACCACCGCTCCGTGATGGAGTGCAGGAATCCACTTTTGATTTACTGAAGGCATCCAGATCTTGGTGTATAGCCTCCAGTTGTGGGGGTCTGGACATTGCCCACAATATCATCATGGCAAGAAGGATGGGGTGGGTTGGGCGGCGGCCGAAGCGGGTTTTGGGTGACTGTGTCATAGTTAATTTTAATAGCCCGGACATTGCAGATAGATTGTTTTAGGATGGGTCTGAGGTTGGGCATAAGGGTATTAGACCAGTGCCCCTAGGGTTTTTCTACACACCCACAGCAAAACTATTAGGTGGCATACACAGTTACTCGGGCGAACCCCGTGTTGCTAAATACTCCCTCCCTACACCTCCAAGGCAACTACCTTCTTATAGACAACTATCTTCTTATAGACAGTTTCCCAGGGTGGGGTGTCACAGTCCGGGGGGGACATCCGGGCCCAGAGTTTGTCAGGTACCTAATAATGTTTTTGTGCCCCATTCTACCAATTTGACCTTGAATAATCATTATACCCCACTGTCAAATCTGGCGGCAAATGATTGACTGGTAACCTTGGCTCACCCCCCTGTACCCAGTCAGGTAACCCTGGGTATCAGGGATAGCTGTAAATTAATTAGCTGGAATGTTGCTGGGATTAGATCCAAGAGAGCGGATGTATCTTGGCTGCACTTTATAGGAGAATATGATATTATTGTCATACAGGAATCTTGGGATTCCTCAATTAATTTCCATCTGGATGGCTACTCCAGCTATGTGGTACCGGCAGTTGTGGGTGGGGTGGGACGAGCGAAAGGGGGCCTAATATTTCTTTGTGCACTTCATTTGAAGGGCATATTTACTTGCCTGGCCTCTGGTTCGAATTATTTTCTCTGTGTCGAATGGCTCGTCTCCCATTCCCTGAAAATGTTATTGATTAATTTCTATAATTCTAGGGACTGTGTGGTTTTTAATCAACACATGGCCGCCTTACAATGTTTTATTCTAGAGTACAGTCAGAAACAAAACACTGGTTTCGAGATCGTCCTTATGGGCGATTTTAATGTTCATCCCTGCGAGGGCGTATGCCATGTGAGGACCCATGAAGTCCAGGAGGGTCCATTAGGTGCTGTAGCCTCTCACTTTGAGCACTCTAAGCAGGGGGAGGCCCTAGAGGAATTCCTGGCCACCTCCAATATCTTTGAGTCTAATATTATAGAGGTTGGAGGTAGGGCTAATACGTACAAAGGTACAACCTCGGGGTCAGTGATAGACTATATTTTTATGTCCTCTGGTGCTCTAGTACGGGTAAGAGCTTATAATGTTATCCCGTCTGCCCTTAGTGATCACAATCCGTTTTTTTTTAAGCTGGTCATGCCCGAAAGCTTGGGCGAGTCGCGTCATGTTGGCCAGCGCAACCTTCCCCAGAGTACGAAGGACCAGGGTCGTAGAGTCAAATGGGCCAAGGTGGTACCCGTAGCTTTTATGGAGGAGCTGTGCATTAAAGTTAATCGGCACTGGGCCACTTGCCTTAATGATAATTCACCGGCGGCGGAGGTGGTTAGTGCCTTTGAGGCTATCTGCGCCCAGATCTCCAGGGACCTGACTTCCACTAAAATCCGCAGTAGCAGTAATCCTTCAAGATGGTTTGACGGAAGTTGTTCTAGGGCCCATAGTAATTTACATAAGGCACTAAATAGTTGCCCTAGGGATAGGGGGGCAATTGTAGCAGCCAGAGGGGCCTATAAAGTGGCTATTGCCAAACGGAAAAAGGCAATTAAATCAGAGGCCTGGAACAATCTTTTATCTATCGATGTCCTCCGGGACAGCGGTAAGTTCTGGGCAACAATTAACCATCCTTTTATTTCGGGCACCGAGGGCTCTGATTTGGATTGTGTAATTCCGGATGAGCAATGGTTTGACTACTTTAGTAATATGTATGGAGCGGGTGGCTCAAGTCCTCCCAGTAGCAGCATTAGTTTAGAACCCCTTTCGCTGCCCTGTTTGTCTTTTGATCGTGTGGATGTGGAGAAAGCCATAAAGGATTCTGCAAGTAACAAGGCGCCGGGTCCTGACGGTGTGCCGGCAGACCTATATGGCTCCTCCCCTAACCTATGGGCAAGGGTTTTAACAAACGTTTTTAATGCTGTGTCTGGTCACAGGTTCCCGGATTCGTGGACTACGGCGGTAATTATTCCAATCTTCAAAAAGGGTATACGGGGAGACCCTTCCTGTTATAGACCCATCTCCCTGTTAGACTCTGCAGTGAAGATTTTGGGCAGGGTCTTACTTCTTAAACTTAGGGATGCTCTGGACAGCCGGGGTATTCTGTCTAATTTACAATATGGGTTTAGAGCGAATAGGGGGACCCTTGATCAATGTTTAAATCTCCAGCTTTTAATCAGTAAATACACAGTGGCTAAGGATGGGTCCCTTTTTATGGCCTCTATGTACCTGTCCTCCGCTTTCAATTTAGTCAATCGTCAAAGCTATGGTCTATTATGTTGGATCTGGGTATTGACCCTCCCCTGGTTGGTTTTTTAGTAGCACTCCATCAGGATCTCTCTGCTTCAGTGAGGGTCACCCAGGATGGGAAATGCACTAAGCACTTTAGGTCAGAGAGAGGGGTGAGGCAGGGGTGTATCCTTGCCCCACTCCTCTTTACTATCTATATCAATGGCCTGGAAAGGTCTCTGGGGACACCGAGGGCGGATGCGCCGCGTGTAGGGGATCTAGTTATACCGGTTCTCCTATACGCTGATGATGCGGTCTTACTGGCCCGCACCGGGGTGGGGCTTCAGAGACTGCTGGATTCCTTTGGCGCCTTTATGGCTGCTTTAGACCTCAAGGTGAATATTAAGAAATCTCATTTCATGGTGGTGGGGAAACAGGGCAGAAAACCTAAATCTCAATCCTTTTTTTGTAATGGGGAGGAGATTACGAGAGTTAAGGTTTTCTGCTATTTAGGGGTCCTTTTTGATGAGAGTGGTACCTGGGGCCCGCAAATAAAGCTCAAATGCAACTCCGTAGCCAGATCTACCTCTGCACTTTTGAGCTTTGCTAAAAGATTGGGGGCAAGACCAATGGAGGCCCTACTAAAAGTTTATACTGCAAAATGTCTGGCTATCGCCACCTATGGCGCGGCACTGTGGGGCTATGTTTCGCAGGACACGATCCAAGTGGTCGAAAATAGATTCTTGAGACACTTGCTCTCAGTCCCGCAATCGACCCCTGTCTTTTCCATTCATGCGGAGGTGGGCCTGGGTTACGTTTCGGATAAGCTGAAGATGGCCCCACTGTTGTGCTGGGTGAAAACCTGGCTCAATCAGGAAATCACTCTCAATCATTTGATTCTTAATGACATTTTAGCTTTGGACCATGCTAAAAGAATACCATGGCTGGAGTACGTCAGAGCGGCGTTCTCCCGTCTAGGGCGTCCAGAGCTCTTTTCATCCCCATCACACATTGTTAAGGCTGATTTAGCTTGGATTAAGCAGTCCTTTATAGATAGGGTCAAACTGGATCGCGAAGAGAGGGAACTTTTAAAACCATGTGTTAGAACGCATTTTATGCTTCTCTTATCTCCTTCGCTGGAACCTTATCTAAGTATTGTATCTAATCCACATCATAGATTTCTTTTGCTGAGATTTCGTTTTAATTTGATTCAGCACTCACTTTGTTTTTATCCATCCTGGGGCAAAACTGAATGTAGTAGGCCATGCCATTGTGATAATTTTTCTATTCAAGACACATTGCACTTTATTATGTTTTGCGACCTCTATTCTGCTAGCCGGAAAAAATATCTGCTGCCTATTCTGAAGGAAGCTGGTTTTGTACAAGTTAGACCTGCCCTATTATTTCTCCAGCAGTTGAGCAGTACTCGCATTATATTTAGTGTGGCAAATTTTCTGGCAGCAGCTGTGCGCTGTAAATCAAAATTCTCCTCTAATTTGTGCAATTCTTGAGCGATTTTCGACTGAAGGTTTTTAGGCACGGTATTTTTAATTCTGTGGATATGTTTTTAATATTGCTGGTTTATTTTATGTCCTTGACTGTTTTATTGATTGTATGAAATCTGTACTTTTATGATTATGATCGAATAAAGTGTTTTCTGACTGACTGACTGACTGACTGAAAGAGTAAAACACTTCTTAGGATTATTTCTGTGTAGGAAGGTGCCCCTTCTTGTGCAAAAACAATCCTGCATGCAATGCAGACACACTTGCACCATGGTGCAAGGGTGCCTATGTTGGTGATAGGCTGCTAAAACAGCGCCTGCACATGGAGAAACTATAGGAAATCACTGTATTGTATGCATATGGTGCATTCCTGCCCTTTCACATTGACGTAGGGCAGCGCAACAAGATAAATTGCTGCTCTGCCCTACACCAAAATCGTGTAAATGAGGACATGGGTCTCTAGTTGGCACCCTGTCCAAGTAGGGACCACAATCTTAGTCAGGGTAAGTTACAAACACACTAAAAGTTAACCAATGCTCACCCTCTAGTAGCTTGGCACAGAGTAGTGAGGCTTATCTAAAGAGGCAATGTGTAAAGTATTTGTGCAACAAACACACACAGTGACACAATGGAAACACCACAAAAATACTCCACATAGGTTTAGAAAATAGACAATAACTTTATGAGTAAAACAAGACAAAAATGACAAAAAGTAGAGTGGAAATTATGAATTTCTAAGAAAAAGATCAAAAAGTAGTGCTCAAACGTCAATAGCGCTAAGGGTTTACTTGAGGTTAGGCTGGACAAGGGTGAATCCAAAGTTCACTCTACCTCTGTTCCCTAGGGAGTAACCTACTGGAGATGAAGACAAGAGGTTGGTCCAAGCCCTCTTCATTTAACTGGGATAAAACTACCCCTATGCCATGTTCTAAGGCATCTGTTTGAACAATAAACTCATTGGGGAAGTCAGGGGTCTTAAGCACAGGAGATGTCCACATGGCTTGCTTGAGGACGTCAAATGCTTTTTGGCATGCCTCAGTCCAAATCCCATTTCTGGTCTGCTTCTTAGAATTCAGCTCTGTCAAGGGGGCAATGATGGTGCCATACCCCTTGACAAACCTCTGGTAGTACACAGTGAAGCCCAAGAATGCTCTGACCTCAGTATGAGTTTTGAGGGACTCTATGACCATTATAGTCTATATCTTGTTCTGGAGGGCTGCTTCTTACCCCAGCCCACCAAGTGTCCCAAGTACACCACAGAAACCTGCACTATCTGGCACTTATGGGCCTTGATAGTCAGGCCTGCCTATTGCAGGGCCTGAAGCACTTACTGGAAGTGAAAAAGGTGGTCCTTCCAACTGCTACTGAAGACAGCTATGTCATCCAGATAGGCTGCTGAGAAGGCCTCCATACCAGCAAGTACCTGGTTCACCAACTCTGGAAGGTGGCTGGGGCATTTGTGAGTCCAAATGGCATCATAGGAAATTGATAGTGGCCCTCTGGAGTGGAGAAGGCTGACATTTCCTTGGCACCTTCTGTTAAGGCAATCTGCCAATACCCTGATGTGAGATCAAAGGTACTGAAATACTGAGCAGCCCCATACCTGTCAATACGCTCATCAGACCAAATGATGGGATGAGCAGCTGTCTTTGTCTCTGAGTTAAGCCCTCTCTAATCTGCACAGAACCTCAGTTCAGGTGTGGTGCCCGTGTAGCGCTTCTGATACCAGAACCACAGGACTACACCAGGGGCTACTGTAGGGTACTATCACCCCCAATTCCAGCATCTTAGAGACTTCACTCTTGATGCTGGCCCTCACCTTATCCAACAACCTGTAATACTTATTCTTAACAGGGAGGGTGCCCTCTGTGTCCATGTCTTGGGTACACAGGTAAGGTAGTCACAGGAATAAAGAAGAACAGAGAGGAGTACTGTCCCTACACTTTGTGGCAGTCTCTCTGCTGTTCAGGAGTTAGACTGGGGAAAAGGTTTACTCATGCCACAGAACCATCTTTCTTCTTAGAATCCAAGAGGTCACTAAGAGATTTACTCTTCTCCTCCTCCTCTTCTCCATCTGTCACCAACAGCATGGTGATTTCAGACCTCTCAAAGTGGAGTTTGAGGTGATTTCTATAAAGCATTCGGTGGGGTTGCCCTAGGGGTCTTAAGGTTCACCAGGCAGGTGGCCTTCCCTTCTTCTCAATCACCTTATAGGGCTAATTGCAATGGTCCTGAGGGCCCTGGGTTCCACAGGTACCATAACCCACACTTTCTGCTCAGACTGCAATTCCACAGTGGTAGACTTTTGGTCATACCACCCTTTCATTAAAGCCTGACTCGCTTCTGAGTTGTCAGAAGCTTTCTTCTGCAACTTAGCCATTTGGCTTCTGAAGGCCAGCATGTAGCACACTACATCCTGGGAACTCTTCCTGGGAGCTTGCTCCCATCCTCCTCTACCAAACTTAGAGGTCTCGAACAGGGTGACAATACAGAAGCTCAAAGGGGCTGAAGCCCACTCCCTTCTGTGGTACTTCCAGGTAGGCAAACGACAGGCATGGTAAAAGTGTGTCCCACTTATTCTTCAGGGCCTCAGGTAGGCATATAATCCTGCCCTTTAGGACTTTGTTGAATCTCTCAACAAGCCCATATGTTTGTAGATGACAGGGAGTGGTGAATTTGTAGGCTACCTCACATTCTTTGTATGTATGCAGAGATGAAGTTTGTACCCCTGTCACACACAACTTCCTTGGGGAACCCCACTCTGGTAAAAAATTCCCATCAGGGCCATTGCCACTGCAGGTGCAGGCATGGTCCTCAGAGGGATTGCCTCTGGGTGCCTAGTGGCATGATTCACCAGAACCAGGATAAACCTGTTGTCTGATACAGTCTGGAGACCCATAGAACCAACAATGTGGATGCCAACCTGCTCAATGAGTGTGCAACGACAGGCAAGGGGTTAAAGGGGGCTTTCAGCCTCTGCAGTGTCTTCCCACTGGCCTGGCAGGTTACATAAGTCCTGTAGAATGCACCTGAGGTATTCTTTTTTTTAAATACATTTCTTTATTAAGATTTGTAGTATACGAGGATTCATGGAGTAATCATTGACAAGCATAGCTTCAAATCTTCCAAAAATATACATCAATATTTGTTGGACTTGGCCCTTTTTGCAGGGTCATCCCTGAACTTTTTGCCTTCCTCCTATATTTTTTCTGACCTGTTGTTGGCTGTTTTATGACTCTGGGCACTTTACCACTGCTGATCAGTGCTAAAGTGCATATGCTCTCCCTATTGGAAATTATTGTACGAATTAGTGATTCCATGATTGGTTGGTTTGGTTTACCTGTCAGACCCTAGTACAGTGCACCAGGAGTGCCCAGGGCTTGGAAATCCAAATGCTGCTGTTGGGCTTGCAGCACTGGTTGTGCCACCCACAGAAGCAGCCTGTAAAAATGTGTCTAAGGTCTGCTATTGCAGAGCCTGCGTGCAGTCTGGTACTTTCATGCTGACTGGGCAAGTGCACCCGCCTGCCAGTCCCTAAACCTTCCCTTTTCTTCATATCAGACACCCCTATGGTAGGCCCAAGGGCAGGGTGCATTGTAAGGATAAGGTAGGACATGCCCTGGTGTGTGTGGCATGTTCTAATAGTGAATTACAGCCATTTTCGTTTTTCACTATTGCAAGGCTACCTGTTCTCTATAGGCCAGAATGGGCAGTTTGGTTATTACATCTTATAATCCTAACTGACGCAGGGAACATGGTGGAAATTCGAATTTAGTATGCCTGAACTCAGGATGATAAAATACATATTTTAGTGAAGTTGGTTTTAACATTCTGTGTTTGAAAATGCCACTTTTAGAAAGTAGGCATTTTCTTGTCTAACCATTCAAACCTGCCTCTGCTAGGCTGTGTGTATTCCTTTGTCTTGAGTTTGAGTGACAGGGCTGGGGAATTCCAGGAGACAGGGTGAGGTGCCCCAGTGGTGAATAGAGAGACCTGCCTCTAGATGGGTGGGAGGAGTTGCACCTGGGACCTGAATAGGGCTGTGCCTGCCTTCCACAATGCTGACTCCACCTCCTGGGGAGCAGCTGATGTCTCTGCCCTGCACAGTGAATGAAAAGAAGGAATCCTGTCAACAAAGTTCTCCAGGGCTGTACTTGCCTTCCACAATGCTGGCTCCACCTCCTGTGGGGCGTCTAATGTTTCTGCCCGCACTGTGAAAGGAAAGGAGAAGTCTGGTAAACAGAGTGCTCAGGAACTGGTCTGGACTGGGCAAAGGCCCCTCTGCCTTCAGAGGACAAAGGATTTCTGGGTATAAATATTGGGACCCTGATCCCAAGAAATTAGATCACTTTGGGAAAACAAGAAGAACCTCTGCTGAGGGAGGAACCAGAAGAGCTGAGGGGGAAACTATCCCTGAACCTGGGGGATTGGCCTGCAGTGGTTGCCTTACTGCCAAAGAGAGGAGAAAGGAACTTTGTGTGTACTTTTGCTCAAGTTGTGAAGGATCTCCAAGGGCTTGGAAAAGAGCTTGCCTCCTGCTGAAGTCTCAGGAACAAAAGACAACCAGCTCCCCAGAGTTCTTTGGAAGCGCCTGCTGCTGTTGTTGTGCCTTCTCAGGGATTGCGTGTCGCAAGGAGCTGGAAGCACGACTCAAGAAGGAGAAGCGTACCGCCGTCGGAGCTGTTGTTGTCACATCTCGTAAAGTGTGTCGCCGCTGCAGCATCGCATCGAGCGGAAGCGTCTCGCATCATCCAGCAAGTGTCTCGCAACGCCGAAGAAGCGTGTCGCTGTCGCAGCCATCGTAGCTGACGCATTGCACCGCATCAAGAGAAGAGTCTCGCATCGAGGAAGAAGCGTGTCGCCATCGCAGCCATCGTAGTTGTCGCATTGCACTGCATCAAGAAAAGCGCCTCGCATCTACGGAGAAGTGTGCCGCTGTCGAAGCTGCTGTCGTCGCATGGCGTAAAGGGGTTTCGCCTCAGCAACATCGCATCGAGCGGAAGCGTCTCGCAACGTCGGAGAAGAGTGTCGCTGCCAAGGCCGCTGCCGTCGCATCGCATAAGGGTGACGCCGCTGCAGCTAAAGCATCGAGTTGAGTCTGCTCGCAACCTCAGAGAAGCGTAACGCATCTGGAAGATCTTCACGTCTTTATTTCTTTGCACCAAAAACTTCATCGCATCAACATCGTTGCAACACTTTCGTTGCCCTGCGTGTCGCATCTAAAAGGTACATTGACTTAAAGTGTCGCATTTAAGAACTTAAGAGAACTAAGCAAAATTCTACCATCTACAGTAACAGTATTGTGTGTTTTTGTCGTTTAATGGTCTTGTGGTAAACCAATATAAAGAATACTTATTTTTTATATAAAACCTGTGTGGTCTCCATTTGTAGGGTTGACACTTGGTTACTGTATGTGTTCACAAATGCTTTACACACTGCCTCTGAGATAAGCCTGTCTGCTCGTACCAAGCTACCAAGGGGGTGAGCAGGGGTTATTTTAGGAGTGTACCCCCTTACCCTGACTAGAGGAGAGGGTCCCTATTTGTCACAAGTGTATACCTGTGCCAACTAGAGACCCCCAAGTCTAACAATATTCATAAATTCGACTCAAACCATAACAACAGGTACAGAGTGTTAACCTACCATCTACAGTAAATGGCACTGCAACCGAGTTCGGTCAATCCGTTTGTTTCACAGTTCTTTATGTGTTGTAATATATTCACTATCTGAGCGGTGTTGTTCATCATAATACAATATATACAACTGATGGCCATGTCCCACTCACATTGACTCATTTCCCACACACAGTCATTCACAGCACAAACTTGACCTAGGTTTAATACTATACATATGCGGCATATTACCGCTATCTCCCCAAACCTTTACTACAGCAAAGGAGGACTCCCCTTCGTATATCATTCTCTCTTAGCTATGCCCCTTGGGATGTATAACTCGGTGTTGAAAGTGAGGACTTCAGTTCTCGTTTGGGGGGTGCGTGTCTGCGAATAGGCTTTCATTGGTTGCCAAATATCCTGTGGATGTGAGTTTGGGGGCTGCAGTGTGGCATATATTTTGCTTGTAGTGTCGCAATATACTAGGTCTCTAATCCAGGCCTTCACTGTTGGGACTTGCGTTCTACCCCAGTGCAAGGAAACCTGTGGCTTCGCTATCAATAGAGCTATTGCAGTAAATTGATGTATACTTTTTTTAGGGGCTTTACATGTCCCAGCAATGCCATCAGCGGTGTCGGGTGTAGCGTATGTTCTATCATTAAGGACAAATGCCTAAAAACCTCCCCGCAATATGTCAGAACCGGTCTACAGCTCCAAGCCAGGTGTGCAAAATCAGCACGGTCTACAGCGCATCTAACGCATACATGTGAGGTACTGGGGTCAGCTTTAGCTAATAAGTATAGTGTAATGTATGCACGGTGCAGGTACTTAAAATGTAGCAGTCTGTGGCGGTGGTTACCTGACACATAACGCATTTGTTCGCAGCAGTATAACCATATGCTATCTGTTAATGGCATTTCTAGATCTTGTTCCCAAGCTGGGCGCGCCTTTGCACCAACTGCAGGTCAAAGCTTCAGGGATAAGTGATATAATCTCGAGACCAGATGCATCCTGTCTGGTGAAGTTATCATTAACGTGAGTGGGGAAAAATCTGAGGGCTCGGTCGTCATCTCTGGGAGTGGCCCCGCCAACGTGCCCCGAACCCTGTGTAAAAGAAATCTGTCCATGTAGGATACATTGACACAAAGGGGTAGTTCTCCAGTGGTTCGCAATTTCGAGTCCCCCAAAAAATCTCCCACAGGTGTGCAACCCGTGCCTGCTAAGAGTCTGTTTAGTAAGGGTCTCCAGTGTAGGGGGGATCCGATTGTCGGCTTGGGGTATATGTGCGGAATATAAAACGTCAGCGTGTAAATATTGTCGCAATTTGGACCATGCCCAGCAGGCTGTGGACACTGTTTGAATTTCAGTGGGGTTGAGAGGCACGCCCAGTGGTAGTATATAGTCAGGAGTGGATTAGGAAATACCTGAGATCGCTCAGCTTTAAAAATTGGAGACAAGCATCT
This sequence comes from Triturus cristatus, assembly GCF_964204655.1. Lineage (NCBI taxonomy): Eukaryota > Metazoa > Chordata > Amphibia > Caudata > Salamandridae > Triturus > Triturus cristatus. The sequence goes on along the minus strand of NC_140589.1, from coordinate 830,098,511 downwards.
GGATGGTACCAATAGTACGTGAAGTGTACCTGTGCAACAAGGTAATATAATTAAAAATCGGGGCCCCCCAAAAACCTCCTCACTCGTATGGCATGACTAGGGTGTCCCAACCGATGCGTGGCTGTTTTCCAGCCCATATGAGCTGGAGCATTAGGGATCGCAAAATGTCAAAGAACTTCATGGTGAGTTCAATGGGAATGTTTAAGGAGTGTTGAAGAAAACGCGGGAGCCCCACCATTTTTAGAATGGCGATTCTGCCCATCATGGAAAGGGGGAGTTTGACCCATCGCTCGATTTGAGTTGTAAGCTTATCGATAGTCGGCCCGTAGTTGAGGCGGATCACCACCGGAGCCCTGCAATGTAGGTATATGTAGGTATATACCCAGATAAGTGGGAATTCGATATCAACGTGTGCAGTGCCCAGTGTCAGTGCAAAGACCTCTGATTTAGTCCAATTGATTGTAAGTCCCGGGTATGTCCCAAATCAGAAAACCTCTCTTAACATTGGAGACAAGTTAGTGCCCGGTTCACGCACGAAGAGCATAACATCATCCGCTAGAATGAGACTACGAGGGGGCCTGCATGAAACTGCAATCCGCGATGGAGATGCTTCTCCTGTATGTGCCTAGCTAGAGGATCCATGGCTATAATAAATAACAGGGGCGAGAGGGGACACCCCTGCCTAGTGCCCCCGCATCAGGCCAAATTGAGGGGTGACCTCGCAATTTAATTTCAGGTGCACAAACGGGTTTGCGTACAGGAGCCAAATTAAATTAAGAAAACCGGCTTCTGCAGCACAGTGTAAAGAAAAGGTAATTCTAAGGAATCATCGAGTAGAACTGCCGCAGCTGGCAGAGTGGGTTCCAGCTGGTTAATAACAGCAAATATAACGTGTAGGTTCACTGCTGTGGAGCGGCCGGGGATAAACCCTGCCTGAAAGGGACATATAATTTGATCTATTATTAGTGAAAGGTGGGTAGCTAAGACTTTCCCCAAGATCTTGTAGTCCTGGTTGAGGAGTGATAGCGGCCTGTAAAACGTACAGTTCCGAGGATTTTTACCAGGTTTGAGCTGAAGCGTGACTATAGCCTCTCGCACAGTCGGGGAACGGGCTCCCTTCTGTAAGGCCTCGTCATATTCTTACAGAAGTCGGGAGCTAGTATGTGCTGATAGGCTTTATAGAATTCACCTGTCAGGCCATCTGAGCCGGGGGCCCTGCATTTGGCCAGTTCACTAATTGCTTGTTTAATTTTGTCTTTTTCTATTGGGGAGGCTAGAAAATCGCAGTGTCCCTTCTCTATCCACTCGCCCTAAGTTGGCAGGGTATGCCCAGACGTGGGTCCCTTGCTCACATTGCCACTGGATTCAGACCGGGTCACAGCACGGAGTCCGCTCTCCTTACCTCCACAGAACACCTACGGAAAATCATGGACACCGGCAAAAGCGCCGCGCTGATACTGCTAGATCTCAGCGCGGCCTTTGATACGGTCTCCCATGCCATTCTACTCAAACGACTAGGAAACGCAGGGATCATAGACTCAGCACTAGAATGGTTCCGTTCGTTTCTCACGAACAGATCCTTCCAGGTATCGGCCCCCCCCTTCAGTTCCCAACCCCAAGGTATAGGCCAGGGAGTCCCGCAGGGCTCTGCCCTCAGTCCATCCCTTTTTAATCTTTACATGCAACCTCTGGCGGAAGTTGCTAAAAAATGGGACCTCATAATGGTATCGTACGCCGACGACACACAGCTGGTCATCAGCCTTAATGAGGCTCCCTCTCCCGATGCCACTAGATTCAGGGATGGACTGACCGCCGTCGCCAACTGGATGACAGCCAATTGCCTTCAACTTAATGGAGGTAAAACTGAGGTGTTGCTCATGGGCAAAAATTCCAACATCTGGAGCAACCTTTGGTGGCCCCACTCATTGGGCCCAGCCCCCCCGCCTAAAAATCTGGCAAAAAACCTGGGAGTCTGGCTGGACTCGACACTCAGCTTCCAGGCTCACACTAAAAAAGTTGCCGCGACCTGCATTGGACTACTGAGAAGCCTTCATCCCATCTTAGGCTTCTTCGATTCCAAAACGAGACAACTCATCGTACAATCGACCATCTTATCCAGGCTGGACTACGCGAGTGTCCTGCTATTAGGAGCTAACAAAGCGGAGATCAAGAGATTCCAACGAATTCAGAATTCCGCCGCCAGGGCTATAGTAGGTCTGCCGAGAAGGTGCTCCGCGAGAGCCACCATCCAAAGACTACACTGGCTACCGGTAGAAGCCCGTATCCATTTTAAGGCCCTTATCTTTGCCTATAAAATTCTGAGTGCTGAGGGACCAGAGCTCCTTCGCCCGTTGCTAACGCCCCACAATCCCCAACGCAACCTCCGCTCCAAAGGGCAACACCTAGTACTGGTCCCCCACATGAAGTACTGTCGCATAGGAGGACGCTCCTTCAGATTGCTAGGGGCCAAATTATGGAACTCCTTCCCCCTCCACATCCGCTGTATTGACAACCTACTGGCTTTCCGCAAAGCTATCAAAACTCTTCTCTTCCCCCCCATGTAGGTTCTCTCCCTTCTTTTTTTCTCCCAGTTGGTTACGATGGTTCTAGCGCCGGGACGCCCCGTTGCCAGGGCAGCTGTTGCGCTTTACAAAACTGCTAACATAACATAACATAACATTCAAGCTAGCCTGGCTGAAGAGGGCTGTTAGCCCGAAACCGGTCCCAGGATGCTTGTTTCTGGTCCAGGAAAGACATGACTTGGCAGTTCGGGCTGGACTGTTCCCATAAGGCACAGGGTCAAGACTGATTTGCATATAGCAGTGTCTGAACTAGGGTGGCAAAGTTAGCTAAAGAATGATGATGGATTCAACCCAGATCTGTGACTGGGGGTGAGTGTTTGAAAAGTTTCAGCCCTCCGTCCATCATCTCCTTGTGTTTGCTTTGTTTGCCCTAAGTTGGCAGGGTATGTCCAGACGTGGGTGCCTTGCTCACTTTGCCACTGGATGCAAGCTAGCCTGGCTGAAGAGGGCTGTTAGCCCGAAACCGGTCCCAGGATGCTTGTTTCCAGTCCAGGTAAGACATGGCTTGACAGTTCGGGCTGGACTGTTCCCATGAGACACAGGGTCAAGACTGATTTGTATATAGTTGTGTCTGAACTGGGGTGGCAAAGTGAGCTAAAGAATGATGATGGATTCAACCCAGATCTGTGACTGGGGGTGAGTGTTTGAAATGTTTCAGCACTCCGTCCATCATCTCCTTGTGTTTACCTTCTCTATCCACACCATGGCTATCTCATTCAAATAGTCCAGAAGGGCCTACCCCTCTGGTGGCTTACGTGTTGTGTATAATTGTGAGTAATAGGAAAGAAAAGCAGCTGTAATATCGCTGCCTCGTGATAACATGCCATAATTATCCGCCTCTAAGTGTGTGATATACGTTGATTGATATTGAGGGCGGAGTAATCTAGCGAGTGTCCTACCCGGTCTTTCGCCTTCGCCATATGTTCGGGTCCTGGAGTATTTGCCCAAATATCTGACCTCGCTGTCCGCTAGCTCAGCGGATTCAGTTAACAGTGCCGCTTGGTCTCCTAATGCCAAGGGGGGAGTGGTCTCTTACGTAGTCACATCGAGGTCTTTACGTTTTTTCTCTACTGCCTCTAAGTCTCCTCTTATGGAGCGAACACTCCTGCGTGTTTGGATATGCACACCCCTCTAATATATGTATTAAAGGCATCCCATAATGTGGATTGCGAATCTACTGTGCCCTCATTTAACCGAAAATCCTATGGAACAGCTTCTCCCACTTAATTATGGAAAACTGGGTCGAGAAGGGCCTCGGTGGGGAATCTCCACTGATTGTGTGGTCTCGGTATCATAGACAATTCCAATTTGAGAAGAACCGGTAAGTGATCTGACAGTGTACAGGGCAAATAATCCATCTCCTGGACTGCAAGTAGAAGGCAGGGTATAAGATACCAGTGATCTATTCTCGACCATGTGCCGTGTGGAGCTAAATAGAAGGAGTATGCCAGATTAGAGGGATGTCTTGTCGTCCAGGGATCCGACAATAGTGTGGACTCTAACATCGAAATGAGGTCCTGCGTTACATGCGGTCTGGTGACACATCCTGGCCCCGTAGAATCTAGTGGGGTTTAGAGTGAGGTTGAAGTCTCCTCCCAGTAAAATGTCTACATTTAGTCAAGTAATTTGTGTGGCGATCTTAGGAAAAAAATCTGCAGTATCCACATTTGGTGCATATATATTAATCAGTAGAAGTAGTTTCCCACCCAGTGTGCCCGATACTAAAATGTATCTGCCCTCCTCATCCGCCACCACCTCCACAACCAAAAAGGAGAGTGTTTGATGGATCAGAATACATACCCCACGGGAGTATGTACTATAGCTGGCAAAGAATCTGTTTGCACCCCATGTTGATGCAAAACGATGTTCGTGGAGTGGATCATTGTGTGTTTCCTGTAGGAATGCCAGCTTAACGGAATGCTTGGACATGTAGGCTAGAAGTTGACTTCCCTTCTTGGGGTTCGATAGTCCTCTCACATTCCAGGACATACATCGGAGCTGCAAGCCTGTGCCGTGCATATTAGAAGGGGTCATGTAAGTGACATAGTGTGAACCATAACAGTACGTAGCTGCATTCTTACCATTGCTATATCTAAGCGGAAAGGCATCACTCTGTACCAAAAACATACATAACAATTAATAACTCCCAACATTCCCCATCCCAACCCTCCCCTCCCCCCCATCAGATACATATAAACGAGCACCCGGTGAATCCCATTGAAAGAACTCTTTAGGGAAAGCGAAAAACAATAAAAAAGAAACCACAAGCCCAGAGGGGAGGGGGGGAGAAACAAGAGGAAAGTCCTTCCAATGGGGGTAGGCAACACTTCTTAGGAGCCATCTATGTATAATTAACCATGATATCTAGCTTCACTCACATCTCAATTAGGACAGTGACAAGGGTCTTAATGTTCTTTGTTGCATAAATATTCATTGCTTATTTATGGCTCACAATTTGGCGTCTTCGCGTCCCATATGCTGCACCAGTGCAGGCAAAAAGTTTCTCATTCTTGGGCGGCGGGGTGCTGGGTTGGTCTCGTATTTCAGGGAATCCGAGGGTTACTAGGATCTGGTTTCTCAGTCTTCTCCACACTTCTATGGGGCATTCGTGCTTTGCTGATGCTTCCAGAATTTTGCGGCTTCATCAGGATTTTCGAAGATGTGAATCTTGTCGCCCACTTGAATCTGTAGTCTAGCTGGATACAGCATTGCGTATTTGACATTCGTCTTCTATAACGTGTGTTTAATGTCTATATATTTGCGTCTCGCCTGTTGTACCATTGGCGTATAATCGGGAAACAGCGCTATTTCTGATCCTTGGTAGGAGAGCGAACCCCGCTCCCGGGCCAGTCGCAGTGCCGCATCATGATCTTGATAGTTGAGAAATTTGGCTATGATCAGTCTTGGTGATGCTCCCGGCACCGGGCGTGGCCCCAGCATCCGGTGTGCTCTTTCGACCGCAAAGGTACACGAGAAGGCCCCCTTTCCAAAAAGGTCTATTAGCACTGTCCCCCCATTTAGCCATGGGGCCAGTGTTCATAGACTTGACTATTCCTGCGATGCAGAGATTATTGCGGCGCGAGCGCACCTCCAAATCTTCAGCCTTGGGGACAACCGTCTCAGCTCTGTCCAGTCGCTTATGGATATTCGGCTGCGCATCCTCCAAGGCCGATATGCAATTTTCTGTCTCCCCAATCAGGGCATCTTGTTTCTCCAGACGTCTATGAATGTCGTCTAGTCAAGACGTAAGTAAATCAAGGCGAGTGTCGATGGCCCAAAAGCCAGCCTTTAGTTCAGCCATTATGGCCGCGGTGCCGCCCAGCAATGCAGTGGGGCCCCAGCCTCTGATGGGCTATCATTGTCTTCCCTCCTGGGAGTCTATGGAGCATAAAAGCTCAGCTGGTGCTGCTTGGGGTCAGTTCGCCCCATCGTATGGAGCTGTTCTCAGGAAAGCATGTGGAATGGACAAGGAGGAGCTCCTGCAAATAAATTTCTCCACGTAAGGCCCTGGCACAGCAGCAAGGTTAGTTGGGCGCAGGCGCATTCTGCTCACCACGTTCACACCACCGAGGGGAGCTGGCGGTGGAAATACGGCACCCCAGGGGCCCAGCCCAGAGGGGCAATCCGTACAATCAGGCGGGCGGTAATGAGCCGCTCGTGGTATGTCAGTGCCTGTCCCCTATCCCCATTAGTTGAATCTCCTGCATGTTATTTCAGGGCCAGTGGGTGCTAGTAGCTTCGTGGAGCTTCCTCACAACGGTCAAGGCATCTTGTGTATCGTTCCCGGTCTCAGCCCCGACTTTAGCCATTAATCATGCACCTCGACGCTCATCACGCACTTACTTGGGAGCCATGCGTTGTCAGAGACAGGAGTCAGTATCACACCCTCTGCCAATCAGGCGGTCCCACAGCACTCCACTGAGGTGCGCCGCTGGATTTGTTCGTCGGCCCCCAGTGTACTGCCCAGGCCTCGCCCTCAGGCTAACCCAAGACCCCTGTCAACTCAGGGCCTGGGCTTGCATCTGCCACACCCGCACGTCTCGGCCGCTGTTTATGCCCACGAGCGGCACACATTAACGCCGCTCGCTGCACATCAGCACATAGAGCCACTTGCACCAGCCGGCATTTGGAGCGAGACAAGAGGGTTTGAATGCGCGCCGGTCCTGGAGCTCCAGAGTCAGGTGGCCATCTTGGTCGTCCGCTCGGCCATGCCCCACATTTGAGGTATTCTTGACCCTTGATCAATAAAAGTGTGGGACAAGTCTTGCAAAGGTCTTGTCCTGGCCCAGATGTCCAGCCAGGGGAATCTCGTGAGCCAGCTCCAGTAGGAAGGTCCTGTAGCATTGGAGGACCTTGTTGTCACCTGTACAGGGGCCTTACGCTCACTGTAAAGGAGGTTGTCCTCCCAGAAATGTAATAACTCCCAGAGAAATCACCTGCTTCTTGGGCTTTTCCTGTTGCCTCATTCCCTCAAGGGTTGGACACTCCCTTTTTGCCCTACATCCTTCTACATGCCATCCAGCAAGTGTAGGCAGGTCAACTAGGGAAGCAGCACCCTCCTCAGTGGGCTTAGGGGTGGCCAGCCCAGGTGCGCTATCCACCTCTGCTGGGCTGCAGCAATGCCTCCCTCGCCGCGGGGCACCGTCAGGAACACAGTACCGGCACTTTCACTTCCCTAGTTCCTGGCTGGTGTATGGATATTGCGGGCTTTGTCGCAGGCCCCAGTGGAGCTCAGAAGCTACGCCGCCATCACGGCTGGTGCCAAGCCACGCCCCATGCAATCACAAATTTAAACCCAAGAAATTGGGAATTTCAGTGCAGGATGATTTTACCGCTTGTAGCATCAACCAGAATTCCAAATTTCATGGAGCTTAAAGCAAACGTTTACCACATGCTCTCTGTGGGTAGTAAATGTACGCAAGGACCTTTGAGTGGGAGTATGAAAAAGGATGGGAAGAGTAGTTAACAGAAGGGGAAAGTGTTTTCTGGCAAGGGAAAAATGAGATGCTGCACCCTATCAGAAAAAATAAAGATTAAGGCTTGGCTTCTGATGCAAACCAAAGCCTCATGCAGTGCCACCATGTGGAAATACCAGATTGTAAAATCGTTTTGGTTCTCCCACAGTAAGAAAAACTGAGTGTGGAAAAATCGACCATTTTGCAATTAGGCAGAATGATATTCTATGAGGTAAATGCGTTCAGCTTGCCTCATAATGGAGGTCAAGGTGTATACATGCATGTCTTCACCACTTTAGTTCAGAGTGTGATGATAGCTAGACCTGAATTTGCAAGTGTAAAGTTACATCTAGTAACTTTTCCCTTGAAGGTAGACCTCTCTACCACTGTGGCGGAGACCCCTCATGGGACAATTTAAGGAAAAATAATTAAGTTTAATAATTAAAAAGATATTATAAATAGATTACTGTAAAATACACTTGTAACATAATTTTAAATCTTTATTTTTACCCTAGAAATAATAAAATAAAATGTTACAGCACATTAGCTCATTAAATTAGATCAGTAATAATTAATGAATTAATATAACTATTTTTGTAGCTTATAAATACAGATGTCTTAAATTACATATAAAAAATCCCTCACAGTAACATTTTTGTTGATATGTATTAAATGTTCTAAAATGTTATATGTTGAATTAATTTAAATTATTTAACATTTTTCAAGAAATGTTTTAATTATTTTATATTTGAAATTAATTTCATTATTACATTAAAAAAAGTAAAATAATCATATAATAATTATTAATCATTTTTCATCATTAGTAAGAATATTTGTACATTTTAAAAGTAAAAATATTTTTATTTATTTAGCATTAGTTCCCACCAGGTGTTCATTTAAGTAACTGCCTCCACTCACTGCTTGACTTCTGGTAATGCAGGGCTGGAATAAATTTGCTACTATTTTGTTATCATTTGGTCTTGTGAGAAATTTGGTTATTGGTTGAAGGGGGTTGAGACCCCCTATTCAAGCAACAGCCACAGTCCCACTCAGGGAGAACCACAAAAAGTCCTAAATTAACCTGTGCTTAACCATCTGTAGCCTGGAACAAAACCAGTCAGACTTAACGTAGAGGCAATGTGTAAAGTATTTATGCAGCACACAAACAGTAATAAAGTGAAAATACAACACAAGAAAAACACACACACCAATTTACAAAAAAAAGTAAATTTGAATAAATGATTTTACTTCAAAATGCCAAAAATCCAATCAGTAGAACCAGAGACATACAATTTTAATAATTTAAGAGAAAATACTGCCTAGAAGCACAAAGCACCAATTGTGGTTATCTGGTTGCGCCAGACTGGGACAATATCACAAGTTCAGGCCGACCGTGATGGAGTGCAGGCCAGATACAAGGACCAAGTTAAGCCCACTGCATAAGAGTACCTTAAATCCTGGTAGTGGAACGTTACGAGATCTTAGGCTGAGGATGTGTCATGTAGCAGCGGTTCTGAGGAGCTGTGAGGCCTTGATGCAAGGTCCTGCAAAGTTAGTGAGGAGGCGTCAACGAGGGGCAGTCGATGCAAAGTCCTGCATCGAAGATGCGCAGCATACTGGCTCACTCTGAAGAAGTTGCAGGGCTTGTGATGCGAAATCCTGCATCGTTGTAAAGGATGCCATCAATGAGGGACTTGTGATGTGTAGGCTTGCGTTGAAGATACATTGCACAGCAGCAATTCCGAGGAGACTGTGGGCTTTGATGCGAAGTCCTGTGTTGGCAATGCCTCAAGCAGCAGCGGTTCAGAAGTAGAGTTGCATAGAGATACCGCGTGATGAATTGGTTCTGTCCACTGGACCACAGGTGGGCAGACAGAGCACCTTCAGGTCCATGTCCAAGGGTCCAGGACTGAGATGGCACAACTTGGGGGGCAAGACTCACAGCAGACTGAGACCAGGTGCTGGGTTCAATATGGTTGGAGCCTGTTCCTCCCCTGAGGCTTCTGATCTGAAGGCTAGCCAACTGGCCCTTAGAGTCACTCTGGTGGTCCTGGGTTCAAGATGCAAGTCCAGTCCTTCATTCAGGCAGCAGGGCAACAGAGTACCAATTTGTCTGGCAGAGCAACCACCAGTCCTTAAGAGTCTTCCACAGGTCCAGAGGTGTACTGAAGAGTTGGGTCTGAGCGTCCAATATTTATACCAGGTGCCAACTTTGAAGTAGGAGAATGTTCTGGAGGATTCTACTCCCTGAGGTGTCAGATGCCCCCTTCCTCCCTGCCCTGGCCCCAGCTTGTCTGGGGACTGAGAAGACTGGTGACAAACCCTTTGTGAGTGTGTTTAAGCAGAGTCTTTGTGATGTGCAAGTGTGGTAGGTAACAACTCCTCCCCATATCTGGTCAGAGACGGGCCATCCAGACAACACCTACTCCTCTTTGTCTCACTGTCTGGAACAATACACAAATACCAACTGCCAGCTACACCTAATCATGTGACCCTCGATGTAGGCACCAAATGGTTAGGGCAATAAAATACCAACTTTCTAAAAGTGGCATTTTCCCAATTGTGACTTAAAATCTGACTTTGCCATTACAGAGGACTTTCAAATACAATTCTTTAAACACCAAACTTGAATTGTGCTCCCAATTGATTGAAAGTTACCACTTATTAACTGTAATAAGGGAACCCAATTTTAGCCTATGGGAAGGTAGGCCTTGCTGCAGTGAAAACAAATTTAAGAGTTTTTCACTAGCAGGACATGTAAAATTAAGTATGTGCCAACATTTTAAATACACTGCACCTTGCTCTATGAGCTTTCAGACCTACCCTAGAGTGAGTTATATTTATTAAAAATGATGGTTTAGGCCTGGCAAAAGCTTTCTTCTGCCAGGTCGAAATGGCAGTTTAAAAATGAAGACACAGGGTGCAATGGCAGACCTAAGACATGTTTTAAAGGGCTAATTAAGTGGGTAGCACAATCAGTGCTGCAGGCCCCCGAGCATCATTTAATTTACAGGCCTTGGGTACATGGGGTATCACTTTACTAGGGACTTATAAGTAAATTAAATGTGCCATTTTAGTAGAAGGCAATTCTACCGTGTTTAGGGAAGAGAGCACAAGTCCTTTATCACTGGTTAGCAAGGGTAAAGTGCACAAAGTCCTAAGGCCAACAAACCAACGAGATCAGCAAAATTAGAAGGGGCGAAGGCAAAAATGCTTTGGTGCAGGGAGGACCAATTCCAATAGGACTGTAGCAGCTTTGGATGAGTAGTTTGTGAAGAGAAATGGGTTTGCTCTTTAATGGGTGAGTGGGTGTTTGTAGCAGTCTGTTTGTCTGTAAACCTCTGCTTATTTTCCCTAAACCACTCCCATTTAGTAGTATGTTTCCCCTTTTGCAGCCACTCCCCCTTCCCTCCCACATATACCACTAAAACGTAGGTGTACACGTGCACAGAGCTCCACCACCATGGCAGATATCAAGATAGGTAAGGCGAAGCAGGCAGCTTTAAGTTTGTGAATAACATTCTGTGGTACTAAGGAAGCATAATATAGTACAGAATGCAGTTTGTGAATAGCACCCCTTGTCATAGTTCAGGCTTTTCCAGAGGGCAAATTGCTCTTTTTTTCTGGGAAATCTCTCATCCAAAACCAAAGAGCATCTGCTTTCACTGGGCACTGGGGTGTTGGCATCTGACAGAACAGTGGAGGAGGTAACGGGTTAAATTCAATGACAGCAAGAATAAATTATTTTCGGATTCACTGATTTTGAACCTTGGAAAATACTGTACTCAACATTTAAATGGCAAGTGTTTGAGACCACAGTAATGCTTTTAATACAAATTGTCTGTCTCCAGCCTAGGCTTAGATTTATTATAATTCTTTGTGGTATGGCACAGCATACAATAGCCACAGCCATGAAAAGGCTGCTTGTTTGTTGCTCTGAAGGAAATAGTCAAGCGGTGGTTGGCCTTAAAGGTTGTAACATTTACTTTTCCTGCTGGTGTACTTAACCACTTCATTTAGCTCAATGACCCTACCACCTAAACTAACTAAACAGTACTTCACCCAGACCTGGCAATGATAGATAAAGTTAAGAATTTAAGTTCCTTACCAGAAATGGAGGATTTGATACCCACAACGGCCATCCTTAACCGTCAATGACAATGAACAATTTTAGGTCTAGGAACAATAGCTGCATAAGCACCTTTAAATTTGCCTTCAGCTTCCATGTTTGAAGTTAAAGATAATGTCTTGGTGCAATGTCAATTCCTAATGCTTTAACTATCAACCAAAGCCCCTCAAAAGTGGTATCTCACAAAAACCAGTTGAGTAACTCCATTGAGGCCAACAGGTCAAACAAGCTTCTCCCTCTTCCATAAGCTTCATATAAATATCTTGGAGGTCTCTCAACAGAATTTACACAGAGTATGGAGAATCATTTCCAGCCTCAAGAGAAAAGCTTATGGCCAAGTAGGCTCATTATAATTTAGACTTCACTCTAAAATGTTCCTGAGTTCTGAAGAGTAGCTTCTTGAGAGGCAGTTGATGAACATCTAGCTATATTTGCAAGTAAAGCTGCTACTTTCAGAACAGAAAAGCAATAATTCTAATCCGTTCAAAGGAATATTTTTTGGCAAGAAAATGAGGCTTGATACACATCTTTACATTCCCTGAACACCCTATCTCTGATAGTTTTGTCAACATGCATCAGAAGAGTCTGTTTGGTATTGGGTAAGATGATCCTTAGGGAGAGTTTCAGGCATTCCAGACCCAACATTTTCTCTGATTTATGTCACCATCTCTGCTAACTTAGTCCCTTGCAATGGTCCTAGAGAGTTTTTTAGCTCAACCTCCGCCATCCTTTAACACTTTGTGGTGGTTACTCTTATTGAAGGGAAGCAGCTACAGCCCCATACATCGTTAATTGGAATTCCATTCTGGATATAGTAGAGAATCTCCAGCATCCTCTAAAAGAGCTGATTCCTAAGCCTTTTCATGCTCCATATACAGGCATTTCTCTAAGCATTTTCTGTGCTACATTATGTCTGTTTCACAAAGGGCTCACTCTGCAAACTTTCATTTATATAGGTTGCAAAGCAAACTGACTACCAATAAGAAGGGCTTAAGAAGCCTACTTATAATGCGCATACCTACTTTTTCCTGAAGCCCTAATCAGGAGAATAACATTTCAACCTTTTTCAGTCAACTCAGAAGGGCTCTGTAAACGTTAAAAACCAAAAAGGCAGAGAGGGAATGCTCACTCTGCTTAGCCATTACCGACTCATGGCCTTCTGCCCAGCACCCTCCCCACCCCTGCTCTGCAAAAGGTCAGGGTTTGCAGAAGTCCATGGTGCAATATACTCAGTCTGCTTGCATCCGGATAAACAAATGGCACAGGTGGTGATCGGAACAAAAACAGGAAGTGATGAGTCGGAGCATCTAATGAATTTAATTTTATGCATGTAGAATTCCCAATGATTCCTATCATGTATTTAATCCCGAAAGTGCAAGAAAAAGGTCTCACCGGTACCAGGCAGACCCATAATTTCAGCAGTTAAAAGTGTAAGTGAACATGTCTCGCAATATGTGGATTTCTACATGCAGGATTTTGTTAAAAGGTTACCCAGTTACGTTAAGGACACAGGGGATTTTTTAAACAAAATCAATTATATCATATGGGAAGAAGGCCTGATGTTAGTCACATTGGACATTGAGTCGTTTTATACAAGCATAGATCATAGAGCTGGACTCAATGCGGTTAAACATTTCCTAGAAAGTAGACCATGTGAATATTATGAGCACCACAAAATGTTATTAGATTTGATTTCATGGTGCTTGCATAATAATTTTTTCTTGTTCGGTAAAGAGACCCTGAAACAAATTAGGGGCGTGGCCATGGGATCCTGTTTCTCTCCCAGCTATGCATGCTTGCATGTTGGCTTATGGGAGGCACAGGTCCTAAAAAGATCCATCAACAGGACAGTGCTAAGGATTTTATTACAACTTTGAATATCAATTCTACTAACCTCAACTTCACTTCCAGCATAAGCAACACTAAAATTGAATTTTTAGATATACAGATTTCAGTAACAGAGAATAAATTGGAGACAACTTTATTTAGAAAAGCCAACGCAGGAAAAACCACATTGCATGCCAGTAGTGGACACCCGAAACACCTTATTGAAAGTATACCCTATGGCGAGATACTCAGACTTAAACGCATCTGTAGTACGCAACAAGAATTTGAAAGATGCAAACAAGACACAATGAAAAGGCTGAGAATGAGGGGGTATAGTGAAAAGGTGCTAACAAAAGCTATAGCTAAGGCACAAAAAAGGCCAAGAGAGACTTTACTACAAACTAAGGAGGTTGAGAGTGGTGACAACAATATGGAAGAAATCCCCCGCCTCAAGAAAGAAAAATAAAGTCTATTATTAAGAAAAACTGGCTTATCGTTCTTACAGATGGGGTATTAGGAACTAGACTCCCTGAATCACCGGTGATCACATACAGAAAATCCAAGACCATGAGGTGCCAACTAGTAAGAAACAGCCCAGAATTGGCCAAAGCAGGCACATGGTTGAAACCAAGGCAGGGCTTTTTTAAATGTTCCTCATGCCGTGCCTGTAAGTTTTGCACTAACAATACACATTATATTACTCAATTTTCACGGGAAAGTGTGGCTATCAAGGGCAGTTACAACTGTAGAACTGAGTTTGCTGTATATGTCTTGACTTGTACCTGCGGCTTGCGTTATAAGGGGAGTACCAAGCTGCAGGTGCATGTCAGGATTTTGCAGCATCTCAGAGCGATAGTAAACAATGACGTTACGTACCCTGTTGCGAGACATTTTAAAGCCACACATGATAACGATTTGAGCTGCCTTACATATTATGTCATCAATGCCATTGCCCCCCTCAGAAGAGGGGGTAATAGAGAAAAACTCCTTAGGCAGCTTGAAACACGTACCATTCTGGATTTAGATAGTAAGGCACCGAACGCACTGAACACTACTGAAGATATGCACAATTTTTTATAAACAGCAATAATCTAAATATATATTCTCTACGTAATCTTGAATAATTAGGTATAACTGTATGAATTTGCTTAATCTCATATCAATTCCGAAATGTTAATATTTTTTACATCTTTTTTATCAGTAACCCCTTTTTTTATACACTTTTTCTATGCACTTTTATTTTGTCTAAATAGACTGTTTTTAGCCGCTATCACTTTAGATGTGTGGTGTCAACAAGATTTTATATCTGGGTGTTTTTTAGGTCCATGGTTTTTTAGAATAGTACTAGCGCGGTTTTTAGATTTGTATCTTAGGAGCACTAGGCACTTTATAAATAACACATGTTTACATATTACAATGAGTAGCTAGGCACGGAAGCACTTTAAATCATGTCCTTGATACAAGTCGCAAATCAATTTATTGCAAGTTAATATCATTGTACTGCAGATGATTTTATACAGAACATATCTAATTTTATTGGAATATAGGATGACACCGTTTCTGCAAGCAGTTATGCTGATAGTATGAAACAAGAGCAGTTACGTGGACTTGACATTATCTAGATATGATAATATGATGTGAGGCGATGAAATTGAAGTTTTAAATATATTTCTGTATACGGAATTTTAAAATGCACAAATGCACTTTTACGTATATTTGCACAGATTCTTCAATATTCTTCAGTCATACCATACTGCCCACATGTATTTAATTTAATAATATATAAATGTATAAATGTCTACCCTAAATTTCATAAATTTTCTTCCATGTGGGATCACATAGAACAGCTCTGTATAACGCGCTATGTATTGTTCAAAACAAAGTGTTTCTTCCATTGCATTTGTCATGTGACACAGGTGAGTGGATACCCAGCATTTAAAATTGTTATGGCGGATTATGTTCTCTATCTGTGAACAAGGACACAGGGCGCTTGAAACGCGTCACGGAGTGAGAGGAAAATAAACATCTTACCTGCCATCATTATCTGGGTCCGTTTCTCTCGGTTCACCGCTGTGGAGGTTTGGAGAGTGCTCTTGGAGGATATATATATATACATATATATATATATCAGCGCTACCAACAAAGTCCACACTTTCGGACAAAGTACAGCACTCAGGGAGTATTCCGTAGGTATTACGAGTGCCTTGGCTTCTGGTGCAACTTGGTAGCGATAATATATATATATATATATATATGTATTACCTACTGGCGGTCGCCAGTAGGTAGTTATAGTTAGGACCACGTTTCCATAGGAAATACGCAACATTCTATTTTGAATAACTTTGGCGCCGGTCGACGAATCCTCGCGAATTTTTCAAAATAGGTGGGGCGCTACGCTCCGCTCCTACCCTTAAAGTCTCGGGGGGATTCGTCAAGCGGGGGCTGAGATAAAAGGGGGGTCCCAAAACGCGTTTTTCCCATGCATTTTTCCATAGGACCTTTAGACAGGGCTACAGCCCGAACGGCTGAACAGAATTACTTGAAATTTGGCAGAGAGGTAGTCCTCAGGTCAAGGAAGTGCCTTTTGTAGGTTTGGTGTAAATCTGTTCAGTAGATTCTGAGAAAATAGCCTTTAAATCAATATATATATCTGAGCCAGCTTACGGTGCGCTTACGGTACGCTTACCGTACGCGTACGGTGGCGTGCGCGAGCGCGATTCTGATTGGCTCTTAGATCTTAGTAAACATTCGAATCGGCCGAAACCAGGAAGCGGCGGCCGCCATTTTCTCTCTCGCACTGAGAGTGATGATGAAAATACAAAGCACAAAAACATGTAAAGGGGCTGTTTAGACAGCTCCCACACACATAGCCATGTTGAGCGAGTCCCCAAAGATCCCCCAAGGGCAAAAACTGGTCTCGTTGTGAATGGAGTCCAGTAGTCCAGTGGCAAAATGACTTGTGCTGGACCAAAGTGAACTTTGAGGAACATTGACCCCTGTGGCCAGAGTTGCCCCCACCTGGACCACAGATAAAGGAGTAGCCCCAGGAAGGTCCCGTAGACCGCACAGCATCCAAAACATCCTACAGCATCTTCAGCATCCTGTTTCCCTTGCATCAGGACCACTCCATTGAAGTCTATGGCTGTTCCCCCATGGCACCTGGAACTGGACTTGAGACTGCATTGGTACCAAGGTAACTGTCCTACTACTACTCATGTGCCCCTTTGACCTTCCCTCTGTCAGACGTGCTCACCCAAAGAGGGTTGGAGTAGCCAAACACAGCTCTTTAAAAGTTTTACACAGTTTCCAAAATTTGCAGTTGACGCCAGTGCTTGCACGTGCTTTTGAGTGAAAAGCTGTGGTTTACATTTTACTATATCTCCAGAATCCTCTAGTGGATTTTTTTCATTATGGTGTCTAAAAATTCACATACAATTCTGTTTTTTTATAAATTGTGTTGGATTTCTTTAGTGTTTTGTGACGTACTAATTTTGTTGTTTAGGTTACTTCCAAATGCTTTACACTTGTTAATTTATTAAGCCTGACTTCTCAAAGACACAGCATCCAAGTTTTATTAAACAAGCCTGACTGGACCCAAGTTGGCTTTGTGTGTGTATTCCATGGTGAGGTCACACAACCACACCATATAATACACCACAATTCCTCACAGTAGGCATGTGTTTTGCTTCATCAGATACAGCCTAAAGCTTCCTCAGCTCCAGGATTTGGAGCTAAAAAACATAAAGGTTAAGTCTGAGGGTTGTTAATATTGGTCCTCAGAAGTCATCGGAAAAGGTTAAGTACTGCAGGCTATTACTAGAGGACTCTCTAAAATCAGTAGTGAGTGATTTGAAATAGTTCACATGCTTACAACTTTGACAGACTAAATTAAGGAATTTAAAAACAGAACATGTATGTGCTGAACTAAATCAAAGTATTTGAAATCACTTTGAAAGAAATGTCATGTTGCCAAATTGTCAGCATTGAAATTGAATAATGTTCACTCTGTCGCTAGAATTTCCACGTGTTACCTAATGTGTGGCTCACCACAGCTAGGTGATGGAAAGCACCAAGGGATGCTGTACTTAACCCTGGGTGTAGTTCGCGAAGTAGCGCTACGCGTAGCAACGCAAAGTGCACTTTGCACTACGCGAGCTACGCCTAGCACTTTGCGAACTGCGTAGTACCCTGTTCGCACTGTGCAAGATGTCGTTTTCAATGATTGCACAGTGCGGACAAGCATCTGGCACTGTGCAATCATTGAAAACGGCATCTTGCACAGTGCGAGCTGTAGTTTTCTGCCGCACGAGTAGATTTTTACTCGAGCAGCAGCTTTCTCAACGCGGACTGGTAGTTTCTCATCGCGAGCGGTCGCAAGCATAAGCGACCACTCGCAATGAGAAACCTGACCTCCCCGCGTTGAGAATCTCACCGGGAGGTTTATTTTCCACGCTCGCGATCGCCAACTTGATGTTGCTGATCGTGAATGAGGAAAAAGTCTCGCCGGGATGTACTTTTGCTTGCTCGCGGTCACCAACTTGACGTTGAGGACCGCGACTAAGCAAAAAATGACCGCTGCACTACGCTACGCGTGTTTGCACTGTGCTACATGCAATTCACGTAGTGCGATGTAGCGCACACTTTGCAAACTACGCGAGCGTAGCGTAGTGCTTTGCCCAGGCTTAGCTGTACTATGGTAGCTTTAAAAAAAGTGACATGCTGTGCCACTAATTCTATCATTTTTCACTGTTGTGCATGTTCCTGGGATTTACATTTCAATAACATATTGTAAGAACAAGAGTCACTCCAGTAGAAAGAGGTGTTGTTGCTGTTGATCACACTGTTTCTGTTTGTCACTTTTTTCCTAAACATTTAACTTTACTTTGGAAATCTGCTGTTTGAATGCTGTCAACTCTTGCACCACCATAGCACTAGCTTTGGAAGAGCGGATGCTATGCCATGGACAGCTCTCTCTGTAAATCTCCATATCTAGCAGTATTACTGGTTAGTATGACATTATGCTGATGTGTGGCTAATTGTATAACTACACAGTACTCCTTTGGCCAAATGAAGAATGTGGGGAACATGCTAATGGTAGAAGGTCGCTGTCCCAGACTATCCAATGGCAGAACAGCTGTTGACCCAAAGCTCACTTTGTATTTGTGTGAGTTGATGTTATTGGCACAAATATGGGGACAATGCCTGTCACTGAGTCACCGCAGGCGCAGCCTGAAAATTAAATCTAAAGTACATAACTCATGACACTATTGACCGAAATGATACTCAGGTGGTGAAAGTGTTTGTCGGCACTCATATGGACAGATTTTAGCAACTCATGCTAAGTGACAAACATTCTTCAGTTTCTCGTCATTCCCAAATGCGTGACAAAGATGAACAAGATTGAAGGCATTATACAATTAAATCTTTGAGAACTTTTACAAAATGTTATGATCCAAAAACAGAAGGATAGAGGCGTGAACAAGATATCCCAATATTACATTCGCAAACCTAAAACCGCAAGAAAATGACTTTCTGATAAATTCAGTACTGTTGCTGAAAATCATTGTCTATTCCTCACAGAAAAAATATCAAATAGATAAAGTAAGACAAATAATGCAGTTTTTCCTAGCAAGGGAAGGCCAAAATGTGTTGTAAATAATATAGGGCTATTTTCCTTTTGAATGCCAAGAGAAAATCTTCTCAAATTGCTTTATCTTAAATTGAGAATACAGTACAAACTGTTCTTGCTGTTTCTCTATTAGATACTGCAGAGAAAGTGCGGCAATCTTCAGGAGCTATATATTTAGACAGTGTTCAGTGCTTAATTTGAGGTATTGGTAGCCTGTGGGGGCCAACAGCACTCATTTATGGGGACTGGGACTTATTTTTCCTCTTTAAACATTTCACGAGAGCAAAAGAGGGAAATACATTCAAAGGGAAAAAAAGAAGGAAGAGAAAAAAGGAAAAGTTGCCACAAAGGAGAGCGCAGGAATCTGCATGACTGAGATAAAAGGGCAGGGAGTGTCCGACAGTCCATTAAAAAGGCATGAGATGGATTTAAGACTACAAAGGCTTGGTAGTTGTTGTGCTAACAGCCTCATGCTTCTGAACAGAGCTTTGCGTGGTGGGACTTATTTTACAAATTGAGTGCTGCCTGCATTTTGTACTACCTGGCAGCAAAGCCTTGTTTTTGAGGTTATACACAATTGACATGGGCTTTTCACTGGGTTATTGTCATGACCATATGCACACAAAAAATATGCATAGGTTCTTAAACGTAACGTGTATTTGCAAAGCATCAGTTGAACTAGAAGGGTACCTTGGCACTGAATAGCAGATGTTTTATTGCTACCCAACGGTACTCATTTTATCGAGCTCAGAAGGATAAAAGGCTTAGTAGACCCACCGGGATATGATCCTGTGAGCATGAGGTCAAATACAGGCCCCTATAGTAGACGCATTAGTCCACTAAGCCACCAGAACCAGCTTATACATGGGCTTATACATGGAAGATCGCTAGTATGGGTAGTTAGGGAGGTACTATACCCTAATTAGAGATTTCTTATACTTTATTTCATGGTTCATTATGAGAAATATTGCTGAAATATGTAAAATCCCTTCCTTGGGTTGGAATCCACACTTCTGCCTGTTGCTAAACATTTTAGAAGTTCCCTTTGTTCTGAGAACTAATTATATGATATTATTACAAAGAATCAATTTACAGAGTAAAGAACACTTAATGAAAGTTGCTCTAAAATAGGTTTTGTTCATATTAATGTGCCATTATTCGAAATAACTGGAATTAGGGTGATTCATGTTATGGTTTGTGTCCTATCCCTTCCATTTCTCATTGCCATTTTTGCTCTTAATCGTTTCCTTCTTCGTGTGCTCTTTTGTCACTTTTTCATCTCATTCTCAGGTATTAAAATAATTTGGTTTTCTGTAGGTTTTTAAATTGTGTTTCTCTGTTAAAAATGGAAAGGTCTTCCATCAGAAAGTGTAGATGCCCCTCACCTCTGAGAGATCAACTGTCAGGCAGACACCATCTCAAACACACAACAACTGTTCAAGTATTCTGTGGAGGATTCCCTTTCTTGGTCACGAAGAACATAAACCTGGAATCAAGTGGGGTTATTTGGGCACTACTTATTTACCCACTTTCCAGACAGGGGCATGCGGCTCCTCTGTCTCGACCTTCAGAAGCAGTTTGGAAGTTTGGAATGGTCCTCCTTCAGTTGTCTTTCACAGGCTGTTCTCCAGATACAGCCTTTGTGTAAAGTGATGCTTCTCACAGCAGGTAGCACAAATCGGTTTCCAAGCTGGATCACTCACAACATGGGCTCTATGAAGATTGTGATTTATGCACCTAGCTGCCATCAGCTTTCCTGAACAGTAATCAAGGTCAGACAAAAGGCAGTCCTGACCTTGAAATGGATGCACCTTGCACAACAGAAACTGCAGTCCCACCCCAACTAAATGACATTCCTCAGAAAGAACTAATCGGCAGCCAAAACATGGGGCATTATTTTGAGTTTGGAGGGATGGGTACTCTGTCACAAATGTGTTGGATATCTCATCCACCATACCCACAGTAACCTATACCCTATGACACTTGGAATGCAGTAAACAGTATACATCTGCCTAGATTTAATGGAGTGATCCATTCCCCAAATTCTAATTAAGTCCCAAAGTCTTTAATGAATTTCTAACCTTAACTGTGGTGCTATCCTCTTCACTTCAGTGCCTGGATCAACACCAACCAGCCACAGTAATGCAAACAATACACTTCCGCTTTCTGGGGAAGCATTCTCATCCTTTTATCTTGTTCCATTGTAAATGTTTCTGTTGGCATCCTCTTCCTGGTTCCTGGTACCCTGATGGTAGGCTGTTGGTACATCTTTCTTTTCAGTACCTCCTCCCTTGGGTCTTTCTTCCCTTTATGTCCTATCTTTTCCCAAGCTGTTCTTCACTTTCTACTTTTTCCTATGCTAATCTGTTTCTGCTACCAGTTTCCCCAGGTGCCTGACGGAGCCCATGACTCTGTCTGTCCCTTGACCGTGCTGGTAAGCAATTCCGATCCCCTTCGCACAAATACAAAAATTCGAACATTGATGAAAACAATCTCACTGTGCTTCCTTTCAACTGGTCCTCGGAACTGGAACCACCTTGCGCCCCGGAACAAACAGCAAATAATTTGGGGTTTATATTTGAGTGAGAAGTCCAATTTTCCTTTCAAGCCCAAGCCATTACTAGAAAGACACATTGCCTTGTCACCTTGTCTACAAAATCTCCAATATCTCTTCAAAGCTAGGCTTACTACAGGCAATTCTCACAACTTATAATTTTATTCTGATCACTCTACTGCTCAGACATGTTCTTCAACACTCCATAAAAGACCGTGAAAAAACTACAAATGGTCCCAAACAAAACATGACCATAATTCATCCTACTGGGCCAGATTAAAATGACTGCCCCTTAGTCAACAAATGAAAGTAAATACCCCCTGACTAGGCTTACTACAAGAAATTCTCCTAATTTACGCTATAGTTTTATTCCGATTACTCTACTACTCAGACATGTTCCTCAACACTCCATGAAAGACCATGAAAAAACTACAAATGGTCCCAAACATAACAGGAGCACATTTCATCCTACTGGGCAAAATTAAAATGACTGCCCCCTAGTTAACAAATGAAAGTAAATACGGCCTAGCTCATTTGAAAAGTCAAACACCTTAGCTCCAACAGATACTTCACTGATGTGTTTAATCTAAAAAAGCCAAAAATAAATTGCACTCCCGCAGAGACTTTAAACACACCACAGCCAAATGGAGAAGTAATAACCTCAAAGGAAAATAGCTTTCCACAGCACGCGAAACATTATGGAATTTTCTCCCTCCTGCCTGCAAAGATGCCACATGCCTCAATATCTTCACACCCAAGCTAAAACATACCCAATGAACAACATTTCACTGAATATCTATTAACCTCTCTTTCTATTTATACTACCTTTTTCTTTGGAAAATGCATGTTCTGCTTTGTACCTACCTTGCCTCATATTATCTGTAAGGTTCTTTTTTTCTTATTCTTTTTCTCTTTGGCAGTCCCTCATAATATTTAGTTGCACTCACCCTCTTCCTATCTCTCTTACTCTTACCTTTTTGCACCTAACAACTAGACTTGTCTGATATAAGCTGTGCACAATTAATAAATAATTACAAATACAGATATCGTCCAGTTAAACATGATATTTGACAACACAAGTTGGAGAACAGAAAAAGAAAGCAATTAAAGAACAGATAAAAGAAGAAAGACAGTAACTATATGGCCAAATCAAATCTGTGCTGATTAATATTTATCTAACGAAGTAAAGAATATGACAAAGCCACTTCTTTATTCAGTCATTCATTTATAGTTAATCTCACAATTTAATTGAGCTATGCATAATAGTTTGGAGTTTCTATCCTGCTTCATTACCATTATTCAGTATTATCACTATTGATCATTTTTGGCTTTCTAAACTAAGCATTATGCACCACCCATATTTGTCTAAATGAATGTCCACTCCAGAACATTGTGGAATTTGCATCACCTATTCTTAAGAGTATAACAAGGGCCCGAGTAAACCCACAGGAAGAACCTTCCTCAGACTTCATCGAGATACCCCACTCAAGGCTTCTGTGGAACTTAAAAGAAGGGTCCCTACTTGGACAAGGTGCATTCTCTGCCTACTAAAGACTTCTATTTATATCAATCTGGCACAACAGAAACTGCAGTCCCACATCTACCAAATTTAATTGCTCAGAAAGAACTATTTAGCAGCATAAATGAGTGTTCTGTGCTGAATGTGCAGATCAAAACAAAGGATGGGAGTCTGAAAGACAGCTGCTAATTAGATGAGTGGAGCCTCTTTCTTGTATAGGCATGCATTTCATCATGAGTAGTATGGACCCCCTTATTGTTCTTCTTAGGAATTCGAGTGACATCTCACCACATTTTGCAGAGAGGACACATGATGCTGTGATAGAACCACCTCTGCAATTGTGCATTATTATCCAACAACTCATACTAAACAACTTCAAGTTGCCTTCAAAGATAGTTCAGCTTGGTTCCAAAGTATTTAAATTGTAGTCCAAATTTATCAAGGGATTGCGTCACCCTCTCGTCACGCAGGGTGTCACAAGGGCAACTCAATCCCTAAGTCAGATTTGCAAAGCAATGCAATGCCACCTTGAGTGGCCCTGCATTGCTTGGTAAATCTGAAGAAACAAAAGGCAGCACAAGTCACTGCCGTGCATTACTCTGCCATGAAAAGGAGCTCCATGGGTGGAGCATGGGTGTTCACACACATCCACCCATGGATTTTTGAGCATTCACAGATTTACCAACACTGGTAAACCTGGAAATGTGTCACAATGCTATGCCTTGGAGCAAGGGGGCTTGCTGTGGCACTAGGCAGCAGATTGTTCGCCAGCAAAGGCAGAAAGCAGGACTGCACCCTATATTAGAAAATATGGCACATTCCTGCCCTCTCCCTTATAGCGCAGCAAGTTTTTTTGCTGCTTTGTGCTGTGTGAAGCCTTGATAAATATGGTCCTGAGTGTCTACCCATCTAGACTGTGTCTCATCGAATAACACACTTTCAGCTTGTTTTTAATAAGCAAAAATGTCTCTTACTTTTTCACAATTTTAAAACCTGATAAAAGACACCAAAAGATAAATGTGTTTGGGTTCTTGCACCAGATGCTCCAGTTTAGACAGTGCCATCACTAAAAAGAGCCTTTACTATATATCATTTAATTCTTAATACTTTTGTGGCACAATAGAATGGGTGGAGTGTCAAGTTGACAGCAGAGATGACAAGAGGCAATATTTTTTATTGTTATAGCAGAAAGCAGGCTCCAAGCATGATCATACTTATTATCAAGGGAGATAGACATTAGTATTAGTAATTAATAATATTAGCTGACACACACCCTTGATTCAATCCCTGCAGCTACTTCACTTAGCAAAAACACTGATCGTGATGCATAACTCAAAATCATCTCACAATTTTAGAGTATACTTAGCTCAGTTCAGTCCCCAAGAATAGAAGATAAATATTCCTGGTGGCTAGAGTCAGCTACAAGGAGTAACACGACACCAAGATTGCCAAAATCAATCCAATGAAGCATGAAACACAAATTATGGAATTTTGGTTCCCTGGGGGACAGGTGGGAAATGGGGCACATAGTGCTCCACTGAAAGTAGGTCTCTAAAAATGAAATGACCCCCTCCCCTCATGGCCACTCCAGATGCCACAGGGTCCCCATCTCCCATAAGGTTGATGCAGCCGAATTAGTGCCCCCGCGCTCCTGCCATAAGGAAATGTCCTCAGAGAAGCACATCTCTCCAAGGACCAAGGTTGTAGAAGGGATGCCTCCACTCCTTATGCCCTTTTCTGGGTAGAGTGGGCAGGTGCAGCACTACAGGAATCTGCCTATGATTACACAGGCAGGACAGGGCATGCTGGCTCCAATGCTGGCACTGGAAAGTGTCGGGGAGCTGGCCGGGGGCCCCCTGGGTTTGAGCCCAGCACGGCACCAAGACTGAGCACATGTTAGGTGACCCTCCAAAGGTACAGGGGCATCTGGCACTTATAAAAAATAAGTTCAGCATGAGGCTTTGGGGTAAAAGAAAGATCCCAGGCACCTTAGAGTGGTAAAGCCACTCATAAAATATTTATGGACAGAAGCCCCCCATAATTGCTTTTTTGGGCTTTTATGATGCCCCCGAGAAGGCAGGGGCACCGCCAACAGTTTCACAAAGTACTATAGGAGCTGCCAATCTACAGGAGTCCCTAATGATGCCCTAAATCTCCCAGGGGGGTTACATAGATGTCCCCAGGAGAGGTTTGCTTCATTTTCAAGCATTCCTGGACCTGGAGTGTAGTGCAGTTGGTCAATCATTTGGTCGGTCTGTCGCTCCAAAACTCACAGTGGGACCATTAAAAGTAGAAAAAACGTTACATTTGATTTGTAATGCTTTGTTGGCAGTGACAAAACTGAAAAAAAATGTATATGATCGAATCAAGGTCATGAAAAAGTTACTGATAGGCGACCCATGGTGACTTTAACTGCAGCATTCGTTTTGCATAGCATTTCTTCAATTAACAATGTGGGGCACTCTAATAAAGCCAGTTAGCCTACCTTTAGATTACTACACCCCACTTTATTGTGCCTAGTATAATTGTGGGATTTATTGTGGTGTTAGGGTGCAGGGTTTACGAAGGGTGTGAACTATTAGGAGGGAATTACAATATGTATTTCCATCTGCCTGCTTGTACCTATTTGTAAATTTGTGCATGCTATTGAGCTTAAAAAAGTGAATTTGCTTTTTTATAAAAACAAGAACTGACTCAACAATGATGTATTGGGTGTTGTTTGGTGCGTATCACTGAATTTGGGTACCATCCCTCACCACCTCGCCTGAGTAGGCCTTGTACTGCTGTGGCTCGCTACCCTGAGAATTCAAGTGCTACAATGTGGTACTTGTCTCCCAGTAGAAGTAACGTTGCAGGCCTATTACTTGTGAAGGACTTGCATCATTCGCAACTAATATTTCAGGGGTATATTCACAAGAACGTGTGATAACTACTGCAAGAGTAGAGTAACGCAACTTTCAATATTGCAGCCTAGCACGGGAAAATAACCCTGTGTCAACGTGGAATTCACAACAAGGCGTCATCATGCGATAGCCACCAGATAACGCGAACAATGTCTGACACACAACCACCCCGACGGAGATAAAAACACAAACCACAACACCAGAAAACCTGAGATGAGCCCTTCCGCGATAAGGAAAGCAGGGATAAGCAGCGTGAGGGCAGCAATACTCACACACCATGCGGGAACAAGCACAAGAACAGCACACAGAAAATGCCACTGAATACAGCAACAGCGGAGTACCACGGATGCACCCTGGCCAACTGCAGAGGACAACATGCACACCACAACATCCAAGCACCGTGGAAGGACAGAACCAACAGGCACACTGCATGAAAGAGACCAGCGGCAGTCAAATCGGAGCCACTGGAGCGACACACCCACCGTGCAGCATACACACATAAGCAGAAGTGCACCTCGACATCGGCAACATCCCGGTACAAACAGCAACCCTTGCACAACTGAACACAGGACACAATTGGACCGGCAAATGTGCACAACCAGGCAAATCACATCTGTAACCCCAGGGTAACATGACAATGCACAATTCCAAATGTTAACCTGCAAAAATGTTTAATTCACACATGCAGTGCAACTGGACATCTACTACTGTCCCATGATTGCCACGGACTGACACAATGTGACGTGCTCATGAGAAGTAGGTGTTAATGATGTAGTTCCTACGGGCCATTCCTGCTGCAGCTGCAGTGGGATGTGGCCCACCTGCCTCATCACCATCATCATCATTCGGTACCTCTGGTACTGGGATCCATGGGGCCCTGGTGCGAGCACAGATGTTGTGTAACACACAACATGCAACGATCATCTTGCACACGACGTCCGGGCTGTAAAGGAGCTTTCCACCTGTGCAATCCAGGCACCTGAAACGTGACTTCAACATGCCAAATGATGCCCTTGGTGCGTATGTGGGCTGCATTGTACTGCCTCTGGGCAGGTGTGTTCGGGTCCCGGAGGGGTGTCATCATCCAAGGGCAGAGTGCATATCCTTTATCACCTGTGACAGTGCAGGGAGAAAGGGGTCAATACTTGGTTCGGCAGGATGTGAAGGCATGCCCACCAACTCAGTGACGCCTGTGCTGGCTGTGTGTGTGGTGAGAGTAAACCAGCCCTCAGGGAGTAGCCCTGGATGACCATGTAGTGGTGTAGTCATGTCTGGTAGGTGGTCGTGTAGTCTGACATGTCAAATGTGGCTTGGTCACGTGTGCATCCCCACAGATGTGCTTTGTGCGTTGTTGGCTGTGGGAAGTGTGGTGTGTTGATTTGGTACTTACCAACGAGCAGTCCAGTTCCATATGTGCCATCTGGAAGCGCTGGTTGATGATGGACTGCCGGAAGATGAAGGAACCGTGCACACTGCCTGGGTAGTTGGGGACGATATTGGTGAAGAGTCCCCGGTGGTCCGCTATTGCCTGCACATTGCTGGAATGAGTGTGCTTTCTGTTGCGGTAGTGGTGTGCAGTATCCGCAGGGGGCACAAGTGGAACATGTGTGTAGTCAATTGCCCCCAACACAGCCGGGAATCCGGCTATGGCATAGAAGCCTTGCTTTGTCTCCAGCTGTTCCTGCACAGTGTTTGGGAAGTGAAGGTACTGAGGTATGAAGCCAGGACAGGTATGATGAACTTGGATAGGGCTGGCTGTGAGACTCCTCCGACTCTGGCAGTTGTTGGTTGGAATGTCCCTGAGGCCAACAGGTGCAGCACAGCCAGCAGCTTTGTCTGAGGTGGGATGTTGGTCCTCCACTGTGTTGGGACCGTCAGCCTGTGAGCGATGTGGGTCATGATGCGGAGAATGGTTGTCCTTTTGAGCCTGTAGTGGGCAATGACTTCCGTGGGTGTTAGGTCTGTGAGAGAGGTGCGTTTTTGGTAGGTCTTACTCTACGCTGCCGCTGTGGTGGTCCGGGCAGGGCGGGTCCGGGTCCTGGTAGTGGTGGCGGTCCAGGGGGTGGTGGCGGTGGGTGTTGTGGCCCTGTTGGTTCTCCGAGCTGCATGATGAGTAGCTCCATGGTGTCGTTTGTTCTTCGGGTATGGCTGTGTGCGCGGCCCTGTAGCCAGCTGCAGGTAGGCATCCGTCTTTACACCTGCTTGAGGCAGGTGTTAAATACCTGTGGCCACTGCGGCTTAGCGCCAGTTTTTGGTTCGCTTCACAGTTCTGTCAGTTCGTTGTGAAAGTGGAGTTGTTGTTGTTTCGTGTGTTTTTGCACGGGTACGCCTACTCTGCATCTCATTAGAGTTAGTTGGTGGTGTCCACCGTGGTGTTAGATTTTGGGGCAGTTATCGCGGGAATACTGGCAATGTCTGCTGTTTGCACCTGCTTGTGAATGTGGTGTTAAATCTATCTCCACTTTTGCTGCGTTAAGGTGGAGATAAATCGGAGATAAGTCGTTGTGAATATGCCCCTCAGTTTCTTACAACTGCTTTAATAAAAAACAGCAGAAAATATAGCTGGCAATGCTGACGTATGTTATGGTCTGTGCGCCATATGACCAGAATACCACTTACGGTTTTGCCATGTGGCTAGCAAGGTTTGAATCATACATCTTGTTGTAAACTGGAAACATCTTTTCTTCCGCTATGAGACCTTCATATTTATTTACCAAAGTACCTAAGTCACCATACTTTGTACTCCAGTTTTCAAGTTTAGGGTTGGGAGAAATGGTGTCTACCAGTGGATGGGACCAGACAATGTTTGTTTATTTTCTAGGTATATCTGGTATTGAGTAACACAAGGCAGGGCAACAGGGCAAAGGGGCAAGTTACAATCTGTATGCCGGACCTAGCCATTATTAAATAATTGTCCTGATTTCCTAACCAATTTTCATATAATGGTATTACAGTTTTGACAAGATAGGAGAATTGGGGAGAATTGTGGTCACACTATGGGCCTCATTACGATGCCGGTCAGACTTGAAGCAGGACCACCCGACTAGTAGTCGGTGATCCCGCTGTCCATATTACAATTCGACCGCCTTAATATCAGAGGCCAGGGGTAAGGGGGGCCGCAACAGGCCCCAAGTCACTTTCCACCTGCCTTTTCATGGTGGGTTGACTGCCATGAAATGGCCGGCTGAAAGGGGCATTGTAATCCCTATGGTGGTGCCTGAGCAGGCACCGCCACTGTCGTAGGGATTGCAGTCCCTCCACCAGTCCGATGGGCTCCTTCAGCCCGTCGGCTGCGTGGTGGTCGGTCTCTCTGCCCGCCCTCCATCGTAATACAGTGGGCGGGCGGTCCTGCAGGGTCCAATGGCGGTGAGACCACCACCAACAGCCCGACGGTGGCGGTCCCGCCGCCATAGTAATGGGGCCCTATGTTCTTAATCGTCCGCTAAAAGCAATACCTAAATTTAAGGAACGTTTATTAATGCAACAAACTATCCAGGTGCATCAGTTTTTCCTTTGAACGGTTTACAGGAAGGACGTTTTACTTTGTGCTACCATTCAGAGTGGCATAAAACAAAATAACTTGCAATGCTCATTATTGTAGTAATAACTTTATTTGGTAGCCAAGTGCCATCAAAGTATGCAAACATATAACATTACAATAGATACATCAGAGTACATTTCAAAAATATCTTCCAGCACAGTTAATTTTCCTTGTTTTTTGCAGCAAATAGAGGCTATTCAAAATTCTTTCTATTCCATTCTTACTAGCACATAAGAACAGAAGCTGTAGGTATGCTAGGCTATGTGCAAATAGTGCAAAACACTTTAAAACGTATAAAATGTACCTTTCTACGTAATACATAAGATACATAAAATACGTAAAATAGACACAATTAAAATCAGACAATAATTCAAAAATAATTCATCTAAGCGCTAGAAATCAAGTTCAGTAATCTACTGCATTTGTACCAGACTGCCTGTCAAAATTTGCTCGTAGCCATAACAATAACAGGAGAAGTATCGCTTTTTCAAATTCTAAGAGCCACTAAATATTTGTTCACCTTCAAATTATGACACATGGGAATAATCCATTTCCGACATGGGCCATAGTAATGAGGACAGAAAAATAGTATATGTACCTCATTCTCATCTCCCAGGCTGCACGCTGGACAGATACTGAGACTTGAAACCTTGTGCCATTTATTAGTTAGAGATCTTAAAGGTAGAGTACCAAATCTGAAGCGAATATAAAGGATTTTGGCAAGAAGAGAGGAATCAAAATCTAAGAATTCCTCAAAACGGGAAAAAGGTTTAATGTCTAAAAATCTATTCATCAGTGTGCCTACTTGCTGATTATTAAAATAAATGTCTTGGATATAAACCCAGTAGCTAGATTTCATAATATTAAGATCGATTTTGCTCATATTTTCAGGTTAGTCCAAAATCTTGTTAAGCCCAGTTTATTGAATCAATTAACAATATGTTTAACCCAGTATATTGACTTGGCACCCCTAATAGAAAACCCTTCAATGAAACAATCTCTAAATTTCTTTAGCTCACGGGTGACCCAAAGCCAAATCCAATAAACAAGTGCTAAATCTGCAATTCTTTTGAGTCCTAAATCCAAGAAAAGAGGCGTTAGCGGTGTACTATTGGAAACAGAGACAAGCCGTCTTACAAACCTATTTTCTGCGGCAGTAAGTAGGGAAACATCAGCACATCCCCATATTTCAGCTCCATATAGAGCAGCCCCTTGTGCCTTGCCTTGGTAGACTTCTATAGCCGGCGAAACAGCTTGAGAGCTTGTTTGTCTATGCAGCCTACTAATAGCAT
This sequence comes from Triturus cristatus, assembly GCF_964204655.1. Classification (NCBI taxonomy): domain Eukaryota; kingdom Metazoa; phylum Chordata; class Amphibia; order Caudata; family Salamandridae; genus Triturus; species Triturus cristatus. The sequence goes on along the minus strand of NC_140589.1, from coordinate 830,067,580 downwards.
TTGCTCTATACTCGAGTAGTAACATGCTTTTCCTGAGCTGATCGTTCCACTTCAGGCTTTCCATTACCTTGACTTCCAAATAATAAAAGCTCTTCACCCTCTCCAGTGTTTTCTCCCCAGCACATACAACTACGTTTTTGGCCACTCCCTTCCTGAACACCATGAACTTGGTTTTACTAGCATTGAGCTCCAGACCCCTTGACACACAGAAATCTGTGAATTTGTCATCAAGGAGCTGGAGTCCCATTGGAGTCTTGGAGATGAGAAGGGACTCGTCGGCAAACAAGAGGATCAGCACCTTGCTGCCATTCTGTGTAGGGAACTCATTTCTACAGTCCTTCAGGATGTCAGCCACTTTGTTTATATAGAGAGTAAAGAGTGTAGGAGCAAGGAGGCACCCTAGGCGCACCCCCCACCGTATAGGAATCCGTTCGGTTAGCTCTCCTGCGTGGCCACACCACACCTGAGCAAAATTATTACTATGCAATTTGGACAAGAGATGGAGAGGATTCCCAGGAACTCCCATCCTATTTAAAGGAAGCCATAGGTTTTGGTGAAGGATAAGATCAAAGGCAGCCCTAAGATCAACAAACGCCACATAGAGCTTCTGTTGTTGAAGTAAAATATATTTCCAGTATAATGTGGCAAATCTGGAAACTTGATCTATGGTGCTCATCTTAGGGCGAAATCCTGCTTGAAGGGGTGGCATGATGTTATTTGCATCTGCCCAATGTCACAACTTGTCCAGGATTTGCCTTGCAAAGATCTTCTGGGCATTGTCAATTAGACTAATTGGCCTATAGTTAGAGGGCTCGCAAGTGTTGGCCTTCTTAAATATTGTAACGATCTCTGCCCCTCTCCAGGAATCAGGTATCTCTCCCCCTCGTGCTATAGCATTGGCAAGTAAATTGAAATAAAATTCCCAAATCTCAGGTTCTGATTTGTATAGATACCCTGGGACCTTGTCAGGTCCTGGTGCCTTAGCAGTTTTTAATGCGTAGATGGCATTAGCAGTGTCGTCTAAGCTAAAGGTAATAGCAGAACCATAAGATTATGAGGTATTTCAAGACAAATGCCTAGAAGATCCTATGTTACCACATGTGCTTGAGGGGGCATCAGTCGGATGAAAAATGAGATACCCACTTATCAGCCGATATATGATGTTGGTAACTCTTTGCATTATTATCTGCTCTAGTTTGGGCCACTGTGTGCCAAAAAAGACTGTTATCATTTGTTTTCACCGCAAGCAACATATCCTCCCAGATTCTATCTTCCCAACTCTTTTAGCCTGTTTTAACGAGACTTTCTAAGCATGCCTGGCTTGGGCTATCTGACTCCTTTCCCCTCCTAGAACGGCAGTCCTTAGGAAACATTTGGCTTGTTTGCAGGAAGATCATACCATTTGATATGTTTCCCCAGGGCTGACTTCTTGTGAGGCACATCCTTATAGAACACCTGTTGCAGGTCGTCAAAGAGTAAGTTGGATGTGCAATATTGGGATTTCCAATTCATTCATCCCTTCATAGTTTTTAAAATAATTGATATAGAGCCCATAAATCTGGGCCAGCAAATGTGGGTTTGTCATAACTTTAGGCCAGGAGGCATAACGTCTACAGTTGGATACAACAGGTTCAGCACGGCTGTGTGACATGTGTGTTACCCTAGCTAGTGGGGTTCCGATTAATAATACTACCACGGGATCATGATCACTGTCAGGTCGCCTCTCTACTCTCATGTCGGCTAAGAATGGCCATAGCCTCATATCTAGGATAGCAAAGACTATGACAAACGCATGGTTGCCTCTTCTAAATGTGGGTGCCCGATCAGGATCTGAGGTAGTGCAACCATTACATGCCCCCAGTCCTCTACCCACTGTTATAGAGCCTAGTTTACATCCTGTTGCTGTAAAGTTTGTTCGCGGCTTCCTTGTTAATGCTCTGATACCCCATTGTTCATACTCCTCTTCTGATACCTCGCTAATATAAGATGATGGCTCATAGGATGTATTGAAATCTCCTGCTAATATTATTATTTTAGAATTAGGATGAAGTGAGTCTAAATTTCTTCAAGAATAGAAAGAGTATGGTATTCAATATTAGCCGCAGTTTTTCTCACATAAATAAAAAGACCAAGGCCAGTTCCTAATGTAACAAGGCAACAACCCCCATTAGGTCCATTCATTCTAATTTTAATGGAGTACATGACTTAAATACATTGTTTATTATGAGAATCTAGAGGCCCCTGAAGCCCTCCCAAAACATTCTGGTGGTTTGGCTTCTACACTATAGGTCATATAGCCATCAACAAAAATATTTCCTGTTGCCCAGGTCTCCTGAAACATGCAAACATCATGGTTACTTATATATAATAGCCAATCAGGGTCACCCAATTTAAGTGGAATCCCCGCCAACTTCCAAGATATTAAACTAATGTCATTTTGTGTTCGAATAACCGCATGATCAGCTATTTGTAGAAGGCTTAAACTAGGAGCCACAGGTGTAATGGTTGGAATACCATCCATTCTTGATCCATCAGGACAAGGTCTATCAGAGTTCTTGCTAATTCTACTCGTATCTAGGGTATCATCCAAAAATATTTAATCCCAGCCTCTGGCCCCATTCACATTTGCAATCGCACAAATTAGTGATTTCCACCAACCCTGTATTTCCCCTAATGCTCTGGAGAGATCTACAGCATCACCAACAGGGTTGGCTATCCCATATGCTGTCATAGTGCTAGAATTTGTACAGATATTCCATACATGCTCACCACTCAGGCAATCGACTGCATTCAGATTGGAGACAGGTGTTAAATGGCTAGCATGCATAGTTGAATTGCGAGATTGCACTTCAAGATTTCTAATATTTGGAGAAAACAGTTTAAGCCTAATCCCAGACGTGTTGTTCGCCAAAAAATGGCAAGTGCGGAGTTCATAATTAATCAGATTCTCCACAAGCTGTCTGTTGCACATGGTGACCTGTATACAATCAAGGTCTACAATATCTGAGGGACACCGCCTGGCTTCCAAAATATCAGATCTAATCACTGAAAGGCATTTACGCTCCGACCTCGGCCAATAAATTACTTTGTTGATTAGTGGATCAGTGTCTTCATAAGCTCCACTTTTTAATTTGGGCACTATCGTCATGTAAATTACATTTTTGAGATCTCAATAAGGTCTTCCTTGAGTGCTTGTTGTTTGAGATTTTGAAGGATAATCACGCTGGGAAGAGAGGACAGTTTTATGTACATTATTCGAGTAGGTGGGAAGGGTTGCATTAACATTGTCTACTCCATCCTTATATCAAAAAATCAGTAGTAGAGTGGATCACTGGTCCTGGGAAACCAGGGTATTGCATGGTTAGTACTTTGTACTGTTTAAGAAACCCTCATTCACGTTTGGTTAAGGATCGGGATTAGCGGTATATCTTGATTCTCCACTGGATTTGGTATTTAACCTGATCGCATAATCATTGGGTTAATCCAATGCTTCCTCCACCCGGAGGCTTTTACCACTGGTAATCACAGTAGTGATCGTGAATAAAAAAGGTGAGGTGATTGTGGTGAAGAAAAAAGTTGTTTAAAAATCTCGTAAAGCCAGTAGATTTCTTTATTAGTACTGGATTCGGGATAGGTTAAAAAGAGTTTTTTAGTTGTGCACGTATCCGACTTATTATGGTCAAGTGCACTTTTTAAAAATTGTGTCCAAAAAAGGTCGACATGTTTCAGCCCTCATCAGCCCCTAGGGGTCAAGTGGGCTTTCTTCAGGACCTGGTGCAAAACAGAGTGACCTTAACTACAGGCACCCTTGTGGATGTGCAGGAATATTATTTCCTTCTTGGTTGCACATTCAATCTAAAACCATTGAGAGAAAATGTTCGTGGGGGGGAAGGAAAGAAAGAAAGAAGGAAAAACACAAAAATCATTGTGAATCCATTCAATACATATGCAATCATAAAATGGCAAAACTTTGTTTGAGTGAGACCCCCTAGGTGTGGAAACACTTGGTATGGCAAAGTTCGTCCCTCCTTTACTTGTAAGAAACAGACCCTATTCACAATCCATTTTGTCATATTCCCAGAGTGGTGATAAACCAAATCTCCAAGCATCTCCTCATCAACAACACAAGAAGTGCGTGCTCTGTACTCCCTTATGAGCTATTCAGGTTAAGGGGTCGAGAGAAATAACACTTCTAGATGTTCATCAAGGGTGACTGGGATCTTGGTCATCACGTGGGACCACATTGTAAATCAGAATGAGGCTGTGCTCTTTTGAAGGCTTGTAGATAGATACATTTCTGGACAATAAAGTTTTTTCAGACAGACTAAGCTCAGCGACTTTCGTTTGTGTTACTTCCATGGGACCACATTGTAAATCAGAATGAGGCTGAGCTCTTTTTAAAGCTTGTAAATAAATACATTTCTGGACAATAAAGTACTTTTCAGACAGACTCCGCTAAGCGACTTTCGTTTGTGTTACTTCCGTGGTTAAGTGTATCGGGCTCTAAGAGATAATGCCCTCTAGTGTGAAACAGAACCTTGAGTATGAAAAAACATAACGCGTTATTACATTCTTTTCAGTGGCTTCTAAGTCGCGTAAAGCGAGTAAAATACACGACAATGTAAGTTCGCTAGAGACAGAAATGTAAATATTGTCGTGGTTACCTGGTCTCCTTCGTTACAGGCCACAACGGGTACTCTAGGGGGGTCGCTTCACGTTCTAATGGTGTTTGAAGAAAAAGCAGTGCTTCAAAAGAAAGTAATCTTGGGAATACGTTACGTGTTGTGCTCTTGACGCTCTGGATCTCCTTCCATTACCTCTTTGGCGTCGGTCTGTGACCTGTGCTGACTCTGCCTCCTAGGACCCGGTGAAGACAAAGGTTCCCGGTTGGCTAGCTCTTTTGAAGGCAGAGTGGTCATAGGCATGGGAAAAAGACTCGCTATTTTCATAAAAAATTTCTGATACACAACTCGTTTTTGTAGTCACCTAATTCTCATGTTCTTTTAAAAAAATGGTATTTGTGGAAGATAGTTATAAAATTTGTATAAAGTGAGTTCTTGTATGTCTTGCCATAAATATTCGTTAGTTAATTCAATGTTTTTTCGTTACCATGGAATATCTGATACCGTGATCTTTTGAAGCAATTGGTGATCACGTTTTTTAACTCGGATCGACTGCATTGGTTTCATTAAGTTCAGGTTAGAGCTGAAAAGGGTCAGGTGGGTAGATAAGTCATTTGCACATCTACTTACTATGGCAGATGGGCGAATATGGCCGCATGTCGAATATTTATGGCAAGACATACAAGAACTCACTTTATACAAATTTTATAACTATCTTCCACAAATACCATTTTTTTAAAAGAACATGAGAATTAGGTGACTACAAAAACGAGTTGTGTATCAGAAATTTTTTATGAAAATAGCGAGTCTTTTTCAAATGCCTATGACCACTCTGCCTTCAAAAGAGCTAGCCAACCGGGAACCTTTGTCTTCACTGGGTCCTAGGAGGCAGAGTCAGCACAGGTCACAGACCGACGCCAAAGAGGTAATGGAAGGAGATCCAGAGCGTCGAGAGCACAACACGTAACGTATTCCCAAGATTACTTTCTTTTGAAGCACTGCTTTTTCTTCAAACACCATTAGAACGTGAAGCGACCCCCCTAGAGTACCCGTTGTGGCCTGTAACGAAGGAGACCAGGTAACCACGACAATATTTACATTTCTGTCTCTAGCGAACTTACATTGTCGTGTATTTTACTCGCTTTACGCGACTTAGAAGCCACTGAAAAGAATGTAATAACGCGTTATGTTTTTTCATACTCAAGGTTCTGTTTCACACTAGAGGGCATTATCTCTTAGAGCCCGATACACTTAACCACGGAAGTAACACAAACGAAAGTCGCTTAGCGGAGTCTGTCTGAAAAGTACTTTATTGTCCAGAAATGTATTTATTTACAAGCTTTAAAAAGAGCTCAGCCTCATTCTGATTTACAATGTGGTCCCATGGAAGTAACACAAACGAAAGTCGCTGAGCTTAGTCTGTCTGAAAAAACTTTATTGTCCAGAAATGTATCTATCTACAAGCCTTCAAAAGAGCACAGCCTCATTCTGATTTACAATGTGGTCCCACGTGATGACCAAGATCCCGGTCACCCTCGATGAACATCTAGAAGTGTTATTTCTCTCGACCCCTTAACCTGAATAGCTCATAAGGGAGTACAGAGCACCCACTTCTTGTGTTGTTGATGAGGAGATGCTTGGAGATTTGGTTTATCACCACTCTGGGAATATGACAAAATGGATTGTGAATAGGGTCTGTTTCTTACAAGTAAAGGAGGGACGAACTTTGCCATACCAAGTGTTTCCCCACCTAGGGGGTCTCACTCAAACAAAGTTTTGCCATTTTATGATTGCATATGTATTGAATGGATTCACAATGATTTTTGTGTTTTTCCTTCTTTCTTTCTTTCCTTCCCCCCCACGAACATTTTCTCTCAATGGTTTTAGATTGAATGTGCAACCAAGAAGGAAATAATATTCCTGCACATCCACAAGGGTGCCTGTAGTTAAGGTCACTCTGTTTTGCACCAGGTCCTGAAGAAAGCCCACTTGACCCCTAGGGGCTGACGAGGGCTGAAACATGTCGACCTTTTTTGGACACAATTTTTAAAAATTGCACTTGACCATAATAAGTCGGATACGTGCACAACTAAAAAACTCTTTTTAACCTATCCCGAATCCAGTACTAATAAAGAAATCTACTGGCTTTACGAGATTTTTAAACAACTTTTTTCTTCACCACAATCACCTCACCTTTTTTATTCACGATCACTACTGTGATTACCAGTGGTAAAAGCCTCCGGGTGGAGGAAGCATTGGATTAACCCAATGATTATGCGATCACGTTAAATACCAAATCCAGCGGAGAATCAAGATATACCGCTAATCCCGATCCTTAACCAAACGTGAATGAGGGTTCCTTAAACAGTACAAAGTACTAACCATGCAATACCCTGGTTTCCCAGGACCAGTGATCCACTCTACTACTGATTTTTTGATATATTGAGACAAGGAAGCTGAGTGGACCTAAGCCCTTCTTTCTCCCTCTTATCTGATTTTTGAATACTCCATCCTTAACCAGTTTAACATTAGCGACCTTGCTATTGGATACTATTTGATTTAAGAGCCTCGGGGGTCGCATAAACTGATTTGCATTAGGGGCCCTTCGAGGTTGGGTAGTTTCCGGCACCTTTTTAGATATTTGAACAGATCTTAAGGCAGCAGTGGATTTTTGTGCCCATTCAGTTCCATTAGAAACTACTGCCGCTTCAGGAGAATGTTGTTCTGTATGAAATGTCGTAGACAGTTTGGCTGGACTTGTTTGTTTGCAACGGCAGAGAGAACTCATCTTTTGCAGCAAAGAGACTTGATCTACTAATGAGACAACCATACTGCTAAGATGCTTCACTTTTAAGTTTAATGTTTGTAGAGTTACTGTCTCAACAGGTGTCCCGATGCTTTGTTGAGTCTCATTTTCAGTTTGACCCACGTGATTCATCCCGGATTGGGCCTGTGGTAATTGTGAATGTAGCCTTCTGGTGCCTCCGGGAGATTGAGATTGAAGAGGGGCAAAAAGATTTTGACAATGGATACGGAACAATTATAACTTCTGGGAAAAGCGGACATTGACAAGATTTCCAGATTGTACAATAGTTAGCTTTTGAGTTTTTTTGATTTTCGTATTTTTAAATATAGCCGGAACCTTTAGAACTTTATCTTTTCCCCTCCCTTTGTCAGTATTTAATGGATTTAATAGAGACTCAACCCCCTCGATTAATAAGTCAATTTCTGCCAGTGTTTCAGTATCAGCATTTGCATGTGGGTCAGCTATAAGCTTCTTATGTCCTAGTTTCCTAGGGTTTTTTGCATTGATTTCCACCCTCGGAAGGTCACAAGGTTTCTTTTTGCCCATATTATGAAACAGATTTTTCCTTCCAGGGACAGAGTAACCCGCAAACAAAAGTACAGTAAAAAACAAAGAAAATGTGACTCACTCAGGAACGGTGAAGCCTGTAGGGTATCAGGGTGATCCCTCGCAGGTAATTTGAGAAGTTAGGTCTTGATAAGGAACCAGGTCAATACGCCAATCCAGTATCACAATCAGCACAGATAGGTGAACACGAGCTGTAGCAGCAGCCTGGCTGCAGATATTAGGGACAGGGCCCAGCCCGGCCTCCTCCGGTCAGTGACAGGCAAGGACGGGCCCGCCCTTGACCCAGGCGCAGCCCGAGCAGCGGGAGCCCACAGTGCTGTTTGAAGCGCCTCCTGGCACTGGCAGGCTGCTCGTGATGGCCCCGGTCCGTGGAGCTGCCTGGACCCTGTGGTGTCAGGAGCCCTGTCTGGCCCTGGCAGCGGGAGAGATGATGTCAATAGAACGGGTTTCCTGCGCAGCGGGATCCCACGGTGCTTTTTGAAGCACCTCCTGGTGCTAGCACGCTGCTCGTGACGTCCGCGATCCACGGTGCTGCCTGGACCCTGTAGTATCAGGAGCCCTGTCTGGCCCCGGTAGCAGGAGAGATGATGACAAGAGAACGGGCTTCCTGCTCAGTGGGAGCCTGCTGGCCCGCTACTTGTGACATCCGCAGTGCTGCCTAGACCCTGTAGTCTCAGGAGCCCTGTCTGGCCCCGGTAGCAGGAGAGATGATGACAATAGAATTGGCTTCATTGGATAAATGCTAGTAATTGTAAACATCTAACTGTGTAATACAAGTAAAGTATCACAAAGGTACTGTAACCGCATTATTAGAAGGAATGCATCATTAAAGCACTTTGGACAATACATGGAAAACATTGGTGTAATTGTCAATATCAATATCACCAGGTATATGGTCCATATTTTTAAAGAAATCCCTATTTAATATGAGCATGCACATTCATATTTATTTTGTACAAATTATGCTTGGTTTCGAGACAGTCAAAAGCAATCCAAAACATTTATTTAAACAAAGTTAGTTTGTCTACTATTAGTGGTTGCTGATTGTTAGATACGGGGGTCTCTAGTTGGCAGAGCTAGGTACCTTTGTCCAAGTAGGGACCCTTCTTCCTAGTCAGGAAAAGGAAGTTACACTCCTAAAATAACCCCGGCTCAGCACTTTGGTAGCTTGGCATGAGCAGTCAGGCTTATCTTAGAGGCAATGTATAAAGCATTTGCACATAACCAACAGTAATATGGTGAAGGCACTACAAAAGCACACCAGTTTAGAAAAACATCCAATATTTTATATACTTAAGACAAGACCAAAAACGATAAAGAATCCATAATACAGTACTTGAAAAATAGATACTTTGCAAGGTGTTTTCTAAACTGCAGAAATACCTCAAAAACACAGTTCGTACAAGTCGGTAGCTCCATCCGGGGCTACCGCGATACTGAAAACAACAGAGTCTAACAGTTCCAGCCGACCTCGTTGATACGGGCCAGCAAAAGCATGAACAGACTCGGTAACAATACCTTTCTCATTGCGGATTAAACGGGGGTGCAAGCCGGTCTTGGCAACCATCATGGTTGCATTGTAAAATGGAAGAGGTGCAGGGCATGGTGTCCTCTCGATGCAGTGCAGGCAGTGGCTAGGTGCCGATCGTCCTGACGGTGTTGGTGAGAACAAGGCTTACGGTGCAGGGCGAGACTGTGCTCGATGCAGAGCTGGCAGGTTGTGGTGCAGGTGACAGAGCCGGTTTGTGGGAGCTCAGACGGCTGTGTGGGACGTGGCGGTGAGTCGTGAGCTTTAAGAGTGGTGCCCCAACCACGATGCGGTCACGGGTGTCGAGTCAGCAGCAGCGAAAGCTTCGGTGAGACCAGGATGGTAAAGTGAAGAGAGGCGGTGCGGACTGCGGTGCCCACAGGTCACGATGCAAGTAGCGGCTCGGTGGCGGCAGTCATCGTCAGTGAGACCAGGGTTGCGGTGCGAGATGCGGACGGTGCAGTCTGCGGTGCCGTCAGGACACAGGGCCAGCGACGGATTCGGTGACAGTGTCGGTTGTGGTTCCCTACTCTGTGGCACCTGAAACAGCGGTTCCAGAAGTGGTACCCAGAGGTAAGTGAAGTCTTTGTAGTCCCTGAGACTTCCGAACAGGAGGACAGCTCTATTTCAGGCCCTTGGAGATACTCAGCACAAGTAAAGAAAGTTCTGCTCAGTCCTTTCACTTCCCAAGGCAGAAGCAGCAACTGCAGGCCAACCCAACAAAGCAATAGCACAGCAAAGGGGCAGTACTCCTCCTGGCAGCTATTACAGCTCTTCTTCTTGGCAGGTTCCTTGATTCCAGCGAGTTCTAAAGTTTAGGGGTTTGGACCCCACTTTTTATAGCCCAAAGGCAGAGAGTGTCTATGCCAGCCAGAACCAGTTCTGTCCTCACTGGTGCAGCTTCCTGGCAGGAGGTGGAGACAACTTTGTCAGAGGCAGACCAGACCCATTCAGGTGAAAGGAAATCTCCTCCACCTACTCTAAATGCAGTCCAGGTCTATTCAACCCTTCAATGACCCTTCTAGACTCTCTGGAGCCACTGCTCCTCTCCAGCCCCTGTCATTCAAAACCCAGACAGTCAATCCACAAACCTAGCAGAGGCCTACTGGATGGCTGAGCAAGAAAATACCTACTTTCTAAAAGTGGTATTTTCAAACACAGACTGTAAAAATCAACTTCACAAAAAGATGCATCTTTAGATTCTGAGTTCTAAACTTTATTTTTCTACCGTGTTCCCAGGGCCAGTTTGTTTATAATATTTTATAAACAAACTCCCCATTCTGTCCTATGGGATCAGGACATGCCACACATACCAGGGCATGTCCTACCTTTCATATACACTGCACCCTGCCCACAGGGGTACCTTGGGCCTACCTTAGGGGTGACCGACATGTAAAAAAAGGGAAGGTTAGGGCCTGGCATGTGAAAAGGGAACGTTAGGGCCATGTCGACTTGGCAAGTACACTTGCCAAGTCGACATGGCAGTCCCAGATTGCACACAGGGTCTGCAATGGCAGGCCAGAGGTACAGGCTGCTTGCGTGGGGGGCACAATCCAGTGCTGCATCCCACTAGCGATACCAAAGGGGATGATGGACAGAGCGTTAGAGCAAATCAAACACTCTGGTCCAGGGAAAGCATGGCTTGGCAGTTCGGGCTGGACTGTTCCCATGAGGCACAGGGTCAGACTGATTTGCATATGGCCATGTCTGAACTGGGGTGGCAGAGTGGGCTAAAGAACAGTGATGGATCAAACCCAGATCTGTTGACTGGGTGTGAGTGTTTGATTGGTTCTGATGCTCCGTCCATCACCACCCCCTTTTGTACCGCTCTGCATCCCACTAGCAGCATTTGACTTACAGGCCCTAGCACACTCAGTGCACTTTACTAGGGGCTGACAAGTAAATCAAATATGCCAATCATGGAAACACCAATCCATAAAACAATTTACAACAGGAGCACTTGCACTTTAACCCTGAACAGCAGTGAGAAAGTGCACAGAGACACTAAGCCAGCAAAAACAGAGTCAAAACCGTGAGGTCAGAAAGCAAAAAGTTAGAGGAAACACGCCAAAAGATGCCAAGTCTAAAACTGATTATTTCATTAAAAATACCAGTTTAGCCTGCATGTGCCCCTTCCTTCTCTGTTTAGTGCCAACCAACACCTGGGGCATATATCCATTAAAGCAATCAGGTAATAGGGATCAAGTTCCTTAAAAGAAAATTATTAAATTTGCATATCTGAGCATTTGATTTTCCTTATTTCCCAACATGTGGTGCTCCAGAACATAGTTGAGAGATGAGTGTCTGGTGAGTCTCCAACTTGTCCTCAATTACAAATTAGCCTCTTCATCAATTTCATCAACAGATTTGCAGAAGAAGAGTTTCAAATTAAGAATTCCTCATGCACCACCCAGTTGTTTGTGTTCTTTCTTTAAGCGAATTTGGCTCCTCACTAATCTCATTATGGTAATCTCCCACATGCTTACGCATTTGATTCACTTATAGAAGATTCCACAGCACTTAACCCTATTTTGATTTGCCAATTCCAACCCTCTGATAAATTATGGCTGCTTTTTGAATAAAAGGTAACATAATTTGTGTTTTCTGATCCACCTTTTATATTTTCTATAAAGGTAATTAACTCAATATCTTTAGACTTCACTTTCTAGATGTACTTTTTACTGGTCGCAAAACATAGGTCACAATTTGCTACCAATATTTCTGAGACCATTAAAAAAATTCTAAACTTACCCATAAACAAAAGGTCAGTTCAGAAAATTCTGATTTTCAGTTGGTTGCAATCCAGACTACCTCATTTATATTACTAAAGTAGGTCGCAAATTGCAACTCACTCTGATTCTATTTAAGGCATAGCATTCCTGGCATGCAGGGATAAAACACCTGCACGTTTGGAGAACTTGTAGTCGGAAATTGGATTATTAGTTAAGAAGGATGCGAGTTCTTCACAAGTAATACGTTTGCAATTGTCTTTTTGCTTGGAACCTAGTAATCGTTGTGGCACTTAACTCTCTTAGTGAAGCATTGCTGTCCAAGGCTCACTCAACAGAGATGATGTGACTGGTAACCCAACACTCAATAAACTATTGGCCAGTCTGTGTTTTTCCTTAGGAAAAGAAAAAATGCATTTATTAAACACACAATATTAAACTCTATGCATTAATTACAAATATATATAATTAGGTACATGGGCGTACTTTTGGTGACACGCTTTGATCACGTTACAACCCTAGTGGGTCCTGAACCCTACAACCACAATACCCCCACTTATGATAGATGTAATATCATAATGTAAGGGCATGCCATTATCAGTAAGCCAGGTCTACTGTCTTTGTCAGGGTATCATCACTCTAGTAAAATCAGCAACACATTATAATTCACCATTGCAACACCAGTGAAATCAATGGGAATAGTACCAATATGCAATACATTGAATAACCCACCATTGAAGTCAATGTGGTTAGTACCAATCGTCAATAGCATTCATTTTACTGCAAAACCTGCATTGTTGTCCATCAACAATGCCCATGAAGCATTAAACTGCAAAACACAACCTACAAACTTATTTCTTTCTCCTTTCACTAAGATGCTAATGTTGCTTCAGAGCCACTAAAAGAAACCCCCTGCACCCCTGAGCCCATGTGCAAAAGAACAAGTTTAGAAAAAGCTTTAGAAAAAATAAAAGCCCATTTGCATAAATGTATAACTCCCTGCAAGACTTATAGTGGCCTTTCTTTTTAAACTTGACTGGAGGCGCTGCTGCACTTTATGCAGTCCTTAATTATGCTAAACGGCCATTGGCCCTGCATGAGCTTCTGGGGTGCTCCTTCTCCCTATTCATACATGTTTTATGAGCAGATTTTTACAACAGGCGTTTTTCTGTTTGCCACATGTTTCCTCTGCAGTTTTTCAATGCTGGTGCCCTGGTCCCACCGAGCACCCACGAGCCCTTGTTTATTTTAACATTAGTGGCTGTGGGGATTCAATACCCCTCGAACCGCTGACAGAAGAGTTAATTAACCATGATCGCTCCAAGGCCAAGAGACTTTTCATGAGTCCTTCACTTGTTCAGGGTTTTGTGGGGGCAGAAAGGTACAGATGCAAGGCACTTCTGGACAATCTTAAGGTGCCACATCATCAACCCACCCCTGTTTCACCCCTACAACACAGCATTCTGGAACATTCCATTATGGTGACTTCAAGTTGTCTGTGGAAAGAGCATCACTGAGAGTATCAACGCCGCCTCTAGCTGACACTGTTGCCTTTTTCTTATCTCACCAAAGCTTCAAAGCAGTATCCCTCTTGTGTTGGGCTCAGAGTCCTGGCCCTTCTGCTTTGTTTCTGTGGTACATGTTTGTCCCAGTCTAGGTGCAGTGATACATAGTAATCATCAGATGCAGATTTCCCCCCCACTCATTCTTTTTCCAGGAACTGGGTCAAGCTCTGATCATCGCTTTTTTGAGTGGGAAGGCCTTTGATCCTCCCGCTTGCCAGAAGCTTAACTAATTTGTCCAAGTAGAGGGAGCATAGACTACAAAACTGATTGCGAGCTGAAGCAGGGAAATATCACCTTTCCTAAGTGCAATAAGAAGTGTAGATCAAAACACGGAATGCATGTTTACCCCTAGTTTGATATTTTGCTGGACACTGTAGGCCTAACTGGGGTGAAATTGTACTTTAGTGCTGACTTTGCTTCTAATGTGTAATACAGTTTTAGCAACACAGATCTTCAGTAAGCAATACAGACCTAGACTATGTATGATTACTCATAATATGAGGCCTGACCCACTATGAAGAATGGATAAAGTTATGCTAATTCTGGATTATGCCTTTAACTGTTTTGAGAGACAGGAACAAACATGTTTGAGGGCTGAGAAAGGAATAGGGGGCATAGGAGTACTCTAAAGACCTGCATATCCTTCTTTGGCTCAAGAGCATCCTTGTCCTAGGGAATGCTCTTTCAAATATAAAAAGCCACTGACATAGACATTGATCCAGAGGTATCCAGCATGCATCTCATTGCAATGGAAACAACCTGCCCTCTCCAATCCCTTGGTTTCCATTGGTAGTTCAGAGGTAAAAACTTTGACTGAGACAGACACCATCTTCTTTTGGATCACTTGTGCTCCTGAGCAGCCTCATGTGTTGCTTGGACTCCAAGGAGGCACAAAGTTGCTAATATAGAGGAGGATGTGAATAGGAAAACTGCAACAAAATCATCCACTCTTATATGTTGCATTGCCTAATTTTTCGAAGGTGGGAAAGGCGACCTTTCAAATAGCAGAGCACATTCAGCTCTGCTATATTGAATATCATGTGTGTATGTAAGCAACAGCCAAGATTTGTGGCAGATCACCAACGTGACGTACTAGTACCGGTCTCCCACCAAATGTACTTATCAAGTCTCACCACCTTGGTTTTTAAGTTAAATGAAACTCTATAGCAGGTTTCATTCTAGAAGGCACCATCCCAGAATAGGAAGTGCATCACTCAGTTACAGAAGTGAAAATGAGAAGAACTATATAAAAGTAGTTTACCCTTTATGAAGGCGGTGCACGAAACAGAAAGAAAAAGAAAGACTCCCCATTTTTCTCTACGGATAAACTCTTCATGATGCACAGAAGAATTTCTCACACTGTGAGGCCTAGGTATAGACTATGTCCAGGGGGGACCTTATCTGAGAAGCTTACAAGAGGGATTGGATCAGAGGAACCAGCCCCAAATAAACATGCAACTGGGATAAGAGATGTTTAAACCTATTAGTTTCACTTCAAATCTTGAATCCATGGATCCAGTGCTTAAGTACAAACCCTCTAAGCAAGCTTTTAGCCACAGGTGCAAATGGTATCAGAACATGGTTTGCAACTTCTTCACAGAATCACATACGGTCCAGTACTTTGAACCCTTACACTCAGGTTCAATACCTTTTCAACATACCACCCACTCATGATCCAGCTAACCATTTGACACAACATTTCAAAAGTTTCACCACAAATAATCCACTTCAAGCACGAGACTGGGCAATCATGGCTATTTTTTGGTACAGATTTTAGACCAAATAGCTGAACCCTTTTAAATCAACTATTCCTCATAAATTTGACACTGCTTCAAAGAATATAATTTAACTTCCCCACCACAGCAGATAGACGTGGTTTGGTGGATACACAGCCATATTTTGCATTACATATTTTCAGGCCTTTGTTCATTTATGCAGCATGCATTTTGAGGCAGGTTAACTGTGGCTTTACAGGTAATGTTTTAGTGATATAAATACTTGAATAGCAATAACTTGTGACTGTCTCTAGCATAGTATTCTCCCACCTCTACTTACGCTGCAGCAGCTCTTCCCAAACATATTTTTGTTTTCTTTAAATTTATATTAAACATTATATTTTTGTATGATTGAAGATTACTTAGTAGTCTTTGCAACCCAATTGTGTCTTGATCAATAATAAATAGTTCATTGGCATACATGTGGGTCGAAATTGTCTGCTTGCCTAACTTTAGGAGCAAACACCTCGCTGTTGCTGTCGATTGCCACTGGGTAGTTATAGTTAGGACAACGTTTCCATACAGTATGTAGGTTTTATTATCCTAATAACTTTGGCACAGTTTGTCAAAACTGTAAAAAACTTTACAGAAAAATGTTCTTCTACCTCATCTCCAAAATGGAAAGTGTCAGGGGTTGGGGGGGGGGGGGGGGTCTGTCAAGCATGGGCAGAGAAAAAGAGGGGACACAAAATGTGTCTTGCCAATTTATTTTCCATTGAAAATTTAGATATAGCTCTAGCCTAAACCTCTGAACAGACTAAAACCAAATTTAGCAGAAAGTTGGAATTTGCTTCAGAAAGAGTGCTTTTTGCGATTTGGCATAAATCGGTTCAGTAGTTTGAGCAATTAATGCTCAAAAACTTTGCATACATCACACTGCGTAGGATCCGAGGAGCCAACAAATCTTATGGAGAACTGATTGGCTAACACCATGTCAACAATGATGTGGCCGCAGCCATCTTAGGATTTGAGTCTCAGTTTTGGGGCAGGGTAGGGATATCCTGACTCTCCAGGCCTGGTGGTGTGGTTCTTTGAAAGACTCTGACTGAGGCCCAAAGCTTTTTTTTTTTAAATGAATTGCCCCGAATTCATGGAGGAGCTGCAAATCAACAGTAAACATATTTTTTTAAAGCACAGGCTCCTGCCTGTTTTCATCAATACCCCATGGGGTGGGCCAGGGCCTTGGGGCCTAGTATATGTTAGGGGCTGCATGGACCACCTCCCCAAGCCTCTAAGAGGCCTATGGGACTCCATGCCCCGGAGCCAATAGCTAATTAAAGGAAAGGAGGTGTGCATCTCCCCTACCTAAACCTAAGAAGATCCCCAGAGACCCCATATCCTGGGCTATGTCATAAATAAAAGGGAGGGGGAACTCTGCCCCCGAAGTTGAAGACAAATTAAGGGAAGATGGGTGTGCAGCCCCCCTCCAGGAGACTGAAGAGGCCCCAGGGACCCCACACCGCTAGGCTGCAGACGATTCGGAACTTGGTTGCCAACATCCCTCTCAATCTCCTACATCGCACTCACATCCCACCACACCTGAAGGAGCTCCCATGGCTCACCATTCACAAACGAGCAGAATTCAAACTCCTCACCCACACTTTCAAGGCACTACATAACATTGGCTGAGCATACCTCAACAATCATAACTGCTTTCCCAAACCTTCCAGACACTTCCACTTGTCTGAACTCCTACTTGCACAAATCCCACTCATATGGAAAACCAGATCCTGTGGTCAAACGTTCTGCTACACTGCTCCTAAAGAATGGAACGAACTGCCGCTACACATAAGAGCCTCCTCCTTACTTCTTGAATTCTGCACGAAGCTGAATACCTGTTTTTCTAGTAGTCCCAGTAGTCCCTAGGGTTGCATTGACTCACAGCTGTTCAGCACCAAGATCCCCTCCCGGGTGCGCTCTACAAATCAGCATAGCATAGCAAAGGCAAATATTTTATGATATTAAACGATTCCGTAGATTAGGTCTCTTATAAAAATATTCTTTCAAAGGTCTGCACTGATTCCCATTGCTATACTTAATACTAATTTCTCTAACTTTCCAACGGGTGTGGCAAGCATGTGTGGGCTGATTCTATGACTGTGTATGCTGTGTAGGTGAATTACCCCTGCAATTTTGCTGTAATGTATGTGGTATTAGGGCCTTGGACAGCAAAGCCCAGTTTCACATAACCTAATCCTTTCATTCTCAAGACTCACTCTTTGTATGATCCCCCCCAACTGTGTTTGATCCCCCCAATAAAGAACAGTCATGTCTCTATGATGAATTACTGCCATCTATTTTTCTGATAAAATTGTTGCTATCAAATGGTAAATCTGTTGCTAATTTAAGACAGCAAGCGGGCCTAATTTTTAAAGAATCTTTGAATCTTTTAGGGATCTCATTCAGAAAATTGTCAGATAGGAGTTAACTTTTCCCTGTTTAATGTTTATCCTCTTTTATAAAACTTTACTACTAAGTTTCAAAATTGCTTCCTTGTGTAAATCAGATCGAACCACTACTAAAGTGGCTTGCATTTGCGGGCCATTTTTGGATACTATAAAGCTGACATCCTCACATTTAAATATGGCTACTTTATCTTTTGTCTAAGGTTAAAAGAATTTCAATAGGTTATCCCTATTTAATAGTGACATTTCAGAGAAGCGCGGTTATTTTCTGTCTTCTGTGCATGATACATAAAAAGAATCAGCATGTGGATTCAAGCCACGCCGGTTCTCCAGGATAGACTGCAGTATGTTGATTGTTGCTGACTTTGAGGGAGAGTTAGCCACAATTATTTTCTCTGTATTCAACTTTCTAGAAAGATTTGTGAGGCAGTCAAACTATAAGCTTTTGACAATGAATTTCACACCATAATGTAGTTTTTTATTGTTCATAGTTCTACATGGTGCCTCCAGATGGATACTTGAGTTATTGTTACAGTTTGTGTGTATGTTGGTATTCCAGATTTTAGTACCTCACAAGTGTCTGGGACAACTGTCATGTTCACAATTTGCCTAGAATAGGTCATGTCAGTGTCTTGTTTTCTGTGATGCAGTAGAAAGAATTGATTCATTTTAGGCAAAACCGCGCATGCACTGTCTCTCTAACACTTGTTGTTTACAGTTAGTGGGGTACAGCCCACCGTCAGGCTTACCATTTGTTCACTTCTACGTCACTCTCATAGCCTTGATTGGGGTATGCCTTTGCAAGCATGCATCCTGCCTCTCCTTGTGTTTGGTCCTCCCCTAGAGCATGGACCAAGTGCTTGTGTTCATCCACTGCTACCGTTTTTTGGAGCTACATTTTTATTGTGTTTACTCACTCCAAATGAGTGCTTGTGTTTTCACTTGCTCCTTTCCCCCCTTGTTTTTTTTCTTTGCAGCTTCACTTTACCCCTCCCTCTTCCATGTTTCATTTTCTTTATCTCCCCCACACGCCACCCTTTAATTGTGTTAAAGCATTTTCTTGCTACTTAGGTTCCATTCCCATTTCTTTTACAGTAACAAACAAGCAAATGCAGCTAACTCTGTATTCCATGTTGCTTCCCCCAACCCCCACATTCTCCTTCTCAATAGCTGTTGTTGTTTCCCCTTCGCACTTGGAAGTGGGAGAAGCTGCAATGTTTTTCAGGCAGAACGTGAGCTACAGCAAAGTTGTACAGAACAATGTATAAAGCTCTAATCTGAAAAGATTTTAAAGTGAGAGTGATTTTGAAAACTAGGGCCCACCACCCACGCTGTCTACTAGCAACTTCAAACATATTGCTGGTATGGCTGAAAGACATTTAAAAAGGAGAAAACTGCTTAAATCGGCAATTAGAGGCCATGGCATTCTGGGCATGCAAGTGAACCCTCAAACAGCTTTCTCGACATTGCAGTTATGGACTAGTAAGCAATGAAGCTGATATGTAGTAAAATCGAGTTTATCAATATTGCAGTTGTTCACCCAGAGCTACACAAATTTTATGCAGAGACAAAAATTACACAAAATGAATGCATTTTATTAACAAAATGCCTACATCTAAAACAGCTCCACAGCATTTGAAACTGAATAGTTAGGTCATTCATAGTGTACCTGCAGTGGGATAAATGTGTCCTGGGCTGCAAAAGTCTCTTTTCACTTTTCCAAACAATTTGCCTACACAGCTATTGATAACAGATAGGAACATGCACTTCTTTGTAAGAATGCTCCCACTTCCTCATGGCATCGCTGCCTCTCCCTCTTTATCGCACTACTGCTACTCCATCTTCATGGCACTGCTTCTCCCCTTTCCTCCATGTGCTACTGCTGCCCTTATTTATCACATCGCACTCCACCTCGATCCAATCTACCCTACTCCACTCCACTTCAATTTTTCCCAATCTACTCCACCCAACCTACCCTAATCTACCCACTCCAATCTACCCCACTCTAGTTGACCCCATCTATCCCAATCCAGTCTACTCCAATCTACCCGGCTCCAACCTACCCTACTCTACTTGAATCCAATCTACCCTACTAAAATCCATAACACTTCAAACTACACCAATCTATACCACACCAATTTACTCCAATCCATCCCCTACAATCTACCCCACTCCAATCTACCTCGACCTACCCCACTCCAATCTACCCCAATGTACCCTACTCCAATCTACCCCATTCAAAATATCCCACTCCAATCTATTCCACCCCGATCTATCCCATGCAACCTTCTACATTCTACCCCACTCCAATCCACCAAGATTCCAATCTACCACAAACTACTCCACTCCAATGTACCCCACTCGAATATACCCCACCCAAACTACCCCACTCTACCCCCACTCCAATCAACTCCACTCCAATCCCCCATTATCTACCTCACTCCCATCTACCCCAATCTACCCCTTCCTACCCCTCTCCAATAGACCCTACTCTTACCTAGCCCACTCCAATCTACCACAATCGACCCCACTCCAAACTACCACAATCGACCCCTCTCAAGTGTACCCCACTCATCCATGCCCAATCTCCCCACCCCAATATGCCTCAATTTGCCCCAATGTACACCATCCCAATCTACCTTAATATGCCCACCCCATTCTACCCCACACCAATATGCCACCCCAATCTACCCTATCCCAATTTCCCCAATCTACAACATCCACTCTACCCTAACCTACCCATCTCAATCTACCCCAACCTACCGCACTCCAAAATACCAATCCATCCCACCCATTCTACCTCACCCCAATCTACCTCAATCTACCCCTCCAATCTACACCACCCCAATCTACACCACCCCAATCTACTCCAGTCTACCCCATCTACCCCATACTAATCTACCTCAATTTACCCGCCTCCAATCTACCCCACTCCCATCTACCCAAATCTACCCCACTCTAATCTACTTTATTCTACCCAGCTCCAATTTACCCCACCCCAATCTACCACACCTCAATCTACCCCACCCAACCTACCTCAATCTACCCAACTGCATCTAACCCCACTCCAATCTACAACAATCTACTGCACTCAAATTTACCCCAACCTACCCCCTCCAATCCCCATCCCCACATTCCAATCTACCCCAATCTACCCTCACCAACCCACTTCATGACAATATACCCCACTCCAATCTACCCCAATCCATCCCACACCAATTTACCCCAATCTATCCCACCCAAATGTACTCCTATGTATGAATCTATCCCCCTTTAACTTCTCCAATCTAGCTAATCTACCCCACTCCAATATACCTCCGCTTACCCCACTCCAATCTGCTTCACTCCTATGTACCCCACTCCAATCTATGCCAATCTATCTCTCCCAACCTACCCCGATCCACTCCACTCCAATCTAACCACTTCAACCTACCCCACCCCAATGTACCCTTCCATGGTCTACCCTAAACTTCCACATGTACCCCAACCTACCCACAACAATCTGTCCACCTCACCTCCATCCCAATCTCCCCATGCTAATCTACCCCCACCAATCTACCCTACTCTACTCCACACAAATCTACCTAAACCTACTGCACCCCAAAATACCCCACCACAATCTGTCCCAGGCTACCCACTCTAATGTGCCCCAATCTACACACCCCAAACTACCACACTCCAATCTACCCTACCCCACTCTACTCAAATCTACTCCACCCCACTCCACTCACTTTTAGTCATGCTGAACAGCAGCCACACTGGTGTACAATATGGCTGAAACACATTGCTAAAGCCAATAGCTCTTGCATAGGCGAAACTGATTGGCTTTGCCAATGCTTGTTTTTCCATGACATGAACTCAAATAATTTCTGATGTAGTGCATGGGCTGCAGACTGCAGATACAGACGTAATTGTCTCTTTGTTTTCTTGAGCTCTGCTGTCAGCAAAACATGAACTAACTTGGAGGTTCTTTGAGTTAATGTATGCGCTGAAGATGCATAAATATAAGCACAAAGACCCCTCTGGAGCAGCGTAGGAAACAGGATCATGGTAAGACCCCATGTTCACAAGCTTCCTCTTTCCTTCTAGCTTCACTTTTCCAGCCTCTGACTACACTCATTTTACATTTCAAGCTAGATCATTAATTTGTATTTTCCTTCTCTTTCCCTATTTTCCTCTGCCAAATGACATGTTTGTGGAATCATATGAGTCCATTTATTCTTCGTTTTATTCAATCACTTGTTGCTAGACTTAGTTCTGCTGATAACTGTTCATGACTAAAAGACTTCCATCTTCTAGCTTCTAGTAGCTTTAAAAGGGCAGAAACTCCCTTAACAATGTCTGAAATGTTCCCAAATTGTGTCACACATTTAGCAATCTCTTCCAATATATTGATCTGTTCATCTATTTTTTACATCTGCCAACCTAGGTCTGTCACACTTGAAGTCATGAGTCATGGTGCTGGTCAGAGATGTCCTAAATGGACATATATATTTTGAGTTATATCTGGTATACAGTTCTTTTGGCCTTCTCAGGGTTTTTGATTTGTAATAGTTGACTATCTGGAACCTCTAGAGAAGTGTTATACACTTCATTACTAGTTGCACTAGATCACCTTATTACCAGTTGCAAGGTATCTGGTACCTGCTGTTAGACCTGACATCCTTGGCTTGGTATTCCCCCAGACGTTTTGACTTCACTCCCTTACTATTTATTTATTTCATTTATTTATTTAAAGTTTTGTATAGCACTATACATACGGTTGTGGAAGACATAGTAAGATAGCTGAGGGAGAGAAGTAAACAAGTCAGGCAAAAAACAACAGGAGCAAATAAGGACATTGTGGCAGGCGACTATGGGCCGCAACAAATGAGATGTAGGTACAGCAGTTAAACAGGATCGAGGTACGAGGAGAAAAGCTTCTAGTTTAGCGCAGTGTTCATTAGTAGAACTTCCCTTTTGAGGGCAAATGTTGAGGGAATCAGTCTTGTTTCCACTGGTAGGGAGTTCCAAATTCTCGGGGCAATGTCAGAGAATGTACAATTGTAGGTTTTACGTTTTTTAAATTTCTTTGGTCTAAGCAGCAGAGTTCTGGTGCTCCTTGAGGGCCAGGAGCCACCAGAGAGTTGCAGCTTGTATAACAGGTAGAGTGTGGCATTGAAGTGTAGTGCTCTATGGGTCATACACGCAATTTTAAGATGTATCCTTGCCTTGAGAGGAAGCCAGTTGAGCGATTTCAGATCTGGCTAGATGTGGTTGGTCTTCCTGGAGCCGGTGATGAGTCTAGTAGCCGCATTCAGGGATGCTCTGATGGGGGCTAAACTGAGTTTCGGCAGTCCACATAGAATAGCACTGCTGTATTCTCGTCTAGAGATGACTAGTGCTTGCACCGCTGATTTGAAGTCTTCTTGGGGGAGGTAGGGTTTGAGTTTTCTTAGGATGCTCAGTTGGAAGTTTGCTCCTTTGGTCGATGCTCTGATGTGATCTTGTATGTTTAGGTTCATATATAACACAATTCCCAGAGATTTCGTGGAATCGATGATGTGTGGTGTACAATTGAGAGTGTTGAGGTTACATAGATATTTCACAACAGTGGGGGATTGCCCAGTGGGTGAGATGAGGAGGAATTCCGTTTTAAGGGCGTTTAGTTTGAGATGGTTGGAGGTTAGCCAGTTTAGGGTTTTGAGCAGGGTTCCGTTAAGTGACTTGATGTCTTCGGGGGAGGATATTTTCATGTACAGTTGGGTGTTATCCGCATACATGTGATATTGGATGTTGGATGCTTTGAGGATTACAGTCAGTGGTTCAATGAAAAGGTTAAAGAGCGTGGGGGAGAGGGAGGACCTTTGGGGGACACCCAGGGTGCTGGGACTGGGGTTAGATAGAGTCTGGTTGGATTTGACGCTTTGCGTTCTGTTGTTGAGGAAAGATACTTTTACGAAACACATTTTTGTCGACATCATGAATCTGTGGGCCTTTCCCCTGCTAACCAGTGGCAAAGGGTTGATTCTCCTTCAAACATGCTAAAATTGGCATGCATCTAGAGCAATGGACAGTAGACCATACACGAAATGCAGCACCTGTACCGTAAATCACCTATACAATAGCAATGATAGACAAGAATGAGTGCTAATAAACCAAAAGGGCCCCCTGTCCAGGAGCACCTCCCCACTAAAAGGGATACAACACAAACAACCACAAATATGGTTCAGCACCACAATCCACCAACAAAAAGAGAATATAAATCCGTAATTGTACAGGACTAGTGGCAGTAAAAGCAAATCACTACTAATACAAAATCTTGTCGTTTCGTTCTTCTTTCTTTATTTCATTTAATCAAAAAATGTGTTTTTTTCTCATCAGCCGACGTGTTTCGTCCTCTTGACTTAGGACTTCTTCAGGGCAAAGTAGTGGCACACCAGCCACAGTTGAGTCAAAGAGTGTTATTGACCATATAACCGGAAATATTTTATGCGTAGATCTATTGCTACCAAGAAGTTTCTACTTAAAATATTGTCAAAAAATCCAAATCCAAGCGGAATAGAGTGTGAAGATGTCCAATAACCATCTATGTTCACACTTTAATATCCAAGGGTAAACATGGCTTGATAACCATAGCCTTAGGAAGGTATAAGGCTAATAGTTTCCATCTGATTCAGATGATCGGGCGGGAGACTGTGTCTGCTTCGAGCACAAGTTGAATTGAACATTATTTGCCCATTGAAGATGTATCTAAATCAGATCCCAACTCACCCCCTGTCTCCGAAATGTAAGGACAGCTGCCTTTCAGTGAGCTCCATCTCTGTGCTAATGAACACCAATAGTTCTTTGTAACATCCTGTTGATGGATGTAGTCTTGACTGGGGGCATGTGGGCCGGATGGCTGTCTATGGCTTTCCTCTTGCGCATCTTAGCTAGAGTGGCAAACTTAAGCCGACACAGTTCAGCCATTTGACCCCCAATAGGGTAATTTTAAATATAATGGGGAAAAGTGGCAAGCCCAATAGGCTATAAAATAAAAAATAAAATCTGTTAATTGGACTTTATGGACTACTTAAAAATGTGGCGAAGGTGTGCCAGTTATGAGAGACAACGATCATGTAATGCTAGGGAAGATCAAATAATGTGCAATAGGTGTGGCAGACCTTGTGACTAGGGCAAGTATTGTAAAGTCAAATAGGGAATTTCCAAGGCTGCTGTAATAACAGTAACTTTGCACAAGGAGGATACAATTATTTCCAGCCGCTGAGACAAGAGGGGTGGCCCTGCCCTGCCTGGTGCTGATGGGTGCAGGATGGGCCCGCCTTTGGCCTGGGTTTTTCCAAGGCATGCCTTGTGCACATCCCACGCTGGGGGACTCACAGTGTGCTTAGGAAGCGATTGGCAGGCCAGACGCATTTGGTGCTGGTTGCAGGGCTCCTCATCCACCCTGAAGGACACTGGGGCAGGTAGCCTCTCTGGTGCAGTAAAACATGTCTCCGTGGAGCTCACAAGACACTTATGAAGCGCTTGATGGGCCGGAAGTAGGTGGTGCTCGTTGCAGTGCTCCTCCTCCACCCTGAAGAACACTGGAACAAGTAGTCCCCATGGTGCAGTAAAATACGGCTCCCCACACACACACACACGCACACACACCTAGACAGTAGCCGAGGTACTAACCGACAGAGGAAATGTAAGATCATGATTGATCAATGTTTCTGTTCATTTGAATACACAGTGATTTTGTTGGCTGGTTCTGGTACTCTGACTCACTTAAATCTGTTCCAATGGAGCTTTACGATGGAGATTGGTTGGGGGTTTTCAGTGAGCTCCAAAATGTTGCCTTAAGGGTTAGGAATGTGTTCATTTAAGGCCCTGATGTCTACAAAGGGAAGAAAGAGATAACTGAAATTCAAAGCAGCTATCAGGGTAGTGTTGTTCACTATGAAAAGTAAGAATAACTCTTAGACAGCCCCTTTTACTTTTAGAAAATGGTACTGCCTTTGTAAACTCTGGCCAACATGTAGCAAGGGCAGAGCTAGGGGCACCGATGGTCATGCCATGAGTAGCCATTGCCACCCCTCGCCACCCCAAATTGAATACCTTATTTTTTGCAGTAAGTGGGTTTTGTTGAATATTTAAAATGTAAATCCATAACTGTAGCTTGGGACTTTTACAAATCTCAGCAGAGTTTCCATGCTTACTCTTCGGACAGGCTCACACTTAACACATGTTCTACGTAAACTTCAATAAAAGAGGGGTTTACAGTTGTCATGTTTATGGTTCAGAAGTTTTCTCTTGTTAACTTCATGTGCTTCTCACAAAAAAGTCAAAAAATATAGGAAGGTCACAAAGTTTTGCGGAAGTTGGATTCCTGAAAGAAAAACAGAACTTTTGCAAGCATTTTGTAAGTGTGTGTCATGTGTGCAGAATCACTGCCGAGTAAAAGCTAAATATTGTGTGCAACTCGCATGTAAAATGATCAGGAGTTCTATTGCCACATGGTTTCAGAGTTCTGTGCAGAAACATCTAAACAAGAGATCCACACACATACAGTACGCTCGCAAGTTAACTGCACCATCATCCAGTGGTATAAAGAAAGTGATGCCCCCCACAGAATATCAGGGTGGGTCCTTGTGTCTATCATATATCACAGATATGTATTAGACTTGTGATTAACGCCCCCCCTCCCCCTGCACTGCAGTCGGCTGTAGGCCCTGCTATACACCCCTGCCATCATCTAACGCTAGTTAGAGAAAACTGTGCAATAGTGTAGACTTGGAAGAATCAGGAAACTAGAATGATTATGGGTAGGCCAATAGCATGGAGCTTTAGGAGACAGCTATTGTGATCTAAAAAAACAAATCACACCTCTAGTTTACAGTTAAAACAAGCAGCACACAGTGATAGTTAACAGCTCATAGTATTCAGGAAGGAATGCACATTCTCAGCTCCACTTTGAGCAGAATTAGACACAATGTGACTGGTAACCTTTTGTCTAAGGTGTAATCTCTTATTTCATGTTTTACTCTTTCAGTTGGAGGTAGTGTCAGAGAAGATATCAAGTAAACTGTTTTGTGTTAATGGTACTAGATTTTGTAAGTGGTGTTGGTAATATTACTTGAACAAAACTATATGTGATGTATTTTAATTTTATGGTGGTGAAGAACAAGTTGCTTACCTCCGGTAATGCATTCACTGGTAGAGACAAGATCTAGCTGCGGATTCCTTACCTTTTAATTTCCCAGGCATCCAACTGCATTCAGGAGATTTTTGTGTGAGCAGAACCCCTGTGAGCTGGTAAGTGGTGTCGTCGGCTTTGCACGACCTAGGAGCGCTGACATCAGTTACTTTGCACAACAAAAGCATGGAGCCATGAAGTGTACTGACACTGATGTGGCCAAACTAGGGTCCTCAAAAGGATCAGTCCTGACCCTAGAAACTTCCCGCAGAGCAGGGAGGATGAGCGGGTCGGGAAGGAATCTGCGGCTAGATCTTGTCTTTACCAGATAATGCATTACCAAAGGTAAGTAATTTGTTCATCTGATAGAGACATCTAGCCGCTGATTTTTTTCCTTTGAATAGATACCTAAGTAATACCATCCCCGGTGGTGGGCTGCGAACAAATTCAATATAAAAAGTCCTGCAGGACCGAACAAGTGACGAGCCCATCCCTGCAGACCTGACTGTCCAGGCAGTAGTGCTTGGTAAATGTGTGCAGGGACACCAACGTTGCTGCCTGTCAGATGTCCAAGACTAGGACTCCATGTGCTAATGCAGTGGCAGCAGCTTTATGGTGGAAGGAGCCCTTAAGCCCTTGGGGGGCTGCTTCTTGGTCAGTGCGTAGTAGATTTTTATACAGAGAACAACCCAGCACAAACTTTTTGTTTCTGTACTGCCCAACCATTCTTCGATCCAACATACCCCATGAAGTGTTGAACATCCACTTGGAACTCTCGTGTGCGGTCAAGTTAGAACGACAACGTCCTTTTTGGGTCTCGACAGTGGAGTAGCTCCTCCTCTTTTGAGGGATATGTAGAAGCGTAGAAAGTTGGCAAGGTGACGTATAGGCCCACATAGAATGATATTACCACTTTTGGCAAAAAGGAGTCTCTAGGGCGAAGCACCAGTTTGTCTGGAAACACAAACAGGAATGGAGGGTTGGAAGATAAAGCTTGCAGCTAACTCACCCTCCGGGCAGATGTTATTGCCACTTGAAAGGCTGTTTTGATGGTGAGCAGCCAGCAGAGACAATTATAAAGAGGCTCAAAAGGAGCGTGTATCAGAAATGTGAGAACCAGATTAAGGTCCCACTGAGGCATAATGAAAGGAGAGGAAAGAACATATTTAAAAGACCTTTAAGAAACCTATTCACAATAGGGGACTTAAAGAGGGTTGGTCAGGCAGCTGCAAAAATCAGACAGAGCAGAAGGATAACCCTTTAGAGTGCCCAAGCAGAACCCTGCTTGGCAAGGGTAAGAATAAAACGGACATCAGGAAAAGAAGCAGAAAGAGGGTCAATAGACTTTTCCGTACAATATATTACAAATTTGTTCCAGTGGCAGGCGTATACATCTTCTTGGTGGAGGGACGCCTGGCTGCCCGAATAACATTATAGACTTCGAGAGGAAGGTCAAAACTTGTCAACTGTTGCAGCTCAATCACCACGCAAGAAAGCATGGAGTTGAGAGGTTCAGGTGGAGGACCCTCCCCTGCAGCTGCAATAGAAGATCCTCCAGAAGAGCTGCCTGATCAGAGGCTTGATGTTCATGCTGAGAAGCTCAGGATACCACATTCTCTGTGCCCAGTCCATAGCCACAAGGATGACTTAGGCTCAGTTATTCCTGATCTTCTTGAGAACTCTGGGCAGAAGTGAATTGGGCAGAATGGCATACAGAAGGCCTGAGCGCCACTCGAGATAAAAAATGTGTCCAAGCAAGAACCGTCTTGATAACTCCATCGCGCAAAACAGCTGACATTGCACGTTCTCGGCAGAGGCGAACAGATCTAACCAAGGCTTTCCCCACTGCTGAAAGGCACCTTGCACACCTCCAGATGGAGGTACCATTCGTTATCCACTAGGCATCAATGGCTGAATTCATCTGCTCTGGTATTGAGAGAACCTGACAGGTGTTGAACCACCAGGGTTATGCTCTACTGTTCCAGCCATTTCCAGAGATAAGGCCTCTTGACAAAGGGTCCATGACCCCACCCAGCCCTGTTTGTTGCCACACCAGAGGAAGGTGGTGTTGTCTGTGAACACTTGTACCAGCCTTCCCTTGATGGAGGGTTTAAAGGATTTCAATGCCAAATCAGATCGCTTGGAGCTCCAGCATGTTGATGTGGAGTCCGGATTCTGCTGGAGACCAGATCCTCTGATCTCCACCTCTTTCAGATGGCCACCACATCCCAGGAGTGACACATCTGTCACTACTGTGAGATCTAGTTGGGGAAGGGAGGAAGTTCTGCCTCTGGCCAATCGTTGTTTTTTAACCACCACTGCAGATCTTGTGCAGTTCCCTCTACGATCTAGACCATGTCAGGGCGACTCCTCTGGTCCTGTGCCCACTGGAACTTCAGGTCCCACTGCAGCGCTTGCATGTGCCCTCTGGTATGTGTCACTATTAGGATGCAGGAGGCTGAAATATCGGTATCATAGCATGAATATCCCTGGCTCACTGCTCAGGAGGATAAGCCTGAAACTGCACTGAATCCAGAAGAGTTTCTATGAAAGGGAGCATCTGAGAGGAAGACAGGTGTGACTTTGGGATGTTAACAGTGAACCCCAGTGAAAGCCAAATGTTTGCCGTTGTCTGGAAGTGGGAGACAAGAGCATGGGGCAAGCCCACCTTCAGCAGCCAGTCATCAAAATAGGGGGAGACTGGCACCCTAGGGACACTGGTAGGGCCAAAGGGGAGCATGATGAATTGTAAGTGCTCGTGACCTATCTTAAACCGCAGATAGTGCCAATAGACAGGCAGGATGGGAATATGAAAACAGGTGTCCTGCAAGTCCAACGCTATCATCCAGTCTCCTGGGTCCAGGGCAGACAATACCTGAGTCAAAGTGAGCATCTTAAACTTCTCCTTCTTGAGAAAGAGGTTGAGAGTTCTCATGTCTAAAATAGGGGGAAGCCCCTTCTTCTTTTTGGGAATCAAAAAGTAGCGTGAATAACAACCACTGCCTACTTCTGACCATGGAACCCTCTCTAAGACTCCCTTGGCCAAGAGATCCATGACTTCCACGCAAAGCAAGGACAAATGATCCTCCATCAGCTAATCAGGAGATGGAGGCAAGGGTGAGGGGAGAATTCAAAGGTAAAGAAGTAACCCCTTTGAATAGTCTATAGAAAGCACCACTCCGATTTCATAGACTACCAGTGGTGGAGATGATGGCTGATTCTGCCACCAACTGCCTGCCCATTATCTTGTAGGACAAGTTTAGAGGCTGCGGCTGCATGAGGATTGGTGACTGTTGCCGGCTTCTGGCTACCCATGGTATAGGTATGAACTGCGTCCATGCCCCAACAATGACTGGTAAGTTTGTATAGGTCAGTGGCCGGTGTAGGGCTGGCATGGTTGAAAATTCCTTCCAGCGCCATGAAAGGGAAGATAGACAGACTGTGGTTGAGACAGGGCAAAGGAGAGGCCCAAGACCTTGGCCATAGCCCGCGAGTCTTTAAACCACTCCATGGCCAAGTCTACCTTGTTTTCAAAAAGAGACACTTGTCATGAGGGAAGTCTGGACATCCTGGGAGAAGCCACATGTTCTCAACCAGGCCTGGCATCAAAGCGCCACCGTCATCGAAACCATTCTGTCTAGTGAGTAGCTCGTATCCAAACCACACCTAATGGTAAACTTTGTTGCATCTTTTCTATCCATGACTGCTTGGAAGAGCACGGGCTTCTTCCGGGACCTGTGACAGCACTTGTACAACCGTGTCCCACAAAGTGTGGGAGTAGCAGCTCAATACGCATGCAGTGTTTAATGACCGCAACTCAAGGCTGGTGGAAGAAAACAACTTCTTCCCCAAGCTGTCCAACCTCTTGGATTCCGTGTCTGGGGCTACGGCATGGTATGTACAGGCTTGGCAGGGCCATTTCTAGGTGTTTTGCTGCCCTAGGTGAGAATTAAAAAATGCTGCCCCCTCCCTTTTACCCATTTCAATGTCCATTGCTTAAATCCTTACAAAACATAAGTAGTATAGTTTAAAAAGACAACGTCCCTGAACAAAGATCAGCAGTACACATTTTGTAAACTAAAATAAGGAAAAGAGCTGATAAGGATCACATTAAAGGTTTTCCACTCCATTCATCAACCAGGTATTCCAGAACCTCCAGAAATGGTGCACTTCCACACCCGGGAAAAACAATGCTGTTCAAAGAATGACGAGAAAAATAAAGTAGCGCTTCACTGGCAAACTCTGTAAAGTGGCACTAATGTGTTTAGGTGAGAATAAAACCAATCTGGCCACTTTGCGACCACTCTGTAATGCTTTATTTTGTTATTTGTTTTTTGTATTTTGCACCTATTTTTCTCTTGGCCCCGAGGCTGCACTTTGGAACAGAAAAATTTAAGAAAAATAGGATCTTTCCAACAAAAGTGTTTCTTCCAACTTTGGATCCATTTCACAGGGGAACGAATGAAGGAAAGTAGAGGAAACAGAGGGTAAGAGATGTTTATTGATGCTGGGATCTGGTGTTTTCTGAGTTTAAGAGGCGGGTCTGTGAAAGATTCGGAGAGAGAAATGTAATGAACTGCATCTGAAGTGTGGTGAACACACCTGTTAGCTACATTAACCGCACGACCAGAGATGTCCCTGGGCCTTTGGAGGAAAGGGTGGCAATGTGGAGGGAACTTTTGATGTCCCGGCAGTGCAGTTACAGGAACCTAGACTCTGTTCAACTGAGGGTATTTTTTTGTCAAGGGCACCCATAGTATTTATTGGATAGTTCGATTTTGAAGAACTGGGCTTACCTTGTGCCTTAGGTGTCGGTAACTAGCACTTCGCTATTGTGAGTGTTAAGGGAGAAGCAAGGGGCCAAGAGGGGGGCCCAGCCCAGCCTTGTCCGGCCGCAGAAGGGCCCGCTTTTGGTCCGGTTTAACCCAGGCACTTGACTGGGCACGTCGAGCGCCTGCGGCGCCTGGAGCACTTAACTGCAGCCCCTTTTGAGAAGCAAGTACAGTAGAAACAGGTTGAAGCATGGTTTTCAGCAAGTGAGGAGCTGTGAGAGAGAGACAAAAAGGAAGGGAATAAGAGGAAGAAAGAGAGGGGGGCAGCTGACAGTGGCAGAGCAGGAAAAGTGGACACTTCAACCACTGATCTTATCTTAATACACCTGCTGGGCACCTAGGGACTCCCACGCGCAACAGAAGCAGGCTGCAGGGTAGGCCAACAAGTCCTTGCCTTGATGCTCCTGACTCCGCCTCTCTTGAGCTCCAGAAGACAGCACTCCGGGTCTAAGGCGCGCCTTGGCCAAGGCAAATGCAGGGATTCAAAAGTGGAAAAAAAAACGATGACAGGCTTGCCCCTCAGGAGATCATTTGTCCATTCTCTCTGAGGGCAGGCCAACAAGAAACAGGGGCGTCATAAGTAGCGCGTTCGCGCTATGAATGATTGATGGCCCTGATTGTTACAGACATCTGTGGGCGCTGCGGAATCCACACATTTTGCGCACACAAGGGCAAATGTCCCAACTTCCTTTTGCCACCCTAGACGGCCACCTAGTCTTGCCTAATGGTAAAAATGGCCCTGAGGCTTGGACTGCCAAGCTCTCAGGGATGGGGTGTAGAGAAAGGAAGCTTGGGTCTCCAGGTGTGGGGCAGTGGCGACGGGCAACTGTCTTGTTCATAGAAGCCGCTGGGCTTGGACCAGGTTCCCAGTAGGACCTCGGTAAGCACATTATTAAAAGGGAGCAAGGGTTCTGAAGATGAAGCACCCAGCTGTGACAAGATATTAGTCTTGACCTTCACAGAGGGCAACTTGCGATCCAGAACTTCAGCTGCCCTCTTCACCACCATGGAATATGATGCTCCCACCTCCGTAGCCACGGTAGGGGGAGAAAGCATACCAGTATCTGTATCGCTATGCCCTGGTGCTCCCTGATCTCATTCATATACACCAGAACGGATGCAGCAACTCAGAATATTTGCTGGTTGTTTCATATACAGGATCGAATTAAGTGGTGTTACCCATGAGCAGCTTGCCTGATGTTTGAGCTGGAAAAAGCATTCAGTTCACTGGCGTGGGACTACTTCTTCCAGGTCTTTACCCTATTTGGAGTAGGGCCATGACTCCTTGCATTCACTTGGCTCCTTTACACTAATCAATTTCCTGAGTCCACCTTAGGTGCCTTATTTACACCCTGTTTCAACTGAGCAGAGACACCGGACAGGGGTGCCCCCTTTCACCATTGCTCTTTACCATTGTGATGGAGCCCCTTGCTGTACGCCTGCGGCATAAGGGCAGTATATTGGGAATACCCCTGGAAGACAGTACACACGCAGTGTCCCTGTACACCGACGATCTCCACATTTATTTGAAGGACATCACTTCTGGTCTTTCCCTGCTTCAACAAGCTCTAGGAGAGTTCGCTACAGCTGCTGGCCTTTGGGTAAAATGGGACAAATCCGTAATACAGCCACTACACCCTGATCAACCACAAAGATCCATACATTTAGGCATCCCCCCCCCGTTTTCTGGCAAGGGGCAGCTACTTGCTACTTAGATATCTGTCTCTACTACACTCCACTGGATATAGTTCAAGCGAACCATTGTTAGAAAGTAATGTGTCTGCTTACTCATTATCCTATGTAGGTTAGCATTTGCTGCACCATTTTCTATTCAGACGCCATTTAGAATCATGATCGAAACTAATCCTTTGCTATTTCTGAGAAGAGGCCTCTGTTAGGTTTCATTTCTCCAAGGTTGGGTTTTGCTTCACTAATAAATAGACTGTTCTTATTAGCACATACCTTTCTCACTAGATAGAGGCATTCTCCCACTTGTTGTGGACTGGAACAACCTTGGACTTTGCAACTTTGTGTAAGATATGAGCTCTGAGATTGTTTTTCTCCCTGTATTCCATTGCTTAGAAGCACCTGACTGGAAAATTCCACTGTGGGCGTGTTCTAGCCCAGTTGCAAAATGTACATAATGTATCTTTATGCTTGTCGATTTCAGTCCCTCTGCAGCAATCCTAGCGACTGGGCAGACTGGGCTCCGCTCTGAGTGTATTTAATAAACAGTTATTGGTTTGTATTCTCTATTGTCTGACCAACTCTTCATTTGGTATGGAAGGCTGAGAGCTGGTCATTAGTAACCCGGGTGACCCGAATCGGGCCATTCCTTCACCTTTGGGTGACACTGCTGGGCATCAAGACGCAAAAGCACTTCTGCCGATCTTTCCCCCTTGCCCCAATATGCAAAATTGCACTAGCGAAAATGATTATCCTAGCTCGCCTGCTCTACCACTTCACTAACCTTCCCATAATCCTACCTTGCTCATTCTTCAGGGAGCTTGAATCTTTGCAGGGAGATCTTATCTGGGGCAAAGGACGATGCCGTGTAGCACTTAGTAAACTACAGCTCCTGATGGACAAGGGCGGGTTGGGTGCCCCATCATTTGAAGCATATTTTTTGGGAGCGCAGTCACAATGGCTATCATCCTGGACAGTTGGGAGGTATTTTGGAGAGACCTGTAGCATGGACGGCATCTTGCCCTCTCAACTGTCCATCAGCTCCTCCTTCCAAAAACAGGGCCCCCAACCCTTGCCACCCCTACAGGTGGTGGTGGCTTGGGCTTGCATGACCACAATACAGTACATGTCCCCTAAATCTCTGGTATACGCTCCTGCGCTGCCACTGGTTGGTATTGCTACAGAACCTACAACACACACAGTGCTGCAAACGATCCTTCTCATGAGCCCTGGCTGTCATCTTATATACTTGGTTGTCCAAAGCCATTCACGATTTAACAGTGCTTCCACTAGACACCCTACGCCACAAATGGGAGGAGGAGTTTGGGCATGCATTACACGACAAGGAGTGGGAGACTACCTTGGAATCCCACAAAAGGTATCCCGTAACTCACGCCTTAAAATCCTGCAACTCTTCATGCTGCATCGCGCTTACCTCCCCCTGCCCAAATTAACCGATTCTTTCCTCAAGCAAATGCATGCTGCCCGCGGTGTCAGGCTCCAAGTGCAGACTTAGGACACATGATATATTCCTGCCCAGCTCTCACCATTTCTGGAAGAGTATACACAAAAAACTATATCAGGTCACGGAGCTCACCGATATTCACACGTGGGAGGCATGCTCACTTGGCATTTTCAGATGGCGCAAACCCCACAGAGTGTGCTCCAGCTTCGCTTCCCTGGGGCACCTCCTTGCCAAACGTACCCTCACCTTGAAATAGTGTGCCACAACAACTCCTTCTCTGTTTGCCTGGTGCGGGCGGTCCATAAATGGGGTACGGCAGAGGAGGACGCCTTCGGATATGAGTAGGTCCTGGGTCTCCTCAAGCAACCCAGCTCCTCTCAATAGGCCACCCTTCTTTTGCAGTTTCTGCAACACACTGGAAATAATTATCTCCCGCCATAACGGCCACTGAACTTATTGGTATCTGCCATTACCCGCTATAGCCACCCTTATCTTCACCTATCCATAACATGATGCATCATTCCTTCCTCACTCAAAAAGACCCTGCCCGCACAGCCACTCAGTGCCTAATTTGAGCTGGTTGATTCCGGTGCTCTGCACCTGCACTTAATTGTCAGCACAGTGCTTGTGCCACTAGGTGGCCTTGTCTTGCCAATTTAGAGATGACCACAACAACAGTTCATTATTAATTCAATATACATCAGAAATGACTATTGCCTGCAGCCCAAGTCATTCTTATAGCTTTGGGGGCCTGGAATAATCCGATTAGTCACACTTGTAGTAGTGTGATGGTTAGCAGTTGTGTTGTTACCATCAAAGGCAGCGCTGGCAGGGGCAATCTGTGGTGCAAGCTGCAGTAGCTCCCTGACGAGAGCCCTGGCACAAATAAAGCACTGCAGCCACTGTATCTCTGTCTTAGATTGCTTCCCCCAGTACAGAACCCGTATTCCCCTTCACCCCCTCCCATATCCCCCTCTATCCCAGTTTATATACCTCACATTTTGTTGCACATATACTACAAACACCTGTACATATACACAAGCGCATGTTGTGTATAACATTGCCCCCACTGTATTCGCTTTTTTTTTAAATAGATAGTGAAATATAGTGCCAAAATCAATCACTTTCCTAAACAACTGGTGACAAACCGAAATACCAAGAACAACATTTACCATCATCAAATTAATTTACCGCTGAGACAAATCTGTTTATATGAAATGGACGATACCTCGGATAACCTTTGATAAATTAAAAATCTGCATACACCAAATTACATGTGATATGGTCGCGGTGTGTTTGCAAGAGGCCTAGGTAACCTCTAACCGATACCTGTGTAAATGTGAAAACACACCAGAAAAGAGACCTTTCAGCTGTGATCCAAAAAAAACATAGCCTTGCTTTGGGTAATGACTCCTCTAACGGTTTAATGTCTGAGAGTGTGCCGTGCTGATTGCATTTTGTCTTGTTTTGCACCGATATACTTTATGAATCAGAGCCACAGTTTTAATTATTTATTTTTCTATCCCATAATACCCGTGCAGCAGCAAATAATTTAGCTGGCATAGCATGGTAATTTGTACTCTAATTTCACCCCTGCTGCTACAGCCTTGCATGCTGTTATGATGTGATTGCTAAAATTAAGCTTTCTAGGCCACATTTGCAGGCAAGTTTGTGTGTTTTATTTTTCATTAGGTTCCTCACCATAAATGTTTGCTTCAATAAAAAAAAATTACACAAGAAGAAAACACAGTATAATTGCTATGAGCATCAAAACAGATTTGGGTTAGCTTTCTTAGGGATATTTATTTTTGATCAGTGGGACTTTCACCTAGGGCCTAAGGCATCTGCCACCTTGGTGTCTATCACTAATATTATTTAATTCAAATTCAAACTGAATGGAAAGGGATAAAGGATTCCTAAATAAGATAGAGTTATCCTTTGACCTAAAACATCCTACGTCAATTAATTCAATGACGTACTCTGTCTGTATAGGTATCCAGGAAATAAAGTTGTACCTCTCTTGTACTTTGAGAGATCTGCAAAAAACTATTCCAAAGGTTCGAAAGAAAAGGCATACTTTGCACCAAAAGCATGATGGTAATCGAATCTTCACAAACTGATTACGTTCTGTTAAAAAATTGTTCGAAAAATGGCAGCACTACTACTTGTAGTCCACAAAGAAGTGGTTCAGGGTAAGTCAAAATGTGTCTGGAATAATTACTAGGGGTGGGCGGAATTTGAAAAATTGACTTTCGCAAATTATTGTGAAATTGCGCAAAATCTCCGCGAGCACACGGAACTTTCGTGAAGATGCGGAGATTGCTTTCCCCGCCCGTTCGCGATGTGTTTTTGAGTGCTCGCGGGGATATATATCTCCAACGCTAATGGGCGCGGCCATCTTGCTCACAATGCTTATTTCCTGTTCCGGGTCGAATGACGTGTTCGCGAACGCAATGACGTGTTCGCGATCGCAAACTATTGCGGGATAGCGCGACCGGCTACCAAGAATCCAACATCTCGTGGCGCACACGAACGGATAAGAAAACTCGTTGACGAACGCAGGGACCCGGTAAGTTGCGACTGTGTGCGCGAGAACGCATTTTTAAAGCGCGAACAAAAAAAATACTTCAGTTTCGCAGCAGATTGCGAAAGTTTTGACATTTTCGCGCTCTCTGCGGAACGCGAAAATGTCAAAATATCGCAAATTCAGCGAGCGGAACGAAATTTACCGCCCAGGCCTAATAATAACCACCAAATGAAACAATTACCCACAAAAGGTGGGTACTAAAATTTCAGAAAAGCCTGCTACATAAAACCTGTCTCGTACACCCATTCCTCAGGAAAACTGCACCCACACCAACCACAAATACCATGGCTGCTACACTCCTCTTGTTATTGTGAATGCAGCAGCATCTAACCAGCAAAACTGGGGAGAATGTAGGAAATTCAGAAGGGGCACTGAAATAATTTGATTCTACATTTTCCGCCTAAGTATTGATTTACCGTGTTTGCCGCATAAACCATCAGGAACACTGCACCCACAACAACCACAAATACCATGGCTGCTGCTACACTCCTTGTTATTGTGAATGCAGCAGCATCTAACCAGCAAAACTGGGGAAAATGTACGAAATTCAGAAGGGCCACTCAAATAATTTGATTCTGCGTTTTCCACCTAAGTATTGATTTACCGCGTTTGCCGAATAAACCATCATCTGCTGCATAATTTGAAGATTTAAAAAAAGTTTCTAGCTCAAAAGGGTTAAAAGTTACATAACGTGGCAAACATGTATTGCCAAAAAGGACCCGTCACAAAAGCTGACTTGTCACCTTTCAGGTGCTTATTGCGGAATTTGGATGTTAAAATGGTAATAATGACGTAAAACCTTTGCCCAGTCAGGGTTAACAAGTGTAAAATGAGAAACTAGTGAAGTAATCCTATTGCAAAATTATCTTCATCATGTCACATAATTTACCTCCTCTTGTCGTAATTTGGTCCTCTCCTGTTCCTGACTAAAACTAACAAACTATGCGTTATCCACAATAACAGCACTATTAAAAATGTACAATACCATGAATGATAAAAGACTGCCTACGAGAGTGTATCCTGTGCACGAAGATGCATGTGCACAACCTGCTTCACATGGGATGACCAAACAACGTCTTACCAGTCACCTGGAACTGTTTTTTGTCGTACTAAGCAGCGCATATGCCACACAATGTGATGGTCCATGTCCTATGGCAATGTCGTATACCCAAGAATCAGACTAGATGTTGAATATCATTGCATAACCGTGGGCCTTTTCTTGATTACATGCATCTCTGTGTTCATGAATTGTACCTGATGGCACAGACACGCCAGTTGTCTCCAGTACGGACATTGTGCTGTGGACGTGAATGAACGTCGTTGGGAAAATATGTCCCTGTACATTGTTTTGCATTGCAAACAGGAATGTATTGTGGTACTGAGTACGTCCAGCAGTAAAATTCATTGGCAAGTGTCAAATACTGAATTATTGTGTATTATTGCAACGGTAATGAACAGCCTATATGAAGTGATAGATTCAAATGCAATGACTGGGGACCATGCCTCTACCTACTGCTCCCAGAGGCTCAAAATGGATAACATGGTCAACTGCAGAAGAACCATGTTGCACTGGAATTGGAACTCCATTCCGCAGCATCCTGAAGCAGGAAATTACGGCAGTATTGCAGAGGAAACACTATCAAATATGTTCCATAGAAAATACTCTAACCATTAAACTCCATGTAAGAAAACAGACCTTTTTGCTGGTGTCCCCCCCCCCCACTTTTTGCTCCCATTTGGACTGCTAGATGCTGTTTTTGGACTCTGACAGTGCACTGAAGACAGCTAACGAGGCTCCAGGGCAAGTGCTCTCTCCCTAAAATTGATATATGGGAATTGGCAAGCCCAAAAGCCAAGACCTTTAACCCCCTTATATGTCCCTAGTACCAGGGGTACATAGGGAATGATTGTGAAAGGGGTCACTAGGCCCTGAAGCACTGTGTGTGCCATCCTGAGTGACCCAAGTAAACTGATGACAGCACGCATACCATTGGAGACTGCAGGAACGCGACTTTGCCTTCACCATATGTGGAAAAATCAATGCAAATTTTTAACATATGTCAGTCAACCCTAAGGAAGACCTACTGAGTCCAGGAGGCAGGGTGCATTATGTTAAAGGCGAGGACATGTTAGTGCAAGCCTATATGCCACCTTAGTGGCCATTTCTATTAATGGCTACTATAAATGAAAAGCGGTCCACAGGATAACATGGGCTGGCACCCGGGCAACACTCAAGGTCACCAGCTCCATTATGGTATACCTGTAATATGTCAAGTTTGGTGTCAAGCAACATGCCTCATCAATCCTGACATGAATCTCGTGTTAAGGATGATGTAGCATGCACCCAGGTGGCTACCTTAGAGGTTGCCCACCTCTTTGCCACAGGCTTACTTGTGCTCTGGCTGCCAGCCCTTAGCTGCTGCCACCAAGCAGTAATCTGACCCACTGTGTTCTTCTTCTCCTTGGTATTATATTACATGTTTATTCCTATGTAATTATTATGTTTGTTATTTCTTAATTCGCTCATGCTGGATATGTTATGTACTTTACAACAGTGTATGGGAACTGGCTGATCCTCGTTGTTTAAAATGAAAAAATAACAATAAAAATGTATTTAAAAAGAAAAAGGAAATTAAGACTCTTGGGGTCTGATAATCATTCCTCTTAGATCACTGCACTCTCTCCCCACTGAGGTCAATCAATAACTTTCATAAAGGAATGGTTTCTCAAAGGGACAGCTTCCCCATTTTGAAGCAGTTACCACCCCAACACAGATGTTCGTAACTCATCAATGTTTAACATATACTATATCCTACAATAATATGTTGTACACCTCATAAATACCACACACAAGTGTGATACAAATCAATCAGTTCTACCTGCTGAAGAACATGTTCAGGTAATGTATGTGTTTGGGACAGCACATAAATCCCCAGGTACCCTTGACCGGAGTGATGTATGAGTCTCGAAGTATTACAAGTTCCTTCCAGCGCGAAGACGCATTTATACCTGACATGGGGTATTACAGGTATACAGGGCTTTCTCTTCCCTGATTCCTGATCATTTTCTCTTGTTTACACCCCTCGTGGTCCTGACGAAGCGACCTTGGATCCCTTATGGACCTACATGAAGCGCGAAACATGTTGACCAATTTTTTCTTGAACACACACTTACACGGATTCTGAGAGCAGCGGGAAGACATTCATCCCTCATCCACATTTGTTCCACAGAGGAGCTCCAGTGTCTGACCCATTTTTACCTTACCATTCGGACCCCCGCATAAAATTAGGTTCTAGGTGCCATCTGGTAATTTTAACTCACTCACTCACTCACCACCTTAGGCCCACATACCCACATGTACAACTGCGGCATCTCCTTAAAAGATCTCCGATAAAGAGCCCTCTTGTGGGGCACGTGGAGTACAGCAGCGCCACCCCCACGAGGGGCAACACCCGGTGATGAAGCATGACACTCGCAAGGGTGTGTGAGGGCATTATATCCAAAAAGGAGGGATTTCCCCATCACTTTAGATAACCCAAGTGTGTTGAGACAGACCTCTCTCATACTTTCTCTCCAACCAGAATAGGTTGTGATTCTCTTTGATCTTAGGGACAGTTACCCCTCAGTGAATACTACATTAATATTTGGGAGCACTGGTACTGGACCTACTCCTCTTTTAATAGCTCCCCGTCCCCCCCTCTACAATGTGTTTTGACTGTATCTATGTAAGCATGTGAATGTGGCAGTGTGTAAGACGGTGGGGGCAGCAGAGTCTCACAGGTAAGCACCGAGCTTGAACTGGGAAAAACAAAAAATAACAACTGTTTCATGGAACGGCATAAGAGAGGACCCCTAACTGAGGTTGACCCAAACTGGCATACCAAGAATTCGGCAACTAGTGCATAGCCTGGTTATGAAGCTAACAAGGGTGGGGTGTGCAGTAGTGCTCTGCCCGGCCTATCCCTCATCTTGATGATAAAGAACAACAGAGAGAAAGATATCCATCTTATGAGTGTGTTAGGTAAGCTTGTGTGTAACCCCTTCTTAGTGCGGACTGTTGAACAGAGGCACAAACAATCATGTCACATCAGCGTGTGCAAAGTTCGGTCTGGCCTGGGCACGCTAAATTATAGTGTCAGAAGTTTAGAGGGTAACATCCGGGGGGTGAGGTGACTCTGAGTCCCCGAACCAGGCTGGCATGGAGTCTGGATCACCACAGTGTCTGGATGGCAACATCGTGGAGGGGGCCGATGAGCCAGCAACCTGCTGCCACCTGAAGCACCTCTTGCCGCTCCATCTGGATCTGCATTGGGTCTGGTGCCTTCACTGATAAAGTACAGCCCCATGTCGATCCTCTTCGTGCTCTCTGCCAGTTGCGCCTATTTTGCACTCCGTGTCTAGTGTCCTGGTGGATGTCACCAGAACTGTCTCCTCCAATCAGTCTCAAGCGTCTGATGGCATGTCAAAGAATCGGGTGGCTCCATCTTTTACCACCCTCAGCTGAGCCGGGAAGAGCAAGGAATATGTCACAGATCAAGTTCCCGCAGCTGCCATTTCACTGCCCCTAAGGAGGCTTGCCGTTTTTGACCTTGGGCCATGTAGTCTGGAAAAAAGAGTATTGTTGTGTTTTGCAC
Source organism: Triturus cristatus (assembly GCF_964204655.1). Lineage (NCBI taxonomy): Eukaryota > Metazoa > Chordata > Amphibia > Caudata > Salamandridae > Triturus > Triturus cristatus. The sequence goes on along the minus strand of NC_140589.1, from coordinate 830,025,219 downwards.
TTTGACTCCAGGGGACTTCCGATTCTTCTTCTTATTGCGTCCCTGAAGTTCAGAAATTTGAACAAGAACGGCCACGGGTTAGAGCCGGGTGGTGGATGGCAGGCCGGTACTCTATGGGCCCACCATAAATTGAGGGGAGAGGACCTCAGGCGGGAGCAAGTTCCATAGCCAATTCTGTATGTATTCTACTGGACCTCTTTCCTCTGCCCCCTCTGGAAGACCAATCATTCACACAATATTGTGATGGGACCGGCCATCCACGTTGTCTATCTTATCTTCAAGGGTGCAGACACGGTCCAACAAGTTCAGCAGAGTCACTGTGTGATTGCGAGTCATCTGTTGCAGGTCAGAGAGTGTGAGCTCGGTTGTACGTAGCCGTTCAGACAATTTCCTATGGTCAGCTCTCAGAAGTGTAAAATCCAAGACCACTTTATCGATCCTGGTCTGGAGGGACGTGTGCGTCTGCGCCAGGGTTGGGCCAATCCATTCAACTGCCGCTAACACGTGTCAATCTTGGCGGAGAGATCCAGTTGATGCGAGTCTGAAGATCCCGCTGTTCTTGAGGACGTCTACCCTTCGGCGTCCCGGGAGATTTCCCCCTGTGGTGCAGCTGAGCGAAGGCGGCCCATGGCCAGTTGCTGCATGCTAGGCATCAAGGGGCAAGAGCTACGGAGAGTCAGATAACACTGGTGAGAAGGAATCCTGGACTGCCTGTCCCAGGGGAGGCTCTTGGTTGGGCATCACCACCAACTCCTGCGGGTGATGACGTCAGTTTTCTAGTGGCCAGCTGTGACCCCCAATGTCGCCATCGTCACTTACCGAGGTATCCGGGATTTATTGCTGCCCAGCAATCTGCTGCATTTCATCTATATGCAAACCTGCATACTCGGGTTAGGTCAGTTTTCAAGAGTTGACGGGGCACTCCCTGCCCAGGTAGATTTTGCATTTCTATACTAGTGGCCCAGAAGTGGGGGGGCACAGTGTTCAGGGTGGTTTGATCTGTAGCGCATACGCCCCTGCGCCCGATGGCCAGGTGTTGTACCTCCTCACCCCTCAGTGGCTTCCATATTCAGGTCTGCCCATGCGTACTAGCTCCAACGGGGGCTTCCCAGCTCAAACTTATTGCATGGATCCCATCTGGAGGCTCATCAGTTGCCACCACTGATGACATGGATGAGAGAGGGCTCCCGCAGTGTGGGTAGGAGGTCCGATCCCGGGTTCTCACAGTGATGCTCCGGTATGTCACCCTGTTAGTTTTTACTGCGATGAGGACAAGGAGTGATTTTGGGTAACCCTGCTAGAGGGGTCTCATAGGCTACACCTCAATCCAATTCAATGTTTAGTTCTGCATACTGCTGGGTTCCAGCCCCTGCTGAACCCTGACTGTGAGCGTTGTCATGCTGAATCCAGTCTGGTTGCACCTGATGGACCCCAGCTTTGCGCCTGCTGCTCCCCTGGCCAGACAGGATAGGGCTGCCAATACTCAGCTTAGCCCTGGAAGGGCATTTGCGGGGGCGAGGTGAAGCACAGTAACCATCCCGCTGTCAAACGTCCCCCCACCAAGCACCCCCTGCACTTGGGGTTATTGCAGGCTATAGTGCATGGACCCGGGCACTCCTCAGGCCTTGGGGAGAGGGGAAGGGGAGAGAGGCGGACTAGGCCCGAGCTGACCCCCATGCCACCTCTCACGTGTGTCGGCCGCAGTACCAACCTTGGGTCCAGGCTCAGGATGTGATGCATAGATCACTGGGCCGCCACGCTGCAACAGGACCCTGCGCAACTCTGCCCACTGCTGCTGCTGAGGGCGACCTGGGCCAGACCGGGCGCGCCCCTGTAGGATGCGCACTCACAGCCCTCCATTCGCCGTACCTCACCTTGTCCCAACTGCTGCACTGGGACCCCATACATCAGCCAAGGCGTACCGGGCCTTCTGAGTTGGAGCGCCGCCTCATCAGGTTTTACTCGCGGCACCCACACTCTCAGGCAAGGTCACTCCATATGGGTTTCCTCGCTTTTGTGGTCGCCGGGGCCACGCCAGCCATGCCACATGTTCTGCTCCTTACCGGGCCACACTCCTCTGATCGTAGGTGTCAGGGCTTCCCCGCACCATGTGAGGTGTCTCAGCAATACTCCAGAGTTAAGCAGGGCTCTCCATACTTTTCCGTGCAACTTCTAACAGAATTGCGGAAAGGATGGCCAGGATAATTGAGGGATAGGGCACGGAGCGGTTTCAGAACACGTCCGCCATCATCGGTGGTTAGCCACGCCCCCAGCAGATGCATTCCTTTAAGAATGAATGAAGGACAAAGGGTATGTTTTTCCCCTATTGGCCATGATCATGAGATTATTCACGCAAGTTAAGAGGCAGCAAGTGGACATAGTGGTAATCGGATGTATGACGTTACAACGCACACTTTTACAACGCATGCACTTACAACGCATTTTTTACAACGCATAATCCATTACAACGCATGACATTACAACGCATGACACTACAACGCATTTTTAAAAAATACCTTTACAACGCACTACCATTACAACGCATACTACCTTTACAACGCATACCATTACAACGCATAATATTAAATTACATTTAAGGTAAGTATTAGATAGTATAGGGGTAAAAATTACTATTCTAACTCCAGGGGGTGCAACAGTAGGGTAAGTGTTGGATAGTATAGGGGTAAAAATTACTATTCTAACTCCAGGGGGTGCAACAGTAGGGTAAGTGTTGGATAGTATAGGGGTAAAAATTACTATTCTAACTCCAGGGGGTGCAACAGTAGGGTAAGTGTTGGATAGTATAGGGGTAAAAATTACTATTCTAACTCCAGGGGGTGCATCAGTAGGGTAAGTGTTGGATAGTATAGGGGTAAAAATTACTATTCTAACTCCAGGTGGTGCAACAGTAGGGTAAGTGTTGGATAGTATAGGGGTAAAAATTACTATTCTAACTCCAGGGGGTGCATCAGTAGGGTAAGTGTTGGATAGTATAGGGGTAAAAATTACTATTCTAACTCCAGGGGGTGCATCAGTAGGGTAAGTGTTGGATAGTATAGGGGTAAAAATTACTATTCTAACTCCAGGGGGTGCATCAGTAGGGTAAGTGTTGGATAGTATAGGGGTAAAAATTACTATTCTAACTCCAGGGGGTGCATCAGTAGGGTAAGTGTTGGATAGTATAGGGGTAAAAATTACTATTCTAACTCCAGGGGGTGCATCAGTAGGGTAAGTGTTGGATAGTATAGGGGTAAAAATTACTATTCTAACTCCAGGGGGTGCATCAGTAGGGTAAGTGTTGGATAGTATAGGGGTAAAAATTACTATTCTAACTCCAGGGGGTGCATCAGTAGGGTAAGTGTTGGATAGTATAGGGGTAATAATTACTATTCTAACTCCAGGGGGTGCATCAGTAGGGTAAGTGTTGGATAGTATAGGGGTAAAAATTACTATTCTAACTCCAGGGGGTGCATCAGTAGGGTAAGTGTTGGATAGTATAGGGGTAAAAATTACTATTCTAACTCCAGGGGGTGCATCAGTAGGGTAAGTGTTGGATAGTATAGGGGTAAAAATTACTATTCTAACTCCAGGGGGTGCGTCAGTAGGGTAAGTGTTGGATAGTATAGTGTAATATTATGCGTTGTAATGGTATGCGTTGTAATGGTAGTATGCGTTGTAATGGAATGCGTTGTAAAGGTAGTTTTTAAAAATGCGTTGTAGTGTCATGCGTTGTAATGTCATGCGTTGTAATGGATTATGCGTTGTAAAAAATGCGTTGTAATGGTAGTGCGTTGTAAAAGTTGCGTTGTAAAGGTTGTTCCCCGTGGTAATCACCCTGATCTGGAGTTCTCAAGTCTGTATGGAACTTCCTTGAGATTCTCCTATCCGTCTACCCCTATTTACTGGTCTCCTCCGGGATCCCATGGGGAATCTGCATCGCCAGGTTCTGGAGGGCTCTCTATATCTCATAGCATGGAGTATTACCAGAAAGGCTGGAAAGTCCAAAGGCCTTTCACAGGAAACTGCCTCATTGCTCTCCAAACCATGGGTAGATAGCACAATTAATAGATGCCAATTGAGTTGGGCTTGATGGTTGGGTTGGTGTCATCAACGACAGCTGGATCCTGTGGGGACAGAAATCGTCCACATTCTGAATTTCCTTGTTTCCTTAGCTTCAGATGCTATGGCGTATAGGTTCATCAACAATACATTTTGCTTGGCAATCTCAGCAGGCCATTGCCAAGTGGGTGAACACCTGGAAGGGGAACAACCTTTGATATGCAAGCTTTTCCGAGGCATCAGACTTTCCCTTCCTCTGGAGCCCAGATATTCTACGTAATTGGATGTCAAGAAGGTCTTGAATTTGTTAAGATACTTACCCTCTAATATGTAACGGAAACCAATGTCTGTGAAATTGGATACCTTACGGTGCTTGATATCATGTCGCAGGGTTTTGAATGTCAGAGCCCTGGATATAACAGGTAGAGTATTTACTCCAGATGGGGTTACTTTTCATATATCCAGGAGAACAAAATGTAGTTCAAAAACTGTTTCATAACCTATGTTTCCAGATGTTCATAAACTGTCTGTAGTAAAAGCAATAAAGTTTTATGAATCTATGACGGAGGAGCTTCGTCCCCCAGAGGAATAACAGCTACTCATTGCCCTCTCGGAACCCGATAAGGCAGTATCCTCTGCTAACATTGCCAGATGGGTCAGACAGAACATGTAGGAAGCTGGCATCGATACTCAATTATTTGGGGCGGAATCAATGAGGGGGGTCATGCCCACCAAGGCGTTTCTCATTGGGATCCTGTCTGGAGGACATTCTTAATGTTGCTGATTTGTTCTCAGGCCCTACGGTTAAAAGGTTCTAATTTAAATCGGTTCAGAATATGGCATCGCTGGTAGTGGGAAAGCTTTGGATCAGCCTAATCCTCGCCTCCGGTCCTGACATAGAATAAAAAAAGTCTTAGCTTTCGTAACTGAAAGTTTAAATTCTTTCAAGGACACAGAGCTGAGGATTATCCCACCCTTCTTCATTAAGATTCCTGTTACCTGCCCAATGCGGTGGAGCAATATCACTTTACATGTCAAAAGAGGAGTGATATTGACTTAACATGTATGTACATAGTCTTCTCTGTTATTTGGATGTACATTGGATCGTAACTATTGTGACAACATTGTTCTGGTTATAACGTGACTTCTTGGCTTAATTTGTTTTTTCACTAGAAACTGTTTGGGACTTGAGGCTCATGTGGTCTTTATTGCCTTAGGGACAGATTCAGCTAAACAAGAATGAATCAGTAAACTATCAGCTTTGATCGCGGGAAGATACAGGAGGCAGGAACTTCTGCAGAGGATCTTGAAGGGCATTCATGGGCATTGATTGGACAAACTGATAGTTCTTTTTCCCAGGGTTTCATGAAAAATGACGTTTTTTGATTAAGTTGTTGTTTACATAATGGCTACTGTAATAAAAAGTGATGAAAGAGCAGACTAATCATCTCCTCTGTGTCCTTAATAGAATTGAAACCTTCTGTTACGATAGCTGGGAAATTGTTTTATTAAACCGCAGATTTGCATGTATTCAATACAATGCACTTTTCAGTGTTCATCTGCAGGAACAGAAACGATCCTTGACATGTTTTAAAAGTAGGTACAGTTTGAGCATATCTTCCTTCAAAACATTATGAAGTTACATTTCAATTCAGAACAACACCACAAAATATATTTGACTATTTCATGAGAAAGGAAAACAAAATGAGAGAAACCATTCATACAGTCTCACTTTTTTAAAAGCCACATTTTTTCAGAAGTCACTGCAACCAGGTCAGTGGTCAGTTAAATTAGTTTTGTGGCCTCTTATGCTAACTTGGACACATGAAAAGAATATGAATCTTCACTATTGAATCTTCTCTTAAACTACTCATTCTGAACTGGAGCAATGTGTGATTTGACTTACATTAAATTGATTCAAACGTTTGTGCAGCAACATAGAACTGGTGCTTGGTGTGTTTGTTTTCACACTACTTGATTCCACTTTAATTCTTCTTTTCTGTAAACATTCCATATCTTTCATTTGAAAGAGTGTAAGAAAATGCCTGTATTTGCATGCTCACCCCAATTTGCTTTTGGATTGATGCTGTTGGTTTTTTGGACTCTGTGCAGTAGGACCTTGCTAACAAGGCCCCAAGGCATGCAATGTGACCCCTAAAAGCCAGATGAATTGGTTAACACTAATTGGTATATTTAACTTAACTATGAGGGCCTAGTGTATGGCATCCTGAGTACTCATGGGCTCTAGTTTAAAATGTCACTATTGGACTGCAGCACCAATCGCACCACCACTAAAGTGACAATAACATGCATGTCTTTTGCCAGGCCCAGACCTTGCACCTAAAGTAGGCCCTAAATGCCCATAGGGCAGAATGTATGCTATTTACAAAGTAGGACATGTGTACTTAAGTTTTTATGTTCTGGCAGTGAAAAATCTACTAAACTGTTTTCCCTGTGGCATAGCTGGCTCTCCCATAGAAGAGCACTGGGTTACATTATTACATTTTATAATGCATACATTCAGTTTGGAGATAGCTAGAACCATGATTCAATTACTCAAATTAATAGTAATGTAAAATCTAATGTTCAAGCCGGATTAGAAATTACCATTTTGGAAATGTCACTTTTATAAGGCCTAAGACAAATATGCCTTTCGACCCATGGTTAATGTCCCCTGACTGGTAATGGCTCTCCTGTGGTGTGATGTGTATTGCTCCCAGGCAGGGCACAAAAGGTTTGGGTGTAGACAGATGCTTTCCCCTCTGACAGGATGGCCATCTGGAATGGGACTAGGAATTTGATTAAACTTCAAAAGGTACCTACTATCCCATAACAAGATTTATTGTCCTAATAGTCAACCAGCCACTAATCCCGGTGGGAGAGAGGATGCTGCCAGAACCAGCTTTGAGTGACCATAGGGGAGCATTTGGCCTTTATACTATCCACACTACTAGGTGAGCACAGAGAGCTCTGGACAATGAACGAAAAGGTTCAGCCATAGTGGTTAGATGTAAAGAGGAGCACTGTGGGACAGTATACAGTAAAACTCACATAATATGCTGCAAAGGGGGCACTATCACACCGGGAACATTTTCCCCATTGGTTATGGAGTGGTCAGGAATTTACACCACCCATAGGCTGGTACTGGCATACAATTGACACACCCCAGTACCCTCTTCAAAACACCTCTGACCTGTGAACCTGTGGAAGACAGAGGAAGGACTGCACCTGCTGTTCAACCTGTGAAGAGCTGTGCCTGCTCCCACTTGTACCCAGGACCCCAGAAGTTACTTCAAGAGCTGACATCCGATGTGAACTACTACATGAACACAACAAGTTTCCAGAGGCCCTTCGTGCTTTCCTCTTGACCAGACCTAACTGGACCTGATCTAATCCCCTCTATTGGCCTCAATGGGAGCAATGTGAGTGTTGTCCTCAAGGTCCTGGACATTTGGCTGGAGTCTGGATGCACTTCTCCCTGCCTAACTGAAGGTTTAATTGGATCCGAAGCAGAGCAACACAAAATCCTGCAGAGCCGCGCAGCTCCTCGCCAAAGACTTCATCAGATCTGACACTGAGGAACGCAGCCATGCAGCACCACAAGTTCCACACTAAAACACTCACCCGATCCAAGGCAAAGTGACAGAGAGCCCTGCAGAGCCATGCCAATGCATAAAAGTCAGAAGGTAAAACTTCCAGCAGAATGAACCTGGTGCCACCAAAGGCTTCATCAGATCTGACACTGAGCAATGCAGCACTGCAGCACCACAAGTTCCCGACTAAAACCCTCACCTGATCCAACGCAACGTGACAGAGAGCCCTGCAGAGCCATGCCAATGCATAAAAGTCAAAAGGTAAATCTTCCAGCAGAATGAACCTAGTGCTGTATCTGGCCCATGCTCCAACGAGGGCGGCCTGAACTTGTAATGCAACCAGATTTCTGCAATTGACACTTTGTGCTTTTCTTGTGTAAAACTTAATTCTTACTTTAAAAATGCAAATCTCCGGTTCCTCTTATTGGATGTTTGTCATTTTGGTGTCTATTTAATCATTAAAATAGTTTGTATTTTTATAAATTGAAGAAGGATACATTGTGTTGTGTTTTCTACTTTTTAACTATTTGATACTGCTAAATGTTGTTCACACTTCTCCTAAATTAACCCAGTCTGCTCTGTGCTACAGATAGCAAGGGTTGAGCTTGGGTTTAAATTATTGACACCTTACTGGACCCATTTAATATATGCGTAATGTAAGTTTACATTTTTTAATCATTTAATGTTTTAATTTATTATAGAATGTTTTTTCACATTGATTTTATACATGTTCTGTTCTTCACTAATGTAAAGTACATTATGTTCGATTCCCTCGAGAAGCATAAAGTGCACGTTCAGATCAAATTATACAAATCAAATTCATGGCCACAGAACGCCTGTCCAATTAAAGTAACAACGAGATATTCCAAAGAGTCCCAGACTTATAACATGAATCATCACATTAATAAAGTAATCATCACAACAATACAGTACATGAGGGAAAGATGCCAAGGTGACTGGTGTAATAATGAATCATGGGTGGAGATTTCATGTCATGAATGAAAATTCATTTTAAGTAAAGTACTAAACTTGAACCCGTTCACTACCTGTCGTCCAGCCATACTTTCTGGAACATCAAGCCCAATGACTTTTTAGAGAGAGATTTTTTAAACACTCAAACATGAGAGTGATCATTCTGGTAATATGAGGGCTTTGATTTATCAGGGGCTATCATGTTTGGGAGATATGGCCATCTGAGGCTCTTGTTTTATGATCCTAGAATTCATAGTGACTACAAATAAAGTGCCAGTGCAGATGACTTTATATATATGCTAATATAGACAACAAGGTCCTAGATATGGAATTACTTCTAAGGAGTTTTAGAGGAATAAAACAATGTGATTTATTTAAATGCCTTTTACATTTATTAAAAAAAAAAAAAAATTATATATTTTATACTTTCCAAATATATGAAATATATTTATGGACTTAAAACAATAATATTTTTTAACTACTATTTTAACTTTATTGTTTATCATATTGTATTCCTGACAGTATGATTATTAACTCCATTGTGTAGCATTAGCCATTTGAGCATGCATTAGATGTTTTCTTTTATGTCTATGCCTCATCACCAGTCACGTGTCAGCATGCAGCATTTTAAATGGTCTGTTATCGCATTGCAGTGTTGTCATGTGAACAAGGTCTGTCCAGGACTGAAACGCGTAATAGCCAACATTAAATCAGCACGTACTTGATGGTCTGTGTCCGCTTTTTTTTAGGTGAAAATCCATGAAGAGCTTGGAGCAGTTTTTTGGAGGTATATATATATATATATATATATATATATATATATATGTATATCAAAAAGAAGCAAAGGCGTTCCCCCGTTTCCGGAGCCCCAGGCCCATCAGGGCGGCCTCACTGCATGGGCACGGAGTAGCCCACAGACACCACACTGGCAAAACAGACGATGTGAGGCCCAATACCATGGAATTCACTTTATTTCAAGAGTCTTTTGAGAGCGCCTGTTCCCTCTTGCCCAATATTTCAGCTAGTTGCCTTGATCACGGACCGGAACACAAGCGCCCAAGTGCGCTCTGGCGTGATTTAAAAGGTGTATCACGTGACTGCATTCACCAGTACTACCGTTCCCATAGTGCATTGTGCATATTTGTTAATTACATATTGGCAATCCAAAAATGTTTTTAATCTTGATGGTGAGTTCGGTTGCACAAGCACTGAGGTTTTTGTGGAATCGTTTTTAAAGCAAGCAGGTTAGTTTTGTCCACATCACAAGTGTTCTTAAAATGTTTGACACACAAAAGGCGGCTTCTTCCAGGCATGATCAAAGCAGGAAATCATCCCCCTTCGAATCTCTTCCACGCGCCATTCCTTTTTGCTGAGTAGCCATCCCTTTGTGGGTTGGAAGGCGCGAGTGAGCCAGGCTCCTCAATTTACATCAAAAAGAACCAAAAGCGTTCCCCCGTTTACAGAGCCCCAGGCCCTTCAGGGCAGCCTCACTGCATGGGCACGGAGCAGCCCACAATCACCACACTGGCAAAACAGACGATGTGAGGCCCAATACTATGGAATTCACTTTATTTCAAGAGTCTTTTGAGAGCACCTGTTCCCTCTTGCCCAACGTTTCAGCTAGTTGCCTTGATCACGGACAGGAACACAAGCGCCCAAGTGCGGACTGTTTCACCATCCCACTTGGGTTATATTTTCATCATGTTACAGCACGCAAGCTTAGTCACTGAACTTATACAGCCCGGCACTACCAGAACCAAAAGGCAGTTTGAATGTTTCCGCCCACTGAGGCCAATATAACGAGGTATTTAAGTGCTGTGGATTGCTTGGCGTTGTTGTAAGAAGTCAGCCTATGAAGAAGTGCGTGAGACGCACGAAACGCGTCAGCAGTTTTGACTTTTGGTGTACTGATCAATTTGGAGACTGCAGCTCACGCCAGTAAACGACAAAAACTTACCTTTTGTATTCGTTCTATTTAGTTAAAATGTATATTAAATGTATTTATTTGTTAAAATAATATTAATATTTAATATATTTAATGTATTTTATTTTATATATATTTTTACATCAATATTTTTTACACCTATATTTTTTTCTTCGATATTTTTGAGTCAATATTTTTGTACTTACCTGTTTAAGTATAGGGAGTCAATATTTTTGCATTCTATATTGTTTCATCGATATTTTTGCATTCTATATTGTTTCATCGATATTTTTGTCATCGATATTTTTAACATCGATATTATGTCAGTGAACCACCTTGGAGTTCAATGAGGAATTCAGGCTTTAGCCTTGTTCTCTGTATAATCGCAAAACTCCTCTGTAACTTACAATATCGTTATAATGCACAGCACGGGGTACTTTATTCTATATATCATTGACTCCTTCATAAGGACTGAGAACAGAGAAAATTGTAAACAAAGATGAGGTGATGAGGGAACTCAACTAATGTTTACTAAAATAAAGTATGTTAATGATAGGCATTGGTGAAGTATACTTGATACATCTGGGTAATGGAGCAGAAAGGCATCAAATATGTAAATGTCTAGTGACTATGATGTGGACCTTTATAAGTCATTAAATGTGTTTCTACTTCACCAAGTTAATGTTTTGACCTCATCCTGGAGAAAGGTCACAGGTGTCTCCCATGAACACAGGAAATAGCTATTTGCTGTTTTAATGGTTAAAGTATTTATTGAGGAAATAAGTGCACATAAAGGATGCACAGACTCATGTTTTTCCATTTAAAAACTATACTGTATGTAAGTGAATAAACGAATGACCGATTATTATTCAAGAACGCATGAAAATACTAACTTGTATTTGTAAGATAATAAAGTGAAAATTGGAGAAGGGCTACCGTTAGAGAAGATATACTCCTTGACTCACTACTAAGCTCTGAACAAAGTACAACAATGTGAAAAGTAAGCACATACTTTAAGCACAATTTTAACACTTTTGAGCACACTAAGTGGCAGATTTATGACGTCTGGCGCATCTCTGCTAATCAGCAGAGATGCGCCAGAAGAGTTGCGACGCATCTGCCCACCCGTGCGCCACCATTGATGCGCCGCATTTACAATGCGGCGCACCGTGGCACTCGGATGGGCAGATGCGTGACGCATCTCCTGTCGGAAAGGCGACACATTGCTGGAATTGCGTCGCAAGCGCGATGCAGCTCCAGCAAGTCTCGGGGGTGCCCTATCCCTTACATGCTGCGTCAATCCTTACGCCTGCTTCAAGCAGGCGCAGGGTTTTGACGCAGCATGGCCTTAAAAGTGACTGAGTGAAATCTTGTAGATTTCACTCAGCCACTTTTAGGAGGTGTTCCTGCGCCGGAACGCCCCCCCCTGCTCCAGAACGCCTACATGTGGCGCAGGGCTTTACAACGTGACGCTTCTGCCAGATGCGTCACGTTGTAAATACCCCGCAGCATGGCGCAGTGTTGGACTTGGCCCTTCTGGCAGGTTCACCCCTGAACTTTTTGCTTTTTATTGGTGACTTGGTGTGGTGATTTTTGGTTTCTGCGCACTTTCCCTGTGTCCCAGGGTAAAGTGCGTGCGCGCTCTGAGTGCATGTGGTGAGATAGGCCTGCCCTCCCATAGGAATGCATGGGGAATGTATGTGTCCCTAGGAGTTCCTGATGCGTGGGGTGTGCAGGCCCGAGTTTGGTATGTGCGGACTCGTGTGATTGAATGCTGCGCGATGATGTGTGCGGCGTGCATGTACCTAGTGTGGAAGTGCCACTTCTAGAAGTGGGCACTTCGGTGTGCCGTGTAAAATGTGTGCCTTGTCGCATGATTGGCTGGTTGAGGTCATGTGACGGGCTAGGGATTCCCCAGAGTCAGGATGAGTCACCCAGTGGTGAATGGGGAGATCAGCAGCTAGATGGGTGGGAGGAGTACACCTGGGTCCTGAATAGGGCAGGGCTTTCCTCACACAATGCTGGCTCCGCCCCCTGTGGTGCGACTGACGACCCTAGCCCTGCCAGTGAATAGAGTGAGGGGCTGAGCACATCAAGGGTGCTCCCCAACCAGCTGCGACTGGTTTTCCCCCTCACCCTGAACCCAGAACAAAGGGATTTGGTGTATAAAAGAGGGGCTGTGACCCCATGAAAATGTTCTTGTTCTGCACTTGAATCTACCAGGGGCGCGCTGCTGCTGGGGCCCAGGGGAAGGCTTGCCTCCCTGGGCCCTGCCCAGCCCCTGGATGCCCTGGATACCTGGAGGACGTTCTCTTGCTGGAAGCTGCTTTGCTCCATCTTCTAAATGCCCAGGACTGATGAGAACTTTTTCCTTCTACCTTGCCAAGGCTTGATGCTGGCCTAGCGCCCTGGGAGCGCTTTATTTTCCTTGCAGCAAGGTGCTTTTCTCTATGAGCGAGAGAGGGAATCCCCAGCATAGGGATTCCCCCATGATGCGTGCCTTGCGGGTGCCCACCCCGCTTATCTGGTTGCCTGGGGTGCGCAGGTGCCCACCCTGCGTCTTTGTTTGAGATTCAGGAGCAATGCGGGTGCCCACCCCGCTTATTATGGTTTAATCGCGGGTGCCTACCCCTCTGTGCTGCCAAAGTTTGCCGCTGCCGCTCGTGGCCCGCCTGGTTGTGGCGGGGCCGCGGGACGAAAGCGGAAGTGCCGCCATTTTCCCCGGAGCCTCGCAGGCTCCACCAGAGAAGTCCTGGTCCCGAGAGGGGGGACCGGGCGAAGACCGGCGCATCCAGGGACGGGGCTCTCATGAGGTGAGAGAGCCCCGCCATGACCGCCAGTACCGAGAAGTCCCGGTCCCAGAAGAGGGACCGGGCGAAGAAAGGAAGCCCGGTAAGTGAGGGCTGATCTCGGGCGGGCGGCCACCATTTGATTTCGACGTCCTCGTGGAGGGCTTGTGTGCCGTATTTGTTCACAGCTCCCCGTGAGCTGCAACGATGGGACTAATTGTTTAAAGGGTCCGGGGGTCCCTACGGCCAGGGGCGTACATGCTGCCACAGTCTTGGGGGCCTATCGAGGTGCATTGTCGGCGCCTGAGCGGCCCCGTCCGACGAGCGGGCCGCTCCACCGATGCTGCCTAATTATGTATCCGGGCCCCGGCTTCTATTATTTGAGGGGCATGTCGTGGCACAGGAGGTGAGTGCCAGTGAAGGCACAGCGTTCTCAGAGCCAGATGGCTCCCACGCCCCCAGACGTCTTCGAGCCTGAGCGTGGCTCCAGCGGGGGCAAGGTTATTTTAAAGAGCCCCGTGTGGCTCCAGCGTTTTGGGGGCACCTTTCAGTTATCTAAACCGCCAGTGCGCGCCTCCGTGCCAGTCCTTCTTCTGCTGGTGGTGCATATTGATTGCAGGAGCCAGTGTGCTCCAGGGGGACATGTTGTTTCTGAGCCCAGGTGGCTCCAACGTCGGTGACATCATTTCAAGGGCCATTGAGAGCCCTGCCTACTATGTGCCTTCCCCAGCTGCGCAGCACTTAGTGCCAGCTGCAGCCTTTAGGCCCTGTTCTTGTCCCTAGCTGCCCAGCAAGTAGTGGGCAGCTGCTACGTTTAGGTTCTGGCGCAACCTGGACTCTGATGTGATTTTGGTGCTAGGAAATGTACGGTGTAGTATGTTTTGCGCACCCTGTGTTCATGCTTATGGTGCTAGGAAATGTACTGTGTATAGTATGTTTGGCGCACCCTGTGTCTGATACCTCTAAATGTGGTTATTTCTGCCTAGGAGGCTGTTTTACCTGTTTAGGTTGATGGTAGGGAGAATGTACTTCCCTGTGCGATTTGCGCCCCTAGTATAGTTATACTTAGGTGGTTAGGTCTAAGGCGTTAGACCAATGAGAATTGCATAATGTGATTTATGCCCCTGTGATAGATGCAGGATAGGTTTTATACCTGATGCTAGTGTGATGACGCTGAGGTCATTATTGCGCCAGTAGTTACTGGTTGTGCTCTACAGTTACTTTGTGTTATGTTCTACATTTACTATTGGTGATTTGTGCTATGTTCTAAGTGCTAATTCCTGACAGTGGTCCATGTGGCCCTGTCCCCTGTATATATAATCCCTTGTAAATTCTGCCCGTGCCTGTTGGCACATTGTAAAGTGTGTGTTTTTATCTAATGTGTTTGGTATAATACAAAGTTTATTTTTATATAATACCTTGTGTGGAGTTTCCTTTGTGGTGGGCCTTGGGTGTTGTTGCTGGGTGCGCGCGCAAACACTTTACACATTGCCTCCGGGATAAGCCTGTCTGCTCGTGCCAAGCTACCAAGGGGGTGAGCAGGGGTTATCTTTGCCGTGTAACTCCCCAGCCCTGACTAGAGTGGTGGTTTCTGCCTGGCTTTGGCGCAAGCCCTAGCCAACCAGAAATCCCATTTCTAACACGCAGGATTTGCGCCGCCGCTGCGTCACAAAAGTGACGCAACGGCGGCGTAAATGAGGCGCAAGGGGCTCATAAATCTGCCCCTAAGTAACCACAATCTGAAAAGCAAACTTTCCATTAGGAAAGTACCTCACAATCTGTGGGTACATTGGTGTAGCTTGCAATCCCTGTCTCTTTCTCACAGTAGCACAATTACCTGTATATCATTGATGCTTGCATATGAGGAAGGATTTGCATGGAGTTAGCACGACACAGTCATCTCTATCCAGTGCTTTGAGTTCCTTATTCAAGGAAAATGTGCTCATCAGATGTGCATGTTTGTCTCACTCCTCCCCTTTCATCTTAGGCAAACAATATCACTTTCAGCTATTTAGGGCCTATTCGCAAAGGCAAATTTAGACAGGAGTACATCTACATATGCACATTTCCTCTTAAACTTTGTAGTAACTTTACAACTTTTAGCTATTCATATTTGTTGGTATAAATGTACTACAAAGTGCAAACTTTAATGTCTCCACCTCCTGAATTACAGAAATAGAGCCTAATTTACGAGTGCAAAGTTACTACTAGTAATTTTTCACATGTACACTGGCGTCTCCACCAACAGGGCAGGGATTTCCCTATGGTAAAGTATAACGAAAATGTAAAAAGTTTAATACAATTAAAACAAAAATTGTAAAAATATCTCTTGTACATTTAAATGTTAATTTATTTTATATATTCATTTTAAATGTACAACAATTCTACAGCCTTTTAAGCCTAATGTTGAACAAAATGTTTAATTAACTTAAATATATTAACTTAAATTCACATTTTTTTAAATACTTCTTATACACTCCCAACTAAAACTAAACTGTTTATATTTATTATGTTTTAAAATCACTAACATTTATGAACAGAATAAATTGGAATTTGGTTTGAGATTGGAATTTTGTAGTATTTGCGTGTTACTATTGTAGTGCTACTCAACTTACTGGAGAATGTGAATAGGCCAGATTGTGTTTATTTTGTGATGTTTATAATTCATAGATATTTTTATCAGTAATTAACTGTGTGGTTGACATTATTTGACCCACTGACATCCCATGAGTAACAGATATTCTCACATTCTCATGGACATGAGGATGTCACCCTTCTAGGTAGATGGTATCTGCATGTCTCATGTTACTTTCTTTCGCTCCTATTCATGTGTGTGGCACAGAATTAATGGGCTCCATTGTCAAAGCCATTTACACACACAAATTTAATGTAGGCACACCAATGGCTTCTGTCATGCCTGTGCATTCACGCTTAAAAAAACAAATTCACACTTGCAAAGTGATTGTCTCAGATGTACAATTTAGGGGTGGGCATAACACGAGTAATTCCATGTAGGGTAATCACACGTAATTACGTAAGAATTCCCTGTGATTAGGCTTGAATTACACAAGAAGAGTAATTCTTCATTAAGAGCTACTTCTTAATGTAAAAATGCTGCCTCGTGTCAAAATGGACGGAAGGATGCATTTTGTGTTCACAAGTTGCGATAAATGCAATAGAACACGAATAGTAAGTGCAAGCAGCCGTTCACACTCGCTAAATGTGCCTTTGGGGTAGGACTTTTTTCCCAGTTTATCGCTGGCATTTAGTACTATTTTCTAGGCACAAAATGCACCATCGCACCCAAACTGGACACGAGGATGCATTTTGCCCTAACAAACAGTGGCAAATGCAGAAGAACACAAATAGTGAGCAGGAGCAGCTGCTCTTGCTCATTAAATGTGCTCCTGTGTTGGATTTTCTCCCACAAATTGCTCTTAATTACTCAATGAGGAGTAATCAAGTATTTACTCAAATTACTTTGGCGAAATTGAAATTCTTCACAGACCCAGCAATATTACACCACTGGTGTGTATTGATATGTTAAGCTTGTAAGAAATTGGGTTACTGGTTGAGGGGGGTGGAAGCCCCACTAAGGCAACAACCACAATAAGATAACCTAGTGTTAGTTAATGGGAGAGATATGCCTTACAGTAGCAAAAAACGACTTTAGGAGTTTTTCACTGCCAGGACATTTAAAACTTAAGCACACATGCACTACTTTTTAAATACAATACACCCTGCCCTATGAACATTTAGGGCCTACCTTAGGGATTAAATACAAATATTAAACAAGCATTAAAAATGCAATAGGTCTCGCCTTTCATTAAGTTAAAGCCATTTGCTTTGCTATACAATACCATTAGCAAAGCAAATGGTTTTAACTTAATCAATCGCGAGACCTATTGCATTTTCAATGCAATAGGTCTCGCATTTTTGAAAGTTGGAGCCATTGGTGTTGTAAATTACAATGTCTTTTATCCATGTCTTTTGGAGTGAAAGCATGTTGTGTGGAGTTGAATTTTGTGGTTTGGATTGGAATTGTTAGTTGTGTAATTGTGTGTGGTGTAATTGTGTGGTGTGGCATGGATTTTTGTAGTGTAATTATGTGACATGGTGTGCAGTGTAATAATGTGGATAGTATGGGGTATTAAGCGTACTGGAATTATGTGGAGTGGGATTGTGTGTTATGGAGTGTAATTATGTGGTATGATATTTTGAGTTGTGAAGTGGCATGTAGTAGAGTTTAGGTGGTGTGCTATTGAATTTTATGGCATGATGTGGAAATTTGTGGCGTGGATTGGATATATGTGGTGTCTTGTGCAATTGTGTTGAATTGAATTATGTGGTTTGCTGTCAAATTATGTGGTGTGGAATGGAAATGTGTAGGTCGAATTGTGTGGCGTGTAAGTACCTGCACGTAGACCAAATATGAACAAGAATGCACTCCTCTGCCAGGACACTTTCTACAATGTGGGAATGCAATAACAAGCTTGTCCTGAGTTAGCGACAACAGGCAGAAGCAATAGAACATCGAACAGAGGAGGACGTCGAGAGGCCAAAGCAACTGACCATCTATGTGGCGATGTAGGTGAACACTAAACGGAGATTAGGAGAAAGAGGACCCAGGACGGGCATGAATAGTATGATGTTTGCCTGATGTTAAAATGTCCCACATCTTGCGGAAGCCTTGCTGATGCACAGAGCTAGATGTGCATGTGTTTTTGTCTGCTGTGAAGGGGGCAGCAGACTGCACATGTGGTTAATAGGGGGAAGGTGGGACAGCACGAGGCCCATGTGGTGAGTAAACAGGAGCCAAATAAGGCTGTGAAAGTTTCCACGGCCATGCTCAAGGGGCTGAAAGAGCACACCACAACCAGCACTAAATTCGTAGTGCTGAAGACCTCTTCTGCAAGTACAATTATCTGTAACTGAATGGAAATTAAACAGTCCCTGCAGTATGTCATCGATTAGTGAGAAATCTCGTTAGCCAGATTGTACAACGAAGACAAAGGGGAGGCCACATGATCCAGAAAATACATAAGAGAGACTCTTCGCAGTGGACATCAGACAGTACAAAGAACTGAGTGAATATACATGCGGCACACTAATTGTGCAAACACCGGAAAATAAATAGCTACAGTACATTAAAATTCCGCATTCACAAAGGAATGATACAATAAAAGCATATGATAAATTAAGAAATAGCAGAGGCCTAACATGATGGTGATAACATTAACCAAGCCAGGACTATTGGCTTTGTCAATGGTTGTAAGTTGCCTAAGATAAATAAGCAACAGCTATGAGGGCATTGAATATAACACTGAAAATGCTTCAGTTATTTTGGCCGATGTTGTTGCTAAGGCTAGAGCTGCTGACTTTCAAACTGATCAAGCAGGTTTGAGCCTGACGTTGGCTCAATATTCTGTGATGCAAAAAATGAATATGACCTGGTGCTCATGTACATCACTCCAAGTTTGCGCTACATAAAAATGAAAAACGAGTCTATTTGAAGTTACATTAAAAGCAGTGATGGGTTTTACAACTGTAGAGTCAAGTTGTTTTTTTTTCACCCCGAGGGTAAAAATAGAGAGCCTGATAGTGACCCGTTTTGGCACCTGTTTTAAAGAACTGCCAGTACTGGGACCCGGACCACTTAAAGCCTTGAAGATAACTGTTAGGAAGAACTGTGTGACCCTTAATGTTACAAGGCCACATAGAAGTGGCACGTTGCATAGAAGGCACATTTAAAAAAACACTATTTAGCCAATAAATCGATTAATGCCCACAGCCAGCAGCACAACTCCGACGGCCGTTATTGCTGAAGCGTGTACAGTGCTGCTTTTTAAAAAAATGGACGCACAATGCCAGCCCCCCAAAAAAAACACAAGCAGAAACAAGCAGTGCATTTCAACAAAGAGTTCTCCCAATCAAGCCGTCATTGCTGAAGCACCTGCCGTGCTGTTTTACAAACAAATGGGCACACAATGCCAGCCTGTTGTGCCAGCCTGTTGTACTTGGTCAGGCTTGCACACAAGCAGTGTGGGTCATAACCCAGCTTTTCAGGTTTCTAGCAGCAAAAACCAACAGTAAAACAGTAAAAGAGGTGGGGAAGGGACGGCCCTTTTATAACGGCGAAAGACTGGTGCTAATCCCCTTCACTTCTGCATAATCAGTGCTTGCCTACATCTACACCACAACCGCAGTGCACACAGACGCACAATGCATCCATGTATTAAAGTTGCTGCACGTTTTGGCTCCTGCTGCTTACCTCACCCGGAGATAAGACACTCACCGCCTTTTAGTTGTTTCAGGGTCTCCACTAGAAACAGCATGCTGCAACCACACGTGGGATTAATCCCGACAGCCAGCAGCGCGTCTCCGACGGCCATCATTTCTAAAGCGTGTGCCGTGCTGCTTTTAAAAATAATGGACGCACAATGCCAGCAAAAAAAAACCAACAAGCAGTGCATTTAAACAAAGAGTTCTCCCAACCAGGCCGTCATTGCTGAAGTGTGTGCCGTACTGCTTTAAAAAAATGGACGCACAATGCCAGAAAAAAAAACAAACCATGCCAGAGGAATGAAAGGCGCGTCAGCCATTGTTAAAAGGCAAACGTGGTAATACAAAAAAAAGTGCTTAGTGACTAATTAAGTGACACTGTCTCCCGCCGCAAGTAAAAGATCGAATCCCGGTGGGCGGGGTCAAATGCGGACAGGGTGGCAACCAGGAGGGATTAAAATGCCTCCGGCCCAATCCTCATACTGTGGTTTGCATCATTTGTGATGCTAAATGACGCACACGAATGACAACTGCAGGCGGAGCAGACACACGACTTCTGGAATCGTATTGATTCCAAGAAGCCCTCGCATGGCGAGGGCATTGCATGCACGCTGCTAACGCCATGTGAGACCTAAAAAGGAAGGTTTAGGCCTGGCAAAAGGTTTAATTTGTACATGGGTGTAGGAATGCACACCTTCTTGGTTAATATTTACTCTGCTTCAAGTAATCATCATCAAAAGTACGCGTGCTGACTGGTGAAGTGCCTTGCCCTAATGGCACATGCTGAAAATCCATGAAAGGAGGAACGACATTTCGTGCCCATTCCAGTCGCACAGCAAATATGCTAACGCTGCTTTTGCCTCTATGCTTGTCCATTTTACCCCTGTTACATCTGCATGTAATTCCAATATTTCAGTTGCTTTGTTGGTGCTTTTATGAATCCACATGTAAGGTGTCATGCTGTTTGCAATAGCTTCTAATACTCAACATGTGTCCATCCGGACCTCTTTTCAAGAATACGATAAAACACGCATGATTTATCCAAGGCAATGTTCTTTATTATAACCCAATTCATTTCGAGCTAAATCAAGCTCTTCTTTAGGGGTAACTGCAATTGACAATTTAAAAAGACGCCATTACTACAATGTCCTTGATAACACATATATAATAGTCCATGTTTCCCTTATTACCTAGTTTCTGCCATAAACAAGTGTTGAAAAACATCCCCTACCCTTGCCATATGGGTATTCTAACAGAAAAGTATCAATCCCCCCATGTGCAAACTCATAATTACCTCCAGTGAACAGCCGAAAAACAAATAAATCATCCCTCCCATACTTAAGCCTCCTACCGTACCTATTCCTCTCATGCCTCTTACTCACTGTAATACACTCCCGTATCAACCCTTGCCGTCTCTACTTGATCCTAACTCTCCCCTCCATCCCGCTACCTCCTCAATTCAGACATACTCGCACTCCCATCCACATTTACACTATTTAATCTCTCCTGACAGATGCATACAGACTCACTTGAAATTCTTAAGCTCTAAACCATACGCAATGTGCTCCAATCACCCCGACTCACAAATATCACATACCTGCCAAAAATACTATCCTCCTACAACTCGACATCCAACTTCAAATAAATTTTACCTCCACCACGTAACCCCCGTTTTAAACTGTGAATCCAAAACCACACCCTTCTCTCCTACGTCGCGCACAAATGACAATTGCAGGCAAAGCAGAGACACGACTTCTAGAATCGTATTGATTCCAAAAAGCCCTTGCATGGCGAGGTCAGCGCATGTGCGCTGCTAACGCCAGGCGACACCTAAAAAGGAAGGTTTAGGCCTGGCAAAAGGTTGAATTTACCAGATTGAAGTGGCAATTTAAAATTACACTTCAGGCTGCAGTGGCAGGCCTGAGACATGTTTAAAAGATACTGTAGCAGGTGGTGCGATGAGTGCTGCTGTCCACTAGTACCATTTTGATTTACAGGCTCAGTTACCCAAGGAACCATATACTTGGGACTTACAAGTAAAGTTAAACGTACCAATAAGGTAGAAGCCAATTTTACCATGTTTGAAAGAGAGAACACAAGCACTTTAGTACTGCTTGGCAGTGGAAAAGTGCACAGAGTACTAAACCCAACAAAATCGAGTTCAACAAAAATCATGAGGTGGAGGCAAAAAGTTTGGGGAATGAACCTGGAAAAAAAGGCCAGGTCCAACAGAGCTAATCTGCTTTCTTGGTCAGAAAGTCGGCTTCCAGCAGGCCCTGACAGGCCATTTATTCCATTGGGAATTCCCTTGGTAGCCTGGAGCCCAGGGAGGCTGGTCTTTAGGGCAGTGGGGAGCTCCTGGTTCCTCTGTGACACCAACCCTGATCATCCTGCATAGGTCATTCTAGGGCTTTTTTAACATGGGAATAAATGATGCACCGGCGGCGCAAGGGGTTTGTTAATAAACCCCTCTATGTTTAGTGGGGTTCTTTTTTCTGCCTACGGATTATAGACATGTGGGCAGATTTACAAGCCCCTTGCGAGACATTTATGCTGCCGTTGCGTCACTTCTGTGACGCAGTGGCGGCGTAAAGCATGCGCCATGTTGCGCCTTATTTACAACGTGACGCATCTAGGGAGATGCGTCAAGTTGTAAATCCCTGTGCTACATTAAACCTGCGTCAGGTTTAATGTATGCAGGGTTGGCTTTCCATCGGAAAAAGCCTCGGAAAAGTGAAGCAGTGAAATCTACAAGATTTAATTGAGTCACTTTTCCGACGCTGCTGCGTCAAAACCCTGCGCCTGCTTGAAGCAGGCGTAAGGCATGACGCAGCATGTTCGGTATGGGCAGCCCCTGAGCATTGCTGGAGTTGCATCGTGCTTGCGACACGACTCCAGCAATGCGCCGCCCTTATGCCATCAGATGCGTCACGCATCTGTTTATCCTTGCGCCATGATGCGCTGCATTGTAAATGCGGCGCATCAGTGGTGGCGCAAGGGTAAACTTGCGTGACGCATCTTTCCTAGCGCATCCCTGCTGATTTGCAGGAATGCGCCAGGAAACATAAATCTGCCCCATAGTATTCACCTTAGTCATATTGGTAACTGCATTTCGTTTCGCTTCTCTACTGTAATTATGAGAACTTCTGCTCCTAAATAGGATGATTTAACTCTGATGATTTCATCCATCAACATCTCCATTTCACTGTAAGTAATCATCCCCCCCCCCCACCCACCCCCTTTCGCTTCCATGGCATTGTTCTTGCTTGGCACCAAATCCTTGCAAATATGTTTTTTTACACTTGACAGGAATCGCAAGTCTCACTTTCAGAAATGATCCACGGTAGACATCTCGCTTGAGTAGAGTTCAGGCCAGCACAGATGAGCCTGTGCTGTTATTCCTTGTTCTGGAGAGCATACCTTACTCTAGCAGTGCTCCTGCACTCGTCACCATCCTTATGTATTCTTGTGGAAGGGTATCCAGAGGCCTGTGTTGTATGTAGTGCACTGAGGCACAGTGGTGTCAATAGGCTCAGAACAGTATGTTTCCCGGGTTATTTACTAGAAGTAGAATTTGGTTACCTCTCGAGTGCTTTCCACCACTGTCATTTTTCGTGCCAGCTGGATTAAATATTGCATCACTTACGGTGCTTTGTATGTTGTGGTTCAATGTGTGATGGAGAACATCCTTACACTGACCTGTTCTCTGCTTGACCTTTTTTAATTGGTGCTGCCCCATTAAGGCGGTTAAACTTCAAACATTCTGCAGGTTTGTCTGCAGTCAGGACTCCTGTCCTGCTGCCGGCAGAGAGTCACTTCCAACATCTATTGTCCCTCACTTTAATTCTCTGTCACTTTTAACCCCCTCAAAGAAACGTTACTCCGAGTCGTTCAGCCCTTTATGATCTGGGAAAGAGGTACCTCTTGGTGGCCTGGAGGGAGAGCTGGGGCACAGGAGTGATGCTGAAAAATGCAGCTTCAAGACCACGTTCATCTATTGTCGTTCAAATCCAGTGACCTGCCTATCAGCAGCCCTGAACATCATGCTGGGCTCCGTGCTGGGAGTATGCCTCTGATGTTTATTTCTAGCGCTAAGCCAGTTTCAAAGCGCTGGCAAGTTATCAGCTCGGTGGACAGAGGGCATGGAGAGGATGGTGTGCCCAGGGTCAACCAGTTAATACTAGACTCGAGAAAGCAGCACACTGTTGCTGCAAAGGGTATGGTTTTACTAGCATGTTGCATTTTGGTGAATATACCAAGAGACTGGGTAATTTTTCCACCACCAGGTAATATACAGTCCATTTTTTTAAACCACGCGCGTCCTGTTAGCTTTTACATTTAGGCTAAATACTCCAATCCTGCCAAAAAGGGAGCAGAGCAAAAAATGTTAAAGCACACATTTTGGCCAACTAGGCAACTGGGATTAAAAAGCGTATCTGCTAAATCTACGTTGCCATCTAGTCTAATAGACCGCAGGGATTCTGATGCCAAGGCCAATAGGCTGTCCTTCTCCGGAAATATCACTGTTGTGGGCCCTGCTCAGCGTTAAAATACAGTGTTTATTTCCAGCATGTTTAGGTGAAGTGGTAAAGCTGGCGTTACATGTCAAGCATCATATTTCCATTTCTAAAAGTACCCATTGATCCTATGACTATAGGTGGTTACTGGGACCTATGCATGCTAATACTAGTAGTCACAGGTGTTGGCGCTAAGCTCAAGACTGTTTCATTCCATTTGGATGCCCGTACTCGTCATTCCCTGAACTTGTCTCTCAAAATTTGCAACAACACGCATTAAACACTTATTCCGGGAGGGATTAGAACTCAAAGATAATAGACACAATAATCTCAGGAGAAAAACTCAATCTCAAACTGAGTTATTTTTTTAACATGGCCTGCTTGAGCCTTGAGAAAAGAGGGACTTAGAGTGAGACCTCAAAAATGCGCTATGTGACTCATAGCCCTCCACTCCCCAACAAACATCTTCTGTCTCCGCGCATGCAAAGTGCTTCTGCTCATGAAATGTTTCTTAGCGCACATTTGTCTTGTGAGGTGGTATAGAAAGTTGATCACCCTAAGCGCAATAGTGCAGCACAACTTAAAAACACAGTGCAAATGCTATGTCTGCTAAAAGTGCTATCTTTGTTTTTACAGCAGGATTTTAAATTAGGCCTTAACTTTTTTGTATGCAAACTAAATATTGAACTCAATGTTCACAGATACACCTGACGTTTCATCTGTATGTGTTGCAGTTTAAACACAACAGCAAATGTCCTAGGCCCTAACCATTCTTGAAGCCCAACCTGGAAATGTGTTTGGGGCAATTTGCATAGAATATTTTATCTTAGACTCGGCAATGTAGACACACCCATGGGAAGGGTACTTAGGGCTATATATACAAATCATTTTTGCATTCACAACCAGTTCGTTTCACAGAATCGGCCATTTGCAAACGCAAAAATGCTGTTTGTAATGTGCAAATGTAAAAACAACAGTTGATGGACAGAATGCAGAACAATGTCATACATTCACCCCAGTACAGAGATCTGGGCCTAAATCCATCATTTTTTTGCTCACCATGCTGTTCCAGTTTGAACACAGCCATATGGAAATCAGTCTTGACCCTGTGCCTCGTGGGAAAAGTCCAGCCCGAACTGCCAAGCCAGGTCCTCCCTGGACTGGAAACAAGCATCCTAGGACCGGTTTCGGGCTTTCACCCCTCTTCAGCCAGGATAGCTTGATTCCAGTGGCATGGAGAGCACGAAATCCACGTCTGGGCATACCCTTCCCACTCGGGTGACAAATGCAAAAACAACAGTTGATGGACAGAATGCAGAACAATGTCATACATTCACCCCAGTACAGAGATCTGGGCCTAAATCCATCGTTTTTTTGCTCACCATGCCGTTCCAGTTTGAACCCAGCCATGTGCAAATCAGTCTTGACCCTGTGCCTCATGGGAACAGTCCAGCCCGAACTGCCAAGCCAGGTCCTCCCTGGACTGGAAACAAGCATCCTAGGACCGGTTTCGGGGTTTCATCCCTCTTCAGCCAGGATAGCTTGATTCCAGAAGCATGGAGAGCACGGGACCCACGTCTGGGCATACCCTTCCCACTCGGGTGACAAATGCAAAAACAACAGTTGATGGACAGAATGCAGAAAAATGTCATACATTCACCCCAGTACAGAGATCTGGGCCTAAATCCATCGTTTTTTTGCTCACCATGCCGTTCCAGTTTGAACCCAGCCATGTGAAAATCAGTCTTGACCCTGTGCCTCATGGGAACAGTCCAGCCCGAACTGCCAAGCAAGGTCCTCCCTGGACTGGAAACAAGCATCCTAGGACCGGTTTTGGGGTTTCATCCCTCTTCAGCCAGGATAGCTTGATTCCAGAAGCATGGAGAGCACGGGACCCACGTCTGGGCATACCCTTCCCACTCGGGGTGACAAATGCAAAAACAACAGTTGATGGACAGAATGCAGAACAATGTCATACATTCACCCCAGTACAGAGATCTGGGCCTAAATCCATCGTTTTTTTGCTCACCATGCCGTTCCAGTTTGAACCCAGCCATGTGCAAATCAGCCTTGACCCTGTGCCTCATGGGAACAGTCCAGTCCGAACTGCCAAGCCAGGTCCTCCCTGGACTGGAAACAAGCATCCTAGGACCGGTTTCGGGGTTTCACCCATCTTCAGCCAGGATAGCTTGATTCCAGTGTACAAACTCAAAATTGCGATTAGGTAACTTGTTACTGAATCGCATTTTGAGCGTACGAACACAAACAGAATTGCTATTTGTAAGGAGTGTGTTCAGGGCACCTGAATAGTATGTACTAATGTTTTGTGACCGAAATGCGGTCGTAAAGCATTTGCACTTTGCCACCAACTCAAAGTTGGTGGTAACCCACTCAAAAATGGGAAGGGGTCCCCAAGAGACCCCTTCCCCTTTGAGAATGTTTTAAATCATATTTCTGCCTCCATAAAATACAAATAAAACGCTTCATTTTTTAAATGCATCTGTTTTTTCTTTAAGGAAAACAGGCTGCATTTGAAACAAGCATTGAAAATGAAATAGGTCTCGCCGTTGATTAAGTTAAAGCCATTTGCTTTGCTAATGGTATTGTACAGCAAAGCAAATGGCTTTAACTTAATAAAAGGCGAGGCCTATTGCATTTTCAATGCTTGTAGGTGGAGTAAGATGGCTTAGTAAAGCAACTTTAAAAAACCTCTGGAGAGTGCTGCGTTTAATTGTTTGTTGAGAAATAATTGTTCAAGGACTTGTCCTACCTTGCCGTATGCACCAGCTCTAAAATGCGCCCTTCGAGTTTGGACTAACTTGTGGATTTAAATATATATATATGAATAAAAATAAACTCTTGTCTCACAACTGCAGACTAATGGAGACAAAAGTATTATAATGCGGCAGCTCCCCCTACTGGGCTTACTCTGCAACTTTCACCAAACCTTCTTCAAGGATGGCAAAAAAAAGCCTTACATTTTAAACAAGCATTAGGAATCCAATAGGTTTTGCATTTTTTCGAGTTAGAGCTATTGGCGTTGTAAATAGCAATGTCTTTCACCCTTGTGTTATGGGGTGGATGTATGTTGTTTGAGTGGAATTATGTGGGTTGCTTGTCTTTTTTATTGACTCGTACCGACCTGTCTAAAAAATGATGCTACACCTTTAACCCCTTCAGTGCCCATGACGAGCTGGACTCGTCATGGGCTGCGGTGGCGCTGTGCCCATGACGAGTCCAGCTCGTCATGAACTCCGCCCGCTAATGGAAGGCGCGGCACTGGGCGGGGAAAGGGGCGGGCATGCAAGGGGTTAATGGAGCAGCACGAGTGCTCCTGAGAAGGGCTGTTCTTTGTTTACTGGGATGGTAGTATTATGTTCTGCAGAAGTGGCATTCTTTCAATTGAAAAGTTCTCAGGGTCTTCACATTTAAGTGCAGTATGTCTCAATGATGGCTTCAGTAGTCACTGTTACTTGAGCACAAGAGTGACATGAGAAGTGTGGACAGTGCACCACTCAAGGTGCAACAGCTGTGGTGAGGAACAGAAAATCTGTGCAATTAC
Organism: Triturus cristatus; assembly: GCF_964204655.1. NCBI lineage: Eukaryota > Metazoa > Chordata > Amphibia > Caudata > Salamandridae > Triturus > Triturus cristatus. Next base: position 829,997,521 of record NC_140589.1, on the reverse strand, counting down.
AATGGTGAGGCAGACTTGACGTGCATTGTAAAGGTACAGGAACCCTGCAGTACTTCAAAGAATTTAAATGCGCTCTCCTCTCGCTTCTTAGGAAGAGTGTTGCACTTTGAAAGGGACAGCACCGGCATCTCTGCTCATAGCCAGCAGCGCTTCCCACGGACTTCTACACTGATGGGGAAACAAGCCCTTACAGGTTACTTGCGAACACTGGCCCTGTCTGGACTCAGATCCATGCACACCTGGTGAAGCTGTATGTTCCAGACACCCATAACCCAAAAGCACAGCGGTGGAATCAGCTGCAGCATCAAGTGGACACATAAGACGGACATGCTCCCTAGCGTTCTTCCGATCTGCATGGGTAGGTTGGTAGCGGTAGCCATCTTTGAGGCGCACCGCACCTTCATTTACAGTAAAAAATTTACAGTGTGCGTGTTGCAGGTTTCACAACAGTTTTAACTGTACCCACCATTTGTTGCCGTTTATTGTTTTACACACTGGCAGGTCCAACATGCGATGTTTACTTTTAATTTTCGTTGCAGTAGGTAGCTAATTGTGAAGAAGGCAGCTGCCAAAACAGGAGCAACAGTTTCAGCTAGGGGGGGAATGGGGGAACTTTGGCTTTTCGATTTACTGCCCATGCTTGGATTTTCGAGTGCCTGCCCATATTAGGCTCTTCACACTATATCAAAATAATACGGTTTGGGAAGCACGTTTGTATGAAGGATATCTGAGGGTATTATTGTATGAAGGATATCTGAGGGTATTTTTGTACTGGGGCCTCCATCTAGGCCCGGTGCTTGGTGAATGTTACAGGTATGTTGTTGTGCCTTTCTGATCCGAGACAAAAACTCGGAGTCCCTGGATGAAGATGCTGACCAGCCTGCATGCAGTTCAGTGGTTGCCAGCCCGGCCCTGAAGAACCTGGAAGAGACACCAACACATGGCAGGGCCACCCAGAGTTCAGTTCCTCCCCCTGCTGCCTTACACACACTGGGAGGCAAATATATACCCAGAAAACCTGATTGGCCGGGGTCGGGACGCTTCGCGAGGCTGAGAGGAGAGCGTGCAGCGTCAGTAAATGGATTGAAGGGGAGGGGGCTGGGTGGGGCACGTGCGTGCAGATGTACAAAGATGGCTGCTCTCGCCATTCACAAAGGTAAACATGCATTCAGCTTTGGCTGAATCGATTTCAAAAGGTCCTCTCCATGGCGAGGGCAGCGCATGCGCTGCTTTCACCAGGCGAGACCTAAAAATAACTGCTTTATTAACCCGTTGCGTGCATCTGCCGGCCATGCCATAGTGCTGCGCATGTCCGTTGCCAACACGACCCCGCCCACTCATCAAAGGTGCCGCACCGCGGCGGAATTTCCACAACGGTAAAAGGGTTAAAAAGCAATGACCGATACAGAAGTCTGCTGACCTCAAGAGGCCACCTCCCTGTGAAGGTAGCAAATCCTAGTGGGTCACAAATTGAGACCTACCTCATGAACTACGAATCACTATTTAGGGAATAAGGACTAAATAATACTTGTGTATATTATGAATAGCAATAATAATAGTACCTAATAGCGAGTCAAAAAAAAATCACTATTTGGCACTGGCAAATACTACTGTTTGTACATCCAGCCCTTAGAACTTGCCCAGCAATGGCTCCAGAGAGTGTAAACATAGCCTTAGGATACTTGTTGCATGTTTGCGATATTTTATGTAATTACCATCACCTGCTTAACAAAATTCATTTTATTTTATTGTTGTTGTTTAATGTGTGCCAGTCTCTAGTACAAGAGTATTCATGTGTATAAATTGTATGTAAAACAAGTTATCATGTAACTCAAGTTATTATGACAAATTACACTATTTAAAACATATGATGATGGGTATTATTATGAGTATTATTATTAATGATGTACAAGACAGGAAGTGCAGAACAACGGCCAAATCAGTTGTTTTTGTAGGCAAGCAGATTTGAGTCAGGGTTAGGACTCAAATATTTTTGGGTTCTCAACACACCTTCAAATGAATAGTCTTCATTCCTTTGGGCATGTCATTTTATCTTGCTGTATCTTACATAAATCAAGCATAATTGGCTGCAGCACTTACAAATGGAGGCTGCCAGCATGACAAGCAATCCAAATCAGTTAATTGATTGGTTGATTGATTGATGGAAGGTTGTTGTGCAAAAGATTTATGCAACCAACTGTCAAGATTTTCCACATGTCTGAATTCGAAATGATTCTCAAAGGAAGATGGAAATAAAACAGAGTAATAAATAACATAGGAAGAGTTGATGGAACTTTCTACATTGATGTCTTCAACTTTGGGCACTTTTGCTGACAACAAATGTCAGACCCCATTTGGGAGGGCACATTGAAAACAGAGGCTACAGGGCCCACACTGTGGTAGTTGAGGTACTTTGCTACTGGGGTCCAAAGTCCTACAATGGGTTTGAAAAAAAGGTCCAAGTACAAACCTTACTGTACTTGACACTAGAAGTAGTGAAGGCAAGAGGTCAAGGGGTTCTCTGCGAGGTAGTGTGGTAAGCAAACGCTGCTCAGAACTCAACAGTCAATTAATACACGTAGGGCCTGATTTAGAGTTCGTTGGATGGGTTACTCTGTTAGAAACGTGACTTACGTCCTGTCCACCGTATTACAAGTGAATTATAACCAATGGCACTTGTAACACAACAAACAAGATATCTGTCATGTTTGTGGCAGAACAACCTGCCCGCTGAACTCTAAATAACATAAAATGCTTTATGGAAAAAGAAAGTACTTTCATTTCATTTCAGAGTTGTATTACATTCTACACAATAAGATGTGTACAGCACATGTTTATACTAACCTACATTCTAACACACTCCCACTTTTGTTGTTAATTGTTTTCCCTCCCGCAATGGTCGAGATCATGCTATAACCATTCCCTAACCCGTTACAGGTCCAGGCAAAATTAGTCTTAGGCGCAGATGGCTCAAAAGTTCTAATTATTATAAGGAGTACCTCAGTTCAACGTCTTTATTGTTCCTTTTAGAAATAGTCTCAAGCAGGGGCATTGGCCTTGCCCACATGTAGCAATGATTCCGCGCCTTGGTGCAAGCAAGAAAAATGCCCCCTTTGAGTGCTGTTGGGTTTGTAAAATACAGCAGCTGTCAGGGTTCAGGGTCAGGGAATCACTGCACCTGCTGCACCAATGGTAGCTTCATCCCTGGCTTTACTGTCTTATTCCCATGGTTTACCTACTTTGTTCAAGGAGGTCCAGATTGCAAACAAGCCCTCACAGCTTGACTCTCATTTCCTGGAGGAGCAAAACAAGGCTCACACAGTATTATCAAGAAGTTGGCTTGTGCAGCAGCACTCCACTTTGGCAGCGCGGACCTCTTGGAATGCTGAAGTTTAGAGTTTGGAGTGTGACATTGGCAGTTACGGCCACCAGGCTGAGTACCCCACAGTAGTGACATTGGGGGCAGTTGCAGCCTCTAACATGATCAGGACTCTCTTCCTTTGTGCCCCTTTACCTCTCTTCTCCTTGTCGCCAATGACAACACCAGTCTCTTGAGCCTGTAGCAGAATGCCCAGCTAGATAGTCTTGCTACACCTGCTCCTGAACTGGTATTGAAATTAGGGGATCCATTTCCATGATTGGTCTATTGGGGTATCAGCTTTCTCAGGGGCTCTACACACTGGAAACATACTGGCCTTCTCCTCATGGACAGTTTCTCTCCTACAGGACCAGTAATCTCCTTGCCATTCTCAACAGGCAGGGATTACTGGCTTCTACGCTCTTTAAGCAGACCCTGGGCTTTTCTAGCAGAAGGTGTTGACTTCGGGTAATGTGCCCTATCCTCTGGGAGACTGCCTGTCAGGGACACTGGTGCAGATTGGGGTGTACAAATTCTCCCTACTTCCACGGATAGAGTAATTTCACAGATACACGCACATGCACTCATCATACACTTGGGACCATTTCACTAACATATACTCGATTACTCTATCAGCGCTGAACCTGTGGAGAGAAAACTCCTAAACACCCTATATCTACACTGAGGACAATAGGATCAGTTTGACACTGTCTTGAGTCATGATCTAAACAATCTAAACAACAATAATCAAAATAGAGTACTCAATAATTGACAAGAAATAACCACCAACACTGTATTTAAAATAATGGTACTTTATCTAAAATTAGTTCAAAGAAATTCAATCAAAGTAAATCATTATTCTCATAATTACCTATTCTAGCTAAATATCAAAATGGGTCAGGACAGGTCTCTCAGTAGAAGTCTCCCAAGTCACCGTCCTCACAGCATCGATCCTTACCAACGCAGGTTTGGGAAGAAGTGGCCTTAGACCCTCTCTAGGCTAACAATACTTATAGTAAATCTTGCAAATTAAAGAAACATAAAATGTTCTAATTATCCGCTGAACCACTGAGCAGAGCGAGCAGGAAAGGATGTAGCATCGCTACATTTGGGAAAATCTCCGCTCAGAAAAACCACAAAAATAAAAAGACGGAAGAAGGAAACTCGAGTTTTGCAAATGTTTCTTTCACGTTCACATTTCCTCGGAACCAGCGCTGTAATCACAAAGTTCATTGTGGCTCCTTTGTCCTCCAAGGACACTTGGACTCTCGCCCAGAACTGCTGTCCTCACGGAAAACTTTTAAACCAGGCGAAGACTGTGGTCAGATGACTCTCGACCATGTTCAGCAAGGCCTTCTCATCAAAATTCGATTACTCGAGTACAGGCTTTAAACGGCAGCCATTTTACGATAGGCCAAAACAGACCATCTTAACCCCTTCCATGCGGGGCGGATTCCCCCGCTGTGCTGACTGCTGCTTGCGCGGGCGTGGTCATGACGGAACGGTTCCGTCATGAGCACAGCTCAACCGACGCTCATGACGGAACCTTTCCGTCATGAGCGTCGAAGGGGTTAATTAAAAGAGACAAAAACAACGTTACCACAGCATAGTGATTAAACAGTGTTAACCCCACTAATACCCTTATGTGTATGTAATTATCTAGCCTTTGCAACACAGAAAAGCATTAGTACACGTTATTTCAAAAGCGTTTTGTGCTTTAAAACAAACAGCACTTAGCAACATTCATTTAATTAAACCTGCACATTATTATTAAGCAACATGAATGCATTCCCACGTGTAGTTTTCTTTTGTTAGTTCGTTTTGATTAATCAGAATATTCACACAAAACAAATAATTAACAGTTACAAATTAATATTTTTTAATTTTCGACATATAGACAAACCGGAGCTTAAAAACCCAATAGATTTTCAACAGAAAACTCTGCTCCAGCAATCCCCCCTTTGGTGATATTATCACCAAATAAACAACCCAAAAAAAAAAAATTTAGTAAAATTTAGTCCCATTTTAGGAGAAATTGGAAATGTCTTTTTCTCCTTACACAACACTACACACCAGACTCCCTTTCATCATCCCTCTTTGTTTCCAAGTAAACACTCTCCCTCAATTCTTCTAATTCTATTTCTTGTGGTTCTCTTTTTAACCTCTTATTTCTCTTTTCAATATTTCTTTTGATTAATTTCTTTTTCCCTCCCCTGTTTTTACAACACAAACACACCAATCTTAGTATCAATAAAGCAACAATTATACAAGTCAAAGGAAACAATATTTTACCTATAATCGTACTACCTATTTTTGCAATAAAACTCTTAACAGCAACTATTTTATTAGCTATTTTGGTACAAATACTTTCAGCTTCTAGTGGTACTAATTCTTCATGCAAATCAGTAATATTTTTGATATAGACCTTCAGGTCTTTGCTTTCGTCTGGAATGTAAGTGCAACAATGTTGAACTTTCAGCATTCCACAGACTCCACCCTCTTTGGCCAATAGAATATCAAGGGCAAGTCGATTTTGCATAGACATGGCACGTACAGCAATCATCTCCGTATTCACCAAAAGAAACCCTCCAGCGGTATTTGTCGATAAACGATCCACCACTGTTGACAGTTTCCGAATTCCATAAGCATTCAAAGAAATTCCCACTGCTGGAATTAAAGCTCCAAAAATATCACCTACAATTTCAGACCAAGTTTCTCTCTTAAAACGTGTTAGCAAATTAATATGTTCTACATCTTCTATTCTATCTATATGAAAGATCTTTTGAAAGACCAGGCCCACATAACACGTGCCATACCAATGGTCAGGCAACCTGTAATAAGCCTTGTTCCCACAAACATAATACACTCCTGGGAAAATTGGATCTTCTCCTCCCTTGAAACCCCATCCTGTTGCAATGAAGTATGTATCATGACACTCACTAGTCCCAACAAAATATGTATCATATTGGGATTTCCTTCTGGTAATGCATAGTTTACCCTTCTGTGGTGCATCTAGAGCTAAAGTTGGACTAGCCCCATTTCTCAATTCTTTTCCCATCTCAATGTCCCAAATTGTCTCACTCATTTTATATTTCCCTGCCTTTTCATGCATGCTCATTCTCCTTTCCTCCACCATGTTTAGGAAAGCCTTCTCCTCTTCTTTCAGACTGCAAGTTAAATTGTTCTTAAAAATGTAATCTAATGTTAATTCTTCTTTTTCAATAAAAATTTCACCAAAAATGTTAGCTTCTTTAGCTGGATTCAGCTTTTTGTTCATTGGCAATTGCCCAAAAATGTTATCTTTGTTAGACATTTCATAATCTATTTTCCCAAACAAATAAAAAACACTACTTAACACACTACAAGAAATTCCATACGTAGCTGGTAAATGGTGATAAGTAACACCCTCTGAAACGGATGCAGGTAACTGCATACATACGTAGCAATCCCTAACTTCCATTGTCTTCACATATTCATATAACAACTTTGAAAAAACATTGCTAGAAAAATCATTAATTGACCTATCTTTATGTATGTAAGTGTTGCTAATTCTAGTCGGAACTACTTTATGCGAACTCTTCTCTGCATTAGTCACATTCTCAGTGTGCATCTCAAATGTACCTATGGTAACTCTAAAAGTAACTAATAAAGCTAATACACCCCATAGTAGCATTAATATTCCAGTACAGCAGCAGCACATTTTACACCATCTTCTTAGGAAGGCACATCTACTTTGGTTATTCTCTATGTTAGCCATTTTACTACTTTGACCGTGTCTTTTGACTTAGCCTCTACTACTCCACTACTGGAATTTCTAGAAATCTGGATTACTTCAAACAACTAATTTTCAGTCTCTTCTTTTCACTTTCTTCCAAGTGATTTCTTCTGTTCACTCAGTTTGGATACTCATCACTCTTTACTTCATCTTCTTCAACATCAAATTGTATTAGATCTCCAACTATATCCTCAGTATCCGACTTTTCTCCAATGTCAGTCAAGATTACTTTCAGGATTTCACCTGTATCTTCTTCAACCACTTCTTGTACGGTCTCCTCTGGATTTCCTTGACTTTCTGCCTCTTCACCTTCAGACAGTGCCACGTACGTCCATTCCGGCGACCTATACTTCTGGTTAGGTTTTCTTATCCTTTTGATCTCCTCTGGTTCTTGCAACTCTTTTCGCTTTTCACCTTTTGCTGGATTCTGACTCGACACCTCATTCACTTGTTCAGCTTTCGAGGTATTTGCTCGTATCAGTCTGTATCTCAGCCTCTTTATTCTGTTGTTAGGCCAAAGATCTCCTCTTATAACCTTTTTTGGTCTTGTTTCTTTATTATTTCTTTCTCCAATCCAAGTTCTCTTTCTCAGAATTCGACCCTCTGATTTCTCATTCTCACTTTCATCCGATTCTGTTTCAAATGCCTCTTGTTCTTCAGCAGTTTTCTTTCGCTCCACAGTCTTTTCCACCACTGTTTGAGACTTCCCTATTTCTGTCCCTCCTCGGGTCTCCGACACGCAATCTTCCTGCTGTCTACTTGTCCCTTCACCTAGCTTATCAAGAATGTTCCCTACACCTCCTCGGGGGTCTTCCGCAATCTGTCCCTCTCTATCTTCTTCTGACCCTGCTTCTTCAGGTATAATCTCAAGTGGTTCTTCAATCTCCTCTTCTGATTCAGGAGTAGTCTCTGTGGAATTGCTTTTCTCTCTTCTTTTCCCTCCACTGCTTTTTGGAACTTCAGGCTTTCTTACAGAATCTGATCTCCCTTCTGAGACTCTCAATGGTTCTCTTTCTGAACTTTGATTTTTCCTCACTGGTTCTGTGTCTTCATCATCACTGGAATCTGACTCTTCAAAATACTCCTTACCAGTCCCATCCTTTGGGTTTGGAACTCTCAGAGTATGACTTGCATGTACCCAGTTTTTCACACCAGCACACTTCACTGCAGTTGTCGTAGTCAGAATGACTTGTCTTGGCCTTCCCCACCTTGGAACCAAGCAATTTCTTCTTCTGTGTACTTTAATCCTCACCCAGTCCCCTGGACTCAGATCATGAGCTTGCTTCTTCTCAAGTGTGGTAGCGTCTTCTCCAACCTGGTGAAACACAGAATGAACTGCGTCAGCCAGGCCTTTACAGTAATCCAAAATCATCTCATCAGTTATTGTCATCAACTTATTGACAGGTACAAATGCATGACGCATTGCACGTCCCATCAAAATCTCATGTGGACTCAAACCAGTAGTTCTATCTGGAGTAGATCTAATAGTCATTAGAACTAGAGGCAAGACATCAGGCCATTTCATTCCAGTGGCTAAACACATTTTACCAATCCTGTTCTTGATCGTGCCATTCATCTGCTCAACCACGCCAGAAGCCTCTGGCCTGTATGCACAATGTAGCTTCTGCTGTATGCTCAATGCTTCACAAATCAAACTCATGAGCTCATTATAGAAGTGTCCACCTCTATCAGACTCAATCGTTACTGGAAACCCGTACCTAGGAATCAACTCTCTTAACAGTAACTTTGCCACTGTTACTCCATCATTTCTCCTAGTCGGATAGGCCTCCACCCATCTTGAGAACAAGCAGACTACCACTAGAACATACCTCAATCTGTTCACTTGGGGCATTTCAATGAAATCAATCTGCATTCTCGTGAAAGGACCACCTTCTCTGCCTATCGTTCCCAGACTCACCACTGTCTTTTTCCCAGTGTTAAATTGCTGGCAAATCAAACATCTCTGACAGATGCTCTCTGCAATTGTCCTGAACTTTGCATTGTACCAAGTCTGCTTAAAAGACCTGATCATCGCATCCCTTCCCAAATGTCCCTGGCCATGAGACATCCTTGCCATTGTTGACAACATAGAGTTAGGCATGACTGGTCTACCATCTCTATAGACCCAAACATGGTCTGTTTCTCTTGGGGCACAACCTGCCTTGATCCAGTCTTTCTTTTCTTCCTTTCCTGTCTCATCCTGCAACTGTTTCACCTCATCCCACGTTTCTAGGACATTAGTAAACATCACAGAACAAAAAGACATTTCCCCTTCTCGTTCCCTATTAATCGAGTGATTATTTTTCGCACAATACTGTGCAATGTCATTTGCAAATCTGTTTCCAAGAGTTACAAAATCATCTCCTTGTCCATGAGCAGCACATTTCACAACTGCTAATTCTTTAGGCAGCTGTATTGCCTCAAGTAATTTTCCAATCACTTCAGCATTCTTTATTGGAGTCCCACTCGACGTCAAGAAACCTCTCTGTAGCCAAAGCTGGCCAAAATCATGCACAACTCCAAATCCATACTGACTATCAGTCATCACAGTCACTCTCAGATTCTCTCCAATTTTGCAAGCTTTTGTCAATGCCACCAATTCAGCAACTTGTGCAGATTTCACTCCTTTCAATGGTGATGCTTCCATAACTTCTGAAACCTTGCACACTGCATATGCTGCACTCAGCACACCCTCATCATTCCTCAGACATGATCCATCCACAAACAGCACATGATCACTCTCAAGCAATGGAAGATCTCTTATATCTGGTCTCGGTTTTGTACAGTAATCAAGCACATCCAAACAATTGTGATCATCTTCTGTCTTCACACCCACAATTTCAATATCCGGCAACAATGTCGCTGGATTCACATTCACACATCTCTCAAGAGTCACATTTGATGCTCCCAGAATGACTTTCTCATATTTAGTCAGCCGACTATGTGACATGTACTGGGTTCTGCTTCTTGTCAAAAGAATTGCCACATTATGAGGTACAAATACCCTTACAGGATATCCCATTATGATTCCCTCACTCTGTTCCAGGCTTCTGCATGTTGCAGCCACAGATTTCAAACAACCTGGTAAACCTACAGCTACAGGGTCAAGTGTCGATGAGAAGTACGCAATAGGTCTCCTCAGCTGACCATGCTTCTGAATTAACACTGAAAGTGCACATCCATTTCTCTCACTGCAGTACAACTCAAACTCATTTTCATAGTCTGGCATACCCAAAGCAGGGGCTTCACACATTCTGCTCTTCAGCTCCTCAAATGCTGCCATTTGTTCTCCATCTAGTTCCAATGGGTCTTTTACCTCACTTTTTGTCAGCTTAATCAGTGGTCTTGCTATCAGAGAAAAGTTACTAATCCACTGACGACAATAACCCACCATCCCCAGGAACATTCTCACTTCCCTCTGGGTCGTTGGGGCCTTCATTCCCCTGATGATTTTGATCCTGTCATCAGTCACCTTTCTCAGACCTTTTTCAATATTGTGTCCAAGATAATGCACCTCTTTCTTGCAAAATTGCAATTTGGCTGGAGATACTTTTAACCCTCCATCTGCCAGATGATTCAGTAAAGCTATAGTATCTACTTCACAAGCTTCACGTGTCTTTGATGCCACAAGTAGGTCATCAATATACTGCACTAGTACTGAATTTTCAGGCATGATCAAACTCTCCAATGACTTTTTCAATAACTGATTGAATATCGAAGGACTCTCTGTATACCCCTGTGGGATACGACACCATGCTAAAATACGCTGGCCAAATCTAAATGCAAAAATCGTCTGGCTGTCATGATGCAATGGAATTGAAAAGAAAGCATGACACAAATCAATCACTGTGTACTACTCAGCATCATGTGGAATCTGATACAAATTCACTGACGGATTTGGCACAATGGGACAACATGCCACCACAATTTTATTAACTTTTCTCAAATCTTGTACAATCCTGAACTTCCCATTAGGCTTCTTTAGCCCCATTATCGGTGAGTTACACGGACTACTCAGTAGTTCTCTCAAAACTCCTTGCTGAATCATTTTCTCAATTATAGGAGTTATTCCTTCAATTATTTCTGGTGTCATTTTGTACTGAGGAATGTTAGGATAAGTAATTCCCTCTTTCACTGAAATTTTCACAGGATCTACATTATTCATCAATCCCACATCCTCTCCAGTAAAATCCCAAACTGTCCTTTTCACTGTGTCTCTCAGCTCTTGAGGCAAATCCTCCGGATTAAACACAGCATATGCACCAACCATTTCACTCTCTCTATTTCCTAGAGTCATTCGGTACAAAACATCCTCATCTGGTGTTTCAAAAGCTATTCCATCCGGCGTACAAAAAATTGTACAGTTCATTTTGCATAGCAGGTCCCTGCCTAACAAGTTCACTGGACTAGTGTCACAGACAATAAATCTGTGCATGTCTGAAAATTTCCCTATTCTTACCCTTACTGGTTCAGTAAGACGTGTCTTGATTTGTGTATTTGCCACACCAACTACTTGGATTGCTTCATCCGAGAGAGGAAGATTTTTAACATCTGCTGACCTGACAGTTGATCTTGTCGCACCTGTTTCTACTAAAAAAGTAACACTTTCTTCATTTATTTTCCCATCTACAAATGGTCCTGCCTGGTCTATTTCTAGAGTTGCACCAAGTATGCACTCTTCCTCCTCTCTTTGGCACCGTCAATAGTCACCTTCAGACTCACTCCCTTCATTCCTTAACAAATACTGTTGTACCTGGTTAGAACGCCTTCGTTTGTTTACCTGCTCATCATTGTAGAATCCTAAATCCTGATTGTACTTTTGTGACCCTCTATTCTGCGGCAAGGGCAGTTTTGGCTCTTGACTCTGCTGTCTCACAACCTTCTGTTGTTGCTGCTGTTGATTATTCCCCTCGTTCTGCACCTGTTGATTTAATGTTTTACCCTCATTATTCGCTAATTGTGGATTGGTACATTCAGATCTCCAATGTCCCAGTTGGCCACAGTTGTGACAAGGAAATTTCTTTTTTGCTTCCTCAAGATTCCCCTTTCCTTTCCCTGCATATCTGTGCCTATTCCCTGCATTATTCCCTGCATTATTTGCCTGTTCCACCATCTGTGCTTCTTGTCTTTCCGCTACTTTCCCTTGTGCCCACATTGCTTTTTCTTTCAGCTTTCTCTGTTTTGCTTCAATTTCATCACTGAAGTATTTTGCATGTCTCAGAATCTCATCTATTTTCTTACTCTGCCAGTCCACTGTATGTTCACGAATTCTCTCACTAATCTCAGGTCTCAGGCCATATACAAATCTGTATACAAAATGACTCAAATCTTTGTCACCCAGGTGCTCATCCCCGCTGAATTGTTTAAAAGCCAGTATCAGCCTCTCATAAAACGCATGAACTGATTCTTTTGCTTCCTGATGTGTTCGATCTATTTTAACCCAGTCTGTCTCTTTTGGAGGTACTTTACTTTTCAGGTATACAATCACCTGATCATACTTCCTCATTACCTCTGGATCTGGTGCTCCTGTTCTCTGATCTCTTGGATATTCCTCAGTAGACCAACTTACAACTATTTTACACTCAGCCCACAAGTCTGCTGGAACAATTATATCAAACAGATTATTCAGGTCAATCCACAGCACTTTTGACAATTTCACAAACCTGTCTACCTGCCTATACCACTCGACGGGCTTTTCTCTCAGTCGAGGGAAATCATTCATAAATGATAAAATATCCTGTCTGGTCCATGGAACATGTACATATCCTCCTCCAGGTATTTCTCTCATAGGATAAGCATCCACTGTTTTCTCTTTTTCTCTCACAGGAAATGCTGAATAAGTCCTGTCCACTGATTCTTCCCTTTTCTTATACCACCTATCCTTCCACTTCTCTACATCACCCCATCTCCGCAACAATGCGACCATTTCCTTAATCTGTCCTGTTCTACCAGCACCATTCAGATTTTCAATATCCTTGTCTGTGAAATCCATCCTGTAAGACTTCTGCAAAGCTTTCACCTTATCAATATCAACTCCCTGCTCATTCGCTACTGCTCTTAACCTGTCATGTGTATTTCTTGCTCTCCAGGTAATGTTTTTGCACATAAATAATAGTTCGCCATCATGATGGTTTTTTAGAATTTCTGTAGGAATTGTTCCTGCAACAAGCTCCTCTAATTCTACACGTAACCTGGCCACATCAATTGCCTGTGAATCTTTATCCCTCTTTTGAAGGACTCTCATCCAATCATTCAAATCTTCAGCTGTTATTTCAGTAGTTTTTCTCACTGGAACCACTTTCTTCTGTGGTTCTAAAATCGGCATCCCTGAACAACTAGCTTCACCAGCATCCAATCTCGAATTAGACTGTACCTATAATCCTTCACTACATGTGTCATGTCTGTATTGTCTCAGATCACTACTTTCTGTCCTTTTCCCTGAGTCTCCTGAGGGACCAGCCAAACTTGTTATCTTATTCCCAACATATGGAATCACCAAACCATTTTCACCTGTCCTCTGCTTATCAAAAATCGGCATAACCGGACCTATGGTTACAGGCACCGTAACAGCTTCCAAATTCTTTGTCAGCTCTCTAATCTTTTCAGTCAGCTCTGATGTAGTTCTGGCTAATTCTCTCGTATTCTCGTCACCACATCGATTTTCTCTCTCCCTGAAAGGATTACCACTTCTTAACTCAGGTGTCACAATTTCTGTCTCAATGATACGCAATGTATCTCTTATCGGAGAAACAACTGGTGTGCTTTCTTCTGGTCTATATGGAGGTGGTCTCTTGTAAATCATGTCATTCAAGACCTCATCCTCATACTCATTAACTCCATATCTTTTCACTTCTGCCTCAGGAACCCTTTCCGCACCCTTCCTTTCTTCCCTCTCGTCAACTGTTCTCATAGGATATAATCCCTCTGACATACTAGCATCTCGCCATCTCTTCATTCGATCATGATGAGTTTCACGATCATGTTTCCTCCCAAACATGTATCTGTAGTTGCCTCCAGACCTCTGTTTTTCTCGCTCATGTACTTCCTCTTCCCATTCCACTAAAGCCTCAAACTGTGTCGGCCTTGGGTCAAGACACAACATTTTTTCCCGTAAATTTCTCAACACGGCCAGATTAAATGAACCATGTTCTGGGAATGCTAGGACACCATCTTCCTTAGTATACCTAACCCAATTCTCCAACCATATACAGGTATGACACCCATATCTCGCAGCCATGAAGGATGCAGGCGTTTTCGTTGGAGGTAACAATTCACCTTCTCTTGTTTTAACATCTTTATCCTTGTCAAACCATCGCTTTATTTTTCCAAACAAAGATTTTTTCTTTTTCTCTTCTTGGTAATACATTTTAACGTTTACCAAAACTTTCTAATCCCTTCCGTATTACAACTGTACAATACGATTTTTCATCCAATAACAGCGCGACTCACACCAACGCACCATTCCTGGAACGTCTACGTCACCCTGTACCCCTTCCAATCCTTGCACGGCTCACACCAACGCACCTATCCCAGCGCGAACACTGTTCTGATCCAATATCCAATCAGAGCGCGGACTGTTTGACGTCAGCAATCGCTGCAGTCGCTCCTACTCCTGTCTCCTGTCACTCATCTACCCCTCCTTTACAAAACTTTTCAGTAGACTTCGTGTCAAATTCTACAAAATCTATTAGTTACAACATATAAACATCTCCATTGTCTGCTTCGCTAACCATAGAATAGTAAAGAAAATCTATTTCACAAGAATTCCGTCTTTCACTCACTGTTCCAGTACGGAATTAATACTCCCGTTGACACAGTAGCACATCTCTCTACTCTGCCCTTCTATCATGCATTCATTAACTGTTTCCTCTAGGACTGCTCCAAAGAGTCTTACAATCAACTAAATGCTCATACATTCACGCACATTCATACAAGAAAATGTAGTACATACACACAGAATCCTTCCCGAGAACAGCGAACAATCTGTCCCGCTACAGAATTATAACACACGTTAACCAAGCAGCTTACTTCTGCCCAGTCCTTCAAACAAGCTCAGAGAATACCTATTACTTCTCCCGTGATAAGCTTTAACGGTAAACCTTACGGATCCCTGGGACTTAAGACCAGAGTTTCACAGATAACCTTCGCTACCATACGCACTCCTTTTATACCAGAAATATATTTCTAATAGTAACATACGACAATGTCACTGATTCCGAACCCAAACAATGTGACGCGCAACTTCAATTGTCACACGTTTTTCCTGCATACATACAGGACCAACAAACCCGTCTTTCCCGAGAGCAGTATATACTTCCCTCTGCCCTACTACGGAACTGCTACTAGCTCCCAAGTTCCAGAAGCACTACATATAACTCAATACGACGACTCCAACATATAGTATTAGTACATATACCAACATCAATCATTAATCAATAAATCAAAAAGCCAATATACAAGCAATCTAATCAGATCAAGACAATCATCAAAACCATCAAATTCTGCTACCAGGAAATTGGTGCAGATTGGGGTGTACAAATTCTCCCTACTTCCACGGATAGAGTCATTTCACAGATACACGCACATGCACTCATCATACACTTGGGCCCATTTCACTAACATATACTCGATTACTCTATCAGCACTGAACCTGTGGAGAGAAAACTCCTAAACACCCTATATCTACACTGAGGCCAATAGGATCAGTTTGACACTGTCTTGAGTCATGATCTAAACAATCTAAACAACAATAATCAAAATAGAGTACTCAATAATTGACAAGAAATAACCACCAACACTGTATTTAAAATAAGGGTACTTTATCTAAAATTAGTTCAAAGAAATTCAATCAAAGTAAATCATTATTCTCATAATTACCTATTCTAGCTAAATGTCAAAATGGGTCAGGACAGGTCTCTCAGTAGAAGTCTCCCAAGTCACCGTCCTCACAGCATCGATCCTCACCAACGCAGGTTTGGGAAGAAGTGGCCTTAGACCCTCTCTAGGCTAACAATACTTATAGTAAATCTTGCAAATTAAAGAAACATAAAATGTTCTAATTATCCACTGAACCACTGAGCAGAGCGAGCAGGAAAGGATGTAGCATCGCTACATTTGGGAAAATCTCCGCTCAGAAAAACCACAAAAATAAAAAGACGGAAGAAGGAAACTCGAGTTTTGCAAATGTTTCTTTCACGTTCACATTTCCTCGGAACCAGCGCTGTAATCACAAAGTTCATTGTGGCTCCTTTGTCCTCCAAGGACACTTGGTCTCTCGCCCAGAACTGCTGTCCTCACGGAAAACTTTTAAACCAGGCGAAGACTGTGGTCAGATGACTCTCGACCATGTTCAGCAAGGCCTTCTCATCAAAATTCGATCACTCGAGTACAGGCTTTAAATGGCAGCCATTTTACGATAGGCCAAAACAGACCATCTTAATTAAAAGAGACAAAAACAATGTTACCACAGCATAGTGATTAAACAGTGTTAACCCCACTAATACCCTTATGTGTATGTAATTATCTAGCCTTTGCAACACAGAAAAGCATTAGTACACGTTATTTCAAAAGCGTTTTGTGCTTTAAAACAAACAGCACTTAGCAACATTCATTTAATTAAACCTGCACATTATTATTAAGCAACATGAATGCATTCCCACGTGTAGTTTTCTCTTGTTAGTTAGTTTTGATTAATTAGAATATTCACACAAAACAAATAATTAACAGTTACAAATTAATAGTTTTTAATTTTCGACATATAGACAAACCGGAGCTTAAAAACCCAATAGATTTTCAACAGAAAACTCTGCTCCAGCAACACAAGCCCTGATTGCACAGCAGCTCTTCAAGTACTCTGTGGACCACTCCCTTCCTTGGTCAAGACAAACAAGGGACAGTAACCAAACTTGGTGTGTTTTCTCCCATTGTACACAGATTTTTCAAACAGGGGTTGTGGATCCACTTTCAAAGCCTTCAGAACCAGTTTGGGTTGGCTATCTTTCAAACATAATTTCCAGGCTGCTCTCCACACACAGCATTTGTGCAAAGTGTATCTCTCATAGCAGGTAGCAATGGGGCTGGCTCCAAGCAAAATTACCTCAAGAATGGGCACAATAAAGTGTGAGTTCTCTTCACCTGGCTGTCATTAGCCTTCTTGAAGTAGTAGCCAAGGACACATAAAAGGGCAAGCCCTGTCTAGAAAAGTCTTCACTTTGAACACCAGAAACTGCAGTCCCACACCTTCCCTTATCATATACCAGATGGTAGCGCTCAGGAGGAACAAATCATCAATTCTTTGATAATAAAACCTCATGGGATTTCTAAATGTCTGCTTACTCCTCACTTCAGTGTATGGGTCTCTACACTCCAGCCAACAGGGATACAGGCAGTTAACTTCTGTGATCGAGGACATTATCAACATCCTCCATATTGAAGAATGCTAAATCAGATGCATCCAAATGGACACACTCAGTCTGCCTCTAAACTGTATGCAAGTGTTAGCACCCAAGATATAGGGCTTCAGAATTTTCCCTTGACATCCTTGGCATAGTTTCCCCTGACGTTTTGTCTCTATCTCCTGTATTTTTGGCAGTATGATGGATTTCGTTTTTTTGCTGGCTTAGATGCTTTGGGCACTTTGCCACTGCTGATCAGTGTAAAAGTGCAAGTGCTCCCTGTGTAATTTGAAATTCTGATTGGTTATCCACGATAGGCATATTTGATTGACTGGTAAGTCCCTAGTAAAGTGCACTGGGAGTGCCCAGGGCCTGTAAATCAAATGCTAGTAGTGGGTCTGTATCACTGATTGTGCCACCTACATGAGTAGCCTGGTAAAAGTATCTCAGACCTGCCACTGCAGTGTCTGTGCGTGCAGTTTTGAAATGCCATGTCGACCTGGCAAGTGCACCCACTTGCCAGGCTCAAACCTTCCCTTTCCTTACATGTAAGACATCCTTAAGGTAGGCCCAAGGTACCCCCATGAGCAGGGTGCAGTGTATGTGAAAGGCAGGACACTTACTGGTGTGTTTTACATGTCCTGGTAAAGAAATACTGTGTATTTCGGGGTTCACAATTAAAAGGTTGCCTGTCCTGTAGGCTAGCATGGGAGCTGCACTGTAACATCCTACAAACGTAACTTTCCATTGGGACAAGATGGAGAAATTGAGTTTGGGCTCCCTAAACTCAGAATTTAATAACACATCTTTTAGTACAGATGGTTTTTAAATTGTGTGTTTGAAAATGCCTCTTTAGAAAGTAGGCATTTTCTTTTTAACCATTCCGTGGGCCGCTGCCGGTTTGTGTATTCACTGTCTGGTTTTGGTGTGACAGGTGCCGTGGATGTGCATTCATTCTAGACAGTCCCAAAGGGGGGGTTGAGGTGTGTGTGTCCTGCCTTTCTTGGATTACTCATAGTTGGGCTGAACAGACCTGGACTGCATTTAGAGTAGTGGGAGGAGTTTCATTAGCACCTGAATAGGCTGTGTCTCCTTTGCTCAATGCTGTCTCCACATCCTGTAGTGAAGCTAGGCCAGGGAGGGCAGAACTGGTTTGGACTGGGCTCAGAGACCCTTGCCATAAAGTGAATAGAGAGAAAATGGGGTATATGTATTGGACCTAATACCCCAGTGAATTAGATCGCTTCTGGACTCAAGAAGAACCTCTGTCAAGGAGAAGACCTGGCGACCTGTAAGAAGAAGTACTGCCCCATTGCTGTGTGTGCTTTGCTGAGTTGGTCTACAGTTGCTGCTTTTGCCAAGGGGAGGACAAAGACTTGAACCTTGCTGTGAACCTTCTTGAAGAAGAATCTCCAAGGGCTTGTGCATGCTTGCTCCTGTTCTGAAGTCTTAGGGACACAAAGACTTCACCTGCACCCACTGGCCAGCACCTGGACTCCTCTGTGGACTCCTGTAATCCAAAGGGTGCCAATTCCAGTTCCTGGGCCCCGAGAACTGTGTGGTTGGTGCTGCAAACCCAGTGGCATCGCTCGTGAAGTGTGCAACGCACCGCCTAACCTGCACCGCAGTTCGACGTCCTTTGACGCCTGCCGACGCCTGCAGTTATCAGCCTTCCTGACGCCAGCAATCGTACTGATGCTGTCACCGCCAGTGCCAGCATCACGTTATTGCAGAGGCGATAACCGATGAGGGTGACTTCATGAGCTCTTTGCTGTTACATCACATCATCGGAACCAACACCTTACTGCCAACGCCGCCTAACTTTCCTGTCCTGGACTG
Organism: Triturus cristatus; assembly: GCF_964204655.1. Lineage (NCBI taxonomy): Eukaryota > Metazoa > Chordata > Amphibia > Caudata > Salamandridae > Triturus > Triturus cristatus. The sequence goes on along the minus strand of NC_140589.1, from coordinate 829,978,155 downwards.
GATGCCTCTCCTCTCCCATAGCAGAAGGGACAACGGCTACACCCCAGCACCGACGCCTCACCTCCACGACGACGTGCATTGCCTATTGACTTAGTTTCCAAGGTACTGTTGTTTGGGGGTCCATGTGACTCTGTGCCTGGCCCACCCACACCGCGTTCGCCGTCTGTATAGAGCCCCGGGACTTGCAGGGCCGTTCTTTGATGAACTACAAGTAGCTCTCTCAGTCCCTTGTCTCAGATCTGAGCATTGTATTCTTCTTGGGGATCTCAATGTTCACATGGATAATACAGTGGACCTCGATGCAATGAAACTTAGTGATATCACAGTTCCATTAGGATTGTCTCCGTTTCTGCAGAAACCGACGCACAACAAAGGCCATACTCTTGACCAGATTTTCTCAACAAAATCTATTACGATAACGTCTATACAACCAGTATTATGGTCTGATCATTTTTTGATCTCCTTTTTTGTGCCTGCCACTGCTCTTACTCGGGTGAGAGAATCAATGGAGTCCACGCGAACTTCACGCCCTTTGCATCTGCTTTCGGTGGATATGGTATCTGAGGCCCTTACCACCGTTCCATGTCCTCTTTTGGGCAATTTGGAAGAGAATCTCAGTCTCTTTCAGAATTGGCTGACAGCCAGATTTCAGGCCTTAATCCCCGAAAAAAAGCTTAAATCAGGCGAACGCAGAGCGTCGGCCCCATGGTTCACTCCCCAGTTAAGGGAGCAGCGGCAGGGTTGTAAAAGGGCTGAGAGAGTTTGGAGACGGACCTATGATATGACTGAGAAATTGAAACTTCGAGTAATAACTAAAGCCTACCACCAGTCAATCTGGAAGGAAAAAAAGGCCTATCTTGAGCGTCGCATTGATGAGGCTGAAAATGGCTGTAAAGAAATTTTTAAAGTTGTTCTGGAATTCACCTCTCCAGCTATCTGTACATCATCTCATACTCATTCAGAAGTATGGATAAAACAGCTTGCAACTTTCTTTACCAGTAAAATCACAACCATTCAAGCCTCTCTTTTCCACCCTAGCTCTCAGTTAGTCGTGAGTCCCTCATCCCCCCCTTCATGTAGGGAGGGTCTAGGCCCTTCTCTCTTACAATTTCCACATCTATGCCTTGACACTTCTCTTGAGCTTTTGTCAAGCTTGAAATCGGGTTCTCCACTTGATCCGTGCCCGGCTAAATATCTGGGGAAGGTGGCACCCGCTTTAAATGCCTTACTGAACCCCCTTCTGAATTCTTCGCTGTCAACGGGAGTGGTCCCGCAGGCATGGAAACATGCTCTGATCCTGCCATTGATCAAGAAGCCTTCCTTGGACCCCCTCATCCATGCCAACTATAGGCCTATTTCCCTTCTCCCTGCCCTGGCGAAAGTGGCCAAGAAATTTGCACATCGGACGATTTCCAATTTCATCGAAGGAAACGACCTGTTGCATGATACGCAATCTGGGTTCCGTGCAAATTTCAGCACGGAGTCGGCTCTTCTCGAGGTCACGGACGCCATCAGGGAAGTTCTCGATTCCGGAGGAAGGGCCATGTTGGTAATGTTAGATCTGTCGGCGGCCTTCGACACCGTCCCTCATGATCGCCTCCTTGTAAGACTCTGGGAGAGCGGCATTCGGGGAACGGTGTGGAATTGGCTTAAATCTTTTCTGGCCGACCGCCGGCAAACGATCTGGGCGCCTCCTTTCTCCGCTGATATGGCTCCACTAGAGGTAGGGGTACCGCAGGGTTCCATCCTGAGCCCTATGCTATTTAACATCTTTATGGCCCCCCTGGCGGTAGTCGCGGAGTCTTTTGGCGCCCAGATCGTATCTTACGCCGATGACACCCAGCTCCTGTTCACTTGTGATAGGGGCGGGTTATTCGACGGCGTACAGATCAGGGATTGCCTTGGTGCGGTTTTTGAGTGGTTCAGGTGTAATGGATTAAAGTGCAATTCCGATAAGTCGGAGCTGCTCTTTTTTGGTTGCACCTGTGAACCAGATTGGAAAGCTTGGTGGCCACAAGATCTGTTTCCACCTGACAATGTGTCTCTTAAGGCTAAAAATTTGGGAGTTATTGTGGACAGTGAATTGTCCTTTGGGCCACATGTTTTGTGCCTCTCAGGTAAATGCTTTGGCATTTTACGGATGCTGAGGAAGTTTCTTCCTCTAGTATCTTTCCAGCATAGGAAGATTATTGTTCAGGCCTTGATCGGATCTCGACTGGACTACGCAAACGCCCTTCTCTTGGGTCTACCAAAATATCTTTTGACCCGTTTGCAAGTGGTACAGAACTCGGCTGCCCGTGCTATTTACGGGCTCCCGAGAAGAGCAGGTGCCACGGCTTTACTGAATTCTTTACACTGGCTACCGATCGCTAAAAGAATTCTTTTTAAGTGCCTGACTTTTGCCTTCAAAGCTTTACAAGGATCTGGCCCTAAGTACTTAAGGAAACGTCTCTCCCGATATGTACCTAGCAGGTCTTTGAGATCATCTTTTCTATCCAAAATGACAGTTCCGGTTATCAGGCGTGCAAGGATGGGAGGTCGATCGTTCCGCTACCTTGCCCCGAAGGAGTGGAATGAACTACCACTTTCTCTTAGACAGGCTCCCAGTCTCCTTGCTTTTAGAAAAGAGCTTAAAACGTGGCTTTTTACTAAATAAAAATTTTTTATTAACTAAACTTGATCCTTCTCTTCTGTCTGCTTTTTTAGTTGTTATGTCTCGTTTTGTCTGCCGATATTCTTCATCAAAGCGCCGGGATGCTCCTTGGAGTAGCCGAGCGCTATAGAAGAAATAAATTAACATAACATAACATAACTTTAGATTTGTGCCTGTCACGGCGTTGTAATAGCCCCAAGTGAAGCTATTTACTTGCTACAGTGCTATTTTTGAAGTAAGCATTCTTAAACTGATAACTTGATACATGTGTGTTGAATTTTTGTCGCTTTGGTCTTGTTTGGTTTCGATAAAGATACTTTATTTTTCTAAACTGGTGTGGTGTTTTCACTGTGTAACTGTGTGCTCGGGTACAAGCACTTTACACATTGTCTTTGGAATAAGCCTGTTTGCTTGTGCCAAGCAACCCAGTGGGTGAGCAGGGGTTAATGCAACAGTATTATTACCCTGGGTATTGCCAAAGCCCACTCTGTGAATGTTTTAAAGAATGTGTAACAACACTGTCATTGTAGAACTATGAAAGGAATGGAGCTGCAAAGGTGTATAAAGAAATAGTAGCCACTGAAATGGATTTTGTGCTGGTGGAGTCTCGAAACACTGCTCAGACTCTCCAAATCTACCGTCCTAGTTACATTGTGATATCATGTGATCCTAGATCAGATGTCCCTAGATACATTCAGGCAACATTCTGGACCTTATGTCCTGTTACTATGGGCTTTGATGAAAGGAGCCTAACAAAAGGTTCAGCTTTTTATAAGTGCATTGCAAAACATAGGCCCACTACCTTCAGATGTAATGAGCAAAACGTGAGTGCATGAGCACAATATTCAACTTTTGATAACATATTTTTGAATATGAACACGTTGAGATTTTACCGAGTGTCTCTTTATAACAGGAATGATTCAAATCTGGGTAAGTGGCACGTTCAGTAAGCGCCCGTTGCCACATTAAAGCCACTAAAGGCAGGGAACAGTTAGCTAGAAGTTGTACTTAATAGTCTGCCAATCAATATTCATAGGATAGTGTGATTGATGCATGGCAAAGCACAGAATATATTACAAAAAGGCAATGTTCTTACTGAAATAAATGTGTGAGGTGCTTTAGATGCAATTGAAATAAAGCGCTTCATGTGTCACAGATTGAGCTCTTCAACAATGTGCTTCCTGTGGATCCCTAAAGCTGTGTGATCGTGCTGGGTAACACGAGCCTGCTGTCCTAAATTAAAGATTGCAATAGGTTTATTAATACGGCACGTGCATCTTAGTTAGGTTACACTTAATTGGGACACAGTATTAATGGGGATGTTTCAAACCGCACACACTGCTTACCAAGCCTTGCAATGGGATTTCCAGCTGTTTAACGGGGACACTAATTACTTATCCTCTGTTTACAGGGGGAAAATGTCCCCTAGGGGGGCGCATAACAGTTGGGAACACTCAAGCGCACTTTGTTCCTCCTGTTCAATCTTAGCAGACCGTGGGCCTGACTCGGAAAGCTCTCGGCTGTGATCCCAAAGGCATTTAGGTGGTACATTCCAATACTAATGTATTCTGACACTTTGGAGCCGTGAGTCTGAGCGCACTTTAAAAAATAATCACACATACCCGAGGAGAGGAGCTGCGTTACATCTTTATTCGGCCTGCTTAAAACAGCTGATTTAATGGGGCTCAAATCGAAGTTATAGAACTTTACCAATACTCGGGGGGATCGCCATAGATTCTCTAAGCCCAAAATTTGAAAATAAGGGCCCCCTCCAGGTAGTTACATACCTTCCCTTGAATCTTGGTGAAGTTATCCATCGACAGGCCGCCTTTGGCCCTTCCTGAATTAGAGCGTACTGCAGGCATTTGGAAGGCCACGCAGTCATTAATATGAAGGGATTCAACAGCCCATGTCTCCTGGAAGCAGATTGTTTCATATCTTGTAGTGAAATTTACCCATTCTTCATTATTAAGTTCATTTTTCAATCCTGCCACATTCTAATAAAGAATATGCAAGGTGGTCTGCAGGATGTCAATAGAAATCTCTGCATCTACCCCCTTAGGAGCATCTTCCCATTGGTGATATATTGGCCACCCTTGGAGCTACTATGCCCTCCTATGGTGTAATTACTAGTGGGGTTACAGTATCCTGTGCTGTAGCTGCAACCCTTCCCTGTGCTGTAACCACAGGATAAGGGAGAGCAGGAGCGCCAACAGTGTGTCATTCTGGACGACCAAATCCACTCAGGCAGGCAAAGCCGTTTGATAAGGCGCCATTGTAAAGTGGAATGGTTAGAGGTTTGGCATTTTAGATATGCTGAGCATTCAACACATAAACATGAGGTAGAAACCTCAGGTAAAAGAAGCCCAACTGGACTGCTGTGACTTGTGAGGATGTTAACACTTTGTCATAAATGTAGGTGTTGCAGAGCCTTTTTAATATGTAATCAAGAAAGTTGGGTTTGCCAAAATGCTGACAGCACAATCTCCCTCACTTTATTTACGTTCCTTCCCAACCCATGTGGCTTTTCTTACCAATAAAAGTTTATGAATCAAATACAAGTTATTGCCAACACTTTGTGATATCCAATGAAAAACTTTGGCTCAAATTTATCATGGTTTTCATTCACCCTTGCGCCAAACAATGGGCACAAGGGTGATGCAAATCCTACGCCAGATATATCGCCCTTCATGGCTTGATAAATCTGGAGGAACGAAAAGCTGCGCAAATCCCTTCATTTGCATTACTCTGCCCCAGGGAGGTGTTCCATGGGTGGAGTGTGGGTGTTCCCATGCATCCAACCATGGATATTGTTGCATTCCCAGATTTACCATTAATGGTAGGCCTGGACATGCGTCAAAATGCTACACGTTCCCAGGTGAGGAGAAATAGCCTTCATTCTCCATGTTTTTTAATCTTTCTAAGTTTGCTGCATTCTGCAGCACATAGGAACATGCCTCTGAGGATTGTTTTCATTCAGAAAGGTGCCCCTTCCTGCACAAACACTATCCTGCCTACAACGCAGGCACCATAACACAAGGATGCCTGCATTGGCGCTAAGCAGCCAAAAGTATGCCAGCACTAGGAAATCAATCAATCCGGGGAATTGTAAGAGCCTGTGAGGGTCTCAAGGTGCTGGGGGGATATGGGGGAAGTCAGCTCCGTTCAGTCGAAGAGTCAGGTCTGGAGTGTCTTCTTGAAGATGTTCAGGGAGGGGGCGCGTCTGATGTCGATAGGGAGCTCGTTCCAGGTCTTGCCCACGATGTAGGAGGAGGCTCTTCCACCTGTTCTGGCTCTTCCGATGCGCGGGATTTCGGTGAGGGTGAGGTTGGCGGATCGGAGGTTTCTCTTGGGTACTGGAAGGAGATTGTCTCATTGAGGTATTGGGGTCCGATGTTGAGGAGGCATTTGTAGGCGTTGGTGAGAATCTTGAATTTGACTCTCTTCTCAACTGGGAACCAGTGGAGGTTACTCAGGTGTTGGGTGATGTGTTTGTGTTGAGGGATGCCGAGGACGAGTCTGGCTGCGGTGTTCTGTGTGGTCTTGAGTTTGCAGAGCAGAGACGCGTTTCTGTAGTCCAGTCTGCTGGTTATGAGTGTGTGGGTGACGGTTTTCCTTGATTCAGGGGGATCCATTTGAAAGTCTTTTGGAGGATGCGGAGGGTGTTGAAAAAGCTGGAGGTGACGGCGTTGACCTGACGGGTCATGGAGAGTGAGGAATTGAGTATGATGCAGAGGTTTCGGGTGTGGTCCATGGGGGTGGGAGGGCTGCCGAGGGTGGTGGGCTACAAGGTGGTGTCCTAAGTAGAGGGGGAGGGGCCGAGGATGAGGACCTCTGTCTTCTCTGAGTTGAGCTTCAGGCAACAGCTGCTCATCCAGGATGTGACGTCCTTCATTCCTTCCTGGAAGTTGAGTCTGGTGGTTACGGGGTCCTTGGTGAGGGAGAGGATGAGCTGGGTGTCATCGGCGTAGGAAACTATGCTGAGTCCGTGCTGTCTGATGATGGCGGCGAGGGGGGCCATGTAGATGTTGAAGAGCGTAGGGCTGAGCGACTATCCCTGGTGTACTTTGCAGTTGATTTCCGTGGGTTCGTAGAGGAAGGGTGGCAGTCTGATTCTTTGGGTTCTGCCGGTGAGAAAGGAGCGGATCCAGTCGAGGGCGGTTCCCTGTATGCCGGTGTTGTGGAGTCTGGCAGTGAGTGTGCAGTGAGAGATGGTGTCGAACGCGGCAGAGAGGTTGAGTAGGATCAGGGCCTCGATGTGTCCTTGGTCAAGGAGGATGCGAATGTCATCAGTGGCGGCGTGTTGAGCAGTCTCGGTGCTGTGGTTGCTGCAGAATCCAGATTGGGAGAGGTCGAGGATTAAGTTGTCTTTGCTGAATTTTGTTAGCTGGTTGTCTTCGATGAATTTTGTTAGCTGGGCGGTGACAATCTTCTCAGTGACTTTCGCCGCGAAGGGCAGGAGGGAGATGGTTTGGTAGTTCTTCATGTCCGTGGGGTCTGCTGAGGATTTCTTGAGCAGGGGTTTGACTTCTGTGTTTTTCCAGTCATTGGGAAAGATGCTGGTCTTGAAAGTGGTGTTGATGGTGCCTCGTAGTTCCGGAGCAATGGCGGTGGTGGCTCTGTGGTAGATGTGTGGGGGGCAGGGATCTGTGGAGGCCCCTGAGTGGATGCCTTTCATGGTCGAAGTGGCGTCTTCAGTGGTGACTGGGCTCCAGGAGGAGATGGTAGGCTGGCTGGTGTTGTTAGAGAGGGGGATGGTTTCTGGTCATTGAAGTGGTCGTAGAGGCCCTTGATTTTCCGATGGAAGTAGGATCCAAGCATGTCGCAGAGATCCTGAGAGGGGGTTATGTCCGTGGTTTCACTGGTGGATTTGGTGAATTCCTGGATGACACTAAATAGTTCCTTGGAGTTGCTGGAGTTGGCGAGGATCTTGTTTTGGATGAAGGTCTTTTTGGTGGATCTGATGAGTTGGTGATTCCGTCATGGCGTTTTTTTAGTTTGTGCGACCTTCTGACGTTTTGCTATTTCTCCAGTTCTTCTCGAGACATCTGCAGGTGCATCTGGATTCTTGGAGGTTGGTGGTGAACCAGCTGGCCTTTCTGGGTGGATGTCTGTTGGGGTTGCGTAGGGGTGTGAGCTCGTCTGCACAGTTGGAGATCCATCTGTGGAGTTTTTTGTCTGCTAGGTTGGCATCAGTCGAGGGGATGGGGGCATAATGGTTGAGGGTGGAGTTGAGCTGCTCATCGGAGATTTTGCTCCAGTTCCTTCGCAGAGGGCGCGGTGCAGGTTTGGGGGCGGTGGCTTTGTCGATGTTGAAGTGTACACAGTGGCGGTCCATCCAGGGGGGTTGTGTGGTGTGGCTGAAGTGGGTGCTGTTTCCTCCTGTGAAGATGGGGTCAAGGGTGTGTCCCGCCTTGTGGGTGGGTGTGGTGATGAGCTGTTTCAGGTCGATGTTGGTGAGGTAGTCCAGGAGGGTGGAAGAGTTGGGGTCGCTGGGGTTGTCGAGGTGGAAGTTAAGGTCTCCGATGAGTATGTAGGCCATGGAGGCGATGGCATGGGGGGCAAGGAGGTCGGCGATGGTCGTGGCGAAAGAGTCGCGAGGTCCGGGGGATCAGTAAGTGAGGGTGCTGTGAAGTGTGGTTCTAGGGCTGGTGTGGATCTGGAAGTGGAGGTGTTCGGTTGAGGAGTGGGAGTCATTTGTGGTGGAGGTAGAGAGTCAGAGGGAGCTCTTGTGCACGATGGCGAGTTCTCCTCCTGGGCGGTTGGGGTGGTCTTTCCTCTGGATTTTGTACCCGTTGGGGATGACAGTGGCGATGTCAGGGGCAGAGGAGCCGTTGGTCCAGGTTTCTGTAAAGAAGGCGGCGTCTGGTGAGAGGGTGTAGAGGAGGTCCCAGATCTCAACGGTGTGTCTGTGCAGGGAGCGCATGTTGAGGAGGATGAACTTCAGGGCTTCGTGGTGGTGGCCTCCGACGTGTGGGTGGTGTCCATGGGGGTGCGGAAGGTGGTGAAGGTCTGGCGGCAGTGACGGCAGGAGAACTGTCCGTTTGTGGTGTTCGGGTCGGCGCGGACAGCTGGCAGTGGTTGTTTCTTTCGGGGTTGAGTGCGACGAGGGCAGGTGAGTCGTAGCGGTGTGTGGCCGGAGGACCAGGGTTCCTGGCGCTGGTCGCTGGTGGGTCTCAGACGGGCGCAGACGGGCTTGCCTTTGGCACGCTTTCGGTGCGATAGTGGCCGTGATTAAATAGGGGAGGAGGGAGGGAAAGCTCAGCTGGGAGGCGGGAGTGTGAGGGGCAGGGGCAGGGCCCGCAGGGGAGCAGCGGCGAGAAACAAGAAACGCACAGAAGCCAGTGACAACAAGAAGACAGTGACCACAGTATTAAACAAAAACTAAAACTAAGAACAACAATACTTACACACCTATAATACAAGGACTACTGGGAAAGAAACGGGCACAGCGAGGCAGGCACAATGGAGCAGGAGGATGCAAAGGGAGGCTTGAACCCTACTGGTTTCCTGTCAGTGACAGCGGCAGAACGGAGGCACTACTGGGGAAGAGAGCAGGTCCCTGACCGAGATCAGAGGTCTTACTCGCTCATCCCAACAGCAGCCACCATTAAATAGTGGAGGGTGGAGGGAAAATTCAGCTGGGAGGCGGGAGCTTGAGGGCAGGGGGAGGGGCAGTGGGGGAGCAGCGGCGGAAAATGCGCAGAAACCAGTGACAACAAAAAGACACTGACCACAGTATTAAACTAAAACTAAGAACAGCAATACTTACACACCTATAATACAAGGACAACTGGGAAAGAAGCGGGCACAGCGAGGCAGGCACAACGGGGCAGGAAGATGCAGAGGGAGGCTCAAACCCTACAGGTTCCCTGTCAGTGGCAGAGGCAGAACGGAGGCACTACTGGGGGGAGAGAGCAGGTACCTGATCGAGGTAAGGACAGGAATGTGCTGTATAGAGTTAAATACGATGCATTCCTGCCCTTTCCTTTTCACCCGTGCAGCTCAGCAAGGTGGTTTGCTTCGCTAGGTGAAAAAATGAAAAATATGGGCCTGTGTTTTGCAACTCCACCCAGTTCTCCAAGAGATTAGGATGAAGGGGGAGAACGTTCTTCAGAATAATCACACAACAAGTGGCTTCAAGTGGTAAATGTAGAGAATCCCTGACGCCCTGAACTATAACAAGAATCTAAAAGGGGCTGCATGTTGTAAAAGCCTCCCTTTGACTGGTCCGATAAAGTAGACTGTGTTGCTATCGCATTATCCACAGTCTCCCTCTATGTCTCATAGGAAGGTTCACTACCTTGGGAAACATTTGAAGGCCTAATCCTACTAACTAAAACTTCCCTGTTTTCTCTTAGAGTAGGAGGCTCTGCCAGATATGTTATGTTTGATTATCCAGCATTATCTATTCCATGGCATATTTCTGTTAAAGATGGGGGGGGTAATTTTTAGTGGCACCATTATATCCACCACCTTGGACTTGACTGATTCTAGGTTACTTTTTACATAGTCTATGGAGACATAACAAAAGACTCTAAGCACTCCAATTTACTGTTCAAGTCTTTTAAAAGTGAAATAGATTCTTCATTATTTTTCTTGTTTTTTCGAAGTCCGCATACAACAATTACTTCCTCGTCCCTGTAGTTTATTTCCATTATTTAATGAGGCCCCTGTTCCTCATAGATTCCCCCCCCCCCCACTACTAATATAACAAGCATTGGCATAGCCAATAGGTCTCGCCTTTGGGACCTTATAAGTGTTAAGCCATGCAACAGTTGCATAACTAAATACTTATAAGGTCCCAAAAGCGAGACCTATTGACTATGCCAAGCGGCCGTGCGGCCGGGAAAGTGAAAATAATTGGGCGCGCGTGCCCGTGCACATGCACTGTAGCTCTAGGCTGGCCTGGTAGCACTTTTTGGAGCCCTCTCAAAAAGTCGCGCCGACCAGTGCATGCGCTGGGTCAGGCGAGACCTAAAAAGGCCCCAGCCCCACCACAGCTCCTGTTTTTAGGTCTCGCCTGACCCAGCGCATGCGCTGGCCTGGCGAGACTTATTGAGAGGGCTCCAAAAAGTTCTACCAGGCCAGCCTAGAGCTACAGTTCATGTGCACGGGTGCGCGCGCCGCACTTTACCGCGATTACTTTCACTTTGATGTGTGATCGCGATCACTTTCACTTTCGCGGCCACACGGCCGCTTGGCATAGCCAATAGGTCTCGCTTTTGGGACCTTATAAGTATTTAGTTATGCAACTGTTGCATGGCTAAACACTTATAAGGTCCCAAAAGCGAGACCTATTGGCTATGCCAATGCTTGTTTGTGTCTGTAGACACTGAAGGGTGAGGGCGGTGCTTTCGCTCCTGAGAGGTTTTTTTTGTGCTTTAGTGGGTTGCTCTTTGATTTTGCCAGCTCGTCTTGTTCTGCAACATTTTAACACATCCTGGAGTTTTTGAGTTTATGATTTTCTGCTCAGCTGCTTTCTTTTCTTTGGGAATGTTTTCTCGTGGCAGAGGAAGTGGATTAAGCATGGCGTCCTAGTGGGCCAGAGGTCTTGGTTCAGTGCTTGTCTTGTGGCATTCGGGGAAGGCCTGAAGGGTATATCTGTACAAGTAACAGCAGTGCACTGCGTGAGGTGTGGGCACGGTGTGCCTGGGGGTGACTTGAGGATGTTGGTCCTTGTAAGAAACCGGCAATTATTCATGTGGTGCGTTTTCTGGTAGAGGTGTCTGCATGCTGTGCAGCTGAGTTTTCCTTTACTATGGTGCTGTTTACCCCGGCCCCTGTGCAGGATCTCTCGGCGTCTCTCTCCTCTTCTGTGCTGTCGTCCGGAAGGTTTCTGCCTGGTCTTCTTATGCTCGGCATTGTGGGACATTTCAGGCTTGGGGTGATCGGCCACATGTGGGTCCATGCTCTGTTTCCCTGCCCCGAGCAGTGGCGTAGCTAGGGGGGGCGGTGTGGGGGTCCGCCCCAGGCGGCACTTTTTTGGGGGCGGACAAAGGCATTCAGATAAGGCTCGGCTTGCTTTCGTGACGTTCGGGGACGGGCAGAAAAGGAATAGGACTCGGGCAATGTCCTCTTCTTTTTTGTGGTGGCAGCTGTCCCCCCCTCTCTTCCTATTATTCCCTCTCTTTCTGTCTTGCTCCTCACTTACTGAAAACCGTAACTTGAAGAAACGGTTCACAACCTCTCTTTCCTTCTTTCATTTAGTTGCTTCCCTGTGAAATGGATCCAAAAAAGAAAAACACTCTTGTGGGAAATGCCTTTTTTCTGACATTTTTCTATTCCAAAGTGCAGCGGGATGGAGAGAAATAGAAGGTTTTAAATATGAAAAATAAATACATAACTAAATAAAGCCAGAGTGGTTGCAAAGTGGCCAGACTGGTTTTATTCACATCCAAATACATCAGGCTCACTTTACAGAGTTTGCCAGTGAAGCGCTTTGTTTTCTAGTCTTTCTTTGAACAGCATTGTTGTCCCCAGGTGGGAAAGTGCACCAAACCTGGAGGGACTGCAATGCCTGGTTGATGGGTGGATTGGAAAACAAAATGTGTACCATGGCTCTGTGTTTATGGATGTGGTCTTTTTAAACCATACTGCTTACGTTTTGTAAGGATATAAGCAACGGACATTGAAACGGTTCCCTTCAGGGCCCTGTAGTCATGTCCTTAACTTTTCAAGTAAAAGCACTCGCCGATTTGTGAATAGTGAGTGAGAGATCGTTAAGGTAACCATGTTGTTTCTGCTTACATTTCACATGCTTTACTTCATCTTGCATTCCCTATGAGTGTTTGCTTTTACTTTTTTTTTTTTAGGCAGCATATTACTCTTATCAAGTGCATAATTTGAATTTAGCCCCATCCAAGTGTTTATAGCGGGCACAATTAGGTTGTAGCTGAAGGCAGTGCGAGTTTCTCTGAGTGGGGCAGTATGGTGTTCAGTGTGGGAGAGGATGTGGCACTATGGCCAGAGCTGTCGAATTTGGAACTGGGGAACTGGGTTCAGCCTTCATGACCAGTCCACCAGACCACTCTACTGAGGGAGCATATTCCCATGCTAGACCTTAGAAGGCCCAACTAGACCTTAGAAGGCTTGATGTCTTAGCACAAGCAGGTGTACCCTAGTGGTGTCAATTGTGAGTTAACCTTGAAGGCCTGTCCACCACACTCCATACTGAAGTTCATCTACAGTCTTGTGGGCAGGCCTACGAAGCAGCACACCCTAGAGCAACAGTCATCCAGTCACTGTGACTCTGTCACTGAGGTCACATGAACCTTGAGCGGGTTAGGGCGGTTCGAACGGTGTGACCGCACTGGGTACCTATTTCGGGTGGGTGCGTAGTGTTTGCAAGTATATTATGGTTTTAAAAAAACTTACTGCCTCCTTCCTGGCCTGCAGCAATTTTCAGAAACAATAAAAATGTCATGATAACTTCGGTGATTAATGTTCTTCCTAGAGAGAGATCCCAGTTTTGTCTAGTGGAAGGGTTGACTCCTGGAAAGGTAGCACAGAGGGTTAATGTGCCTGCTTCAAAGAACATGTACCATGAAGATCACAAAGTGCACTGCTTTAATGGGGGACCATGATGAAAGGTCATTTAATGTCAGCTGTAGATGATGGATCCCTGAACAGTGTCATGTATGTGCATGTTTGCATTGTGCTGAGAGGATTACCAGGTAATTGTTCACGCAGCTCTCTGATGGATGTCACATGCGATTTTTCTGAGTCCCCAGATAGATCATGCAGTCTGTGTGTTCTCTTTAGTACTGCCAGTCACTGCCAGTCACCGGTGTATTCAACTGTGTAGCCTTGGACCATGTCATGTATGTGCATATAACTTGCATGATCAAGGTAACTATTAGTGGCGATACTACGTGTCTCTCGGTCCTCTTTCAAGTGCTTGCCGTCCTTTTTCCCCAGCAGACTCCCCCAGGGGCGGCAATCTGAGGGATAGCCCCGGACGCCCAAGGTCTAGCTACGCCTCTGGCCCCGAGGGGTGGTGTCCTCCCAGAATGGGCCTTTAAGGCTATCCAGTCCCCTCGTGGGGAGTCGAATGGTTGGTCTGGATCTGCTCCTAGATATTTGAGGGGTTGTCCAGTCTATGCCCTTTCCCTCAGGTGATGTGTACCTTGTGGGATTTGCTACTGGTTTTGCAGGCTCTCCAGTGTCCCCTGGATGGGCCTCTGTCATCTGTGGGATAGCTCCTTCTGTCTTTGCTGGTGTGTTTTTTTGTGATGGCGGTTACGCCTGCTCACCTGCTGGGGGTGCTTGACTCGTTGTCATGTCTATCTCCTTTCCTTCTAGTGTTTGGGGTCTGGTGTTTGGCTCTGCATTTCTGTCCACTGTTTTGGTACTGGGCTGTCTTTACTTTTTATTTGACCTTGATGTGCATTTTTGTCTGGGTTTTTCTCAGCAGAAACACGTAAAGTTGTCCTGGTATTTTTTGGCTTGATATGTCACCTTATGTAATGGAGGTAAGTGAGAGGGACGAGGGGGTAATGATTCTAAAACTTACCGGTAATTGCGTTACTCTGTGTCCTACTCTCGCTTATCTCTATTAGGGCCCTCCCTCCCTTCCGGTTGTCAGGCCAATTGTGTTTACGGCGGCTTGGTGCGTACAGGAGTTGTGGAGAAGCGTGGCCTTTTTATATTGGTAGGGGGTGAGTCTACAAGGTACAGGGGCCTCATTATGTAATGAAGATAAATAGAGTAGGACACAGAGCAATTACAGGTAAGAGAAGCATTATGGATAGGGCCTTCTTTAATCGTCTTTGACTGCGGATGTTTAGTTTTGGCTGAGTGGCCTCACTTCTCTTTCTCTCTTCTTCTTTGCTGGGAGTGAATTAACAGCATGGGGGCAGAGACAGTAGTATTGTTTAATGAGGCATTAAGTACACATGGTTAATAATAACAGAGGAATTCCAAACACTGTGGTTCACGACTTCAGAAGGCTGGCCAGTTCAAGATGTGATAGCAGCCGATAATTTTTTAGTAGTCCCATTTACAGCACGTTGAGTGGCCACTAGTCTTCCTTCTATGCACACAACCCGTAGCATCAGACAAATAGTAATTGGACTGGAGGCCAGTCTTGCCTTATCGGAGAGTCCCTGTAATAGACTTTCTCTTTCCACTGAGGAAAGGTACAAAGGTTGATTCACAATTTTCGAGGTGTCAAATGACAGATGTCAGAGGAGCGCCAAGGTCAGCCTCGAAAGTGCTTCGATGGGCCAGTCTTGGCTGAGTGTTTCTGAGGCGTGCCCCATGTGTGTCCAACGCTGAAGGAAAAGAGAATGCGCATAAATGCGCGCAGGCCCCTCATCCACTGGTTCCCTTGCTCTCCTGCCAGTAAAGGTTTGTGGGACTTGTTGTCCGAGGTCAGAGCACAGCACAGAAAATAGTCAGAAAAAAAACCACATTGTGGCAATAGAGTATGCCCTATATAGTGCTGCTCGCTCTTCCTCCACTGGGTCCCTTGCTCTCCTGCAAGCAAAGGTTTGTGGGACTTTTTGGATATCCCAGTACGTGCACAGCAAACAGTCAGAATAAAAGGCTTGAATGTCTCATCCTGCTTGAGAGGTCTTCTGGAGTTTTTAAAGTGACACTTGGCGAGAACTTCAAAGAGCTATCTGCTGTAACAGGGCCCTTCTTTTGTACCCCCCAGCCAGACAGGCTCCAATCACAGTGGCATTAAAGTGTCAAAGCCTGTTTGACAGGACTGCCGGGTTTATGCTCTTCAAAGGAGGAGGATATGATGCAAACATGATTTGTGTGTAGCCACTCTCTGGGTGCTGGAAACTCAACTTTGTTCTACCAGAATTCTGCCCCTGAGGTTGTTGACTGCCTCAAGCTGGATTTAGGATTAGATGTGAGAGGATACTAGAATTACTGTAATACATTCCCCACCTGCATCCCCAGCACTTAGAGCCTACTTTTAGTTTAGGTTAAAAGGTTAGCCATATGAAAATTGCTCGAAGCGGGCAGGATTAGCCCTAGAAACCTTTATGTAATTGGTCAGGACATCCCTAGCGTTCATTAGCCACCCACTAGCATTTAGCAGGCATTAATGTGACATCTCCTAAAACCCACTTAATAACAGTCTTGGACCTATGAATAATCAGAAGAGGACTGAATCACCTGCATAATTCCAAAAGGGAGTAGAAGAAGGAAAGCAAGTCCAGTCTACTAGGTTCTTGCCTAGAAGACTGGACCTCCTCTCCCTCTTGTACCAAGAACAAAGAAGTGGACTCCAAGGGGTATATTCACAAGAACGTGTGATTACTACCGCAAGAGTAGCGTAACGCAACTTTCAATATCGCAGCCTATCACGGGAAAATAACCCTGTGACAACGTGGAATTCACAACAAAGCGGTAGCAAGCGATAGTACGCCAAAACCGTCGACAATGTCCGCGATACAACCACCACGACGGAGATAAAACCACAAACCACAACACCAAAAAACACGCAATGGGCCAAAGCGCGAGGAGGAAATCAGCGATAAGCAGCTCCAGGCCTGCAACACACACTTGGCAGGCTGAAAAAATCACCATAAAAGTAGAAAAACACTCACACACAAACTGACCTACACCCAAGCACCATGGAGGCAGCCGAAGCAGGCGCTGAAGATGAGCGCAACCCCACAAGCACCCCGGACGACCAGCCTGGGACATCGGGGACAGGGAAGGGCAAGGACAAGAAGACGAGGAAGACGAAGTTCAGTCCGCAGGCGAACAGGATCATAGTCACGGAGGTGATGGAACACCATCAACAACTCTTCGTCACCTCCAATGTGTCATTGGGCACCAAAACTGGAATATGGCGGGACATGATTGACAAGGTGAATGCCGTCGCAGAGCACAAGCGGACAATGGACGAGGTTAAGAGGCGATGAAATGACTTCACGCAGAAGGAGAAACTCCCCGCCAACCAGAAGGCAGCAACGCAGACCGGAGGTGCGGGCCCAGCGCCACAGCTCATGCTGGATGACATGAAGGAGCTGGCGTCAACAGTCATCAGTGTGGATACTGTGGCCAGAGTCGGGGGACTGGACACTGCTCGACAGGACACAACACAACCGCAACAGGGTGAGTGACCACCAGGCACTGGGGGGACGGGTGGAGATGGGCACGATGGCACACATGCACAATCAAGCGTGGCACAGTGCACACTCACAAAGACGAGGAAGACGAAGTTCAGTCCGCAGGCGAACAGGATCATAGTCACGGAGGTGATGGAACACCATCAACAACTCTTCGTCACCTCCAATGTGTCATTGGGCACCAAAACTGGAATATGGCGGGACATGATTGACAAGGTGAATGCCGTCGCAGAGCACAAGCAGACAATGGACGAGGTTAAGAGGCGATGAAATGACTTCACGCGGAAGGAGAAACTCCCCGCCAACCAGAAGGCAGCAACGCAGACCGGAGGTGCGGGCCCAGCGCCACAGCTCGTGCTGGATGACATGAAGGAGCTGGCGTCAACAGTCATCAGTGTGGATACTGTGGCCAGAGTCGGGGGACCGGACACTGCTCGACAGGACACAACACAACCGCAACAGGGTGAGTGACCACCAGGCACTGGGGGGACGGGTGGAGATGGGCACGATGGCACACATGCACAATCAAGCGTGGCACAGTGCACACTCACAATGACTCTGGGTCATGGCCCTGATCTACAGACTGTCACAATGTACAATGCCATGCTGTCTGAATGTCAACATGTACCATGCGGCTACATACATGTGGACATATAGTAATACACCTTCTCCCCTTCACATTGCAGGGGCACCATCAACACCTCCTGCAGAGCAGTCCCAGCCACTCTTCACTGATGATGAGGAGGACACCCCCAGCATCGAACACCCAAGCCCTCCAAGACATATTTGACCTCATCCGCCACTCACCTCCAGGATCAGGGCAGCCCAGCTACAACGATGAGCCCCCACCCACCACCCAATGCACCCAGCAGGAGGCACCCACATCACGGCACCCTCCCAAGCCCCCCAGGAGCAACAAATGGCCTTCCAATGCCGTGTGCTGGAGGGCCAGAGGGAGATGGCTGAGCAGGTGCAGGTGGGGTTCGAACTCATAGCTGCCAAACTGGACGCCATTCTTGGGTGTCTATGTCCACCCCATTGTCTCCAGCGAGCCCTGGCTGACATTGCTGGTGTCATGACGGGGAGAGAAGAACAGCTGTCCGCTCAGAGTGGCTCTAGCGATGCCAGCCGTGAGCTGGCAAACATGCGAAAGCTCATGAAGGACATGGTGTGGTTGGAGGCGGAAAGGATGGCCACCGCTGCACATCATCAAAATGTTGCTGGGATCTATCATGCCCTGCAGACCTCCATCATGGCATTCCCGCCACAAGGTGTGGCGCTGATGAATACTGCTGCCCCCACACCATCCACATCCCCGCCCCCTGGTGTGTCAGTGCCTCCCAGTGCGGCAGCCGTATCCACTCAGGCACCCGATGTGTCAGTGGCACACAGTGCTGCTGACAATCCCCCTCTGGCCCCTGATGTGTCAGTGGCACACAGTGCCGCAGCAGGTACTGCAACACCCACAGGTGGGGCAGAGCACACATTCGGGAATGAGGACATGGATGGGTTTGTGATCAGGAGGCACTAGCATTCATTTCCGCCACCTGGCCTGTTTCTGCTTGGTGCAGCACGTGGCCTCATGACCTTCCACTGACCCCCGATACACTCCGATGCACTCACCTTGGACAGCGACATGCCACATCCTGTTCGATGACCAATGACACAGCGGACAGACTGCGGACTGTACCCTTCCTCTTCCGCAGGATATGTCATCCCCGGATGGACTCTGGCTGGCCCTCCACAGGCCCATATTGTGTAGTGTGCTCGGCATTGCCCTGTACGGCTCCAGCTGCATGACTGCACTGGATGTGAAATAAACATCCAGTGACGTACTGCTGTGTCACATCTTACATCATAAATGTATGGATGTGTGGATGAATGTGGGGACAGTGCCTTCCCTTGCGTCAATGATGTTCATTTTGTGGGATGCGACTCAGAGGGTGCAACATTGCATTTTGATTACCTGGTCCCGTGAACACTACAACAGGGACACACGCATCAGTCACTTCCTCGTCCGGACATGGACTGGACCACGCCCCGAGCCCACGAATCATTGTGGCAAGCCCTGCGCTGGTCCGGCGTACAGCAGGCCAGACCACTCCGAAGACGCACCGAGGGTGGGCCATCATTGCTACCCGTCGCAGGCGTACTTGCTGGTGGTGTGCAGGTCACTGGTCTAGTCGTCAGCATGTCACAGTCACTCCCTGAGGGCAGGTTTGCACACACACCACACCCATCCGGCACTGGCGTCACTGGCGTCACTGGCCATGTAACTCCACCAACATAAGGGGCCGACGACGTTACATTCCCTTCTTCCGGTGGTGACTGGATGACGGCCGCTCCACGCTTCTCATTCATAAATGGCCCATGAGTTGTTGCGCACAGGGTCGGTGGCATCCGAGGCCTGGCGGATGGCACGGGCCTACTGCCACATGGCACAGACTGGGGTTGTACAGGGTTAGTGGCATCCGAGGCCTGGCGGACAGCACGGGCTTACTGCCACGTGGCGCAGACTGGGGTTGCACAGGGTTAGTGGCATCTGAGGCCTTGAGGACGGCACAGGCACCCCGCCACAGGACAGTGACTTTGGGTGCACTGAGTCAGTGGCACCTTAAGCTGCTGAGGGGGTGTGCAGCCTGCGATGATGCCCCATCCCGGCGGTCCGGACAGCTCAGGTTTAGTGTGTTCTGCTGGACCGCAGTGTAGGCCAGAGCCAGCGGGCAGTGCAGGCCTACCGCCACGTGGCGTTGATTCCAGGATCCCAGAGTTAGTGGCACCTATTGGGCTGAGCGGGTATGCAGCCTGCGATGGTGCCGGGTGCCCTGGTATGTCCTCTGCCATGGAGTAATCAAGACCCAGCACCAAACGTGAGACCTGTTGGCCTGCGGAGCGTGGCTGCATGGTGTTGAGGGTGCCATGTCCACGGGCCCGGGCTTGTGGCACGTAGTGGGACATCCTGTATTCGCGCCGGTGGCGTAAGGTGATCAGTGAGGCCTGGGTGTGCATGGGCAGGCATGCTTCGATGGGTGGCAGGAGGGGTTGTGGTGCCTCTGCCTGGGTGTGCATGGGCTGGCAGGCGATGTTGTCTTGTGCAGGTGTGTGTACTGTGCCAGTCATGTATCTAGACTCTGTTTCAGCTGATGGCTCTGACTCGGATGTGTGACCTGGTGAACTGCGATACATACCGGCACGTGGTTTGAGACACACCGGTGGCAGCAGGTGAGCAGTGTGGCCTGGGTGCACTGGGGCGGCACTCTCTCTCTCTCTCCTCTCTTTTTCTCTCTCTCGCTCTCTCTCTCCCTCTCTTCTTCTCCCTCTCCCTCTCTTCTTCTCTTTCACTCTCTCTCTCTCCCTCTCTTCTTCTCTCTCTCCTTCGCTCTCTCTGTCCTTTGATGTGCGCAGGACACACCTTCTCATCATGTTTTTTGACTTGCAAGCTGGGACTTATGGATTGTCCCAAGGGGAGCGGCCATGTGTCTTCATTTCATTTCAGTGTTAATTTTAATAAAGTTTCATTTGTTGCTTCGAAAGTGAATGTGTGTTGCTCATTTCTGTGTCGACACATGCATGTCACCAGTTGTGATTGTGCGACGTCAGGCGGATTGTTTTGTACATGTTTAGGTGTAGCTGATGTGGCATGTCTTTGGTCGGGGGTGTCAGGGAGGGGTTGTCCTGGGGGTGGTGGCGGTGGGTGTTGTGGCCCTCTTGGGTGTCCGGGACGCATGATGGGTGGCTCCATGGCATCTGTTGCCCTTCAGATGTGGCCTGGGCTGTGCTCCCTTTTGTGGTGCAGGCTGCCGTCTGACTTTACAGCAGGTCAGAGCAGGTGTAGATTTCCTGGTGCTAACAAGCCTTATCGCCTGTTTTGTGTTTTTGTCGCAGATCTGGCTGGTCGTTGAGAATGTTGAGGTGTGATGTTGTCGTGGCTTTTGGCAGGAGAACGCCCACTCTGCATCTCATTAGCGTTAGTTGCGGGGGGCCTCTGTGGCATGTTTTTTGCGACTGCTATCGCGGGTAAACTGGTGCTGTCGGCTGTTAGCACCATCTTGTGAATGGGGAGGTAAATTTATCACGACTGGCTGCGATAAAGTGCCATTAATTCGACAATAGCTCCTTGTGACTATGCCCCGAAGAGTCTTAAGACTCACCTCCAGTTAAAGCTATAGGGACTCAGCAAGCTACAAGAGACATTTTTCCTGCATCTGCGCAGCTGATCACTGGCAACTGTACCTGGACTGGATATTCCTGTTGGCCTATGCCTGCCATCCTTGGAGTCTCTAAGTTACTCTCCTGAGGTCTGGGGGGTCTTTAGAAGTAGCCAAGTAGCCTCCTCTGGTGGATGGGACTTAAGGGACTAAAGTCATAAGGGAAAATCTTGATGAGGATGGACCTGGTTAGTGTTTTCAACCTGCGCTCCATCGATGTCAGCATAAAACGCGCCTAGGGACTGTTCTACTGCAACCATTGATCAGCAGCAGCTCCTCCATTAGGGCAGAGGAGCGCCACCCCACTGCTTTCTCGCAGTGCGAGAAGCAGAAAATAAAATGGTATTTTAAATACCATTTTATTTTCTGTTTCTCGTGCTGCGAGAAAGCAGAAGGCAGAGGTATGCCTTGTTGTGGCCGGCGGGTGGGCGGGTCGTGGAGGAATGGCTTGCACCACTCTGAGTACCCTGACTGCTTTGGTCGGCCCCATGCAGCCTACATAGAGAAAATGGCTTCCCTACAGGTGCCTGCTGGGCGCTGTCCGGGCCTCCGCACCAATCACAACGCTGCCATTGCAGCATTGTGATTGGCTTACTGGAGGGGAGGGAGCATACCTCGTCCTGTTTCTGTTCAGAAAGCGGGACCCGGCACCGGAGCAGAGACGGCGCAGAACCCCCCATCCTCCCCGGGAGTATAGCAGCGCTCCTTGATTGTGTGTTTACACGGCGGGTGGCATCTCATATGGTTTATGGAAAGATTGTCTGATAAGTGTTGCTTTAGCTGTTGTTTATTTTCACATTTCTCACCTCTTCACCCAATCTCTCCTCCACCACCAGTCCTCGAGCTCTACCCCACACAACAGTTTTCCCTACAATACCAGTGGGCACGCCAACGTTTTGTGGTTTGGGCCGCACGGTTTGGAAAATCTCGCACATCAACCAAATTTTGAATAAAATCATATCAGGCTGATAATTGGCCTGTGCATATTCACGCTATAATTAGTTAAACCAACTGTTTCACAGCTCCTGGAGCCCCGGCAGTTGGCACATGATGGCGCCCCCCTCCTTTACTCAGTCTTTCCTGGGCAGGGGATGGGGGGCTGGACGTCAGGGAATAGAACTAGGCCAAGACGCGCTGCCACCAAAATACACACACCCATCAGCCTCTGTTTTTGCTGCTTTTATTCAATGTTTTGGCACGCATGACAGCACCTAATGTTTATCCCCTTGCATATACAGCTCTTTCTTGTTACACCATAGGAGAAAAGTAATTCATGTAGCCCCCACTTGTATACTTCAGCACCACCCGTGTAAGGAATGTCCCACTTGAAATACTGTTCAGGGACACCAGTCTCCTCCTTGCACCTGAGCAGACAAGAAAAGTCTCACTCATTAACAGTTTTTCGCACATGGGAACGAAGTTTTCCAGCTGGTCAGCCTCACAGGCATTTCTGTGCTCTCACCGAAGGGACTTGTAACTTCTATGCTAAAATGTCAGCTTATTGTCCAAAATGTTCAAGTTTTACACATGTGCCCAAGGAACCTCATTATGTATGCCGGTGATTTGTCATGAGTGATTGCCGCCACTAAAATAGGCGGATTCCACATGAGCTGATTGCAGAAAGGCACTATCATTTCTAACTATTAGAATCATAAAGCTCTCTTTACTAAAATTAATTACTTAAAAAAATCCTTAGTCTCCCCCCGAATCGGGTCTATTGGCATGTATGAGTTAGCCGTGAGCCCCGAGATCTGCTGCTGCGCCGCACCACTTTCCAAATGTCACTAGCCGCCACTGCCATTGATTATCATTGGCACTTTGTGTTTCTTGGCACTAATATTAATCAAAGCCCCTTATTCAATTGGTGTTTTTCAGGTGTGATTTTGTTTATCACATTTGACTTTGTTTTTCTAAATTGTTTTTGGATTTTTATTGTTAAACATTTAGACTTTATCATTGTTTTATTACTTCATAAATACTTTACACATTGCCTCTAACTTAAGCCTGTCAGCTCTGCGCCATAGCTGTCAGGGGGTTGTGCTCAGATTTATTTAGTGACTTTAGTGGTCCACCCTGACGAGGACTGTGATTATTATTCGAGGTGGGTACTTACCCTCCTCACCTAATAGCCCAGTTTCATACACCCACCAATACATAAAAGGTACCTATTTCTGCTGAGAGAAGTGTGTGACTCCAGGATGGTAAGACATTTTCCATTACCTGGAAGTTCTAGACTGTTCCATTACATAAGTTTGAGGAAAATATATATTTTTTCACCATTACTTTGGTATTGCAAGGCTTGCTGGTTTGAGAACAGAAGTGGTACATACGCAAGCGATGAAACTCTTGAATCTCTTGGGTATTTAGTTGTCAGACATTCCCCTAGGTCCCTGGTGTCAGCCATACAAGCTCACAAATAGTGGTGTAATTATTTTTATTATAGAAACAAAACAAGAGCAGCATAAACAAAGAATAATAAAGTGCGGTCCAATGCAATCTTCATCAGTTTCGACAGTCCCAATGCAGTAAAACAACATTTTCATAGCAAATCAACGGAACCTTAATACGATCGTTTGTCATGTACATTACATCGTGTGCAGGCATTACTCAACATCTTGGTCAACTAAGAAAGGGGAAGCATCATTAAAGGGGGTAGATATCATCCTTCTGTGTACATTCCATGGTCCCCAAATTCTAGTCCATTTTTGTGGGCATCCCCTGCCTTCATAAATCACTTTCTACATGCATACACCAGTCCATATCTGATTCCCAATCTCCAAACCTCAACTTCGTCACTCCTTTCCAAGTTCTAGCTCTGTTGTGTTTTGCTACCATACAGCCCAGGGAAACCCTCAATCTTGCAGGTCTGGACAAGTCAGTAGCCTCCCAAATGTTAAGAAGGCAGAGGCAGGCTGACACTTCAATGGGTTTATGACAGGTGGTGGACATCACAGATGTGACCCTCCCCCAGTACTGCTGAAGGAGTGGCATTCCCACCACTGGTAGAGGTAGGTGCCGGTGTGGCCACACCCACGGGGACAGGCGGAGGAACCCAACACCCCCATTTTGATAAGCACCAAGCTGGTGTAGTAAGCCCTGTGTAATATTTTAAGCTGGATAAGTTTGAAACGGGAGCAAATCGGCACCTCTCTGGGTGAGGCCAGTGCCTCCTGGCAGTCTTTCTCGTTGATGTCCCGACGTCATCCACCCATTTGATGCAAATTGTTCCCAATGTATCTGGTGTGGTATTTAGTAATTTCAGGGTTGTCAGAGAAATGGCTTTTTTGAGGCGATAATCATCCAGTAATCTGTCCTCTAATGGGGAAGAGACCGTCAAGTTGGTACCTCTAGGTATCGCTTTCTGTAGTGCACTCCGGGCTTGTAAGGAATGAAAAGTTTCTCCGCAATGTAGTTGATAATACCACTGAAGGTCGTTGAACAGGACCAACTGATCTCCAGCCCACATGTCGCCCACCTTCTAGAGACCTATCAAGTTCCAGTTATCAAATCCCGGTTGCTTTGACAATACTCCCAACTGGTAGGCATCGAGCAGTGGGGTAACTTGCGTGGTTTGGGCTTCCCACCCCAGGGTTGTCGTATGCCATACAGCAATCGTAGTGGGAGTTTTTCTCTCCATAGGGGGCCCTGAAGTAGTTACCAGGGAGCATGTTGTGCCTATCCATCCTGAACGCAGGGTCTGTACCGGGACGATGTATCCAGTGGTTAAGAACCACCAACTGTGAGGCCCAATAATGACTCCTGATCGCAGGCAGGGCAATACCACCGTTGTACCATCGTTTTGTATGTTTAGCCAAAGCTATTCGAGGGGTACCATTATTCCACAACAAGGCATGAACTTCTGAATCAATGGCATGAAAATATTGTGGTGAAATTAGATAAGATGTGTTTTGTAGTGCATAAAGAAATTGGGGAAGCGCCATCATCTTATATAGAGCAGCCCTGCCAAGCAAAGTGAGGGGAAGAGTTTTCCAGTGCTGCACATCCACATGAAAACGGTGCAGTGGAAGAGGGAGGTTACGGTCATGGAATGTTGTAGGATTAGTTGTAATATATATACCCAAGTACACGAAACCATTGGTAACTATTTTGGCCACGCAGCCTGCAGGGAGAACTGGGCATTCCCCACTCAGAACATAAACCAGGGATTTATCCCAATTAATATAGCCTGAGTATTTCTGAAATAGGACAAATATGTGCAAGACACGGTGGATAGAAAAACGGGGGTAAGTACAGCAAGATATCGTCGGCGCAGAGGGATATTTTATCCCTCCATTCCACCTGATATGGGGATCTCCCCTGATCCAAATCACCAATGGCTCCAAGGCCAAGGCAAACAGTAAGGGGGAAAAGGGGCAACCATGCCACACTCCCTTCTGCAAAGCAAACGCTGCTGATTGCCCCCCATTTACTGTAACTTGGGCCAGCGGTTCCGAGTAAAGAAGATGTACCCGGATAAAAATTCAGGACCAATGCCATATCTTTCGAGTGTAGCAAATAGAAGGGCCATTAGATCATATTGAATGCCATCTAAGCGTCTAAGGTTAAGGGCGGTATTTCTGGTTAGCATAAAGCCCGATTGGTCCGTTTGTATCAGCTTATTAAGGACAGGTGAGAGACGCTGGGCCAAGATTTTGGCCAATATTTTCACTTCAGGGTCCAGGAGAGTGATAGGCCTGTACGAGCCACACTGTTCGGGAGGCTTGCCTTTTTTATGAATAACAACTGTGTTGGCTAGTCTCTGTGTTTCAGGTAGGACACCCCTATTCACACTCTCCTCGTACATCCGTATAAGATATGGGGCAATCGTAGAGGCATTAAATTTAAAGAGTTCAATCGGGAGGCCGCTAGGAAACACAGTCTTACCGGACTGCAAGGCGCCAATCGTTTTGGACACCTCTTCGCTTGACAGATCCGAGTCCAGGTCCTTTACATCTTGGGGCTCTTGGACCGGCAGTCCCAAAGTGCCAAGCAAGTCTGCCAAATCTGTCTGGGTGGAAGTCAGAGTGAAGGTGTAGACCCGCACAAAGTGGTCTGCAAACGCCCCAACAATCCCTGACTTGTCTTGCTGTTTCGTGCCATCAGTGCAGACTATCTCAGCCACCCACCTATGGGCGATTTTTTGTTTTTCCAGCCAGGCTAGCAGTTTGCTAGCCTTATCGCCAATCTCATAAATCCGGTGTTGAGTGGCCCGATAGTGAGACTTAGCTGCGTCCTCTGCCACGTTTCTATACTCTGTTTGCTTCAGATGCAGTTTGTGCGTGGTGTCTGGAGTGTCTGCTGCCGCGAGATCGCACTCGAGAAGGGCAACCTCCCGCTCTATCTCCTCCAACCTCCTTCTTTGTTCTTTCTTATGGCACATCACGGCCGCCACCCGCTACCCCTCACAACTGTTTTGTATGCTTCCCATAGGAGCACATCTGAATCAACCGAACTGTCATTATCAGTGAAATAATTGTTGGTAGTCGCTGTCAATTTATCTCTAATAGTCGGCACCTTGAGGTACCAAGGATTGAGAACCATTTTGTGATGTATGGGGGGGGGTGCCTCCATAGTCCACTAAGAGTGGGGAGTGGTCCGAAATGCCTCTTGGGAGAAAGGAGATCTCTCCGAACTTGGGAAGTTGGGTGGCTTTGGAAAATATGTAATCGATGCGCGACATACTACCATGGGCCCCGGAAAGAAAGGTGTACTGCCTAGCCACGGGGTTGCATCCTCTCCAGACGTCGACCAGGCCCAAAGCCCCCAGAAAATCAGTCAGCAATTTCCCAGGCGGTCATCGGTCCATTCCTCCATCAAGGGCTGCATTACAGTCACCTCCCAACATCAAGTCACCTCCAGGTAGGTTTAGTATGTGTGAACCTAAATTGGACAGTGTCATGGAGTGAAGCCGAGGAGACACATATAGGGAAGTCACATTAAGGGATTTACCTTCCCACTGGCCCGAGGCTGTAACAAACCTTCCCAGGGGGTCGCGAGTGATCGACTGGATTTGGAAGGGGTAGGTGTGGCGCATAAGTATACCAACCCCCCTAGACCCTCTAGCATAGCCCGAATAGGCCACTAACTTATAACCCCACCCTTTGAGTGCACAGTATGAGGAGCCCTGTATATGAGTGTACTGTAAAAGTACCACATCCGGGGCCTGCTTTTTCAGATAGTGCAGCACAATCCTCCGTTTAACTCTATCCCCCAAGCCATTTACGTTCCAGGAGAGTAGTTTGAAACGGCTCCACAGCGGAGCAGCATGATGTTCACCCATATAAGCATCGTTTAGGGGGCCATTTACCATAGAGGGCCCAAGAAAAGCAATGTTGAGGATCAACAATACCCCCCCACCCAGCGACCGTATCTAAGAGAAATCAAATCTGGTCCGTGAAAAACTATTACCTGCATTGCTGAAAATTATAAGTGCCTCAAGAAAAACACCGCATTTAGAGCTGCATCTGACAAACAACCTAAGATTACAGCTAAATCCCTCAGGACACCCCAGATCTCCCACCTCCCTGTCTTCCTGCAACGTGGACGTGAACTGCTCACACCCCCAATTTGCAGAGTGCCTGTGTACCCCAAACTGGTATACTTAATGACTTAATGAAGGGGAACACTACCTAGCCGGAACATCCCAACTTGAGAGCCCCTTTCCCCTGAATTGTCATGTTAGAGACTGTGCGCTATTTCTTTAATAGAACATACATGACATCAATAAACAGTCTCAAGCCCCAAAACAGAACACACAGAGCTAGGTCACCTGACCTAGTCTTGAAGTACCGGGGATTTTAGGACCCCAGCGGTGCCAGGGATAGCACCCTATGACTTCGGGTTATCCTGTTGCTGTAGTATTATAAAAGACGCTCTCATGGTAATGCAACAAAGAAACTGGCAGAAGAAGCTGAAATATGAAAAAGACATCTTTATTAAACATTAAATGAGTGAGACTACGTCGCACAGAAGCCTTAGCAACTGAATGAGGCAGTCCGCAGAACAGAAACCAGTCTCCTTTTTTATGGAGAATGTTACGCTCTGGGCAACACCGCCCTTCTCTTGCAGTTGGTCATTCACATATTTTACTTCAAAGAACAAGCAGAGTCATGATTGCAATCTCACATTTCAGTTCAGCCAGCCCGCAATTATTTACCCAGCAAGGCTCAGATCCCACATCAGATATCAACTGACCCCAATAAACATGAGCATCTCCTGTTTTGGGAAACAACCCATAAAACAGGAACAGTCAGGTGTGAAAGAGATTAGCTGGAGGCTTGTGTAGGATGAAAAGGTTTTATGGTGTGTCAAGCCCTGATGCTAATCACAGGTGGCCGAAGGACGGGGAGCTCGTGGAACCGGACTGACCTAGAGCAGCGGAGCCAAGCTGCCCAGGTCACAGAGAAGTCAAAGGAAGGCACAAGTGCTCTAAAAGGCCCGTATTTGCTTCAAGTTATATATAGCCTATGTGAGGGCAACCAAAAGATGGCCACCGCTCTAAGATGGAACCCACGTAGTGATGTATAATTAAAGTATACATAGTGCATTCATAGCTAAAACGTTACACAAAGCACTTGTACATACCGCATTGACCATTTGCGGTTCGCTAATACCGGAATAGACAAGGGTAGGGCCCTGCCTCCTACGCGGTCCCAAATTTTAAAGTACGACAGACCCTCCTTTTGCCCTTACATAGGCAATAACTATACTCTCATCAATCCGAGTCCAGGTCTACAGACATGAAGTCATGGAGATGTTGCTGTAGCATCATCCTATTACTTAGCGACTCTCACGGGACACGTCTTCTTACACATGTAGTAGCACAAAGGCCACATATGGCAGGACAAAATAAGGAATACCTCTATCTAGGTGGCATAAGATCACACCCCCAACAATTAGTGATGTTTACTACTAACTAGTGTCGATGCAGAAGCTGTACAAAAGAATTGCTTTCGAATTCTAATCTTTTAACCTGCTCATGTTCAGGAAAAGGGTGAAAAGAGTGCAAAGAAACAGTGGTAGGGAAAGACATAGGTTGGGAAGAGGGTGCAGAAGTCAATTGAGTAGAGAAAATCAATCCCACCCATAAATGACAACGTCATGTTTAAAAACCCACTAGAAAACACGTTATTAAGAATATATATAGACAACGGGAGAAAGTAGCGACCACTATTACAAATGAAATATTTAGTAACATTTTAGGGCTCCTATACATTTTGTATGTTCAGGTGAAACAGTGGTGACCCTCATCAATGCTCTGAGGTGAAAAGGGGGTATTCTTCCACAGAAAATGGATTTTATTTTGCTCATACTAGACAATGCCAGCAAAACAAACAGTCTTCTAACACCTAGTCTATACAATCACACGGAAACCTCTTGTGAAACCACCTATGCCCAGAGTCCGTTCAAAAAGCCTCTCTGGCAGGCTTCTATTGTCCATCAAATCTTCTTCTGTTGTTTTCTTTTGCCTGGGCCTCTTCATTCAAGCCTTTCATGAGAAAAGTACTGCTTAGTTGGAGTGCCCTCCTGGCAAACACCCACAGCTCACTCGAAAAAAAAAAAAGTCTCAATGTCTCAAGGCAGTGCGCCAGTATCTTTCCTTTGCGGCAGGCACTACAGGTAGTGTGCTCTCCATTGATCAAGGGCACAGGTCATCTCGTGCAGGTTCGGGACCATTCTCAGACTCCAACACTCGTCATTCAGTGTCAGAGGACGCTCAGGCTGCTCTTCCATGGGCACTGGAATGTAGTGCCTTCTGTCAATCTTGGATCCGCCGGTGCACTGCACTTCCATTGAAGCAAAGGAAAAGAGGGGGTGTGTGTGGCCAAAAACTCAGGCCAAGGGGCTCAAGGGAATGCACACTGTCAGAGGTTACCAGCACATGACAGGCGCTCTTTTGCACTGGAATTCTGGTTTTGTGGCAAAACCAGCTCCTCCTTCTTTTCTGATGTTGAACGCCTTCTGACGAAGCAAGTGTGATGCTTTAACCAGTTTGTTGTGTAACAAGGGGACTGTAAACAGGTGGCCTGTGATTTTCAAATGAGTGGCCACACACCATGGGACAATTTTCGTCTAGAATACACTGTCTTTCTCAGGAAGCAATACAAATAAAAAGGCAGTAGGCAAAACAGTGCCTCTAAGCTTTTCAATTGGGTTTCCGTGTGAGAGCCTCCATCATCTAAGGGTAGATAACTACACGAGAATTCTATCTAAATGGATGTCTTCACATATGGTGGCATTGTCTAATAGGGCAAACACATTTTTTTTTTCAATGATTACATATAAGTGTTTCTAAATTCCTTATCTAGGACATCTCAATAGAGAAATCACATGATACAGATTATCATAGGCATGTAGAAACCTTTCACATCAGGTGCACTAGGCAATACACAGGCTAATAGTCAGATATGAAAACAAAAGACAAGAACTAGAGGGTCCTGATATTTCCATGATTAGAAACTTCTGATCCCACCGAAAATTAAAGCAGCAGGAACAAAAGGGTAAAAGCTACATTAAAAAATAGACATTGAAAATTCGTCATGTTCAAAAGGGTAAACGTAAGATATCTCCTATTGGTATGGAAAACTTGTCTTACTATAATATTGAGTCAGTTAGCCAGTCTATCGCTACCCTGACAGTCAAGCTGGAAAACATTGAGCATGCTTAAGGAAAATTCTTGAAAACCAGTCTGGTCATACAAAAGGGAATTGTACATAATATGGGGGTTCCTGGTGCATCACTGCAGTCTGGAAGTATGTACCTGAACAATACACCTACAATAATAAATGGGCTGACTGGTGAAAGGAATACGGAAAAGGGAATAGGAACTAGGACACAACTAAAATCCCCAATCACTAAGCATAATGCGACATTGGGCAGGGAAGAAACAAAAGCAATAAAAAATAAAAATCTATAGGAAGGACAAGAATTTACTTGGGTGGTAGTCACGCATGTGACATCACCAAGAGTACGGGTGATACACAAAAGGCCAAAGTCACATACGTTTTAACTCTACCGCTGGCGACTACACCATATACGGTAATCTTAGGTAATGTTCCAGTTCCTTCTGCAGGGAAAAATGAAAACCTAGTTTCCTTTCAAGAAGCAAAGGCCATATGCTACTTAGGAGACAGGACACCATTACCTAATGTAATATAGAAATTAGGCCACCTTGAGTCACAGATCTATAATTTCATCCTTAGGTCCAATCAAGGATACATAAATGTAGGGCTGCCTGTTCCTTTAAGGGAAAGGGCAGTAAGTGACACACTTTGATCCTGTAGATCTCTTTTAGTTTTCTGTAATACCATTATAGCCGATTTAGACATGCACTGGTAAAGTGCTGCCTCTCATGTTCACAGCATGAAATATCATTAGCTGTGGAATTTAGTAACCAGAACAAGTTCAACCAACTGTTGCGTAGCGATGGGCATCGTCATGACCATCCCCTCACAATATAGGTAAACTTGTAATAGTATCTAAAAACAGCAACAAAAACAACGAAAACATGCAAAAAATAATGAAAACGCACAAAACGTCAAGCCATCAGATATACCTGCTGTATATCAAGCACAAAAAAAAGCATAGACAAAACAATAGCATATGTAATAAGCGGTGACACACAAACACCATGTCATGTACTTTATGCACTGTAAAACTGCAGCCCAAAACCCAATATTTGGGCCTGTTTAATTTGTCAGGTTTAAAATACTTACCCTCCTTTTTGACAGTAGATCACCAGGCAATGGAAATCTGCTGTCAAATATAACTTTACTGTTTCTCTTCGAACATACAGGACCAGCAAGAACAATTCATGATAGCAATTCGTTCACATTTAGGCATGTAGCCTTAAAAAAATTTTAGAATCTTTTTGTCTGTCTAAGACTTAACTTAATGCAACACTTCGTTTTCTGTTAAAGAAGAGCAACTATAGCAGGCATCATTCTATTTTCTTTTTTAGAGCACCAATGTATCAGCAAAGCATTTAACATGATGTTTGGACTTTCAAAGAAAACCCCTTTGCTATATTTTCCCTTTGGAATTAAGGGGCATATCAACAACAACCGGCGATAATTATCGCTCAGCGCTCTTAGCGTGAGGATAATTATCGCCGGCTAGCGTGAATTTTTATCGCTGAGATAGGAGCATATCAACAACAACCGGCGATAATTATCGCTCAGCGCTCTTAGCGTGAGGATAATTATCGCCGGCTAGCGTGAATTTTTATCGCTGAGATAGCGTGCTATTAGCAACGCTTATCTCAATAGCGATAAAAATCTACACGCTAACAGGCTAACGTGTGATTATCGCTGGAAACCCAGCGATAATCACACGTTACCTTGTTGATAGGGACAGGCAAACTTAGCCATGATATCCTCCTTCCATAGGATATCATGGCTAAGTCTGAAAATTAGCAGACGTAAAAAAGCAGCGTTAACCGCGGTTAGCGCTGCTTTTTTTGTCTCTAACAGGGTTAGCGACATTCTTGATAATAGGAGAAATGTCGCTTAGCGACATTTCTCCTATTATTTTACTCTGGAACGCCCCCTTTGCATCTCATTAGAGATGCAAGGGGAAGCGTAGAGTAAAAGGGTGCTAACATGCAAATTTGCGTGTTAGCACCCTGTTGTTGATAGGGCGCTAGTTTTATCTCTGCTTTTTTGGCTTTTAAAGCCAAAAAAGCAGAGATAAATCCCTTGTTGATATGCCCCTAAGTTCTTTAGTTTTAGTGATGCTATGGAGAAACCAGAAACCCCACCTTTAGAGGCCCGTGTAGCAAGGGCATTCTGCATTCCACAGAGGCAAGGCCCTAATTTAAAAGGTCATAAATGTCAACTTCATTGTTTACGGGAAAGATAGCATCTCAGCAGCGTGACCGAGCCAGCCTCTGCAGCTCTCCCAACCCCCAGCTTCTGACACTCTGAATTCGTCAAAGCCAGAAGGCCTTCCTAATTCCTCCTAACTTGCAATAATTCGCTCTATGTTGAAAAATAATTTCTCCTTTTTAGGCGCTAAAAAATTATCCCGATTCCCAGATTGTTAAACTACATGTACTGTGAATAATTTACAAAACTTAATAACACACATACCAGTTTTTAGAATAAATGCTTGTTGCAATCCTATGCAATGGTATACATTTCATCAACCTTAAATGAATGAACGTCTCAGTAGGCCCAGCTAAAGTTAGACTGAACTCCAGCAAGTGAGACCGCTTTCTGCCCCAGTCCACTGGCACTGTGAATTGTATTCGCAATGAGTTTTGATATTTTCTTCATCATTTAGTCATTTGCCTTTATTCAAGCTCTGTTTGTCGCTTTCATATTAGCATATGAAACTCAGTGCCTCCCGCCAGGTAATTACAATATTTTCACCCCTACTGCTAGAACCTGCAATCTCATCTTTCCCCTCCTACTTACTCAAACCGGTACCACATTCCTCTTTATTCCCTTCGTCAATACAACCTTCCTCACGCTACTCTTCATGTCTTTATTACTCCCCTTCATCATCTCTCTTCCCTCCACGGCATTGTATTTTCCCAATTGTTCTTCTCCTTCCTACGTATTACCCAGTTCCTATAACCGTAGTTCTACATTTCTCCACCCCTCTATCATTACTGACTTCATCACGTACCTGCTCACAAACATCCTCTATTTCCTTCATCAAAAAAAAAATGCTCCATTTCTCTTTCTCTATGTGGGTGCTGACTCCATTAAGGCCGTTTTTATTAACATCAAATAGTTGCGGGTTGCGACACCATATTTTATTTAATTTCCCCACGTTTTTTAAAAAGGTCTTGTTTTTCATAGCTTGTTCAGTAGTATCGTGACAGACACAGCTAAAGTTAGAACCTTCAACCCTGATATTAAAACAAGCCTTTGTACTGGCACATTGACTCATTGAATCATAAGAAGGCACAACCTGTAAATATATATCAAAACCTAAACGTATGCATTTACTGAAGCCTGAGACACTTTAAACAGTACTCTGAATGAAAGAAAATGCAATTGAAACAGTCTTTTTACCCAAATTCGACTTTGATATTTTAAGCATTAAAAAATGAATATCCTACAATTTTCTTGCATAATATGCATTACCAGAATGTCTATTACATAACCCATGAGTCAGGCATTGGAAATAATAACTTATACTTTATAAAAATGAGCTTGTTTGCGCCTGCGCCAAGGGAAAATTGTACGCGCGAATGCTTGTCATTTTAGTGATGCAACACAACTTAAATCAAATTTTAATGCTAGGACGTCATAGTATGAGTATTAAGCTTTATAAATATCAAAAAACGATTTTGAAAAGCACTTATTTTTTAAAAATAATTTTTCCCATGATTAATAATTTTCTTTTAAAAAAATCCCAATTATTCGTTTTTGTGATAATTCCATGTATAAAAAACAAGCTGCATCCCTTGCCTATCATTTTGGACACATTTAACTCACAAGCCTAAGCGCATAAGCCCAATTTGAAACGCGTCACATTTTTGCGCCACTTTAATTTAAAAGGACGGTTCTGCCAAATTCCACCCGTGTTCAACTGGGAAGGTGCTGGCTGAATGAACATTTCTATCAAATATACTGCAGCTGAAAAGTTTGCCTGTGAACATCTAATACAATGCATCTAAGGAAAATGCTGTAAATTTATTTACTTTTGCAAAAATAGATAATTTCGTTTTTGGGGCCTGATTTATATCTATCGAATGTGTTTCTAATTTTATCCTTTAAGCATTTAACGGCAGTTTTGTATATGTGCACAATTGCTCATTCTATAAATTAAAGAGCAACACATAGCTATTGTAGCACATCACATTGTTCATTTCTGGATTTTTGTTTTAAGTTTCTACTTGATATTAATTAACCAGCAATCTACTTAACAGACTGGAAACATCAGAAGACCCACAAACACACATTGAGCTCATTTCAGACATAAACAGAAAGGGGTTAAACAGACAATATAGCGTGCTTTAGCCATTTTTCATAAATAGCGCCGTCGCAATTTACTTACGGAAGTTGCACTAATGAAAAAACCACAGACATTTAAACACACAGTTGACTTACAAATCAATACGGATGACAGAGAGAAAGAACAGCTCACAGACTATACTTGAAACAAACCATTTGCAAATACTAGTTGTAGGTCATATTTACAAGCAACGCTTTTCAATAGTGTTCCAAAAGGCTGCATAAACAGCCCCACAGACAGATGCATGTCCAAGAAGTAGTGAATGCGCTCAATTCACTAGCTTTGCCTAGCAGAACACCACACAAAATCGTTCTGCATATCTTCATTCATGAAACTGCGCAGAACGAAGGATCCTTGTTTTGTATTATGTCATATTTTAATTCCCTGGGGATACAAAATCACCAAGGAAGAAATATGTTTTTAAATTTAACCTATTTAGATATTTCCTACACTATGGTACCTTTCAAAACAAAAAGCAACACATTTTTCCATGTGAGCTTACAAACAGGCATGCCAAAAATACTGCGGAAAACGCAAGTATTATAATCAAAACCAAATGGAGAAATATCTCCTCATTACCTGCCTACGCAAATTGCAATTCGCATATCCAAACCTATACAAACCAAAAGCTACATTTCCAAATTTGCTAAGATCGGGCATCTTATAGCTCACTAATCTAGCTTCAAACTTCAAGGGGTTATCTCTACCAATACACTCGCAAATATGCGAGACCCTCGGTTTTGGTAATTGCAATGACCAAATCAGAAACCAAGAAACCAACCCCTCGGCTTTGGTAATTGCGATAACCAAATTAAAGACCCAAAGAACCAAAGGAGTGGGAGCGACCCATTTATACTTAACTCTTACTTTTATTAATCAAAAGGTTATCCAAATTCTAACTGTCAAGTTCTTCATAACAAAACGTCTTTTATAATACTCACGCCAAAAAGGGTTCTAATCGGGAGTGACATCTTTTGGAGAGTCAAAGTCAGAAAGATCAGAGATATACTGGGCTGTAGAGACAAAGAATCCCCCAGAACCTCGGTACCTGCTTAGTGGATTTCTGTCCTGTTCTCCCCAGTAGATTTCTGTCCTCTGACAAGATCGCTCCTCCAGATAGTCACTTGTATTGATGCCACGCTGTCGGGCGCCAACTGAAGTACCGGGGATTTTAGGACCCCAGCGGTGCCAGGGATAGCACCCTATGACTTTGGGTTATCCTGTTGCTGTAGTATTATAAAAGACGCTCTCATGGTAATGCAACAAAGAAACTGGCAGAAGAAGCTGAAATATGAAAAAGACATCTTTATTAAACATTAAATGAGTGAGACTACGTCGCACAGAAGCCTTAGCAACTGAATGAGGCAGTCCGCAGAACAGAAACCAGTCTCCTTTTTTATGGAGAATGTTACGCTCTGGGCAACACCGCCCTTCTCTTGCAGTTGGTCATTCACATATTTTACTTCAAAGAACAAGCAGAGTCATGATTGCAATCTCACATTTCAGTTCAGCCAGCCCGCAATTATTTACCCAGCAAGGCTCAGATCCCACATCAGATATCAACTGATCCCAATAAACATGAGCATCTCCTGTTTTGGGAAACAAGCCATAAAACAGGAACAGTCAGGTGTGAAAGAGATTAGCTGGAGGCTTGTGTAGGATGAAAAGGTTTTATGGTGTGTCAAGCCCTGATGCTAATCACAGGTGGCCGAAGGACGGGGAGCTCGTGGAACCGGACTGACCTAGAGCAGCGGAGCCAAGCTGCCCAGGTCACAGAGAAGTCAAAGGAAGGCACATGTGCTCTAAAAGGCCCGTATTTGCTTCAAGTTATATATAGCCTATGTGAGGGCAACCAAAAGATGGCCACCGCTCTAAGATGGAACCCACGTAGTGATGTATAATTAAAGTATACATAGTGCATTCATAGCTAAAACGTTACACAAAGCACTTGTACATACCGCATTGACCATTTGCGGTTCGCTAATACCGGAATAGACAGGGGTAGGGCCCTGCCTCCTACGCGGTCCCAAATTTTAAAGTACGACAGTCTCTACTGGCATGCCTACGCAGAAGAAAACCATGAGTTTAGGCTTTTCTAGGTTATAGTGACCCAGTCTTGAATGGGGCCAATCCAGTCTCATCACCCCTCCAACATTCAATGCAGCCACGTAGGTCGTGAAAGGTCCATCCAACTGCCATCCGGTGTCACTAGTACAGGTGCTCAAACGCCTTCTTCACGATAAGACCGTTCTTGGCAATTGTCGTGTCTTGGCAAGCGGCTGAGAGAGTTACGTTTTCGGGCACCAACAGTTCTCCAGCCCTCCAGCCAGTACCAAGTTTGCTCCAGAGTCTGAAAGAACCAGGACTTCCCCTCCGCCTGCACTCGGTGCTTGGCCGGAAAAAGCATTGAGTATTTCAGATTCTGCTAGCGGAGGGCCCTCTCCACCTCCAGAAAGGATCTATGCATCTTTTGTACTTTTAAAGTGAAATCCAGAAAGAACGGGATCGTCGAGTTCTCAAACTTGAGCGGGGATGGTACGCGCCGTTTGAAGGATAATGTCTCTGTCGCAGAAATTGAAAATTTGCGCTAGAATGGGACGTGGAGGGGCACCTGGTTTCGGGGGGCTTCCGGGCACTCTGTGAGTGCGTTCGACTGAAAAGTATTACGAAGATGGGTCTGAATGAGGTCTTTGACAAAAAGGTCCGTGGCCTGCTCCACTTCCTCTGGAACCCCCAAAATGCAAACATTATTTCTTCCTCGAGGTCCAGCGTCTGCACCCGAAGCCAATTGACCATTTTTTCAAGCACTTTCTTGGAATTTTAGAGCGTTGAGACTGAATCTTTGGTTGCTTTGACCCAGGTTACAAAGGTCAGCATGCATAAGGGTAACTTCGGTCGTCACCATGTCAATGTTGTGCTCAAGCGCTGATCGGACCCCCTGTATGGCTTCCATGACATCCATCAAAGATGGGGCCTCAGCATACGCTTGCTGCTTGGCTTCAGGCACAGGCATTCTTGTCCTCTGTGGAATCAGCCTTAGAATGAGCGAATTTCGCCAGTTTCAGCAGGTGGGTTTTCCTGGACCCTTTTGCATTGGCCATGGCGGCAGTGGCGTTGTTTGAACTGCACCCCCATGACCAGTGGGGCCCAAAGTCTGCAAGCGAGGCAGAAGAGGCAGAAGGAGATATTGATGCCAAAGGCCGCGCCTCACTGCATAAGGGATGTGTCCGGTCCCAGAGCACCCCAGAGATAACGGAAGAGTAGTGGTATTGGAGCCTTCCACTTCACATCGGATTGAGGTAGCACTTTGCCACATGGGCTCCCACGTCTCCAGCCAGCAATGACTTTATCACCAAAAATAGTCTCTTGCAGTACTGACCACTTCCTTCAAACGGCGCCCACAGTGACCCCAGCAGTATTCGAAAGGCCCCCGTGACACTGACCGCTCTGGATATAGCCATGTAGACTCCAACGTCAATCGAGTCATTAGGAATGGCAGGGATGCAAGAGGGAGGGAAATCTACAGGCGGTTCAATCACAGGCACCGGGGGGTAGATGTAAGCTGTAGAACCCAGCAGCGAGGCGTGGCGATCAAGAGAGGCTGAACGGGGGGGTGGGGGGATGTCGCTCTCCCCACCGTAAAGTCCGATGAAAATGCTGCTTCGTAGAAGGCCCCCCGCGGCCCACAGTGTGTACAAATTGCACCCGGGGGCGCAAGCTTACGGGCACACTTCAGTGTTGCCCCAATGGCCGGCACAGGAGGATCAGAGCAGCCATATAGGGAGAGCAGCGGCCAAAGCCGCGACAGGAACCGGCGCAGTCAAACCACCAGGACACACTTCAGC
Organism: Triturus cristatus; assembly: GCF_964204655.1. Classification (NCBI taxonomy): domain Eukaryota; kingdom Metazoa; phylum Chordata; class Amphibia; order Caudata; family Salamandridae; genus Triturus; species Triturus cristatus. Next base: position 829,939,385 of record NC_140589.1, on the reverse strand, counting down.
GCCAGCAGGCCCATCGCTCAGCGTGCAATGCGGCCCCCAGGGGAAGTAAGGTCGACAGACCAGTCTTCCCCTGTGGTCTTCGCGCCATAGTATGACAGGGAATTAGAGGAGGGATAAGGGGTGGGGTCTAGGTTAGGGATAAAGGGGGCTGGGAGAGGAAGTTCTTCCTCTTCCTGTTCCCAGCGCCCCAGGGTGGGTTAGGAGTTCTGTTTTGGTAGCCGTGGTAGCGGAGACTCGTAGCGGCCCAGTCTGTCGGCTGGAGCGGCATCGGCAAGCAGATCGTTCGGCGCACGTGGTGGGAAGATGGAGGTAGAAGGCGGGGCGAAGCCCGATGCGGCAGCAGTCAGCGCTGCACTGCAATTGCTCGGCCGGGCAGGGAGATCTGATCTCCTTTGGCCGGGCGTGTTGGAGCAGGCTTGGGTCGGTATGACCCGAATGCCGAGATCCGTGTCCGCGGGTGTGGCGGCTGCGTTGGCGGCTTGCCAGGAGGAGCCGCCACAGGTGAGGGCTAATTTGTTGGCGCGAGGGAGGGGCAGAAAGCAGGGTGAGGCGTTGAAGCGCGGGGACCGGCGTCTGAGCCTCCCCGCGCTAGCACAACACACGACGGGTGAGCCAGCGGGGGGGCCGGGGGTGGGGGTGGAGTGGTTTGGAGGCTGGGAAAGGCAGTGACAGGCCCCTGGGGGGGAGCAGAGAGGGGGCACAACTAGGGATGGGGGGAGCAAGCATAGCAGGGCAGGGGGTGTGCCTGGTTGAGTCTAGTGAGGGCAGTGAACAAGAGGGGGAGAGTGAGGATCAGGCGGGGGATGAGTTTACCCTGCAGCTGTCTGGGAGCGATTCAGTGGGGGGGAGGAGGGAGCATGGGGGAGCAGCCTATGGACCTCTCCAGAGGGGGCAAAGGGAGTTGTGTGGGGTGGGGGGGCAAAGGCAAAGGCCCAGTGAAGGCGGCGGTGGCGCAAGGGGGGGTGTCAGGGGACAGGCGGGAGGCCCCGGGCCCCTCCAGGGGCTTGGGGCAAGGCCCCAGGGTAGGGCTGAGTCACGGGGGGAGACAGGTGGGAGGGGTTGACCATTGAGGAGCGCATTCGGGAGCAGCGCAAGATCATTGAGGAGACGGAGCATAGGTGGCAGGAGATGTGTGCGGCGAGGGAGGTGGCGGGGGAGGAGGGGTGCCCTCGGGAGTTTGCCAACCGGCACGGCCGGGAGTTCAGGCGTTGGGACGCAGGAGGGGTGGGGGACAGCCTAAGGCTCGAGGTCAGTGGGTATGGGTAGAAGAGGTAGGGACTGACTTGACGTCTCAGAGACCTGGTGGCTCTGGGGCCCCCTCGGGCTGTGCCGGTCCGGGGGGGGTTCAAGCCAGCGATGGATGCTGGTAGAGGCCAGGGTGGGCTGGCGGGGCGCAAGACAGCCTCCAAACGCCGGGGCGAAGCAGCAGGGGGTCCGCGGCGGCCTGCCCTCCGTCGCGGGAGCGGGCATCGTCGGCGCCGGAGTGTGAATTTGTGCCGGGTATGAAAGGAAAGGGTGCGAAGAGAGTGGTGAGTGAGGTGCAGAAGGTGCAGTTTGAGGATGAGTTTGAGGAGGAGCTGGATTATGAGTCTGAAAGTGAGGAATTGGAAGAGGGTGAAGTGCGTGAGGTGCACAACGGGAAGGGGAAGACGGCAACCAGAAGGATTGGTGTTTTGCAGGCACCGCAGGCCAGCAGCAGTGGGACCCAGACAGAGAGTAAGAAAGCCCAAGTGTCCGGTGGATGGGAGCGGGAGGTGCCAGTGACTCTTGCAGGTGAGGGCGCTTGGTGGGAGGCGTGGGAGGATGGGGCAAGGGGGACGGAAGAAGGCCTGTAGGTCGGTAGGTGTCGGTGAGGGGTCAGTGCGGGATGTGGGAGCGCCAAAAAAGAGGGCAGAATTGGCAGGGGAGGGGAAACGGTTCATGGGGGCTGGCGTGCAGACGGACAAGCCGGGGGAGCCAGAAGGGAAGGATGAGGTAGGGGATAAGCATAAGAAGAAGTTGCCATACATGGGACTAGCTATGCCCTTAGGGTCACATTTATCGGAGAAGACGAGGGCAAGGATTTGGAAGCACAAATATGTAGACGTTTTCAAATTGTTGTATAGGGAGATACAGGCCAAGGAGGGTTCGAAGGAGGAGGAGTGGGAGTTGACGAGGAGGCCTCGGGTGCCGGTGAACATGGAGAATTGGACGTCGGCCTTTTTGATCTATGCGAGCATATATTGTGAAAAGCACCAAGATAGAGCTATCGCGTTATTGAAGTATATGGCTATTATACGCAAAGCGCAGATGCACTTTCGAGGGTTCGCTTGGCTCAGCTACGACGAGGAGTTTAGGGCCAGAATCAGTGTTAACCCCCGATAAACCCTGGGGTGAGGTGGACCAGGAACTGTGGGTGCAGTGGATGTCTTCCACGCAGTCGTCTGCTTCTACGCACATGGCTAGTGGGCTTCCGGTGACGTATCGGTCCTTTCAGTCTCGTCCCGCCCAAGCCGGGGCGGGGGGACAAGGTGGTGTCGGGGGTGCGGGAGGACAGGCCTCCACTTCTGCGGCCTCAGGACAGTCAAGTAAGAGTGGGGGAGCTACCACAGGGGCATGTTGGAACTTTAACAAGGGTTTCTGCACCCGCCATCCGTGCAAATTCAAACACGAGTGTTCTAAGTGCAGGCGACGTCACCCGGTCACACAATGTTTCACACTGGCCACTCCCTCTGAGCAGTGGTGGATTACCAAAGGAAGGGGACAGGCTGGGCCAAAGGGCTCCTACGCCGGTTAAGGTGGAGGCCATGGGTCCGTGGCTCTGCAGATACCCTGACAGAGAGGCCGCGCTAAAAATTTACTGGGGGTTTGCAGAGGGTTTTTGAGTGGGTACCAGGGTCCTCGGGAGCGGAGATGGGCGGAGAATTTGCGGTCGGCAAAAGAATTGCGGGGGGTGGTGGAGTCCAAGCTGCGGAAGGAAGTGCTGGAGGGTAGAATTGCGGGCCCGTTTGACACGTGGCCGATGCCTGAGCCCATCATCTCTCCACTGGGGGTGATACCTAAGAAGGAGGAGTTTCGTCTGATTCACCACCTGTCTTGGCCGGAGGGGTCGTCAGTGAACGATTTCATTGTGGTGGAGGATTCCAGGTTACTGTACGCGTCCATGGATGATGCGATCGGTTTGGTGAGGGCCTGTGGCCGGGGAGCGGAATTGGCAAAGTGTGACATTAAATCTGCGATTTCACATTGCTAGGAATGCAGTTTGGGGGGGCGATTTTTGTGGATAAGGTTTTGCCAATGGGCTGTGCCGTATCCTGTGCGCTGTTCGAAACATTCAGTTCCTTCTTACAGTGGGCTTTCACAGACAGATTGGGACACCAGCTGGTGTCCCACTATTTGGATGATTTTTTGTTTGTGGGGCACGGGCAGACGGGGAAGTGTGGGGAGGCTCTACGGCAGTTTCAGCGACTGGCCTGTGACTTTGGGGTTCCATTGGCGCTGGAAAAGACAGCTGGGCCTAGCTGTTGTTTGTCCTTTCTGGACATCGAATTGGACTCCGTGGCATGGGTGGCGAGGTTGCCCCAGCAGAAGGTGGGGGAGATGCAGGAATTTCTGTTGCACGTGGTGGGGCAGCAGAGGATTGACTTGAGATCAGTGCAACGGCTGTTGGGTTTGTTGAACTTCGCATATCGAGTGGTGCGGGCTGGCAGGACTTTTTGCAGATGGTTGGGCATGGCCATGTCCGGGGCGGTGCTCCCTCATCACAGAGTGCAGATATCAATGGGCGTGCAAGCGGATTTGCGGATCTGGCACGTTTTTCTGAGCGAATTCAACGGGGTGTCTTTGGATTTTGTGGATGACAAAATGGTGTGGCAAGTGCAGATCTTTTCAGACGCGGCTGGCTCAAAAGGTTTTGGCATTTTCTGGGACGGGAGGTGGTGTGCAGAATAGTGTCCGGAACATTGGTTGACGCAGGGCAGGAGCATCGCATTTTTGGAGTTCTTTCCGTTGCTGGTCGCACTTCACGTGTGGGGTTTGGAGTTTCAGAACAGATCGGTCTTGTTCCATGTGGACAACAGGATGGTGGTGGACTTGGTGAACAATCAGAGGGCAAGGGATCTGCGGGTGCTGCGCTTACTGCGAAGTTTTATGCTGCTGTGTCTGCGTTTCAATGTGCTGTTTCGCGCGCAACATGTGCCAGGCGCTAGAAATGACATTGCGGATGCATTGTCTCGTTCACAGTGGCAGCGCTTCAGGAAGCTGGCTTGCAAGACCAAGGTGCCGGAGGGTATCTGGAGCTGGGGGGAGTGAGAGTAGTGGATCTGGTTGAGAAATCTATTGCGGACTCCACAAGGCGCGCGTATCGGCTGGCATGGTCTGAGTTTGGAGCGTTTTTGGGGTGGACAAGTGCGAATTGGCGTATGTCGCGAGGCAGTTGTGAGGAGGGGGTGATGAAGTTCGTGTTGGACTGTATGCACAGAGGTCTGTCGCAAGTTACGATTGCGGGGAAGTTAGCGGGCATTTCCTTTTATGGCATGGCGTATTTGGGTTTTGATCCAGCGAGGAGTGAATTGTTGAGTAGGATGTGAAAAGGCTGGGGTAGGGTGAGGGGGGGAGATGGGGGGGACTTTGTGGGAGGCGATCACGTTTGATCTGTTAGTTGAGATATTGGCGGAATTGCGGCACTGTTGTTATGATGCTGCCGAGTTGGCTTTGTTTCGCTTGTGCATGACATGGATGTTTTTTGGGGCGTTCAGGTTGTCTGAGTTGTTGGGGACAAGAGGTGCGCCTGGCAGGCATTTTGAGGATGTGCGAGTGGACGGGGCACGGCTGGGTATCTGGTTGGGGCAGTCTAAAACCGATCAGGCAGGGAGGGGCAAGTGGGTATGGTTGTGTGAGTCGGGTTGGGCAGGGGCTTGCCCGGTGCAGGAGTGGAGAGCGTTTTGCAGGCAGGCGGGTAGTATAGAGGGGGAGATTTTTTGTCACGCTTCAGCCAGGATGGTCACAGCGTTTCAGCTGCTGGCAGTGTTACAAATGGCAGTGAAGCGCCTAGGCAAGGACCCTGCTTTGTATGGGACGCACTCATTTCGGATTGGCGCGGCAACGGCGGCAGCTCGGCTGGGGTGGTCCTGGGAGAAGATCAGGCGGATTGGTAGGTGGAGGTCGCGTTGTTGCGAGCGGTATGTGCGAAAGTAGGGCTGGCGAGCGCGAAGGTGCACGAAGGCTGCTGGAGCGGTGGGGATCTGTTTCTTTGTTCTAATTTCTTTTCTCTTCGTAGGTTGCGTGGGGGGTCCTGGAGCCAAGACGGTTACCTGGATCATTGGACATTCCTTTGTGCATTGGGCCTCCAAATATGCGGACAGGCAGGTGTACGGTCATAGCCTTGGCCTGCGGAGCAGTCATCATGAGGTACATTGGTGGGGCAAGAGTGGGATGCGCTGGGGAGCACTGCTGCCCTGGCTGACAAAGAAAGTATTGCAGAGGGGATGCCCGGACATGCTCGTTATCCATTTGGGGGAAAATGATCAGGTGAAACAATCCGGAGTGTCGTTGCTTCATTTGATGCAAAGGGAATTGGAGGCTATGAGACGCAATCTGGCTGGCGCCTGCATTGTATGGACTGAATTCATCCCACGCCGGATTTGGAGGGGGGCATTGAAGCCAGCAGCTGTTGAACGAGCAAAGAGAAAATTGAATAGGACAATGTGTGTCTTTTGTGGGAACACTGGAATCAAGATGATTGCGCACACGGGTCTGCGGCTCGAAGAGTCCCTTCTTTTTAGGGACGACGGGGTGCACCTTTCGTATATGGGCAATGCGCATTATATGACGGAGTTGAGGGTTGTCATCAGTGCGTTGTGGAACGAGTCCATTTGGTGCCGGAGGGAGTGAGGACGAAAGGTGCACTTGAGTGGGGTGGAGCAGGTAACCACCCTCCGGGGGTTCCCTGGTTGGCGTACTTGGGAGGGGGGGAGTCCATGATGGGCATACTCACCCTTCCGGGGAGGGGGATACTGGTGCAAGGTGGGGGTGCGTCATACAGGAGTGCGATGGATGGAGATGATGGAGGAGGTTGGAAGAGAATTGATGAAGCGAATGGGATAAGTGAGGAGGTTGCTGTGTGATGCGGGAGTGAGTATTTGGAGTATGGGAGAGAATGGAAGGATGAGAGATATGTCGTTGGGGATTGTTGGGGGTTTGATTGATGTTTTGTTATGGTTGTTCAACCCTGTCCTAATAAATGGCCTTTTACGCTAACGAATTGCGTGGAGTGATTATTGCGCGATGGAGTGCGACCCAGCACCCACTCCGACGGTACCTCTTCGGGAGAATCCACGCGGCTGCCCGGGAGGAACACTGGCAACAGGCAAGCCGTAGGTAAGCAGGGCCATACACCCCTGGGACACACTCGGCAGGCAGCAGATCTCTCCCTCAGTAGTCAGGGTAACACGAAACGGCGCCCAATTCCAGCGGCGCCAGGGCCCTCCTCGTCTCTTCGTGCGGCGCAGTGACAGCCGCAATAGCTCCGTTTGCGATCGATGAAAGTCGACAGTTTCAGGGCTAGCGATGCAGTAGGCGGTTCGGAACACAGGGCCAACTAAATTTTTGGGCAGGAATGGATATTTGTACGGATGCTGGGGAATCTATTAAGCTGGTAAATGGAGCTATACTCTTCTGTGGCCATTTCAGGTGCCGGCTCGCTACACCCCCACTAGTGGTTTAATTCTTAATGCAAATTTAGAGGTAATTGTGGCTTTTAGGCTTGGTTTTGACTTTCCAGCTAATTCTGGGTACAAATATTCGTTGGTATGCATGTAGGTATGCCAACCTTGATTCCCTTCCTTCTAGTTATTAGAAATACCTATGGATGGTAGGTGCCACTGGGAGCCAGTCTTTCACAAACACAGATATTGCAGCCATCCCCCAAGAAAAATAAGAGGAACATTTGTGCTTTTTAGGAATGTCTTTGAAATAGGAAAACTTGTTGAGATCCACAGATGCCATGCCACCTTGGATTTTCCTGGGTCGCTAGTTTTTAGAAATGCTTGAGGTTGATAGAGGTCCCCGGGGGGCATCTGACTTCAGGCCCAAATGCCACAGCCATTCCACAAAGAATGCAAAATGAAAACGGGGCTTTTTAAAACAAAGTTTTGAAATTTGCAGGCCAGTTTGTGCAAGAAAAAGTTGTGGCCTGTACAAAAAGCACAGCCATGGAACTTACATGGAAAAATGAGCACAACAACAGCAAGAGGTACATTCAAACAGCTTGGCTTAGCACATGGAATTGAATTGAATACAAAATATTAAATCCTTACCAACAAGTGACCATAAGGAGTAGAGTTACTCGAAGGTAGGAATTGAATACATTGGATTAAGATATATTGTACTAAAAGGAAAGGGGGAGGAAAAATGGCTATGGTTTCTATTGGTGCACACTATAGTGGAGTGAGGATGTCTCAAAATTTTAGACAATAATGGAAATTAAAATACCTTGCTATGATGCACTCCAAAGGAGTAAACATCAAAATGAAAGCTTAGATCCCAAAACTTTAGGCAGTAAAGTCATGTTACAGCATCAACCATTTTACTGCCCAATTACTTACCATTTATCCAACAACCATATCACTACTGAAAACAATACTCACAAGCCTCTTGCATCACATTTGCTTGCCATTCGTGTTTAAAGTCACAAGTCACTCGCCACACAAATGTCCACAGAAATCCCCACTGTACTCTTCAGACATGCAACAGTCTGGAATCACTTGTAACCTGTATCTACAGACAGTCAACATTCATACGTGTGCAGACACTCACAACTCTCAGCTGCAGTCTCCATCTCTGTGAGGTGCAGTGCAAGACAGGAAACTATTGATAGGACTGAAGTGAAAGTGGGAATAAATATGATTGGTTACACAAGCAGTAAATATTTTTGTAGCTAGTTCTACTAATCATTGTCTTCTTGTGCTCTCTTTCTTTCTTTCTTTCTTTCTTTCTTTCTTTCTGGACCACTAAACAAGAGAGGGCAAGAAAGCCCTCAAGGGCCAATGGCAATGATGCTGCAGCCCCCTCCACATCCAAATGCTGCTGGTTAGTCATGTCTATTTATTTATTCTTCTTAGATAATAATAATATGCAGCATGGCCTTCTGTGTTTTCCACTTTTTGTATAATTTCTAACTTCTAACTTTTTTTTATCACTTCCCCTTTATCTATTATAGTGTTCATGAACCCTTCACACCTCCTAGTATTTCCTTTTATATGCCCTTCCGTTTCTGCAGCCTACTTCCTCCTGTTTCTTTGCCTTTTTTCCTCTTTCCCCTTTTTTCTTGCTGTTTTAGCAAATTCTTCCCTTAGTTATTATTTCCCTGATCCATTGTTAGCACATGTCTTCCCCTGATTTGGGGGCATATTTACAAGGAGGTTGCGCTACTGCAACGTCACTTTTTTGATGTTCCAGTGGCTCAATGCCCTGCACCATATTTCATATTTTCAAAGTGCCGTTAAGCCACTTTTTGTGGCTTATCACTGCTTTGTAAATATGGTACCCTTTAACTCGGGTATCTGCGTGAAAGGGGAGTGCAATGGGTGTTGCTGTTAGTGTTCCAATGCAACACCCATTGCTTTTTCACTCTGCCCCAGAATTAACAGAAGGTGTAAATCTGAGGCAGCGCCAAAAGCTAACACCATGTAATAGCAGGTGTTAGAATGGTGCAATGAGGAGAAATACTTTTATGTTGCATGGTATATACTTAAATACATTATGCAACATATATTGAATGTGTCATATATTTCTGTGGCAATCTACATAACTTTCCAGTGTGCATGTCTGATGATATAACATGCACTTGCTGTGGGTACTACAATTCATGTTCTTTCTTTCTTTTCTCAGATCATCCAGATATTCCATCCGGAAGCCCATGAGTAAGGACTTAAACAATCACTGGTAGGAGATAGCAGCATGGCTGCGCCACCAGAAATGAAGGCCATAGTGGTGACCCACAGCCATCTAGTGAGCCTGAAGGAGGAAGAAGCAGCGGCGGCCACTGTCTCCTGTGCCTAGCCTGTAGAACCAAGGTGGCACCATCACCACAGCCACCAGAGTTGCTGAGCCTGGTATCCCTCAAGGCAGCCCTCACCCTCCCAACTACAGAGTTCCTCCTCTATCAAATTTTAAAAGGTCTGGAGGAAATAGAGGAGAAGTAGAGGAAAATTGTAAAAAGACTTGCTCATATAGAGAGTTAATTTCAATAGAAAGGGGATGGACCTGTTGTGGCTGATGATGATGAGACAGTTGGGGAATGGGATAATGTTTTAATTAGACCTTTTGCCTTGGGTTCATGGAGAGGGGTGAGCCTGTTGTGGGAGAAGTGAGCAGCTTTTTTGTATAAAATTAATAGGATGTTTATTCAAAGCATGGGTATTTTATTTTTTATGGATACTAATTACTAAGCATTTACATTACTGTTTAATCTAGCATTCCCATTAATGAACACAGGAAAGTCCATTTATTTAGTACCTACTGACAAAAGCTGAGTCCCACTGTTGTCCTATCACAAAGAAATTGTCAAACTGTCCATCCTCATCGTCCTCTCTCTAGTTTCTCTCTAGCTGAGCTCCCTTATCAGGGTATCTTTTCCAGTCCACTCTCCTACAATTAGTGTTGGAATACTGACAATGCCCAACCTTTCCCCCCTTAATCACTTGATGTTTCTTGAGCAGCACCCAAATTCCGATCAGTAACAGCTCTATACCACCCTACCTTCTCCATTGACCACTAAGGAAAACTTACTTAAGTTACAGCCTATAGAATAGAGGTGTTACATTACCAACCTCCAGCCCAACCAACCCACTTTCCAGTTGAGACCTCCATACCTGAGTAGAAAATGTATTGTCTGCTACCATCCTGAAAAGGTACAATTCCTTGATGCAGAGGTTTTGCCAAAGTGACTTATTGCTGGTGGTGCTAACAGGCCCAAAAAGGGAAGACAACTGAAGAAAAATAAGGTTCTTAACCTGAATGAAGAAAGTGAATCAGCTAGAAGATTCTCATTCTACAAAATGCAAATAAATGACAATGAAAGAGAGAGTGGCTGAAAAAGTCAACATAGTATTCAGAGTTATTTACTAAAGTAAGCTTAATTAAAAATTTAACTTTCGGGAGGATGTTAGCTTGAGGAGAGTCATCAGATAGATTGGTTCTCCATGCGGCGTATAATGTGGCAAAAAAGTGAACACTACCTATCCTTATCCTATCATCGTCATACTTTGTTTTCTGCACTAGGACATCCATTTCTGGCCAGGATGAGAGGAATGGTGGGGACAAATTGGTAATTTTTTGAAACCTCTCCCTGGAACACTAAAGCGTTGCTTACACCACATCCACACTTCTAATTGTGAGATCTGTTGATGGTGGATATAGAGAACACAACAATAGATCTCACAACTTGGGGAAGGGGATCAAGGCAACAATAATTGTATGGGTAGGAGGAATCCAGAAAAGATTTAGGGAGATACAAACACAACATTCAGCAAGTCAATGAGCATGGACTAGCTGTCATGGAAAGAAGATGACAGTTAAATTAATCTACTAGTAATAGTTATCTAGGAAAGTTACAATCCAAAATGGCAATGATAGACACAGTCCAAAACTATTTATAATACGAGTTGAGAAAAATGATACTATATACAAATGGTCCAACTACATTCTTCTGGTATTTTCCGTCTTGATAGCAGGAATGGACCACAGAGCAAGCGCACTATGAAGGCTCCACTTTCTTGCAGAAGAGAAGGTTTCTAGAGTGAGAAAAGAAAATTACAATATTTGAAAGTCAAGGTAAGCATGTTGTGCTGTCAGAGTGCAAAGCATAAGCTGGCATACAAATAACTAAGGGTCATTCTAATATCACTGATCCCAGACAACTAGCTGCAAGTACCCTGGATGAATGACCACCTAAACAATAAAAGGTATAGTTATGCCCATAATCATGCCCTCTGTATCTCTTTAGCATTTACCTCTTAAACAACTAGTCTGCATTATCATGAATAACTTACTCCTTTCTAGTTCACTAGGGTAGGTGTTTTCGTGTCATCTGGTTCCCTTATAAGTAGATAGGCATTGATCCTTCTTCTAAATGTGTTGTAGTCTAGACTTGCAAATTGTATTCCTCCCATAAACGACAGACCTGTTGAATGAGAAAATAAAAAAAAAATTTGTCTTAGGACCTGATTATGACTTTGGTGGTCTTCCATCCAGACTGCCACCAAGGCGGTCAGAGGAAGACCACCAAGACCATGGCATCTCACCCACCCAATTACAATTAGCTGGGCTGGCAGGGCCACAGTGGCGGTCCCACAGCAGCTGCATGCTTTGGCGGAGGATTACAGCCAGAAGTCATGCCACCACTGTGGGAACACTGCCATGTCATGTGTCGGGTGTCATACATGCCACACGGTGCACGCACAATGGTACAATTCTAGGAAGGCACAACATACACCCCCCCTGACACACACCCCCATGTGCAGATTCACCCAGGGGCCCTGTTGGAGCTCCCTTCCCTGCCATTCTGCCACCCTTTTCATGCTGGGGTCCCCTCAAAGAAATGGGTGGTAAAAGGGCAGGTCGTAATCTGCTCGGCTGTGGCTGCATTGGCAGGTCACCATTTCCAGTCTCTCTCTCAACAGCCGCCGCTGTGGGATCCTGACTGAGGCAGCGGTCTTGTAGCGGTCCCACCGCCACCATCGTAATTGAGCGAGAGGCAGTCCCAGGACCACGGTACTCGTAATTAGGCCCTCAGCCTATTCTAGGTTCATTGAGAGGTTTCAGAAGAACCAAAAGAGTTTGGAATGTAATAACCAAAACACCAATCAAGTAACACACCCAGTGTTAATCTTAAATCAAATGATCACCCATGCATGAAAAGCCAAGTTTATATAGGCTAAGGCCATTGCATCCATCACACAAATCATTTGGCAGTCAACTATGTAAGTTACTTGCAGTGTGTTTTCTGAAGTGTGGTATTGATTTAATGATCTATATGTCTCTTTTTCCCATTGAAGCAACATAAATAAGCCGTGCAGTCCTTTGCAGCTTCACCTACAGCTGAGCAGCTGAGCAAGGAAATGCAAGGTAAGCATGGCTTTTGTTTTCAGGAATTGATCTGGAGGTGCCCATTACAGACTTAGGGCCTGATTTAAATGTTGGCGGACGTGTTACTCCATCATAACAGTGATGGATATCCTGTCCACTGAAATATAAATCCCATAGGATACAATGGGATTTATATTTCGGCAGGCTGGATGTCCGTTACGGAGTAACCCGTCCACCAAGATCTTAATCAGGCCCTTAGATATCATTAACTGCTCAGTGAAAAGTCTACAGTTTACCCTAAGGCTTAATTAGTGTTCTTTATTTTTCACCTCTCACCACTTCGTCACAAGGCAAAATTAGCTGTGTCTTACCTGATTGTCTATTGGTGCCGTGCCTATTGGTGCCGTGCATATTGGTCTATTTAAGTTTATTTACATTCGCTGAATACAAAATATAAAAATTAACTAATATTGGGAGTACTTATCTGCAGAAATCATTTGCAGTAGTGAAGGCACCTAAAGTAATGAATTTACTAACTTCAAAATACTCCCTGTGTATGAAAGAACAATTGATGAGAGTACACCTCCTCTGGCTCGAACACTGTTTTTACAATTCAGGTACCAGTCCCTCCTAACCAGAGCCTTCCCTTTAAAGTGGGTCAATGACCAACATGTGGGCGATGAGTGCCGAGCGTGTTGAGGGCCCTTGTAGAGCATTCCACAAATGTTATTCTTTTGCCCTGCATATGGTCTTCAGAGGAAAAACAGCTATTACCTTTGTGTAGGAATCTGGGCATTTGGAGCCACCTGAAGGCATTTAGGATTTTAAGGACAGATAGCTCCAGGTTGGTGGTATTTGCTATTGCAAGATACCTTCTGGCTCCCTAGATCTGGCGTTCAAAGTGCATCCTAGCAAGCAACTAGGAATTGTTACGACAGTTGGATGAGGAGGGTCAGATGAGTTTCTTTCTCTTAATTGTGCCCCAACCACTAGTAGATAGTTCATCATGTAATTTAACTTTCTGCATTTATCTATGTTTTCTAGATGGATTTTTAATATTAGTCTTTTAAGTTTTATAAATATTTTAGCAGTGTTTTAATTTACATTTATCAGTACTAACATGCTAGTTAAAGAGCCAAAATGAAACATTTCATAATAAATCGCTGCGGCCCACTGTTACTTTGTACATCCCTTGGGTATGACAGATTTATTGTTCTGAGTCCATATGTGGATACTGGAAGAACTTCCACTTTATGCATTTTATTCTAACATTTACACTGATCAAATGGAAAATTTCACTTCAAATCTTTATTGTTTACTGCTATTTTGCACAGCCCTTGGGTAGAAAATATCAAATGTTTTGGGTCTATGTGAGGGCACTAGATGAACCTGCACTTTATTATTCAAACATCTGCACTCATTCATGTATAAGTTGTCACAGGGATCAGCAGGATGTGTCTTGTGTTTAGTGGAAGTGGGGAATCCGCTGATGGATTGTATGCAACACATTGCTTGTTGCTTTTTCAGATGGACCAGTTGACCCCGCTTTACTCACCTGGCTTCCTATGATGTACTGGATTGCAGCATTTGTGCAATCTGAGATGCGGTCTTCATGCAGTCTAACTGTAAATAAGTTCCAAACCAGGGAGGAGAGCCTCCTTACACAGCCAAGCCAGAAGAATGTGTTGTGCTAGATCTAGACAGTTGTTTTCCATTTCATTCCATTTAGTCCAAGAGTGGGCTGCAACTGAGGTAGGGAGTTGCTGTAGAAATTGGGGTTCATGAAAAGATGGAGGCAGGTGGCATTGGTGTTGCTACAAAAATTAGATCAGGATGAATAAAAGTAATCTGCATTTCCTCTGTGCTACTCTCCACATCAACAGTCACTGGTTCATCTTACTCGCTTCCAAGGCTTTCGGCAAGCTTCTTCTTTCCTTGTCTCCAGTGTCCCATGTTGGGGTTTCAGTCCATGTCACGATCATCTGATGGGGGAGTGCTCCTTCTTTTTCTCTGGGGAACTAGTGAAGACATTGGTGTAGCAGCTTCTAGTTGCTGTTGATATTTCACTGAAGATTCAGATTGCTACTGGGACAATTTGATTTCAGATTCACAGCACTCAGTTACAACTGCAGCCATCTGCTACAGTCGTGTTGGTGGGGCTGTTGATCTAGGGGCGATCTTCCTCTCAGCACGTCCCTGCTCAGGAAAGGTACACCGCATTGCCGGAAAAAGGGTGAGGATTTGATGACATTGGTTGAAACATAATTCTTTTACTCACAGGCCATGTTTTTTGGCAAAAGTCAGCTTCTTTAAAGCCATCTTATGTTTTTCTTAGACTGTTGGTTAGCAGCATGGACAGAAGCACTTAGCAGAGAAATCTCTGGACACTGGTATCAGTTAATTCACAGAACTTGTATAAATCTCAGTATCCTCCCATCAATGTGCACCTGCAAGAAATAAAAATCAAAAAAGAAGAGTGTGAGACTTGGCAAGCCTTCTTAATGCAGCACCATCATCTTTATACAATAATGTAAATCAAATCAATTGATAAAGAAAATGCCTGATGTCCCTCAAGGTCCCATGGTCCCCATATGGGAGTCAAGGTCGGGGGGGGGGGGCACAAATCAAAGAAAGTAATTAAAACATATCTGATTTTTCTCCAAGGCCCCAGGAGCCTCAATGGGAGGCAAGAGAAGCAGGCAAAAATGTATTCAATTATTTAAAACCAACAACTATAAACTACAGACTTTCACAATTAGCCACAAGCACCAGTAAACATAACAGGAAAATATATTAGAAAGAAATAATACCAAACAATATTTAAAGGGCAATAACAATCATTGCTCCCAAAAAAAGAAATTAGCTTTGAGAAGTGGAATAAAATGATTAATTATCAGAAACCCACACCGCCTCTACAAATTGGTGGTCACCACCTGGCCAGCAAAGATGTAGGTATGGGAAACAAAGAAAAAATGGCTGCCTAACTTACACTTACACACACTTTCTTTTTTTTTTTCATCTCTCTCTCTCTCTCTCTGTCTCTCCCTCCGTCCCTCCCTCCCTCCCTCCACAAAATGGTGGATACTATAGCCTCATGGCCAGAAAAGAGGGAGGCCTATATTAGGTACGCATACACTCACAAAATGACTCCACAAAACTGCCAGCAAATAAGGAGGCATGGAAACGAAAGAGAGCAGGGTTGTCCTATCCTGGATGGATCATTTTCCCCCTCATCCATCAACAAAAGATTGCTAAGGAAAATGACTGCACAAGTATGTACCTGATATGTGACTGCACCCATCTGTGGTCCTTTACACCCCCCAGATAAGCAGCAGCAATAATATAAAACAAATTAAAGGAAAATTCAAAGTAAAAAATGCAGTAACGCAACATGGAAGCAGTGAGAAAACATTAAAATACACTTTAAAATATTCCTAACACAAACAGCATTTACAGCATTAGGCAATAACTACCCCAGCAAAATATTTTTTAAAGTTAAAGAAAAACAATCAGCCAACACACATCAATGCACAAGCTTGTGGGCAAGCGCATGAAGAAGAAAACAGCTGAGAACGAATGAAAATGTGTGGCTACGTTGGCCTGGTCTTCTGGAGACACTCCAGCACTAACCACCAACAGTCACGTGAAGCCAAAATGTGTCATGAATACGAAGATCCACAATAATAAGAAATCTCTAGCACACCAGCTGTGAGAATGTGAAATATACATTAAAAAGTCTATCCAAGGCCTATACCAATTACTAATCAGGACACAATTTACAAAAGCACAAAGAAACATAGGAAATATGTATAACCCAAGGCCTCCACCGTCCAAACATGTCCAATAGCCCATAATCCTACGAGGACCAGCTTGCGCCTCTGCCCCAACTTCAAACCTCAGGGCACCAAGCACTAAACAAACAAAATGAAAAAACAAAAAAAGAAACAAATTAGTGGTCACTGTCAACAATATACATTTTGCAAAGTACTGCACTGAAGTTACTTGATTTTCCAAAAAAATAAGGATTCAAAGGGTAGATGATGTAGCCGAGATTGAAGACAGAGGAAAGAGTGATGCTTCGCCTCCAAAACCCAAATCCAAAATGACCAAGGGCTGTAGAAATCACAGGAAAGAGTCTTCAGGACAAGAACAGAAGGTGTATACTGTATGTACAGTAACCACACTCTTTGCCACTTCCTCTGTAAACCAAAACATAAAAAATAAAAAAATAGATGCATTTCGAGCTCAAAAGTTAACTGTACAGTCCGCTTGAGTAATAATTACCTCAACATAAATATTTGAGTTATTATTATATGCCTAGTTAAAGGACTGCTGCTCACGTTCAAGTTGATTGAACTGTGGCTGTGCGACGATCATGTTGTTTCTGTGCGGCTGCAATGGAATTTTTTCAAGAACAGTCATCTTGTTTTTGCACCGTGGCCTGCTGACATAGTCTTGGCCTTTGCACATCACTTAGGCGAAGCAAATTTCCTAAAATCATGCCACATTATGGCAGCATAACGGACATTATGTCCGGGCCTAGGGGCATATCAGCAATAACCGTCGATAATTATCGCTCAGCGCTCTTAGCGTGAGGATAATTATCGCCGGGTAACGTGGATTTTTATCGCTGAGATAGAGTGCTATTAGCAACGCTTATCTCCTCAGCGATAAAAATCCTAGCGCTAACAGCCTAACGTGAGATTATCGCTGGAATCCCAGCGATAATCTCACGTAGTGTGGCATTAGCTTGCTGATAGGGACTCACAAACTTAGCCATGATATCCACTTTCCATAGGATATCATGGCTAAGTCAGTCCTGAAGCAGGCGTAAGGAAAGTAGCGATAACAGGGGTTATCGCTACTTTTCCTGCCGCTATGCTTCATAGCTTGGTGCTTGATGATGTAGCTTAGCGACATTTCTCCTGTCATGTTAGGTCAGGAATGCCCACTTTGCATCTCATTAGAGATGCAAAGTTGGGCGTTAGGAATCCCCACGCTAAAGCAAGGTTTCACGCGTTAGCGTGGCCTTGCTAGTTAGGCGATAAAATTATCACCGCTTTTCGGCCGAAAACGGCCACAAAAGCAGCGCAATTTTTTTATCGTCAGCTTGTAAATATGCCCCCTAGTTTTGTACTGAACGGTTATCCTTCTAGTGCAAAAAGCTCTGCTTTGACATGGTTTAAAACTTTTCCAACGCTGTATTTGTGCTTTAAAATACAGCACACATACAAAGTTTGAAAATATTAGAGAAAAAATACTCAAGGAGTCATACACTTTTGGTGCAAAACAAACTCTACAAATGTAAGTAGATAGGGTTGTGTTTCGACATCCATGAGTATTGCATGGAAACACTCATGTACTATGTATGCATAGGACACCCCTTCAACCTCAGATTGAGAAAAAATTTGTGCTGAAAAGTAAATCCCAACTCAACACCTTGCACAGGCATGCATCACTTTTGATGATACGGCACCAAAAGAAATGTCGATAATTCTGGCACTTAGTTTGTTCGTACTGACTCCCAAAAGGAAAATCCAGAACTAAGAACAGGGTGTTCTCCTTATTCAAAAACAGTTGGTTCCTCCTATAGCACTGTCGGTTTGTGATACTTTGTTACAAACCAAATACAAGGAGGAAAGTAGAAGCTACACTGTAGCTTATCTTTCTACCCTCTATGTAGCCACGTTTGTGGACCAGAATTCCATTCATCTGCCATCATCGTGTTCGTAGAACCCCGCTAGCAAGGCTTCCTTCTGAAAACTAGCCTACAGTTGTGGTACGCGCATTGCGGATTCAGACTGATAATATACTATGCTACACTGATTATTATTTAGATTAACATGCTGACATATCTCAGGCAAGATATAATAAATAAATGTCAGCAAGTCGTATCGACATTTTGCTGCCTATCATGCAGACATAAAAAAATTAACTTAGCTAGGGCCAATATCTATCAATATTTCACACAACACAGCAAGCCACTTGGCTGTGAGGGGGAGGGCAGGAATATGTTGTATTTAACATTGTACAGCGCATTCAAGCTCTGCCTGCGCTGGTGCACAAACTGCTGCCTAGTGCCAAATCAGGCACCCTTGTACCATGGTGTAAAGTTGCCTGTGTTCAAGGAAGAATGGTCTTTGTGCAGGAAGGGGCAACTTCTACAGCACACTAGGAAAGAGGAAACATTGAAGAGAAATAAAGACATTTCTCCCCATTGTGCCTCCGATGGGGAGGTGTACAATTCTGACATACTCCCACATCTGCCAGTGTTGATAAATCTGGGCATGTGCCAGAGTGCATGGGTGGTTGCGTGGGAACATCCACCCTCCATCCATGGGACCCCTCCTTGCAGCAAAGTAACGCAAGGCAGCAATTTGTGCGGCCGTGAATTACGCATGGTGTCCTTGAGTGGCTTGATAAATCTCATTTAGGTTTTGTATTGCCCTTGTGACCCCTTGCGTGTCACAAGGGCGACATAAAACCTTGATAAATTGGGCCTATGTAGATAACTTAGTGCCAAATAGGTTTCTTTGGAAGCATAATTAAACTGTTCTACTTAAAAGATACAAGCACTGGAATGTTTAAACCCCTGATAATTACTGAGAATGCATATAGCTTTTGGTAAAATACAGGAAAGCAAAGGCATGAATGAACACTCTCAGCTTTAGAGGCCATTTAACCAATAACATTTAGTTGTGTAATTGCCTCTCAGAGTAGATGGACACAGAGGCAACATTTAAATCCATTTGAATCCAGCAAAATGAATGACAATATTTGTTTGTGAAACGTTTGTAAATTATCCTCTTTTTGTTACTAAAGCCACTGACATCAAAATAGTTTGGGAGATACACGGTTCTGCATACACTGTCAATTAATACGTAAAAAAAACCTCAAGAAATCGAAGCAGGCAGAGCTTAAAGGTGTCTTCAGGGTGACGGACCTGCTGGCATTGTTATCCTATTTTCCCATCATTGCAGAAAAAGAGCCAGTAGGATTCTGGCTGCTTGGCTAGTTAGCAAAAAATCAATGCATGTCTGCTTTTGCAGAACATTTCTCTCTTATTGGCTTTTTAATTATACGGCTGCTGTTTTAAATTCCCAAACCACAATCCACATGAATCCCTTCGTCTTAAGCACTTCTTATACGATAATTGTGTTACACACCTGGATACAGAGTACACGAACGCCAAATGGTTAATTAACTTGAATTTTAATGTGGCGCTCCAGAGCATGCAATAAGTGCATAAGTGTTAATAAGCATAGAGTCTGGGCGAATCAATAGTTTCAAGGCTGCTGCTGTCTAAAATTCATTGCAGCTTTTATTCTTTATGTTTATTTTGGTTGTAAAATGCAAGACATACTTTACTTTATTTGCACATCAAACATACCACAAACAGGCTTTAAAGCTTATTAAATAGATATGCCTCCAAATGAACCATTCATGGACTTTGGGGGGCCTTTCATGGTGGCATAAGCACAATCTCACTTCCAGCAAGTCCAAAGGCGATGATAACTGCTATCCTTTTCTTCTTATTGTCTGACAATAGTTTGGTGTTGTTGCCCCAGCTAACAGTTTATAGGTATAAATCACAAACAGCTATGTATAACAGTGTGTTTTACACTGTTTGCAAATCCCAATTGGTCACAAGGGACCCTTCCTCTTAATTTTTTAAGAGCAGGCAGTGGTCTGTGGGACCACTGCCAACTCTTAAAACATTTTGGCGCTCACATTCACAAAGGGGAAGGGGTCTCTTGTGAACCTCTTCTAGTTTGCGAATGGGTTACCATCAACTTGTTGGCAGATGTACAAAGCATTTTACCAGTCTCAAATAGCCCATTGAGCCGTTTGTGACTTGTAAAATGTTTTTTGGCATGTACAAACCCTATTTTGCAAGTCAGTAACCTATTACCAACTCGCAAAATAGGGTTTGCGAGTCGCTATGAGGAAGGGGTGTGTTAAGGGCGGCCCTTCCTAATAGCGAGTTGCACTGGTATATTGGAATACTTTGCGACTGGGAATACGGTAGCAAAACATTCGCAATTACCACCAACTTCAAGTTGGTGGTAACCTATTGGCAAATGGAAGGGGTCCCAAGGGATCCCCTTCCCCTTTGTGAATGTATGCGAAAACTTTTTTAAAGAGCAGGCAGTGGTCCCACAGACCACGGCCTGCTCTTAAAAAATGAAAAGAAAACTTTTCATTCTTCTTTTTGTAATGCATACCGTTTTTCTTTAAGGAAAATGGGCTTCTTTACAAAAAGAAATACTACTTTATTTAAAAGCAAGCACAGATGTGGTGGTCAGGCCCCATCCCTGTGATTTTTGCGATTCCTAATGGGTAGCAAATTGCGACCTACCTCATTAATATTCATGAGGTAGGTCATTTTCAACCCACTGGGAATCGCAGAAAGTGTTCAACACACTTTCGTACATGCTGTTTCGCATTTTCATAATTGCGAATCGCAAGAATTCACAATTCCGGAATGGCAAATTGGTTTCTTAGTACATTTGGCCCCTGAAGTTGGATACTGAAAATGTTTTGTGACCACATTCCTGTTCTCAAAACATTCCTACATACCAGTGCAACTTGCTATCAGTGACTCACAAACCCAATTTGCGATTCGGTAATAGCTTACCAAATCGCAATAGGGCTTTCTACATTTAAAATATTTTTTTACATCTTGCAAACAGCCTAATTCTGCTAATCGGTCCACTTGCGAGCTTATAAAAATATTCGTAAATTTGGCCCAAAGTCATTATGATCTGCGATTTTAACACTTTGGTGGTGGAATAAAAACTGGTAATGTGATACCTAGATAATAAAAGCTTCGATACAACATGGAATAGAAGTGATTTAAGATTGATAAAAAGGCAATAGGTGAAATTCATCAAAGGTAATCTGGAAGAATAATGACTGATGCTGGAAAAAGGTCCATGTGCCAGAGGAAGTCACTTGACGATGTGATTAATGGCCAAACGTAGGGATAATTTTTTCATACACTGCTACAGAATTATTGTCCACCCCAAATGGTGCTTTATGTGCAATAGCCCCTAATATTTAGAATATTTATTTTCAGGTTGCCAAAACTGTTACTTTGGTAAACAGGCTACAGGTATGTGAGTCCTTTTCACAGCTGCTTAGAATGCAGAAATAGGGGGGGGCGAAGTAGAGTTTTGTTCCATCTGCTTCGGAAACAGAACTGGATTCTCAGTGACATGTATTCTTTGTAGCATCTGTAGCATCTTCTTGCATGGCATATCCTCTGTTATATAACATGTAATGTGAAATTTTTTGTGCACATTTTTATTGAAAAATGCTGCCTGTTGTGCTGAAAAGGTCCTCTGCATAGATCGAAGAGCATGCACAGTTGTTCTAAGTTCCTGACAATCACGCATGTTCACTGAGGGTCCAGGCTGACTGTGCTCGCAGCAGCTGATTCTACCTGGATCATGAACCATTTTATCTCATGCTTGAATAGGGAAGGTCACAATTGGCTTCTCATGTTTAATTTCATTTGTCCGTCCCTTACAACATGTATGCTATACTTGACTGGTGCAGCCTAGGAATACAGTTTGCATCTCCTGTATGAAGGTTTGCGACAGTTTTTTCCATAATACATACATGGTACATACAAGCCAGGCCTGATTGGATACCAACCTGAAAACAACTGTTTAGAGAGAGGTGAGTGTGTGTATATGTGTGTGTTTGTGGGGGGGTGGTTGTGTTGCTATCCTTGTGGAGACTTGGATATGTTAACACACTCATGGTGTGGGGACTTGATTGCACTGTGGGAACCTGAACCCAGGTCCTCACAAGGCAATGTTTTCTAAATTGTAAAACATGACTTCAGGAACATCTGCTTCAATTTTGATAACTTTTTTTAAAACATTGTCTTCTGGCGACCTGTGTTTCATCAAGTGTGTTTATATTTTTGCTCATCTCTGCCACTGCACACAGGAGGCAGTACTGCAGGCTTAAACACAGTTTGCATTTAAACATACTTTGCTCACGAGAAACACATACTAGCAACACAGGACAGATATTTCAAAGGGAAAGATGTTTAGATCTGTGTTTGTCCAAATATTTTGTATGCAAATTAACCTTTTCTCTTTTTATTAAAATAAAACTTTATTTACATGACGCTATTCAATTTTGACTTTTTGTGTCGCAAATTGCTAGTAGCTTTCTAAATATTGCTAAAAGCAACTTGGGTCAGTTTTGAATCCTAGAATACTTCACTATTGTTGTTTGATCATTAACTGCAAATAAAGAATGATAGTGCACTGCACTGTGATACAATACAAATTGATTTGATCATGGTACGCGAAAACCAAATTCCTTTACTATAAACGGGGAAAAAATTCCAACATCTAAAACTTTCTCATATCTCGGAATCCTTCTCGATGACCAATTATCTTGGGGCCCAGCAGTCCATAAAAAAAAGGACGAAATGACTCGTGTAAACGCAGCCATACTAGGATTTGCGAGAAAAATGGGCAATAGCCCGGTGGCGGCCTTGCTTTAATTATACCAAGCAAAGAGCATTGCCTTTGCCTGCTATGGCAGCGAACTCTGGGGCTATAGCCAGACGCGAGACCTAGAGGTCACAGAAAATAATTTTCTAAAGATGATCCTAAGGCTGCCTAGGGGCACCGGAAACTTCTCGGTTCACGAGGAGCTAGGTGTGCCCTTTCTAAGCGATAGACTAGCCGCAAATCCCATATTTTGTTGGTTGAACTCTTGGTTGAATAATGACATACCCCTTACCCACGATATATTAAGAGAAGCCTTAACCTGGGATGGTAGACTCAAGGTCCCATGGCTGAAATATATAAAAGATTGCCTTACTGAACTTGGACGGCCAGCCCTGTTTTTAACCCCATCCACTATAACAAAAGCTGATGTCACATTTGTGAAAAAAGCATTTTTTACAACCAGGTACTTTGCCCGGGAGGAGGCCGAGTTTGTGAAAGGCAGTGTCAGGAAACACGCCCTACTTAAAACATGCTTACATTTGGAACCATATCTTTCATGGCCTATATCTGGCTATGACCGTTTTTTGCTGACTAGGTTCCGCTTCGACCTGTTCCACCTCCTATTGGCAGTACCAAGAGGGTCCCATCGTGGACAAGTGCTACCTGCTTGCGGCTGCGACGGAAAGTCTCCGCAAGATTTGGAGCACTTTTTATTTTTTTGTTCTTATTATTCAGTACCTCGAAGGCTATACCTAAAGCCTTGTTTAAAGAAATTAAAATGTACACAGATTAAACCAGCACTTTATTTCCTTCAACTTTTGAACTGCGATTGTACTTTATATGTAAGCAGTTTTCTAAAACTAGCTATTACTTTCAGGAAAAGTATGGAGGGATAATTATGTTGTTATTATTGTCCTATTCCCCAATGATTTTTATCTTTGTACAAATTATTTATATTCTTAACCTGTTTATCCTGCTTGTTGCCTTTACTCATATTGTTTACATAGTCCACCTATCATACATAAGTATTGGACAGCCTTTTTAAACTTTTTTTTTTTTATGCAATTTATTTGTGAAATGTTTATTCATGTATTGTGCTTTTATGATTGTTAAATTTTACAATCGAATAAAGTTATTTGAACTTGAACTTGAACTTGATTTGATCCTTTTTTGCAATTAATCTAGTGGCATCAATGCCTGCTTGTACCACAAATTCAGGAGTCTTCATGTTGCTTTGCCTTTCTTTACATATGGAATATTTTCTTTTAGATGATGGGTAATGAGTTTAGGACTAACATTGCATTGTGCTAAGGGCCATGTGCTCGCAGACAAGGAACTGAAGCAATGTTATGCCCGCCGCGTAGTGGAGTTTATTTTTAACAGAAAGAGCTTGTTCTACTGAAACTAGGAAACGTCTTAGAAAATATATTCAAATATCACCATAATATGTAATTATATTTAAATCATTTGCACTGCTTAATGTACAATCTGTTACTAAAGCTTTTCAAATTAAAACACTTCCCATGGGTGTGCCAAGAACAATCATAAAAAAAGGAGGATGCACCACAAGGTTTTTCTCTACTGATTGCAAGTGGACATTGCACTATTGCATAGATTTTCCTACTTAGGCAGGTTTAAACTTTTCTAGACTATATCTGCTTATGGTTCATGGAGGAGGTGCATGGCAGATGCATGGTTTTATTTACCCAACAGTGCTTATTTGTTTAAATATGAAATAGCTGTGTTTTTGCATCTCATGTTCCAATCTTGGGTCAAATACACAGACATGACGGGTCCCAATAAATTGCTGTACATTGTGGTTGAAAAACATTAATACATATATAACATTGTATATTGCAACTAAGAAGTGATGCACAACTTACACTTCCTTGTATTTGAGAGACCTTAAACCCATTTTGCTATTTGTAAAGGCTGAAGGCTTTAAGGAGTCACAAAATGAGTTTAATTCTTAGCAAAACAACATTTTGTGAATCGCAGAATTTGCAATCACTTAATTATTTCATACATCAGACTCCTTATGCTGACATCTGTGCCCAGATTCATTAATATTTAAGGCAAGGCAGTGCAGCAATTTTACTAAGATATGGCTAATTGTTTCTTTCCCCCAGTGCTAGCGTACTCTGGACTGCCCCACAACAACACACACCCTTGCACCACAGTGCAAGGGCTCCGTGCTCTCTAAAGCATAGGTTTGTACCCAGATTTTTCCCACTTTCAATATGTGCTGTACAATGCAGCATACAAGCAAAGTTGGAAAAATAAGGAGAATTAAAACATCTCTCCTTGTTGCACCTGCCACAAAGATGCCTAGAGTTTGACCACAAATCCCTGTCATCATGTCACAAAAAGGAGCCTAAGAGGGAAAAAGAACCAGGACGCCCTCCACTCATAAATTTCAAAGACAGAGAACTGGTTGCACGCTAACACATGTAAATCCAATTTTCAAATGAGCATCACATCTGTTCTTTTTCGGTGGAGCAAGGCTGACTATCTAGTCACACCCACCCATATGTGTTCTTAAACTTATAAAATCAACCATCCCAAATCAGGTCGGAAGCCCAACATTTTGAAATAGCTAGGTGGGACTAATAAAGTGAAGGAAAAAGGTGTATCAAAAAAAGTGATATCAATCTAACATCCTGAAATCTAAAGCCCCGTAGTGCAAAGGAGGTCAAATTTACAAGATTAAAAATTCGTTACGGACACCTGTCACACCTATCTTTTATTTTTGATAGTGTCCGCACTCATTTAAAACAACAGTGGCATGTTTAGACAATCTTGGAAGGGCCGTTCAGGTTAAGATGGTCTAAACATGCCACTATTTTTTTAACTGAGATTGATATCACTTTATTTAAAACATCTTTTTCTTTTACTTTACACACAATTAGGAGTTAGGTCACGTTCTTTTCTGTCAGGAAAATGTCAGTGATGACAGAGTGAGTTAACTGGTGAGTACCTACTAGTAGCTCCACTGGTGGTGGTTCCGTGAAGCACTTCCTGACCCACCTCAAACTTTTTTAGACCGTGTTAGTCCAACCTAGCTATTTCAGAATGGTGGGCTCCCAAACTGATTTGGAATGGTTGATTTTACAAACCTCTGTCTACCAATGTTATTAGATAGAGATTTGCATTAAAACCCTTGGGTGGCTGCATGGGAAGAGCTATGTACCACACAAGGAACACCCTCTTGACGCAAGTGTCGAAAAGTAGAGCATAGTGCAACTTTGTATTATTTTGGGATACCTTTTAACATGAATCCTGATTTTCTGGGACAGTAAATACCATCCCAACATTTCTTGCTGGTTCTGTGTCACAAAAGTGACATTAACCTGGAGCAAAGCATTAGCAAATCTGGGCCTTTAAGCTAGCCTCTTGTAAGAGTTAAGCAGCCACATTTAGAGGCAATGTGATTGCTATTCTGGATATAAATTGAGTCTCTTCATCTTGTTTGTTCTTTGTATAGTCTACTGTCACCGAACTTGGGTAAGAGCCATGCACCTTTGCAAGTTTTGAATGGGGTGAAAAGAAAACACGGGGGTGGTTAGAGGTCAAAATATGCATGGTTTCCTCTGTTTGGAGGTGCACAGACTCAAAATGTACGCTAATTTCCAGCAAGATTTAGGCATAGTTCAGGTAAAAAAAAATTCAGATGATCAAGTTGTGATCCTTTTTAACGAATAAACTCTTGAGTGCATCCAAAATCATATTAGAGCCCACATTGGAATTGGGTTACTTTGATTTCCACATCCATAAAATTTTATAAAGTATCATTTGCACATACAACTAACGGGATTATGTCAAACAAATTATGCAATTTGTGCTTTGACATTATTATCTAGCAACTTTAATTTTTTTTTACACACTGACAAAAAGTAAATTGCATTGCTAAGGAAAACATTGGTTCATTGAGGTGAGAAGAACACACAAACTGAGCAAACTGGGTTAAAAGGTTATTAATCAACAACTAATGATTTTATCTTGCAGTAAAGCCCATGATTAATAATTTATTAACACTGTCCTTTTCACCATCAGTGTGAAATAGCTTGCGTAAAACATACAATGTTGCCCTCAAGACAAAACAATGACACATGCACCCATGCACCTACTTGATATGATAAACAGGGCTTCTTAATTTTTATCCACATATCTGTAATGATATGAAATGTATTATCAAACTGTACGGCATCTTAAAACTCTTATATGCCAACAAGATCTGTATTGTGCTCGATACATTTCTTATGTATATACCTTATTTCCGAGTGCCTTCTTGACACAACTGCTGTTTTGAAAGTGGTGTCTGCAAAGATAACAGAGCAGACCACTTACTGGGAAACACTGGTGCTTCATGGACCAGGCAGTGGTGCCTCGCAAATCTGGAAATAACCCTGGCTTCCTAAGAAACAAAGGGCGTGGTGTCTTTGCTCTTCCTCTGTAAAGGGGTTCCATCCAGGTATGAGACACTGTAGCGGTTAAAGTAGGCCTGACGACCATCCCCTCCCCAAAGACAACAATTCTTAATAACCTAGAGTTCACCCTGGGGCTTCAACCCGATCGGTTTTAGGGTCTGGCAAGAAGGGGACTGTAAACGGATTGGCTGCCTGCTCAACATCCAGGGGATAAGTCCCTTTAATCAGCTCAAGGCACACTATGTATTTGAGGAAGTGGATCCTATCCAATACCTCTAAGTTCGCCATTGGGTACTGCAGCCTTCCATCCAGCCCGGTGCAGAAAGGCCCATTACACCCTTCGAAAAAAAATTCATTTTTAAGAACAACGAAAGGTGACTAATTATTGAACGTCATCTTTTGCAAGGTAGGGACTATAGATCGCTCACTGGGGTAAAGACTTTGGGAGGGTGAGCTTGGCAGGCCCATTATGATGCGGAGTTGGCAGACATTTACCACAGAGCATGTCATACTGCACACAACATCTCAAGTACAGAGACAGCAATTAAGATATCATCCTACTTGTATTTAACCCCAGCCAGACTCGCCACCTGGCACTCTAAACTCACTAAAGAGTGGTGGAGGGGCTGCAGATCACTATTTCATCTTTTATAGTATTGCCTCAAGCTGTCACGCTTCTGGAAAAACTGCTAGACAACATTGACAACATTTTCAAGACCTCTATTCCTAGGTTTCCAGCCTACACGATACTTGGGCTGCCAAACCCCTTGGCATTTCCACTCTATTCACCCCGGGTAAAGCATATGGCATTAGGTGCAGCACATCAAGTAATTATTGCCCTTTGGGGAACCGACCAGAGCCCTCAATACACAACCTGGTTGTGAAAACTATGGTTCATCCTAGGAATGGCAAAAATGTTGCTCATGATAGACAGAGACCTGACGACTACATCACAGAATGGCCCCCCTCATACGCATTTTATCTACGGAATTCAACAAATTGATCTGCCACTTTTATCTGAAACTATTACGGTTATTGCCCATTCTTGACTCTCAATCTATCCATATTTCAACTTATTTACTATGAGATACCAGCCCCACAACATTGTCAGTTCTTTTACTGCAACTGCATAATATCTTTTGTCAATGACTGATTCCATCCGTCCTGAGAGCTAATTGTAACTTTGTTTTGCTTTATTTTATTAGTTGAGTATGGATGGCTGTTCTTCAGAATATTGGAACTTGATGTGCCAAGCCTTCATAATATCCAGGTGTTTTTGTAATTTTTCCATATTGTAGTTCTGATGTAGATGGAAAATGGCACCTCATAGTCCTCTCCCCGGATATAATGTGTGTGCCTGCACACAAGCTAGGATGCTCTGCTGACCACCATGGTTCGGCGCGTCATTAACTTGCTCTTCATTTCCTCCCGAGCTGCAACCAAGTCATGTGGGAACTCATGTGGGAGGCAGAGCAGTGGTAGGGGGTGTCCCTTCCGCTCCTCTGCTCTGCCACTCATGAAGGTCACCACGTACGTTGCTCTTTGCCACAGACTATCGGGGGGACACTTTGAGGCTGCTTCTTGGTCTATTCCTACTGTTGCTAACTACAGACTACTGTCATGTTTTAATACATATGTAATTATCACAGTATCCTCTTTGCTCTTCCTTTATTGCTCCTATGTTCCCTTCCTCTCTTTCTACTGCCCTTTTCCAATCCTTTGCACCAATTGGTTTGTGGGCTCATGTCATGGGGGCTCTATGGGTTGACAATTGAATGTGACGGTTGAAGTTATTACTGTCCGAGACGTGGAGATCAGAGGTTGAATAAAGACACTTCTGCTACATACAAGACCATGTGATATCTTCATTCAAATCTACCTGATTACCACATACTTTTGTGGAGACAAGTATGAGTGCCACTTGCAGGAAGAACATGGAGTGTATTGTTGGAGTGAAGTCGGGTGCGCTGGATGTTGCTCACCATCCCTCATGACCCATCTGCGCCGCTCTACGATTGCCTGAAATGAACGAGCATGAGGAGTAAGTGTCCAGAGCGCTGGCTGGTGGGCAGGGCTACCTGAAAGGGAGCTCTTCACTGTGAGCGTGCTTCAGAGAAGGAGCAGGAGGAAAATCCTCCTCAAGACAGGAGCAAGTCACCCGGTACTTCAAGCCTTGTTTTGGTTTCGGCTGCCATTTGACATCCTAGTGTTTTCCTATTAGTGTATGTGTTCCAGCTATATCAGTGGCCTTCTTAGGTGATGTCTACAGACAATTTAAACATTTCCTTGGAAATTGAGAGATCCACTGCCTTTTTAAGGAAAATAATAGGAAATATATGCATATATGTATCTTTCATCTAGTGCAGTGACTCTATTTATTCCTGTTATTAGAAACACATGAAGTATGAACATGCAGTTAGACCCACCTTTAAAGTTTTCACAAATAAAACTTGAACCCCCTATACCCTGGAAAAAAATGGAAGGCGGAGTTTTTAACATATTTAATGGCAATTGATCGTAATTAGAATTCCAGCAATGAGGAACAATGTATCCTTCTGCATTCTTTAGGGACTGAAGGATTAGAAGTCTTCAGATCCTTGCCTAAGGTTGAGAATGAGAATGAACATGAGGCATATAATAAATTGGGTGAAGCACTTTTGAGACTAGATGTTCACTTTCAGTCTACTATTAATACCACACTTGAGAAATATCACTTGTATATGAGGAGGTAGAAAGAAGGAGAATCTATTGATGAATTTTTATCTGCACTGAAAAGTTTATCTAACACATGTAATTTTGGAAAAACAACCAACAAACTGATACTTGATCAATTCATGGTTAACACTAACAATACTTGCATCCGAGAAAGTTTGGGGAACATGGGAGATCCCACCATAGATTAAGTGGTGGCTTCAGCCAATGCCATAGAACAGTCCATGAACTGGGTAAAGGAAGTAAATGAAACTCAACTCAGTAAAAAAGAGAATTAAGTTTGTGCAGTTACAGGAAAATATGTGAAAAATTAGAGTCATAAAGGTGGGCGTAAGGACAGCAAGACGTACTGCTTTAGATGTGATGATCCCAACCATTTTGCGTCTTCATATGCTAAAAGAAGACATCATCAAGGATAATAAAACACCAGAATGGATTTCCCCTGTGGTTTTGGCCAAGAACAATAATAGCAAACTATGGTTATACATAGACTTGAGGACGCTTATTGAAAATATCATTGTTCACAGGCATCCTCTGCCAAAGATAAATGATCTGCTTTTTATGTTCAATGGTGCTACAGTGTTTTTCACTTCAGACTTACGTAGAGCCTATCATCAGATACAGTTGAAAAAAAAGTCAAAACACTTTATGGCTTTTATCACACCCTGTGGTGTCTACCAGTTCAATAGGATGCTCTCCAGACTGGCATCAGCATTTTCTGTTTTCCAAAGAGCCATGCAACACATGTTCAGGGATATGTAGAATCAAGTAAGGTGCCTCCAGGACAATATCTTGGTGTTTTCGAAAATGGAGGAGGAGCACCTTGGGGTTCCGCAAGAGGTTTGAAAGAGACTGTCCAAGAAAGATCTTGTTTTATGCATTGAAATATGTACACGGTTTGAGTCCCAGGTAGATTACTTGGGACATACAATATCTGCCAAAGGTGTGGTACCCAAAGAGAGTCTTGTGAATGCTGTCAAACAAGCACCAGCACCTGATGATAAAGAGAAATAGATGTCCTTTATCGGGCTGTGTGAATACCATGGGAGATTTGTGAAAGATTTTGCCACTGTGATGGAACCGCTGAGGAAGTTGTTATGCATATGTGCCTGGCCAATTGAACCAAGTGGCAGATTTTCTCTCCAGGGTACCCCGTTGTGATGAAAGAGAGAAAATGAACGAGGAGGATGATTTTTATGTGGTGGCCAGTGTAAGTGATGTATGTGGAGGTAATACAAATATTGATGACAAAAAAGAAGGATTAGTGAATATTCTAAGGATATAGAACGCAATATGGTCAAAAAATACCTTGTGGAAGGGTGGCCCCAGTATTCAAAGTCTTGTTGGTCCTTACGTTCCTTTGCCCAGGTTGCCTCTGAATTATCCATGAATGGGGAATTCCTTTTTTGTAATGACAAATGTATACCACCAGTGAAATTGTGGAACTGTCTCCTCAAATGGAGTCACCGAAGGCACATGCGAGTGACTGCTTTATATAATCAAATGCAAGAATATTACTGGTGGCTGGGGCTAGAAGTTGATGCTGATTGTTTTGTAAGACAGTGTGATGTATGCAAAGCTGCCAACAAAAATTGCAAGACCAAGATTCCATCTATGCAAGCAACATCATGGCCGGGAGGTGTAGACATTCTGGGACCATTGGTGAATTTACCAGGTGAGATGAGGTTCACAATAGTCCTTATAGACTATCATTCCAAGTGGCCTAAGGTAAAGTTTGTAGAAAATGTAAGCACCATTGCCATGATTGAATTCCTCGTGGAAGTATTTACTAGAGAAGGCTACCAATTGGTCATGGGCAATGATGTGTAATTTATTTCAAATGAGATGACAGAGTTTCTTCATACTCACACGATAGAGCATGTGCGTACAGCCTTATATGAACCACAATTCAACGGATTGGTCGAGCGATTTTATCATTATTTGAAGACAAGTAAACTCTAGGCTGTGGTGGGAAAAATTCCTTTCTTGGTATCTGTTCGCAAAAGTTTGTGGGTGTATAGAATCACACCCCATACAGTCACAGGAGTATCCCCTTTTATGCTCTTGAAAGGGAGACAACCCACCTCATTAATCTCTCCTTTGAGGGTTCACACTCAATTTCTCAAATAACAAAGTAATGAATGAGCGTTACATGTATATTATCAGAAGAAAGACCAGCGACAAGCAGAACATGTCAAAAGAAAATATTACGCAGTGCACAAAGTCACTCCATGCAACATATCTGCATGTGACTTTGTGAGAAAGAGTTTGGGAAGAAGAATGAGTAAAGGTATGAACAAATTCTCTACATTCAACCAAGAGATCATAACTAATAACAGGAGTGTGCTCAGCCAAGATGGAAAATGCTGCAGTATGATGAGGCTGTCTAAGTGCACTCTTGATGAGAGTCGAAAAATGCCTGTGGAGCGCAGAAGTGGTATGGAACAGGATTTCATGGATGAACCTAGCGAAGTGGGCAGTGGGATGTTCTTTGAGGATAATGTGCATGTAAATGAAAGGAGCTCGGAACACAACACATGGTAACTGATGAGCCCATGACAGAAGAAAAAAACTCTGTAGACTATGATAGCCCAGCCGCAAGTGGTGAGGAAGCAATATACATCTGGATGAGAATTGCTACTAGGTCTAAAATTCTGTCAAGGAAAATATTGTTTGATGATTAACCTGTACATTGTTTGAATATTGTCAAGAAGGGAGATGTGTCATGTTTAATAAATATGTACATATCACAGTATATTCTCTTCACTCTTCCTTTCCAGTGTTCCCTTCCTCTCTTTCTCCTACCCTTTACCCCTCCTGGGCACTGATTGGTTACTGAGCTTGTGCCCAGAATGTTCATGTCATGGGGGTTCTATGGGTTGACAGTTGAATGTGATGGTTGGTATTAATACTGTACGAGGCGTGGAGATCAGGGGTTGAATAAAGACACTATTGCTACATACAAAACCTTTTGACATCTTCATTCAAATCCACTGACATTACCATAACTACCTCACCCAAAGTAGCCCACGAAGCCCAAACTCGAGCACAAACTCAAGGGAGCCCAAAGAAGCCCGAACTTGAGCTCAGCTCAAGCTCAAGGAAGCCCTTCCTTCTCAGCTTTTTTTACGCTGGTATCGCCGATGACTCCATGTTCGACTCACCCGGGAAACCGAGTGAGCTGGTTGTGAAGCAGGGCGGCAGGTTATCTGGGGCTGGTGGGCTGGGTTAGGTTACAGCACACTCAACTGGGGTTACCTGAGCAAGGTGTGGGTCATGTGGACTTTAGACCTCCCTCAGACCACCTTCCACTTCCCATTTATAGGGCTCAGAGGTAAATAATTGGGAAAGAGAGGTTTGTGATCCCCTTGTAAGGTCTGTCGATTTGTGCAAGAGACACTGAAAAGATACTGAAAGACATTGGAAGATTCCCAGGGTTACAGTGTTTGAGAAAGTGCACCCAAGTGTTCCTTTGTGTGAGCCTCGGGGGGAGGCGTCTGTGGTCATCAATAGTGACATGGGAAGTAGGTATGTTCTTTATATTAAGGATCTCTAATTAGTGGTTTCATCTGTATGCACAACCTGTACCTCCTGGAGTGGCGTAGTAATGCTCAGTAGGCCCAGACTGGGCCGGGGCACTTGGACTATCATGGTGGTATCCAGCTTACTCCTTACCTTGCTCTTATATAGTACCTTCGGACTTTACAGGATGTAATAGGACTTTGGTAATTGGTCACTGCACTCTAGTAGCTGTAGCTCTGGTAGCTGTATGCAAGGTAGCCTTTTGGAGTGTTGCACTTGCTTATGCTGCTTGTGGACTGTGTTTTACCTGTTTCTTCTTAACATGTGTTGTTTAACAGTGCAATGGGTGTTGCATGAATTTCCTGCGGTCTGGGTCTGGGGCTTGATAGCCCACCTTCTCTTTTGCACACCTGGGGTAAATGGGGAAATGAAAAGCCTCAGACAAAAGGGGAGTCGGGGAAGGCTAAAAGCAGGCAAAACGTGCAGGGTCGATTTCACCATAAAAGAAATACAGGGGCTAATTTAGGAAGTAGAAGGGTTGCAGTACAAAAAAGATAGAGGGGGTGAGCCTGCATGTAACAAGCTACAGACCAAAATAATTAAGTCTTATTTTAAGAATGGCCCAGCGCTGAGTTGGTGTCCCCCTGCAGTCAATTCAATTCCCACCACTGTTAGTGGGATGCCACCTAACCCCAAGAAGGTCAAAACCATTTTCCCGCTAGAGCAGGAAGAAATTTGCCCAGTCCCCTTTTCGGTTAATGTTGTGTGTTCCAATAGGTTTCTGGCACATCAACCAAGTGAGGGGACTCAATCAGTTAATGATGAAAACTCAATTGCCAAAGAGATTAGTGTAACCCCTGATGCTGAGGTCACTAGCCCTGCTGCTCAGCTGTTGCTTATAAAGTTAGAAAGAGGCGAATTAGGAAAGTGCTCCAATACTTACGGAAAAGGTGGACAAGGTAACTGTCTTGCTAGATAGGACGAGGGGGGAGGGGAGGTATGGCCCACTCCCAAATGCTAACATGATGGCAATACAACCCCAAGGTTTAAGTCCCCATATCAGTCCTGTGAGATCCCTTAGCGCTACATTTTCTTTGCCCAACCGCGATGCATATATTGTCGCTAAACCCCCCACAAGGAGTAGCAACTTGACTACAAGGCGAGCAGACGTTGAGAGTAGGAGGGTGGTTAAAACCAATCAGCTAGACACACAACAGAGCCAACACACATGCTTCAGCCCCTCATTAGTCAACACTAGGGGAATAGGTCAGACGAAATTGGGTGATCAACTTCCAAGGAAAGGGGAGACATCTGGCCCCTAGCAAAAAGGGAGGGCAAATCAAATGTATATTGACTCTAAGAACCTCCGAACCAGAATACTTACACCGACCCTGAGCCAATATATCACACGATTGAGCATGTACCTGTGCCCTGTCATAAACCTATGTGGAACACGAATAGCAATGATTTTAACAATACTTCCATCATGGCTTAGTTAAATTGAACAAGTCTGCTGGTACGATCTTTCAGACACAGTTCTGTTGCTAACTCTGAAGCTTCAAGAACCACAGTCAAACTTTTGTCATGGAATGTGGCTGGCCTGCAAGTCAAGTTCTGTGATCCAGAGTGTGGGGAATTTATGGGTGGCAATCAAATTATCTTACCTTAAGAAACATGGGCCACACAGTCGTTGTACAGTCGGTGTATAGTCCTGGTTACCTAACCTTTTATGATAACACCATTCCAGCTACATCAGCTCGAGCTCTGGGGAGTTTAATCGTCTGACTGAAAAACTTGTGTGTCTACAGGGTTAAGCTGATTGAATCAGACATAAAATGTATGATAAGTGTCCACATTATTAATAACAGCCCCTGGCTGCATTAACATATGCTGTTGTTAAACATCTATGTATGCTCTGTCCACAATGATGTGGAGTCACCGACTGTGCACATACATCGCCACCTGGTTGAGAATTCTTTGCACCATTCTTGGCCTAGGGCCACAAGAGGTGATTGAAACATGAAATTCGAACCACTTGACCCATTCTCAATCTTAACCCCTTGAGGTGCCCCCAGCGCGCGAGACGTCATTAGAGGATTCAGGATGCAGTGGAAGCCATTTGCTTCCAGTGCATCCGGAGAAGAGCAGGTGAGTTTCTGCTCGTGGAGGGTGGGGGGTTTGTTATGAAAAGCATCGGAGGAAAGGAAAGGGTTTTGGAAGCCATGTGTTTCCAGTGCATCCGGAGGAGAGCAGGTGAGTTTCTGCTCATGGAGGGTGGGGGGGTTTGCTATGAAAAGCATCGGAGGAAAGGAAAGGGTTTTCCTTTCCTCTGATGTCTTTTTAAAAGCATTCCTACTGCACGATCGTGGAGCAGGAATGCCTGTTTTTTTTATTGCCTATTTTGTGTGGGGGAGGGGCCCCTTCGCAAGGGTCGCTCCCCTTGGGGGATAATATGTTTATTTAGTCCTGCCCCCCTTGGGGGGGGGCAGATCGAAGCATGTTAAAAAAAAAAAACATGTGTGTGCCACTGGGCCACCAGGGATTTTCTTTTTTTTTTTTAAATGGCCTTTGTGTGTCGGGGAGCGGCCCCTTGGGCAAGGGTTTGTTTAAACCGGTATTTGGATGTTGTACATGAGTGCCTGTAATAAAACAATAACAAACAGGTATGTATCTAAAAGCCAAATTGTATCCAATATGGTCTAATAGCAGGTGTTTGTGGGATCACACATGTTCCCTGATGTCTAGGATTGGGCTTAACCTAGAGGGGGTGATTTTGCCAACATTCTTAGCAAACAGGAGTGCAGATGGATACACTCTTTAGATACAATTGCATGGGGGTTGAATGAATCGGAAGAAATCAGCAGACAAGTTGCGGTGTTAAGTAATGGTTGAACTTGCAAACCCTAGTACGAAGCACCCAGACATCAGGGAACATGTGTGATCCCACATACACCTGCTATTAGACCATATTGGATACAATTTGCATCCTAGGGCTCTAGTGTGACATTCTTGTTCCTTATCATGCTAAAGGAATATGAACGTTTCCAATTTAATCTCCTTTGGCTTTTAGATACTTACATGTTTATTATTGTTTTATTACAGGCACTCATGTACAACATCCAAATAACGGTTTAATATCAACTATGTGATTAACTTTTAAATGTTTGTGGTTATTGTAAATATTATCTTTTAAATGTAAATTGTATGTGCTCTTCCTTATCCCATTGACATGCCGCTAGAACAATATCACATCATCGGACTCTGAACGACAACTTGTAGTACACTACAGGCACCGATGTATAACACTGGAATACCGTTTTAAATCAACCATGTGATTACCCCTCAAATGTTTGTGCTTACTGTAAACATTATCGTCTGTGCGCAGTCTTCCGCGCATCTTCAATATGCCCCTTGATCGATATGACTTTTCACGCATATGCATCCTAAATGCCACATCGTTAGACTCTGAGTGACACCGGTATACTGGTTAAAATCAACCATGTGATTACCCCCAATGGTTATATTATTTGTAGAATTCTTCCGCATTTCATTAATATGCCCCTGTATTAAAATGCCACAACGTCACACTCTGAGTGACAACCTGCCTTGCAAGTCTGTCAACTCTGACCACATACACGTTCCGCCCACGTCAGCGCGTGCTGAAGCGGTGCTTTTTAACATCCTCGAGTCGGCCGCTTCCTCAGTATCCAGCCGGCTAGGCGGAACTCGGACGACGACTGAGCGGATTTTCACGAAGGTAATCTTAAATGCTTGAGGGGCACCATTGTCCTCTATTGTTCTTTAACTAACTGCTAGAATAACCAGACTGACTTGGGCTCCCACCTCTCTTTTCAGCTCCAATTTAAAGTGTCGACTGTGAGTCAACCACGAATCGGATTAATACCGACGTGGCAGTTTTCACGCGCCTCAGGATGCCTCATCTTCCCTTTTACTCTTATTTCAGCGCAATTACTAGAAATTGCACAAACGGTCTCACCCAGAGTTTGGACACTAGCCTTGCCCGTCATAAGTTGACGAACTTACCGCAAATCTCGGCGGGTAAGCTTTATTATATACATAGGCACCTATTCTATTGTGTTCTATTCCTCAGTGCAACAACCTGATGCCCTCGCCTTTGTGCCCATAGGTTGTGACAAGGCCTCATAACGACCCAGGTTGCCCCGCCCTACCCCCCCCCAGTCCTGAAGAAGACCCGCAAGGCTGAGGTTCAAAATACTCTTACGGCCATAAGTCGGGTCGAAACGTCGACGCCCCTGAATGGGCCTGGACCCCATATGCACCCCCACAGTGCCACACAAGAATACAGTTCTGTGTAAATTGAAATTGTGATAAACTGAGTTTCTTTGCTATGTATGCGGCCAGGCCAAATAGGATGGTGATTTACAACCAGTCCTAAATATAAATATATAAAGTCTTTTTTTATATCACTATATTGAATTCTTTTCAATACCTTCTCACTTGAGCACCCTTCTTTTTATGCACGTTCCCGCTGGAACAACCTTTTAGAATCTGCATTATCAAAAAATTCTTGACTTCCATTCACCAATTAATATGAAATAAAATGTATGGTGAATGTTATCATGGTTTGTTTTATCCCTCTTATTTTACATTTATGAATAACGTTTTAAGTACTGTGAGCCCATAAATTGCTCCTAATACAGCTCATGAAATCATTGACTTAATATCCTTAACAGGAACCTTGATTTATATCTTGTAAGATTAAGGTCTAGGACCACTGTTTTTTGTATCGTACTGCACCCAGGTCCCAGACCACAATTGGGTAACCCCATTTTTTTAAATGGTAGAATTACTGCTCAGCAGGGGGTTGGTATGCTTCTTGAATCTTCCTTTGAGCAGGATTATGAGACTGACTGAGGGAGAGGAGGGAGAGGAAGATTCAGGCAGTGAGTTTTCTCTCCACATGGAATCATCGGATGATGAAGCTACTCTCAGTGCGGATGAAGCTACTCTCAGTGCAGATGAAGTGCCTGTTTTAGAGGAGGACACTGATGTGCCAATGGTGCAAGAGGCATCTGGATTGCAGCCTGAGGCTGCTAGGCTTCCTACTGGAAGTGCTGGACTCTGGGTTGATCCAAACATGGTGCAGCCGGTGCTGCCTGCCTTTAGTGGTGATGCAGGGTGTAGAGTGGATTGTGAATTTTTTTTGCCTATGTAGTTTTTTCAGTTGTTCATGGATGATGTATTTTTGGGTGAGATTGTTGAGCAGACTAATTTGTATTCTGAACAGTTTTTAAGGGAAAACAATGCCAGACTTAGGCCCCGCTCTAGAGCTACCTGGTGGACCACCACAAATCTGGATGAGATGAAGACGTTTTTGGGTTTTACTTTTTTTGATGAGCTTGATAAGTAAGCCGTCCCTGGCTTCATAGTGTTCTACCAGTCCCTTGATGCCAACGGCCATATTTCCTGCAATTATGAGTTGTGATCGGTATTTACTTTTGCTTCGGATGATGCATTTTGTTAATAATGTTTTGGCGTTGCCACGAGATAGCCCCTGACTGTGACCGTCTTTTTAAGATTCAGCCTGTTCTTGATCACTTTGTGGATCTATTTTCAGAGATCTATACTCCAGGCAAAGAAATATCTCTTGATGAGTCTTTGGTCCTGTTCAAGGGTCGCTTGGTTTTTAGGCAGTACATTCCTAGCAAGAGGGCATGTTATGGAATTAAGATGTATATGTTGTCTGAGAGTAGGGCAGGATATGTTTATCATTTCCGGGTGTACAGTGGTAGATATTCCACTATTGACCCCCCTGGTTGTCCGTCCACTTTTGGAGTTTCTGAGAAAATTGTGTGGGATCTTGCTAGAGGACTGTTTAACAGAGGCCACCATTTGTACCTTGATAACTTCTACACTGCTGTGCAATTGTTTAAGGAA
Source organism: Triturus cristatus (assembly GCF_964204655.1). NCBI lineage: Eukaryota > Metazoa > Chordata > Amphibia > Caudata > Salamandridae > Triturus > Triturus cristatus. Next base: position 829,900,261 of record NC_140589.1, on the reverse strand, counting down.
ATGTTCAAAGTTGACACTTTTGCTTGTGGCACAATCCGCTCTAACCGTAAAGGTTACCCAAAAGAGCTTGTTTGCAAAAAGCTTCAGAGGGGACAGTGCAGTGCCTTGCGTAGTGAGGAACTGCTAGCTATGAAATTTGTGGACAGAAGAGATTGTGTACATGCTAACTACCATTCATGATGAGAGTACTTCACCTGTGACTGTTTGGGTTCAGGCTGCTGAAGTGCGCAAATCTGTGTGCATTGTAGACTACAATAAGCACATGGGTGGTGTTGATAGAGTAGATCAGAGGTTGGAACCTTACACTGCTATTCGTAAGGCTTACATTTGATATAGGGAGTTGGCCATCCATCTCTTCAATTTAGCAACTTTCAATGCTTTTGTTGTGTACAAGGAGTGTTCTCCAGTATCAAAGATGACTTTTATTCAGTTTCAGGAGTCTGTGATAGACAGCCTTGTTGTTGTGGAACAGTCAAGTGTTCCTAGAGTGGGAGTGGTGGAGGATGTGGCTAGATTGAAAGATCGCCACTTTCCTGATTTAATTCCTCCCACGGCCAAAAAACCCAATCCCTGTAAGAGATGTAGAGTCTGGTTGTGAAGAGGTATGCGGAAGGAGAGTCGTATGCAATGTGCCGATTGTCCTGTGTGTACCCACATGTTTCAGATTGTATCAGACTCAAAAGAGTTTTTGGGAGCAAGCGTGAGTCTAATAGTGGACTGCCTGGTCTGTTTGGTTTTATATAGTTGTTCAGTTTCACGTTTGGCAATACAATGATGTCTTTAGTGACTGCTGTTGTTTTTGTAGTTTCTTTTTTTTTTTTTTTTGTCCTCATTAGCAGTTTTCTTTTGGAGTTTTCGGAAGAATCAGCGGCCCCCTTGAACACTCTGATTTCGATGCGTCCGTACCTTTGAGTGTGACTTTGGGGGACAAACTTGCTCTTAACCCTTGGGGCCCCTTTTTGTCCATCTCCTGGCACAAGATTGTTGGAAGTGGAGGGAGCTGGTCATGATGACCCCTCAATTCAAGACCCATCTTGAAATCATTGTTGCCAATGCCTTAATCATTGGACACCCTATTATTTACTTGACTATAGTTTTCCCATATTCTCCCAAAAATTTTGTTCTTACTTTTTTCCCCTTGTTTATCTAATTTATATACCCTTAATATAGACGCCAGCCATTCTCTATAGGTTGGAGGTATACTTCTTACCCAATTAATACAAATCTCCCTTCTAGCGAGCAAGGTAAATAGGAAGAGCATGTTTTCCTGATCTCTATTCAATAGGGGATAGGCTGTATTTTGTATGTTAATCCCAAAAATAACTGTTATCATGCTTACCTCTATGGGCTGTTCCAGTACCTCCGAGAGAGTTTTACTAATTTGTTTCCAAAATTCTTCCAGCTCGGCGCAGTCTCGGAACATATGAAGATCATCCGCTCTCTCTTCCCCACATTTAGGACACTTCTTTATCACACTGCTGTTAATTTTGGACAGTTTTTTGGGAGTCCAATATGATCTGTGTATCGTGAACAGATGATTCTTCATTAGTGGGGCTGATTTAACCACTCACCCAAAGGTTGCCATCGAGGTTTGCCAGTACTGTGGGATATCCAGACTTGGAAAGGTTTTACCCCAAATTTCGTTTGGGATTTTATATTCTGTTTCACCTGATTTTATGAGGGCCCAGTAGCAAAATGACACCTCCTTTTTGAAGGGATTTATAATTAACAACTTCTGTTCAATATCTTAATCCCCTTGCAGGTTTACCTTGATATCTTTTATCCAACTATTTAGTTGGTAATATTTGAATCTTGCTAGTGTACCAGTTGATCTTTTTTCCAGAATCTCCCAGTCGATAATTTTGTTGTTTTCTATTAGTTGTCCCCAATAGTTTATATTTCCTTTCCTCATAGGGGTCGCTAGACTGTCTTTTAGGCACTCAGGGGTGCCTGGTGAGTCCCATATGGGAGCATTTGTACTATAGTAGGGAATTTTCAGAATCGTTCTTATTCTGTACCAAGTTCTTATAGCTGCGTTTAAAGCCTTTAGTTTAATCTTTTTGAAAAATTTTGGGTGACCAAATTTGTACAAAAAATTATCTCCGTCTTGTTCGATAAGGGCATCCATGTAGGTAGGCCACATTTCCCGCTTACCCAGGAGTTTCCTTATGTTCTTGAATTGGAAAGCTCTACAGTATTCAAGTATATCTGGGCTCGCAATTCCTCCTTGTATCTTACTTCTCCTCAATTTCTTCCATCCAATCCTCACCCCCTTAGCCGCCCAAATAAAACTGGATATCTCCCCTTGTAGGTTTTTTATCTGTTCAGTCTTAAAGTCTAACGGAATAGAGTTGAATAAATATGTGAATTTGGGTAATATGTTCATTTTGATCAGGTTGGATTTACCCAAAAAAGACAATTGTAGACCTGACCAAGCTTTAAGGAGTTTTCTTATCTCTTTGTGGATTCTAATGAAATTCATGCTAGGTATCTTATCGAGATCCTTTATGTATTCTATACCTAAGTATTTTATTTTTTATTTTACTAATGGGTTGCCTGAAGTTGTATTCCATTCTAAGGTTTCCGTTTTTGACTGATTAACGAGATATCCAGAGACCGACCCAAACTGTTCTATTACTTTTTCTATCAGTGGCAATGAGCTATTTAAGTTACCAGTAAATATCATGACGTCGTCAGCATATAATGCTACTTTCTTTTCCCAGCCTCGATGTTTAAAAGGTACTATCCCCTCTTCTCTTCTCAAAAGGCATGCCAAGGGATCTATATATAAGTCAAACAGCAGCGGGGAGAGAGGGCACCCCTGTCTTGTGCCTCTTTTTATCTTTATGTTATCCGTAAGGGCTTCATTAACAAGTACTTTAGCTGTTGGGTTTTTATATATGTTTATAATAGCATGCTCAAACTTATTCCCAAGGTTAAATTTAGATAGGGTGGCACTCAAAAAGGGCCAACTGACCCTATCGAATGCTTTTGCGGCATCGAATGTTATCACCGCCAATGGTACAAGGTTTTGAGTAGCGATGTCAATTGCGCTGACTAGCTCATGTGATAGTTCGTGAATTTGTCTATTTTTAATAAACCCTTTCTGATTTGAGTGAATCAGGGACCCTGCCACCCCTCCTAATCTCTTTGCTAATATCTGTGTGTAGATTTAATAGTCTGAATTTAAAAGAGAGATAGGGCGGTAAGATTCACATTTGGCAGGGTCCTTTCCTGATTATAATAGGATACTCACTATAGCATCGTTCCATGAAAGTGGGATATCTTTTTTCTCAGAAAAAACGTTATTTAGGAGGTCTGTAAGGGGAGATATTAAGGCTTCTTTTAGGGCTAAATATAGTTCATTGGGTAGCGCGTCCGGGCCTGCGGCTTTTCCTTTTTTTAGGCTTTTTATTGCATCCATGACTTCTTCTCTGGTGAACTCTTGATTCAAGATTATTCTCTGCTCGGGGGTAGTTTCTGGGGTGATTATTCCATCTAGAAAGCTTTGTATTTGTTCTTTATTTCCCAATATTTCGTCCGTGTACAGTTCGTCAAAGAAATCTTTAAATTCTTGTCTGATTTCTATGTCTTCCAGATAATAGCCAGGTTGGGATTCCTTCTGGATTTTCATAACCCTATTACGTGTTGCTTCTGTTTTAATTTTCCATGCCAGAATTCTCCCACAGCCTTCACCATATTCATATTGTGCTAGCTTACTGGCTTCCCATCTCTCTCTGACCTTTGAGTCGAGGAAATCAGCTAATTCTGCTCTCTTCTTCTTTTTTTCCTCTAATACCTCTTTTTCTTGTGGGGTTTTTATTTTCATATATTCTTTATCCATTGTTTTCAAATCCCTTTCAATTTGTTTTATAAAGGCCTTATTTCCTTTATTTCTATAACTTGCTATACTCAAGATCCTCCCTCTGATGTAAGCTTTATATGCGTCCCAGGCTATCTGCTTTGTTGTGCCTTCTTTATGTAATTCAAAGAAGAGATTTGTATCTTCAACCAACTTATCGATGCAGGATGTATACGCAAATATGGTTCTATCTACTGTCCATCTTTGATTGCATGGTGAGGTTTTTACTTTAAGTCTGAGTTGCACTGCAGAGTGATCTGAAATATGTTCTGGAATGTGTTCGACCTTATTTGCACAATCTGCTAAACTCCTACTAATCAAGAAAAAATCAATTCTGGATGCGTGCCCTAGCCTTTTATTTTGAAGAGTAAATCTATAGTTTTTATTCCCTTTTTCCTTCCAAATATCTACTAGCCCCAAATCACGAATGCACGTCCCTATCCATTCTCTCATTTTTGGTAGGTTGGGAAGGTTTTTTACTGGGTGTCGATCTTCTTTAGGGTTTAAGATTATATTAAAGTCCCCACCCATTATTATTGGGGCCTGTGTTGTAATTAAGTGTGAATATATTTTTTGCAGGGGCTCAGGGTCGTCCATGTTTGGACCATAATACCCTGCTATAATATATGGGTTATTGTATATTTTTACTTTAACTATTATCCATCTACCCTTTTTATCAATTTCCTTTTTCTCAATAATCACTTTCAGAGATTTTTTTAATAATATTGCTATGCCCTTTATATTACAATCTTGATTTGTACAAATCAAATGGTCCACCCATCGTAAATTTTTGTGAATTAAGGCACATTCTTCTTTCTTCAGATGGGTTTCCTGAAGTATAATTATTTCGCAGTCTATATTTTTTATGTATTCCAGGATCTTCAATCTTCGTTTTTTTATCCTTAGACCCTTAATATTCCAGGATAAAACATTGAGCCTCTTTTCCTTAGCCTTGTTACCTGTGTCCGACATCTTTGTCTTTAAACCTTTGCAATTTGTTCAAAAGGATGCCTTCTCCTCCTATATTAGCTTTCAGGAAATTTTTTTTCTTTTTTCCCCATTTTGCTCCCCACCTTGTGCTCTGATTTTTTTTCTTTTCAAATTTTTGTGAGAGCCCTCTCCCTCTCCCCCCCCCCCCCCCTCCCCTGGAGAAGTCTCCTTTTTCTTCCTTTTTCTCAGGCAGATTTACTGCCCATTTGAGCTCCCTGCCCTTCACCAATATTTACAAAGTTTGCCATCTTATTTAGATGTCAGGTTGTAGCCCATATCTACGGGTTGGGGTGATCCTTCTTTTGTGCGTTTATCTGCACAATAAAGGCTTCGACCTCCTTCGGATCTCTCATATTGTGCATTTTGTTGTTCCACATTATTCTCAGGGAGGCCGGGAAGCGCATTTGTACAGTGGCACCGAGTGATCTTAGTTGTGGCATATATTGACCCAGTTCCCATTGCCTATCCTGAGTTGTCCTAGATAGGTCTGACCTGATTTTACATGACCAGTCGTCCTTAGAAATCAAACCCGCTTTGAGACCCTCACTCAGGATTTTTTCTTTCAAGAAATATGTTTTGAAATTAATTAAGATTTTTCTTGGGTTTTTCCTTGCCTTCCCTTTCCTAAAAGGGTCTCGGTGTATTCTTTGGATGTCATCCGCAAGGTTAACCGTTTTGGTCCAAGGAATCTTCTCTTCTAGTAACTGGATCATGAAATCTTTAATATCTTCACCTTCGATGTCTTCTGGGATGTTTAAAATTTTAAGGTTGTTCCTTCTCGCATGATTTTCCAAAGATTCCATCCTATCGCTGATCTCTATTTCCTTGTTCTTCAGTTTATCTATCTCTTCTCGATTAGTCTCTGTTTTCTTATTCAGTAGCTCTACTTCTACCTCCATCTGTGATACTCTATCAATTAGTGTATTTATTTTCTGATCGAGTACTTCACAGGCTTCTTGTATTTTTTCTTGGTTTCTCTCTGAGGTCGCAAAGTTTATTCTCATTTCTTTCATCATTTCCTCCAAGATGTTATCCGAGTGATGAGTCACTGAGACTACTGGGTTTTGACTGAGGACCATGTTAGTTCCCAACCCCACATTTGCTGTAGCTGTCATTTCTTTTTCGCAATCTTCTAATTCCTTACCACCACTCTCTAAAGCCTGGTCTGATAGGATTTGGAATCTATTGCTCAACCCTATTTCTTTTTTGCCAACCTCACTCTCTGCCATCTTTAGCTCTGAAACTACCAAAGGGGGAGAAGCAGAGAATAGACTTGGTAGTTTCGTGTCTCTTTTTATTTTCACCGGTGTCGCTAGCCCCTCCCTCCTTGGAGCTGGCTCCTTATCTTGAACCTTAAAGTAGGATTTTAGGGAGGGTGTAATTTTTTGCAGTTTTACCAAGCCTGATACTTTCCTTAGGCTGGCACGACTTGCTCTGGATAGTGGGGCTTGTGGTTGGCCTGAGATATATTTTTTTCTTAGGCTTTTTGCGACTATAGGTGGTGCCGGTGTTGAAAATTTGTCCTCATTAATTATTTTCCCGACACTATTACCTTTAGCCTGCTTGGGGGTCCTGAGGTCAGTAATATCTCTAGGGGGAAATTGCCTACTCCTAAGGCTATAACCCTCTCCGCCCAAACGCCCACTCTTGTAACTTTTATTGGTAATTGGGGGGGGTTAGTGCCCTCCAGGATCCCACCTATTACCACTCCTTATTCACCAGCTGCCCCAAATACTTTGTCACGATTTAAGACGTTTGTTAGTTTGGAGTCTGAGCCTGATACACTTACCGGCTCCTGTGAGTGCTGATATTCCAGACTCTGAATGAAATCCGCAACACGGACTGCTTTCCCGGAGTGTGGACTGCCTGCGTCGCTGTGATCCACTTTAGTGATTCTTTGCCGAGTTCCTCTCCCGTACACTACCTCCGTTGCCACTGCCGATCTTCCCTGGAAGGAGACCCTGCCAGCGGCCCTCCTGTTGCTGCAACGCGCACCAGCAGCTTCCGCCCACACTCCCGCGGACCTCCGCCTCGGGACCTCCAGAGCGCCTCTCCTGCGGAGCGCCTTCTCCACGCACAAGAAACCCCCGGAGCCCCCACCGCGGTCAACACGGGACTCTACAAGCTCCAAGACGGCACACAGCAAACCGAAGCAGCGAGGGCACACCAACGCACGCCAGCGCTGGGCGAAAACACCGAACACCGACACCACCTCCGCCACGAACCACGGCCAGTCCTCCCCGCTCTACCAAGTACGTTTGTATTTCTTCTTTTCTCTCTCCGTCTCTACGTCCTACACCCTATCCATATACAGGCTATATAGTCTAATTTGGTGGCTTTTCATTTCATTTCTCGCTAGTTTTGGATCTCCGGGCAGAGAGCTCCCGACCGAGCTCCTCAGTCGACCCCCATCTTCTCCTACCGTGCACTTCATCTCTTTTGTAGTTATAGTTTTGCATCTAGTTGCAATTGGTCTGTGTTTTCTTGTTTAAAAAAATGTATGATGGTGTGCGTGGACTGGCGCTTGGCTGGCGGTGTGCGTGGACTGGCGCTCGGCTGGCGGTGAGTGGACTGGCGCTTGTCTGGCGGTGTGCGTGGATTGGCGCATGGCTGGCGGTATGCGTGGACTGGCACTTGGCTGGCAGTGTGCGTGGATTGGCGCATGGCTAGTGGTGTGCGTAGATTGGTGCTTGGCTGGTGGTGTACGTGGACTGGTGCTTGGCTGGCAGTGTGCGTGGATTGGTGCTTGGCTGGCGGTGTGCAGGGATTGGCGCTTGGCTGGCGGTGTGCGTGGACTGGCGCTTGGCTGGCGGTGCACTTCTAGCTAAACGCCACTCCGCGCAATCCGTGAGCTGGTGTGGTTGCTGTGTCAGGAATGTGGGCATTTGAAAGTGATGGGCCCTTGAATGGCGCTGTCTGCTGGTGTGAGCGTTGTAATGTGCTGGGCGCGCGGCTGGCGGTGTGAATGGTTTTGTATGTGTCACACATATGAAAGGTGTACGAATGGCCTGTAAAGTGGTTGGTAGCTTCTACTGACTTTACAGCTCACGAGCGGTGAGTCAATGGTTCAGTTTCTCATTGTTTCAATTATTAACAGTGCATTTCATTTTTGTGAAATCTCTGGTTAATACAACTGTATATACTGAACCATCACTCACCCTCGTGCCAAATCCAACCAGTATGTCTGTGTGCTTGAAGAATAGGTGGTTGTGCAGGAAAATGTGTCTTTCATGTCTTTCTCAAGCAGGGTGTACCTTGTCCCTTTTTGTGAATGTTGTAATGTGTTGGTTTCATGCCTGGTGGTGTGAAAGGTGTTGTGTGTATTATGTATGAAAGGTGTGTGAATGGCCTGTAAAGCGGTTGGGGCCTTGACGTGGCTTTACAGCTCACGAGCTGCGAGTCACTGGTTCAGTTTTTTGTCCTTTCAATTATTGACAGTGCCTTTCATTTTTGTGAAATCTCTTGTTAATAAAATGTTATATACTGAACCATCACTCACCCTTGTGCCAAATCCAACCAGTATGTGTGTGTGCTTGAGGAATAGATGGCTGTGCAATAATCTTTGTCTATTTAGTCTATCTGCCAAGGTGTGCATTCCATCTAAGAATAACCTACTAACTGTAGATATTATCATAAACTAAACACCCATGGGAGTACATGGTGATGTCTCTCTTGTGGATCCCAACAAGTTATCTTACTCACAATGTCCTGCAAACCTCAAAATTAGTCTGTCACATTTTCCTTGCTTTATTGTGCCAAAATGTTCATGCTGCAGAAAGAAACAATAACTTTCATACCCCCGCCCTTCTCCAAGTATCCCAATAGAAATGGTACCTCACTCGCGTGGGTGGGTCAAGGACCCGTGACAGGCAAGGGCCCAAAACCTACTGAGGTGACATCAAAATTGCCTATCACAAAATGACCTGGTTTTGCAAAGGGGGTCACCTGGGTTATTGGCCACGTGCTCGGCGTCCATCTAGGGAAACCTACCAAACCCACACATTTCTGAAAACTAGACAGCCGGGTGATTCCAAGGAGGTATGGCTTGCATGGATCCCCCAAAGTTTTCTTACCCAGAATCTCCTGAAACCTCAAATTTAGCTAAAAAAAACGTTTTCCACACATTTTTGTGTGGAAAAGTTGTGGCATCACCGGGCTGACCCAAATGTCCTACCACCCAGCATTCCCCCAGATCTCCCGATAAAAATGGGGCCTCGCTCGTGTGGGAGGCTCAAGTACCCGCAACAGGCAAAGGCCCAAAACGCATTGAGGCGACATCAAAATTGACTATCGCAAAACAACCTGGTTTTGAAAGGGGGGTCATGCTGGGTTTTGGGCCCGTGCTCGGCGGCCAGCTAGGGAAACCTACCAAACCCACACATTTCTGAAAACTAGACACCTGGGGAATTCCAGGGAGGTATGGCTTGCATGGATCCCCCAACATTTTATTACCCAGAATCCCCTGCAAACCTCATATTTAGCTGAAAAAATCACTTTTCCACACATTTTTGTTGTGGCATTACCAAGCTGACACAAATTTCCTACCACCCAGAAACAAATTTTCTGTAATGACAATACAGAGTGTTATTTTATGTGGGATGGTTAAAACTGGGTGTGCGTGTTGTACTTAGGTATAACAGATGAGGTGGCCATTACGTAGTAAGTACATCGGATGTCGTAAATAGTATATTTTTCACCGAGAAACATTCCGACCCGCATATGTCAGAATTTTCAGCATTAGTGGCTGGCTGAATATCGAGAAGTCAGGGACGCTGTACATATCCGGTTACGTGCCGTGTTACGCTCAACACCAACAATGATCCCCTCAGCTAACACAGAGTATCCACTACATTCGTTCTATTGCCTCAAAGGGTTTAGATACAACAATTATGAATGATGGATGATTGGGATTATATTGTTTTCTTAAGAACAGAGTGGTCCTTGAACACTTTCTCACCCACATAGGGGCATATCTAATGATTAGGTTCACCTCCGTTAATCGATGCCTAGACAAACAACAGATTGTAACCACACTAAAATGGAGTCTTATTGAGTCAGCCCCTTGTGGTGCAAGTAACTCAAGACACTTTCTATTTTTTATTTTTTATTATATGCAGAGCCAGCCGAAGAGGAGCGAATTGAATAGTTACACAGCAGTTTTTACGTGTTATGGCCACATTAAGAGAGGAAAAGGAAGGTGGAGCCTCAAGGCATTGATGTGGCAAAGTATGTCTATCATATAAGTGCTGTCTGTTTTATGATAAACACATCACCAAATAGTGACTAGTATTGATAATAACTTTGATGTTGTGTTTATCTTTTTGATCATTCAGAGACTGAGTGTTATGGTATTAACTATAGGAGTAATGCTGACGTGAAGTTCGCTCTCGAAAAGGTATTCCCATTAAACCATAGAACAACAGAACAGAATGACAGGTAAATAGGCTGAAAAGTAGGACGTGAATACTTCACTTTATTAACTCACATCAATAATTGTGAGGGCCTAATTATTAGATATGTGTCTTCCCTATATCCATATATAGAACAAGAAAGCAGTACTGGATAAATGAAAACAACCACTTTCCAACAAATGTGCTAGAAGTATCTTCAGATACCCATACAGTACAAGGTAACGGGTAGAAATAGGGCTATGAGGTTTTGGAAACAATGTGGCAAATCTGTCTGGAGTTGAGACACCGGGGTACACTTATCCCTTTTAAGACACTGTATCTCTACCTATACCATCTTTGGCAAATCAAGCAAGCTTCTTTTGATTGTGTTTCACAATCACCCAATTAAGAATGAGACCCTCTATAACATGAGGGCATTAAATCCTACCTTAATGTAAAGTATAGGTGAGCACATGTGGCACCTGGTTTTATTTCTTCACTTATCTTTTCATGTTCTTCACGGCTGTAAGTCTATTCCCTTTTGAAGAGAACACTTTAGAGTGGCACATTTGCATTTTAAATGTATATATATATATATATACACCACCACCAGCATTTGATTCACTTTGTCCTCATATTAGGACTATGCCCCCTCCTTTATCACAGGGTTTTATAGTTAGATTACAGGTATTTTGGAGTTTTTGGAGCGCTAATCTTTCTGTGACCGATAGGTTGGGCCTGCTGTTATATTTGGTTAGCTTGTTGATTTCATTCAAAACAGACGTCTCAAATATAGCCACTTCAGGACCTACAATCTCCAGGGTGGGAGTAAAAGTTGATTTAGGTTTGCAGCCTGAGAGATTCTCTTCCGCGTCTTCTTCTTCTCATATCTTCTCATATCTTCTTCTTATATGTATATATATATATAGATATTTTGCTTTGGAGAAAATTTAAGATATCTCCTATGGGGCCCAATTTAAACAGTAAAATAACACTCTGTATTGTCATTACAGAAAATGTGTTACTTCCCCCCATCTTGCCCGTTACAAAGTCTCAAAGTAACCGGTCCTGAAGAAGGTGGCATACAAAGCGACATAAGCCATCGAAACGCTCGTCGACCAGCCTGAGTGACACGCCCTAGCTCTCAGCACAGCACTAGAGGGTTGAGTCCTTCACCCCTTATGGTTTCATCTGTGCATGTTGTCTGGCTCTGGGGCGGGTAGTATGTATGTATAGTGTGATAGTGACATGGATGCGAAGTGTGAAGAGGTATATATGAGCATGGGGGCTTGTGATTTGGGATATTCTAATTAACTGTTAATATCCTTATGTTGGTTCTAATTGATACATATTTCATACCATGTTTTGCATGATTCTTGTTTCTTTATAAAAAAACAAATCTGTAAAGCTTGTCACATTTTTGTATGGTTTTGTATACAACAAAATATTTAGAAAAAAGAGATGAAAAAATATATATTTTTTAAAAAATTATAAAAAAAAAAAATATATGAAAGAAAGAAACATCAATAATGTGTACAATAGGAGTGTTTTTTGTGCCCTAGATATGAGCTTATTAAAGCCTTATGTAAAGAAATATAGGTCTAGAGGGATACTATTTATTTACAATTTCTGCTGAATAGTTAACTGTCATTGATCTTTGTCAAGCCTTCTTTTCCATTCCCCTGCATGAGGAAAGGCAATTCTTGTTCACTTTCCAGCTGGGGAATTGTGCATTAATCTGATGCCGTGTCCCACAAGGGTATACAGAGAATCTTAAAGAAGAATCTGGAGTATCTAGTCATGTTCTGTAATTCTGTCCTAGTCCAGTATTTTAATGACCTTTTGGTTGCATCGAATATTCAAGATGCCTATAAAACTGATACAATTGCTCTACTGAATGATTTGGCTGAAAATGGACATAAAGTGTCCCTAAAGCAAGTTGCAGTGCTGTATGCCAGAAGTCCTCTACTAAGGACATCACATTGTGAAGGATGCTAGAAAGTTGTCACAAGAAAGAATCTCGGAAATCATGAAAATGCATGCAAAAAGTGTTTCTGGGAATGGTGGGCTACTGTTGCCAGTGGATACCCAACTTTTTCCTAATGGCCAAGCCTCTACAGCGGTTGACACACAAAGATGTGTCCGATGCGGTGCCCTGGGACAAGGATTGCTTTAACACATTCCTGGAGCTGACATACAGCCTTGTCTTGCTCCTGCATTAGGAATGCCAGATCACCACAAAGCGTTTTTGCTCTTTTGTAGTGAACGTGAAGGTTGTGTGCTCTCAATATTGACACAATATCATGGAAGTGCCCATAGACCAGTTGCCTATTTTTCAGTTATTCTGGATCCAGTAGCCTCTGCATTGCCCCGATGTCTCAAAGCCATTGCTGCAACAGGTGTCAGCATAGAGAGATGCGAGAGCATCATAATGAGTCACCTTTCGACTCTCTACATACCCCACTCAGTTGAGATATTGTTGACTCGAACTCTTACTCAATACCTATCCAATAGTAAGCTCACAAAGCATGAGCAGACAATTTTGGCAGCTGAGAACTTTACCCTGAAAAGATGTTTAGTCCTGAACCCTGCTATGTTGTTTTCTTTACCTGTTTGTGATGCAGATGAGATTGAAGTAGAGCATGACTGCTTCGATGTCACAGAACTATGCACCAAGGCCCATCCCGTACCGACATTTCTGATGAGCCATTGCCTGAGTCTGACTACACCCTGTTTGTGAATGGCTCTGGTCTCAGGGAAAATGAGGGAAACCAGAGGGCTGCTTAAGCTGTCTGTTGTGTTACAAGAGTAGTGGAAGGTGCCTGGCTTCAAGGATTAATCCTCGCGCAGGTGGCAGAATTGATCGCTCTTACCAGAGCATGCTGTGTTTCAGACCAGCTAAAAGAGACAATATTCAACGTTAGCCAGTATGGGTTTTCTGCAGCTCACGACTTCATACAGTTATGGTCTCAGAGGGAATTTATGACCTCATCAGAATCCATAACTCGAAATGGAAAAAACATGAGAAAACTGTTAGAAGCCCTGCAGATCCCAGCACAAGGTGCTGTCATTAATTGCTCTGCCCATTGTAAAGGAAACGATTTTGTGACAATTGGAAATTGCTATGGCGAGGAATTTGCCACTTCACTTTGCACTAAATGTTTGCACTTTCAATGGTGAATACCCATATGAGGGAACAGATTAAACTAATTTCAGCCTTTTGATGACAATTGCTGCCACATGGGAGGAACTGAAGTGGTTGCAAGAGGAAGTTACTGAGAAGGAACAGCAAGGCTGGATCAGAGCAGGATGTGTAAAACGAGATTATGACATTTGGATGAGGAGATGGAAGTGCAGTACTGCCTAATAGTTTGTTGCCACTGATGACGACATACTATCATGGTTCGATGCATGTAGGAAGAGATGCCATGGTGAAGTTATTTAGGCAAACTTATTTTAACCCAAAGTTTCGAGCGATGGCTAAGGCACTGTGCTACTGATGTGTTATTTGTCAGCAAATGAATGTGGTAAAGCAAACTGCTGTTACACTGAGTCACATAGGGAGATCTGGAGGTCCCTTCAACAGATTGCAGTTGTATTTCGTTGAGATGCCAGTATATAATGGATTGAGGTACATTTTAGCAGAGGTATGCATCTTTTCATGTTGGGTGGAAGCCTACCCATTTGAAAGATGTGATAGCCTCATTGTAGCTTAACTGTTATTGAGGGAACTCATTCCAAGATTCGGATTTCCAACCTCTTTAAAGTCAGACATAGGAACTCATTTTAATAATGAGGTCCTAAGAATGATATGTGCTGCTTTAGAAGTGGAGCAGAGATTGCATTGCAGTTATTGGCCAGAAGCTTCAGGAATTGTGGAACATTTCAGCAGCACTTTGAAATCCAGACTTGCTAAAGTGTTTGCTGTTATATCTTTGAAATGGCACGGTGCTTTGCCCTGGTGCTGATGAGTCTTTGCAGTGTTCCAGATCAGTGTGGAGGACTGTCGCCTCATGAGATAATTCTGGAAAGGCTATGTGATTACCTTCTGTGCTTGTAAACATCACAGATGATTTGGTGCTTGATTACTGTAAAGGATTGGCTAACATGGTTCATTCTGTGTTTCACCAGATTGAAGCAGCAATAGCACCGCCACTTCAGGAGCAGTGCCGCAACCTTAGTCGTGGTGACTGGGTCGTGGTGAAGAAACATGTGAGGAAGAACTGTCTCGAGCCTCACTGGTGTGGTTCATACCAGGTAATCTTGGTCAATACGACTGCTCTGAAGTGTGGTGGTAGTCCTAAGTGCCTGCATGCATCCCACACTCGTAGAGTCCGATGTCCCATTAAATGAGAAACAGTACCTCTCCCAGAAGAGACGCAAGCAGAGGTCGAAAGGCCACAGGAGGGGGTCAGCCAAGCTGTAGGGGACCAGACAGAGCCTGAGGCAGCACTTGAAAGATCTGAGGGGATCTTGATGAATATGAAGCTGAATCTGAACTTGAAGAAGTTGATGCTGTGCTAGCAGAATAAATTAGATTTTGACCCCAAAGAAGGAACTAGTGCTGTGGGATCATGAGTGCTGGTGGAACAAAGCTGGTCGAAGAATAAAGAGAGGAGAAGGTTGAAGTTATCCTCTGAAATATCTCTTGCACCCATAGCTAAGGCATCTGGTGAATCAGAGCTGAGTGGAAATGAGAATGAAGGATCAAATTTCAGAAGATCTAAAAGATCGAGGGTGCCTTGTTGGAGGTACTTGTAGAAAAGTGCCCTTTTCGCATGGTTACCCCACACTTTTTGCCTAATATCTGTTGACTGAGTGTGCACTGGGTCCCTGCCAATCAGGTTCCCAGAGCCTGTGTTCTTTCCCAAAATTATTTTCACAATTGGCACACGTCTGGTTCAAATGTAAGTCCTTGGCAAAGGTGCCAGTGGTACCAAGGGCCTTGTGACCAGAGAGGGTCTCTGGCTGAAGCATGTATTGTGCCACCCTCAGAGGCCCCTCACCAAACACATACACACTGACATTGCGACTCTGTGTTTTGGTGGAAACAAAACATCAGAGTCGACATGGCACACATCCGCCAGTGGCGGTCCGTCCATTGGGGGCGTTGGGGCGTTGCCCCACTAAGCACAGTCACTCACAGTCATCATCATGCATAAATAAATATTTGGAAATCGATCGCATGCACTGTGCTGCCACTGACTCGCGCACGGCGCCGCACGCACTCCGGGAATCGGGATATGCCCGACTCAATGTGGACGGCACTGGGGGCGGGGCTGTCAGCGTGAATAGTGCAGCAAGCAGCAGCAGCAGTGTGCGCATGTCAATTTTTGGGCTAGTCATGACTGGCCCGAACATGCGCACACGCAAACAATACCTTGACCTTCCCTCCTCCCCCCTCCTCCCCTAGCGACTCATTCTCAGGCAGTGTGTGGGTGTGGCGAGGCGAGGGACCGCAGCCCCCGGGTCTCATTATGGGCAGGGAGTAACCCTGCTCTTGGCCCAATCCTGTTGCAGTGCGCTGCTAATGCAGCGCCATGATTGGCTAAGACACCGCGCAGCCTGCATGGTGCCGCACGTGGGTGGTGGCCGCACTTGTATGGCCAATCACAGTGTGGCTGGCTTATGTGAAGCCAAGCCATGCAGTAGTGATTGGCCTGATTTCCCGAGGCGTACGCTGATACACTCGCTGACTCGGCAGTTGGCACGTGTCGCTCGTCCCCGCGCCAGTGCTGCCACATGACTGGAGTCACTCACGGACACGGAGTCAGTCACGAGTCGCACTGTCGCAGTCGTCGACGTTACGTTATTCACCTGGCCTGGCAGAAAGGTATTTTGTTTGCTTTTGAAACATGCACAATTGCCTCCATTGCCTCATGTGTCGTAACGTTTAGCGAGCGAGTATCTTTGCACAGATATCTTTCCAACCTAAAAGTTGACTTTTAATGAAATGTATGTTGCCCTTTTACAAACTTTGCCAAGAGGAACTACAGGACGAGGGGAACAACCTTTACAACGCAACTGTTACAACGCACTACCATTACAACGCATTTTTTACAACGCATAATCCATTACAACGCATGATATTACAACGCATGACACTACAACGCATTTTTAAAAACTACCTTTACAACGCATTCCATTACAACGCATACTACCATTACAACGCATACCATTACAACGCATAATATTACACTATACTATCCAACACTTACCCTACTGATGCACCCCCTGGAGTTAGAATAGTAATTTTTACCCCTATACTATCCAACACTTACCCTACTGATGCACCCCCTGGAGTTAGAATAGTAATTGTTACCCCTATACTATCCAACACTTACCCTACTGATGCACCCCCTGGAGTTAGAATAGTAATTTTTACCCCTATACTATCCAACACTTACCCTACTGATGCACCCCCTGGAGTTAGAATAGTAATTTTTACCCCTATACTATCCAACACTTACCCTACTGATGCACCCCCTGGAGTTAGAATAGTAATTTTTACCCCTATACTATCCAACACTTACCCTACTGATGCACCCCCTGGAGTTAGAATAGTAATTTTTACCCCTATACTATCCAACACTTACCCTACTGATGCACCCCCTGGAGTTAGAATAGTAATTTTTACCCCTATACTATCCAACACTTACCCTACTGTTGCACCCCCTGGAGTTAGAATAGTAATTTTTACCCCTATACTATCCAACACTTTCCCTACTGTTGCACCCCCTGGAGTTAGAATAGTAATTTTTACCCCTACACTATCCAACACTTACCCTACTGTTGCACCCCCTGGAGTTAGAATAGTAATTTTTACCCCTACACTATCCAACACTTACCCTACTGTTGCACCCCCTGGAGTTAGAATAGTAATTTTTACCCCTACACTATCCAACACTTACCCTACTGTTGCACCCCCTGGAGTTAGAATAGTAATTTTTACCCCTATACTATCTAATACTTACCTTAAATGTAATTTAATATTATGCGTTGTAATGGTATGCGTTGTAAAGGTAGTATGCGTTGTAATGGTAGTGCGTTGTAAAGGTATTTTTTAAAAATGCGTTGTAGTGTCATGCGTTGTAATGTCATGCGTTGTAATGGATTATGCGTTGTAAAAAATGCGTTGTAAGTGCATGCGTTGTAAAAGTGTGCGTTGTAACGTCATACATCCACAGGACGAGTAAGGCTCTAGAGTCTAGACGAGGAATATTTTCTGCGACTGCAAGACGAATTTCAGCTACCTGAGTGTTACGTTAGTTAGTGTGTCTGCCAAACGGCCCAAACGAACCTACGTAGTACGCGGCCGCGGCCTAGTTAATCTCTCCCTCACTCCCACGGTTTTTTTCATCTCTCACAACGGGTCATTTCTTCCCCTTTTACCTTTCTCGACGCTCCCCACACCAGACATAGGGCCAGATAACAACTACTATGATCACAGCTGAGCAGATATATATATTTATTGGTGAAATAAATCTGCCCGATATTAAAAAGTTCAGGGTTCAAATCCCAGATATACGTCACACAGCATACAAAGATGCACCAAAAACTCCTAACATGTGAAAAAAGTTAGATAGGTAATTGTAAATCCGCCTGTTACTGTTATTTATGGTGAGATAACTCTGTGATAGTAAGTGCTGTGCTGTACACATAGAGGTGGGCGGATTTTTAAAGAAAGCTGCCCCACCAACATCATGTTTTTTAAATGCTCGACCACTCGACCAGCTTTGCAAGGCAGACGAAATATTTAAAAATGGGCCTACTATTGGGGTATTAGCCCCAATTGTTTCTAATTCTTCCCGCACAGCAGACACTTTCCCACTGCTGCACAGGGCTGTCAGAAGCAGCCACTTACCGTCGTTGTCAGAAGCACCGGGCAGGACTTCTGGACAGAGGAAAAGATCATGCCACCCAAGGTTGCAATATATATTCAAACACATCTCCGCAGCCTGGTGTTTACTTAGGCCATGTTGAGCAGGGCATCTGGCCGCAGAGATTTGTGAAGTTAAAATTACGTCACCGACACGACACCTTCGAGGAACTTCGTACTTATTGCGCAGTTCAAAAATGCCTAAATTCATCCCACTAATTAATAACGAAACCTAATCCTAGCGAACGCAGTTACGTACTTAATGTCATTGTTATTATAATCTGTACCAAATGTGTAATTTTGCTCCATGTTGGCCCAACAGTACCACGTTTCGAGTCACGAACATTTGATTTAACAAATCAAAGCATTGTGAGAGTTGTAGTCTTAGTTTGTTTCTATTGAATAACTTGTACCAATACACCTAATAATAACAATGATTTGTTAATGAAAAACATAATACTAAGAAAGCGGGCGGCAAAAAAGGAGAGGTCTTTGAAAGTTATGCTGTTTGGGACGGTGGGATAGGTGCATCGCTCATTCCCTACACAGGGCTCTGCTGTCGGACGCACTCCGGTTATAGATTCATGAATGCAGCGCGGTCATATTTTTTCCAATGCTTGACAAACGAGCGAGTCACATATAAGTGTGCTTGTTCTGCTTAAAATCAACACTTGCTGCGCCCGCCATCTTGAAGAATGAGGACCACCTGTCAGGGTCCGTGACTCACCACCCACACGTCCCCCTCGCGCCTCAGTCCTTTGTGCCCCCCTCCCCCGGCCCTCTCCATCACCTTAGTGCGTTCACGGCCTGTCACAACAGTTTTCTGAGCGGTGTCAGCGCTCGAGGCCCTGCTCGCATTATAAAGTTTCAGGACACTGAGGACAGCCGTCTTGCGAGGCCGAAGTGAGCTGGAAGGTGGTACCTTTTCAGTCTGTTTATTCCCCCCTCGCATTATCGCATACCCTTTCCTCAAAAAAAACCTACAAAATATGTGGTGTTGTGCTGCTGAGTCACGCGTTGTAGTGTCATAGATTTGTGTCCAGCGCCTAGAATTTATGCCATTTAGTGCAGTATACCTTCTACTTGTACTTTGTACTCTTTTGTAACATGCACACGTCACCTTTCCTTTTGTAACGTATCGTTTGCTACCTCTTGTATTTTGTTTGCTTTTGAAACTTGCACAATTGCCTCCATTGCCTCATGGAACGTAACGGTTTTTTTAGTGTTTTGAGTGTCTGCCAATTATTGCAATATTTTACCTCTACTCTACTTGTACTTGTATGCTTTTGTAACATGCACACATATCACTTTTTCCTTTCGTAACGTATCGTTTGCTCCCTCTTGTATTTTGTTTCCTCTTGATACTTGCACAATTGTCACTATTGCCTTTGCAACATGCTCACTTGTACTTTTCTCCTCATGCATCATGTTCCTATTGCGGGCGCGCCGCCATCTATGGTGATTCAGGTTCAAAAAACGAGAGACTCACCACTAAACTGGATCTTGCCCTGACTTAACCTACGTAGTACGCGGCCGCGGCCTACCCCTCTATATACTGGCCCATCATCACTGACCTTTTCAGTCTGTTTATTCCCCTCTGAGCTGGAAACCCCCAGTGTTAGCATTAGGCTTCAGGAGAGTTCATGTACCTGATGCAGGTCACAAAATGCACATGAGGTCAGTGAGTCACTGCATTTGTCAGAGAGATCATTTTGTTAATTGAAGTTTGTAAGTAAAAATCCTAACATACAACAGTGAGCTATGAACTGTCATCTAAGCTGCATGCAAACTGCAAGGTAAAAATTGTAGCGTTATGTTTTTTTCCCCCAGTCTTTGTTTGATTACCCTAATCTTTCAAAAATAAATTGTTATATTTTTATTTTCAGAATAGAACAAAAGAGATGCCGGTGCTGCACTAAACTTTAAAGGAAGTTTTTGCCAAATGAATAGATTAAATCAAATCCATTTTAACCATTTATTTGCTGTTTTTAATCAAAAATATTTTTTATGCAAATTTTTCTTATTATTTTGCACGGTAGTACTTAGAACAATTCAACGATATTTACAAAAATAGGGACCAACATTAAAAAGCATTTCAAATATTTACATGACATTACATCAACACATACACATCACCACACCACTAACATACCTCAAACATTCAGACAATGGGACAACGTTCCCTTAACACTTATATAAACACAAAAAACCATAAGTGAAAAACATTTGCAATATTTCAAAAGCATCTGTTTTTAGATTTGTTTGGCAGTTATTTGACTGAAGGCGAAGACAAGTCAGAGTAGGTCAACGCGTTTCGAATCCCTTCACCGGGGATTCTCTTCAGGACCAATGCTATCTGGGAGGAAAGAGAAACACAACGCTAAGTTGGATCAAGTGACCCCTCAACCAGAACTTTTAAAAGGCCGCTATATTTCAAAGACAAGCCTTACCTAGAATTTTGAAATGACGCAAAAGAGGCTCTAATTGGATGGTAGGAGAACGTCAAATAAAGGATCTGTAAACAGCAGAGTGGAAAAACAGTTTTTTAGAACAGAGAGTAGAGAAAAGAAACCCACTTCTACCCCTGTTTCTGGTCGCTAAACTCTGTGTTAAACTTACTGGCAGGTGTATGTGTTGTCTTCTATACACGTCTGTGGCCCCTTGTTTCATCCAGGGCAGTCTGGGAAAGCTCCAGTAAGGAGTTACAGGTCGAGAAAAAATCACCGGCCGAAATCTGCATACCAATTAAACGCAGACGTTAGACCATTGTAGTCCGTATCATTTGGAGCTATTATCACATCCTCATTCGTACTTTCCTACATTGTCTCGAATAGAAAATTACCTGATCAATCTCATAAGTTGCGCGCCCTTGGAGCCGACGTGATCCGTGCACCATAACGGGTGTTTGTGAATGGTGGTTGCGGCCGTTTTGTATTCACAACGAGGCAAACTCATACAGGGCGGGTCTGGAGGGGTTTATGGGATATGTAGTTTAGCCACGTGGCGATGCAAGACCCCGAGTTTCTAATACTTATGAGCATCGGGACAGATTATTGGAAACTGGCACTGTTGATGTAGAGGGCGCCGTATTTGGCTGTATATTTTGCTTTAGACAATAATATTTGGTTTTTTTCATCAACCAAAAAAGCTTTATTGCACGCCAGTGGTGGACGTTGCGCACAACTTTGTGAAGTTGCAGACTCAGTGTAAACACTACTCTTTAGATGGACACTCCGGGCATTTGCAGTCGTAAACAGAGTCTAGCCAGAGGTAAGTTGTACTCGTTGTCCAATGGGGCCCGTGTTCCATACAACACGAAGGTGTGTTCGACAATAGTGAACCTCATGTGTGGCCTCGAGTGTTTAAAACAACCCCAATCTGGATGTGTGCAGGATTAAAGATTATTTACAAGTTGAAAATCTCAGATAACTCATTCAATCCTACAACTGATGTGTTAAACTTGATGATAAGCATCGCCTCTCTCTTAACCAATTTTGCATCAAGGTCACCACCTCGGTCATCCTGCGTGACTTTCGAGATCACTGTCCATCTTACATCTCTTTCTGTATGGTTATTGAGATCCCAATGGTTCACCAGTGGAGCGTTAAGCACCTTCTTGCGTATCCTCGATTTATGTTGTTGTATTCTCGTCCTTACTTCTTGATTTGTTTTCCCAATGTACAGTTTGTCGCAAGGACACAGTATCCCATAGACAACAAACTTTGTTTTACAATTTGAAAAACAATCATGTTTCCAGTGCACATCCCTATGAGTGAAATGGTTTCCTTCAATTGTGGAGTCGCAACAGACACATGTCCCACATTTGTGATGTCCTTGTATTGGGGGTAAATTCAGGAGACTTCTTATGTCCGGACTTTTGGTTTTGGGTAATGCAGCTCGGACTAGCTGGTTAGCAATGCTTTTATCTTTTTTAATTTTTTTTAAACGCAAATAGCGGGATCTCTTTAAGCGAAACATCAAGATTTTTGATAAGATGCCAATTTTGAGATATCGTCTTCTTGAGCCAATTTGAGGTGGGACTATAGGTCGATACACATACAATCCTGTTGGTT
This sequence comes from Triturus cristatus, assembly GCF_964204655.1. Taxonomy (NCBI): domain Eukaryota; kingdom Metazoa; phylum Chordata; class Amphibia; order Caudata; family Salamandridae; genus Triturus; species Triturus cristatus. Next base: position 829,878,067 of record NC_140589.1, on the reverse strand, counting down.
TTGGATTTGTCCTTTCTTTCCAGCAGTACGTCTCGTGGGGTCCACCATGCTCGTTTGATGGCTTTCTTTAGTAACTTTTTCGGATACCCTCTGGAGAGTAGGTTATTTTTCAAATTGTCGGCATGGTGTAGGTATTCATCTTTAAAAGTACAATTTCGGCGAATTCGTAAAAATTGGCCGTATGGCAGGTTATCTCTTAGACTTCTCGGATGATTACTCGAATAGTGCAATGCCTTGTTCCTATCCGTTTTTTTCTTATACAGTGTCGTGACCAGACAGCCGTTGCTGGGATAGATCTCCACATCTAGAAAAGAAATCTTGCATTTGGAAAAATTCAGACTGAATTTTATGTCTGGTGTTCTATTATTTAGCCAGTTGACAAACTCTTGAAGTTGGCTCTCAGCCCCAGTCCACGTTAAAAAGACATCGTCAATGTATCGGACCCAATTTGTAATATAGATTGTAAAAGGGTTGTTGTTATAGATAAATTGGTCCTCGTATTTAGACATGAAAAGGACTGCCAGCTCTGGGGCAAAAGGACACCCCATCGCAACTCCTTTAGTTTGCAGAAAGAAATCCTCCTTAAAACAAAAATAATTGTTCTTAAGGGCAAATGTGGCTAGTTCCATGATGAAATTCGTCGGGACTTTTTCGGGTTTTGGTCTACTATTCAGAAATGACTCCAAGACTGCCAACCCTTCATCTTGTGGTATCTCTGTATAGAGCGAGGTGACATCCAAAGTTGCAAGGAAGTGGACATTTTCTTCAAATACCATTAGGTTAAGTTTGGTCAAAAAGTCTGTGGTATCTTGTATGTACGATTTTACGTCCTTCATAAAAGGTTTGAGGAAAAAGTCGACGAATTTAGATATTGACTCGTTCAGTGACTCGCAGCCCGAGACTATCGGGCGTCCCGGAGGACTCCTTTGATCTTTATGAACTTTTGGGAGGACATAAAAAATTGGTATCCGAGGATTTTTATTCCTTAGAAACTCATACTCCTTTTTGCCTAGGAAACCTTGGTCGAAACCCTTTTGTAGAATGTTAAAGAGTTTTCCTTGCAGTTCAGTAGTGGGATTTTTACTCAGTTTCCGATAGCAGTGCACATTGGAGAGTTGTCTCATGACTTCCGTTGTATACCGTTCGGTGGCCCAGATGACGATTGAACCGCCTTTGTCGGCCTGTTTAATCACTATCGACGGGTCGTTCTTAAGTGCGACCAGCGCTTCTTTTTGGGCTTTCGTAATGTTGGATCTAACGAATCTCTTTCTTTTATTTTCTGCTTCGGAAATAGCTGATAGCACAACTTTCTCAAAAAGTAACACTTCCTTAGGTGTTTTAGCCGAAGGGGGGCAGAAAGTGGATTTTTTCTTCAAGCCCGTTGTTTCACTGCTCTGTACTGCAGGTTTATCCGAAAAGAACGTGATTAGACGTATCTTACGGCAAAATTCAATAAATTCCGTCTTTAGTAGAACAAAATTTGTTGGTTTGGACGGCACGAAAGATAAACCTTTTTCCAATACTCCCAATTCATCCTGTGACAACATTTTGTCTGAAAGATTGAAAATCACTGAGGTGGTAAGTATCTGAGGTTCCCGCAGGGGCAAGGCCATTTGTGTGTTTAATTCTTGTAATTCTGGCGTCTCGTGGACATTTCCCACGGCTGATTGGTAAATCTTGCTCTGCCTCGTTGTCTCTGTCGGCCCCGTCCTAAAAAAGACGGTTGTTGGTAGTTTGGTTGGTAATTCTGTTGGAAATTGCCGCGTCTATTAGGTTCGCCTCTTGTGTTGGTATTGTCCGTGTCACTCCCACTTGAAGATGACGTGGTGTCAGAAAAAGTGATGAACTTTTGCCTCGATCTCCCTTGAAAATCCGATAAGAATCTGCGTGATTCCGGTCTAGTGTAGAAATCCAATTGTAGATACGGATAGACTTTTTCCAGTGAGAAGGACTTCCTATCTTTCTCAAACTGGGTGCTCTTTTGGTTAATTGAAAAATCCTTAAACTCCAGAATGTCCTTATCAACTTTTTCAAGCAGTGCCTTTGCGTCCGTAATCAGTTGGTTGGATTTTATTTCGTTCTCAAGAATAGCAATTTCCTCCAATTGCTGTTTCGAGAGTCTTTGTGCTGTTTCCACAGTCAGAACCATAAGATCTCTGCTACACTTTGTTTCGATCTGACTGTAAATATTTAAATATTTTTGATTAAAAACAGCAAATAAATGGTTAAAATGGATTTGATTTAATCTATTCATTTGGCAAAAACTTCCTTTAAAGTTTAGTGCAGCACCGGCATCTCTTTTGTTCTATTCAGTACCTTGACTTGGCCTTGCTGCCTATGAGTCAAAACCCAAGCTTGTCTTGCTAGCTATATTTTTATTTTCAGCACCTGGTAAAGCCTGACAAGTTGCAACTGGAACCTTTACCTAATTTTTGGGCAATTTTTGGACAAAGAACAAGAGGCCCCAACCTCCTTTGCTGCTCTTTCATCCCAGCTACGACCCAGCAAACACCAGTGTTAAAGGTAAGGAAACTGATGATATTTTTATTTAGATTGGAGTTAGGGCTATGTTTCTGGTCACTCTACATGGTGGTTGGGGTGGGTGCACATTCTGTACATTGTACCCTCCCTCAGTGGATGGCATTTACTAATACTGAGCCTTAGCCCTGTGGTTTGGGCAATAACGGTTGTGAAAGGCACTATCTATTCCTTGCCTTCTTCAAGGCCCTCAAACAGTGTCTGATTCAGTGCCTTCAGTAACCACTATGGCACACAGAGGCAGCGAGCAGCGGTAAGGCTGTATTTTTAGCAGTCCTGTTGCGCAAAGGGGAGCTGTTGGATTGGAGATATATTGCGAAATGCACAAGATAGATGTATTTATACTGAAATTTGCTATTATTGCACCAAATCTTATACGTTGTACTTTGACTATTGACAGGCTTCTTTCATATTGGTAAGGACAACATCGACATGATGAATACGGTAGAACAATTAATTACACGGTCATTCCATGCACGGCAACTAGAAGAGAAACTACAGATAAAGAGATTAGGACCTGATCGGCCAGACCTACAACTACAACAAGTTACCCAGGACAGAGGAAAATCTTACACACGTACATTCTCAAACACCTGGTACACAAAAGCTGAATGGCTTACAGGGTGTCCGACAAGAAACAAACTGTTCTGCTTCCCCTGCTTGCTGTTTAATGGTGATTTTGCTTGGACAAGAGAAGGAGTGATAGACTTGAAGCATCTGTCTGAAAAAATCAAGAAGCATGCACACACAAAAAAGCATATGGAAAACGTAACAAGACTGGGAATGTTGGGAGACACACCGATTGAGCAGCACATAAGCAGTGCATACCGCCAAACAATACAGAAACACAATGAAACAGTTGATAGGAATAGGCACATACTATCAAAATTAATTGATTGCATTCGTTTCTGTGGTGCTTTCAAACTGGCATTGCGAGGCCATGATGAATCAGAAGATTCCACAAATCCAGGAATATTCAAAGGCCTTGTGGATTTAATAGCAAGCATAGACAAAGAAATGGAAGTACATTTAGCAACTGCTACAGTCTTTAAGGGCACCTCTAAAACTATCCAAAATGAACTCCTTGAGTGTATGCTCGAAATTCTGAGAAGCCATATTGTCCAAGAGTTGCAAAACACAGACTTTGTGGCTATTCAGGCTGATGACACCACTGATGTGGCCACACAAACACAGTCCGTATTAGTCTTTCGGTACCTGGACAATGACAATAATGTTGTGGAGAGGTTCTATGGTTTCACTCATTTAAGAGACTCAACTGCAGAAACCATCACTGCAGCTATACTGCGTCAACTCAACTTCATTTTTCCAGAGGTGCACCAAAAAAAAAAACTTATTGCACAAAGCTATGATGGTGCGTCCATAATGAGTGGAAGCCTTGGTGGAGTACAGAAAAGAATTAGAGATGTGTACCCTTATGCTCATTACGTGCACTGTTACGCCCACCAACTTAATCTTATTATGCAGCAGGCAGTATCAAAGATCTCCCAGACACGAATTTTCTTTCTGGATGTAGGAGGCATGGCAGCATTCTTCTTACGTTCCCCAAAAAGAACGGAAGTACTTCAGGAGATTGTGGACAAAAGGGTTCCAAGGGGATCCTCAACTCGTTGGAACTTTAACATACGTACAGTCCAACTAATATATCAATATAGGGAGGACCTTGTGAAATGTTTTCATAATATAGAAGTCAATGACACCTTTGATTTCAAAACTCAAAGTGAAGCCCGTGGCTTTGCTAGAACACTAGAAGATAGAGAGTTTCAGTTCTTTCTGTTTTTATTTCAAGACATAATGTCAGCTGTCAAAAATTTATACAATCAGTTACAAGCACGAGAGATCGATACTGTCTCTGTGAAAAGAAATACCGCTATGTTTGTCGAGCGCATAAGCATAGTGAGAAATGAGGTTGACAATTTAGACAGCAAACTGCCAGAGGCTTCAACTTTTGGAAACCACAGGAAAAACATCACCACTCTGGTCCGAAATGCAAAGGAGATATGTGACATTGTAATTGTGCATGCACAAGAACGGTTTGCTTTCACAAAACATTTGGTGAGTGCCGCATTATTGGAAAGTCAAAACTTTGCAAAATATGGTGAATCCTTCCCTCAGCATGCTCTGCATGAGGCTGTGGAAGCTTATCCCATGCTCAACCAAGAGGACCTCAAAAGTGAGCTGACTGTACTGTACTCAATGCCTGTGTACCGAAATGCCAGAGATGCCAGGGCTTTGCTGACTTTAATTTATAAACTTAATATGGAAAAGACATTTACAGAGACAGTGACTTTACTTAAAATTGTCATAACCACTCCTATGACAACAGCAGAGGCAGAACGATCTTTTTCCGCCTTAAAGAGGATTAAGACATTCCTAAGAAACACCATGCTTCAGGAAAGACTGAATGCTTTGGCAATGCTTTCTATAGAGAGCAAGTTAGTTCAAAATATCTCTGATTTTAACGTTCAAGTAATTGAAAAGTCTGCTGCTCTTAAAGACAGACGTGCTGAGTTTAGATACAAAAAGTAAACATATGTATGTTCAATGCTGCTAGTTTCCGACCACCTGTTTAGTTGTTTGTTAAATAAAAAACACCTGTGAGGTACTCAGAAATGCATTATATCTCAAAGTCTGTTATGAAGCTCTGTGGTTATACTGAATAAGCAGCTACCTATGTTATATGACATGATCTCTTTATTACTGTAATAACTGCACTTTCTTCATTGCTTTATTAACCTTTCTGCTTTCTCAAATTTGCTTGCAAATGCACCATTTTTCCACTCTTTTTTCAAAATTTTCTCGGGGGGAGTACACCCCCGAACCCCCCTTAGGTTGTTCGGGCTCGCTCGCTACGCTCGCTCGCCATGCTGAACTATGCCAAAAATTTTACGCCACACCACTTTTAAATGTCACCGTCCGCCACTGACATCCGCATGTGCCATTCCCGCCAACCACTGCCTGTGGTATCGGTAAGTCACCCCTCTAGCAGGCCTCACACCCTATGGCAGAGTGCACTATACAACAGGCGAGGGCATAGCTGCATGAGCAATGTGCTCCTAGTGTATGTGCCATTCACAGACATTGTAAGTACAGTGGGGCCATATTGAGTACATGGGCTGAGAGTTCGTCATTACTAACTTCACAGCTCCATGATGGCTTAACTGAATGCTAAGGAGTTTGGTATCAAACACCTCAGCATAATAAACCCACACTGATGCCAGTGTTAGATTTATTACAAAATGCACTCAGAGGGTATGTTAGAGATGCCCTCCAAAAACTGCCAACTCCCTCATGTCCAGCTGATTGGTCTGCATCAGCCTACCACACACAGACATGTTTCTGACTTCCTGAGATGGGATCCCCATGTGCTCTTGTTGGTCAGGCACAAAGGCTTCTTGGGGTGGAGGTGCTTCACATCTATGTCCAAGCAGGAGCAGCATTCAGGGTGGTGAGCCTAAAAGGCTTCCTGCCCTCTAGTATGCTAGCCAGGGCCTCTCCAGCTAATGGAGATGTCTGCCTCCTTGACCAAGCCCCACTTTTGGCAGCAAGGTCAGTAGGAAAATTAGTAGTCAGGAGAGATGTGTCCCCTCTCTGCCAAGACCACCCCATAAGTGCCCTGGACTGCAGTGACCCCCTCCTTGGGTAATCCTCCATTGTGAATGGAATGATTCAAACCAATCAGGTTAGTGGGATGCCCCCTCCCCAAAGTCCATTGGCTACCATCTGCCAGTACCTATAACATTTAGTATTTAGAGGCACCCCTGAACCTTGATCCTCAGATTTCTGTGACCCAAGAAGAAAAGGACATAAAAGAAGCTCTGCAGTCGAGTCAGGAAGACGACTACTTCTTTGGCCCCAGTCCTTCCTGCCTCTCTCTTGCCCAAAGACCCTACAAAGAAGACGAAGCCTGTCTTGTTGCCAGCAACTGCCAAGAAGCCCAGGAAGACTGCCACTCTTCAGCCAAAACCAGATCTCCAGAGGACAACGGCCTTGCCCAAAATAAACCACACCAAGGAGTCCGGATCAAGGTAAATCCGCAACCCCTGCCCACTCTGAAACCGACGCCTGTGAACCGAGTTCAAGTGGCTCTCATGACTTGTGAAGTCTCCCCAACGATCCTAACCAAAGAGTGGGATTGTAAGTCTAGTACTTACCTGCTTATGCATAACATTGTTTTCCTCCCATAGTATTGTATTGTATTCTATCTATTGCATACAACTGTCTAACTTTCACATTGCTAAGTGTGACTGTTTCTGATTGACAAATACAAAAGCATTAATAAGACTGTAAAGCATATATTTTGCCTTGCAAAACACTTCATTTTTTAATAATATTTCTGCTTTGAAAACTGTTACCTGCAACTTAGTATTTCTTGGTTCTAGAAATAAAATACCAAAGTAAAAACTTTGTATCCAAAACAATTGGTCTGGATTCAGTCATTGAGTGTCTGAAATCATTTCTTGCCTGAGTGTGTACAATAACTGCTTAACACTACCCTATGTTAAGCCTAACTGTTCGACCACACTACCACAAAGAGAGCTTTTAGTATTTTCTACTGAAGCCTCTGTACGCCTCTGGGGATTCACTGAACTCTGTGCACACTATACCTTACTTTGGTATAGTATATACAAAGCCAGCTTCCTACAGTACTCTTCTTCTGAGTGGATCTATCTCTCTACTAATGGAATCGAGAGTGACTTCTGGACACTGGAATAAGATTGGAAATTCTTCTGAAACTCTCAGAACTTTGTTTGAACTATCTCTTTTCATTTGCACGTCCTCACCCGACAAGACTGAGTGCTTTGAGGAACTTAGTGCTGAATGAGACTGAATTTCCCTTTTTGAATTCAGAAGGGTCTCCCTTGCTTGTTGATGGACTGAGAATAATGATCTTGAAGATGCTTATTAATGAATTTGGTCCTCACATTATTAGAGATGATGAATGAACTTTGTTGAGTGCTTAAAAGAAGAAATACCTGGGTCTGAGTGGAAGAGTTGACATTTAGAAGAACACAGAGTAGGGTTAGGGAAGCCTCACGAAGATTGAATATATTTTGTAAATAAAGTTGAGCACAAATAAAGACTGTTGTGCAATTTGCACAGGTGAAGACTGACAGAGAATATTCTGTTGCTGCTATTTCTCTATCCACTTGGTATGACTCTAGATAAAATGGAAACAAATAACACTAGTCGTAGACATAGGTACATAATAGGCACAATATTAATAATTTTAGTGTTAGGCTTGAAAGCGCTTATTGTAGAATTAAGTTTGAGTTCAACAAAGGGCAAAAACTAGAAACATACATCTGCACATAAACCATCACACAAAGTATGTGGAGGGTTAGATTTATTAAAAGGGCAGAATCTGCATACTGATTTATCTGGAGCAGATTTCACATGACATGCTTATACTAATCTGCTTCATGAGTACATTAATATAATGGAAGCAAGGAACTGTTGTGTTTGTATGCAGTTACCTTCTTCAATAGCTAAGGGCATTATACATCATCACATAGCATTAATATATGGCATTACATATAGCTTATTGTTGAGTATTTTCTGTGGTCAGTGTCATTTTCAGTATTACTATCCTAATTATGACTTAGCCTATTCAGAAGTCACACTGTTCTAGCAGTTGAACTGACATTCCTATGCTCAATTTACAGAAACTGTTCGCAGATATTTTGCCTCGATTAACATGTTAGGCACTGCTTATGCACATAAGTATAACTTGACCTGTGTGCTTACTGACTTTGAAAAGAAATTCCCAGAGCAGGTACTGGAGGGAACAGACTCTGTGATACCTGGTGTTTATTTTATTTGTGGCAAGAATGCCTATTTTAAGTTGTCAAACAAATGGTATGGGACATGTTATGTTGGACTAGTGGTTCTGAAGATCTATCATGGGGAGAATTTTGATCATCCTGTCTGGTAGGAGAAAGCTAGGTCCAAACGAGGTGCTACTGCTGGAGAGATCATTGGAGATATTTTTGGCGCGATAATTCCAAATGCAGGGGTGATATTGAATGACGTTAAGATTTGAAAACTTTCCACTGTTGTTGATAAGCTATCTACTAATACAGCTGCAGCTTTATTGCTTTTAAATACTGAGTCGGTTGCTATTAGGGCTATGGTTTTACAGAACTGTCTAGCGTTAGATATTCTGCTTGCGAAAGAGGACGGAGTCTGTCAGATGTTGAAAGTCCAACAGTGTTGCACTTATGTCCAAAACAAAAGTAAGGACCTACAGAAGGTCATAATGAGTTTTACAGACTTACATAATGAAGTGAGTTAATTGGTAACAGAAGGTATTTGGGATTTATTTGGATGTAGATTCAGTGCTGTAGGTAGATGGTTTGCAGATTTGGGAAGTGGTGTAGTCGGAACCATTTTGAGACCACTGTTGATTATTGCTCTTTGTGCTGTAATCTTGATTGTGGGTTTGAAGGTGTACATGAGATACAAGGGGAAGAAAGGGGTCTCTTGAAAAAGGGAAGACTTGAAGATAGAAAGGAAACAGAATTAATATTACAATGAGATTAAGCATTTTGGGGAGTTCAAGAGGACAGCAATAGACATGACAATGGTTTAACTTGGTTAATCTGATAAAATCAAGAGATAACATTAAGAGATTGAATGATAGCTTGATTCACCATCAGAAGGGGGATTGGAGAATTATATTAATATATTAAGAATGTGATTTCTGTGATCATAACAGATTAAACTCATGTTATAGAGCAATGGTTTTATGACAATAATTTGTTTGAGCCAAGTATAAATAAGAGTGTTATATTGACAAAACGAGTTCTGAAAAATGTACAGTGAATACATGCTGGCATAAGCACGCCAGATACAGTGCGCAGAGGTCAAGTAGTAGTACTTGAACACAATTGAGGTGACTTAAATGTACCCGGATTGACCCGCGATTACATGGATCACCAAATCCGTGGTGTTTACACATGTGTGTAAGTGTTTAGAAGCTATCATGTCAGCTTGTAGGGGAAGTAGTATTTCTGTGTGTTCCTGTGTCCAATGTCGAACTGAAAAATCAGGTCTGATTAAGTTGTAGAAAGCATTCTCTTTCTCTACGTAATCCAAAATGTATGTTCTGCCAAAAGATTTGGAATCCTAAAATGGATTTTAAGTTTTTAAGAGTTTTTGGAGTTTGGAGCAGCACACATTTTTCTAAAAAATTAGCTGCTAGGCTTTTCCTTTCACTTGAGAGCTCATATCCCAAAAATAGGACATTGTGGTGTGCAATTTTTTATTTTTTAAAGTTAAATTTGTAGCCCTCAGAGGCGAATACCAGAATTATATTGTTCACCCTGCTCAAATGATCCAATAATTCATCATCCTTCAGATAAATATCGTGTACATAGGACAATGTGTCCTCATCAAAATTTTGAAGTAACTCTGATACTCTAGGAGAGAACAAGCTGGGGCTATTCTTATATCATTGGGGCAGTCTACAGAATTGGCGTTAAGAGCCTAGGGCTGAAAATACTGTCAAATATCTGCTTTCAGGAACTATATTCTGGCAAAAGAATCAATTTGAGATATCGAGTGTTGTTTTATATTTCTTCCGCACAGTTTTATTAATTAATGCACTGCCAATGTTTTTGTGCATGTGTTTAAATGCCTGTATTCTAAAACTAGATGTTATGAATGGTCGGGTTTCTTTGCGGGAAACAAAGGATTATTCATGGAGGACGGGCAATTCTCAATCACACCTTGACATTCAAGTTGATCTAAGATCTCCTTTACTTGTTTTTTCATGTCATATTTTATTGGGTACTGCCTCTGTGGAGTTGGAGTCATTTTTTTCTGGGATTTCATGGTGAGGTGACTCAACATCCCACCCTACATGATTGCTGTATAATGCAGGAGCCAGTGCTACCACCCACTCCTGCATGTATGAATGTTTACGTGATTCTGGAACGAGGTCGGAGAAAGCTGGTAAAATTACTGTTTCTCCTTTTGGGCAGTCTATAATGACCTCAGGTGGCCGTCTTTTTCTGCCAAAAGGATATCATAACCAAAAATAGGTTCTCCCAAAAGAGACTTTACATTTTTCTAAAGATGTCCCCCTTCCATTTGGGGCCTTATTTCATATAACGGATGCGGGACACTTACCCCAGTTTCCGGTGTTTCCACCATGATATGCTTATTCAATCCTGCTGTCACCAAAAATTCCATCATGTTCTGGTGAGCTATTGTTACTTCTGCTGCACTGGCTAGCATCATCAGAGCCCATTCCCCATTCAGAAGTTGAGTTAAAGCCAGCTACTTTCTTTCATTTAAATTGAGGTTTATTTTTTGGTTTACCTTCTTTTTTGCTAATGTAGTCTGAAGTGCGATGTGTATCTCTTGGCTTTGCTCGCTCTTCTGATCTGCGTTCTGACTGTCCTTCCCTCTCTGAGTTTTTTGATGAATCCTGAAAGGAACGAGAGGAACGTGTATCAGTATCCTGATACCTGTCAGGTTTTTTGTATTATTTCTATAATTCTAAGGTTATATTTCCTCCCAGAGGGCTCCTGTTGAGGAGACGCATCCTGTGATTGTGATACCTCTTGCTTATTTTTTTAATGTTTATTATCCCATTTCTTTTTAGGAAAATTGGGTGCTTGCTTTGAGTTGTACTTTTGAGTATAACCCATTAATTGTGGTTTCACAGGTATAGCTCTCAAATTATCTCTTCCCAGCAAAGCGTACGTCTCTTCAATAACTTTAGGTAATTCCCGCTGCTGTTGTGCAGGAGTTATGTTATGTTATGTTAAGGTGTCTTATATAGCGCGACAGCTGCCCCAGCAAAAGGGCGTTCAGGCGCTGAAAAAAAGACTGACAAATCACAGGGCAACACCAGCTAGTTAGTGGGGAGAAGAAGAGTCTTAATGGCCTTCCTGAATTCCAGGTAGTTATTAAGACCCTGAATCTGCACAGGAAGTGTGTTCCATAGCATGGCAGCTCTATAACGAAAAGAGCGGCCACCAGCCCGGACTCTTCGAGTCCGAGGGACCACCACCAAATGCTGGCCCTCTGACCGAAGGGGGCGTGATGAAACATACGGTGAAAGAAGATTGGCCAAAATAGGTGGGGTAGCAGATTTCAGAACCTCAAAGGAAGTGTATAGGGCCTTGAATTCAATGCGCCTGGCCACCGGAAGCCAATGGAGTAGACGGATGGCACTGGACACAGAGCAGGACTTGCGCAAGCCTAGAAGTGTTGTGACTGCTGCATTTTGTGTCCTTTGCAGCCTCTGAACCTCTGCTTTATTGGACCCTAAATAGAGGGAACAGTCATAGTCAAGTCTAGACAAGACCATCACTTGAATGATGACCTGACATGTAGAGGCATCAAAGAAGCCCATCAATGGCCAGTGCCCCCGTAGAAGTCCAAAACAAATCCCTGCTGTTTTTTTTGTTTGGACTCGATAGTTTAAAGATGAGTCCAACCAAACCCCTAAGTTCTTTACCACTTGCTTGGGGAAGGGGAGCGTGGCCAGACTTGCTGGCCACCAGAGGTCACTCCACAGACCATGGTCTCTGCCTACCACCAGTACCTCCGACTTGTTGGAATTAAGTTGGAGGCAGTTAGCAGTCATCCACTTGGCCACTGCAGCAAGATCGCCCTGAAACTTAAGGGCGTCTTGCTCGGTGTTTTTAGAGAGTGCCACCACTAACTGAGTATCGTCAGCATATGAGACCATGGTCAGGCCCCTACTCAAGGCTACAGCGGCCAAAGGTTGAACATAAATGTAAAACAGTAGGGGGCTAATGGAGGAACCCTGTGGCACCCCTTGTTTGATACAGTGTTCACTGGACACAAACGGGGGGCTGATACTGAGAATGACCTCTCGTGCAGGAATGAGGCAAGCCACTCCAGTGATGGAATACTGTGCCAAACGTGGCGCTTAAGTCCAACAGGATCAGCGCCGACGTTTGCCCCGCATCCATGGCTGACCAGAGATGTTCTGTCACAGCCAGGAGAGCTGACTCCGTGCTGAGACCTGGCCTAAAGCCATTCTGAGAGGGGTCCTGTATGTTGTTGAGGGTAAGAAAATCTGACAGGAGGGAGTTCACATAGTCCTCTGTAATCTTAGCTGCCCAAGGAAGCAAAGAAATGGGCTGATAACTTTCTGCTTTAGTTGGATTGAGAGCAGGTTTTTTAGGCAGCGGAATTACTTTAGCCTGTTTCCATACCCTGGGCACCATAGCAGTACTGAGAGATTTATTAATCACCTGAATCAGAGAGGGTAAGATGGTTGGCAATACATTCTTGAATTGGTCAGGTTTAAGAGAGTCAGCAGGAGAGCCCGACTTAATCCTGCTACCCAGCAATCGCAGCTGATCCACCAAAATCGGGGGAAAGGTATGGAAAATATTCGGCTGCTGACAGCAAAATGCCACTGACGGATTGATGTGTACGGTTGGGAAGGAGCTGTAGATATCATCCACCTTTTTAACAAAGAAGGTGGCCAGCTCCTCACACTGCTTGTTAGACTTGATAGTAGACCCGACGCCATTTTGCTGAGATTGTAAACTGGCGAGTATAGAAACATGTTTTTTCGCGGATTTGATTAGAGAAGAAAGCCGCTCGTGCCTGGCAGATGGCTTTATGGTATTTTTTAATTGCTCTCCTATAGATGTCCTTAGCTACCGTGCAAAAATCTCTTCTCCAAATCCGCTCCAGCTTCTTACATCCCTTACGCATGTCAGCGAGGTCCGTGTTGTACCAGGGTCTTGTTTTGGATTCACGACTACCTGACCATTTCATGGGAATAAGGCTGTCTAATGGTCGCCTGATCCATTCTGAAAATAGCCCGTATGCCTCATTGATGTCCTACGGCAAATCGGGCCGAGTGGCCAGGAGTCCAGCCTCAAATTGATCCCAGTCCAGTTTATACCAGGGTCGCTTCAGCGAAGTCAGCCGACTGGGCAGGAGTGACTCCATACAGGGACATAGAAACCAAAAAATGGTCCGTCCAACCCAGCCTGGCCGGCGCATGTATGGTAATATGGGATATAATGGTGAAGACCGGATCTAATAAATGGCCAGCAGTATGTGTAGCGCCTATGACCAGCTGCAGCAGTTGGCACGCTGCAAGGTCAGTTACTAAACTCGCTATATCGGTGTCCTCGATGCTGTCTAAATGGAGGTTCAAGTCTCCCAGCACCATGAAGTTAGCGGTATTAACTGCTAGTGAGCTAACCGTATCTACAAGGACCTCTCTAAAACCTGCAGTACTGGGGTGCAGTCCCTCAGGCATTGGCATATAGCCACTGATACTGGGTCCCCTTTTAAGTTTGTTAACATCATTGTAGATACCTGGGCAAAACTGACTATCAATTTCATCCCTAAGTCCAGGACAGTTTCAGCCCCGTACTGATTCTGTATTTGCCTTAATACTTCTGTTATAACTGCTAATGAGGTGGTACCATGAGTCCTGGTATAGATGGCAGCTAATACTGTACTAACACAAAAAACAGGAGGAGAGGGTGAGAGGGTCCAAGGGAGGGAGTTTAGAGACCTGCAAGGAAAAAATGTCCCCTTTCCAATATAACACAAAATAACCTTGTACGCACGATAGCAAATGGTTCACATTGACTGAAACATGTCGACCACTTTTTTAAATCTAGCAGTTTATAATTCATACACAGTGAGGGAATTGTAGCCCTCAGTGGGACTAGGTCTTCCCACTGGGAGGAGAAACCCATACGATGAAGCATGCCACCATAGGTGGGTGCGGGTATTCATCCTAAAACGGATCTCTCCCCTGAGGAGATCTGATGAGACATTCCACTCGACAACTCTCCGCTTGCTATCGTGCGTATATAGACCCAAGGTTATTTTGTGTTATAATAGCTAAGACTGTACCCCAAGTGGAACAATCCATTGGTAAGCAGATCTCCAGTATTCTGTGGTTGTCTTGCGGGCCTGTGTGTGGAAACACTGCCTCAAGCTGTGCTATTTTCTATGCTATCCAGAATGGCATTTGCTCATTTCTAGTGGGATTTCATCCCATAATCACGTTTAGCATTTGTGAGGTATTTTTAGTTGTGGTTCCTTGTACTTGACCTACTGGCATGAACCTTGTTGGTTGAAGTGTGAGTGTTCTCATAACAAACTGTGTAAGATTTCTGTAAAGTTGTATTATTTCTTTGTGAAGTGGATGTAAGACTGCTACTGGCAATGTGTCAACTGCTGGATGTGGTGTGTAAGCAGCTAGAACCGGCCAAGTCGCTCCGTCTCTGCTCAGCGGACCAAGTCTTACTTTTTCTGTGGTGTGTGGGAGGGCGCCTTTAAGCCAGTATATATGTTCCTTGTATGTTAACAGGACTTCTATGTCCTAAAATGGATTGTATTCGTATTTCATCCATAATATAAGAATGAAATGTATGTGTACGTGTATCTGCAGGTGGGAACTTAACCCAAGAATAGAACACCTCTGTCCTGTATGCCTTGTGTCTATCAATTACAAAGGTAGCAGTCCCACCTAATGCTGACTCCAAAATCTGCTAATTTTAAAGTAAGTGCATTACTGACATTTTCTGAAATGTTTACTGCACTTTTCTGTTCAGCTTCCCCTGCATCTGCATTTAATGCCGGCGCAGCCTCGTCTTGCACAGACATTTTTCAAGGAAGTTTTTTAGTATGGGAAAGAGAGAAGGATTTATGCACAATGTAGGAAACTATAATCCTTTAAACTTGAATAAACCTACAGCCAATACATAGGGTAAACCTACTTAGCTGTGGCTGATGTTTCCTCCCCACTCCAGACGTATCTGGATAAATGTGAGTAGGGGTCTCTGCAAAAGCACGACGGAATTACTCAGATTTGACAGTTAAATAAGAACCAAACCAATGTTGGCGGTGCCATGACGTGTACTTCCTACAAATCTATTTAGGATCTGCGTGTTTAGACAGCAAAAACTAAGGGACTGGTGTCAAGACTGATTCCAGACACCCCCGAAGGATAGGTTAGTCTGTAGACCAGCTAGCTCAGAGTACCACCATAAGCCCCACAATGTTACCAAGGAGCGAATAGTTTCTGGCAACTATCGAACATGACCCGGACCCCTCAGAGATCGTGGAAAAAGTGCAGCACTTTTTGCTCAGTCACTTGTGCTCAGAGCGGTATACAGAATAAACGGAGGGGACATTTTCAATAAGCATATATTGAACCAGCGTCATTCTAGTATAAAATATGTGTGCTGCAACAGACAGAAACAGATGTATATGGTTATAGGCACCAACAAAGTAAATAAAAGGTAGAATTCTACCATGGTGCTAAAACAATAAATATATGCAGGCATAGAGATACATGGCAGCAATCATGAGTGCTCCAAAGATGCAAACCCTAACTAGATGTACCTAAGTGTCCTTGCATTTATGTAGGTGTATCGCCAAGCATCCCCCTACGAAAGAGCCAACCCCATTGCCTGTTGGAAGCGAAAGAAGGACCCCGTCTTTATCTCGAGTAGGACACAGCGCGAGGGATGTCTGACCACGGCGTGCTGGAGTGTTTGCGAGCAGGTACTTCAGCGTCTCATGTCAGCATGGAAGCTTCTACTCTGGTTTGCCCAGTGAAGATGTGGGACTTATATACCCAAAAGTTACTCTCAGGTTCTACCTAGATGTGTCATGGTACTGCGGGTCAGTCTGCCAAGGTTGACAATAGTGGTGACTTTTTTACAGAGTTATTATACAGAAGATGATAATCCTGCTGTGATACTAAGAATCCTCATACATAATAAATGAGGCTAGTTTTCGAAGAAAACCGCACAACATTTGTTCGGAACCTTACTAGGTAAAAGGTCAGCACAAGAGCAGTTATGCAGAGCAAGGTAGGACAAATATAGGTAAAAGGTCGTGCAACTACCTAGGCCTTTATTGGGATACATTGGGGTACACAACAGTAGTGAAAAAGCTGGATGAAGAACAAAGCAGCTCTAAAAGAGGGAGACAATGGTGTGGACAGCAGTGGCAGTTGGTGATGTTATTTTCCCAAGTTAGGCCCTGTAGCAAAGCAGCTTATTTCTTACCTTGTCCTCATAAATAACATTTTCAGCTGTGACCTTTTGCACATATTTGCGTGCAAGACACTGTTGTATTAGTGTCCCTTAAACTAAACTTGTTTTCACAACTAGCTTTACACAAAATTATTACAACGCCCTGAACATCATGTACAAGGTCTCGTTTCGCACTATGTATAAATGTCATCACTATCTTCAACCACGGGGCGACAGGGCTGGCTACATACATATCCATAACATCATCTATACGCACATCGCAATGCTGCTTTCTTTATAAAATATGAAGCGTACCGATAGATTAGCAGAAGAATTCACCACGCAGCGGTCTGACATCTTGTGAGGGGTGTCCAGTTTGTGACCTAAACAGGGTGCTTCATTCTCTCTCACCAGGTAATGAGGTTGGATAATCTCCAGGGGAATTCTTGGTTTTACACCTACACACACTCTAGGTACACTTAGAGTAGGGTTCGCATCTTGGGAGTAGGCTATATTACTGCTTTGTTTTATATGCCTGAATATATACATTGGATCAGCACCATGATAGAATTATATCTACTATTAACGTTTTGCTTTTGGTGCCTGTAATCATGTTTATCTATTTCTGTCTAATAACCAATGAAGCACACATATTTTATGCAAGAATAACTTTGGTTCAATAAATACTATTGAAAACATCCCACTGTGTATTCTCTGTATATTTCTCTGAGAATAAGAGAGCACGAGTGACTGAGTGAAAGGTTCTGTACTGTTTCCACTATCCCTGAGGGTCAGGGTTGTCATGTTCAGTGGCTACCAGAAAACCGTTCGCTTGCTGATAGGTTAGGGGGGCTTACAGTAGCACTGTGAGCTAGCTGATCTATAGGCCAACATATTCATCCTGGGGTGTCCGGAATAAGTCTGGACACCAAGTTCCTAGTTTATGTTTTCCAAACAATACGCAGATCCTACGGATTGATAGGAACTACACAGCATGGCGCAACCAATGTTGGTTAGGCTCTTATTTAACAGTCAAATCTGAGTAGTTTAGTCATTCTTTCTCAGAGACCCTACTCACATTTTAACTGGAGACGTCTGTAGTGAGAAGGGAACAAAAATCTGCCTCAGCTGAGTTGGTATACCTTATCTATTGCTTGTAGGTTAATCAAGCTTGGAGGATTAAAAGTTACCACATTTTGCATACCATATCTCTATAAAATGTTTGCTAAATACTATTCATCTGATAATGACCAAACAAGCTGAGGACATTGAAGAACAGGTAGTTGCACTAAATATTTCAGAAATTGCAGACAGTCAGTTACCATGAAATTATTACAACATGGCCTCCTGGCAATGGACAGAGATCTTTCCTTCGTGGTTTAGGCACACAAAGCATTCAGAACAGAGGTATTTATTCTTGGCTTAAATTCCTGCCCGCAGATGCACACACACAGTTATTTCACGAATACGTTGAAGTTGATCCAGCTGATGAGTATTTCCCATACGTGGACTTAGAAGTCCTGTTAACTTACCAAGAGCACATTAATTGGTTTAAAGGGGCCTTACCACATACCACAGAACACATGAGACTCGGTCCACTCAACAGGGAAGGAGGGACTTGGCCGATCTTAGCTTCATACACACTGCGTCCAGACATTGTTGCTTTATCAGTAGCAGGAATGGGTACACTCTACAGAGATTTAGTGAAATGTACAGACATCTTACACTATACAAAATGAGAACATAAACAGTTTAACCTACAAGGGCTGCTCAGATTACACAACCACATATAGCTACTACAAGTATTAGCCCACAAACACTGAAAACCATTATGGGGAAGATTCCCACCAGCCGGGAGCAAATCCTGTTCTGGACAGCACAAAAAACAGAGCAGCTTGTAAGCAGTTTTCCCCATATGGGTCTGCAGGAAAAACACAGAATAGAGACAATTTGCTTGCCAATGGGGATGGCTCCCCCAATAGAAGATTGTGACACTTATGGTATGAAGGAACCTGGCTCTGTACATACTATACCAAAATGAGGTATAGTGTGCACAGGGCCCAGTGGAGCCCCTAAGGTAGGCAGAGGTAAAATTAGATAGCACCTTACTCTCTATTTGTGGTAGTGTGGGCAAGCAGTAAGGCTGTATCAGAGGGTAATGTTAAGCATTTGTTGTACACACTCAATCAGCAAATAATGGCAAACACTCAAAGACTGAACTCAAGCCAATTTTGTTTGTATACAAATCTTATTAAGTTATTTTAGCTCTAGACCCAAGCCAAGCTTGGCACATGTAAGTGAAATACATGCTTTGCAAAATATTATGCAGTTTGTACAAGTGAATTCAAGTTCGAATGCAGTTGTTTGAAATACAGGTAAGTCAAGGTTTTCAAATTACTGTACAGATTGCTTTTCATTTTTAAGTAACTTTTTCTACTCAGTGTGATATGCCTAGATATCACGCTGGGACATTTCCTAGAGAAAGGGTCAATAAAATCAGTTTTGCACAATTGTAATTTTTTTGTTTTTCACACAAATCAACTCCACACTTTGAACATTTTTGTGTAAAAAAACAAGTCAATAGGTTCCTATGGAGAGAAATGAAGTTAACGGTTATCAGGTAAGTACTCGGTCCTTGGGGTTAAATATCTGGGGTAAGAACAAGGGTTCCCCCAGGGTCAAGGATGCAATCTGTCTACAACCTCAGCGGCACTAGGACGGCAGAGTGCAGAGTGCTGAGGCTGAATGTTATACAATGGGGATATAGGGGGCCTCAGGTTGGTGGCTGCTGATGAGCAGGCTACTGGGTTGTGGGAGCAAAACTTCTGGTGTTAGGATCAGACCAAAGGGGATCCTGTTTAGCACACAAAGTGCACTTGCAACGGTGCTGGGGCAGCTGGGTGCAGGGTGCTGTTTTGGCGTTGGGTGCCCTGGTGGTTACAATGGGGATTCTCCAGTTTCAATAAAGACTACAGGCTCGGGACGAAGATCTTCTGGAGGTGACCACCGGTTGGAGAGGTGAGTTGGGATGCCTTGGGATGCTGGGACACCATTGGCTGGGCCACCCAAGGCCTTGGGGTTTCGGGTGCAGGGGTGTCTTTAGGCATCAGGTTTCTCTTACCAGCTCTGTTCACAGTCGGGGGAGTCTCCAAAAAGAGGCTGCAGGTTTTGCTGGGAGTTTGGAGGCAGGTCAGAGATCACCAGATCTTGGGTCAAAATTGCCCAGGAGACCTCCTCATGGTGTTGGGCCACTCAAACTTGGGCTGTGGGTGATGTGTGCAGAGGTGTGCAGACTTGCGGATTTGGCCGGAGCCAAAGTCTGTGGGTGAACAAATCCGGTGTTCCCGGGAGACAAAGTATTTTCTTTATTAGGCAGGGCAGGTCCTCAGGGTTCTTGAGGTTGCTGGCTGCAGGGTACACCGCAGTTTTGCTTCTGCAGATACGAGGTGGGGACAGGCCGGTAGGGCTGAGGCAAAGTCAATGGGCGTCCTCCTCTTCTTAGCTTCAGCATGGCTGTTCAGTCCTTCTTCTTTTCTGCTTGGTCGTTGTTTCTCTGAGGAGGCAAGGTTCGGGGTTACCGCTAAAAACCCCTAAATTCTAGATTTAGGAGCGGTACAGATAAAGTAAAGGTTGGGACCAATGGGTCTCTTACTTGGGGTCAGTATACCCCCTGTTATGCCACCCTCCAATTGGAGGGGGGTAAATGCCTCACTCTGGTTGGCTGGCGGGGACTGAGAGTTGTGCTTCACCTCACCTCCCCCACCTGAGGGGTGGAGTTGGCAAAGGTGGGCACCCCTCCCTTCCTCACTTGATTTTCCGGGCGGTTCTCCCCCCCCCAAAGTGGGGGTCAGAACCGGTGGGGACCAGTTGCTGGAAGCAGCAAAAGGCCTGGGGAAGCTCACAAAGGCGGCAAGCCTTTGAAGCTTCCCCTTTGTGGACCCTGCCCATCCTGGGGGAGGAGGCTTGGCACCTCGTCCCAGGATGTGCATTGTTTCAGACCCCTGAGAGCAGCACTCTCTTGACCCAGGGGTCCACAAACATGTCTGGTGGTGGCAGTTGGGGAGCAGTCACTCAACCTTGACACTAGTGTTAGGTCATTTTTCAGTGGGCATCTCTAAGATGCCCTCTACTTGCATTATTTTTCATTAAATCTCATACTGGCATCAGTGTGGGTTGAATGTACTGAGAAGTGTGATACCAAACTTCCCAGTTTTCAATGAAGCCATTATGGTACTGTGGAGTTCGTAATGGCAAACTCCCATCATCCTATTCTCTTAATGGCATTACTGCACTTACAATGTCTAAGAATTGGCTGAGACACTGTAAGGGTACAGGGCTCATGCACCTGTACCCTCACCACTGGCATAGTACACCCAGCTAGAGGGGCAGCTGATCTATACCAGGGCAGTGGGTTGTAGGGATGGCACACAGGGATGTGTGCCATATCGACTCTTCACTTTGTTCTGCACCAAACACGAGGCCTGCAAAGACATGAGTGTGTTTAAAGGTACATAGCTCTAAGGGTGGCACATTAAGTGCTGCAGTCCTTAGAGGCCTTCTCTGGTCATTGTGCCCTTGGTAGCTGTGGTATCATTTACCAGGGGCTGACCTGTGGCTAGAGAGTGCCAATTTGGTTTTGTTTTTAATGCAGTTTTAGGGAAAGAACTTAGGCGCTGGGTACCTGTTTGGCAGGAGCTCAGGGCACACTCAGTCAAAGCACATCGGCACATCGGCAGTTCAGCAAAAAGTGGGAGCAGCCATGCAAAAAGAGGGAACTTTCTTACAGGGTACAATCTTTGCTGCCATATGTACCAGAACACATGGTACCCCTTCAATAGCAGTCATACCAGATGCACTGAAACAAATTCAGAATGAGTGTGGGGCAGAGCCTGCCTTAGATCTGGGGATGAAACTGATGAGCAATTTTGCCTAGGTATCGGACATTATGTTCAGTAAAATAAAAGGGGAGACAGCAGCGGTGGCTATATGCCAATGCTTGAGGGAATTCCCTCCTGCTCAGCAGGAGAGAGAATTGCTGAAGATTATTGAAGATACATATGCTTTGCTTAGTAGAGATAATCTGGGAGCCAGACCTGGGAAACCAATAGTTAAGAGCAATTCTGAAAAGGATAACTCTAAGCAAGCACCAGATTCTTCGAAGAAGAAATGGGATAATAAACAAAAAAATAAGCAAAACAAAAGACAGTCAAGAGGTGGGTCTCCTCAACAGGAACACACCGAGAGAAAATACAATTTGAGGAACTGACAATATTAGAAAGACTGACAGGTATTAGGATACTGATACACATTCCTCTCGTTCCTTACAGGAGTCATCCAAAAAACGTTCAGAGAGTGATGGACAGTCAGAGCACAGATCGGAAGAGAGGGTCAAGCTGAAGAAGAAGACACATCGCACTTCAGACTACATCATCAAACAAGAAGATAAACAAGAGACTTCTAAACCTCAATTTTTTTTAAAAGGTTGCTAGGATTAAAATTAGAAATGCCCAAGCTACTGAGGACTGTGCTTCTGAATGGGGAATAGGCAGTGACGATGCTGAACAACAAGGCAGAAGTCTGAATAGCTCGCCAGAACCTGATGCAAAGAAACAAGTCAGGGAGATCCTAGATCAACTTAAGTACCAGGGCGTTTCCCATAAAGTAAATAGCTCTTTGACACCATCCTCTCAATAATGTCAGATCCACATCACTTACTCTCAGAAAAGACTCTTCTACTGTATCAAAGATTCTTGCCAAGGGTCCTAATACAGCTAATAACTTATCCTGACAAATTTTTAGTAAGCTCTCCAAACCCTTCCTCGGGTCTTCACCCATTTTAAACTTATGTTATCAAATCAGGGTCCAAATTTGGAGTAAGAGTAACCTTATCTTCAATCACAGGCCTCGAGCATTCAGCCCTCATCAAATTACGCTCTTCTCTTTCTAGAGGCTGACTTAATCTACTCTTAATATATTGTGACACATGTTCCATAGGCCACCAATCCTTGCCTCTTGGGTGCCTAATCTCTTTAGGGTCAAATAAATTCTAAGTCCTTGATATAACTCTTTTCCAAAATCCCCAGTAGCTATGCTCATAATACTTTCCTCATTTTCATATTAATCTTTGTATTCCAAATCAAGTAAATACTCATCAGGGAAGAGGTGTGGTGCCGCGGCAAGGGCGACTGACTGCGGAATCTGGGGATCACGGTTCCATCGCCGGCGGCAGATTAGCCCAGCACCATGTGACTCTGGGCAATAGCTTGCTTAATCTTCCCGATGGCCCCCAGCGCCTAGAGACCCTTACGGGTGATTGTTCGCGCTTTACAAATGTGGATTATTATTATCCATATTAATACTTGATCTTCCTCCTTGAGTATGAATCTCATCCTCATCCTCCTAATTTTCAGCGTTTCGCTGACTTTTACGTGTGCCGCCACGGACACCTGAACTCTGTGAACTCTCCTCCTTTTCTTTCCAAGTGCTTTTTCTTTTGCAAACATTTTCCTACTGGACCCTTATTCTCTATATCATCTTCCGAAATTGAATAAAATACCTCTACTTCCTTTTCATTCCAGCTCTCTTTCCTAAACATTGCTTAAAAACCTCTTGAACTACAGTTAAACCTCACCATCTTCCTTAATTTCTAATTTTTTGCTTCTTCTGTTAATTTACCATTCTCCTCATGATCCTTAAAATCAATCCTCCTTTATCAACTTCTTACTTTTCTCCTCAACAAAAAATCATAAACTCCTCAAACAACCTGTTAAAACGACTTCCTTAATCAAAATACTTAAATAATTATTTTCCAAATAAATGCACTTCCTAACAGCTGATTTCCTCTCAAATGCCACAAATATTCCACTCTCTTTACCAAAGATCGGAACCTGACCGGTAACGATCTCCCGATAAAGCCACCATTGCTTAGCTCATTGAAACTAATTGAAAAACTAAACATAACGATGTAGACAATTGTTACGTGTGCGCGTCTTTCTCATGCCTCCATTTCGTGAAATTAACTTGCCAGACGCTCGCGTGCTTATCGCTCCTGGATTTCAAAAAACGCAGTGAGTTTTAAAGCTTCCTTACGCTCGCATTAAAATTGTTAACACCAATTATCAAAAAAGACTTCCAAACAATATTTTAAATGAGAGCAATAAACAAATAATTTTTAAAATAGATAAACCTGAAATTATGTAATTCTTCCTACACAAAATCACTTAAGCTGTCAATCAAACATTCTTTACCCGAAAATTGGGTAATCACATTCATTTTCACTCATAAGAGCATTCAACCTAATGAAATAAACACAATACTTATCTAGCTCAGAAGCAACAACAAAAGAGGAAGGAGATGGAGGATGCAGACTTTTTATAGGATATGAACATTCTTTTTTGTTTGTGATGGTTTAAGTTCCATTCTGGGAAGTTTTTGAGTTGTTGTTGCTGCTCAGAAGAAGTCATAAAAGATTTGATGCATAATGCTAGCCTCCTGTCTTGCCATAAAATTGCACCTCCCCTATGAATAATCCCTTTTTTCCCGTAATGAAATTCATATCATCTGGTCTTAGACTTTAGGCATTTAAACACATCCACACGCTCATTTGCAGTACAAAATCCACATAGGGCCACACTAATGAATAACATTGTGGGGAAAAAATACAAAACAACACAAGAAATCTCAAATGATTTTTTCTGCCAAAATATAATGCCTGGGAGCAGATATTTGACAGCATTCTCAACACTAGGCTCTCAATGCTAATTTGTCAATTATCACAAGGGTATAGAAACAGACCAGACTGTTTTCAGCCAGGGTAACAGAGTTACTTCAAAATTTTGATGAGGAGGCATTGTCCTTTGTAGATGACATCTATCTGACGGACGATGAATTAATGGAACACTTGTCTAGGGTGAACCATATAATTTTTGGGTTCGCTCACCTGGGATACAAATTTAGTTTAAAAAAATCAAACATTGCCAACCACAGTGTTCTACAGCTTGTGGTACATGCACGGTGCAAACTGATGCCATGCATGGCCACTTAGAGTGACTTGGAGTGGCATCATAAATCTGGAGAAGTGCACCACAGTGCAAATCACTGCATTGCGCTACTTTGCCCTGGGTCGGCATTCCATGGGCATTGTCGTGGGTGTTCCCAGGTAAGTAACTCCCATGGATTTTGACCCATTGTCAGATTGACAAGACTTATAACCCTGGGAATGCCCCAAAATCTTACTCCTTCCCAGGAGAACCACAACAAAGCGATATATGTTTATTTTTCCTTGTTCCTTCCTCTTTCTATGTGTGCCGCAAAATGCAGCACAAATAGTTAGAGGAATAAGTCTCTCAGGATTGTATTCGTGCAGGAAAGTTTCCCTTCCTGCACAAAACAATCCTGCATGCAACGCAGGCACACTTTCACCATGGTGCAAGGGTGCCTGCGCTGGTAATAGGTAGCCCATTGTGTGCCAGCAAAGGGGGAAAAGTCAGGAATGCACTGTATAGTTTAAATACAGCGCATTCCTGCCCTTTCCCACTGACTCAGTGCAGCAAGGTGACTTGCTGCACCAATATATCATAAATATGCCCCTTAGTGCCAAGACCCCTGCCCTGAGGATTTTGAGGGATGCAGAATTGACCAGGACAAACTTTCACAGCAGTTGTAAAAAAGTGGGACTTGGTCCTTTTTTCTATCTTCAGACAACTGGGACAATGTGCTAAGGCTTGCCCAGGCAGGGCTCAACCTCAACATACAAGAACAGTACGTCTCTCCCACCTACATTTTTTTGCCATGCTGAAAACTGGTTCAGTGAGATTTCAAAGAAAAGATTTCTGCCATTTTGGAACTATGCCTGATTACAGCTTCAACTTTAACCAGCTGGTGGATTTTGAAAACCAAAATGGTGACTAAGTCTAAAGATAAAACCTTGGACCTAGGTGAAATACAGATTTTTGTGGCTTGGAGCTTTTGATGCCAAACTCAACCGCCTCAGTGGGAGCTTAGTGGTGATTTTGATTGCGTTTTATAAAGCACAAACATAACCATTACGGTATCAAAGCGATGTACAATGAGAGAGCTGTAGAGGTTTACAGTGCATTAAAAATCCCGCCACAATAAGATATTGAGTTTCAGTAGATCTGCCAACCAAAAGTAAGGGCGAGTGGGCAATGTTGCAGTGCTTTGCATCATGTAGCTGTTTCTTTGAGGTGTCAGAAGCACCTTCCATAGAAAGCTGTCTCAAGATGCAATTCCTGGATATGCCAGACTTCACCAGGATTCTCTTCACTTCTGCTTACAAAAGAAACGTCCAGAGCAAACAAATACACAAATATATTCACCATTTCAACGAAGACTGACGGAAGAAGAGGAATACAGAAGGTCCAGTTACGAACCCAGGCCAAGGCGATTCAATCTCATTTTGAAGAGTTCAAAGAAAAGTGTTTGAAAACACTGACATGAATCTTTTTAAAAGATAATTGGTGTTCTGGGCAGCCAGGTTCATAGAGCCTGGCAGCCTCTACCTTCTAGGCCTCTTGGGCTTTGAAAGGTCTCTGTTCATTCAGGGTCATTTGTCTTCTTTGATGGGCATGCACTCGGCAAAGAAATTACTGTTGCTTCCCAGAACTTTCTTTTTCCTCTTCAGATTGGACTGGTTGCGATTCTCCTGAGCATCTGACTGGGGGTCTTCAGTTGTCACCTTGATAGTATTTGGTGCTCTCTGCAGTTTGCTCGACATCACCTTGCCATTGTTGCTGATTTCACTCAGGAACTTTGGAGGGATGTAATCAAATGGTGAATGAGAGGACTCTGGTCGTGCCTGCATGAGGAAATTGTGAAGAAGGCTGTAGAGCTTTTTACCACTAGCCACTTGCAAAAGTGAAAGTTTCTGTTGGTACATCTCATTCTCTTCTAGGACCTTCTAAGTCATCTCATACAAATCATTCATCTTGTTGAGCTGCTCTTCCTGCAACTTTAATTGCTCCTGCAAATGGCTCTCCTTCTCCAACATGGCCACTGATGGAGGACCCGGCGTTGGTGGTGCTTCTTGAAGCAACTAGCTCAGCGGGTACAAGATCTTCTCTTGGTGCTGCTGCTCCAGTTGGACAAGTGGGATTTGGTGCTCAGTTTCCATCTCCTCCAACTCTTTCCGCTCATCAAAAACAGTCTTCTGAAAATAACAGATAACAGAATGAGCCTTGGCTTGCTTTAGGTTACTCTCTTATTTACTGCATTCCACTTTGGCGGAGATCATCTCTTTGATAAGGTATTTCATAGCACACTTTACTTCCACAATTGTGGTCACTGTATCTGATTGCTGCTTTAGAAGAGCTTCACTATCCGCATCCAGGAGCTTCTGGTGCAGGTCTGTTTTCTGAGCACTCCTTAGCTCCATCTCAGTCTCCAGACTCTCAATTTACTTTGTGACCAAAGACTCTGTGTCCTCCATATTTTCCAGTTCAGCAACAGTGTTTATCTGCCTCTGGATTTTGTGTGAGATGCGTTCTCTGACCCCCTTTTTCTCCTTGAGCTGAGGAAGATCTTGAACCAAGATCTTTTGTCTTCCAGCAGATCGCTCATGTGATGCTGGGCTTCTTCTTTACAAATCAATATTTCCACCACATTAGCAAAACAGTTCTTAACTCTGGCTGCAGCTCCCTCCAAGCCACAGTTCTGAAACTCCTTCCGTTTATCTACAGCCTCCCTCGGTTTATTGCTCGCATCCTAGAGGCATTTGTTTGCAGCTTCAGCTCTTGGTCCTCCAAGTTTTCCACTAGTTTCTGCAGGTCATGCTTGAGTGCAGCATGCTGGCGGAGATCCTCAGTCTTGGTATTCAGTTTCTTTCCTGTTCGGTCATGATGACCCTTTCCAGCATGTGGGCAGTCTGCCCAGCGGTGTCACTCAGTTTGCAGCACAATTTGTCATTCTCCTCCTTCAAGCACTTGTTCAGCACCATCAAGGACTGGAGATTTTCAGAGGGTGCCATGATGGATAGCATGGGCAGAGTGCCACCATGAGCTTATAACAACAACACCTGGAGTTCTTTGACCTGCAGCTTCAGGCACTGGAGCTCAGCAGACTGAGGGTTTAAGTTGAAAACTGGCTTCTTCTTTATCTGCCTGTCCCGGTCTGCATAGCACAATGTGTTTAACATTTCCTCCATGTTGGAGTCAGCAGTACTGACACATTCTATCATCTAAGTTTGGCTTTTCTCACCCAGAGTGTCTTGTAACAGCCTGGTCAGCTTCGAGTTTCTGTATGGGACGAAACTCCATTTCTTATTTTCTTCTCCAAAGGTGCTGATGACATTGACAAGGCACTGTAAACCTCGATTGATGTTAATACCTTCCTTCACACAATCACCCTCTGTCTTAGTCTTTTATTGACCTTTCCGATTCAGCTAAGTCCACCAAATGAAGCCTGGAGCGAGAGCTGCTGGTTTGATCAACAATTTTTCTATGGTCGGTGGAGATGAGGAAGATAGCATTCTCTGGTCGATGGAAATTGTGAAGATTGCACAGGAGCATGATGGCCACATTACATTCAGTCAAATCCACAATCTTTATGCCTTCTTTAGAATCTTCTTGAATGTTCATCTGAGAAGATTTGGGTTCTAAGAATAACAGGTCTAGGATCTCCTCATTGTAGATTTCCAGTTAGATACTTTCCCAATAGGCTCCCAATCAGGTCTCTGTTTGATGTCTTTGAACAGGGTATGCAACAAATGGGGATAACGCCCACCGTAGGTTCATTTTTTTGGTCTTGGGTGTACGCGCCACCCATAGAGAATGTATTTCCAGATCCAGTCTGGCCATAATCTATGACAGTGGCATTGTACCCTTTAAAAATGTCTTTATTCAAAGGAGCAGCAGCAGTATTACACACGTCTTCCTGCTCCATGGACAAATCAAACACATAATCATAGGAGAATTATTTTGCATTGGCCAGAGGCATCTGAGGTTCACCATAAACTAAGGTGAGGCACACCTAACAGCCTTCATTAATCTTTTTGGGGTCAAGGGGTAGGCAGCAGATAGCCACCTTAACTGGAATCCCATCTTCCTTCCCCATTTTCTTTAATGGTCTCCCTTTTGAAAGAGGTGAGTTATTTTCTATAAAGTGATCAATATTAGCAATCGCAGTCCAGAGCAGGGAGAAACAAGGAGAAATTAAATTATTTCTCCTTGTTATACCTCCCTGAGGAGGAATAGCATTTTGATAAATTCCCAGGTCTACCACTAATGGTAAATCTGGAAATGTGTCAAAATCCATGGGTGTATGCGTGGGAGCATCCACGCTCCACTCATGAAACGCCTCTCTGGGGAAGAGTAATGCCAGGCAGTGATTTGCGCTAGCTTGCATTACTTCAGAATTATCAAGCCACGCAGGGCCACATAATGTGGCCTTGCGTGGTTTGTAAATCTGACTTTAGTGTTGTGTTGACTTGCGCCCCCTTGCATGGTGCAAGGGCAATGTAACACTGATAAATCCGGTCCTTCATTTCTGGGTATTGTTACAGTGGGAACTGGGACCTTCTTTCTCATATCTGATCTTTTTATTTTGACTGACTTTATCCTCTGACAGATCTTGTTTTGTGCCACTGAGGAGTTGGATATAGGAGATCCAATCTCCAGCTATACAATGAGGATCAGGAATTGAATATCCGATTCACATGCTAATAATTAAGTTCATGTGTATGAATCTCAAAACCAGACTACACAAGTAAAGGATTACTACTGCAAGTTCAACCCTTCTGAAGAATGTTATCCGGACCAAAATCATGTAAAACAATAATTCTGCTAGGGCTATACAAAATGATAACATCAATACTTGATTTTCTGAGATTTCTTTAAGTTGATCTTTCTTTGGCATCAATAAACAAATTAAGAATGCATAATCAAATTTAAAAGTAAATTATTATAAACCATAACCTCACGGTTTTAGTTAAAACTTAGTTTATCAAAGATTTTAATATAAGGACATCATTTATTAATGAACATCTCTCTGCCTAAAGGGTACAGAATAGTCTAGTTAGTTGGAATTGCCATAAGGTGACAATTGGATTAGGAGAGTTCAGCAAAGATATGAACCATGACAGCTCATCTGCAGTGTCCCAGGGAGAAGGAATCCAAGAATGGCGCACACAGCATATGAGTCAGTCCAAAGGGAGGGAGCGAGTAGAGCCCGTAAGGGATAAGCATGAACAAAAAGAGTTGCAGGAAAGCCAGAATAGTCTCTCTTGAATCCGCCCGACCAACAGGTCCGAATCGTATTGTATCCCATCCAATTTATCAGATCAATGTACAATATAGTCTTCTAGTTCAGGGGTGACACTTCCTTGGTCACCTTATCATCAGCCCACTCAGTCCATTGGTCAATTCATATAAGATGACTGTCATGTGGCAAAAAGTAAGATATATATTATAGAAATAAGTGGTACTAATCACATAATTTGTAGGTCATCCGGTACACGTAAACCTCTAAACAATGATTCTTTAGCAGCAGGCATGAAAGTGAGTTCAAGAGGACATTTTCCCACAGCAAATTTTCCCAAAGTATCAAATTGTGTTGCAAAATGTCCTTCTGAGTGAAAGAGAACTTCTTCTAGAAAGCAACTGTTTTGTTTCACAATGTAAGTTTGAGAAAGCTTCTCATGAGTATGAGATAGTACAATACAGGCCTAGAATATAGTCAATTTAGGA
Organism: Triturus cristatus; assembly: GCF_964204655.1. NCBI lineage: Eukaryota > Metazoa > Chordata > Amphibia > Caudata > Salamandridae > Triturus > Triturus cristatus. The sequence continues at coordinate 829,847,802 of NC_140589.1, read as the reverse complement.
ATATACAGGATATAAGCAATGAAATAAACATTTAGATCAAATAAAGCAATATTCTATTAACACCTTTCAACTTCTAAGCATTCAGAGATGTTAAAGCTTCTGTTACAAAGATTTAATGTAACTATGCCACTTTACTGAAATTTCAAAGGACCAACGTATAAAATTATTTCAAATGATAAAATATTAATCTTGTTTCAGGTGTTCTATATTAGCACATACATGATGATTGTTGTCTAAGGGTTTCAGGAGGTTTACACTCAATATGACTGCACAGCACCACTTTTTGCATTTCTCATTTAGTGCACAATGTTCACATATACAAAAGATGGAATTCAGAACGGAAACCTTCAATATCACACACAATGTTATCTAAATTATGTTTCATTTCATTAATTCTTTACACAAATTACTATCGCCATAGGATGGTTAAGAGCATTATAACACATGATTACATCATTTCACCATTCTATTATATATTGAAATAATTATGCTAAGGCTGATTAGTGAAATATAAACCTATATTTTTCAAACGTATATCATTTAATCTATTCTACAATCATCTGCATACTTTTACGATGCAGTAACTAAGTTCCTCACATTTATTTCTCATGCCTGTTTAACCTGTAGATGGTGCTCTTTTATTCACGTATTACTTGCAATGTCGTAAAATCAGTGTTTGTGTCATGCAGGGATTCCTACAGCTTTTCTGCTGCATCAGTATCGAAGTTTAGTTGAAGTATGCGAAAAGTCTGTGAATGAGAAAGTGTTTTTATTATTCACTTTTCAATGCTATTATTGTTTCATTTTGAGTTTGTTGATTTCTCTTGCTGTTCTGTTTTACATTTGACATATTTAAATTGGGATACTTAGGTATACGACCAACATCCACACAAAAATCTGTAATATATCCATATTAGCTTGAAAGTGTGTAAAATAACCGAGTCCCATTTATGAACCCAGATGTAAACTCGGCTTGGTATAATTGTTCGGTTTTCAAGGATGATGAGTAGAAAGGGCATTTTGTTCTGGAAATTTATTACCAATTTCATGGGCAAAATGAGACTGAAAGTGCAGAATTAATGGGTTGATGATGACTCACCCTATGGGCTTAATAATGCAGAACTCTGTGCTCGCCAGTGATAGGCGAGCAGATGTTCCCTGAGAGAATGCTTTCTGTTTTGCAAGTAAATGGAAAGCCGTCTTATGCGCTTGGCCCCTATTTACTGCAAACCCTAAAAGGTATCCATTATCCCACATAAAGATTAATTTTATGACTTCGCCGGTCATTGTAATGCAGTTAAACCTATTTTAATTGAAGCGTTTGATAAAGGCCGCAAAAACACACTATACTAGTTTATGAGCACGGCAGACAATTCAGTAAGTGAAGGATTTTTGCAAACATTTTATGATACAGGGCTCTTAGCACTTTGACAATCTTCAGTAATGGGCCTGGCAGCATGAATCGTCAAAGCTTGTTTTAACGGCGAGGCATATAAGGAATGTAGAGTCTACATTTATTTCATTTTTTCTTTTAGATTCCCGAATAAATGCCCGTAACTTGGTCCATTTAGGATGTGCATTAAAGTTATGCGCTTGCCCCAGATCAATGCGATATCGGTCTATGCTTTCTATGTGCCCCTTAATTACAGTGACCTTGGAGTTTCATAGCGTTTCAGCTCTGGACAAATTGCTTTCTTTACTTCTGGCAGTTAGCTTCACACAGCCTGGGGCTGCATTTTCTCGAATAACCCCCACTACATGCTTTATAAATGTAAGTAGAGGTGACAACTTGAGAATAATAACTTGTAATTTGTTCCATGGTTGAAAGCCTATGTGTTGGCAAACAGTGTAAGTGCCTGTAACAATAATTATTGTTTTTGAAGGCAAATGTGGCAATGCGTATTTATCATTAACACTTAAGCTAACAGTTGAATCTTCCGGGTGTTTTTCAGCGTTAAAGTCAGAACTGAACAATGATGATGACAAAAATGTAATTCACACGCACATCATCAATTAATTTTTTCATGACTAATTATCAGCAATCCTTTTTCATTTACAAAATCAATTACTAATTCCTAATATGCCTAATTAATGTCATATTTTGTTTTACACTCATGTTCTTCCGGCTGAAAAGAAATGTGACAATTTTTATGAAGGAGCAACATAGTGAAATCTATAATTACAGAGCGTGACTTTATTCTGCATCCTCCGGCAAGTTTCCAAACAACAGAAGTGCGACAGCAAAACGTCACATGAACTGAATTAATACTAAATCTTTTTTATTTTTGTGGGGTTCATGGACGCCAATGTTGGTTTTGAACCTTCAGGGGTTCTTGGGCCCTTGTTGGACTTTCGATAGTCCGCAAACCCAGTACCAGTTACACAAACTAGACAGAAGGCCACAAAGGGATCGAGAGTCCTTTCTGTGAAGTTTGCCAACTCTTAGGCAGTGTTCAGTCAGCTTAGAGTTTTGGTGTATTTTTTTATAAATTATGTTCACCCTGTGTGACCACTTTAGTGCACAACACCACCTGAGGCAAGGTCCAGGGACTGCTTACCCTGCCCCTTTCTGGCTCCTACATTTTTTTTAAGGCTATGGGAACCAAACCCCCATTCTGTGATGGCGTCTGCAACATACTTTTCATTACTGTATCCAACCAATCAGATCCTTCAGATCTGCAGATCCAGCTTTGGATCCGAGATCCGAAATAGATGATGGGAGGGGAGTAAAAAGCTCCCTTGTTCAATCAAATGTATTTATTCTGTAAACTTGGCTCCATTGATTGCCTGCATACCTTTGATATTAACATTTTAGATATCTCTTGCTTTGAAACCCCTTCAACCTGACCCGAAACAATTGAGTAATGTTAATTTCTTGAAAACTAATAAACAGATTTACACCAAACTAAGCATACCCATTTTCTTAGTAAAGTTCCAGCTTCATGCCAAATTTGGTCTATTTATTGTCAGCAATTTTTACTGTCTTGGAGAGCAAAGATTCCTATGAGATTTGAAAAGGGAAACTTCTCCTTTGACACCCACTTTATTTTCACACCCCCAACTATAAATCTGCTCAAAACATAGGCCCCGATTCATAGAACTAACTTAAGACAAAATCCTAAACTTACTACCATTTTGGTATTCACAGAATGCACTTACTACTTCTGGTATTCACAGAATGCACTTACTACTCTTGGCATTCACAGAATGAACTTACTACTTTTGGTATTCACAGAATGGACTTACGACTACTAACTTAACGTCTGCACTCGGGCCAGAATTTCCGCTCCCGGAGCGAGAATTCCGCACCCGGAGACGAGAATTCCGCACCCAGAGAGGGAATTCTGCTCCAGGGACGGAATCTCCGCCTACGGGCCGGAATCTCCGATTCCGGGCCGGAATACACAAACTGTGGCCGTTGATCATTTTAGCCAAGGGTAAACACCTGTCCAAGTGCCTACCATCCCCTACCATGGATCAGCTGACACACTGCAGCCAATCCCAGCCAATTGCTCCATTTTGCCATGATGAACGTTGCAAGTGCCTACCATCCCCAACCACGCTCCAGCTGAAGCCAATTAACACTAATTGACCAGCACCACAAAACATATAAATGCAGCACACATTGAAGGAACAGGTTTGGCCACAGAGAGTTTGTGTTCACAACGCTGACATCGCCAGAGAAAAATGTAACTAATGAGGAGGAAGAAGAACTTCACTGCAGAGGAGACCACCATGCTTGTGGAGTATATAGTGAGGCACCACAAACACCTATATGGACTCCCACCCTACTGCACTAGTGGCAAACAGAAGGCAGTCCTATGGTAGCAATTAGCCACTGCTGTCACAGCATTGGGGGAGGAGAGGCACATAGTCCAGGACATCAAGAAGAAGTGGCAGGATGAAAGGCAGAGGGTGAAGGAGAAGTACTCCAGAATCGAATTAAACAGGATCCTCCCTGCTGCATACTCTGGACCCCGCATCCGCCTCACCCCACTGGAGGAGGATATCCTGACCACAATACACCCCCACTTAGTCCATGGGCTGCCTGTTAGTGACGTCCGCTACGTGGTACCAGGTAAATGGGATGAAAAGAAAAAGTGCATAAAAAGATTGTCTGTGTTGCACTGTCATTGTGAGTAAGGAAGTTGTCCAAAGTGTATATAAAAATATAGTCAGTCAGAGACTCATGTGTCACCCTCTGTATGTAGCACCACAAGTCCCAGAATCCTTTGCATTAGAAATGGCAAATCCCTCCCCCACTTTTGAAAACATGGGCACAGTACTGCTGCCGTATATACACAACCCTGCTAAGTAGCAATTGACAAATATGAGCAGGGATGCGCCAGTACCAACGCGACACGCAATTCAACCCTTGCTCCACCACAGATGCGTCGCATTTACAATGTGGTGCACTGTGGCGCAGGGATAGACAGATGTGTGTTGCATCTGATGGCATTAGGGGGGTGCTTTGCTGGAGTCGTGTCGCAAGTGCGACGCAACTCCAACAATGTCCATGGACCGCCCATACCTAACGTGCTGCAACACTCCTTACGTCTGCTTCAAGCAGGTGTAAGGTTGCGTCGCAGCGGCCTCTGAAAAGTGACTCCGTGAAATCTTGTATTTCACTGCATCACTTTTATGAGGCATATCCCAAAGGAACGCCCACCCTGCCTACATCAAAGCTGACGCAGGTTTAAAGTTGCGCAGGGCTTCACAACGTGACGCATCCCCATAGATGCGTCACGTTGTGAATAAGTCGAAATGTGTCACAGAAGTGATGCAACGGCGGTGTAAATGTTTTTCAAGGGGCTTGTAAACTTGCCACAAATTATCCAAGAAGTATATCACCCTGTTCCAGCCTAAATCACAAAGCAGAAGGTGAGAGAATCATCAGATCAAAATATGTCATACACATATTCTGTTGTTCATTTCCCACCCTGCCACACCATTACATCCCCAACGCACCACTGCTCCTACCTGCCCCGTCTGCAGCAGTACTTCACAACACTGTTAGCATGCAGAAGACATGGGGAAATCCCTGAAAAGTTCCACAAGCACATTTCTGATTTGGTTACTTTTCTCTCTTCACACCCATTGACACATTCAGCCAGAGCACAGATAACTGCAGTAGCAGAGGTCCCTGCATCTACTGGGAGGAATCAACATCGTACAGAGAAAGGCATACCACCCTCACTAACTGGTAAGTCAAATTGGCCAGGAGATGGTCAAAATGCATACATTGTCAGGAGACGACAGAGGGACATATAGTGCCCACATATGAAAGTCAACCAGAGATGAAAATATAGCTTTATTACTATTGGAGTAGTCAATAGACATTCACCTTTAGCAAATGCCATTTGTGAACAGCGAAAGACAAAATATAACATGTCTTGGCTCATCATACCTTTGTAATTATGGAACATAACATGTATTTCACCAACAGTCCCAGACCTGGGAATCCAATCCTGTTATCGAGTGCCACAATTAGTCAAAAGGGTGTCCCCACTATATTGTAATAGTGTCTGTAGACCTAATCAAGAAATCCAGTTTGCACAAATATGGTAATGATGAACAAGAAGTGAGATACCATTGTCAGTAGTATTGGCAATGCATCCACTGTCCAACTTCGAATGTTTCCAATATACATTAACTTGACCAGTCCACACAGCTGGTCATGTACTTCTTACATTGGCTGGCTTTTTTGTTGGCCATCAACAAAACACGATAGTGGACCTTACCTCAGGATTCGTAGTCATGTCATTGTGATATAGGTTGCATCTAGGTAGTGGGCCCATTCTAAGTTATATGTGGGATCACTCATGATATTAAGTATAGCACACTTCTGCAACGGTGGTGCCCAAAACTGCTTGTGCTCATACTTTGTGCCAGAAATTGAGTGCATCACATGTGGCTGCAGAAATGTAAAGTTGCAAAACACACTTATCATTGTAGGTACAATGAGGTCCTCCCAGAATCAAAGACACACACTGACTTGTGCTACAAGGTTGGCTGTGACATCTGTTAAGGGACCACACACTGTCCCGGTGCTGGGCCAAGGTAAGTAAACCCAAGAATAATTCAGGCAGAATGCTCATTAAATGTGCCTTTCACCTCTACCGTATGTTGTATGTGTTGTACAACACTGTTGTCCTGCATCACAATATGCTCACATATGGCATTTGAACACATGCCAGATCAGACCCTGGTGGCTAATGAAAATATGACACAAAATGTATGCCAAGTGAGTGCAGAATGGACATACAATAGTGCAATGTGTCATATGAAGTGACCAAAACACAACAAGCTTGCAATTCAGTGATAGGAAAACTCACTAGCAAAATATATATGATTAAATCATAATGAAATTGTTATGGCTGAGGCCCACACTGATGCCAGTTGTGTACCTTTGAGATGGGTGATGGGGCTGCTAAGGTGAATCTTCATGCAGTTACACCTGCAAAATAACTTGGCTGAAGAGCAACACGCTAATCCAGGGCAGGCGGAAAGCATCAGAGCTTCTCAGCTTATCCGCAATGTGTGATCATAACCAATTGTTGCGTTCTGCTTGCCTCCTCTTCCACCGTATTCACATGTATAGGGGAGTGTTTGACATATGAGTTTTGGATGTGTGCTGTACAAGACACCATCCGTTGTCAGCTAAGTGGTACCATGATGTTGGTAATAGAGTATGCAAAGAGAGGACACTCACAGGATGGACACAAGAAATCTGTGTTCTCTCATTCAAAAATGAGTTTTGTGACTTCATGGGTAGGGAAGCACAAATGAGCAACATCATGCCCCTGACTACTGCACATCTCACACATGAACTCCTTTCTGATTTGTCAACAGACAACATTACACTCATGAAAATTTTTAGTCTTAATGGTAAAGGTGAAATCAGTGTAATGCGGAGGAGTCCGGGTCATTTATCCCCTTCCTTGAAATATCAGTAACCTTCTCATACAAGTTTGTCTGTTGATGTGTCATCTTATTGATGTTAGTGCTGCGTGGAGATAACAGCTGGCAAATGCTGCATGTGAGCAGGTGCCCACATGTAAAGTCCATGAGGTAAACATGCTGCATATTGTCCTGGATTATCCGCAAATGGTTATTGAGAATGACATGTTGGCTCATAGCCACCATCTGTTGTACTTAAATATGGACATGTCAGCTGCTGACAGGATCACACCACTGCAGCGGACACCATCCGGGGAATGCATGACATCCTGGCAGCAGCAGTGAAACCCTCGCGCACCTGTCCTTCAGGTAATTCTGGCATGAGGTGTGTCACTAGTTTAGATTACTAAACCATGACAGAGCTCAAGATTGAGGAACTTCGATTTTCGATTGAGATCGTGTCGACCCGCCATTTTGTGCTCCGCCGCCATCTTGTGTTGCCCTCACTCAGGCAGCACGACGATCGAAGTCTTTTTCTGCTTTTTCTGCAAGCTTCGTGTTAAAATTAACCTTCTGCCTCTATTTGCAAAGCTGGTGTTAGGTTTGGCCAAGTACACTAACCCCTGTCTGGTATTTCTAATCCCCGTCTCAACTATCTGTTGGCTCACACTATTCTTTTCTGACTTTATCTTATCGTTTGGCCTTCGCTGTCCTTTGCTAGCATTCTCTCATTTCACAACTGTCCTCCAATACACACAAACGTATCTCGCCACCTGCAAGTTAGTTGTAGATCCGTTAATGAATTAGTTTGAAGGAGGGGTGACAAACACAGTTGAAGGAAAGGTTTCTTCGAGTCATCTGACACTTGTTTTTAAACTTTTCCTATTGGTTCTGTCCTATTTTCCAACTTTCCTTATTGGTTCTTTCTTATGTACTCTGGGTGTGTATTTGGTTAATGTATATTTTTCATACATGCTATAAAAGATTGTACGCCACAGAGTGAAGTGGCAGTCTCCTAAAAACCTACCTCGTGTACTTCTGGGACAACTGTACTAGCTGCAGCTAATAAATCTGATCTTTTACGCCGACAGAGTGTCCCCGTGTCTCTGTGTAGCTAAGCAGGAGAACCCAGGAGATTAAGGCGTACCCTGCGCTGCCAGGTCCAAAAGGTTCTGGCTCTTCAAGATCCCCTTCTGCATGGAATCAGCAGTTGTTGTTTACAAAGTGAAATACAAATCAGGAGAGTCACATGTGCCTGTCTGTCAATTAGTGATGCAGATCATTAAGAATGTTGCCACTTCCTTCTACAGCTGCTGGATCGGAGACGCTATGTCTACAACATCTATGAGGAGACAGATTCAGCAAGTGACACCAGGGGGGAACGCGAAGGGACAGAAAGTTGTGGCTGGAGCTGGTGAGTTTGCTTGTATTATGTACATCTCCGTGTAACACCTCAGTGCTATGGTGTGAGCTGTCATTTGTGGTGGTACCCTAACCAGGTCAAATGATCCTCATCTGTTGATGCAAAGTACAGTTAACACAACCCTTGTGTTGCACCACATGTTATACCAGGCCAATCACTAATACGGTGCGAACTCTGTGTTCCAGGGGATGCTGAGGATGAGGATGACAGACCTACAACTAGTGCGGGCCGACGGGGAATCAGAGGGGAGAATTTCCTGATCCTCCAGGCAGTTATGTCGGCAGCAAGTACTGCTCAAGAGGAGGAGGAAGTTCCTGAGGACGTCGACTTGGTGGATGATGATGACTACATGTCCATCCACTCCGTGGATTACGATTCTGATGCCAATGAGAGCTATCTTGCCAGATTGCCAAAATCAGTCACAGCATCACATCCTCCACCAAGCAACGTTCGTCAGCCTCCTCCCAAACAAACAATTGCCTGTCCCCAGCATTGAGCAAACCAGCCACAGCTCCCACACATCCCAACACAGACATCACTCCCTCACAGCCCTCACATCCAGGACCGACATGGTGGTTCCCCTACCCGCTCTTCCCTATACAGTGTATCCCTGCCATCCTCTCCACCATCTGGGGGAAGTACCAGCCCTGTTGTGGTGCAGGTATCCCCTGGGCACCATTCTTATGCCCACAGGCTTCCACCTGCCATCCCCTCCCCTGCTGTTGGACCTGCTTGTCCTATCCATGGCAGACACCTGCGGAGGGGGCCTGCACCTGGCTATGGTGGCCAGTGGGAGCAGGACTTCTTCCAACAGCAGACAGATGTGAGGCAGGAGATTCATGCAATAGGGGCTACCCTGTCAGACATGTCTGAGTCCCTGCAGGACAGTGTCCAATTCCCTCAGGTGGTGGTCAGGCTGAGCCAAGTTTTGGATAGGATGGATAGAACTTGGCAGGACATGTCCAGGAATATGAGAGACATGATATCCATCCAAAGGGAAGACAGTGCAAGACACCATGCCTTGGCCATGAAGATGATGGAAGGCATGCTGAAAGTGATCCAAAGTCTCCCTTCACGGTCAACGTAGGGAGGGGAGCCATCATGTCTGCCTGTAGGACAGCACATCCACACACCTGTACCACCAACAACACAGGACCACAGCAAAGGTACACATCCACACCAGCGCCCTGAACAGGCACTGCCACCACCTGCACAACCACCACCAACCCCTGCACAGGCACTCCCACCACATGCACAACCACCACCAACTCTTGCACAGGCACTCCACCACCTTCACAACCACCACCAACCCCTGTACAGGAACTGCCATCACCTGCACAACCACCACCAACCCCTGTATAGGCACTGCCACCACCTGCACAACCACCAGCAAAGCCTGTATAGGCACTGCCACCACCTGCACAACCACCACCAACCCCTGTACAGGCACACCCACCACTTGCACAACCAGCCCTTGTCCAAGCACAAACACCAAATGTGCTGACACCATCTGCCACTGCACACGTAGATCACCCTGTACAGGCACATGGACAACACCCACCTAAACGTAGGCGAGAAGCCCGACCTGACCCCTCACAGCGATCATCACCTCCAAAATTGCGATGTCGCAAGCACGATCGCCAGTGACAAGAACCCCAAGACGAATTGACCACGTACATATGTGTATAGAAAAAATAAAGATCTACAAAAGTAAGATTTTGTTGTGTATCATGTCTTGTATAACGATGTAGGTGGCCTAGAGATGTGAGGAGGTATGTGTAACCCATCATTGCAACAAGCTATTATGTGCATAGCAGATGACTCACCGAATATGTGTCCATATTCTGAACCAGACATTCAAAATGAAGTCAAACAAGTTAAAGTAAGTAGAATTCCTCAAAGATATTTATGTATGAACAGAAGAACAACCGTCCGATTGGAAGGGAGAAAGGAAAACAAATGATGATCTTAATGCAGATGGAGAAGGGAACTTGGATTGGGGTGGGGCAACAAAAATATAACACGTCAGGGAGCGTCAGGGAAACCAGTCTATTTACAAGGGGAAAATGAAATATTTGTCCACGACGACGTCTCAGTCACAAAGCCAAGTGTCCTTCTGGTCATCCTCTACTACCACAATGTCCAGATCCTCAGTGTCCGAAGCAGGCACACGGCTGGCTGGTGCAGGAACAGTCACCACATGGGTTCATGACACACGAGGAGTACGGGGAAACAGTGTGAGGCAACGGATAGGGGGAGACGTTGACAGTGGTATGGGAAGGGATTTGGGAGACAACAGACGACATGGCTGTGGCCATGAAATTGACGCTGGTGGTGAGGGTAGCCAGAGATAGGACAATGTCCACTTGCATCATGCGTATCTCCAGACACACTTGTAGCATGATGCGAGCGGACATGTCTGGCTGACCCTCACACATCCACCTCAAGTCCCCTGGCACAGCTACAGGAGGAACAACACCGGGAGGGGCCTGGGGGGGACAGGAGGGATGTGGTGCCTCAGGTCCGGAGCTGATGTTGTGGTCGAGCTGGCAGCTACGAGGAGGGGGACTGGTTGCAGGGGATGCAGCTGAAGCACCCGATGGAATGGGGGACTCTGTAGGTATGGAGGGGCTGATGGCAGGCCTAGATTGGGAATTGGCCGGCCCCGGGGACACCTCTTCAGGACACACAGGTGAAGAGTTGGGGGAGAGTAGCTCTCCACCACATTGTGGGCAGAGGTGTCGGGTTCTCCCGCCCACCTTCAATGTGCACAGCCTCCACCCGGGACTTAACACCAGAGTTGTGTTCCTTGTCAGTCCGGGTGGGCGCAATCCCCTTGCCTCCTGATGTTGAGGGTCCCTCCTCATCTTCTTCTTCCTCGCTGGTGGAAAGAGGGTGTAGCTGCCGGCGCACTGATGGCCTACCGCTCCGGACCTGGTCTTGTTGTTCTTCCATTTCGCCAGCTGTGCCTGCTGAAATGTCAGAAAAATCCTGATGTGGTGGTTGTTTCATTCAGGATGAGACACATACATAGATGAGTCAAGGTCAGACTTTGTTTTCCTCCGATCACACTCTACAGTTGTCAGTGTTTATGAACTTACATTACGTGTATGTTCACTGTCATTTACTGAATTGAGTCTAACATGAACATCTCATGTGAATGTTTGTGGCTTACACAACTGTATTGGCCAACCCTCAACCTTGGCATTCTTGTGATCTGTGTGTCCTGTCACTGCTACATGTGCAGGTTCCAAAACCAGTCCACCAAAGGAGAACATGAAGAGTATAGATTTAATTGAATTTGGCCATTGATATGGAGTTGCAGCTATTTAACGTCTGTACAAGTGTCATCTGTTTTGTAGCATTGTATGGGACAAGACAAATGCCGAATGTGGGTCACACATCCACATAGGGTCTGGGCTATTTGTTTTGCTACATTGTGAGTCTAGCCTTTTGCTGTCCCCACACATAGTTTGACAATCCAGCGCCACATATTGGCTTTGGTGACTGATAAGGTAGTGCAGTTTACAGGTGAACAGTGGTGGGTCATTGTGACAGCTACCTGTACATGTGAAATGTCATACAGGCCACTGAGGGTGAGACGTCTGTCAGTGGATACACCTTGCAAATTTATAAACACTTATGAGTGATGCAAGGATCTCAAAGTCTGTCTTGACTCCATGGCACATGATGATCTGTCTCAATTGAAACCCAAACTCTACAAATACAATGCAAGTCATAGCATCCAATATCCTTTGGCCAGCCATGCGCACACTGGACAGTGTCTGTACCATTGCTCATCCAATGCAAACATCAGTTATGATTTCCTTGGTTCAATGGTAGTGGTGCTGGCAGAGCAGATTTCAATATGAATGCACAAGTGTGGCTCATTTACCTAGTTGCCGTGAAGAAACTACAACTCCCAAAATGCACTCTGCACTGTACAGTCCATATGCCACAGTGTGCTCTTTTAATCTTGGTGACTGCTACATGGACACGGAATCGGTGAATGGAGGCATGGGACACACAATGGTACAGCACTGTTTCACTCACATCATACTCCCAGACACATATTGCATATGATGCACTTACCAGGTCTCTGCTGCTCATGCTCCTCCAGCTGAGCATGGAGGGTTGGCCAAGCTGCTCGCAGGACCCTCCTATACAGTGGGGAGAGGCGAGGATGATGCACATGGTGCTGGGAAAACAGGCCCACTAGCTACTCAGCCTTGTGCCGGGACCAGTGTTTTAGGTCCTCCCAGCGCTTGCGGCATGCCCTAGCACTCCTGGTGTGGACTCCCACTGCATTGCAGCACTCCCCGTTGTTAGCCCATAGCCTGGCCCGGGCTGCATTGCTCAGCTGGTGTTCTGGGTCCCCATATAGCTGAGGATGTTTATACAGCACCACCTCAGCTAAGATGTCTAATACCCTTTCAGTGAAAGGGGGTGCTTTCTCTTCATAACCCTCAGCCATTTTGGGGCAAATAAGTAAGATGAGAGCAGCAGGATGCCAGAGGATCTACTCTGTGATAGAGAATGACTCAGAATGAACACAAAATGGCTGTCAACAACTTCCTGTGATGTATTTCCTGTCTCCCACTTCCTGTATAACATTGCCTGGGTAATTTTCGTAGTTTCCGGAGCGGCGGGTCCGCACACGCGCATTACGTTCCGGGATCGGAAATTACGTTTTGGGGCCGTAATCTTCGAAAATGACCCGGAACACATTATTTCGTTCAGGAAATATTTTACAGGAAGTGGGAGGCAGGAAATACATCACAGGAAATAGTTGCCAGCCATTTTGTATTTATCCTGATCCATCCACAATCAGTAATCAAATCCACTGCCATCCTACTGTTCTGTTATGGAAAAAACTGAAATGACAGTGCAGGTGAGAATCATGAATATGTAACAAAAGGGGGAACAGGCCATTTAATGACATTTCTGCATGGACGGGGGGGCTGACACAACATCAAACCCCAGTTTCATTTTCTCCTACTTTCCATTATGGTACATGTAGTCTATATTGAGTGCTCATTACCAGAGTTGTGTGATGTGTTACGTAACATTGGGGTGGAGCAGTGTGGATATATCACAGACACATGGTGCCTGATTCACCCATGACATCATCACTCACATTCTGGGCCCATCATTTGTGGGGGAGTCAAATCTGTTAAGGGCACAGGCCTGAGTATGCAATGGTTATGGCCTTTTGTGATTAAGTGACCCATCCTCATGAGGTCCAGGTAGGTCTCTCAGGGCATGTATCATTTGTCATCTGCGTGAATAGTTGTTTTTAGGGACATCCACTACACGGATCGCTGACATGGGCACATGACCTGAGGCACGCTCCACCTTTTGACTACTGTCAGCAGCTGTGATTTACATGCAGTTAGTGTGGCTTGCAAAGTCGTCTCAGGATGGAATTTATTGACACAGTCGTGTATATCCAAGTTTCATCATTGACAACAGACAGCAAACCACATTTTGTCCATGACACTACAGGTTGCTCATGTGAAAAACGTGGCAACAAGCTGATCACGGACTTGCATGCCCTGACCTCGGTTATGTGCAATGGCCCAGTTTCCCAGATTCAGAGCTAGCCGAGGTTCCAGAGGTATGTGTAAGCCATGCGTTAAAGCAATGTTGTGCAAAACACAACAGGCTAATATGATCTTGCACATGACTTCTGGGGAGTACAGCAGCACACCCCTTGTGCGGTCGAGACATCTGAATCGAGACTTAAACCGACCAAAAGTGCGCTCTATGATGGCTTGAGTCCGTATGTGTGCCCTATTGTACCTACGCTGAGGTGCAGTGTTTGCACGCCAGTAAGGGGTGAGGAGATGTGGGGAGAGGGCATACCCAGCATCGCCTGAGGAGTGAAGAAGGGGCAGTTGGTTACATTTCCTTCTTTGATTTGCACAGGACATGATCTATACTTTAGTACATACAGTGTCTGTTGGGCCATGTATGTAGCTTTATGATTCTTATTGTACAATGGTTAATGTTGGGGGGCATTCAGACATTTCAATAACACATATCCCTCAGTTTTAGTGCTTGGTACTTACCCAGTAGCCACATGTTGCCAAATTCTCCCGCAGCAATCCGCCAGGCAAGAGGTGACATGCGGAATATGAAGCTGTCATGGGTACTGCCTGGGAACACTGCATGCACATTAATGAACCTCCCACTGGCATGACAGCTTGCACATTGATGGAATACCATCTGTGTCTGTTGCAGAAGATGTGTGCAATGCGGCGGGGTGGCTGAAGGGCCAGATGGGTACAATCAATTGCACCCAGCACACGTGAGAATTGTGCAAGTAGATAGAAATCTCTTGCTGCCCTTTGTCTCATGGCCAGTGTATGTGGCATTTGTATGTGGTAGTGGGCTCTAGCAGTGATGCATCTCAGTACCTGATGCAGGGACCACGACTGGCTCGCATGGGAAATGCCCACATAGTCGCTGGGGACCCTTTGGAAAGACCCAGTGGCAAAGAAATGGAGAGCAGAAAGGATCTTGAGATATGCTGGTATTGCATGTGAGCAGCAGGTCACAGAGTCACGTTGCTGCTCCCACTCATATACCATATCCAAGATGACTTCTGGAGGGAAACGGTACCTGGCCCTTACATCTTGGCTGGACATTCCAAATAGATTGATCCTCTGTCTGAAGATCCTATTTGCTCTCCTCCTCCTCCTCAAGTAGTTTTGCCACATGGCAAGGGGCAGTGCAACAAACACATTCAGTGACATGTTGAAAGGGTTTGTGTGTGTCTGCTCTGCATTTATACATGCTGCAGGGCTAGGATTGGCACAGTGTGTCAGCTGATGCATGGTGGGGGATGGCAGGTACTTGGACAGGTGTTTACCCTTGGCTAAAATGAGCAACAGCCACAGTTGGTGTATTCCGGCCGGAGATTCCGGCCGTATGCGGAGATCTGGCCCGGAAGCGGAATCCCCGCTCCGGGTGCGGAATTCCCGCTCCGGGAGCCAAAATTCCGGCCCGAGTGCGGATGTAAAGTTAGTAATCGTAAATCCATTCTGTGAATACCAAAAGTAGTAAGTTCATTCTGTGAATGCCAAAAGTAGTAAGTGCTTTCTGTGAGTACCAAAAGTAGTAAGAGCATTCTGTGAATACCAGAAGTAGTAAGTTCATTCTGTGAATACCAAAATGGTAGTAAGTTTAGAATTTTGTCTTAAGTTAGTTCTGTGAATCGGGGCCATAGCAACCAAATCCCAATTGGGCAAACATTTCTATGGAAAGTTTTGTTCAGGTCTTCAACAGCTCCAATGGAATTAGCAAAACAAAAAAATAGACAGACAGATAGGTTATATTAGATAGATAGATAGATAGATAGATAGATAGATAGATAGATAGATAGATAGATAGATAGATAGATAGATAGATAGATAGATAGATAGATAGATAGATAGATAGATAGATAGATAGATAGATAGATAGATAGATGTGCCAAAGGGTTCCACCCATTTAATCCCCCTGTATTTTTCTCTTTTTGACCATCCAGTTTTGCACTTTTACTGTGATTGTTTATCACTACTGAGAGGGCTAACTACAAGTGTCCACCTTTTAAGAAAAGACTGCTGCTGCACCGCTAGAGTAACAGATTTTGGATTTGTTACATGTGAACACTTGAGCGCAAATGTTTTCACAAGTGGGGGCTGTGTGTGTAAGTCTACCGTCTTACACAGTCCTGTTTCTGCACACAGGTAGCCATTGCAGAAGGGATCTGAGGTAGACCAAATGTGAGTGTGCATTCAAAGTGTAGTTGAGTAGTGCTTACTGAAAGTTTGTGGTTGTGGTGCACCAAAGTACAGTCCTGCTCCACTTAGGCCTACAAGGTACAATCAGTTATCAGACTGTGAATCAACATGCATCTGAGTGTAGACACACTGTCACATTTGGGATATCAACACCCTTTCTGACACTTTAAGAATGTTCATATTTCCCTGGCTCAGCCACAATCAGGCCCCAAGCCTTTCTCCCCCTTACTGGACCACGTTACTGACCCTGCTGGCCAGAAGGAAGACCAAAGACCTCCCAACACAATAGAGTTATCAACAGTGCTTGACTCAGTTCCTGGGAAAGAATGAGTTGGGTCACACTGCACTTAGGCTAGGAAAGCTTACACCAACAGAAACAAAGAGGGAAGATCTTGTCTCTGGAGCCAAACATAGGAGGAGCTCCCATTTGGAGGTTTGATCAGGCAGTTTTGTCAGTTGGTAGGTGGAGCTGAGGCTCCCAGGAAAGGTGTTCACTTGAGGTTATCATCTTTAAATATCTCAGAATGCTGACAAGGCGGGTTGGTAATGATAATGCACCCTAGGATTGGCCAGGGAGGCCAGGCTTCTAGAACTTTCCACTAATACTTTAAAAACTCCTGTACAAGGAAGAGACTCTAGAGAAGTCACTGGATCTGTGGGCAACAATGGAAAAATAATGTCCAATTAGAAGGACAATGGAAATGCAAAATCCTTTATGAGGGGTAGGGGGTGGGTCCTTTACACAGGGGGGTTGGACCCCAATGACAGTGAAAACAAAACAAACAAGATCAAAGGGACACTATATCGATTGATCAGTATAAATATTAATTAGTATGTTCGTGTGTCAAATTAAATAAAATGTCCTTATTATGTACATACGTACAGAAACATAAAATGTTATGCATTCTATCGTGCATGCTACCCATCACCCATGACTCAATCTTTGTAATCTAACAAAATCTGGATTCACATTTGTATATGACAGGTTCACAATTGTTCATGTAAAGAAGGAAAGGAAAAGAAAAGAAAGAGAGAAAGGGTCCCATTCCAACAGAGTCTTTGAGAGGTCTTTTGTATGTAGGGAAACCACCCAAATTTTTGGCCCAAAGTGGGGCATTGGCCGGACAATTCAGGAAGAGTGAAAAAAACAAATTTCCTATGTTTGAGTTAGCCTGCTTTCCATATCCGGAATTGGAAAGACCATTGTTTGCCCTTTGGGTAAATGTTGACACATTTAGACTCTATCTTAGCAGAGGGTCTTCTAAGTAATTGGAACTGGGTATCTTTACTTTAGTGACTGGAATGACCAGGCTGAAAGCAGCTGAAATCATGTGCAAACCTGGACGCTGCTGGTATGACAGAGGACACGCTCTCAAAATATTCTCTAAGAAGTGGTGCCTGTTCCTTAACTCTATTTTTCTGACATTTTTGCAAACTTCATGGTGACTCAGCGGCTGATCTAATAGTGATCCAAGGCTGACAGGACCTATACAAGAGGAAGAAGGCAGAGATGATTCAGAGCCGGCAGCCTTTAAAGACACTGTTTGAAAACATTCCCCTGAGTGCCCTCACATGAGCCCCATATCCGTGTCCGGAAGGAGTGGGAGACACCCACCACATTGTTTTGTTGATTCACAAGCTGAAGCTAGCATCGTAACTTTAGAATTTCTTAGCCGTTTTATGGTGATGGCACTATAAACATATTGAGCCAGATGTACAACCCTTCCAAACTGTGACTCACAAATTGCGTTGTTTTGCGACTCGCAATTTGCAACTCGTGCAATCGGATTTACAAGTGTCTCAGACTCTGTTTGCAATTCCTAATGGGATCGCAAATTGCCTGCCTCATTAATATTCATGAGGAAGGTGCAATTTGAGACCCTGTTGGGAATGGCTACCACTCCCAGGGATGTTGGCCTGCTGGGGTCAGCAGAGCACCATGTCTGTGACTGCTTTTTAAATAAAGCAGTATTTTTTTTTATATGCAACCCGTTTTCCCTAAAGAAAAATGGTCTGCATTTAAAAAATAAAAATGAAATGTTTCTGGTTCATTTTTTAAGAGTAGGCAGTGGTCTGTGGCTCCAATGCCTGCTCTTAAAAAATATTTTCGCTACCAGTCACAAAGGGGAAGTGGCCCCCTGGGGACCCCTTCCCGTTTGCGAGAGGCTTGCCTCCTACTTAATGTAGGTGCTAAACTGCAAGTGTTTTGCAACCGCAATTGCAGTTGCAAAACAATCGTACATTGAAGTGCAACTCGCTATTAGAAAGTGACGCCCTTAGCACTCCCCTCTCTAAAAGAGAGTCGGGAACCCTATTTTGCGAGTCGGTAACAAAGCAAACCCTACCTAAGTGTACCTAGCATATATGTGGGTGTAAAGAGCCAAGAATCCCCTTGGAAAGAGCCAACCCCATTATCTGATTGTAGAGAATGAAGGACCCCGTCTTTGTCTCGAGTTTGACACCCCGCAAGGGATGTCCGACCACTGCGTGTTGTAGCGGCTGGGACCTCAGTGTCTTGTGTCAGAGTGGAAGCTTCTCCTCTGTCTATCTAGTGATTTGATATATTTGGTTGCTGAATTTGCTAAAACGTAGCAGGCGTCAAAGTTTGAGTGCATGTTTAGCAGATAAATAAACGTGGAAATGCACCAATTTTTACTCCACTTATGTGCAAACTACAAAATAAATATAGATAAATACTAATAAGAAGGCCAAAAACTTAATGTGGATAAATACAAACAGAAAAATAAATACAATAAAACCAGTAGCCTTAATTGTATGTAATGTCTTTCTTTTACTGTTTCTAATATGCAAATCAAAGCAAAATATGTAAAGTAAGAAATGGACTGAATGACTTATTATACTGTCTCTTCTACAAAAATGAATATATTTTATAATATTTAAATATTCGAGAACCTAAACCAGTTAAATTTGATACATTGTTTAAAAAACATTGACAGGTCTGTTATTGTTCACAAACTTATGAATGAGGTCAATAAACACATTCTTTAATAATTATCCACTAGAAATTATTTTACAGTGCAAATATGTTGCACATGTAATGCCAGAACACCTTTTGTGTGTTTGTGCGCTTTTTAAAACCCCTCATGGATCATGAATGTAAGAATTTGATATTTTATGTTGGTGAAATTACAGCTTTTATGCAATGACTGCTTGGTGGTTTTTGCTAGTGAGTATTTTATCCTGCATGTTGGCATGTTTTAGAAATCATTTTCATCTCTGAGCCGAACTCTGAATATGGCTTACCACTGTTCTCCCCTGTTTTACCTTTAGCTATTCATGAATCTGCCGGGAAGAGAATGATGCCGATGAGCTAAACTCAGAAGTGGCTCTTTATATAACTATCCTTTTTAAATATTTTTTTTATTGTTAATGTTCTTTTTTTTTTTTTTAAATATAAGTAATATTCGCGAAGATCACTTCAATTAACGTAAAAGAGAAAAAAAAAATTATTTAAAATTGTCTAATTAACTTTTAAATCAGTTGACAGTCCAAGAGATGACCTTAGGAAAAAAAAGTAGTAAATCCAGGTGCAAACTGTATGGCAATACAGAAAAGTGTGAACCATTAAAGAACATTCCATCATACTACTGATAATAAACAATGAACTAGGGGACAAAGTTGCTTAGATGTCACGTGAGGCAACACATGAAAACAAAATGCTGGCCTGCGTTGCATGACAGGGAGAGAGAAGAAATGCACCATACCTACTAAGATATGACACATTTATGAGCTCTCCCTGCGCTGGTGAACTGTATGCTGCCTATCCCCAACACAGGCACCCGAGCACCATGGTGCAAGGATGCCTGCATTACATGCAGAGTTGTTTTTGTGCAGGAAGTGATACCTTCCTACACAAAAACAATCTTTAGAGGCATTTTCCTTTTTCTACGTTTGTTGCAGGATGCAGCACATGTGGAAAGAGGTTATAATGAGGACAAAGAAAGATATTTGTCCTTGTTATGCCTCACTTGGGAAGCAATCCAAGCTGACCTTAGTAAATCTGGGATTGCATCAAAATCCATGGGTGGATTCAGGGGAATGCCCATGTTCCACTCATGGAATGCCTTCTCGATGCATAGTGATGCAAGGCAGCAACCTGTGCTGCCTTGTGTTACTCTGGATATACTAAACCACACAGAGCCACACATGGTTGCTTTGAGTGGCTTAGTAAATCCCACTTAATTTGCCCCTGTATTTTCATGTATAACAAAATGCTATTATGCATTGCTTTATCCACTGGAGTTTATGCATCTGCTTCTGGGATCACAATGAAGAGACCTAGGGCTCTATTACGAAGGCGGGTGGACTTCCGCAACGGCAAAAGGGGACCACCTGCCAAAGGTGCGGTGGTCCCGCCATTCAACATAGGATGCGCCCGCCACACTGGCGGGCACATCATGCATATTTAGGTCTTGCATAGGGCAGCGTATGTGCTGTCTCTACGAGGCATCAAGTAATCTGTATTACTAGGAAAACTCCACCCATGGCATTTCTCTTTGTTGTGTTGCTTGCCATTGGTGAAATCTGCCATTGCTGTTGTTATATTCCTTATTATTGGCTGGATGGCCGAAGCGTCACTTCAGTTTTCTTCTGTTTCAGGAGGAAGCAGCTTCGACCAACTATAATTAACCTACACTGCAGGGTGGTATGTTTTATTGTAAGGACTACATTTTTTTTTTTTAACATGGCGCCTTGTTTGCTGCATACGTTAAATATGCACGCGTCACTTTTTGCGGTGTTGCATCCCCCACCACCCCTCACCACCACCCGCCCCTTGCTCACCTTGCTAGGCGTTAGCCAGGAACCGGGATTCCCTTCAGCCGCATCACCGCTGGAGAGAGGGGCCGCCCAGCAGGACGTGAGAGTCGAGCCAAGAGGTGCACTCGAAACTGAAAGGGCTGCCCCGCTCCTTTTCCGTGCAGCTTCACCAGGAGCCTAGTGTCACGAAGACCGGAGGAGTCCCAGGCCGGTGCCAGCCTCGCCTCTTCAACTCCAGGTAACGCTCTCGGCTGTGTATGCGCTGGGGAACTGCTTGTTTTAACAGTTGGTTTCTGACTGTAATGGCAGTCCAGCTCACGTCTTATGCTGCCCTCCCCACACCACCACTTTCTGCAGCTTTCTGCCCATCGCAGCAGACCAGCTCATGTCTCGCGCTGCCCACCCCACACCACCACTTTCTGCGGCTTTCTGCCCATCACAGCAGACCAGCTCACGTCTCGTGCTGCGCTCTCCACACCACCACTTCCTGTTTCTGCTTGCTTTACTTCTCCAGTTACTGCTCACTACAGCCGCCTCTTATGCAGAACAGGTAACCGGAGGCTGCTTCTCCATACTTCCCAATTGCTGGAGCACATCGCTCCTCAGGTGCCTGCCTTTGCCCTTGAAGCAGCCCCGTTACCGGCATCACTGCCCCAGTTTATCCCACAGATGGCTGAGTCTCCGCGCCTGTCACACAGGTAACTGGAAGCTGCTTCTCAGTGCTTCCCGGACCAACACAAGCTCCAAATGTTAACACATGTACAGCCCAAAAATAGTGCATTTCGGGACTCGCAGTGCTAATAACTAGGGGTGGGCGGAATTTGCGTAATTGCGTTTCGCAAATCTCCGCAAAACGGTAAAAAATCTCCGCGAACACGCAGAAATTCCGCGAACACGCGGAATTGCTTGTTCGCGAGGCTTTTTTCCTGTTCGCAATTGCTGTTTGCGTGCTCGAGGAGAAATATCTCGCGAACATGCATTTTGAGAACGCGAACAAGCAAAAATTTCGCGAAATCGCGGAAAGCAGACTTTTGAGCAATTTCGCGTTCTCCGCGGAACGCGAAATTACGCAAATTACGCAAATTCCGCGAGCGGAACGGAATTTGCTGCCCAGGCCTACTAATAACCTTAAGCTTCCAGCGAAGCCACTTGAAGGAATGCAAACAGTAGAAAATATTTTCATTCCAGTAGGAAATATTTTCATTTCGGGTCACTATGTTAAAAGTATGTGCCACGCATCTCATTAAAGCAGTTGCTCAAAAGTGTTTTCCAAAGTATTCAACAACCACAGAGCTGGTTATTACTTAGCTCTAGCTGTCTTGCTGAATAAAAGCCACATTTCTTTTTTAGTGAAGTCTCAGTCTATTTCTGTCTCTTTTAAGAGCAAATTCGGTTTTCCTATTGTAATGTTTGTATACTGTTTTTTCGTGACCTTTTATGTTATTTAATGAAGTATATTGCATACGATGTTGTGTGCTCTCTGTTGAAGCAGGCACGATGTGCTGTCCACTTTCTGCAACCCTTCCTCGTTTTACTTCATATACGAGGTACAATAGGTAATATTTAACTCTGCTTATGAAGCACAACGCACACGATGTCTTGTCGCTATATTTTTTTTGTGAGAAGAAAGGGTAAGGTCACCTTTAATTGCATCGTGACATTTGACCGGCACACGGATACAATAACTTATTTTTTTGAATTCGATGTACTTCTTTCTCCCCAGTATCAAGCTAAATGTTATTTAAGCCATCTTTTGTTTACAATAATTTCTATTTTCTAAAAAATGTCAATTACAATGGGCTTTCGTTCCTTACATTTTGATTGCATGCCGTTTTTTTTCACTGTCCCATGAAAATTAGCTTGCCTGATTAATGTGGAGTGCAAATTAAGTTTTCCTATTATACTGTTTGTATACTGTTTTTCGTGAACTTATGTTATTTTAAGAAGTACATTGTATTCAAGTAGGCTCGATATGCTGTCCGCTTTCTGTAGTTTTAGCCATATTTTCTATATTTACACATCTATACAAAACTATATATTATTGACCACTATAATTACACTATGTTTGCCACCCACATATTCGTGGTCTGGTGGCTTACTAGACTGAAGCATAAACTGTAGCGGCCCTAGACTGATACACATATTGTAGCGGCCTGTGTTCCAATTCATGGTCACAGGTTCAAATCCTGATGTGTCCACATAGCCTTTCATCCTGATAAAGTCGATAAAATCAGTAACACTGCTTTTTTGAGGTTTCTTTTTCAAACTTATTTATAATATACTTATTATTTATCAGCCCCATTGTTGTTGATGTCTGCAGTGTTTAATATGCTGTTAATATTTTGTAATTGCCGCTGCTTAATATGGGGCAGTGGCTCCCATTACTCAGCACGGCATTTAATTATAAACACCGGCGCTTTTTCGTCAAACTCCTCCTACAGGTATTAGACTGCTTTTTATAAGCTCCACTTAAGGAAATATTAAAATTCGGGTACAAACATGCAAATTACGTTCTTTGTCCAAGCTCACAGGATGTTACACCGATTACCAAGACTCAAACTTTCTTGCTCAACTCTAAATATGGTCCCCTTCACTGGTATGCCACAGCTTTTCCATTATGGCATTTGCCTCAGCTAATTTATTGACCATGTTGTTGGTGTACGCAGTGTAATGCTTATGCATGTTATGCATGTTGCGCCATATCCCTTACCTAAGTGCATTTACCTCTCCTATTCTGTTTGTTTCTCCTCACCATTCACTTATCTCCTCCGCTCCCTTTCTCTTCTTCCCCTTTTAAACCCTCTTACATATTTTCTTTTACCATTTTCTCCTTATCTTTCCCCTTCTCTACTCATTTCTCTCCACTATCTCCCTCACTTCCTCCATCAATTGCTTCTGCCTCTTAGCCACTCTCTCCTCTTTTCCTCCTGTGGTAAGAGACAGGACGCATTTGCAAACCCCGATAGCTAGCTTTACTGCTATGCATTGCCATTTACAACACTAGTAGAAATTCCGGAGCCATTTTTCACACCTCCTTCCTTCTCCAACCCTTCGTGCATAAACTACAAAAACGTGTGAATGGTAAATCAGACTGCATGATCTAGTGTGTAGCAATAGTATAGCTCGTCAATCCCTAGTGGCACAGCAGCCAACATTCAACACACCACATCATTGAATTACACTACAGAACACTTCACAACACAAAAAACCATATCACATAGTTCCACTCCACAACACACAATTCCACTAAACACACCTCCGATACACTAAACACTACATTACTAGCCACATAATTCCACTGCACACCATACCACATATTTCCACTACACAAATCCACTCCACAACACACAATTCAACTCCACACAATTCCACAACTCATTCAAATTCAACCCACATTAATTCCACCACACATCACATACATACATGGGTAAAACACATTGCCATTTACAATGCCAGTAGCTCTAACTCAAACAAATGCGAGACCTATTGCATTTCCAATGCTTGTTTACATTGCGGTTGGCGGTGCTGTAAGCAGCACCTGCCGAAATGTAAAAAATGCATGTAGTGCATTTGCATGGCCAACGTGACAGGCACCACGCGGTGCTTGCCACCTTGTGCATGCAAATGCAGGGGGGTACCATAGGTACCCCCATGTGCACCCCCCACAACATCCTGGGGGCCTGCTACGGGCCCCCAACAGCGAAAACCACATGCCTTTACATGATGGAAGGCTGCTGTCCGCCGGCATCCTGATATGGTTGGCGGTGTCTTACAGACACGCCACCATATTGTGGCAGTTTTCCACCCAGTCGACGAGTCGACCGGCGGAAAAGCGGCGGACGGTGTTCCCGTCCGCCGCGGACCCCCCAGTCATCCTGATGTGGCGGGGTTCCATCATAGAAGGATGGTGGGTGGATCGCCCCCGCCTGGCTGGTGGTAGCTACCGCCGGCCCAGTGGGGATGATCCGCCACCATCCTGATAGGCCCCCTAATGTGCAATAGCTTTGTGCTTAATTTGTACTGGCACTGTAGAGGAACTACTTGCCTCTGATGATTGCTCCACAAATGCTATTTGTGAAGTACATTTCACTTAGTCCAGTGCTTCAACAGTTTGATTCTCCTGCAGCCCATGCTGCTGTTCAAATGTTTGAAGTATTCAGTTCAGTCAGTATGCTGTTACGTTCTATGACCTGGAGTAAGCTGCTGTCCTATTTGTGGGGATTACAGGGTAAGAAGGGGATGCTGGTCCTCCTCTGCGAGGGCTGAGGTAAGTTGCCTGTAATGTCTCAGGGCCTGTCCTACTATGGCTCTGCAAATTGGACCAAGTACAACCCCGTTAGAAATTGATGCTCAGTGGTAGCAATAGCAAGTCGCCATAAGTTCCACCGAGAGGTAGCGTGTGAGTGCTCAACCTCTACATGCTGGTCATTGGGTCCCATGTTTACAAAGCCACAGGAGATGCAGATTCACTAGCTGCCCTTTCAGAGCTAGTTTGGGAGGTTCTTTATTCAAGTATCTTTTCCAGGCTGCTCTTAAGACAAAGCCTTTGTATAGACTGATAGTATTTGTTGGTATGAGACGAGTAACCTGTCTTCCAAAATCTAAATCAGGCCTTAAATGTTTTTGGGGGAGTTATTTCTGCATTGTTTCCCTGTTTTTTCTTTGGAGCTTTCATCTTCAGTTATTGTAGGCATATCTGGGCAGCAATATGTATGGAGATGTTTTGGGCTACCTGAGCAACAGGGTTCATTAGAGGCAACACCAGCAATCCTAATGTGCTTGCCTTTTTCTCTTACTTAGAACTCGTTTGCAGAGGCAGAGTGGTTATGTTCAGTTGTCTTTCCGAAAAAATCACCATGAGTAACAACTCTGTCTCTGCAATGAGTTAACAAGTAGACTACACACCTACAATGACTCCTGGCCTCAGTTAAGTTTCTCCTTACAGTAAATGTACCCACTGTATTTGAGAAGTCTGTTGCCTTGTTTAGAGAGTACATTTCAGCTTCCAACATTTGTTGGTCTTCTGCTAAGAGTATTTTAGGAATAATTATAAAATGTTTTTTTTATTCTTTCACCTCTATTGCATTTATTTCCACAGTATATCTCTGGAAAATACAAAATGTTAATTGTTCAAAATTTTGAAATTCGAAATCTTAGCGGCCAATTTAAATATTGACGGAGAGAGAACTCCCTCACAATGGCAATGGAGGTTCCTCCTGGCCAACACAGTGGTCTATCCACCCGAATTAAATACGGACGGACCATATATTTGGTTACGGTAGTGACTACTCCTTCACCGACATAGCCAAACTTCTTCGATGGCCCGACGGAGTTAGGGCTATTGGAGAATTGACTATATGTTGGTCCACCCAATTAGGATGAGAAGAAATATAGCCATTTTTTCTGTCCATCACCGCCAAGGAAACCCTTATGCTAAGTTGCAGTAAAAACCAGAAACTTCCACCCTCACTATGGGAGATAAATCCCAGGGAGAGGAGGTCATTATCTTTTTTATCTACAATAGAAAATCCTGCTTTTGGATTTCCTTTTTGACAATAAAAAAGAAAACAGTTTGGCGGAAAGCTCCATTATATTGCCGGAAACTGTGAAAAGTATTGACATGATCTGCCGTAATGACTGTTCTTGCCAATGATTTAGGAATGATAACCAGCTTGGCAGTCATTTCTAAATTTCTGCAGGTAGCATCTCTGTCAGGGCAATGCAGTAATTTACTACATCGCCCTGGGAGAGAAACAGGCCTCCCATCAAAATCTAAACCGACCCCTTAGTCTGTTTAGTATCCTGTTGAGAAAACAGTTTTTATTGTTATTTTGCTGTTCAGAAAAAGTTTTGAAAGGTAAATCTCAGGTTATTTATTGAATTGTTTTTATTCATCTTTGGAATTTGGAGGTTGTTTACATTGAGAATTTGTTCTTCAGTTTTTCTCTGTTCAGATGCAGTGATAATTGTTTTTTTGTATGGAGTAAAGATAATACATTCATTATTTAGTGATTTGTTGCTTAGGGAATACAGTTTTGCTATTAGAGAATAATATGTTTTCTTTCCCTTCTGTGGATGAAAGCATGGTTAGTTGTAACTTTGTGGAAATGATAATTATGGGGTTCATTACGATGACGGCTGGTCAATCGTTGCAGGGCCTGGGACCGGCTGCCTGTAAGGCAGCGGTCCCGCACATGAGATTACGATGCGACTGCCACCGTGGCGGTCGCATCGTGTATCTCTAACATTGCGGTGGGTGCCGCTGGCTGCAGCACCCGCCGCAGTGTTCAAAATGCACTGTTTGAATTTCCCTGCACTGCGTGGCAGGTACCACACGGTGCCTGCCACCTGGTGCAGGAAAAAGTAGTGCACACCCACCTCCTCCCAATGGGCCCCCAAGTGTAATCCCCACCAGCCTGTGATTGGTGGTTGAACCACCATCCGCGGCTAGTGGAGATGAAGCATCCTAATATGGCGGACGGAGCCTGCTAGGCACCGCCACCTTTCTAGGTCTGCTTTCTGGGTCTGCTGACCTGTGGCGGACAGACTTCCCGGTTGCCAGCAAACCACCTGCCATCCTAATTTTGCAGGCACAGAATGGCCGCAAGTTGGATGTGAATCCGCCACCGGCAAGCTGCCGGTGGTGGATTCACCACTATCATAATCAGGACCTATGTTATTGGTTCTTTCGTGCATTCCTTCAAAATTTCAAATTTAAAAACCTTTCACATTTTTTTAAAAGATATTCTATCTGAATGTTGTAATGCTTTGTAATAGCTGGGTTTCCAACAAGTTTTACATTTTTGCTAAAAAGAAACAAAATGTATGCTATAACTTTGTTTTTGTAATCTGTATCATATCCTTCTAGTATTTATTCTTCTTTACTTTGAGTTTCTTTTATTTTCTGTGGAAAGATGTTTCCCTAAACATTTACATACAATTTTTATAAATCAAATCTATAATATATATTTTTAATTATCTCAATATTTTTCTTTCCTGACAAGATATTATGGATTTTTGGTATTCATTTCTATCAAGAACATAAAAAATATACTAATATATTCACAATAATGAATAATTAAACTCTTGATATAATTTGTGTTATGCTCACTTCTATTACTAGAGGGCAATCTTCTCTCTATTGTTTGTCCTGTGTGGGAAAGTATGTGGTTACCTCGGAGGTTGGCATACCTCTAACCACAAAATGGTAGCTGCTGCTTTTTATAGTGTATGTTAGATATTATTGTTATTTAAAATAAACAGAGTTTTGATTGTCTCTTTTTTTGTTTGTAAAAATTTGACGGAAACTATATTTATTTCTCCAAATAATTTTTTTGATTATTTTCTATCTTCTATAATGTTTTTAGCCACTCTCTTGTTTAGGGATAGAAGGTTTTCAAGAGGTAAAAATTGTTATTTTAATATTTAGTTGATTACAATTTATGATTTTTTTAATGTAGTAAATATGAGGTGGGTGTAACTTGTGTAATTTGATGTTGTGTAATTCTACATGAAAATTACAGCAAAATTATTTGAGATTATGCAGCATGACACCATGGTCATAAAGCAGCATTTAGGACTATTTTCTTAGAGCAAAATGCACCCACGACTCATAGTGTTACATGCAACAGAACATAAACGGCAGCAACCAGCACCATTTTGCCTTAGATGATTCTGAGTGGGCAGAATTTTGGGCAATTTCCGGTCACAAGAGTAAGGCGAAATCACTCCGATTGCCATAATTAAAATTTCAGAAATGTCTTGTTTTTAAATGTTTAAAAAAAAGGGTAGAATAAATCCATGTGGTTAAGATGTGCATAGTAAAATTCATTACTAGTGTTAGTACATGTATAATTTCATGGTAAAAGCATGTGTTGTAAAAGTCATTTTAACGTTAGTCAAGGTACTAACATGGTAAAGCCATGCGTTGTAAAATATGCATGGTAAAGGCAATCGTGGTAAAGGCATGTATTGTAAAGACATATAGCCATTAAGGAATGCTCAGGAGTCATCCCCACCCATTAGCTAGAGCCAGGCATAAACGTGGCATGCCAAGGCACCCCATGAGAACACTGCTTGAAGTGTGAAAGGATATCACGCAGATTGAACCTGCTGAATTTGGCATCTGTGACTAATGAGAAGGACTTGAGGAGGTTGAACTCCTTCCACTTGAAATCCAAGTACAGAAAGATCTCCAAGGGCATTCCCACCACCCAGATGCAAGAGTATGTGAACAATATTTCTAGAGGTTTTTTTCTGGATGAAACGATTTGACTTTCTTTAGAAGGGAGAACTGGTACTAAGCCGCATTTGTGGTATTGGTAATGTATTCCTTTTTTTTTTTAAACAAACTTTATTGAGTTTTCAATATGCATATAATAATAGATCGCTGGTTACATTAGCAATAATTGAGAAACGCTAAAAAGCAAAGAAAATTAATTTATGACAAAAGAAGCAAATCCCATCAATTACAGTTGCCCATTACTCCCAATTGTGGGACAGGATAAAAGAGCAAACCATAACAATTGCCCAACACCCAGTCAGCAACCCTTTACAAGGCGTCGACATAATACAGTATTTTATCGATCAACAAGGATCACCTCTTTCAGTCCTTGTATTCCCTGTACAACTCTGGCCCACCCACAACTAATCCCCCACCCTCTCCATCCCCCAGGCATGTCGCTTACTATCAAACCATGACTTTGTACACTAGAGTTACTCTATATTTTGAACCATCCTCCGCACTAGCTAGAGTGTGCTGTTGGAAGTTCGGATGGGGGGCACATGAGGTGGTGGACTCGGCCTAATATGTAGGCATCAACTAGGAATGGCGGTGGTGCATGGGCGGCTAGTCGCCATTATCAGGGCCAACTTCCACTAGACTATCTTCCCTGTCCTCTTCTTGGTATTTCAGGAGCTCGACTAGTGCTACCCATGCCCTGGCTGTTTCCAATATTTTCTCGCTACCTGTCCTGTTTGCTATTTGCATTCTGATTGTTCCCTTGCATTCCGCCCATTTTACAAATTCTCTCGTCCATCTGGATATGTTAGGGCCACTCCTCGCTTTCCAGTGACTAGTGATATCCCTTTTAGCCAAAATCAGCCCCAAATCCAAAAACGTACTCATGACCTTGGTCCTGGCCATGTGAGGGAACCAGTGCATCCGGCAATAACCTGGAGACGCTTCAACTTCCCTATCTGTTACATTCACTAAAACTGTGGTGACCCCCTCCCAGAAGCTGCTCAAGTGTGGGCAATCCCAGAAAATATGCAAAAACCCCGCTCCCTCCATATTACAGCGGGGCAAATGGCTGAGTGGGTACCAAAGTATTCATTAATCTTACCCGGGGTGAGATATGCTCTGTGCAAGACATAGAAGTGGGCCAGATGAAATCTTGCATTCCTGGAGCTTCTCCAGGCTCTCTTCACTAGCTTCCCCCATGGCTTTTCAGCTATAGCCTCACCCAAATCCTCCTCCCACCTGAGACATAACTCAATCAAAGGTTGTAGTATTTCATGCGTTAGGCCCTATATAGGCAAGTGACTGCCTTAAAAGTTCCAGCTGCCATCACTACATATTGTTGACATCTGGGGTTCAGCGATCCCCCGCTGCCAGTGTTTTCACATGGCTGCTGTGAGAGCTGTGGGCAGAAGGAAATCACCTCTTGGCAGGTCGTATCTCTCTCAGAGGTGATTGAAGGGGAGCATAGTATTCTCAACATACAAGTCTCCTATGGTGGATATCCCCGCTTCCCCCAGGCCTCTAGCCTACGCCAATTCCCCCGTGGGGTAGAGCCTCATATATGGTCAGTGGGATTTCAGGTGCATAGGGGCATCCGATCTGTGATCGGTCCTATTCCAGCATTTACGCACTGTACTCAAGTCAGAAGGTACCTGTGTGGGAAGTTTCATCAGTTTCTGTGATAATAGTTGCAGACTCGGGTCATCACCCCGTGGTCATCTGTCCCCCTGAGTCGTCCCGCCACCCATTTCGTGAACCCCTGCAGCAGCGCCGCGAGATAATAGGCCTCAAAATCCGGCACAGCTAAGCCTCCCTCTGCTCTGGGGGCGCATCATGGTACTAAGTGCCACCCTTCGTCTCCTAGTTCCCGTGACCATTGTTTTAAGCTGGGTGAATAGTCGGGGCAGTATCCAAAGTGGTGGTGAGCCAAAGTAATACAAGAGTTGTGGCAATGTTACCATCTTTAGGAGGGCAACTCTGCCCGCAACCGATAACAGGAGGGCCCCCCAGAAGTCAAAGCTACTTTTGGTGGCTCACAACGCTCTTCCTATATTGCCCTCCAACAGGTCCCCTTGAGCATGGCATATTTTGGTACCCAGGTAAGTCAGGATCTATCCTCCCACTGCACTCCCTGCATCTCCGGTGGCCCTATTCTGTTTGTCCCGGTCGGCAAGAGACACAACTTTGCCCAATTTACTCCAAGCCCCGCCACTCTTCCCAGAGCATGCAGGAGCTCCTTAGCTCCACGGAGTGCCTCTCCCGAGTCGGCTAGGAACATCAATAAGTCGTCTGCATATAGTGCTATGTATTGAGTCTTTCCCAACACCCTCAGTCCTTGGTAGTAGCGTCCCAATCTAGCAAGGGACTTGATATTCAGTGAAAGTTGGGGTTGAAAGCTGTCAATGTTCGTGTCATTGAGCCAGGGATGTACTATTTCTTGTGTTCGTTCTTTGCAATAACAGGAACTTGGTCTTGGTTGGTTTGAGCTTCGGGGATGTGCTGGACATCCAGGTCTGCTTGATGTTCAATCGGTGTTTGACACATTGGAAGTGTGAAGCAGAGGAGACTTTCAGAAAATCTGCATATCATTGGTGTATTGGTGAACCTTGATGCTGTTATCTGTGAGTAGAGAACCAAACAGATCCATGTAAAGGTTTAAAATGACAGGAGACAGTATTAACCCCTGAGGACTTTGCAGGTGATAGACCTGGTTGTGCCCAAGTGAACAAACTGCTGTTGATTGAAATAATAAAAAAATACTGGTTGCTGGATATTGTCGGCACACAAACGCAACTTTTTCAATAATTTCTCAAAACAATCTACTATCCTATTAAAATAATCACTTGAAAGAATTTATATAATAAGCGGATGTTCCAGGGGGTGGTAATGTCACCCAGAGTTCCCTTAAGGAGGACAATCTCCATACTATATAAGACAATCCTCGAGCACTCCACAGAAAATATTTCCAGGGTTAGAAAAGAAGTCTTCTAAGTATTATAATCATAAAAAGTATAGCATCTTGAGCCTGGCATTTTTGTTGATATTTATTTCTTCACATAAATCAAACATCATGTCACTAGCCAACACGTTTTTTGTCGCTGGACAAATCTTTTGCAACCGACTTTCTCAGTGCTTGAAGAGGTAACATTGTATTTAGAATTTCCCAAAATAATCAAAATCATGGACCATTGCCTAAAATGCTATAAACTAGAAGATACAACTGTATTCAAACAAGGAACTATAAACATTTTTTACTTGTGAAGTAAAGTATAGATGTGTTATAATTTCAGATATAGCCATCAAATATAACATAGTTCCAGTTCTCTGATCTACTATGTGATGCACCAGAGATGATGGGACCGATAAACCGAGTTTTGAACAAATGTGCAAGACCCAACTAAACAACAGAGCACGCCGCATGTCTCACCTGTTCGGAAAATTGAAATTCAAATTGCTATTTTCAGAAAATTATTATGACCAATTCCTTTTATGCTCGAAGATAATATCGCAATCAAGTAAGCAAACACAAATCTATTAGGCCAGACAAATATTTTTCACATAATCCTTTTAAACAGAATCGAAAAGTTCCAAATCCTAAAATCACCCCGTGGAGCAAAGTTATAAAGGACTCACCAAATTAGAATATATTGAAGACAACCTTCATACGTTGTATATAAATTGTATTTCTAAAATGGACAATAGTGGACTACTTAGTAACTAAAATCTAGGTGAGTAAAGCAAAATAGGTGATCTGTGATCATGCCATCAGTAACTCAAAGTCTCATTATGTACAGCATAAATGTCAACAGAAAAACCCAATAATATGCATCCGTAGGCATCAGTTACTTGAAACCACATTATATATAACATTAAATACCATGATAAGAACCCACACGGAAAAGTGCTGCCAAAAGAAATCTAGCCAAATAACAGCATGTCACTAAGGGCATGATTATGAGTTTGGCGGTGGGGGCCCGGGACTGCCACACAATCACCGTGCTCCCGCATCGCCAAACCCATATGCGTACCGCCCACCAGAGTACAACTGGCAGGTGGTTCTTTGGCAGTCCCACGACGGTGCCTATGGAGCATGTAGCATGGATTCTGCTGGTAAAACAGAATTGTGTGTTAGGATGACAGGAAGTTGGGGGGCATGGCTTGACGCAGATCGAAGATGGCTGCTGCCTGGGGAGGCTCCGGGGTGGCTTGTCGGAAGTGCGGGCTTTCCGGCAGACTTTCTCTTTGTTGTGGCCCATGGAGACCATGTGCTGCCATGGGACACAGTCCGCTACAGTTCCTTGCCTTTTTGCGGCTTTGGTGAGCTTTCTTTCATTTTAAATGCAACCGGCGCATTTTCTCTCAAAAGCTCGCTGCCGCCATTTTGCCTCCCGATGCACATCGCCTCATCGTCTGCAACCATGGAATCCCTCTAAAGTAACCAGTTTTCCTCACTAATGAAATTCTTTTCCTCAGTTTCATGGCATTTTCTACTTTTACCCTTGCAAATGCCTTTTGCCAACGTATGCTGTGGTGACTGATTTCCAAATGACTTTTATGTCGCATACAATTGATTTTCGACAGTATTGCCATTTTTTAATTGGATGATACTACATACAACTGTCAACCTTTCATAACTTTTCTAACAACCCAGTGAGGTACCTATTTCTCGATATTCTCTCTCAGGTTTCGTGGACATTGCTGTTTTCACTGCTGTTTTCCTTGTGGGGACATTACTTGACATGGACAGTATTACATTACTATCTAAGTTGTATGGGGAGAACGAAGTCCCACCGCCATGTGGTTGGTCCTCACTCACGATTTTCCTCATTGGCAGACCATAATCCTTATTCAATTCTTTCAACAACTATGGACAACGTTGAAGGTCCTTCATCGTCTCCTTACATGGACGCTCTGGTTACATCTCCTAATACCTCACTCGCCTCAACTAACCTTACTCCGAAACTAACTGCTTCTTCTAGCAAACAAGTTAAAATAAATCCTCCTTCACCTACTATGTCTCCTCCGCCAGACACGATGGATGTGTTACTTGAGGAAATACACGTTCTTCGTCCTTATATGGAGGAAACAAATAGACGTTTTCAATCCCTGAATGACAAATGGTCTACTATGGAAAATAAAATCATACTGATAGAACGACGAGTGGACTTTGTCCAAGATGTAATACACCAAGTTCCATCCATGCAATCTAATATTCTCTCTCTCCGGAAACAGGTGGAGAATTTGGAAAACTGTAATTGACGCAATGACCTGCACATTTATGGCCTGGGAGAAGATTTGGAGGGTTCGGACCCCATCTCCTTCTTTAAGACGTTTCTTCCACAGATCCTTAATCTCGCTATGTTTTGAACATCCAGCGAGCTCATTGTCTAGGGCGAAATCCAACTTTAGTGTCCTCTTCATCTAAACCCAGAGGAGTCATTATCTATTTTTTGGAATATACAGACTTACTACAGGTTTTGCAAGCTGCTAAAACTAAAGAACGTGTCACTTGGCAGGGCTCCACTTTCTTTTTTGCTCAGGATTATGCCAAGACAACAGAAGATCGTCGGAAGAAATTTCTTTCCATAAGACCAGCTCTCCGTGCTTTCAATGCTAGTTTTGGACTTTTCCACCCTTGCCTCTTCAAGGTTACGTATCGCAATAAAACGACAACCTATGAAGATTCTATTTTGCTGCAGATATTTTTGGATCAATGCCGTGAAGATGAGATGGACCTCTCTCGACCTGCTCCTGTTTAACTTTTGTCCTCTTAATGTCTTTTTGTGCTTTTTCACTCTAAAATGTTTTGTTCTCTTATCTCTCATCTTATCTCATGTTTTTTAACACACCTTGCTTGTATCTCTTACTTGCTATATTTTTTCTCTTTTTGTTCTCCAGGTGCAGTTATTTTGCTTATATACTCAATGTCATCCCTGGTCTGTTCTGGATGGTGTCCTCCTTCCCCAAATGGCCCTGAGTCACCCGGTTGGTTGTGCCATTTTCCTTATGTGGCTTCACCACCCTCATCCTTTTATGTTATTTGTAGTGAGTCAGTATGTTTTTGAATATTCTATCTTGCTTTGTTTCTTTGATGTACTTATTTTTCTTTCTTTATTGTACCTTCTTCACCCTTTTTCTCCTTTTTCTGAATCTTCTTGTTTTTCATCAATGCACTCTTCTTTTTTCTATTCTCTCTGTTTTCTTTTCCTCTTTCTCTTCTCTTCTCCTCTTTCCTCTTTTTCTCTTTCGCTCTCTTCTACCTCTCTCTTTTCCTTCACTCTTATATCCCTCTTCATAAATGCAATTATTTATTCTCTTGTTACTTATTTTTATTGGTGTGGCTACATATTTATTGTGTTATTCATTAATATTTTTCACTGCTCTGCACTTGTAAATTGTTTAATTACTGTTATGCATTGTTCATATTATCTTGCTTCTTATGAATGGCGTTAAAGGTTGTTTCATGGAACGTTAAAGGTTTAGGTTCCCAGATCAATGTAAGAGGGTTTTATCCCATTTATCTAATTTGAACTGTGATTTCCTAAGCTTAAAAGATTGTGGGTAGGAAATGTTTTTGCCTCCCCAGGCACAGGTCATGGCAATGGTGTTATCATTTTGTGTCATAAACGTCTTGACTTGCAGATTATCACTCAAGAATCAGATACTTCGGGTAGATGGGTTTCTGTCTCATTATTACTTAACAATATTCCCATGACCCTTTTCAATCTCTATGCTCCTACTGCTCCAGATGCTACTTTCTGGCACCCTATTTTATCCAAATTAATGTCCTTTCAAGATGATTTTGTTATTGGTCAGTGGTGATTGTAATATGGTTATGGACCCGATCATTGATCGTAATCTACTACTAAATTTATTCCTTCTACTATGTTCTCCCAATTTACCTCCACTATTCAACAAGGGTCATTAGTGGATGCATGGCGCTTATGTAACCCCTCTTTTTTAGAATATACTTTCTTTTCCACACCACACTCTTCACAATCTCATATTGACTACCTTTTCACCTCACAATCACTCACCCAACATATTGTACACTCTGACATTGGCTCTATCCTAATTTCTGATCACGCACCAGTCAACTTAAGCCTGGACCTCTCTCTTCCTATACAAGGCACCAGAAGGTGGAGATGTAACAACTCTCTTCTTCTAGACCTGAATTTTACCAAGAAATTTGAATCATTTGCCAATACTTTCTTTACTGAAAACGAGACCCCATCTTTATCGCCCCAAATCATTTGGGACTCTTTTAAAGTGGCTTCCAGAGATTTTATTATTTCTTTTGTATCCCATCGTAAGAAATCTTACCTTTATAAATTACAGCATCTCATGACACACATTAAACGCTTAGAACTTTCCTTTTCTGTTACTGGTTCTAAATATTGTCTAGATGAACTTGTTAAAGCCAAATTTAAGTTCAACAAACTTTCTACAGACAATGCCAATTCATTACTACTTAAATCATCCACCAAATATTATGGGGGCCAAATTAAAGCTGGGAAATTTCTAGCCAATTATTTAAAAATTAAGAAGGATCGTACTAAGATAACCCAACAGCCCATACCTGTTATGGGGGCCTGACCTCCTCAGACTTTCCAATACTCCGTGGTACACGACAGGGATGCCCCTTATCACCCCTTTTGTTTGCTCTCTCACTAGAACCTTTTCTGTCTGCCCTCCAGTCCCAAACTCAAATCGTACCTTTTAGCTCTGGTCCTCAAACGTTAAAAATAACAGCATATGCTGATGACATCGCTGTCTATTCACAAGATATTGTGGAGGCTCTTCAAGGCATTGCTTACGAGGCTGGGAAATTCGGGGATATCTCGGGATATAAACTCAACCTACAAAAGACTCAGGTTATTGCTAATTATACCCCTGCTTCGGTTGTTCCCGAGATATGTCAAAATGCCACATATCTAGGCGTCAAACTAACGGCTAAAATACAGGAAATTAATAACCTTAATTATAATGCACTAATTAAATCTACTATCTCGCTATTAAAAAAATGGCACAGATTACCTTTGAACATAATCGGAAGAATTAATTTAATAAAGATGACGATATTACCCAAATTTCTGTATCTTTTTCGATCCATTCCATTTGCTCTAAATAATGTGTTTTTCAAACAATTGGACGGTGCATTCAGTAGATTTATCTGGGGCTATAAAAAAGCAAGAAGGTCTATGAATCTTCTTAAAAATAACACTAATACGGGAGGGCTTAATTTTCCTGATTTTAAGTTATATTTCTGGTCTGCTTTTGTTTCGCGTATTCGTTCCTTGCTAAAAAATGGTGGAGCACTTTTCTTCCACATTCTTATGCTGAAAGATGACTCTAACATGTTTTTGTTTCGAGTTAATGATCCTAATTATTTTAAAAGAGTCAAATTTAAGACCGCCAGAGATTTAACGAAGATTTGGGGCAACATTTTAACTTATTGTAATATTACGTTTTTTCATTCAAAATTGCCGCTATGAGGTAACCCGGGCCTTCCGGTAATTTTCAATGATAGCATTGCTCACAGCTGGTCTAGGATGGGCATTAGCGTTTTAGGGGATCTATATGGCTTGCACGGGTTTCTAGACTTCAACACTCTCAAATTGTTATATGATCTTCCCGAAACAACAAGGTATAAATATCTTCAGTTACACGACTACCTGATTAACAAAAAACAGCTCTTGGAGGTCTCAGATAGCGATATATGGACTAGCATATACTCTGGGAAAACAAAATCAACAATTAGTGACATCTATAGCATTCTGACTAGCCTCAAATCAAACGATTGCTCTAAACTAGCTGATAAATGGGGCAGGCTATTAGGCCAAAATATTACAGTAAGAGAGATAGAGTGCTCTCTGTCAAATATTAATAAACGGGTTCGATCTTCCAGCTTAAGGCTTCAACAGTTTAGAACGACTTGTATGTTGTATTATACGCCTGAAATAATTTCCAAGTGGTCTGCTAATAATTTATATGGTGATCGAACCAAATGCCCAAAATGTTCTGCTGAGGCCGCGGATCTGACACATATGTTGTTTTCCTGCCCTATTCTTATGGTTTTCTGGGGGGATATCCAGAAGGTTCTCAAAATTAAGCTTATTCAGCTACCTTCATTTACTGCTGCCTCGGTTTTGCTAGACATTTATCCTACTTCTTTCCCACAGGCTCCTCTGGCCTCAATTCTTATGTCTTGTGCTAAGTTAACTCTGGCCAGAGCCTGGATCAGCCCCGACCCGCCCACGGTTTGGGACTGGTGGGCATTGGTAACTGAAATTTATTCAATGGAGTTAGCACTAGCAAATTTAAGAGGGATATGCTCTCTGAGAATACATGAAAATAACTGGGGAACTTTTATGGAATGAAGCGCTTCTATTGTATTCCCAGTAATGTGTAATATTCTTTATTTTTTTTTTATTTTTTTTTTATCATGACTCTGTGATGAATGAACGATACAAATTTCTTTTATGATATATTCTTTTCTCCATGTTCATTAATGTATGTATTAATATATGTCTTTCTTGTCAGCCTGTTTAATAAAAATAAAAAAAAAAAAAAAAAAAGATTAGTTCCATCCTTGACTCTAATAATCGCATGTTTTATAACAATGAAGATATTTTATGGGAATTTACTCAATTCTTTCAGTCTCCAGACAAAATCTCTTCATATCTTTCCTCTATTACCCCCCCTTCCAGACCTGGATTTTTCAGTATTAAATGATGACATCAGCGCCTCAGATATCAGTAATGCTATTCATACTGTTAAACGGGGTAAGGCTCCAGGACCTTTCATTGAATACATTATGTTTTTCTGCAGATTACACTTTATCTGGTTTCAAATGGAACGCTGATAAAATTAAATATCTGGCCTTGTGGTTTAAATCCTCTATTAAAGATTCTACTTTAACTAATTTAAATGAACTTTAATCCCTTTTAAGATCTACCACATCTAAATGGAATCCTTTGTTTTTATCTTGGTGGGGCTGTCTTGATACGATCAGAATGATGTTAGTCCCTCTTATTCTTTTTCATATTTCCAATATCCCCATAAATATTGCTAATTCCCATTTTAAGACTATATATTCCATATTATCCAAACTCAAACGTCCCAAATTTTTAGAAGGTGTTAACTTTCTGGATTTCCAGATCTATCATACTGCTTTCTCTCTTAAACAGACTTCATTACTCCTATTAGAAGATGATGATACCCTGTCTCTGCCATTATGAACATCCGTTGAAAAATCCTTTTTTCACGCTTTCTCCTTTCAAGAAATCATGTATTTTTCTCATTGTCCTGCTTCTTTTTCTCTTCCTTGCAAGATTCTTAAACCTTTACTTACTAATCATCTCTCTTCTTCAGACAAATTCCTACAATCTTCATTATGGTATAATAAAGATATTAAACTAAATAATACTGTTCTATTTCGGAAAGATTGGTATCTTAAAGGACTTCACTGGGTTCATCAACTTCGTCATGAGGATTCCTGGATGTCTTTTGCTTCTGCCCAAACGCGTTTCTCTTTTCTTTCATCATATTCATCTAAATACACCTCCTTACTTTCTTTACTCCAGGCAACTTACCACACTATGACAATTCTAAATCATCCTTCTGCTTCACCCCACACATTTTATCGACCTTGTCCCTCTCACCTTCTGCATCACAACTCTACCAATCTCTAATACCTTTTTCAACTATTAGAGATAAAACCAAAGCGGAGCTACACTGGGAGACTGACCTTCAATCCTCCATTCCTATTTCTACGTGGAATAAGATTTGGACTAAGCTTAGAAAATCTTCACGATCCGCTAATACTACTCAAACTTTGTTTTACATTTACAACAGGCTCTTCTTTACTCCCATCTCATTACACAAAATGAATGCTACTCAAGTCAAGTCAACAACACTTCATTCGGTTACAGCAATAACCATAAAAGCACATAAAAACATTTTAAGATTATTAAAAACTTTCATAATATTTACAAAAAAGGTACCGAATACATAATCATGAATGTCATTTCTCATTTGTTCACATCATGATCGATTTCCTACATTTAAAAATATTTTTTAAAAAGACAGTTACAGAAGCTATTACAAATTCAGTTCCTAAATGTTGTAGAACCACAAACGCTGGACGACATTGCTTCGTACCGTATGCTTTTAAAACAGGGGCAATCCAAAAATTTCTCTGTTCAGAGTAAAAATTTACAAATAAATACCATATGTGTAGTCGACTGTACCAATATGTCATCACACGGGCATTTTCCTAGCTCTCTTGACCAGTCGTTTATCTCTGGGAGGCTTAATGATCTATGCAGAATACCCAGGCGAAAACGCATTAATAAAAATCTATCATAATCGCCTGTTATCAAACATAAATAAGGCTGCATTCTAAATGTTGTCAGTGTGAGATTATGTGCTTGCACCATTACTTTATTAATTTCCAGACATAATCTCTTTTCACTCAGTAAGTTTAGACAATAATTTTTCAGGTCTTTCCTGGATATCGTACTCATTGTACTAGGTTCATCATAACATTCCGGATGGCCTAAATTATATAAAAAGGATTTAACATATAACAGCAAACTAACTTGCTTCACCCCATCCAGCCCCATGCTATCTGTTAGTATCCAGCGATTAAACTGCATCTCCTCTGTGGTCCAAATCCTATGCCACAAAACAACTGGTTGAATTTTTATAATATCTTCTAAGTATCGCAACCCTAGTTCGATGTGACATATGAAAGAGGAGCTACTGTTTGGGACCATCAACAAGAATCGTAAAAACATATTTTCGGCTGTCTGAATAGAGCCCACATCAGCGTACCCCCAAATGCCAGCTCCATAGGAAGCAATAGTTACACATTTAGCTTTATAAATATTTAATAGTTCAACCGTGGGGCGTCTGCCTAATTTCCTACTAAAATTTGATAAAGCAGATAAAGTCCTTATAAACAATAGTCTCTTAGTTTTAACTGCCTGTACCCATGATCCCGTACGGTCAAATAAAATTCCAAGGTAGGCAAAGGTCTCTGTGTTTCCAATCCGCTTATTATCAATAAATATAGTTCTGGACTTATTGAACCCTGTACCACAGTTTATTGTAAACGTTTTGATGAGTTAATAATAAGGCCCAGATCTAACATAAAATTTGTTAAACTGGTAACGACCTTCTGAAGTCCCAATGGCGTGCGAGCCATAAGGACTGCATCATCCGCGTATAGGAGTGCGGGGATAGGTCGTTTACCAGCTACCGGTAGGTCCTTACATTCACGAACTAAAACATTGCCAAGATTATTTATATATAATGTGAAGAGGAAAGGTGCAAGGACGCAGCCTTGTCTCACACCTCTCCTCACTCTAAAGTGACTTGTGCATTCCCCCGACCCCCAATCGGACCCTCGCCTTAGCCCCTGAATAAAGCTGCCTTAGGAAAGAAATTTAAAGCACGTCTACACCCATCTCCTCTAAAATCATCCACAATTTATTGTTTATTGCACAATCAAACGCCGCTGTTAAGTCGACGAATGCCAAGTATAATGTTCTCCTTTTTGCCTTGGTATATTTATTTAACAAAATGTTGAGATTAAGGCCCTGCTCAATCGTACCCAAACTCTTGCGGAAGCCATATTGTAGGCCGCTTATTGTCAACCGGTCCTCTGCCCAGTCCTGTAATCTATTTAATAATACTCAACCCTCAATTTTCACTGTTGAATCCAGCAAAGATATTGTCCCGTAACAGGCCGGATTGGCCCTATCTACTTTTTTAAAAATCGGTACCAAAATAGATTCGTACCATGTAGATAAAAAAACAGCTGAGCTGCATGCATTCAAAACTTGCATTAGAAGAGGGCCCCAAAAAGCCATATTTGATTTAAAGAGGTCGACCGGGATGCTGTCCGGCCCAGGGGCCTTACCGCCCAAGCTTGTAGTAATGGCCAGATTTACCTCGCTAAGTTAAAAAAATAGATGTTTTTGTTGATCTTTTAGCAATGGCTCATGCTCATTCTCATAATCTGTATTGGCTTGCATCCTTAAAAGTGGATCATTGTACAAGGAGGAGAAATGCTCTGTCCACTCTTCCTCAGTAATGGAAATCTCAATAGTGTCTGATTCTCTGTCTATCAGGAAGGGAGCATTAACTGCCTTCCAAAATGCACTGGAGTCTCTGTTAACAGAGGCTTCGCGCAAAGCAAGCCAGGCTTCTGCTTTTATCGCATTTCTTCTTTCTTCTTTCTTTCTTATAAGGCATGCTTATACTCTTTCCGGGCCTCTCTAATCTCATCCTTATTTTTCTCTTTCGAATGCAGGGCGTGTTTGTGCTTCCTATATGTCTTTGTGCATTTGGAATCAAACCATCTTTCTTTCCCTGTTTTTTTTTTTCCTTTTTATTAACATTAAGAATAAGAGCCCTCTTAATATAATCTGTAATAACATTAAAACCATCAATAACTTCCATATATGTACTCTTCTCATCCAAGCAGGCCATGATCATATTGTTACAGTTCGATACAACCTTTCACATAAACTCATTTGGCTCTAGTTTGGCCCAGCGTAGCACATATCCATTTTGTCTAGACAGGGTTATGTTTCCTACAATAGATGTGGAACTATTGACCCTGTTTATCTCTTGGCTAAATAACAAAATGCCCATACTCTGCGGAAAATGATCGCTTAGGGGGATCTTGTGAATAAGAAAATCCATAATTGAGCAGTGCCTATTAGATGCCAGAATGAAATCTATATTAGAGAAGATTCCACGGCCATTAAAGGTAGGGCAAAGGGGACAGGGAGGGTACATAGAGTATTAACAAAACCTAAATCAAATTGAAACACAATTTAATTTAAAAAGGTCACCATACCTGCGGGAAATGTGGAAAAATCATGTCATTATCATAAATAATACCACAGGTCCCAGTTTTGGCTTGTTGACATAGTACAGAATTATGAATAAATCCCTATTTATAGACTCCTGTAAATTTTGTAAATGACAATGTATAGATTTCAAAATCCCCTCGATTAAGTCATGAGGAACATTATTATAATAATTCACTATGATCACAGTGTGAGATTTATCCACAGGTAGACAGATGATCTGATAAAAACAATCCTCTGCGATTATATTGATTCTGCCAAATTTTACTAGGTTTGAAACATAAGTGCAAAGACCCCCCTTTGGTCTTCCATGCAATGATTTTACAGCTGGTGTGTGTAGGGTTTTGTAGCCATTTATATGAATAGGCTCCACCACCCACGTTTCCTGGAGGCTGATGAAGTCAAATTTCTGGACAAAGTCATTCCATGTACTATTTGTCACCTTAGATTTTCAACCGGCGAC
Organism: Triturus cristatus; assembly: GCF_964204655.1. Taxonomy (NCBI): domain Eukaryota; kingdom Metazoa; phylum Chordata; class Amphibia; order Caudata; family Salamandridae; genus Triturus; species Triturus cristatus. The sequence goes on along the minus strand of NC_140589.1, from coordinate 829,804,322 downwards.
ATTCCAAAACATAAAGTTACACCTACCATTCCCATTGTTTCCTACATGTGTGTCTCTGCTTTCACCACTAATAGATGTTAAATGATTAGCTTCTGATGTAGGGAATAGTATTGAGGCAACCGTTATAGTTGACAAAGGGATAATGGTTATCTTGTTATGTGGAGTCAGAGCATCCATGTCGCAAATAGAAGACAGTGAATGAGTATCAAGTGTGTCATGTTTCACTACATTATTATAACTAACAATTGGGTCTACTCCCGATGTAAAATCACCATCCCTATGTCTTATACCAGATGTGTTAACCTGAGTACATATATCAGTAGCTAATATGTCAGTGGCGTTCTCGAGCAAGGTGACCGTGAGGCCACCTAATGTGGAAATCAATACTATATCCTTAGGCTCAGCTTTACTAATAACTGGTACATTCAATCCGTCCATTTCATCCAAATTAGGGAGTACATCAAAACGATTATAAATAGGAACGCCGTACATTGAGTTGTAAGTTGCAATGGGGACCTCCCTGCATGGTTTAGTATTGTTAAAATAACTGGGTTTGTAAAAGTACACTAATGGTACAATATTAATATATTGTGCTGATATTAAATGATTTCCTGCCCTGCTCAAAATCGTCTGGATAAGTTGCGGGGTTTTGAAGTTTAGTATAACACAGTCACCAGCCATGTCCTTATGCCTCCTCCCTATCCAGCTCACCCTTCTAGTCATTTTGAACTCTAAGAAGAGTCTTTCTGTTAGACCAGTCCTGGCGCTGAGCCAGGATAAAGACTTATTTCTCAAATTCTCCCAGGTCTCAACCATCCCACGGCGCAGTCTGGGGACATTCGCTAATACCACAGTATAGGGGGTTACAGCTGGTGGTAGATCTATATAGGTTGTTGAATTATCGAACTCAGGGTCATCCACAATTCTAGGCTGGTTACTCTCCTTAGGACCATCCACTTGATAAGATTTGGCCGCACTCAAGGGAGTTAGCTTATGTCGTGCCCCTATATCAGCCTTAAGTGTTGGTGGGTTTCCCTCTCTATCTTGAGCTTCTCTCGTCACAATCGGACGCCTATTATTGACATCACTGACAATGTAGGTATTTAACCGAGTACTAGGATTTATATTGACTGGGCGGCTGCTCTGACCATTAGTTGGATCTGGTAAAATGGGCTAGCATCTATCCAGACATTTAGATAAAGCGTCTTCCATTGCCCACAATCTACCACCTAGACTATTTAGGGTCTCCCTAAGATAATTATCAAGGGCATCCAATTTGTTTTTTCAATTTCAATACTTCGTTCTGTGTACGAGAATTAGAGCTGGCTAAAGCTTTCTCCCAACCGCTCATCTTATTAGTTGCCAATGTCTTATCTTTCTTTGGAGCTCTTTTTTATATTACACGGGGGGTTACCATGTCCTTTATGCTGATTTCCCTGTTCAACTTGAGTGAAGTATCTGGGTTTCTAGGACGCTTAGATGGTGGATGAGAATCACTTTCAAGATCACTATCTATAATATGTTCTGAAATATTCATAACACAGCCATTTGTTTTATCATCTCTACTGTGCCTTTCAGTCGGTAGGTCAGTTAACCTTTGGTTGTTATCAACTAAAACGGGGCCACCACCAGTGTTAGCTTTATCTGGATTCATAGCCTCTTCTACTGTTAAAATTTGCTGTTCTATAGCACCCATGGCTCCTGTCAGATAATTTAATAGTGTTAAACAAGGTCCATCCCCTGTTTTGGTCTGTTTTTTCTTGTGTTGAGTAATAGGTATTTTTCTCTTCCCCATTTTTAATCAGCTTCGAAGTAAAAAGATGTCTATGATTATGTGATCACCTTAATTCCAAATACTACGTCCAATCTTGTTATCCTGATAAAACTCTCAACAATACTTAAGAGGGACCCCATGGAACTGTCAATAGTCAAATGGGTATAGATTGACTGTTTCTGAGTGCCAAATACTTAAAGATGTCCATGTGCTTTGTGAGACTAGAATCGAGAACACAGTACCTTCATATGCGCGTGTTTTAACCAAAAACCAAGAGCCGTGGCCCAGCCCAGACTCTTCCGATCGATGACGGGCAAAGACGGGCCCGTCTTGGCGCGGTCTTTGCCTGGGCCGAATCCGGGCACAACCTGCACGCGTCCCACACTGCGAGAGATGCCGGCGGTTTTTATAGCGCTCCAGCGCTGCTTCGCAATTCTTGGCTTCCGTGGCCCTTCCCACATAGGTCCAGTAGGGTCAGGAGGGAGCGAGCGGGGGTAAAGTGCGGTGTGCAAAATCCAGGTGCAAAGTGTTCAAGGCGCCCTCCTCCTGCTGGTCCTGTGATGTAACTCCAGCAGACTTACACCATATTCCTATGTCCTAATGTCCACAATTTTTGGAAGCAAGTCTGGATGCAGATTGATCTTATATTTCATTCCCAAATCCCTTTTTCTTTTGTTAACATATTTATAGGTAGTCTTTCTGATGATTGGAATTCACACCCTCACAACTTCCATATCATTGACCTACTCCTTGCAGTTGCCTTTCAACAAATTACCAGGGTGTGGAAAGATACTTCCACTCTTTCCTATCGTGCTTGGTGGTATGGGGTTTTCTATACCCATAGACTAAACAGAGCATATGTTCATCCTATTTCCCTTGCAATAAAAAGAGATCTCCTATGGTTACCTATTACTCATTTTCTTGATGTAGCTGCGCATTCCTCGCCAACTCATGACCCTTGAATTGAAGAAGTTTCTAAACCTCCATGAGTAATATCCTATGTAAATGTATATATTTTTCTAATCATTTTTTCTATCTGCCGTTTCTGTTTAGATTTCTTATACCCCTTATTTTTTTGTACAATTTTTGCTAACAATCATATAGTAGCTAATATATATTGATAATTGACTGCCCTTGCTCTTTCTTCTTTTCTCTTTTTCCTTTTTCATCATCATCATAATCTTTATTTTGGTCACTTTAGACCATAAAAGAATACATCAGTATTACAGTTTATAAATTACACAATAAAAAGATTACACTTGGATGAATAAAAGAGGATCATAAAACAATCTGATTAAAATCATCAAAAAATTCATGTAACCATGTTAGACTTGATACGACAATTTCGGGTAAACCACATCGCTGTTAGGAATTTGGAGACTGCAAATACAATTTGGGCGGATAAATCTGTCTTTAATATTCTATAAGCTGGAAGGTAATGCCTAAAACCCACATTTTTAAGAAGAAGGACAAGCCAATAATTCCGAGATCTTTGGTAAGCAGGACAGAAAAATATAATATGCAGATCATTCTCACCCGGGTATGAACATGCAGGGCATTGGACTGTGGGCGGGGGTTCAGTCCAACGTTCAGTGTATGCCCTAAGGGGAAGGGTACCGTATCGCCACTGCATGTATAACTTCCTTGTTTTTGGAGGACCTACGTCAACAAAAACCGACTCTAGGCGATATGAATCTTTAAAACCAAGGAAGTAATTTGATAAGGACCCCTCACGTGTGCTCTCAATTGAGACCCGCAACTTGTGCTCGTAGTAAACCTTTTGAATGGATTTGCGTGAGATCCTGCAACATAGATTTCCTGGATTAAGCCACAAATCTGATCTTCCTAGTATCTCAAATGTTTGCTTAATATACTTTAGCCATGGGATTTGTGCCGCTTTAGGTAGGCGCAAAATCTCTGCGAGCTCAGCCCTATAATTTGATAATTCCGGCGTGCTCCAGATTTTTCGCCAAAAAATTAGAGGTTTAAGTCCCAGCTCCTCCATAATAGGTCTTAGGCTCAGGTCTAATCTCAGTGGGAGAAGTGGGGTACTAGAGGGCAATGCTGCCAGTTGCCTTATAAAATTGTTCTCAGTGATCTGCAATTTCCGGTCAGCTGTGTGCCCCCATATTTCGCCCCCGTAGATTACTGCCCCTCTAGCCTGTATTTTATAAATTTGGAGGGGGGGACCAAATGGTTTATAAGTCGACCTACTTGTCATCCTGCATATGCCGCCCGTTAACTGTACCAGTTTCATATTTGCCTTGGTTCGGTGCGAGTCCCATTTCATCGTTTGATTTAGTGTGACCCCCAAATAGTCAAACGTTGTGACCCTCTCTAGTCTAACGGACCCTATCATAGGATTTGGGCGAGTTGAGGGAGGCGGGTTGAAAATCATATACTTGGTTTTGGAAGCGTTGATTTCCAATCCACGCTTCGCACAAAAGTTCGAAAACCCATCCAACACACGTTGTATGCCCATGGGGGATTTATAAAGCAGCAGGGTGTCATCTGCAAACATTATTGCAGGCACCCTGCTGCCGTTTAGCTTAGGGGCATCAGTGTTGTTCAGCCCGATAAGATGGTTGATGACCCCGTTCACAAAGAGGCAAAACAAGGTTGGTGCAAGCACACAAACCTGTCTAACCCCCACCTCAACGGGGAAACCTTCCGACAAAACTCCCCCTCTACCGCACCTAACCTTAGCAAAGTTTCCCTGGTGTAATCTCTTCAGGATTGATAAAATATCGACAGGAACCCCTAGGTCTATTAAAACATCCCATAGTTTATCCCTTGACACTAAGTCAAATGCCGCTCGTAAATCCACGAAGACCGTGTACAAGGTGCCACCCTCAATTAACACGGTCTTCCAGTATAAGAGGTTCAGACGGAAAATCTGGTCAGTAGTTGAGACACCCTCTCTGAACCCTGCTTGGTACGGGCTCATAATATCATTTTCTTCAATCCAATTCTGGAGGCGGTTTAGTATCAGTCTACCGAAAAGCTTTTGGGAGACATCGATAAGACTGATAGGTCCATAGTTGGCTGGGAGCAAAGGCGAACCATTTTTAAATATTGGGACGATCTCCGCGCCCAGCCAAGTATTTGGTACCTCCATACCTCCCAATACAGAGTTAAACAGTGACAGTAGGTAGGTGTTCCTTTTTCACTTATATTGCCTTACCGGTTTGCATACTTATTTCTCCTATGTTAAATGTTTACATTATATTGTACAGCATTTTCTTTTGCATCAATAAAATTCTTCTTAAACTAAAAAAGGAAGTTAAAATGTAAGGACAGAGTTTTTCTACAACATAAGTACCTGTCGTCCAAAATCCTAGCTAGCTCACAGTGCTTCACCTGAACTTCTAACCTTCCCAAAGTAACAGGTGATTTTGGCTACCTCAACCATGACCCTCTAGTCCTCAAGGGAACAGTGGAAACAGATCCTCCCCTTTTATTACTTACTCACTCATGCATGCCCATGGTAAATACAAGAAAGACAGGAGAAACATTTCCAATACATTTATTGAATCTATTGTAGTCTATTGTGAAGCAAATGTGCTGTGTCATTAGGCAGATGCAAGTAAACAAAGTAATTAGCATTACTATCAGGGCGAATAGGACAAACATCTGGCTAAATCTACGCTTACTTTATTTGATCTTTGGGATGGACCTAAGGCCTCATGCCTGGTCTATGTAGTTAGGGGGTCCATGTCATGAATATTAAATTAGTTTACACAGGGCTCCATGTCAGGCACTGCGGCCATTCCAGAACAGTCTTCTCTAGCCCCCAAGGGAATAGGGGCACAGTTTATAAGATAAAACTACAGTGTTGGAAGATGCAGCTGTGCGACAGTGTTGTGTCTAATGTTAGGAGCTGTTGCTGAATACGCAGAGAAAAACAGTGCACTGTTTTGTTATGCATTCAGAGCAACCTTGTACAAGATGTGTAGACTAATTCCCAGGAAGTGTGCCCGAATAACAAGCAACATGCACAGCATATTTCCAGAACCATGTCACGAAAACAAGTGTATTGTATGTGGCCATTCAAAGCAGAAGCAAGAAACATCAATCTAAGATGGAACCAAAGTGAGCCCAAAAGGGAACTCACTACGCTCCCCCCATGGTTGTGAAAGAAACTCAGTTACTAATAAAATATTGAAAAACTACCTTGCCAAGCAAATTCAATGGAATGCTGATATATATAAAAACCAAAAATAGAGTCATATTAATAAACAAAACTGAATTGTAAAGATTTAGAAAGGGGGATGAAGTAACGTGTATCGGAGGCACCTAGATCTCATCCACAAGGTCAATGTTTATCAAATCCAGAATGGATTTGGCATCCACAGACAATAAATCTGCAATAGTTCCATTCAAATGTTCCAAAGAACAGATATGATCCTTGTTATCAGCCAGTGCTGAGGAAGTATGCTCTTGTTCTGCAGCGGTATCATCAGAGCTAAAGTCCGAAGGCCTAGGAGCTGTAGCACCCATCTCCCAAGAAGGGAGTAGCTCATAACATGCCTCTTGCAGCAACTGCAAGTTCATGGGACACCTCAGACAATGGGTCTGTATTGGACTCCTCAACAGATTTATGTCCAGAGGAACAGTCAATTGTATTGCAAGACAAATGTTGAGTGCCCACTGGAAGGGACACCATAGGCAATGAAACACGGGTTTGCACACAGGTAAACCTGGTGGGTCTGAAGGACAATGGCCAGTTCCTGGAGTAGAGGGGCTCCAAAGAATTGTATCATTCATTCACGACACAGCTTGACTGGTGGTAATTCCATGACCTGTGGGCTTCGAAACGGAACATCCATTGCGGAGCATCAAAAATAGAACCAAATTGTTGCAAATGAGGAGTAACACCAAGGGTATGCCCCCATAACACTAAAAAAAAGAGAATGTATGAAGGCTGGTTTGATGCCAAAGAGTTCATAGAAGGTACTGACAAAGCCAGTCCCGATTGCTTTAAAAATGTGTGCTAAACCGGCTGTATTGGAAACATTAAAAATGTAATGTGAAAAGTTCACGAAAATGCTGTGGGATGTTTGTGCTTAAAAGCGACTGTATCTTGCAACCTGTATTTCAAAGGTTTCTTTGGCAGATGTGAGAGCCACGTCCTTTTGAAATAATAAGGCTTTGAGTCTGCTTAGCATGTTGAAATCAGCCTTCAAAGTTGGAATTGAAGGACACAAAGAAATAACATAAACCTTGTGCATTGTAGGAAAAAGCACGTATTTATAGCAAGTCACTATCTGAGAGACAGAAAGGACATACGGGACACCGGCTTTCATTCCACAACAGTTTTGGTCATTTAACATCAAATAACTTCCATTGGAAAGTACAGTAATGAGGGGGAGAATTGAAGGGGCTGGTATCCCATTTAAAAACAGCCCAAATTTGCTACCAAAGTATTACATGCTCCATGAATTGTAATATGTTTACAAACAAGTGAGTGGCCGACAGTAGAATCACATTCATTTCCAGTAAGTAATACCTCTCTATCTACCCTTTCACATTTTTATTCAAAAAGGAAGTGATCACAACCTGTAAATTTGACTCCCTCCCAAGATTTCATATCTCTCTGTCGGGAAATGTTACACGTTGGAATGTTGAAATTGGCAAAGATATTCCACAATGTATTGACCACACTACTGAAGGTGTTTCAGCTACTGTGAAAGGCAGTCATTCTAAGTTCTCGATGTGTAACACTGTGCAAGTGGCATCTTTTTTGCCATGAGTCCCTGTTTACGTGTCAGGCATGAATAGTTGTGTAGAGTTCAAATAACACCGTGGCACTCAGCCAGATTTTAATATCTGAAGTGTCCAACTAAACTGCATATTAGATCTAAGCTGACATTGCCCATGGTATAATAAAGACATGCCATTTTGGATAATACCAATTACAGATGACATAATGTTATTCAAACTGTAATTTTGAGAAGACAATGTATTAATGCTATTATCAACAACAGCAAGTACTTTTTCCAAATTGTCCTAAACATGCAGCTGCTTCCATCTGTGACAAGTTTCAAATGTCATTGTAAGTGGCCTAAATAAATCTTTTAGAATGCAGAGACCTAAGACCCAACAAAAATCTGATAGATCCATGTTTTTTGCATGGAGGGAGAGATGTTGTTTTACTGCAGACAGCGTGGAATGTTCTAACCACTGTTGCCATAATTTCAATACCGAATAGGTGGTGACTATTCCTGAGTAGTGAGACTGGGAATAATGAGGACCTAGTCTACTTGTTTTAAACAATGGTGTGGAACTAAAAAAACAAGTATAATAACTATTTGTTTCTACTGGCCCAATAAGCACCCATTTGGACCTGAAAGTGTGGAGTTGAATATAACATTCTGCACCATACAATTGAGCTGTTCTTTGCTGTAATGTTTCAAATGTTGCCAATTGTCAAATTGGGCAATGTTAGCAAGTCCCAAACAGGCAGTCTGTTGGTTTGTGTCATTTAGGAAATGTATTTGTGTAGCACCCAAGCATGCTCTAAATAAGGTGTATTTTCCCTGAAGTGCCAATGCTTGGTTCGCCAAAATGATTTCACTTCAATGGTATCTTTCCAATACTCATAGCCTTGCAAGGCTAATAGAGTGGCAAACAAATCTGTATATATTGCCTTGGTTTGCATTAACATATATTTCTTTGGAGGAGTGGAGAATAGTTAAAACAAAAAGACCTTGGGTCTAATGAATCAAGATCAGAAAAATATCTGAACTTATCCCTCTATTTTTTCAAATTCCCTTTTGCAGGGGTTGGACGATGTTCCCATTGTATGTGATTAAAATTGTGTGTGTTTAACCATAATTGGCAGAATTAGGTACAGATATTCACCTTAAAAAAAAATATCATATTTCAGCTCTGAGAGCATGGCGTTAACGGTTTCTACATCCCATTCATCAGAATGTATCCCAGGCATAATAACATCACCCATTGAACCTTAAATATATAAGGACTCTGCAGAATTTCTGTAGGACCGAAAATATCATAAGGTACCTTATCCCAAACAATTCCATCAGTTACTAGGGCAGCTGAAATGTTCACAAGACACAAGCCTTTCCTCACTTTATGTGAGGAGGAGTGAGGTGTTAACATCTCATCTATAAGTTCTCTGGCAGAGTGTTCTTGAAGGCAATTTCCAATTATTAGCAAAAAGAAAATAGTGACAAATCCAATCCAAAGAAATAGAAGAAACCAGGAAAGTGTTATCCAAACATATATCCAAGGAGGGACCAGATAAGTGTGTTTCAGCCATGGAAGGAAAACACAAGCCTGTGTAGTTGTAGTGTCTAAAATGTTAGAAGTGGCAGAAGAGTCAGATGAAAAATCATCTAGCATTCGGAAATAACCAGAAGCAGTTTGTTGAATAACAAGAGCCACAGGTGTAGGAAGAGAGCTGGTAAATACCTCAAAAGGCGGTTCATCATAAACAACTTCATCTGCAGGAGACACAGTGGCAAGTACAGTACTCACTTCCTTTGTATGGCTGATGTTTGTAGTGGAATCAGGAATCAACTGTGAAGCCGTTGTTCTGTTTGCGGGGGTCAGCCTGTGGTTCCAGCAACACCCTGGTGGGAATTTTGTCCCAGGGTGTAGTATCCTGACATTCACCTCCCTCCAGTGCTGCAACATTCATCCCTGCAGAGCCGCGCTGGACCCTGGTGGGACTTCAAGTCCCAGGGTGCCCTACAATCCAATCTGGCGGCCTCAGGTGTGCGGGAGGAACCTAACTCACGCTCAAAAGCGCTGCTGCATTTCCCGCGGTGCGGGTCCTGTGAAGCCGTTCTCCTGTTTGCGGGGGTCAGCCTGTGGTTCCAGCAACAGCCTGGTGGGAATTCTGTCCCAGGGTGTAGTATCCTGACCTTCACCTCCCTCAGGCGCTGCAACCTTCATCCCTGCAGAGCCGTGCTAGACCCTGGTGGGACTTCAAGTCCCAGGGTGCCCTACAATCCAATCCGGCTGCCTCAGGTGTGGCGGAGGAGCCTAACTCACACTCAAAAGCGCTGCTGCCTTTCCCGCGGCGTGGGACGCGCGCGGGCCGTGCCCGGGTGAAGCCCGGGCCAAGGGCGGGCCTGTGCTTGCCCGTCATTGACATGAAGAGACAGGGCAGGGCCACCACACTTGATTCTAACCACCCAGCAGTGGACTTTAAAGATCTCCCCCAGAGAATGCAGCAGAGTGGTATCCGATATCTTATTGTAGAATCACTGTGAAAATCACCCACCACGGCAAGTAGACTGGTTCCCTCTGGGCGCCCCCCTCATCATTATAAACTGTGTATGCTGCATGCTCATGGTCGATTGACTATACTTATGTGGACTTTAAGGGGTTTAGTCTAACGGTCATCTCTACCTATTAGTATAACAAACTCTTTTGGGTCATTAATATATTGCTAAAAGGTTTGTCTGTTTGCCTATTGCTAGGGTGGGCGGAATTTGCGTAATTGCGTCACGCAAAGCTCCGCGAAACGGTAAAAAATCTCCGCGAACACGCAGAAATTCCGCGAACACGCGGAATTGCTTGTTCGCGATGCTTTTTTCCTGTTCACAATTGCTGTTTGTGTGCTCGGGGAGAAATATCTCGCGAACACGCATTTTGAGAACGCGAACAAGCCAAAATTTTGCGAAATCGCGGAAAGCAGACTTTTGAGCAATTTCGCGTTCTCCGCGGAACGCGAAATTACGCAAGTTCCGCAAGCGGAACAGAATTTACCGCCCAGGCCTACCTATTGCCCATCGGATCGTTAGATTTATCCAAAGGGCGGTTATACTGCGGATTGTCTCTTAAAACTACACTATGGGGAAACGCACTTGTGCTAATAAAAAGACCCGAGCCTAAGTCAACCCCTCTTCCCCGCCCCTCCCAACTTCAATTGATAAAATGTTACAAAGGGCCATAGGTGCCGTCACAACTGAAATTGAACGCACTGAAAGGCGGTTGTCAATTACCCCTGATCTCTCCTTTCCAATAGTAGATTTGCCTATTCCCAACATCACCCCCGCAGTACCTTTATCTACTGGAAATGCTTCCCCGCCCCCCTCACAACAAGCAAATGTCTCGACAATTGTAATTAGAAAGGGGGATGAGGGTGTAGGCACTCGTAAAAATGGGAAACGTAAACAAACAGTTGGGAGGGCACCTAATAGTAAGAAAGCAAAAGTAGGGAACGAGGAAAGTGTAGAATGTACACCCATGCTAAACCCAACATTAGACTGCACTGTTACCACTGGTATAGATCCAAAATATCCACCCTGGGCTCAGACTCTATTGGCAGACCTGCTGACTCAATTTAGAGTTATTCTAAAGGAAGAAGTTGCCCCTTTAGTCGCCCAATTAAAGAATTTGACATCTTTGGGGGATCCAAGGCAAATGCAAGCCAGCGCCAATACAACACAATCTACATCGAGGGGGGGGGGGGTCCCAATTGACAGATAGATTCGAACAGCCGGGCTCCTCTAGACAATCAGGTGACATTTAGGACTCACGACCCCAATACACAGCCGATCACTAGCCAAGACCCCAGTCGTACCCTTCAGCACCCTGACGTAGAGCGAGCACAAGAACGGACAGTGAACACAACGATGAGGATACCTCACTGTGCGGTTGAGAATAATGCCACAATCGATACCATGCGGAGAACCCACCAAACCACCAATAGTGTATCAGGGCCGAGCACAAGCAGAGAAGAGTTGAGGAGGGAAGAGTGTCCAGTGGGTATGCTGGAAGCAGCTACCCAGCCAACCATAAACCTTCCACCAGCATCACCACCCTATGTAATTATCTTGACAGGGGTCCTACTACTTAATAATACCCAGAGGGAGTCACAACTAGAACTGAGGAACAAGAGTTTGTTTTGGTTAGCAAAGCATAGGCAGTTCCCCCATGAAAGGGCTGGGGAAATCTTAATGGTGCGGAGAGTTGATTGGGTGGGACCTAGTAAAAAAACAATCCAAGGGGATTGTGTGGTTATCAACTTTAAAAATCCCCAAACTGTACGCAGGCTTATAACCCATAAATCCAGCCCCACAGAGCCCCACACAGAGGTGAGAGCTCTCTCGCGTGACCATTTCTACTCTCACTGTTATAACCCTGGTAGGGTAGAGGTAATCTCAGGGTATGATAGGCAGCCGATTGACCACCAGAACGCTGGTTACAGGCACCCTACCATTAGACCTCTTTTTTTTTATCTGCCTGTACACAACCGATTTTGGGCTCTGGAAGATGTGGACTGACTAGCAGGGATAGTGGGACTGGGCCATTCAAAGAGCACTACGACGTACCCGAGAGGACGAGTGGAGCCAGATTATGGGGGAATAAGCCAGCCCTCCCACCCAGAGTTAGGCCCAGACCCGCGGGCTCAGGCAGTAGCCACCTTTCAGGCAATTAAGGGTCCTGTGGGTTCATATCATTTTCCTGGACCCATATCTCCCAAACCTTCTGCCTCTCCCAATAACATCGCACACGGGGCAAACTCCCCAATTGTAACTGCACACTGTATTGATCCCCCAATAGAAATCCTGTATACAGGTAGTAAGCTGAAGATCCTCTCCTGGAACGTGGCTGGCATCAAGGGTAAACTCTCCTGCCCTGATTGGGGACTTTTCGTGGACCAGTATGACATTTGCATGTTCCAGGAAACATGGGCAAGGGACGACTGCACAAGGGTGGGATTTGCGACATTTAATATACCAGCTGTTACAAGAGAGAGAGGCAGACTGTCTGGGGGATTATCTATCTGGGTCGGCTCACACGTGGGCTGTCTAGCTAGTCCCGTGTACACTTCCTCCAGTGATATCCAATGTGTAATGCTTAGTTTTCCTACTAAGCTGAAGTTTGCCCTTATTAATGTCTATTCCCGACCTGTAAGTATGAGCAAGGAATCACTAACCCTTAATGTATTAAACTCCTTTATTCCCACTGTCCTGTTTAATACGAGGTTGATCGTTGGGGCGATTTTAACTGCCAATTTGAGCCCCTTCCTGGCATTCACAATCTAATTTTTAATGAGGAGGACACCCAGTGGACTATTCCTGACCCGCAAATCCAGCCGATTAAGTCCTGGTCTCCCCTGGTACTCCAAATAAATGCCATTCTGCTAAACCACTCGCTGAGAGCGTGTAATGGTCGCACAATCTCTGATAGGCCAGGGAAATTAACATTTAATAGAATTGGCCAAGCCTCTCTTCTGGATTATATCTTAGTGGAGACCAGATCATGGCACAGGGTCCTTGACTTTGCCGTCTTACCACGGCATGATAGTGACCATAAAGCCTTGGCATTGGTATAGAAGGTGCCGGACTCAGGCATTGCCCTGGTTAGTAGTCCCCTCCCGAGAACAAGCCATCACTTACTAACAACAGAAGAAGTATTAAGTGGGGCAAACACCTGAGAAGCTGGGCGCTCTATATGAAGTAGTAATACCAGCTTTTCAAGAACTTAGCAGCATTTCTGCTGACGGGGATAACTTAGCCCCCATCAACCAAGTTAGAGAACTCCATAAGAGCTTGTCAACTAAACTAGCTGATATATTTTACCCGATAGTGCGCCCCAAAAAAACTAAAATGGTTTAACGATAAATGCCGAAAGGCAAAACGGGCATTGATAGTGGCTATCAAAGCAAAAAATAAGCTTTTAACGAAATCTAGGAGGGCTTTATATAAAGAGGCTGTTTGCCAAGCAAAGCACTCCTGGGAAGTGAATAAATGGGAGGACATACAAACTGCCCTATTTAACCGGGACATGAAGGAATTCTGGGCCATAGTTAGAACAGGTACTCGGGAAGGTAAATCAGCCTTAGAGCTGAATATACCAGCAGAAGAGTGGGCAGATCATTTTCAGGCGCTGTACACAATGGAATTCGACCCTGGCACCCATATTGGCAGCCACACCGCCACTCAAGGGGTCTCGTGTGTAGACAGCGGCCTGGTAGCTGAGGTGACTACTCCCTCACCTAGGTATTCTGATGGGGTGCCTGTTGGGATCACCCTTCTGGAGGTTTACAAAGCAATTAAGAAACTTCCTGCAGGTAAAGCACCTGGATAAGACAGGCTACCAGGGGATTTGTTTCGAGAAGAACCAACAATCTGGGGACCCTACCTGTGGGTATTATTCAATGCTATAATGAACGGGATGCCGATCCCTGATACCTGGGCTGGGGCAGAAATTGTCCCAGTCTTTAAAAAGGGCTCTCCACTACTCCCTGCAAACTATAGACCGATCAGTTTGATCGATGTCACCCAAAAATTGTTTGCACGGGTACTTATTATTATTATTATTAGCGCACTTATAAAGCGCCTGGTCACACTCAGCCAGTGTGTCCCCACGCTACGGTGAAAGCCGCTAAGGTAAACTACCGGACCATTATCCTGAAGGAAATAAATGAGTCTTCAGATTTTTCCTAAAAACGCCCTCCAAGGGCTCCAGTCGCAGACTCAGAGGAAGTTTATTCCAGAGTTGTGCCGCCAAAAGACGAAAGGAACGACCCCCCATCCTGACTCTCTTCACAACCGGAACACATACCAACCCTCTCCCCTCAGATCTTCGGCGGCGAGTTGGGACATAAGGAGTGAGAAAATCGAGCAGATAGGCCGGCGCAGTCCCATGAATAATGCAGTGGCAGACACACAACGCCTTGAACCAGACTCGTTCACGGATCGGTAACCAATGGAGGGAAGCAAGAGCCAGCCTCGATGGGGCTCTCCTAGGACGCATCAGAACCAGGGGAGCTGCTGCATTCTGCACACACTGGAGTCTCCGCATACATTTCCCTGTTACACCCAGATACAAGATGTTACCATAATCGAGGCGAGATGTCACCAGGGCTTGGACTAAGGTCTTCCTGGCTGCAATAGGCAGCATATCCAGGGTTTTGCGGAGGCCCTTCAAAACTCTGAAGCAGGCACCCGCAACCCGTCTGGTCTGGTACTCAAAGGAGAGATTAGAATCCATCCATACCCCCAAGTTTTTAGCCTGGGCACAAGGCACCGGGGTGGGCCCCAGGCTCTGCGGCCACCAGGCTGACGACCACACTGACGGTGCTCTCCCCACCACCAGTACCTCGGTCTTGTCACCATTCAACTTCAGACAGTCCATCCATGATGCTAGCTCTTGCAAACATGCCACGAAGTTGGGTGCTGCCGAGTCCTGCTCCTGTGTCAGGGAGACCACCAGTTGGGTGTCGTCAGCATAGGATACAACCCTAATCCCGAAACCATCCGCGATCTCCGCTAAGGGAGCCACGTACAGATTGAACAAGGTCGGGCTCAGGATTGAACCCTGAGGTACCCCCTGCTTCAACCTGATGACCCCAGAATACTTCTAGACCGAATCCAGGGATGGATGCAAGATAATGATATTTTAAGCCCCTATCAAGCCGGATTCAGGAAGAACACTTCCACCGTTGACCAAATATATAGACTCCAACTCATACTTTGGAAAACGGTGACAATGGAGGGTGGCAGCCTCTATTTAATTTTCGTGGACCAGAAAACAGCTTTTGATTTGGTGCCCAGAGACAAACTAAGGGGGGGTATTAAGAGATCTGGGGATTCTCTTTTACCTTCTAAGCATGCTTATTAAGCTGCATGAAGCCAATTATGCCTGAGTAAGATGTGGAAAAGGGGGAGAATTAACTCCAAGACTCCCAGTTGGCAGAGTAGTGAGGCAGAGCTGTGTGCTTGCACCGACCCTGTTTTGCCTCTTTGTCAACGCACTTATTGCCCAATTTACTGGGGTTAAGGACAACGATGCCCCCAAGTTAGCAAACTCAAAGGTTCCAGCATTGATGTTTGCTGACGACACCCTTTTGATGTCCAAGTCGCCGATGGGAATCCAGAGGATATTGGACAGTTTTGTCATCTTTTGCAATAACAGGGGGCTGGAGATTAATACCACAAAAACCAAGTTTATGGTTGTGAACCCAGCCAAGAAAACATGTCCAAATCCCCACTTAGATGGTATAGCACTGGAAAGGGTTCCTGTATTTGACTATTTAGGTGTCACCCTTACTAAAAATATGGACTGGGGGCCACAAATAGCCAAAGCTAAACTTAAACTGGCACAGACTACCGGTGGGATTGCTAAATTACTGAGGGAATCCACCGACGAACCAACTGGACCTTTTATTGAAATGTATAAGGCACAAGCAAGGGGAGCCACGTTGTATGGGGCTGAACTCTGGGGACATTATTCTTGTAGCCTTTTGAGTAAAGTTGAGAACAGTTTTTTAAGACAAATTCTGGGTCTCCCCCCCAGCACCCCATTAACCCCCTTGCGGCTAGATTTAGGTATAAGGCCAATTGAAGATGAGGTTACCTTTAGACTAACTTTCTGGCGCAGGATGTAAGTGACCCCGGAACTGGCAGATTAACAGGCAGAAACTAAAGAGCTACTAGGTCTTCCAGGGGCAGAACAAAAAATTGCTTGGTTTGCACATATAAGGGAAGAGTGCACAAGGATAGGCAAACCAACCCTCTGGAGTAACCCTGAAGAATCTTGTTCTACAGTCTCACGTACTGAACTGGTGAGAACTTATCGAACTCACAAATTGGAAGTCATCTATGGGAATCCGAACCTAGGCGTTCTGACAGTAGAATTTCTTACTGTGAAAGATGAGTATAAATTAGAATCCTTTCTGGATGATATTCTACCATTCTCAGCAAGAAAATTATACCTCCAGTTTATATTTAGTACCCTTCCTTTGCGGGCCTTCACTTCCAAATTATCTGTATCGGGCCATCGTGGGTGCCCAGCTTGTAACCATCAGGAGAAATCAGAGCTGCATGCTTTATTTTTCTGCCCAGGTTATAAATCGGCAAGACAGTGTTGGCTTATTCAGCTGTGTAGGAACATGGGGTTTGTGCATTGTCAGGAGGCATTTAGAGTTTTGAAGTACGATACCTCTAAGCCCATTGTCTTTGCTGTTTCCAGTTTTTTAAACGCAATGTGGCGCAGGCGTTGAGCTTTCTTAGAAAAAGAAAAAAAGATAATACTAACCACCCCAGCTGTTAGCGTATAGACTATTCTATTGCGTATAATAAGGAGAGAGGAAAAACTTTTTTTATTCTTTTAATTGTTTTAGATTTTTAACCATGAGATGATTATTTTTAATTGAGATATTTTATGTATAACCCTCTCCAGGCATATTTTTAATTGTACCGATTTTATCAAATTTCGTGCGCATTGGTTGGTCCTTGCAATTGACTTGTTTGCTATTGTATTTATGCCTGTGCTTTTTATTTTTCGTCATTATTGCACTTGCACTTTTCTGAACCAATTGGCTTGCCCACTGGCCAGTGCAGCCAAATCTTCTCCCGCACCCGAAGATGTTGCACTTTGATTCTTATATCTCCGTTCGACTGAAGTTCATTCATTGTCCCCCCCAGCTGGGGAGAAACAGCTTGGATGTTGCTCAAAAGCTGTAGCAGGACATTCCTGTGTGGTAGCGAGAGGAGCTAGGGAACTACCAAAGAGTACTCTTTGCCTACTGTTTAAAATCAGCCACATGATGTAATTTTACTTGATCAATGGTAACAAAATTATTGTCTTTACAACCAGCAAGCGGTGGCAATATCACGGTTCTTGTACCTTGAATGCCAACTACTGGCACCGGTGCACAGTATCATGGGCCAAATTTCTTCTTCACCGCAATCTTCTCAAGAACCAGATCCCCAAATTGTGGGATCCAGCTGGAAGGCTCTGACTACTCCTTAGTTTCAGCAGAGGCAGACATCTAAGAACATTATTAAATGCTTTTTGTACCCCACATAAGTGACAGATACAGCTATGTCCTGAACCAAATACTCTAGCTGTTAAGGATTGCTTTAAGTCATGGTTTATCGTCTGAACTACCAAATTTCCCTTGGGGTTGTAGGGGGAGGAGTAGGCGATTTAAGAGTATAACGTGCTAATTAGATTCTAGAAGTCCTTATTCAAAAACAATGCGAAAATTAGCCTAAACTAAATGTCGTATACTTTTAAAACAGTAAAGACATACTTATCACGAGGACCGATATTCACTTTCATGAATTACGACGTCTTTTAAATTAACATAAAAAAACTGAAAAGTAAAATAGCAACTGCCTGAGTATATATTACATTTTATTTTTAGTTTCATCCGTATGAAGACAATTGCCTAAAAAAAGACTGTCGCCCTCATCACTATTTTCATATCATTTAACGACGGAATACGTTATATTAGGTAAATTCATAAAATCTTTCAATAGAATATTAATTAAATCCGATTGGAGAACTAAACATTGAGATGTATATATTTTTTTGTCTCTCCGTTTCAGTACACCTTGAATTACATCCGTTATTATGAAATAAATAAGAAGATATTTCCAAACCTAGAGAACAAACTACTGTAAGTAATAAAGGGAAGTGTCAACGTCTCCAAACTAACGACGGAGATATATATTTGGCTTAAATAAATATTATTGCTTTTCAGTATGAAGAATCAGCCTTAATACAAGAGCGACAATAAAGTAAAAGAAATAACGTTGTTAGACTGTTGGAAACGTATTGAAGATACAAACAACGTAAGCATATATTATCACTGAAAGAATTTATTAAAAGAAGAAAATGATTAGTAATATGCTCTTAAAAAACAGCTACAAAAGAGATTAACAATAAAAATACCATTTTAAATCTCCATGGCTGATAAAAGAATAAAGGCACTAATTGAAAAATATAAAGCTAGAATTATAACAATTGGATAAAGTGAGTCACAGAGGTGATGGTGAAGGTCAAAAATGTCGATCTGTAAAACATCAGTGATTGGAGTGTAATTATCACATTATGTTGTAGGTTAACGTGTGGCCTCCCTCCTGATGAAGACGCAGTTTGCGTCGAAACGCGCGTCGAGAAAGAATCTACTCGTCAGCCACTAAAGAATATGTACTCATGTAACTGTAATTATTATGTGATGTGATAAAAGTGTAATGTTTTAGAAATTTTAATAACTGTATTTCACTTTGTATTATGAAATGTTTTTTAATATGTCATTAAATGAATGTTTTTAAATATAGTAAGTGTTAGTCGAATTTATATAAGTTGCACTCCAACATCTCTAAGAATTTAAATGCACTAATTGGGCATAGATATATCAACAGACTACAGACAATTTAAGCATATTTGCCTAGGGATTTATACCTTACTTGATAGTAAGGTATAAATTTCCCTTGGGGTTGTAGGGGGAGGAGTAATGCACTTCTACACCTAGGGAAGCCATAAAATCCCTATAAGATTTTGAGGTGATAGTAGGGCCCTAGTGTGAGTAGAATGTAACACATGTATATGTCCGGATAAAGACTTGCAAATGTTTCATAACAGTGTGAGAGTCAACCGAATATTGTGGCCACACCCAAAAGAACATTGAGCAAGAATCAACTGATAGTAGGATACATTTAAGTATAGCACCCGAATTAAGGGGACCAAAATTGTTAGAAATTAACAGGTGTGTCTGTGGAGAGCAAGCCACAGTGGAACCCTTAGTTTGATGTGAAATTTCATAACAAAGGACATATTTCTTGGCCTGTTTATATAAGCCATGTCACCAATAACGTTTTTGTAATAACAAAATGATGGCCTTCGCACCATCATGTGCAGAAGCAACACCTTCATGCGCAGCTATCACTAAGGCGAGCATGTAGTTTTGGTTAGGAATCACACGATTATCAACTCCTGGAATTATAGCAAAGGGAACATTTTGTTCATCTAAATGGTAAATATATTTAGCTGGAAAGCCCCTAGGCAAAGGCATGCCGTTGCATGTAGCATTTAACTGCCAGTATATCATTATCTACTTTCTTATGAGAATGATTAATTGCAGCAACTGTCGCAGTCAAAACTACCGATTTGGCAGCTTCATTGGCCAAAGAATTCCCTACAACATGTGTTCCAACATGCTGATGGCTCAAAGTATGAATAGCATGCGCTAGTGAGGACCTATCTTTAAGGTCAACCACCTCCACCCAAAGTAATTTAGGCTTTAAAGTGTTCCCTTTAGAATCTCTGAAACCATTCAGGCACCAAATAATGCAAATTGTCATTAAAAGACTGGACGTAGAAATACGAATCGCACACTATGGGGCAGATTAAGATGCAGCCCTTAAAGGCTCCAACTGCACCCCATCGTGACTGCCTCATTATGATGGAGGCAGTTGGAAAGTAAACCATCCGGTTATTCTGGCTGGCTTCTGACAGGCTCCGTGAGACCGTCCGCCAGTCGGAAGCTGGCTAGTAATCTCAAGGGCCGGCCTTTCCGTCCCTGAGATTACAATGCACGGTTTCCGACATGGTTTCCATTCCGGCCTGTCCGACATGGAAACCATGTCGGAAAGCATGTTTGGGGGCCCCCAGCAGGGCCCCTTTTGGTGCACGGCCTCCAGAGGGAGCACTATGGTCCATTGAGGAAAGGAACCATGCGACTGAACAGTTTTCGGTCAAATTGAAATGAGTCGGTTGGGACCACCGACTGGGTGTTGGTCGGTCCCAGGACCGAGTCAGTGTTGGGCGGAAGCAATTCCGCTTGAAATAAGCCCCTAAAAGTGGGGGAAATTCAGCATTTGTATTTTCCAGCGCAAGAATTTATGTTTTCAAATATATGACGTTACAATGTGACTACCATCACAAAGCATATTTTACAACACAAGCCATTTTAACGCATGTTAATAGAGATACATAAAAAGTGCCATTACATTCCCAACTATTAAAACGCATACCAATACAATGAATACCATTACAACACATAATAATTATAGTATGTTAAACATGCACAGAAATTATGTGAGAAAACACTGAAAAAAAATTATAACAATAAATAATACTTCTCAAATTAGTTTTTTTTTTTAATTAAATTTTTTGACATATACATCCTATTTTATTTTAAAAAACCAGTGTGCATTCATTAGAAAAACCAGCATATACATAGAAAGCATAAAAACATGATGTCCTTCCACTATTTCCACTTCAATATCCCAGACATCATCTACTCTAAATGGGTTCCTTTCACCATTTCCACTACATCGAGCTAACCACCATCTACCCAAAATGGCTGCCATTCTGAACGGAAATGTTAAAAACAACATTTTGCACACAACATAAAAAATACCCCTTCTGTCAGGTTTTGCATCGAGCAGAAAAATAGATTCCAAAACATATTTTTTATAAAATTTTCATTAGCACCAAACAAATGTATAAATTGAGCCGACCACCATTTGTATTCAGTGGTACAATGGCTTCCCGGGTAAACACACACATCTACAGTAGGAGGAAAATTGTGAGAGCTTCAATGTGACACACTGCCGTCTACTGACTGAAGTAAGTGCAACTTTAAGTTTTAAACAAAACACATTTGCATCCAAAATATTTATTTGACAGAGTGTAACATTTTCCAAAATATTAAATAACAGATTATGAACATACAGATAGAGCCAAAAAGCAAAACGATACTCATCTATTATAAAAAGTAAGTTAAAGTTTTACATAAATCTGATTTACTATAAAGGTTAACAAAAAACTCCCTAAAAAACATTTCAATATTATTTTTTGAATACATTCATAGACTTTAAACAGAGACATACAGCTATCAATTTTGAAATAAATCTCTGAAGAAATCCATCAGTAAGTTTACTCTATGGTATTATTTTTAGCCCAAAAAACAAAACATTTTCAATTTGTAAATAAATAATATATCTTGTATAAGATACTAATAAGTAGAATAAGGCTAAAAACAATGCTAACTGCACAGGGTGTTTGCCTCAGGGAAGGTGTTGGTCAGTGTTGGGGGAAAATTACTATTCCAATTCTACCAGGTGTTTACCTCAGGAAAGGAGTTGAGCAGTGGTGGGAGGCAAATGTACTATTCAAACTCCGCCCTGTTTTTTCCTCATGAAAGGTGCTTGTCAGTGGTGGTGGTGGGGCAAAAATGGTATTGTAACCTCACAAGATGCTTGCCTCAGGGAAGGCACTGTTCAGTGGTGGTTAGCAAAATCACTATTATAATTCTGCAAAGCTTTTTCCTCAGAAAATTTCATGCTCAGTTTTGGGGTAAAAATCACTATTCTAGCTCCACTGTGTGCTTGCCTCAGGAAAGATACTGGTCAGTGGTGGGGGGGCATATTTAGCATTCTAACTCCACACGTTGCATGCCTCAGGGAAGGTGCTGGTCAGTGGTAGGGAACGAACTTACTATCCAAACTCAACAGGGTTCTGACCTCAGGGAAGGTGCTGCTCAGTGGTGAGGGGCAAGATTACTACTCTGACTCCGCCAGGAGTTTGCCTCGGGGAAGGTGCTGGTCAGTGGCGAGGGGCAAACTTACTATTCTAACTCACCAGGGTGCTTGCCTCAGGGAAGTGCTGGTCAGTGGTGAGAAGCAAAATCACCATTTTAACAACACATGGTGCTTGCCTCAGGACCCGAACAGTTAGAGCCGATCGATTGACCGGCAGAAGGGGAGGGGTTGCTGTGGTGTTAAGAGATTCCTGGGTGTTCACCAGCGAGGTGACTGTTGGGTTGGTCGACGGAGAGGCTCTTGACTTCTCCGTTGCCATGTCCCCACATTTTACACTAGGAGGCACTTTAGTGTACCGTCCCCCTGGCCCCTCGAGTGGCTTTTTGAAAAGTCTTGATGAAATCATTGTGCTGCGTGCTCTTCGCTTCCAACACTTCCTTCTGCTGGGTGACTTTAATATTCATCTGGATTATCCGGACTCTCAGGGCTCTAATGAACTCAATGACTTGCTCGATCTAGCGCATCTAACTCAGTGGCTGGAAATGTCTACACACTCAGGCGGTCATACAATTGACTTGGTTTTCTCTAACTTTGGACTATCCATAGAGAGCCCCATCCAGGTACCCTGGTCTGACCATTATTTGGTCTATTTTTCTTGGCCACGGGAATCACTAATGCCTCCCAGTACTTTTAACCTTTGTAAACCCCACCCCCAAAATTGAAATTCCTGCCCTCTCTACTGCTCTTTCACTATCCCGCCCGGCGCTCTTCAACGATCTGGATACGGCAGTTGGCAATTTTACTGTCTGGATCAAGCAAGGGGTTACCTCTGTTTCACACCCTAATCGCAAAAAGCAGTCACGCCTCTCTCCTTCCTGCCCCTGGTATTCTGGCGCTTTAAGAGAGCTCAAACTAGGGTGTAAGAAACTGGAACGCCTTTGGCGTCTTGAGTATTCCCCATCGGCAAAAGCTGCTCTGCGGAAAGCTCAAAACATCTATTATTCAGCCATCAAATTGGCTAAGAGTAGCTTTTTTGCTGAACGTATTGCCAAAGCTAAAAACAATGGCAGAGAGATTTTCTCCATTGTAAGAAGCTTTCTAGCTCCCTGCGCCAAACTTGTAGCTGCCCCCTCTTCATCCCAATCGTGTGAGGAGCTCTCCTCTTCTTTCATCGGGAAAATACAAGCTATCCAGGACAGCCTGCCGATGGGTTCTCGGGAATCCGAGAGGCTGTTCCATCGGCTCTACTCTCTCCAGCCGTCTAGACCATCTATCTGCCCCAGCTTCTCTCCTGCTATGGGCTCAGATATATTGGCCATTCTTAACACCCTCGAGTCGGGCTTCCCTTCGGACCCCTGTCCTGCCAGAGTACTGGCCGGAGTAGCCGAGGTTATTTATCCGGAAGTCACCTCAATCATTAATCTGACTCTGAGCACAGCACGGGTCCCTCTGCATTGGAAACAGGCCAAACTTCTGCCACTCTTAAAGAAGCCTTCTCTGGATCCACTATCAGTGGCCAGTTATCGACCCATTTCTCTTCTTCCAGCCCTGTCTAAAGTTTGCAAAAAAATAGTCTTCCGACAGTTGGACCTTTTTGTTGAGAACTCCGGTGCCCTCCATCCGGCCCAATCCGGATTTAGGAAAAGCTATAGTACCGAATTGGCTTTAGTTGAAATGGCTGAATCCATTAGAGAGTGTCAGGACGCAGGCGGCAGAGCGGATCTGGTTTTACTGGATCTCTCTGCTGCCTTTGACACGGTACCTCATCATCTCTTACTTTCTCGTCTGGCTAGCATCGGCATCACAGGCTCTGCTTTGGAATGGCTGAAATCCTTTTTGGAAGACCGTTCCCAGCAGGTATGGTCACCTCCCTTCTCCTCTACTGTTAGGAATGTGGCTACTGGTGTTCCTCAAGGTTCTACCTTGAGTCCATTACTTTTTAACATCTATTTGACACCCCTCCTTTACTTGGCAGAGGAGTTGGGGGCGAAAGTAATCGCCTATGCCGATGATACCCACCTGGAATGATGGGGACCTGTATACCTTTCAAGCGCAGAACTGCCTCGCCTCTGTGTTTCAGTGGTTAGCACGCGCCCAATTGAAATGTAACGAGGATAAGTCTGAGGTCCTGTTATATAGCTCCTTCCCACCGGGCTTTTATGAAAATCTGTAGCCAAATGACTTTCCTCATCCTAAGACTGTGGGTGCGTCTGCTGAAAACCTGGGAATATGGTTTGGCACCGATCTCCGTTTTACGGTTCAAATTAGGAAACTCACCGGTGCCTGCTTTGGTATACTTAAATCTCTTAGAAGATTTTTTTCTCTCCTTCATAGCCAAGCAAAGGAAACAGTTGCCCGGGCACTCATTCTTTCTCGCTTAGACTATGCTAATGCTCTCTATTGTGGCATTCCTGGCTATCTGTTGAGTAAATTGCAAATAATTCAAAACGCCACCGTTAGACTTCTTTTCAACATCTCTAGAAGGTCCAATGTGAGGAAGCATCTGCGTGATCTGCATTGGCTTCCTGTGGCGCAAAGAGGGCAATTTAAAGCTCTTATGGTGGCCCATAGAGCACTGCATGGTCTGGGTCCTGCGAATATTAGGAAGAGGTTCAGCTTTTATGTTCCCAATCGAGCCTTACGCTCAGCCTCCCAACGCTTGATGATCATTCCTCGTTTTCGCAGATCTCGGCTGGGAGGTCAGTCCATTTCAGTCAAAACAGCGTCGCTTTGGAATTCGCTCCCGCTGACTATTCGGAGCATTCAGGAGCTTGGCCCTTTTAAGAAACAACTTAAAACCTTTCTTTTTAATAAACTTACTCAAACTCCCCGTCTCTCAGGTTCTCTGATAACTGCTCGCGCCAGGATACTCTCGAGTAATTGAGCGCGCTATAAAACCTTTTATAACATAACATAACAGTGCTGGTCAGTGCTGGGTGCAAAATCAACATTTTGACTCCACTTTGTGCTTGCCTCAGGAAAGGTACTGGTCAGTGGTGGGGGGCATAATTAATATTCTAGCTTTGCAGGGTGCTTGCCTCAGGGAAGGTGTTAGTCAGTGGTGAGGAGCTAAATCACTATTTTAACTCTGCAAGGTGCTTGCCTCAGGAAAGGTGCTGGTCAGTGGTGGGAGCAAAACTTACTATTCTAACTTGTAATTGTAATAAAGAAGATGTTCTTCGAAAACTCAAAAAACTACCAATCAACTACTAACCAATTTTTTTTTTTGCAGGTTGTCATCAATAAACAATTTCAAGTTACACAACCAAATAATAACAGAAATACATTGTAAAACATGTATCCTTAAATATAGATACTCAAACATGTAAAGCTAACAATGTTTTCTTTGCAGATTCAACGTTCATTTTTAAAAATATAACACAAAAACTCTTATCTCCCCTCTTTTACAGACATATACATAATGGCATCAGGAAGACAAGCCATCTATATGAAATCCCATAGAGGAAATTGACTCCAAGCATGGTGAGTACATTTATTATATGGGGATAATAACTAAGCCCAGGAGTCATTGGGGGTGTGTTGCTCAGGCAGAGCGGTTACGCTTGGAGACACTGTTGAAAGGACCACAGAGCACAACAACTCTGTCTCTGCAATGGAGATAGAGGTTAAAGAAAGCATTAACCAAATGAAAGAACTTGCTTATACCTCCAATAAACCCTGTGGTGCAGTTTCGAAGGAGGTATCCCAATACATTCCTATACATGTAGCGAGTTCTATGCCCACATTCCCAAACTTACGCTGAATTATACATAGAAAAATACAGGCAAGTAACCCCCAACGAGTAACACCCAAAATATACTCTGATATTAACATTCCTCCTGAACTAACTGTTACTGTTACAAATGAAACCTTTGTTTTGCACGACAACAAAAACCCTCAGAAAAGAATACTAATCTTTAGCACACCTCATAACCTTGTAAAATTGACGATTAGTGATATTTGGCTGATGGATGGGATGTTTAAATCCACGCCCCATCATTCGCCCAAATATACACTATTCACGCCTACATTAATAACACTGTAGTTCCCTTAGTGTACAGTTTAGTCCCTGATAAGCAAACTCCAACTTACATTGAATTTTTAACAGTGCTAAAATCTAAAACATAAAACAAAAATTCGATAAAAGTGATAATTGATCTCGAATTATCAATGATTAACACCATAACCAAAATGTATCCCAAAACCCAAATTCAAGGATTTATTTTCACTTTTTACAGGCGTATTGTTGAAAAATTCAAAAAACATCCTGAGTTGAGAATTACATATCAGACAGTAAATCTAAAAAAAAAAAACTAACAGCCTTGTGCTCTTTTCCTCCTGACTGTGTGGATGAATACTACACATCAATTACTGAATCTGACTATTTTACTACAAATGAAGACAAATTGGGCGCCCTGCTAAATTACTTTGAGGACACATGGATTGGCCATCTCAGCAGGTCGTCGCAGGAGGAATCCAAGGTTTCCTGTGAAGTGGTGGAACTGTTACACAAACTGCTTAGAGGGAGGACCAACAATGCCATAGAGGGATGGCACAACTCCTTCAATAAATCAATCAAAAAAACCTCAGCCAAACTTTTATCATTTCTTGGAAAATTTTGAAAAGGAGCAATGCTTCCAAGAATTAAGAATAGTGCAATCATTGACTGGTAGTCTGAACCTACGAATTTCCAAAAGATTAAAAGAAATGTCCGAGAGACTATTGGGACAAATTCAACAGTTTTTGTTGATGGTGGCTTCAGACTACCTGGAGAATATTGCACACATACTGCATTTATAACTATCTCTAACACCTATTCTATCTTACTTGCCTGTTTTGCCACCTTTTTCTAAAATTAATTTGGCATGTTTTCAAAACATTTTTCCAAATCCATAAAAAAAGATGGGCTTCCTACCTTTAGTTGTATTCCTTCTTTGACTCTTCTTCTTTTGTAAAATTCCAAAGTTTACCAAGAGTCTGCAGCTCACCAA
Organism: Triturus cristatus; assembly: GCF_964204655.1. Lineage (NCBI taxonomy): Eukaryota > Metazoa > Chordata > Amphibia > Caudata > Salamandridae > Triturus > Triturus cristatus. The sequence continues at coordinate 829,777,293 of NC_140589.1, read as the reverse complement.
ATATCCAAAGTAGCAAATCCATAGTCCACTATCTAATTAAAACCATTGCAAAACTTTAAAAAAAAGACACAGATTGGCATACCCATATTTTACAGCAAACACAGTGCCGCAAATAATACTGTGTAACTAGAAAAAAAAACAATTGAAAAAAAATCTGAAAAATGAAAAAAGTTTGAAGAAGAAATCCATCATTGCAATCCTCTCACCATCGATTTTCTGTCCCAAGTGTTACAAAGGTCAAAAAGCCAAACTTTAAAACCCAGAAAAATTTCTGCCGTAAGTTAAAATGCATTAGCAAAAATTCCAAATTGTCTAAAACATCCGTTTAGCCATCCATGCCATCTGTGTTCTCCCAAATTCCACGTACTCGACAATTTATGAATTCGCTAAACTAAATGTGGGCCTACAATCGCTACCTGTATAGGAATGAAAATGTGGTTAAAAAATTCAAAACATACTTCCAAATACTAACATCTATTTAACTACCTCCCTCCTCTCTCCTTAACCCCTTCACTGCTAGACCTTTTGCCTCCTGTGCTAAGCCTTTTTTTGGCTTTTTGGGGTAGTTCGCATTTAGGCCCCTGTAACTTTTTGACCACATAAGGTATCCACGCCAAATTTGCGTCCTTTTTTCCAACATCATAGGGATTCTAAAGGTACCCAGGGTTTGTGGATTACACTGGAGGGGACCCAGAAATTAGCCAAAATACAGCTAAATTTTGTTTTGTTTTTTTAAATGGGAAAAAAGGGCTACAGTTGAAAGAGTCTGTTTTTTCCCCTGCAAATGGTATCAACAAAGGGGTTGTGGTGCTGAAATCACCATCTTCCCGGGTTTCAGGGACAAGCAGACTTTTGTCAGAAAACCAACATTTTTTTACACAGTTTTGGCATTTTTCTGGGACATAGCCTATTTTTGCTATTTTTTGTGCTTTCAACCTTCTTCCAGTTAATGGTAGAAATGAGTATGAAAGCAATAATGGATCCTGGAAAGCTATACTATACATTTTAGAAAAGTACGCAAAATTCTGAATTCAGCTTGGGGTTATTTGTGTAGATCCTTCAAGGTTTCTTTTTAGAAACTAACAGTTGAATATAGGAAAAATTGAAAATTAGTTGAAAAAACAGCCATTTGTGTCAAAGTTTTCAACTGTAACTTCTTCTAATTATGACAGTTGTTTGAAAGCAATATACCGTTACATCCGCTGGACCTTTCTGGTTGTGGGGATATATAGGACTTGTAGGTTCACCAAGAACTCGACGAACCCAGAGCCAATAACTGAGCAACGTCTTGCAATGGCTTTTTATTATGTAACGGGCATATAGCAATATGATTTGGGAAAATATATACATGGAAAAATCGGTATGAAAGACACCTATATATTTCTGAAATTGGAACAAAATATAGTTTAGAAACAGTAGATATTTGCACATTTCCGAAATTGGGAGTACCCATACTAGCATGAGAATTATAGGTCATTTTTCAAAATGACCTCTTTTTTACACATTGTCTTTCATTCGTAAGGCAGAAATGCACCAAAAGTCAATAGGTAATAACAGTTTCTCTACAATACTGTGTTACCCTAAGTCTCCCAATAAAAATGGTACCTCACTTGTGTAGGTAGGCCTAGTGCCCACGACAGGAAATGCCTCAAAACGCAACGTGGACACACTTTATGTTTACAGTGAAAACTGACCCTTTTTTGCAAAGTGCCTAGCTGTAGTTTTTTAACCGTAGCTCTGCCGGCACCTAAGGAAACCTAGAAAACCTATACATTTTTGAAAACTAGACACCCAGGGGAATCCAGGATGGGGTGACTTGACTGGCTCTCACCAGGTTCTGTTACCCAGAATCCCTTGCAAACCTCAAATCTTTTTTAAAAAAAACACATATTCCTCATATTTCTGCGGTGGGAAGTTCTGGAATCTGCGTGGATCCACAAAATTCCATCGACCCCGCGTTCCCCAAAGTCTTCAGAGAAAAATGGTACCTCACTTGTGTGGGTAGGCCTAGTGTCCACGACAGGAAATGGCCCAAAACTAAACGTGGACACACTACATTTTCACAGTGAAAACTGACCCTTTTTTTTTGCAAAGTGCCTAGCCGTAGATTTTGAACCCTAGCTCTGCCGGCACCTAGGGAAACCTAGCAAACCTATACATTTTTGAAAGCTAGACCCACAGGGGAATCCAGGATGGGGTGACTTGACTGGCTCTCACCAGGTTCTGATACCCAGAATCCCTTGCAAACCTACAAATGTGTCCAAAAAAACACATTTCACTCACATTTCTGTGGTGGAAAGTTCTGGAATCTGCGTGGATCTACAAAATTCCACCCGCCCCGCATTTCCCAAAGTCTTCCAAGAAAAATGGTACCTCACTTGAGTGGGTAGGCTTAGTGCCCACGACAGGAAATGGCCAAAAATGCAACATGGACACACCACATTTTCACAGTGAAAATGGACCATTTTTTTGAAAAGTGCCTAGCTGTAGATTTTGAACCCTAGCTCTGCCCGCACCTAGAGAAACCTAGCAAACCTATACATTTTTTAAACCTAGACACCCAGGGGAATCCAGGATGGGGTGACTTGACTGGCTCGCACCAGGTTCTGTTACCCAGAACCCCTGGCAAACCTAAAAATGTGACCCAAAAAATACATTTTCCTCACATTTCTGTGGTGGAAAGTTCTGGAATCTGCGTGTATCCACAAAATACCACCCACCCGTGTCCCCCAAAGTCTTACGAGACAAATGGTACCTCACTTGTGTGGGTAGGCCTAGTGCCCGCGACAGGAAATGGCTCAAAACGCAACGTGAACACACCACATTTTCACAGTGAAAACCGACCCTTTTTTTGCAAAGTGCCTAGCTGTAGATTTTGAACCCTAGCTCTGCCGGCACCAAGGGATTCCTAGCAAACCTATACATTTGTGAAAGCTAGACCCCCAGGGGAATCCAGGATGGGGTGGCTTGACTGGCTCTCACCAGGTTCTGATACCCAGAATCCCTTGCAAACCTAAACATTTGTCCAAAAAAACCAAATTTTCCTCACATTTCTGTGGTGGAAAGTTCTGGAATCTGCGTGGATCCACAAAATTCCACCCACCCGGTGTTCCCCAAAGTCTTCCGATAAAAATGGCACGTCACTTTTGTGGGTAGGCCTAGTGCCCGCGACAGGAAACGGGCCAAAACGCAACTTGGACACACCACATTTTCACAGTGAAAACGTACCCTTTTTTTGCAAAGTGCCTAGCTGTAGATTTTGAACCCTAGCTCTGCCGGCACCTAGGGAAACCTATCAAATCTATACATTTTTGAAAACTAGACACCCAGGGGAATCCAGGATGGGGTGACTTGACCGGCTCTCACCCGGTTCTGTTACCCAGAATCCCTTGCAAACCAAAAACTTTGTAAAACAATACTCATTTTCCTAACATTTCTGTGGTGGAAAGTTCTGGAATCTGCGTGGATCCACAAAATTCCACCCACCCGGTGTTCCCCAAAGTCTTCCAAGAAAAATGGTACATCACTTGTGTGGTTAGGCCTAGTGCCTGCGACAGGAAATGGCCCAAAACAGAATGTGGACACACCACATTATCACAGTCAAAACTGACACTTTTTTTGCAAAGTGCCTAGCTGTAGATTTTGAACCCTAGCTCTGCCGGAAACTAGGGAAACCTCGTAAGCCTATACATTTTTTAAAACTAGACACCCAGGGGAAAAAAATTATACTTCACTTGTGTGGGTGGGGCAAGGGCCTGTGACTGGGAAGAGCCCAAAACATAGGGATTAAGGGTACAACACCAAGAATTCTAAGCGCTACATTTTTTTAAAAATATGTTTTGAGACAGTTCTACATTGGACACCCACACAAGTGAGGTATCATTTTACTCAGGACACTAAGGAGAACGCTGTGGGGTAGGACATTTGTGCCGGCATGGTGATTCCATACAAAATTATGTGGAAAATGTTTATCAGCTAAATTTGAGGTTTGCAGGGCATTCTGGGTAGGAAAATGTTGGGGGATCCACGCAAGCCATACCTCATTCGACACACCGGGGTGTCTAGTTTTCAGAAATGTTTGGGTTTGGTAGTTTCCCAAGATGGCTGCCGAGCCCGGGGCCAAAACCCCAGGTGCCCCCCAAATACCTGGTAGTTTTGTTATAAGTAATTTTGAAGTCTCCACAGTATGATTTGGGCCATTTCCTGTTGCAACCACAATGCCTACCCACACAAGTGAGATACCATTTTTATAGGGAGACCTGGGGGAACGCTGGGTGGAAGGAAATTTGTGGATCCACGCAGATTCCAGAACTTTCCCACACAGAAATTTGAGAAAAAAGTGATTTTTGTAGCTAAATTTGAGGTTTGCAGGGGATTCTGGGTAGGATAATTTTGGGGGACCCACGCAAGCCGTACCTTGCTGGACTCCCCTGGTGTCTAGTTTCAGAAATGTGTGGGTTTGGTAGGTTTACCTTGATAGCCGCCGAGCCCGGGGCCAAAAACTCATGGGACCCCCTTTGCAAAACCAGGTTGGTTTGATGTCGCCTCAATAGGTTTTGGGCCCTTCCCTGCCGCGGGTACCTGGCCCACCCACACAAATGAGGTACCATTTCTATTTGGATACTTGTATAAATGCTGGGGGGTGGGAAATTTGTTGTTTCTTTCTGCAGCGTGAAACTTTTGCCACAATGCAAGGAAAATGTGACACTCACATTTTGAGGTTTGCAGGACATTGTGGGTAAGATAACTTGTTGGGATCCACAAGTGAAACATTACCATGTGCTCCCATGGGTGTTTAGTTTATGACACTATCTACAGTTGGTAGGTCTTTCTTAAATGGAATGTACACCTTGGCAGAGAGACCAAAAAGACAAAGATTACTGCACAGCCATCTATTCCTCAAGAACACACACATACTGGTTGGATTTGGCATGAGGGTGAGTGATGGTTCAGTGTATAAAATGTTATCAACAAGATATTTCACAAAAATGAAATGCACTGTCAATAATTGAAAGAACAAAAAACTGTAAAGCCAAGTCAAGGCCCCAACCGCTTTACAGGCTATTCACACACCTTTCATATGTGATACACACAAGACCATTCACACCACCAGGCACAAAATCAACACATTACAACATTCACAAAAAGGGACAAGGTACACCCTCCTTGAGAAAGACAGAAAAGACAAATATTTCGGCACAACCACCTATTCCTCAAGCACACATACATACTGGTTGGATTTGGCATGAGGGTGAGTGATTGTTCAGTATATACAGTTGTATTAACCAGAGATTTCACAAAATTGAAATACACTGTTAATAACTGAAAGGACGAGAAACTGAACCATTGACTCACAGCTCGTGAGCTGTAAAGCCACGACAAGGCTCCAACCTCTTTACAGGCCATTCATACACCTTTCATACATGTGACACATACAAAACCATTCACACCGCCAGCTGTGGGCCCAGCACATCACAACACTCACACCAGCAGACAGCACCATTCAAGGGCCCATCACTTTCAAATGCCCACATTCCTGACAGCAACCACACCAGCTCACGGATTGCGTGGAGTGGCGTTTGGCTAGCAGTGTGTATAGTGACCAGCAGCAAGTTACAACTCACACACCGCCTGCCACGCACCAGTGTACGGACACAGCCAGTCAAGCGCCAGTCCATGCACACCGCCAGCCAAGCGCCAGTCCACGCACACTGCCAGCCAAGCGCCAGTCCACGCACACCACCAGCCAAGCGCAAGTCCACGCACACCACCAGCCAAGCGTCAGCCTAGACACACCATCATCACATTTTGGAATTTTTTATACAAAACAGAAAACACAAACAAATTGCAAATACATGCAAATATAACACAAAATCTGAAACTAAATCCATTGCGCAAATGCCAACCTTGAAACTGAACAAAATATATAAAACAATAGAGACCAGGCAGTTCACTTTACCACTCATGGATGCTCCCAAAATTATTTTGCGTGTGGTACATTCTAATACAAGCAGGCACACACAGCGCAGAGTTAGAAGGACACTCGGGGCAGTACATACGAGTCTCCTTCCGCGTACCTCTTTGGAGGGTGTGGGAGGAATGTGATCAGGAAAGTGGCGATCTTTCAATCCAGCCACATCCTCCACCACTCCCACTCTAGGAACACTTGCCTGTTCCACTATAACAAGGTCGCTATTACAAACTCCTGAAACTTAGCAAAAGTCATCTTTGACTCAGGACAGCAATCCTTGAATACAACAAAAGCATTAAAGGTTGCCAAGTGGAAAAGATGGATAGCCAACTTCTTATACCAAATGTAAGCCTTACGAAGAGCAGTGAAAGGGCCGATCCACCCCAGCCCCCTGGAAGCAACCCTTGCCCAAGGGATCACTTCCATTTCATTTAAAATAAACTCCCTGGTGTCTAGTGGGGTTTTCTGCCCCCCCCCCCTCCCCGGGGCAGAAAGGTGAAAAAAATGGGCCGAATAAACATACAAAAATAATCTGCCCCGGAATTGACCCTTGCCCAAGGGGTCGCTTCCATTTTAGTTTTAAAAAACGTCCCTGGTGTCTAGTGGGGTTTTCTGCCCCCCCCCACCCCTGGGCAGAAAGGCAAAAAAAAGGGCCAATCTGCTCCCGCGGGGGGCAGAATAGACATATAAAGAATATTGGCCCCCTGGAAGAGAACCTTGCCCAAGGGGTTGCTTCCATTTCATTTAAAATAAACTCCCTGGTGTCTAGTGGGGTTTTCTTCATCCCCCCCGGGGGCAGAAAGGTGAAAAATGGGCAGAAGAAACATACAAAAAAATAAATCTGCCCCCGGAAGTGACCCTTGCCCAAAGGGTCGCTTCCATTTTAATTTAAAAAAACGTCCCTGGTGTCTAGTGGCAGAAAGGCAAAAAAAGGGCCGGTCTGCTCCGGGGGGGTGGGGGGCAGAATAGACAAAAAAAGATTTGCCCGGTGGAAGAGAACCTCGCCCAAGGGGTCGCTTCCATTTTCAATTTATTTAAAATCCCTGGCTCTAGTGGGCTTTTCTGCCCCCCCCCGAAAGGTCAAAACATCCAGCCGATCTGTCCCCAGGGGGGGCAGAAAACGATTAAAAACATGGTGCCCCTTGAGGAAGCGACCCTTGCCCGAGGGGCCGCTTCTATTTAAAAAACATCCCTGGTGTCTAGTGGGTTTTTCTGCCCCCATCCCCCGGGGACAGAAAGGCCAAAAAAACGGGCCAATCTGCCCCCAAGGGGGGGGGGGGGCAGAATACACATATACAAATATTTGGCCCCTGGAAGCGACCCTTGCCCAAGGGGTCGCTTCCATTTTCAAATTATTACAAATCCCTGGCTCTAGTGGGCCAGAAACACCAGAAATCCAGCCAATCTGTCCCCAGGGAGGGCAGAAAAGTCTTAAAATGTATGTGCCCCTTAAGAAAGTGACCCTTGCCCAAGGGGTCGCTTCCTTTACTTTAAAGAGGAATCCCTGGTGCCTTGTGGGTGCCTAATGTCTCAATGAAGGGCATTCCTGCTGCACGATCGTGCAGCAGGAATGCCCTTCATTGAGACATCAGGGGAGAGGAAAAACTCTTTCCTCTCCCCCGATGCCTCAGTGCATCTCAATTCCCCCCCGCCCCACCGGAGCAAGGAAACTTACCTGTTTCCTGAAGACGCACTGGAAGCAAATGGGTTCCAGTGCATCTGGCTGCTCATGATGACGTCGGCGTGCGCTGTGAGTGCTGACGTCATGGAATTGCCCGGGGGGGGGGGGGGGTTCAGGGGTGGCAGCGGAAACTCTTCTGCTGCCATCCCCCTTTGTGGGGGCTAGATGGGCTGCCCACGGGGTGGGTGCCATGACAGACCGGTTCCGTCATGAGCACAAGCCCACCGTGGCTCATGACAGAACCGCTCCGTCATGAGCACTCAAGGGGTTAAAATAAACTGACCTCCCCTTCCAGCTCTGACATTTGGAGCGGGGTACCGACGGACAGAGCGGTGCCTCACTGTCCTGAGCGGATGCCAGGCGAGGCGAGGTGCGTACCCACATTGTCTCGGAGGCCCACCTCCAGACAATGCCTGTAACTGTTCCAATGTGACACACAGGATTCAATCAGGTTGTATTGGGTACCAACCGTTGATTCAGTTCATTATTATTATTATTATATTTCATTTTCATCACGCTTTTTGCAGTAGCGTTTACATGGTCCTGACGAGAGCTTGGACTCCTTTGTCCAACAGCCGAAACATGTAGACCTGTAATCTGACAGTTATTTGTTTAAGCTGTCTATATTGGTTTTAATCTTGACACCAAGATAGCGCCAGAATAAAATTACACAGTGTCTTGGTAGTCATTTTTAACTTCACCATTTTTTTCATCACTTTTTCGCACTGCAATCATCACCCGCTGGTAACAATTTGGCACGGTTGCCTTGGACAACCAGGGTACCACCACAACTAACATAGTGATTGGTACTCCGGGGTTCGTCCTTACTTCCCAAATGATGAAGAACCACCACCGGTGGGTGATGGGAACTTAAAACCTCAGTGGAGGTTTATACACCTGCCACGGTTACTTTCGGACTCTCTTTCTTTTTCTTGCTCTAGTATTATATGCTCTGATCCTACACTCGAGACCCACAGTATTCTTTTGTGTATTGTTAAAATAAACTATGCCACCCACAATTTCTAATAAATAAATAAAATGTGTCTTACGTGGCCACAGCTCTTCTTTCCATCTGATCTTGACCTCGATGCTCAACTGTCTATAGAAACAAGCGCACAACTGCGTACGTCATCTGTAAAAGTGAAAAGAAAAAAAGTACAATTTCGCTCATACACTTCAGTGGGAAAACGTGGGAAATATCAAAATTATGTTAAAAAAAAAGTTAATGTACTCCTTTGGAAAAGTTAATATTTAAAAAATAATAATATTTAATTAAAAAAAATCTTATTCACTATTATATATTTTTTAAATGAAACAATATTTTTATTAAATACTTTTATGCGTCCTATTTATTTAGTTTATTTAAATATTATAAATACATGTATTTTTATTATTATCTTGTTTACTGTTTTAAAAAAAATATTGGGGGTGTACATAAAACCATTTTTGTCTTTTTAAAATATTTTATAAATGTATTATATGTCTACTATTCTTTCATAATTATTGTTTTCAAAATACTACTCACCCTTACCCAAAAAATCTATTTCTCTATCATGACATGCCAGATTGTAAATTTTAAATCGTCATAATTGTTTATTTTAATTTTTAAGAATATTTTTACATTAATAATATTATATAATGAAATTACTAAACAATTATTAGTGTTAATACTAGGGTATTAATACACTCCCTTACCCAAAACCCTATTTCCCTTGCATCCCATGCCAGTGAAAGGGTGTCACATCCTCATAACTATTACTTTTAACAATTATTAAAACACTTACAAATAATATTAAGGGCCTCATTACTATTTCGGTCAACCGACTCGGAAACATTTCTGACTGACCGATTACGATGGTAGGTAGCCATTCGGTCTTTCTGATTCGGTTCCAACCGGCATTTGGAGGAACCGAGTCAGTCGGAGCCGACTCACACGGCTCTATGGACCGTGTTTCCGACCAACAGACTACGATGGCGGATTTGGACAGCCTTTCCGACTCGGTTTGTCTGACACGGATCGGCTGTCGGAATCGGACTTTGGGGGCCCGTAGCAGGCCTCCAGTAATGGGGCCCAAGGGGGTACTCATAGGACCCCTCGGTGCAAGCATGCACACTGCGGCAGGCACCATGGGTTGCCCGCCACAGGGTGCACTGTTTTCCGCAACCACCCCTTTCTTCAATGGGAGCCTGTGTTGTCGGTTAGAACACAGGCTCCTATTGAAGTCAATGGGAGTCCGACTGAACGGTGTTCAGAACCATCGTAATCGGTCAGTCGGACTCCCCGATCCCGAGTCGGTCGGAAACCATTCTGAACTGAGTCGGTCGGAATACTTTCTGACTGACATCGTAATGAGGCCCTAAATGTAATATCTATTAATACTCAGGTATTAAAATGTATTCCCGAGTATTAATGCACTCCCCCACTCAAAACCTCTATTTCCCTTGCACCCTCTGCCAGACAGAGGGTGTCAAACCCTCATAAGTATTATTTGTAATTATTATTAAATTACTTAACAATAATATTAAATATAATATGTATTAATACCCAGGCATTTAAAATGTATATCTGAGTATTAATACAGTCCCCCACCCTAAACCCCTATTTCCCTTGCATCCCATGCCAGAGAAAGGGTGCCACACCCTCATACATATTATTTTTAAATATTATTAAATCACAAAAATAATATTAAATATAATATGTATTAATACCCAGGCATTTAAAATGTATATCTGAGTATTAATACAGTTCCCAACCTTAAACCCCTAGTTCCCTTGCATCCTGTGACAGATAAAGGGTGTCACACCCTAATAAGGGGGTCATTAGGATGGCAGGCGGATCGCCAACGCCGGCTCGGCGGTGGCGATCCACCCGCCATCCCAACTAGATTTGCCCCCGCCATATTATTATGGCAGGGGTATTGCGGCGGACGCAAAGTGCGTCTGCTGCTTTTCCGCCGGTCGGTAATCGTTACGATTGCCAGCCAGGCGGACTTGGCCACTAATATGGTGGCGGTGCCTACCAGGCACTGCCATCCATATTAGAATGGGTGCGGTAACAAGCCTTTCCATGGCGGCGATGTCGCCATGGAAAGGCTGGTGGGGATGTGCTTTGGGGGCTCGTTGCGGGCTCCCCCATGGGTGCACTTGGGGGTACCCATGGTACCCCCCTGCATTCCCATGCACAAGGTGGCAGGCACCGCGCGGTTATTTTTAAATAGTATTACATCACTTAAAAATAATATCAAATTTAATATGTGTTAATACCCTGGTATTATAAATTAATATCAAAGTATTAATACACCTCCCCCCCCAAAACCCCTAATTCCCTTGCATTCCGTGCCAGAGAAAGGGTGTCACACCCTCATTAGTATTTTAAAAAAAATATTATTAAATGACTTAGAAATAATATTAAATCGAATATGTATTAATACCACTGTATTAAAATTAATACCCGAGTATTATTACATTTCCCCACCCAAAACCCCTAATTCCCCTGCATCCCCTGACAAAGAATAATAATTAAACCCTCTATTTAAAAACAATGCCAATATTACTATTAAATACAATACTACTATAAATTATTTGATAGTACTTACCAAAGCAGTTACCTTAATTCTCAATGTAATAGCATATGTTGTAATGGCATTTGCATTGTAATGGTATGTGTTGTAATAGCATATGTTGTAATGGCACTTTCGTTGTAATGGCAGCGTTATAAAGGCATTATGATGTAATGCATGCGTTGCAATAGAGTGTAGTAAATGAAGGACTATGTGCATGTTTTTTGGGTTGGAATTTACCATCCAACATCACACCATGATTGGAGGCACATGCCGCTGAATATTGTTGCTTGTTGCCTATAGCAGGTTGGGCTGAACCATCAGTATAAACAACATATTTATACTGCTCAAGAGGTAAAAAATGGACTGGGCATGGGATATACATGTTCATATTGGACAAATTCTTGTGTTTGTAGAGATGGGCCAAAGACAAAGTCTACATCAGAAGCTGTCGAGGATGTTGCCTATTGTATCCAATGGGGATGTAGACCGTTAGCATTTGGAACGCTGGCTGTTGTGACAGCCTCTAAGGCTGAAATTGGAGTACCAACAATAATGTGTTTCTCCTGTGGAAGTGCCATTCCTTAATGGAAGCCCTCTGAACCCCAGGCATTATTTTTTCAGTGGATGCAAAACGCATTTCTGCATCGGAATCTAAATGTGATTTATATGGAATCAGTACTCTCACAATCATTAGAGGTAACATATGTAAAGCCAATATGGATGACCAGGTTTATCTTCACATCAGATGATTGTTGTGAGCTCTTTTTCAGTTTCATGTACTTATCCTGTCTGCATTCAGAAAGCCCTCCTCTCTTGTACCATTTATCCGATGAGTCCTGAAAGGAACGAGAAGGATGAGTATCAGAATGGTGATCCCTATCAGGTGGCTTCAATTGTGTGTGATCATTCAAATTATAATGTCTGTCAGAGGGCTCCGGTTGGGGAGAACCTCCTCAAGAGATAGCTTTTCTTTAAGTTTTGGTTTGTCACAAAGTCTTTTAGCAAACTCTGGGTTGTGCTTGGTATTGTGCTTGTTGGAACTAGGCTTGCCAACTTGTGGTTTGTTCTGTATGGCTCCCAAATGATTGCGTCCTATAGAGGTATGGACCTTACCAATAACTATAGGCAGGTCACATTCCTAATCGACTTGTGCAATCTGCATGAGCCTTTGGTGTATAGCCAAAGCTGCTGCCTCACCCTTAATATTGGCTAAAATCATTGAGGATACAGTGGGAAAAGTACCCATTTATGCAATCCCCAAATCCCTGGAAGATGCTGCCCTGTGTTCATTTTGTATTTGTTTCAACACCTCCGGCAAGACTGCCGTAGATGGAGTACAATTTGTTATGGTATAGATTGCAGCAAAGACTGGGCACCAAGTGGTGCAGTTATCTATTTGGGGAACCATCCCAAAGGGTAAAAACATAGTCAATATTCTATGTTTATCTTGTGGACTCGTAAGGGGAAAAACAGCTTCAAGTTGATTAATACATTGAACTATCCAACAAGGAATTATGTCATGTTTTGAGGGCATTTTACCCAAAATTTAATTAATAATAATGGAATTAACAGTTGCCCTGCTTGAGCTGCCTGTACTGGGAAAGACATCAAGGTGCAAATAACATACTGAGTTAAGCATCTATATAATCAGTGTGGAACTAAACAAAGTAATTAGCATTACTATCAGGGTGTATGGGACAAACAGCCCATCCATGGCAAATTATCTATCTGGTTAAATCTACCCTTACTGTGTGAGCACAGGGGTATGTTTACAATGTCTGAGATTGGCCTAAGACCCCATGCCTGGTCTATGTATTTAGAGTTGGGTGGTCAGCATAATGAGTATAAACTTAGTTTATGGAGGTCTGCATGTCAGGCACTCCGGTCGTTCCAGAACAGTCCTCTCTGCCAGAATTCTCCTCTCTAGCCCCAAAGGAACGGGCACAGAATATATGATTAAACTACCATGTTGGAAGATGTAGCTGTGCAACTTTATTGTGCCTAACATTAGGAGCTGTTGCTGAACGAGCAGAGAAGAACAAGTTGCTTACCTTCGGTAACGCTGTATCTGTAGGAAACATTAGTTAGTTAGATTCCTCACCTTAGAATATCCCCAGGCGTCAGGCTGGATCCGGAAATATTTTTTTGTAGCAATACCCCTTGCGCGTCGCTAGGCGTCGTCTGCGGCTCCGCGTCCGTCGTTGGCATCGTGCGCCAGAATGACGTCGTCGGAGTACTTAGACGCCGCCCTCGCGCGCTGACATAAGTTCTTGTACATAGCTTTCCGCGCCAGGAACGCAGAGCAATGCAAGAGACCGACACTGGTGCCAAAAAGTCTAGGGCCCTGAACAGGATGACCTTAACCCTAGATGTCGGTTCGCAGAGCGGGGAGGATGGGTGGGTCGGTGAGGAATCTAACGAACTAATGTTTCTTACAGATACATCGTTACCGAAGGTAAGTAACTTGTTCATCTGAAAGAAACACGTTAGTTAGATTCCTCACCTTAGAATAGATACCCCAGCAATACCAACCCCGGTGGAGGGTCTGCGAACCAAGATCACACCAGAAAGTCCTGGAGAACAGAACGGCCAAAGAAGCCATCTCTCCGGACTTGGCTGTCCAGGCAATAGTGCTTGGCGAACGTGTGTAGTGAGGCCCACGTCACCGCCTAACAGATGTCCTGCAAGGGAACTCCCCATCCCAGGGCAGTAGTCGCTGCCGTGGCCCGGGTGGAATGGGCTCTCAGCCCAACAGGAGGGTCCTTTTTCGCCAAGGAGTAACAAACTTTGATACACAAGATGACCCACCATGAGATGGTCTGTTTGTGTACGGCTCTCCCCTTCTTAGCACCTACGTATCCAACAAAAAGTTGGTCATCCACCCAGAACTGTCTGGTGCAGTCCAAATAAAAGGACAGCGCACGTTTTGGGTCCAGACGGTGGAGCCTCTCTTCCTCTTTTGAAGGATGCGGAGGCGGAAAGAAGGTGGGCAAAATGGCCGATGTGAAAGGGGGTCACCACTTTCAGAAGAAAAGAAGGACGAGTCCGAAAGACAACTTTGTCCGGATGAACCGAAAGAATGGGAGGCTTAGATGACAGAGCCTGGAGCTCACTCACCCATCTAGCCGAGGTGATAGCTACCAGGAAAGTAGTCTTAAGAGTGAGAAGACGAAGTGGACAATTGTGAAGGGACTCAAAGGGAGCACACATCAGAAAGGTCAAGACAAGATTCAAATCCCACTGAGGCATTACGAAGGGGACAGGAGGAAACATGTGAGTAACGCCTTTAACAAAGCGCGAAACAACAGGGGACTTGAAAAGAGAAGGCTGATCAGGAAGCCGTAAGAAAGCAGAGATTGCAGAAAGATAACCTTTCAAGGAGCCCAGAGCAGAGCCCTGCTGGGCTAAAGAAAGAAGAAAGAGTAGAACCTCAGAAAGAGGGGCGGAAAGGGGATCCACAGCCTTTGCTGTGCGCCATGCCACAAATTTGTTCCACCTGCAGGCGTATACCGATTTTGTGGAGGGACGCCTGACTGCCACAATCACATCACAGACTTCAGGAGGCAAGTCAAATGGCATCAACTGTCGCTGCTCAATCTCCACGCATGGAGGTGGAGACTGGACAGGTTCAGGTGGAGGACCGTCCCCTGCTGCTGCGACAGAAGGTCCTCCTGAAGAGGCAGTCGTATCGGAGGATCGATTGACATACTGAGTAGCTCGGGATACCAGTACCTTCATGCCCAATCTGGAGCCACTAAGATGACTTGGGCCCGGTCGTGCCTGATCTTCTTCAGCACTCTGGGCAGAAGTGGTATAGGCGGAAAGGCGTACAACAGACCGCAACTCCACTCGCGACGAAAAGCGTCTCCGAGCGAGTGCCGCCTTGGAAATTCCAACGCGCAGAACTGCTGACATTGCGCGTTCTCTTCGGTAGCGAATAGATCTAACCAAGGCTCTCCCCACTGGAGAAAGAGACCTTGCGCCACGTCCGATTTCAGACGCCATTCGTGATCCATCATGCACCGGCGGCTGAGTTCATCCGCTCTGGCGTTCAGAGAGCCCGCCAGATGTTGAACCAACAGGATGATGCCCTGGTGTTCCAGCCATGTCCAGAGGCGCCGAGCCTCCTGACAAAGGGTCCATGACCCCACCCCGCCCTGTTTGTTGCAATACCACATGGCGGTGGTGTTGTCCGTGAACACCTGCACGACACTTCCCCGGACAGAGGGAAGGAAGGCTTTCAGTGCAAGCCGGATCGCTCTCAGCTCCAACAGGTTGATATGGAGTTGAGACTCCGCCGGAGACCAGAGGCCTCTGATCTCCGCCTCTCCCATATGACCCCCCATCCCAGGAGGGACGCGTCCATCACTACTACGTGCTCCGGTTGGGGTAGGGAGAGGCATCTGCCCCTGACCCAATCGCGGTCCGTGAGCCACCACTGCAACTGTTTCACAGTGCCCTCAGAGATCAAGACATGGTCGGACAGGTTGCCTCGATGCTGGGCCCACTGAAACTTCAGGTCTCACTGCAGAGCCCACATTCGCCAACTGGCGTAATGCACCAACAGGATGCAGGAGGCGATCAGCCCCAGAAGCCACAGCACCAACCTGAACGAAACCCAGGATAGAGGCCGGAAGATGGGAACCAGAGCCTGAATATCCCGGACCCGCTGTTCCGGAGGATAAGCCCAGAACTGCACCGAATCGAGAACCGCTCCGATGAAGAGGAGCTTCTGGGAGGGACTCAGGTGTGACTTCGGCACGTTGATGGAGAACCCCAGCAAATGCAGGAGGTCGGGCATAGTCTGGAGGTGGGAGACAACTTGCTGGGGCGAGCCCGCCTTCAACAGCCAGTCATCGAGATAGGGGAAGACTGGAACCCCTGATCTGCGCAGATGAGCTGCAACCACCGCCATCACTTTCGTGAACACCCGAGGGGCACTGGTGAGGCCGAAGTGGAGCACGGTGAACTGAAAGTGCTCCTGACCCACCGTGAACCGCAGGAAACGCCGGTGGGCCGGCAGGAAGGGGATGTGAAAATAGGCGTCCTGCAAGTCCAACGCTACCATCCAGTCTCCAGGGTCGAGGGCAGCCAGAACCTGAGCTAAAGTTAGCATCTTGAACCGTTCCTTCCGGAGGAAGGCGTTGACGCTCATGAGGTCCAAGATAGGGCGTAGGCCCCCTTTGCCCTTCTTGGGAACCAGAAAGTAGTGAGAATAGCAACCACGGCCTACTTCTGGACCAGGAACGCGCTCGACGGCCTCTTTGGCCAAGTGGGCCGTAACTTCCTCCCGCAGAAGATTCAAGTGATCCTCCGATATACGGTGACACTGCGGTGGCATGGCTGGAGGGGTCGTCTTGAAGGGGAGGGAGTAGCCCCTTCGGACGATTTGCAGCACCCACCTGTCCGAAGTGATGGATCGCTAGTGGAGCAGGTGATGGCGAAATCTGCCACCCACTGGCGTGGAATGGGCCTGAAAGCTCGGACTAGGAGGGCTTTGAGGCGGATGCTGCCGGGGTGGATGTGGACTGACCGGCACGTTGTCCTCCTGTACCACCATGGCGGAATCCACGTCCGCAACCGCATGCAGGTTGGGTCGGCGGCCGGTGGCTAGGCGGACGTGAGGAAGCGCCCCTTCCTTGGCCATGAAAGGGGCGAAAGGCGGAAGTTTGCGGCCGTGGGGCCGAGAGACCCAAGGACCTGGCCGTAGCCCGGGAGTCTTTAAAACGAGCCAGCGCACTATCCGCCTTCTCACCAAAAAGGCGAGTGCCATCAAAGGGCATATCCATGAGGGAACTCTGGACATCCCCCGGAGAAGACGTGGACCGCAGCAAGGCGTGGCGCTGGAGCGCCACCGTGGTGGAAATCGCCCTACCCAGCGAGTCCGTGGTGTCTAGTCCACACCGTATGGCATGGCGTGCTGCATCTCGCCCATCAGCAAGCGCCTGGGAGAGACGTGTCCGGGCCTCCTCCGGACACAGGGGCAGCATGTCCTCCACCGTATCCCACAGAGAGTGGGAGAAATGGTCCAAGAGGCAAGCGGTGTTCAAAGACCGCAGGCCCAAACTCAGGGAAGAGAACAGCTTCTTTTCGAACTGTTCTAGCCTCTTGGATTCCCGATCCAGAGGGGCGGACGGGAAGGAGGATTGGGAAGTCGAGGCCTGGATAACCAGACTTTCGGGGGTGGGGTGTTGGGACAGGTAACTGGGGTCGCCCGGAGCAGGGCGGTGGCGCCGGGCCAAGTTCCGATCCACAGGAGGAACTGTGGAGGGCTTGGACCAAGTGCCCTGCAGAACGTCTATGAGGGCCTCATTGAACTGCAGCAGAGGCTCAGTGGAGCTTGCTGACGGTTGAAGCACCTCTATGAGGACGTTAGTCCTCACGGCCACAGCAGGCAGCTCGAGCCACAGGGCTGCAGCCGCCTTGCGCAGCACCACTGAAAAAGCTGCACCTTCCTCCGAGGCCACAGTCGGAGGAGAGATGAAACCAGCATCCGGGGAAGTGTCCAGACCACTGGCATCCCCCAGTTCGTCTGCCCAATCCTGTGAAAGTTGTCCCTGTATGGCCATAGGGTCCTCAGACCCCTCCCAGACGCCCCCGTCATCCGATTCCTGATAAACAGGAGGAATGATCGTAGCCGGGCAGTGAATGAAACGCTCATCCATCGGCGTCGGGTGCGGCGTCAAGCGGCGCCGCACCGGTGCCGGGCCCGGACATGGGCTAAACCAGGGAACGGCGTTGTCTGGAGATGCCGTCGGGGGCGGAACCAGTGTCGGCGCCGGCGGAGGAGGCGTCGTGAGGTCGACCGGCACCAGCAGAGATCCAGGCCTGGATCCCTCGGGGACCTGCCGCGTCGGGACCGAAGTCGTCGACGGCGCCGAGGCCGGAGCCGCCGGCACGTGAGGTCGCCCAGTCGAGCCTGAGGGGCCCGAAGGCGCGCCGGCAGGCGTCGACGGTGGAGTCAGGCCCCTCATGGCCAAGAGGAAGGCACTGACCTCTGCCGGAGTCGCGTCAGTCCCAGGGACCGGTGGGTATGGGGACGGACGCGGCTCCTGCGGCTCCGATGGAGCCGCAAGGGTGGGACCACTTTGACCCTCGGCCGAGTCGCGCGACCGGCGAGGGGAGTCCGAAGAGCGGTGTCGCCTCTTGGACTTCTTAGATCGCTTCGACTTACCCGAAGACTTCGAGCCCGACGAGCGATGATGGTGACTGCGGCTTCGCGACCGGTCCTTGGACCTCCTCCTGGACCGGGACCGTGAGCGGCTCGGAGCCGAGTGCCGAAGCTTGAGAAGCTTATGGGACCGCTCCCGCCTAGCCTTCAAGGTCAAGGCCTGACAATCGGGGCACGACTCCGCGTCGTGGTCGGCCCCCAGGCAGTAAAGGCACCGGCGATGGTGGTCCGTCACCGACATCAGTCGATGACAGGAGTCACAGGCTTTAAACCAGGGGGCATCCTACCGGCACCAGAGTCGAGTCGACAGAAGACCAAAAAGAGTCAAAAAAGTTTAGTCAAAAATTGACTATGGGGTAAGCTCTTCCCGGATCGGCGCTGTCTGGCACGGAGAAAAGAAGAACTGACGTCAGCGCGTGAGGGCGGCGTCTAAGTACTCCGACAACGTCATTCCAGTGCACGACGCCAACGACGGACGCGGAGTCGCAGACGACGCCTAGCGACGCGGAAGGGGTATTGCTACAAAAAAATCTTTCCGGATCCAGCCTGACGCCTGGGGATATTCTAAGGTGAGGAATCTAACTAACGTGTTTCTTTCAGATAAGCAGTACACTATATTGTAAAAGATAAGATGTGCAGACAAAATCCCAGGAGGAATCCCCAAATAACAAGCAACATGTACAGTACATTCCCAGAACAATATTGCAAAAACAGGTGTATTGTAAGTGGCCATGCAAAGCAGAAGCAAGAAACTCCAAACTAAGGGAGAACCAAAGTGGGCCCAAAAGGGAACTCATGACAAGCTCCACTGGTCACATCCTAAATCTGGGAACAGCCACCAGATGTACCTTTAAAACGGAATGCACCAGACCTGAGTTTGCTAGATAGATGGAAAGTAAACCGGCTGGCCCATTACGATGCAGCCCTAAAGGCTCTGACCGAAGGTTGGAGCCTTTACGGGCCGTTTCGTAATTGGTCCCTAAGTCCTGTCTTAGAGGTGGTCACACCTCCCTTTAACAGAAAATCTATTGTTCTACCTTCTCTGCTCTAGCTTAGCTCAGCAGCAGGGGGGCATCATCGATTCTGGGGTCGGCAGCAGTACTAGCTTGCTGGCAGACCCTGGAAGGCTGTTAGCAGGAGCACTGAGGTCTTCCCGGAGGAGCCCCCTGGTGAATGAAATCATACCTCCAATACTGGTAACGGTTTTGGAGTATGATTCTAAACATGACTATACCACAAAAGAGAATCGGGGGTCTAGGGGTAGACAGTACACAGAATAAGAAAGGAGTAGGGTGTGTAGAATCAGTCAGACCCAAGAAAGATCAGAGCAGAGCCTGGATTACCATCAACCTCGCTCGTCCAATGAGACAGATAATGAGAGCAAGGACACCTCTCTTGATCGTTTGTATCATATGGTATCCAACTAGAACTGAGGTATGTCTCTCGATCGTAGAGACCACCTCACTAGTTAGAAGCTCTATTGCTCCTTTTAGGTTGACGGAAAAGCGTCAAGAGGACACGTAAGAAACTGTGACCACCAGACAGAAATGAAGGTGCAGTGCAGAAAAAGAGACTGTGAATGCTAAAAAGAGGTTGTGTGGAGAATGTGATGTAATTCAGTTCATTCCACACACCTTGATTAAAAAGATGTGACAAGAATACCAGCAGTACTACCTAGTCGCTGCTAGATTAGGGTCGACATGTTTCAGTCTTAAAGGGATAGTGGCCCACGGCTTTCTTCAGGACCTATTATGCTACAAAAATATGCTACTGCATTCAACTGATAAATTCCTATAGTGCAGTGTGACCCACTTATAAGAAAAAGTGAATAAAATTAGCGAGATAGTAATAAATACGACCTCAAATTGTCCTAATCCTCAAGATCACAGGATGCAAACATCACCTGTGGAGACAAGGCAATTGACACACAAATACAAACTCAAAACTTAAACAATACTGTCTACAAACAGGCAAATTCAATAAATAAATATGCCTAGGACATTGATGTGAACAAATCTACACAATGCTTACCCAGCGTGATCAGGGATTGCACCTCACCTACCCTGGAACCTGGCTCAGGTTAAGGAGGCCCCGCTCTGGATCGTGGGTGAAAAAACAAAAAATGTTCTTCAACATGAGAGAGCCAAAGTCAATCCCAGTTACTAACTTGCGTTAAAATAGACGCAAGATACTTTTATTATTTGTAAATAAGTTCACCCCCTCAGTAAAAACCCATTCCAAAGTCCAAACCTTCTAAGAACGTAAAAATAAAAGAGTACCTAAAAAGTGCATGTTTTAGCCATTATCAAAGTCACAGACTGGCATTCAGATCGTGAACTAGTTTGTTGTCACATACTCCCTTCTTACTGAGCAACTTATGGAGAGACACTACCCACGCAAGCTGGTCAAACGGTCCCTGAAAAGAGCTTCGAATAACAATCGCGAAGCCTTGTTGGAACCACCAGTACCCAAGCCACCTCTTGAGCGCCTGACACTGGTTAGCACTTTTTGTACACTTTCCAACGACATTAAGAAAAGCATTAAAAAACATTGGCGGATTCTAAACAGCTGCAAGGAGAAGATTGCTATGCCCCTTTTTGCCTTTAAAAGGTCAGGCAACATAAGGGACCGCTTGGTCCACACATGACCAGCGAGTGGGCCCATTAGATCTTTGGGCACTTTATGGGATCTACCGGCAGTAACCGGACACCACCCTTGTGGGGGGTGCTCGGTTTGTCCACAAACCACTCACAGTTCCTCAGTGGATATAGGGACTAACAGACCCTGGATGCAGACGCACTTTACCAACTGCAACAGTAGCAATATCATCTATCTACTCACATGCCCTTGTCAAACTGCTATTTTTGTCTGCGCTGCCTCTGTACGGGGGCGGGGGTGGCGGGTCTGGTTGTAGTGGCGATGGGTGTTGTGGCCCTCTTGGGACTCCGAGCTGCATGATCAGTAGCTCCATGGCTTCTGTTGTTCTTCAGGTGTGGCTCTGGGTCGGGCTCCCTTTTATGGTGCAGGTTGGCGTCCGACTTAACACCAGGTAATAGCAGGTGTTAAATCCCTGCTGCTAACGCGCCTAATCGCCTGTTTTGGGATCTTATCACCGATCTGGCTGGTCTTTGAGAATATTGCGATGTGGTGTTATCGTGGATTTTTGGACGGGAACGCCTAATTTGCATCTCATTAGCGTTAGTTGCCGGTGTCATCCGTGGCGATGTTTTTTGCGGCTGCTAATGCAGGAAAACTGGCGATATCAGCTGTTAGCACCAGCTTGTGAATAGGGCGATAAATCTATCGCCACTTTGGCTGCGATAAAGTCCCACTAACTCGGCGATAAGTCCTTGAGATTATGCCCCCATAGGTTTTGTTTCATTAAGTGTTTATTTCTGAGCTGGGTAGCGCATGTGCGATGCGTTTTGAGTGCATGTGCCTACAAGCTGCACATACAATTTACCATCCTGTTTCGCTTGCAGTGGTTTTTTTTGGATCCTATGTAGTACGGTAGCTAATGACAGGGTAGTGATCAGGGTCCCTTTCCCCTGTGATTCACAAAGCACTGTATATGTTTTTCCCCAAACCCATAATTTGTAGTCTGCACAACACAGCAGTGTTTTATTTCATAGAGCCAGTAAGTGAGCACCACATGTTCCAAGCGATTACCGTAACGGAAGTCCTGTTTAAACATGTTTGGCCACAGCCATGTTAGAGGACGTAAAACAATGGATATAAATGTGTACACAATAGCAAACGGGGTGGGAGCAATTAAGAAAGAAACAAGTGTTGAAGATTTCTGCACGGCCATGTTAAAGCTGTCTGTTCACAACAGTGGACCAATTCAATTAAACGAAAGAGTGAGCAAACAACCGATAAATACTTCAAATAGTAATGCAACATGTAACAGAGCCAGTCGCCACAAAGTGTAAAAAACACCCAAAGGCGGGACAAAGACGTACATTCTATCAATAAAAATAAAGGAATTCAAAAGGGCATTGGAAGGAACAATTGGAAAGTGGTGGGTGTGGTCTAAACACCCCGAGTAGATACAGCATGCCTCGCAGAGCAGCGTGTAGGCTGCTGGGCTCCACCTGAAAAAAGCTTTATTTAAAAGCAACCACAGACATGGTGGACAGCTGAACCCCGCAGACCACCATGTCTGTGATGGATGTGATTCCCAATGGATTGCTAAATTGTAACCTGCCTCATTAATATTTATGAGGCAGCTCCATTTGTGACTTACTAGGAATTGATATTTGGAAAATAAGGGCCAGATGTATTAAGAAAGTGTTTTGCGATACCCAAATTGCAAATCCTTGCATTTTGCAATTCAGAAATCGCAAAACAGCATGCATGAAAGTGTGTTGAACATTTTCTGCGATTCCTAGTGGGTCGCAAATGACCGACCTCTTGAATATTAGTGAGGTTGGTCGCAATTTGGAACCCATTAGGAATTTAAAGCAGACAGTTTTCTCTTAAGGAAAACTGGATGTTTTACAAAAAGAAACATTTTAAGTTTTTCTTTCATTTTTTAAGAGCAGGCAGTGAGTGGTCTGCGGGTCCACTTCCTGCTCCTAAAAAAGTTATTGATACATTCACAGAAAATGAGAATGTTTTGCGACCGCCTTCATGGTCACAAAACATTCATACTTACATTTTCTATTCTAAATTTAGAAGGGGCAGCGTAAACAAGCCCCTTCCAAATACCGAATCGCAAACCCATTTTGTGATTCTGTAACAGGTTACCGAATCACAAAATAAGGTTTGATACATGTAAAAAGCCTTTTTGTGAGTTCGCGAATTGGCCTGTTTGTGAACACAAAATTGGTTGATACACATGGCCCATAAAGGTTCAGATATTAGGAATACTGCTTTCAAAATTGTGATTCTAAGATAATCGCAATTAGGAAATCGGTATTCCTCATGTTAGTACATCAGGCCCTACCTGATTTTACAAGTATAGATTTGTTTTTAACATGAAGCTATTAAAGGCACATAATATTAAAATCATAACTTTGATCTCACTCATAACATCAGCAACCCAGAACTCCGGTTTGAGATTGTACATTGAACATTTATTTTGAAAACACAAGCCCAAGCAACATTTGAAACATGTTTTTACTCCTTAAAAGGCAACATGAAATCCGATGTGTCCTGTAAACATTATATAGCACGGTGAGGAATCTTTCCCATTGGGAATACAGCCTCCTTGCTGGAGCTATATATACTGAGGGAACTGTAAACAGAGTTAGGAATCTTCGATTTACTTCATCAGAAAGGTAAGTTTCCAGTTCAACAAACTAGAAAAAAAGAAAAAAAAATACTTAAACATCATTAAGGCAAAGTAGACATATCGAATCAAAAGATAGCATATCACAATTTTCATTAATAATTATATACTGCCCAGTAAACGGCCCTTATATTAGAAATTATATTAAGTGATAACTTTCCTATTTCTTGGGCAAGAAATGCCGCTGTGTCATTAATGCAATCTAGATTTACTGCTCACCCAAAGTTGAAAATCGCTATTGTATGGTGCGACTAGAGACGCATATTTTCTGAATGTATACAACCTATTTATCACCTGCATTGAAATATGATCAATTGCTTTAAGTTAAAAGAAGACTTGGCTTCGGTGTCTGCATTCACTCTAGTGTTGGTATGCACACATGTCCACACACACTTTCCCTCCTAAAAGGCTAGGCTGTTAAAGCCAAGATAACATTAATATACTCATCGAACAGGTAGGCCTGTATATTAAAAAAAAAAACATAGAATCTCCCAGTGACACAACCCCAGGATATTTGGTAAAAAAATGTCGACTTCCCATGAGCTATCATAACCAAAACTAGTTCCAGGAACAGATGGCCTGGAGCCGAAGGACCTCTAGATTTATGCATTACTTCGTTGAATGATTGTATATTTAAAAAGCAAACAGAGATTAGTGAAGTAAAATCTCCTGTTGTTAAAGAACTCTTATACTTTTCTATTAACATACCGCCCACCTAATCCTAATTGATTTTTCCAGATGATTCTATGAACTGCTATGTTTGCTTCTGATTAACCATGCGCATTTGGTGATTGGAGGAGGTTTTAATTATTGTGTAGTAATCCATAGGCTGGATCTAAAGATTGTCAATTACGTGGCTGTTTTCATTAAATGTATCACAAGCCATACACAGTCCTGCCCGTTGTAAAGCCTGATCTGCTATAATAGTAGACTAGGGTTTGTGCCAAAACCTATGGGAGTTTGCACTGATCCTTCTCAGTAACACCTCCTTGATGCAAAGTAATGCAAGGCAGTGTAAATGTGGTGTTTGCAAGCTTAGAGTGTAAAATATCCTATGCACTTGATAGTAGATACCATGTGAGGGTTTGCACCACTATGCACTGCCAAAAGCCTTAGGGTGATATGTATGGGGGATTTGGTATTGGCCAGCGCAGCATGTCACCTTGCTGTGTTGCCCTACATCAAACTAAAAGGAGAGGAAAGCACCATATTTATCTAATACAGTGCATTCCTGTCCTTTCCCCTGGGCTGGCTCCATTTTGGCAACCTAGCGCCAACGCAGGTACCCTTGCACATGTACCCATAAACCATTTCAAGGGTGCCTGTGTTATTGGGAGGATTGTTTTCGAGCAGGAAGGGGCACCTTCCTGCACAAAAACAATCCTGGGAGGCGTTTTCCTCTTTCTATGTGTGCAGCAGAATGTAGAGCACATACAAAGAGGAAAAACACGAGGAGAAATAAACTGACTCCAAAGGTGTAAGTGACACACAGGGCAGGACCACTATCCTAGTCGATTTCCAACATAGCATGGACAATGTTGCTTGCTTCCCTGACATGGATGTACATCCACATTCTGGGGCTTTTTTCAGCACCACCAGGAATAACTATCTCTAGCCTGACCCCTAACAGAAATGATGAACTTCCTTTAGTTATGTTATGTTATGTTAGTCATTTTTATAAGGCGCGCAGCTGCCCCAGCCAAGGGGCGTCCCGGCGCCTGATCAGGTACCACAACACAACAAATCGATGCTGGGAAGGAGAGGAAGGAATCAGTCAGCAGTTGGGAACAAAAAAGTTTTTATGGCGCGCCTAAAAGAAGTAAGGCTGTTCAGGGCTCGAATATGGACAGGGAGAGAATTCCATAATCCTGCCGCTAATACTCGAAAGGAGCGACCTCCCATCCTACTCAGTCTAAACCGTGTATTGACCACCAGATGGAGAAATTCCGATCTAAGAGACCGCTTAGGAACATAGGAGGAGACAAGCTTAGCGAGGGCTGGAGGAGAGGAAAGCTTCAAGATTTTAAATGTCAGGCAGAGAGCCTTAAATTTAATTCTCTGTCTGACCGGCAGCCAGTGGAGAGAGGTCAAAACTGCAGAGACAGAGCACTGTCTAGGAAGGCCAACGATGGCTTGCGCCGCGGCATTCTGCACCCTTTGCAATCTAGTAGCCTCCGCCTGATTCACTCCGAGCAGCAGCGCACTCCCATAGTCCAGCCGAGAAAGAATGGAGGCTTGGACCACCAGTTGCCGAGTAGGGGGGTCGAAGAATTTGAGGATCGGTCTCAGCCCTCGCAGAATACCATAACAGGTAGCTGCAACCTTCTTCGTGTGGCTGGTGAAGGAGAGTGTAGGATCCAGCCAGACCCCCAAGTTCTTAACTTCGGCAGCTGGGATGGGAGTCACCCCCAATTCTGGAGGCCACCACTGGTCTCCCCAGAGCTCCGCCTGCTTTCCTAAGATCAGGACCTCGGTATTTTTGGCATTTAACTGCAGACAGTTAGTTCGCATCCAATTTGCCACGGCTATGAGTCCTGCACGGAATCTGGGAGCGTTCTCCTCGGGATCACCGCTGAGTGTCACCGCCAGCTGCGTGTCGTCGGCATACGATGTCATGGTTAAGCCACATTGTCTGACGAGTGCAGCCAGCGGTTTCACATATAGGTTGAACAGAGTGGGGCTCAACGCAGAGCCCTGCGGAACCCCCAGCCCCAGTGGATGGAAAGAGGACTGACAAGGTGGAATAGCCACTTTAAAAGACCGGTCCGAGAGGAAAGAGCGAAACCATTGGAGAGCAATCCCCTCAATTCCCACTCCCTCAAAGCGCCGGATCAGAATGTCATGAGACACCGTGTCAAACGCGGCGCTCAGATCTAACAGGAGGAGCGCCGCTGTCTGCCCAGCATCCAGCACCGTTCGCAAGTGCTCGGTCATAAAGAGCAGTGCAGTTTCGGTGCTGTGTTGTGCACGAAAACCATTCTGGCTCTGGTCTAGAATGTTATTTCGAGAAAGGTGGGCGGATAAGATGGAGTTCACATGTGCCTCAGTAACCTTGGCGGTCCAGGGCAGGAGGGAGATGGGACGGTAGTTTTCTGGTAATAGGGGGTCAAGGTTAGGCTTCTTTAAAATTGGGCTGACCACTGCCTGCTTCCAGGAAGAAGGGACCACGCCCGATGTGAGCGATAGATTGATCAGATCCAGTATAGGCTCACGACATAAGGGAGGAAGAAGTCTAAATACCTCTGGCTTCAGCGGATCTAATGGAGAACCGGATTTAATTTTGAGGCTCAGAGTATCGAAGACCTCGTCAGACATTACTGGCAGGGAGGACAGGGTTTCATGAACCGTAGCCATCACACCAGTTTGCTCAGCACCAGGCACAGATGACGTAAATCCTCGGTAAATCGCCTGCACTTTCTCCACGAAAAAGGATGCCAGACTTTCACAGTGAGAGTCCGTGCAGATTTCCTCCGAGGTGGCCCGTTTCCCCATAAGGTCTTTAAGAACCTTAAAGATTAATTTAGACGGGTTGGGGCTATTCTGAAACTTGAAAGCATAGTGTGCGGCCCGGGTTTGACAGATTGCCCTGTGATAGATCTTAAGCTGGGCAAAATACAAAGATTTCAAGGTGGGATCAAAGGATTTTCTCCACGCCCTCTCAGCTTGCCGGCATGTTCTCTTAAGCTCGGCAAGAGTGTCATTATACCATGGGCTGGGAACTTTAGCATGGCATTTCGACCAGCGCATCGGTATAAGAGAGTCAAGGGCGGCTAGGACCCAGTTACGAAACTGCTCGTATCCTTGTTCCACATTCAGCAGATTGCCCAGGGGCTGCGCCTCCAAGATCTTATAAAACTCCTCCAGTTTGAGCTTATGCCAATTTCTTTTAAGGATCAGTCTATCCACAGGTTTAAATTGTGGGTCATCTATAGGACATGAAACTTTAACCAGCAGATGGTCAGTCCAGCCTACCACCATCAGGTCAGAGACCCTAGCCCGCTCCAGTGTGGTAAAGAAGGGGTCAAGGATATGACCTCCTATGTGGGTAGGGGAGGTAACTAGTTGGATCATTTGCATGGCTTCAAGGTCCGCTAGCAAGGTATTAATAGGTGCTGATGACCCCTGATCAAAATGGATATTGAGGTCGCCTACGATGTTAAAATTGGCACATCTCGGAGCTAAAGAGCTAACCACGTCAGCAAGAGCGGCCTTGAAGACAGTGTCGTTCCCTGGCGGGCGGTAGATAAGCATACCGCTAAGTGTAAACTGATGACTGAAGGCTACCTTAAAAGAAGCGCTCTCACACGCTGGTAAGTCAAGAGCTTTCCATTCAGCCGGAAAGTAAGATTTTATCACCATAGCTATGCCACCCCCTCTAGAAGTGCGGTTGAGAGTGAACACTGTGTAGTTAGAAGGGAATGCCAGATTGATTATTGCAGTGTCCGCATCCTGAAGCCAAGTCTCAGTGAGGAAGATGAGGTCAGGAGAGTCCTTTCCGATCATGTCACGTAAGGACTGATGGTGCTTGACCAACGATCTCACGTTCAGACTCCAGATGCTAAGCACACGCTCAGAGATATTAGTACGTGTATTTGGGGCATTCCTTTCCACAGAGCGCACCCCAGACGGGGTATCGAGTGACAAACTGCCACAGTCATAAGGACCCGACAACGGGTGCACAGGATCATGAACACACACCGTGAGCCTCTCTCTAATAGAAAGCAGAGCGGCGCGATTGTACCTGAGCGTCAAGGTATTCTGCATGATGGTAAGATGACTAAATGCCAGAGTCCAGGCCCCGCTCACGCTTCCTCGACGCGGACGAGCGCAGACGGGCAGGACTCTGGCACGACTCCGGTTAAGCGACGGCGTCCCACTGCGCGGTCCCGCTGCGCGGGAGAGGACGACTTTAAGTAGGCGTCGCAATGAAGAGCTCGAGCGTCGGGACGCTCCAAGATGGCGCCCGCCTAAATTTCCACTAACCCAAGCCAAGATGGCGCCCACAAGAGTCCAACCCCGGGACCCGGACCCGCCAAACGGCGGTGCACTTTCCAAAAATTAAATGCAGGTAAGGGGACGAGTACCCAGGCAGAATAGTAGTAAAAACAAGGGAGAATCCAAGCAAAATAACAAAAATACAAAACTGGTAATTTTAAAAACACAGCGCGATGGCAGCGCGACCTGCGCTAATGCAGCACCTAATCTGAGTGAAAGACAAGCGAGTCCGCCTTAAGTAGGCGTCGCAATGAAGAGCTCGAGCGTCGGGACGCTCCAAGATGGCGCCCGCCTAAATTTCCACTAACCCAAGCCAAGATGGCGCCCACAAGAGTCCAACCCCGGGACCCGGACCCGCCAAACGGCGGTGCACTTTCCAAAAATTAAATGCAGGTAAGGGGACGAGTACCCAGGCAGAATAGTAGTAAAAACAAGGGAGAATCCAAGCAAAATAACAAAAATACAAAACTGGTAATTTTAAAAACACAGCGCGATGGCAGCGCGACCTGCGCTAATGCAGCACCTAATCTGAGTGAAAGACAAGCGAGTCCGCCTTAAGTAGGCGTCGCAATGAAGAGCTCGAGCGTCGGGACGCTCCAAGATGGCGCCCGCCTAAATTTCCACTAACCCAAGCCAAGATGGCGCCCACAAGAGTCCAACCCCGGGACCCGGACCCGCCAAACGGCGGTGCACTTTCCAAAAATTAAATGCAGGTAAGGGGACGAGTACCCAGGCAGAATAGTAGTAAAAACAAGGGAGAATCCAAGCAAAATAACGAAAATACAAAACTGGTAATTTTAAAAACACAGCGCGATGGCAGCGCGACCTGCGCTAATGCAGCACCTAATCTGAGTGAAAGACAAGCGAGTCCGCCTTAAGTAGGCGTCGCAATGAAGAGCTCGAGCGTCGGGACGCTCCAAGATGGCGCCCGCCTAAATTTCCACTAACCCAAGCCAAGATGGCGCCCACAAGAGTCCAACCCCGGGACCCGGACCCGCCAAACGGCGGTGCACTTTCCAAAAATTAAATGCAGGTAAGGGGACGAGTACCCAGGCAGAATAGTAGTAAAAACAAGGGAGAATCCAAGCAAAATAACGAAAATACAAAACTGGTAATTTTAAAAACACAGCGCGATGGCAGCGCGACCTGCGCTAATGCAGCACCTAATCTGAGTGAAAGACAAGCGAGTCCGCCTTAAGTAGGCGTCGCAATGAAGAGCTCGAGCGTCGGGACGCTCCAAGATGGCGCCCGCCTAAATTTCCACTAACCCAAGCCAAGATGGCGCCCACAAGAGTCCAACCCCGGGACCCGGACCCTCCAAACGGCGGTGCACTTTCCAAAAATTAAATGCAGGTAAGGGGACGAGTACCCAGGCAGAACAGTAGTAAAAACAAGGGAGAATCCAAGCAAAATAACGAAAATACAAAACTGGTAATTTTAAAAACACAGCGCAATGGCAGCGCGACCTGCGCTAATGCAGCACCTAATCTAGTACTTGCAATGTTCAACACTCGCATTGGGGATATGACCCCTTTCCTTCTGTATCACAGCATCTCAGCTATTTCCTTTTGTCTCCACGTGGATGGTCTGCTTGTATCATGGTCCAAGATTCAAGCTTACCACAGTTGCACAGGTCAAATGGCCTACCATAGACCAAGTCAGCTGGAGAAAGGAACATTCGGGTTGTCAGGAAATTAGGTAATGCTCATGCATGGACCTCCCATGAATAGGGAGTTCATTGGGTAATTTGCTGTAGGTATGAGGGAGCAGGGTGTCATTGAGGAGGACACTGCCAAAAGGAGTACTGGGTATGACGCGCCTTGCTAAGTCAACAAGTCTCAATGATGGGCTGGCCATAGCCATGCCACAGACCCATCTATAGACAGGAAATGTAGTCTTTATATAGGCTTTGTTGAAATCTGCACAATACTCCAACATATTTTAACATTGTAGTTTCTCTAAGAAATTTTGTTCCAGACACATTCAGTGCAAATAGGTATTAATGACTACT
Source organism: Triturus cristatus (assembly GCF_964204655.1). Lineage (NCBI taxonomy): Eukaryota > Metazoa > Chordata > Amphibia > Caudata > Salamandridae > Triturus > Triturus cristatus. The sequence continues at coordinate 829,746,608 of NC_140589.1, read as the reverse complement.
TCAAAATGGAGAACAAGAGCCTTTGATTCCAAAAAGGATATATATGATAGTTATCTCATTTGGCGGATTAGAAATGTTGGACTGTAGAGTGAAATGAATACAAATCATGAAAACTGAGGATTTGGTCAAAGGGATCAGTGCAGGAAAGATTGAAGTGCATGGTGTTGGGGAAGCTAGGCCAGAATAAGAGAGTGAACAATCACCAGAGCAAACAGAGCAGAAAAACAGAAATGTGTTCAGTTCTGATTAAGATTGAGCTATACAATGCCCATCTCCTGTTAAGATAGATGAAGGAAGATCTTTAGATTTCAATCTCCGAATTATATCTATCCTCTGGTAGAGATGGGTGTTATTAGAGTATTGATGAATTGCAGAAATGCAATTTCTTGAGCACCCAGCACTGCACCTAAGCATTCCATGTAAAGGCAGATCAAGGTCAGTGCAAGAATGGCTGACCATGTCAAAACAGCTAGGAGTAATACCAGGCAGAATTCGCCTGGCAGTGCTCCATCCCCTTCACTGAAATATGCAATGTATTTTTCCACCACTTTGAGGACCACCATTTCTGTGCTTCAGCATTCTCTAAATGCTGATTGGTCGGGAGTTAGGAGGCATTGAGAAGAGAGGAGTTGAATTACTTGATTCAAACAATTGGCTGTGTTACTCCCCATGGAAAGGAAATTCAGTGGTGCGTCTCATGCTTTAGAAGATAGATGCATTAAATCATAGATTTAGCTCTGATAACACAGTACAGCAAATCCATATATATTATGAACTAAGAACAATTTTAGATTAAGTACATTTGCATTGATGTAGGGTCTATCAGATTATGATAACTGAAATTAATCACTTTCTTTGGATTTTTGGTTTGGATTGTGCCCTAACCATGCATCAAAGGAGGGACCAGAGAGGCAATTGAGTAACGAAATACGAAGTCACAAAACTCACGGTGGGTATTAAATATGTTTTCCTAAATTTGGGAAAATGATTTGCAGTTTCAGAAGCCTTTGTTGATACCCTGATGTAAATATAAAGTGTTGGGGAAACAACTGTCTACATGTTTTGGCTTTTCTTTTTTTAATAAAAACTTGGGGGGGGGGAGCTGCAAAGAAATATAGGATAATAAATGGATCGTTTTCAGGTAAATTATACTCTGTGCTTATAATCAAACACAGGACAGAATTAGGGAATGCTCTCAAACGAGCTTTATAGAAATCTAAAAATCTATCAGGTAAAGCGAAATTACGAACGACCGTGTTGAATTATCTGACATAAAAGACATCAACTAGCTGCATATGTTTCAATCAATCAATGTAAGAGTCATGAGAATTTCTGGAGTCCATCCGGGTATACTGAAGATGTGTAAGAGTGGCGGACGTGTTATCTCAACTAATGCTTGGCAGGAGTACAGTAAGCTATTATACAAAAATGTACATGGACTGAGATCTATAAAATAATTGAAACATTTTATAAGGATGAAGCTTACAGATGATGAAGTTACTTAAGTTGTGAACGAATGCAGATCATCCAGGGCACCGGGATCAAATACTTTCCTTTATATGTATTTAAATAGGACCGAGTTAAGTAACCTAACGTTTTGATTACATTATACAATGATACAATAATCTGTGGTTTTATTCCGCCATCATACAGAGGGTATATTTCATAACCAATTTACAAGATGCGGCCAATTAACAATGAGGAAAGTTTCCAATGAATAACCTTACTTGAAATTGCAAGTTTATCCTTAGAAACGTTAAGAGTCATGAGTGAAGGCAAATCATTTAATACATTTTACTGGCCCTGCATTTTGCAAAAAAAGTTTCCACCATAGTCAACATCATGACCCCTTCATTTTATGTCGACAAGGGAATTCAACCAGGAGACTGGTAGCACCTATGGGATACACTCAGCAAGTGCTGCAATGTTGAACCTTCTAATTGAATTACATACAGCTACTTGGGTAAGTTTGACTTCTGGTGGTGAAGGTTTCACCCTGAAAATAATGATAGAAAAAGGTCTAAAACATGGGTGCATATTCTACCAACTCTTTGAGTTTCTTGTTTTTCATTCCGTGTGGATGCTATATGTGTTATTTTACTGAAGCTGAGTGAAACTAGATCTACCAGTCTATCATATGCAGTAGACGCAGATCACTAGCATCTGATCCAATTGGATTGAAAGTTAAAGCTTACAATAAGGAAAATGTTCTTACCCTTAAAATAGAAAGGACAATGGCTATGATATCCCGCAGGAAGCAGAGTCTGCCTTGGTCATCATAAGAATGAAGATATGCATATTTAGCCCACAAACTAACTGGGAAGTACTTTACAAAAGTATGAGACAGCGTTGTCTAAGTGTGAACATGGACTCAAAAAGTTCTCCAATCACTATTGGGCAAACCTAGTGGGACTGTTTAATAGTGTTTGGTTCCAAAGTTGAACCATTTATGTATATGTCTACTCTGCCTTTATAGGTACTTTAAAAGGATTGGTGAACACCATAGCTAAATGAAATGAAGTGAGAATGAGTATGGATTGAGAGAGGATGGGGTGAAAAGGAAAAGTTACAGTAGTTTTTAACGGAAGATAGCAAGACATTAATTTTCTTTCAGTCTGGCATAAGCCAAGGCCTTTTGATTTTACTAAACTCATGTGTATAATATACTTACCTAAAGGGGCTTTCAGCCATCTCTCATCACTCCATTGGTTTGTTGTTGTGTCATTCACATTTTGCTTCCGCCAACTACAGTGTAGAGCATGTGGCAAGGTGCCAGCCTTCTTCAGCCACTGGCTAAATTTACTTTGGGTGACTGCATTCAGCTCTTTAACAAGGGGCATATCCTCAAACTGGGTAGTTCCTTTCAGTACCAGTGTTTTTGTTTTTATAATTTTTTTAGTGCTGCCTTTGTTTGTAGAGTGTGATGTAATAGCAGGACACTTTCTACGATATAAGAGCAAGGGGCACATTCAAGCTTCCAGTTCATGTCTCCTGCCAAAGCTGTTGTGTTTTTTTAATCTGCCTGCTGCTTTTTGACACCATATCAGTAGTTCACATGAACCTGAATATACGCTTATGAGGGTGCTCTATCTTTGCAACCCTGTCTGCCGTTCATTCCCTCTTTCTGTCCTTCTTTCTTTATTTTTCCTCTTTCTTTTCTGCTTTCCACTTCCTTTCCTTCTTTCCTCTTTCTTCCATTCTTCTATGCTTCTTTCTTTCATTCTCCCCTTCCTTTCCTATTTCTTCTTTTTGTTTCTTTCTTATTTCATCCCTTTTTCTTTCTTTACTTCTTTCTTTCTTCTATTTTCTTTCTTTCTTACCTCTGTCTTTCTTTTATACTATCTCTTCTTTCTTTCTTTCTTTCTTTCTTTCTTTCTTTCTTTCTTACTTTCTTCTTTCTTCCACTATTTCAGTCTTTCTTTCCTCTTTCCTCTTGCTTTCCTCTTTCTTTCATTCTTTCCTTCTTGCCTACTTTGTCACAGGCAAGAGGCTGGCAGATAATGCCAGACAGTTTGGCTGTTTTAAGTCTGTGTTAGCCAAGACCTTTTTTTCATTTTACTAAAATAATGTGTCTAACATAGGTACTGTAGGGGTTTTCAGCCAGACCTGGTCCATTAGCCTTGGGTTCTGTCATCCAAATTATTCTTCCATCCCTCCAGCATGCATCCAGCCCACTTCCAATTTTACTTTACTGTGTGTTACAGCTTGTTGCCCTTTCACATGGAGCACAATTATAAAAAGTATTTTGCTTCAGTGCCAAGGAGCACTATGACAGTGTGTTATTTTTGAGATGAGCACAGCATATTTGCCTTTAGGCAATGTTTTTATTTAGATGGTGGCCAGGTAGATGTCTCTAACAATAACATTTTGAAAAAATCATGACAAAATATACCAAGAATTGCCAATAGGCTGGCAACCAATGCAGACTTATTGGCTTTGCCAATACCTGTTTTCTTTTGTCCTTGTGGATTACTTTATAGTGAGGAGGGAACAGAATTTAAAAATTAAATGTTGGGTTATTAGTGGAAGGCCCAAATTATGTACCAACATTTGGTTCGGAAATTCAAAGCAGTGTGCATCATCTAAACGTCCTTTTTCCCGAACAGTACTGCTAGATTTAAGGTAGTGATCTGATTCAACGGCAGGGAGGCAAAGTCGTATACTATTTTCTGGTGGTGAACCTGATTTGTTGGAAGCAATTTTCTTATTTAGAGAGTCTCAGGCACATAGTTCAGATAGGCGAGAGAGTGAACTACGGTAAAATAATTAAAGTATGAGGATACCATAAAGAGCATAGCAGAAAGGTTACAATTATATTGAATGCATATGGCCAACCCTGACTCATTCTAAACTGTCATTTAATGTAGTGATTAAAGATAAAAAACAAGAATAAAAAATGCAGCACACACAGAAACAGTAAAAGCGAGGCAAAATAAAGCATTTCTCCTACTTTCTCCAGGGTAAGACCAGGTTTTTTTTTGTCTTAATTTTGGAGGTGTGCCATATTTGCACCGCCACAACACCCATTGCCCTTTCCTTTCATGCTAAATATAGCATTAGAGCAGGGGTCTTCAAAGTGTGGGGCGCGACCCCCAGGGGGGCCGTGAAGTGATGGAAAGGGGGTCGCGCATTCCTGGTCACACTTCTGCGAGGCACAACAAGGGATTCAGCCCCCCTCCTCCCCCTTAGTGTGTCTCAGCTCGAGCTGCTGTGGGCTCCGCTGGGCTGTCTGCAGTCTTATCTCCTGAGTTTTTCACAGGTCGTTAAGGACCATTTGCAGATTTACATACCTTTTGTAAAGTGCTTACTGATTTTTTCTAGTTCCAGTACCCCCTGGGCCCCAACTCTGCCTTTTCCTTACATTTGTATTTTACAGTTACTGCAGTAGTGTGTTAGAATGCATTTCATGAAAATAAATATAAAGTAGGGTTGCAAGAAGAAAAATACCAGCCATTTGATGTTTAGAGCCTGCAAAGGCCTCCTCTTGACACTAAATGGGATTGTACATAAAATCATATGCATTCATTCGTAATGTGACTTTTCTGTCTTTGTTCCCTTTAATTATCAGTCATGGATCATTGAGGCAGCCCTAGAACAAATTAAAAGTGCTTTTATTTATATTTGCTGTTCCAAGTACGCACAGATGAGTGCTGAAATATACAGCTTTAGGTGACTGCTTATTTTTGTACTGTCTGGGACATCAAAATAATGAGCAGGCAACCCTAACCATAGGACTGGAAGTGTGTTGCAGGGTCAGCATATTATTTATTTCCTCCACCCTCGATCGCTGATTAATGCCAGAATAGCAATAGTTTAACTTATATCTTAAACCCTACGCTGCCGTCAATAATATGCTGAGTTACTTCAAGTGTTTGGGAATGCACCCGCATTCAGAGAACTCACTTCTCATTCTCGCCCTTCACTTTCACACTCACACTGATCACCATGCACTCACATCATTCACCCTCTCACACTGCACTCACAGTGATCACTCTGCAATCACAATGCACTTGCGTTGTCCACCCTGTACCTCAGCCTGCGGTCACACCACTCATATGCACTCATGTGACACCTCATTCACCTGTCACCTCACTGCTCAATTTGCAATTTGCTCAAACAAACCCATTATTAACCATGCATTCATTCGTCCCACTCTGCACTTATATCCGCACCCAAATTCATGGTCACCTCACTCACCCTGCAGTCACTCCTCTTTCCCTACTCTCACACTGTTGCATCACTCACCATGCACTCACATGGGCACACTTCTCATCCACCGAGTGCAGAGGGTTAATGTGCCTGCTACAAAGAACATGTACTATGCAGATCACAGAACTGTGAGTAAACTGAGTAGCACTATAAAAAAAAATGTTTGTCAGAAAGTTGCTACAGAGAGACGAGGTGCTTTGTTGGTGAGTGGTAGTGAGGGAATTTATGGAGAAGGAGGAAACGGGGATGGGGCACCAAAAAAGACTGTTGCACCACGTGTGGCCAGTGCTATGGCCAGCCCTGCCTGGGAGTGTAGGCCCCCTCGTGAAGTTTGGGTCTAGTCGCTCCCATGCTTCTGCCTACTACTATTATTATTTACATTTGTAGTGTGCTGCTATTACCAAAAGGTGTCCTGGGACTAATAGCCATCTGCTGCCTGAAGGCAAATGAGAAACATACAGAAGGGGAAGGAGAACCAGCCAAAAGGGGTGACCTACAGAGCATAGAGCCAGGTTTTTATATCTTCCTAAAGGATAATAGAGTCTTGGTGGAGCGAAGCAAAGGAGGGTGCACGTTCCATAACTGCGCGGCCTGCACCAAAACAGCGCAACAGACAATTCGTGCCTTCCTGAATTAGGTAACATTAAGCAGAGTGGCACAGGCCAAGAGGAGCATACGGGTCCGACCCGTGTGCTCGGTGAGGAGAGATGAGAGGATGAGAAAGTACAGCAAGGGAGTGAGAGAATTCGATTGAAGAGTTCAGGGATGAGGAGAAATGTGAAGTGCCGAAGGGAAGTGCAGACACGCAAGAAGTGAGTGTGAGGATAAGTTGCGGGCACAGAGGAGGGCTACTGTCAAACTGTGAGAGAAGATAGCTGAGAGATGATCTGTGACCTAAAAAGTAATTTGATGCAACATTGGTGAGGGACAGCAGCGATAGGGGAAGAGAGGGAGTACTAGGGTGGGTGCTGAGCAGTGATTAATTTGTAATTAAACATGTGCCAGGAACCTCACCAGTAGGCCACTGCAACTTTAACCACCCACCCATTGCCTTGCATGTGCAGCCAATGTCAATACCTATGCAACTACCAACCATAACACTGTACAAGTGTGACTATTTCAAGCCCCAAAGCTATAAGAATGGCATGGATGTCAGAAGTTTATCGTTTTTAATGTATATTGAATTAATAAACAGCTGTTCTGCTCATCTCTAAATTACACAGACAGAGCCATCAAGTGGCATGTGGCAGACGGTCATATTGCCAGTGTGCACAATTAGGTGCCAGTGCGGAGCAACGGAAACTACCTTCTCAAATTAAGCACTGGTGCTGAGGTAACAGGGGAGAGGGACATTGGTTCAAGAAGGTGTGAAAAAACAAAGGATAGATGTGAAAGATGAATGGGGGACTGGAGAGGTGTAAGATACAAATAGACAACAATTTGAACGGAGAGACTTGAGATGAATGAGAAGTGCGGATGGGCACGGGAGGTGACAGGGCCAGAGAGACCATGAGATAAATGCGAGAAACTGTTAGAGATGAGGGCAGTGAAAAGGCAGAATGGCAAGAGGTGATTAAGGGTGAAGTGAGAAGTTGAATGAGGAGAGTTTAGAAGTTGTAAGAAGGGGTGAAATAAAATGGCCTGCAAAGTGAGAGAGGGATCCAGGAGAGGAGAGGAGAGAGGGATGGAAGGGAGGGGTGACAGGAAAGTGGCATGGGTAAATTGCTTAACTCTGCACAAGACTGTCAGGGTTTTAAGGGTCCCCTGCTGCTCCCGGCCAGGGCCAGGTGAGCTTCTAATATGGCATCACGTATTCCTGCGGAGTGGAAGGCCCATCTCAAAGGTTGACTATACATGTTTCTGATGTTAATTGCTGTTTTTTGGTTATAAACTGGTATTGATGGGGTGAAATCTTTCCTCAGTGTTACTGTGTGCAAAAAAATTAAAAATAATGAAGCAATTCTATCCCAAAATAACGCTGCATCACATAACATTATTTAAATTTTCTTCCCACACAATTTAGTCAAGCCTGTCGTGTAATTTGGTCCTCACCTGCCTCGTAATTCCAGAAGCCCTGCCTACAGGTTTAGAAATGTTTATCAGGAGGGGGTCCTTACGACTGAAAATGTTGACAGGGGGGTCTCGGCACCCAAAAGTTTGAAGACCTCTGCATTAGAGGGTGGCTTAACGCTGCCTTGTAAATGAGGTAAAGCCCGTATCGCCACCACAACGTCAAGAAAAGTGACTTTATGGTGTCGATAGGGACTTGTAAAGATGCCCCTGTGTGTGTGTGTACGTGTGTGCATGTGTGTGTGTGTGAGCATGTGCATGTTACCTGTATCTATGCCTGTGGGTGTGTGTGTGCATGTACATTTGTGTGTGTATGCACATATGGATGTGTGAGTGTCTATTTGCACGTCTTTGTGTCTATGTCAGTAAGTGTTTGCGTGTGCATCTGTGATATGTAAGCCAAGCAAAATAGGTGGAATTGCAAATGTGTGACAGTATTCCGCCTGCCGGAATCACGTTGTGCCTTCACAGCGCCGTCATTAGTAAGCACTCATTCAGCACGGAAGTTATTAGAACTTCTTATCTTAGAGGGCGCTGGATTTTGAAAGAGGTTAATTTACTATTCCAACTCCAGTAGGCGCAAGAGTAGGGAAGGTGTTGGACGTTAAATCCAACACCATTCCACCAATGCGCCTCCATAAGGCAAATAGTTATGACAACGTGCGTGCTGAACGAATGCATACTAAAGACGCATTCGTTCTTTTGCAGGCACTGTAAAGGCACAGCGGTGTTCCGGCTATGGTCTGCAGGACGTTTCCTGTGGAATAGCAACTGCTCCTTAACTGAACTCATTGCACCACAAAATTACATCTCTTCACCCCACATAAACAGGTTTGAAGGGTCATACTTTCGCTTCAGTTCAGCCACACACAGCACCCTATTGTATCCAAACATCTGCATCCAGTAGCCCACACGGAATCTGCAAACTTGAAACTAACCAGTCCTTCCATGTACACACGTTTTAGGTCATTGTATGCATTGAAACTTTCCTTAAATAGCCCTAAGCCTCTCCTGTTTCTATGTCTCCTTTTAGGAGCTGCCCACTCATTTTCAAAGGTTTAATAAGTAGCGTGCTCTTTATTTGCACTGCAGCTGATTAACTTCTTCGAAAACTAAAGCCATATAACTCTGATATTGTCATCTTTGTCCACTGGTATCCTACTTTTGTGTATAGGGTTGCTGTTCTCAAAAACTGATACTTTTATATTCTTCTCATGCAGTACAGCAGAAGACTTTGGTCTCATGTGGTCAAATAGTGGTCTATTCAGGTATGTTTTCTGGCACTTAAAACATAGCTCCTCCATCAAATTACTCTGAGAGCTTCCATGTATAGAACATGGATGCTACAGAATTTAGTAAAAGGGTACATATCCTAAGCGATGATATCCTATAATGGAGTGACTTTTATAAGTCCTATTATTAATAATGATACTAATTAATCCCTATAGAGACAAGTATGCTACCTCAATATCCAAAACATGCATTGGCAGAGCCAATCAGTTTGGCCTTTCACATAGCTACAGTTACCCAAAGTACTAGCTGTCCCTTCCAAGTCAGAAAAAACAGTTTGAAGTCTTTAACAAGCCTGCAGCCCTTCAGGACTGTTAAGCAACTGCTTAACAAGTTTAACACAATGCTGCAATAACTCACGTTGTTACTAAATGTCCCTGTTGTGTACGATGCAACTGCTGCACGAGGTCGAGGGGGGTGGCTTCAACATAAAATGGACACATCCATTTTTGCTACTCTAATAAAGCTGTGCTACTCTTTCATGAAGGTGCAGCTCCGTAAGCCACTAATAGGGGGCCCTCAAAAGTCACATTTAAAATGATTTCTATTCTTCCTTAAAGGTGTAGTATCACTAGTCGTTACTAAGTGTCTCTCAAAATTCAAACGCAAAAACCATTGAAAATGCTATACAAAACTGCAGTTCCACTAGTTATTACCAGGTGTCCCCCACAAGTCAAATCCATAGCATCGATAGTCCTTCGTGAAGATGTAGTTCCACTAGTCATTACTAGGTGCCCCTCACAAGTCAAATACAAACGTATTAAACTTATTACATGAAGCTGCAGTTCCACTAGTCATTCCTAGGTGTCCCTATTGAGTCGGATTCAAAAGCACTGACACTCTTAAGTAAAGCTGAAGTTTCACTAGTGGTTACTAGATGTCCCTCACAAATCAAAAGCAAAAACATTGAAATTCTTACACAAAGCTGAACTCCCATTAGTCGTTACTAGCTACCTCTCACAAGTCAAAGACAAAGCATTGATAGTCTTTCATGAAGTTGCAATACCACAAGTCATTACTGAGTGTACCACACAAGTCAAATGCAAAAACATTGAAATTCTTACATCAACCCACAGTTCCACTGGTCATCACTAGGTGTCCTGAAACTTACTCTAGGGTAGAAAGGCATTGCTGTAGCTTTGTGATGAATGACCTTCACCAATCTGAGATGTGGCCTTAGAAAATAAATTTGCAAACACGCATTTGCAATTTTAGCCAGTTGTACTTGTTTTCTACAGGGTTACGTTTTTTCAGCTGGCTTACAGTTAGGAATGAACATACCAATTATACAATAAATGTCTTGAGAGTTATGAAAATAGTTGATGTAACCCAACTATGCATAGGGACTAGTATTCATTGGAAGTACAAGTGTCCTGTTTTGCCTCAAAACTGCGGTTTCATTAGTTTTTACTTGATACAACTTAAAAATATTGAAATTCATTAATAATGCGACAGTTCCGCAGGTCTTTGTTAGGTGTTCTGCTAAAAGTTACATGCAAGATGTTTAAAATGTGTCGTTAAACCTTACTTCGGTTTTATGAAGAAGGGACTGGTGTGGCTTTATAGCATACATTTGCATAGTTTTTTTGCTGTGTGATCAAGTTGTGCTTGTTTTCTATAGGATTATTTTTGAGCTGGCTTATAGTGAGGAATGGATATTGTAATTTACAATAACTGTCTAGGGATTTATGAAAATAGTTGATGTAACCCACCTATACAAAGAGACTAGCAGTCATTGGAAAGTGCAAGTGTCTAACAATTACACAAAGCTTCTGTTCCACTAGTTGATACTAGGTGTTCCTCACAGGTCCATCTGTCATTATTAGGTGTCCTTCACAAGTCAAATACCAAAGCATTGAAATTCTTTAATTAAGCAGCAGTTCCACAAGTCTTTGCTAGGTGTCCCTCACAAGTCAAATGCAAAAGCACTGAAGCTCTTCCTTCAACCCCAATTCCACTATTCATCACTAGGTGTCCTGGAGCTGCCTCTAGGGGAGAATAGTGTTGCTGCAGCCTTGTGAAGAATGACCTGAACAGAGGGGGTGTGGATTTATTATATACATTTGCATACACACTTTTGCAATTTTAACCAGTTGTGCTTGTTTTCTTTAGGATTAATTATTTGAGCTGGTTTATAGTGAGGCATGATCATTGTAATTTACAGCAAATGTCGTGAGAGTTATGAAAATATTTGATGTAACCCTAGTATACATAGGGGCTGGCAGTCATTGGGAAGTGCAATCATCTAACAATTCCATAGTTCTATCAGTTGTTTCTCATCTATGTTGCTCAAGTGTGGCTAGTGTAGCCCTGAACTGACCAAGGCCACGACAAGAATGATCTTCTATTTCATCGGGAACTCCAAGATGGAGAGAGTGTAGAGAGGTGCGATGTTCAAGATCCACCATCCCATAGATGGCCATCCAAGGAGATCCGTCAGTGAGGGCCTTCATGCATGCGAGAGGTCTAAACCAATACAAGTCCAGCCCGAGAGGGTTCACTGCAGATGAGACATCCTACGAACTCTTCTGGGAATGTGCTTACGTTGAAGGCCTAGGCACACTGCAGACTCGGTAATGTATGGTCTGTTCCCAAGGACACACGCACTCGGAGACCTCCAGGACAGCTGAGGCTCCTGCGTTTCTTAAAGATGTACTTTTAGGAGCGGCGCTAGCTCAGCCAGAAGATGGCTGCCTTCTGAGAAGGCTCTGCTGGCTGGAATGTTTTTCTTGTAATTATCCGCATCCTGAGGTGGCATTGGAGCAAGCGCACAATAGTATTGCCCCCTGGGTGTCATGCTGACACAATTTATGCCTTTGCCAGCCAATTCTGTGTTGCTAAACTTGAACTCTGCCATGGGACACATTGCAGCCTAACCATTTGTCATGCCGACTAACAGAAGCAGCTTGTAATGCCGCTGCTGAGGCGGTCAAACTCCCCGCTTCGTAAGATTCCCCCCCCCCCGGGTGAGGAGAACTGTTCGGGAGTCGTGCTATCCCAGCAGTTAGTACCCAGCATGCACTGCTGGGTCCCCTGGGGATGCATGGAGTCTCTAGCCTGCTGAGCCTGCCAGGCCATGTCCATCGGACCTTAATCCCTTCAACAGGGGTGGTGCCAGTGAAGGCACCACCTTAAGGATTATGATGTCTCTTTCCCTCTGCCTTCACATGGCGTTCCGACCTCCATGTAAAGGAAGACGGAAAGAGACTTAGGGGGCACCTAACAGGGCCTCTGTGGGCCTCCACTATGGGGTCGGGGGAACATGTGGTTGTGCTGCGGTCCTTCTCTGGGCTGCAGCAAAAGTTGCAATGGAAAAAAGCATTTGTCGCACCCCCTATACAGCAGTCGCATCATAATTTGGCAAGTGGAACTGCCGATTACATGTCGGATAGTTCCATTGCCACAGCGTAGGCGGTCGGACGCTCATACGACCGCCATCATAATCAGGCCCATAGTCTGAATCGGTATTGTCAGACATTCAAGAGCACTATAAATATTTTAGTAATGGTAGTGTAAGGGGTCAGTTTCTGTGCAGTTGTCTGCTTTGCACCTTTCCCAATTATGATATCCAGTGGTAGGGTGGACTTTTTTTAATACAGAGTAACAAATCTGTGTGACAAACCTGCCATAACCTGGAGCATGCACCAGAAAACAACTTACTCCCCAATGCTCCCATTCAAAGAGCTTTCTTCCAAAAGTAGTTAATACCTGAAAATTAAGAAATCAGTCAAATGTAATTCATACCTACGCATTGAAAATTCTTTGTGAATTGGGTCCTAAGTAAATAAACTACTCAGAAGAAACCATTACATTGACCAGCCCATCAAATTGACATGGTAATAACCTGTAATGTTCATGATCACAGCATAGCTCTAGCATCAGCAATTACTAATATTGGAATTAGAACAGTAAGTCTGGTAGTAAGCGGTAGTATGCTGATGCACTGGTCATGTTAATTTGATCGTTGTCATTATAATCATGCTTTCTAGTCTAGTTGGGCATCTCCATGTTAGAGCATTCTTATATCAGACAAACACAATAATTCCTATGGCATTTACCAATCCCACCTATACCTAAACAAATGCCTGGTAACTATTTGTATTCTTGAAACCCTTGAATGCCTTGGAGGACTCCTCCAGGGAGGGAGGGACATCACCAATGTGTATTTACAGATTTAGGATCTAATGGAAAGGTCATTAAAGCAACAAAAACATTGTAGAAAAAAATCATACCATGTGCAATTCACGTCACTTTAATTTTCTGCTATTGCTTCATTAACATCTTCTATTAGACGCGGATACTGATTGTGTACCTTTTTGAAACTTTCCAACGAAAGAGCATAAAGTCTGCACGCTGTAGAAGCTTTTGCAGTGCAGGTTCTCTTTCTATCATCAAGAAGAGAGTACTCTGAAGAAAAAAAAATAATATAAATATTAATAAACATTTCAAATTATATTCAATGTTAAATTTAATCACAATGCACAGCATTGTTCACTCATTTTATGAATAAAATGTATGATTACTTAGTGGCATATTTACTAGCGAAGTGGCAAAGAGTGTCGTTAAGCCAAGCAGCCAAGAATATGGTGCAGCCCTGCATTTTCCCTTGCGCTGGTGCTAAATTTAGCTGCTAGCACCAATGCAGGCACCCTTGCACTATAGTGCAAGGGTGTCTGCGTTGCAGGGGAAGATTTTTTATGTACAGGAAGGTGTCCCTTCCTGCACATGAAAAATCTTTAAATGGTGTTTTGTAACTTCTATGTGTACTGCTTAATGCAGCACACATAGAAGTTGCAAAACGTCATTTTTTAAAAGTGATTGTTTATGTGCAGGAAGGGACACCGTCCTGCACATAAACAATTATTGGCGTTTTGCTGTTTCCATGTGTGCTGCACAACGCATCACACATGAAAACAGCAAAAACAAGGAGAAATTAAATCTTTTTCCTCGTTTCGCCAGGGTAAGACCATGTTTTCCTGGTCTTCATTTTGGCGCAGCCCCATACTTACGCCACCCTGGTAAATATGGGGTAGCATCAAAATCAATGGGTGTTACAGTGGTACACCCACAGCAACACCCATTGCCCTCTCCTTTCATGCTAAGTATAGTGTGAAAGATTGTCTTATTTACATGGCAGCGTTCATGGTTTAACGCTGCCTTGTAAATAAGACGAATCCCCTAACGCCACCACAACGTCCTGAAAAGTGATGTTATGGTGGCGATAGGGGCTTGTAAATATGACCCTTAGATACTCTTAGATTTTTTTCCACTTCCTCTACAATAGTTTGTGAACCTTGCTGATTTAAGTTGAAGACAGTAGTATAATGTTGCAAACCTTGCACACTAGACACCCACCTCCTATACATTACCTGCATTTTTAACCCATTTCTGCAACGCCCAGCAAGTGCTAAATAGGGTGGTGTGCTGAATGTTGTGAGGGAAAGAAAGCAGAGATGAAGATGACCTTAATGTAAAAGTGGTATTTTTCCCCAGGCTTTCTGTTCTTCCTTTTAAGAGGATAATACAGTTCACACAAAACTGACAGATTGGGAGGAGGTAAAAACACACGCAGGACCAGGATTCAAGGATAAGTTTAAGCCAACATTTCTGTCTACATAACACTTCATATCTGTAATATTTACATAAAGTACCCATATGCATTCCACTGGCACAGACACACACCGCCAGTATCACAAACAATTCAATTTAGAGACTCATCAACGCACTCTAAACTATCACCCACATTCCAAGCATAACCAATGTTATCACACAATAAAATTGATGCAGAATTATTCACAGAAAGAGGATCACACACATCTTAAGAAAAATACTTGACTTGATGTCCTTGTTTCGTGGATCCTCATCAAAACCTCCCCGAGGATTGAGAAGTGGATCCTGCAGCTACAGGAATTAAACTTCACCATGTTCAAGACTACAGAATCTCAGGAGACCGAAGAATATGTCTGCCTGGTGTTAGAGCACTCAAAACTTCTGCTCATGTCTGTAGCGGACGTCGTTGAATCCACCAAGCATGTCGATTGTCTGCAGATTGCCATCAAAGCAACCCTGACAGCTACCTCTTCAGTGCACGGCCCTCGACTGCACAGCCAAAGCAAAATCAACACTCAAGGTGCTATACAACGTCTGTCAAAATCTGTCTGTCACTGATGAAGGCTGCCTATTGAGAGACTCATGTCTAGTACTTCCAGACAGTCTAAGACAAAAGCTGTACTCCTAGAACACAGGGAGCATCGAGGTGTCATCAAATCGAAGAACAGACTGAGAAGTAAAGTCTGGTTCCCTGGCCTAGACCTGAAGGTAAAAGCAGTTGTGCTGAACTGGTCAGCATGCCTAGCCACCGTCCAGCCTGATCTCCCAGCATCAGGCATCACCGAAGAAGAACCGGAGTCTCCATGGCAATGGGTCAGTGCAGATTTCGGTAGCCTTCCTAACGGCTCCCACATGCTGGTCGTGTTAGATTACTTCTCCCGCTATTACCCCAACCATCATCATACCGTAGTTCGAGAAACTAATGGACACACATGGCCTGTTTGAGGAAATCTGCACTGACAATGGGACTCCCTTCAGTGGCTATGAGTGGGCTGAGTATCTGCCCTCCAAGAACACCAAGCATTGTCCCATCACACCACGATGACCCCAAGCCAAGGACTATGACAAAGTGATCTGTATTGCAGAGAGAAAGCCCTGTACATCTTCCTACGAGAGTACCAGCTCACGCCTCACTCCACAACAGGCATGTCCCTAAGCAAGGAGTGCTTTGGAGGAGTATTGACGGATACCAATCCCCATCATCCAGTATGGGCAGACCTACAAAACCAGCCGAACCACTCCAATTCTCAAAGAGTCCACAATAATGACTATACCTCACGGAAGTGGAGAGCCAAGACCAGAAATTTCAAAGTAAGAGACAAGGTTTAATGAATGATCACCACCCCAGTGGAAAGTTTCGCCTACCTTTGAGATTGCTCTCTGGATCGTCACAGAGATGAAAGGCACAATGGTTACCGCTCAAAGAAGAGCAGAGCTAGTCACCAGAAGTATCTCCCAATTCAAAAGAGCCTCCCAATCTCCCATGCATGACTCCCGGGAAGAGGATCTGAATTATGTCACCTCTGTGGATTGCAGGACTGACAGAGAGGACAAAAGTGACCAGAATCCCAGAGGTGCTCCTGGTCCAAGGGTGGGGTCCCCAACTCAAGAATCACTGCCATCAGTGGACTCTGAGAGCCCAACTCTTATGTCCAGTGAACCAAGCGAAGCTGCATCCTTCCCGTCTGATTCCAGGAGCTCCCCACCGGAGCCCTCTGCCAGGAGTGGTGGTGGGCGAAATCATCTGAAACCTAATCGCGGACTGTCCCAGCGCTATGGTGACTCTGTGTGCGACTGAACCTGAGCCAGTCTTGTCAGCAGTATTGTGAGTAACCATAATGACTCCCATGTAAGTCTTGACTTGTGTTTGCCTTTGTTGAAATTTTGGGATAAACAGTTTTTGTTCTTTTTTTGTTCCCATGTTAAAAGAGGAATATAGTGCTGTGTCATTCAGTAGCCCTCAAAGTAAGATCCCTGTGGGAGTGGAGAAGTTGAATGATTCCCTTGTGGGCATGAGGTGTGTTGGTGCAGTCGGACGCTCAGGTCGGAAAGTTAATAAAAGCCTGGGGGAGGAGACTGGGAGTGGCCAGTTAAAAGACCACCATCTATACATGCATGGGTGTCTCTTCTCTTGGATAGTTACTGCACCACCAACTCACTACAAGGTCCTTTACTGCAGGAAGATTCCTTGTTCTGGGGACTTTATCATGGACATTTTCTTCTTACTCTAAGCAAGGGAACATTTTTTGCGGACCAGGGTTGGTTTTTACCAGCTCTGTTGTTCCTACACCCAGTAGTTTCAGACCTGCTCAGATCAGCGCTTTAGCACTCCTCCTCCCATCTACGCCCCCTCAACACCTTTCTGGGAGTCTCCTAATGAAACGCTTAGTGTCTCAGTGTCAGCAAAACCCTTTGTCCTTCAAGGCCATTCTCTAAACTGACTGTACAATTTTGGAGTCCCAAAATCAAGATGATATTACTTTTAAAGGAATAGCAAAGGCTGTAGTCACATTAAGCTGATAAATATTATAGGAAGCATTTTATGCTTTTCTCTTTATCTGCAGATCGAATTATTTACACATTCAAGGCAGATGAGTGAACTGTGGCATCGGTCAATTAGCAAATCAAAAATGTGAATGATTCCAATTTGGCAAAGATTCCACGCTCCCTCTATCTTTCTCTTTTTAGATTTTCACCCTGACAGTGACAAATTACTGCTGTGCTGGCTGTGAATGGAAATTAAAAGCATTAGGGTTGTTCATGCATTTATGCTAATGCGTACCTGTTATATAATTTGCATGCAGCAGAGAACAACCTAAGAGCTCCGCGGTTTCACGGTCTTATGTATTTTTCATGTACAAGGAATGTGCATTTTTAATACAGAAAAGTTTTTCTCTAGAAAATAGGAAAGTGAAAACTGGAGCATACACTACTTTTTACTCTTCACTGTTGATTGTCAAATAATTTATGTCAATTTCAGCTCATATTAATCAGCTTTCATATGTTTAGTAAGTGACTGATTGGTTATAAGCCAGGAAATAATACATATTTTATTAAATGATTTGTCTAACAAAAAGCATGGGTAGTCCCTCGTAGCAATCCTCTGCCCTCATCCATCAGGACACATGCCACGTGGATTAAGGTTTGCTTTAGAGTTTGTTGGACAGGTACTCTGGTGCACTGGGATAGAGGTACTTGTCCGCCAGACTGATGGCCTGCTCGGCCTTGTTAGGGACAGACTGACAGCTAGCCTTCTGTTGACTGAAAGCTACTGCCAAAACCCTGGCACAGCAGGGTTTATTGGAGTAAAGCTATCATACTGCCTACTCTATTTAGAGCTGACAGTCTGGTAGGGTTTGTTTTCTGTCTAACACTGACTGGAAAAACCTGGCGGTGAGTGACAAAAAAAAATAATGACCCCCACACCTTGGGAACACACTTCCACGGTGTGAGGGTCATTAGGTTTTTGTTTCCCAAAAAATAGCAAATGTTAAAAGTTTGGTGGATTGCTGTCAAAACCAATCGCGGCTTTCCACCCAACATTTTGCACCTTGAACCAGACTGCTGTGACAGGGGTTCTTTTCATATTACAGGAATGACCACTGGGCCGACGGGCATCTCTAAATAGGACCGACTGTCGTCTGTCAGGGTGGTGGACAAAAATTCGGCCACCCTCACTTATGGCACTCTGCCCTCAAAGAGCTAACTCAAGCCTTCAATTTGACTGATCCATAGCATGGTGGGTTCGGTGTCAAGAGTAGGTCCAGAAGGAATGGAATTATATCAGATTTTCAAGATAACAATTGACTATGTACATGATCTCCATTTAGAGTATTGATTTAAATTCATCATAGGTGGTTATCTTGAAAAGCTTGCATGGATTTGGCCTACTTTGAACACCATCAATTAAGTGAGAAAGCACACAATGAGACAATTGTGCAATTCAGAAATATTGTTCAGGTTTCCAGAGCAGGACTTTTAACTCGTTCTACCTTAAAAGGAACACATTTTGAGGTATGTTCAATGTCCTTTTTTAAACAATTCTTTAAAGAGATAGAACCGGTGCAGAAATAAGCCATATTATGTTCAAATGTTCAATATTGTAGGAAAGAGCAATTTTTCATGTGTTATAAATAATAAGAAACAATAGCAAGACCATATGAAATATAAAACAGGAGGAGTGAGGGGATGTCATTCAAGTAAGAAGACAAAAATAGGGGACCATGCTAGTTTATCAAAAGAGCATTTCCCTTTGTCCCTAGTCGGTAGAAGCTGGATGAGAAGTCTGAGCATTGTTTGTTGCACTTGTCTGCAAACGGGTCTATTCGCTGATGCCCCCATTCTCTGAAAATGTATTTTACGATATCTTTGTGTGGAATGCAGTCATGCTGTTCCGTGAAGTGATGGCTTAGAGAGTCTGCTTGCTTGTTCTGGACTCCTGGGAGGTGAATTGCTGAGATTGTTAATAGTGCATTGCCATCATATTGTCCGTTTGGACCATGAGCATTTGGCTGGGTAGAATGACTTGAGGGCTAGATGGGCTAGATGGACCGCCCGCAGCTCCAGCATTTTGATTTGATATGTTTGCTCTGGGGTGCACACAGCCCTGCGGCTGTGTGCACCCCAGCCTTGGAGGGATGCATCCATTATGAGTGTTTGATTGGCATGGTCTAGTGAAGAGGGATGCCAATTAGTAGATTTTGCCAATGAGACCACCATGGTAGGATTGCTTTCGCAGCCTGAGATAGTGTGAGCCCAATGTGATGTTATCAGTGATGTCATTTGAGATGTCATCAGTGATGTCATGAGTGATGTCACTGACCATGTCATGAGTGATGTAAAATGTGACGTCATCAGCAGTGGATTGCCGGTGCGCGAGTTATAGTTAGCTGAACTATCTATAACGGGGGAATTTCAATGGTTTTGTACGAGTGAAATGTCCAGCTAACTATAACATGTGTGAAACCTATGGTTTTTTCAGTGAATTTGCAAGGTTTTTTAAATGCTAATTCCTAACTATAACGTGTGTGAAACCTATGATTTTTTCAGTGAATTTGCAAGGTTTTTTAAATGCTAATTCCTAACTATAACGTGTGTGAAACCTATGTTTTTTTTAGTGAATTTGCAAGGTTTTTTAAATGCTAACTTATCATTGTTTTATTATATTTTTTATTTATTTATTTTACAATATGCTACCTATGTATATAATTATAGATTTACTGTATCCTGCAATATGGAATGGCTCAGCTTTTTTTATTTTATTTTAGATATAGTTGAACACCATAGTTAATATATTCTATCAATCTCGAAACATTTTTTTTTTTTTAAGGGTTTTTACTGTGCGCGCACCGTTCGCGTACCGTACATATATGGTACGGTACGCGTACGGTGCGCGCACGTGGCTTGCATGCGTACGTGCTCCGTGTGCGCATGCGTACGTGATTTACGTGCGCATGCGTACTTCGTTCGTGATGCGTACGCGCGTGCTCCGTACGCGCATGCGCACGTGCTCCGAATGCGCATGCGCGCGTGCGTCGTACGCGCGTTCTCCGTATGCGCATGCGCGCATCTTACGTACGCACATGCGTGCTTGTACCGTGTGCGCACCGTAAGCGTACGGTGCGCGCACGGTAAGTCATGTGATCAAGAAACAACACTTTTCATTGGTTTATAGTAGTTTCAGTTCCAGAAACTTCCAACACCACACTCACTCCCCTCATTATTTCTTCTGATTCCCTGGGAGAAGGAGCTGAATTGTTTTTGTGATACAATGGCAGAGCAGCAGTCATCTTCTGGGAGTGAGCAGGAGACTCTTGTGAGACAGAGACAGAGGAAACAGAAAGATTCTTTAATCTGGCAATATTTTACATTTCCACAGGGGCAGAAGAAAGTCAATGCTCCCAAAGTCACCTGCACTCTTTGTGGTCGTGTCTTCTCAAGAGGAGATCCTAAAAACAAATACTCTTTTAGTATCTTCACTATGATCAGGCACGTTAGGGATGTACATCCTGTGGCTTATGCTCGAGCTGCTAGAGAAAACCCTCCTGCAGCTCTGCTGAGCACATCCGCAGCAGCTCAGCCGAGTACATCATCGGCAGCTCAGCCGAGCACTTCATCTGCGGTGGCAGCTTCGCCTTCTTCTGCTCCTCTGGATATACACCCTCTGTTTGAGAGGGTGCATATACGGTGCAATACGTGTAATGCTCTTCTTGCTTTGGGGGAGACCAGCATTCCCCAAATGGATATCAAGATACAGCAGCACACGTGCGACACCCTATAATTTTTGCCATTCTTTCCTTCCTCTGTCCCTCAGTTAACACAACGGCTCTTTTTAGAGCCACCTAACATCTAAACACTTTTTTTTTAATCTTTTTTTTTTTTTTTTTTCGACGTGCGCGTACCGTGCGCGCACTGTACGGGCACCCCTCGATTTTTTTAATAAAATAAAATGTTTTTTTCACCCTTCATGGTCCTTCAGGGACCTCCTGTCAAAAGGTAGGGGGCCAGGAACTCTGTACCTTGCTCCCTTTTCACGTTCTCCACCTTTTTTTTTAAATGGAAACACACATTTCTTTCTTTTGCATATTTTAACCCTTTCTAAATGATTTCTACCCCCAACATGACTTCTTAGCATTAGATCATGTAACACTTGTGTGTGCAGAGACGTCAGAAGTTCAGCACATAATGTTTCTAATCCAAAGAGCAAGAGTACATTTCACAGATGAAGGGAACAGAGTCTTCCTTTTGATCTTTAGACTCTGCATCGATACTTACTTATAGGTACCAAGAAACACTCAATTAACACAATGGCTCTTTTTAGAGCCAACCAACATCCAAACACTTAAACTTTTTTATTAATTCTATTTGTTTTACGATTTTTTTTGTCGCATCTCTATGCTTCCCCTGCGCAGGCGTACAAACTGCAGCCATGCGCCGGCGCAGGCTCCCTTGCACCATGGTACAAGGATGCCTGCATGGTGGGGAGATTGTTCTTGTGCAGGAAGGGACACCTTCCTGCACAAAAACAATCACAAGAGGCTTTTTCCTCTTTCAATGCGTGCTGTAGAATGGAGGACGCACTAAAAGAGGAAAAACCGAGGAGAAATAAAAACATTTCTCCTCGTTGAGCCTCGCAACACCACCTCTAGGGTGGCGTAGCATTCACACACATTTCCAGAGTTACAATTTCTCGTAAACCTGGAGATGTGGCTAGTTCTTTGTGTGTTGCGTGGGAACACCCACAACAACACCCATGGAACGCCCCTTCAACACACAGTGCTGCGTGTGAAGTGGCTGTATTTATGTGGAGAGGAAAAGTCACGCAGGGTGGCTTTTACTCTCCTTGTAAATATGAAGGAGCTCCCTGCGCCACCAGTACATTATGAAAAGTGATGTAGTGGTGGCGCAGAGGCCTTGTTAATCTGCTACAGAGATGTTAAGGAAATTAAGGGTAAGACAGACAAAGGGAGAGAGACAGAAACAGAGAGCAAGGAACTGAGAAGGAGTAAGGCAGTTAGAATGACTGAGACACATGGAGACAGGGAGAGATACATGGTTGAAAAAGTAGTGATGGAGGCAGTAAACCTAGGGCAGTAGTATAGAAGGAGTAAGGAAGTTACGAAAGAGCAGTAAAGGAAGAAGACAGAGAGAAGGGAATGAGAAAAGCAGAGTGAGGAGAAGTGAAGAAAAGGGAGCATGAAAGTGAAGGGGTGAGAAATACAGATATTTCAAACTTACCTGACCAACAAAATAACTTAATTATAAATAAATGTTTTTTTTAATTGCTAGAAAAAAGGATTACATTTCCTAAATTTTCTTTCTCGATCAAAAAAGAAAAAAAGTATTAATATTTAACAATACATTTTAGAATACAGTACACATATTTTCATATTTAACAAAGTAATTTTTTGCCCTTTTTTTGCTGTTTTCAGAATATATTGAATTTCACTTCAAATTGTGAAATCAATTGCATTCATCACTTGACAGCGGGCAAATAAATTAACAATCTGAAAGATTGTTTAAAAAAAGCCCTGAATCTCTTCTAAGTAAAACATACCTTGATAGAAATGTAACATATATATTAAAAATATCATCTAAGAACAATAACTATTTCCAATAAATAACGTCTGTAAATCTTGTTGCTTAAGCTCATACACCAAAGTAATATCTGTCAAAGAAGTCCACAATAGAAATGTTTACCTTTCCATGAGGCCAAATGGTAATTTTAAAATTCTTTTTTGGTGAAATATCCAATGTTAATCCTATAAAATCGAAATAATGGTTTCTTCAGATACTGCAATTTGTATCTAAAATTTTGGTTTTAGAAAAATTAAGTAGGAATTTAGTAATTCTGCAGGCAAACGTTGCTTGAAAATCAATTTAGAATCATTACACAGTGTCCAGCCTCTTTCACATTTTAGATAAACTGTGTAATGACCAGAAGTTATAGAAGGTCCATCATGGAAAATTATTGCAACTGCAACAAAAGTTTTTCCTGATATTGATAATTGATGTCCTGTAAACTTCTTTATTAAAGTGTCCAATTTTGATCCATCAGCTCTACAACGTTGCATCATTAAAATTACATACTGTCCATATTTCTTTAAAAATAACGTTGATAACATGTCTGATTTACATTGAGAAAATTCCATGTTGTGATTTGCATCTTTAACTAATTTACTAAAAGTCACTGATTTACTCTCTGGTAATGTTAAATATATGAACCTTTCAGAATCATCATTAGAGCTGCATGTGTTCAAACAGTTTTCACAACTATGTTCCCATTTATATGAGAGACCAAACATATTTTCTATTTCTACCCCTTCATCTTCCAGTACCATAATACAGTAAGAATTCCTGTGCATCTTGCTGGACATTTTGAGTAAACTGTGTACATCCTGAACATACATCTAAAAGATTTCTAACATCAGAAGCACTTTCTATTTTAGTTTTATCATTACTCAGCTTCTCATAAAGAAAACTCAGGAGAGAACGGAATCTTTTTTCATGATTTAGTATTATCTGCTCTTGCAAACTTTCAAGATAAAATACAATATTCAGCACTACATTAGCGTAGCAGTTGACACCAGAGCTATTTTCAAAATGACAACCAACAACCTCTTCAACATTGTCCTTTTTTTTTTTTGCTTGGAATCACATCACTCTCCTTTTGTTTTCTCTTCTGTACATCCTCATTACAGATATTCTCAATTCTCCTTTTCCGACAAACAACACGTTTTTCAAACACAGGATACTGACCTAAATGAGGAGCATAGCTTCTTCTTAATCTATTATATTCCTTTACACAATTTGCATCTGCACTAACTTTTGAGTCATCAAAGTCTATCATGAATAAACCAGATAATGTTTTCACGCGTGACAAAGCAACATATGCCAACACTTCTTTAAACACAGTAGATCCAATGTTTACAAAAGCACTATCTACAGTTAATCCTTGAGATTTGTGAATAGTTACAGCATATGCTAGAGAAAACGGAAACTGCTTCCTACGTACATATAAGTCTTTCACAAGCAAGAAACGATCTGAACAACGACTAATGTCTTTAACCTCTTCAATCTGATCAAATTTTATTTTTAAAAATTCAATTCCAACTTTTTTCTGGTAATTAACAAAACCCACAACTTTACCCAGAGCTCCATTCACTAAACCTTTTTCTACATCCAAATTACGTCTTAAAATTACTCGATACTTCATACATACATAAAGATTCTTTTCTAAACCAGCTGTTTTCGAGATGTTTTTCTCTAGAGAATCCAATTTAGTTGTCAATTTGCTTGTCAATATAATAGTTATTCCTTCATGTTGTATTTTATCCACAGCTTCCAGTTTTACAATCTCTTCATTTTCCAATTTCAAAAGTTCTTGATTGAATATAGAGCATTCATGTAGTGTTGGCATTAAGCAGATTACAGTATTTTTTCCAGCAATTTTCTTGTATATTTTCTCTGGAACTATTTGTTCTGCTGGAAACAAATTACATAGCAATCGACTCTGTAAAGCTTTTCTGCCATGTTCTGTGAGTAGTCCAATTCTGATATCTTTGAGAATACTTGCATAATCATCATCATTTGCTTGCCGCATATTGGTAATGAGTTCTTTGTACTCAAAGTATGTCCAAATATTCACATTACCTATACTTCCTAACGACTTTTTCGTGTCTTCATGTGTAAGAGTATGAAATACTGGTTGTCCTTTAACTGGAGTGAGCTGCAGTAGATCCCCAAAAACTATAACATGTTTTCCTCCAAATAGCACGTCATAGTTTGTCTTTAGAATTTGCTGCATTCTTAAATGCACAAAGGCAAGCATTAAGTTTGATACCATGCTTACCTCATCAATAATGAGAACTTTCATTTTTTTCAATACTCTTGAAACTTCAAAACATGCTTCTCCTGTTAGCTTGTGGTATTGTATTTTGTTCTCATGCTCTACTGGTAACATTAGCAAACGATGGAGGGTAATTCCTTTTATGTTATATGCTGCTAACCCAGTTGGAGCAGTAACAACACCAGACAAAGTTGAATCAGTTTTTTTCTGTAGGTAGCTTCTAATTACTTTAATCAAGAAACTTTTTCCAGTTCCAGCTTGTCCACTCACATACATTCTGATTGGTTCAAATGATGTGCATGAGCACTCTTTATTTTCATGTAGTAATCCATGATCAATTTGTTTTGTGACTTCCTCATAAATTTGTTGTTGTTCATCATTCAATTGCTGTTCCAAATTTGGTAAGTTTATTAAATCTTCCTGAGCTTGATTCATAGCTGTTTCCACTTCAGTCATGGCTATTGCAGCTTCATTTTCCACGATTGGTTGTCCTAGGGGATTTTGACTGAGCGTCCCAGAGCTTTGACTGTCTTGAGAACTGTCTCTAGCTACTTCAGCTGCAATTGTTGCTTCTTGTTCATTTTCTTCATTTAACATTTGTACATAAGTTGTGAAAGTACTGCATTCTATGGTATCTTTGCATGCATTAAAGGAATCTTCATAGCTTTGAAAATGTCCAAGTAATTCATCCTCTGAGCGCCATGGTTTAAACAACTGTAAAAGTGCTAAGTGGTAAAATTCTTCTTGTCAGTAGTGTCGCAACTCAGCTTTCTGTGATTAATCAAACTTACTTTTGTTTGTTTTACCAAACATCCTTCCTCACCAATTTCCATTGTTGATGTCTTCTGTGGCATTCCGTTTATAAATGTAGTTCTGCAGCACTTCATAGAGACACATGTTCTCAAGATGATGACTTCTCTTTGGGTAATATGTGTCCAACATGTTTGTTCTTAAAATGTCTGTACTTTCAGGTTTGTACTCTGCTAAATATTCAATTTCTCGAATAGATTTCAGTACCCGATTTCGCATTCCTGCAAGGCCTAAACTTACCCAAATTATTCTTCTGGATTTGGAGTACAGACTTGCAGATGATAACCTATCTGAGCATTCGTAAGAGCCAATTTCTCGATGCGATAACATCTTTAAACTGAAACTGTATAGCTTTTTACTGACAGTCTTCTCGTGAGAAATCTCTTCCCACATTTCTTTCAATTCCGTTTTCTCAGATTTAGTGATGTAAGATGTGACATACCGAGCAACAGCAATAGAATTGTCAGCTACATACTGAATATCCATGTTAGCATTCCACATGGATAAAATGACTGGGTTGTAGTCATTTACATATTTTGACTCTTCTTTTCTTCTTAGGTTGTAGGTATTCTTAGGTGATTTTCTTGTAATAGTTTGTCGCACAGCTGACATAAAACTGTTTACTCTTCGTTTTGAAAGAACAGGTCGTGGAAATCCAAATCGACATTAAGTTTTTTTCTACTGTGCTTTTAGGTATAGCACATGTTGCATATCCTTCAATGAAAGATAAAACTGCATGATCAGAATCTGTTCCAAATTTTGGGGCATCCTTGATCCACAACAGCATATGAATATGAGGAGCACCTCTTGCTTGGTACTCTTTTCTCCAAAAGAAATCCACAACTTCTCCAAGAGGTGGATTTTTTTTATTGCAGATGAAGGACATCATAGCCTCAAATCTATGATTGAAATATCTGCAAACATTAACCGGATCCAATGAACACAATTCTCCTGCTGTCTTGTATTGGATGTTTTCAATATTTGAATTTGCCTCTCGAAGAAAATCCAGTAAATCATCCCAAGCGTACTCTGCACAGCTTAGGGTAAGGAACCATGTAGGAGTTCCTAAATTCCGTAACATACATTTCAATTCTCCATGGCGTCGGTACCAATATTCATTAGTCCCACGCTGACAAGCCATTAGATTAATCAATTGAGATTCCAAATGATCATCGCGCTGCTGCACTTTGTTCATAAAATCCTTTGCAGACACATTATGTAGATGTACTCTAGTTTTCAAAATGTGATTTACTGCATAAGATAGTGCTGATAAGTCACTTTCAAATAAAAGATGGAACAAATAAGGAATACTTTGACGAAATCTTGGATCTTCTGCATATAATCTTGTAGTCCGATACTCAGAAGCAGGAATCTGTACTGGACGTTCATCATATCATCCACCTTTTCCTGTAGGAAACAGCTGGGGAAAACAACAAGCTTCAAAGCTCTCCTCCCATACACTCACGGGAGTTCCTTCTTGCTTTTTTCATCTGAAAGAGATCAATAGTGTTTCCCATAACTTCTTTAGAATGAAGAGGATGTATGCTGAAATGTTCATAAATTTCTTCTTCTTTTGACTTATCCACTTTTTCAATTTGCCCAGTTGGTATTCCTGTGTCTGCTAGTAAATCTTCTTCATCTTCTTCCATATAAATTGATTCATACCATTTATTATTTCTTTTCAAATATAAATTTGCTCTTTGTACTTTTCGTACATCCACCAGCTCCTGCCAAATTTTCTTATTCTTTGTAGGTACACCATTATCCAGAATAACTAATGGTTCAGTTTCCAAACTATCTGCATCAATTGTTTCAATATTTTTTTTCAAATCTATTGGCAAATAGACAACTCTTCCTTTTAAACGTCTTTGTAAATCTGTAGGAGGTAATTTGCCTGTTTTGGGCTCCATACGAACTATAGTCTGAAATGGATGGACACATTGAATGAGTATAGACTCATACGTATTTAAATCACTAAGTTCTGCAGGAATATCAACCAATTCTAAATTATTATGTACAGCTCTAGCAGGCATTTTATTTTCTTCTAACTTGTTATAACAGTATTTACAAATACGCTGATCTTCACCCAATTCAAAACAATTTTCCAGGAACAAATATGTAGCGAAATCCTTCCACTCATAATTATTTTCTTTTTCACTTTTTTTATAGAGATCAACATTCCTTGTTTGATTTTTGTAATGGCTTCTCCGGCAACAAATACAACAAATATTTGGTCTTTCATTAGAGATGATAGTAAATTTTGTCATTTGATCTTCAAATGTTTTACTAACAGTGGGTTCTACATTCTCTTCCACATTTTCTTCAATAACTGTGTCATTTCCTGCACTTTCTTGCTCTGGACCAAAGTAACAAAACTCAATATCCTCACAAACCTTCTTCACATCTGTTACAGATCCACGGATCAGAGCACTATTCAACTCATGTAACTTTAGGTCTGGACTTTTAGAAAAATACAATATTCTCACAAACTTTCTCATTTCAGTATGATGAACTGCCAGCATCCTAAAATGGTGAAAAACACTTTGACAAACTTTCCTAGAAAGACAAGCCAGAGAATGTCCTTGCAAACCAGTATTCTCTCTCACTCTGCATGGATCTAGTCTTTGAAGCACCTTAATCTTCTGTTTAACACTTTTTTTACTATATTCTCTTAGAAAGTCATGAAATTTATCAATAGATTCCTGTCGTACAGTACAAATACTACTACAATTCCAAGTGTACACTGGGGCTTTAGGACGTCTCCCCATAACCTCATCAGCTAACACTTCTTCCTCATTTCTTGGAACCATTTTCTCCTTTTCCATTACACAACCATCCTTATCTTCATAAGCTCGACCACGGGTGTCAACTGCATGCAGCAAACTATTACTTTGAAGATAACTCTCTTCATTAAAAAATGGTTCAGTACTTGAACTATGCTTCCATTATCCTAAGAACACTCTACAAAAGTTCTTTTTTTTCACTTCTCTTTTTCTTTTGCTTTTTGACTTCATTACATTCACTAATTTATCTAATGTACGGATCCTGTTCAAAATTAAAATGAATAGTTTCCTTTTTAACTCCAAAGCCTTTGCAACAATTGTTTCAATATGTTTCTTTTTCTTATAAAATTTGGCTTTCTTCCTATATTTTTTCACATCCTTTAGCAAATTGAACATCACTCTTCTCTCAAACATTTTTCTAAAAATGTTTTTAAAATCTATTTTTCTTTTTAAGTCATTCTTTCTTACTTCTGTTTGTACATTAGCATTTAGTATATTCTGTCGATTGTCTTGTTGTTTTCTACTTGAAACAGTATTTCCAGTAGATACATTTTTTACATTTTTTCTTGGCTTGAGGATATTTTTAAAAAAATCCTTAGTCTGCTTACCAGAAGGCTTTTTCTTTTTTCCAACATGAGGTTCTTCAACTATTTTTTTTTGTCCAGTTGTCTTCAAATATAGATGTTGTTGCTGTTCTTTTCTCTTTCTTGATTTTATAGGCATCTTTAATTTATTTCAGTCTTGTTCAGCAATACCTGAAAGAAACTAAAAAACAAAATACCTTTATGTAATTTATATATATTACTATATTTTTTATGAGCTTTTCAAAACATATCATATGAGCTATCCCTTTCCTACGACTGCAAGTCTTACACAATAAAAGCTACACAAATTAAATCTCTGACAACAATTCCTGTGTGCACACAGACTCATGGTGTGATTCTAGGCAGAAAACAATAGTTGATTGACAATTTCAAAGCACATTTACTACTGTAGTTGAGCAAGTGATAATTACTGTAAGAGCCTGACACATTTTCCTTATCGTTTAGAGAGGCAGAAAACAGCACATGTCCTAACAGCTACTTGAGAGCATGAGCATGTGGAACCTGAGTGAGTGATTAGACTAGAGCAAAAGAAATGAGCCTTGGTGATGTTGAATGTGTTAGCGTTACACACTACTATCTGAAATACCACACAGTGCTGAATACTTAGCATGGGAGTTCAGGAGAAGCAACTGCCTGTGTGCTAAGAGCGTGCTTCTGGAGACTGTGTATTGTCAGGTGCAAGAGAGATCTGCATGGACGCTTGCAGAACTACATGAAGACTGCACAGATGTATGTAAGAGTACATTTGGGGTAAGGGTTAATTGCAGTTTTGAACATGTAGGATCTACCTCACCCATGGCAGGAGTGGAAGGAAAATCTACCCTGTTGTTTTCAAATGTGTTAGCATTTGCCTCTCATTTGTGAGATAGTGATTTCTGCTGAATGCAAACCATCACAGTTCAAGAAAACAAGTTGCCCCTTTCCTACGAATGCAAGTCTTACAGAACCAGGCCAACACAAATTAAATCTCTGACAACAAATTCCTGTGTGCACACAGACTCATGCTGTGATTCTAGGCAGAAAATGATTTTTCATTGGCAATTTCAAAGCACATTTACCGCTGTGGTTTTGCAAGCGATAATTACTGTAAGAGCCTGACACATTTTCCTTATAGTTTAGAGAGGCAGAAAAGAGCACATGTCCTAACAGCTACTTGAGAGCATGAGCATGTGGAACCTGAGTGAGTGATTAGACTAGAGCAAAGGAAATGAGCCTTGGTGACAATGAATGTGTTAGCGTTACACACTACTATCTAAAATACCACACAGTGCTGAATACTTAGCATGGGAGTGCAGGAGAAGCAGCTGCCTGTGTGCTAAAAGTATGTTTCTGGAGACTGTGTATTGTCAGGTGCAAGAGAGATCAGCATGGATGCTTGTAGAACTGCATGAAGACTGTAGAGATGTATGTAAGAGTACATGTGGGGTAAGGGTTAATTTGAGTTTTGAACATGTAGGATCTACCTCACCCATGGCAGGAGTGGAAGGAAAATCTACCCTGTTGTTTTCAAATGTGTTAGCATTTGCCTCTCATTTGTGAGATAGTGATTTCTGCTGAATGCAAACCATCACAGTTCAAGAAAACAAGCTGCCCCTTTCCTACGAATGCAAGTCTTACAGAACCTGACCAACACTAATTAAATCTCTGACAACAAATTCCTGTGTACACACAGACTCATGGTGTGATTCTAGGCAGAAAATGATTTTTCATTGGCAATTTCAAAGCACATTTACCGCTGTGGTTTTGCAAGCGATAATTACTGTAAGAGCCTGACACATTTTCCTTATAGTTTAGAGAGGCAGAAAAGAGCACATGTCCTAACAGCTACTTGAGAGCATGAGCATGTGGAACCTGAGTGAGTGATTAGACTAGAGCAAAGGAAATGAGCCTTGGTGACATTGAATGTGTTAGTGTTACACACTACTATCTAAAATACCACACAGTACTGAATACTTAGCATGGGAGTGCAGGAGAAGCTACTGCCTGTGTGATAAGAGCGTGCATCTGGAGACTGTGTATTGTCAGCTGCAAGAGAGATCTGCATGGACGCTTGCAGAACTGCATGAAGACTGCACAGATGTATGTAAGAGTACATGTGGGGTAAGGGTTAATTGCAGTTCTGAACATGTAGGATCTACCACACCCATGGCAGGAGTAGAAGGAAAATCTACCCTGTTGTTTTCAAATGTGTTAGCATTTGCCTCTCATTTGTGAGATAGTGATTTCTGCTGAATGCAAACCATCACAGTTCAAGAAAACAAGCTGCCCCTTTCCTACGAATGCAAGTCTTACAGAACCAGGCCAACACAAATTAAATCTCTGACAACAAATTCATGTGTGCACACAGACTCATGCTGTGATTCTAGGCAGAAAACGATTTTTCATTGGCAATTTCAAAGCACATTTACCGCTGTGGTTTTGCAAGTGATAATTACTGTAAGAGCCTGACACATTTTCCTCATAGTTTAGAGAGGCAGAAAGGAGCACATGTCCTAACAGCTACTTGAGAGCATGAGCATGTGGAACCTGAGTGAGTGATTAGACTAGAGCAAAGGAAATGAGCCTTGGTGACATTGAATGTGTTAGTGTTACACACTACTATCTAAAATACCACACAGTACTGAATACTTAGCATGGGAGTGCAGGAGAAGCTACTGCCTGTGTGATAAGAGCGTGCATCTGGAGACTGTGTATTGTCAGCTGCAAGAGAGATCTGCATGGACGCTTGCAGAACTGCATGAAGACTGCACAGATGTATGTAAGAGTACATGTGGGGTAAGGGTTAATTGCAGTTCTGAACATGTAGGATCTACCTCACCCATGGCAGGAGTGGAAAGAAAATCTACCCTGTTGTTTTCAAATGTGTTAGGATTTGACTCTCATTTGTGAGATAGTGATTTCTGCTGAATGCAAACCATCACAGTTCAAGAAAACAAGCTGCCCCTTTCCTACGAATGCAAGTCTTACAGAACCTGACCAACACAAATTAAATCTCTGACAACAAATTCCTGTGTGCACACACATCATGGTGTGATTCTAGGCAGAAAACGATTTTTCATTGGCAATTTTAAAGCACATTTACCGCTGTGGTTTTGCAAGTGTTAATTACTGTAAGAGCTTGACACATTTTCCTTATAGTTTATAGAGGCAGAAAAGAGCACATGTCCTAACAGCTACTTGAGAGCATGAGCATGTGGAACCTGAGTGAGCAATTAGACTGGAGCAAAGGAAATGAGCCTTGGTGACATTGAATGTGTTAGCGTTACACACTACTATCTAAAATACCACACAGTACTGAATACTTAGCAATGGAGTGCAGGAGAAGCTACTGGCTGTGTGATAAGAGCGTGCTTCTGGAGACTGTGTATTGTCAGCTGCAAGAGAGATATGCATGGACGCTTGCAGAACTGCATGAAGACTGCACAGATATATGTAAGAGTACATGTGGGGTAAGGGTTAATTGCAGTTCTGAACATGTAGGATCTACCTCACCCATGGCAGGAGTGGAAGGAAAATCTACCCTGTTGTTTTCAAATGTGTTGGCATTTGCCTCTCATTTGTGAGATAGTGATTTCTGCTGAATGCAAACCATCACAGTTCAAGAAAACAAGCTGCCCCTTTCCTACGAATTCAAGTCTTACAGAACCTGACCAACACAAATTAAATCTCTGACAACAAATTCCTGTGTGCACACAGACTCATGGTGTGATTCTAGGCAGAAAACGATTTTTCATTGGCAATTTCAAAGCACATTTACCGCTCTGGTTTTGCAAGTGATAATTACTGTAAGAGCCTGACACATTTTCCTTATAGTTTAGAGAGGCAGAAAAGAGCATATTTCCTAACAGCTACTTGAGAGCATGAGCATGTGGAACCTAAGTGAGTGATTAGACTACAGCAAAGGAAATGACCCTTGGTGACATTGAATGTGTTAGCGTTACACACTACTATCTAAAATACCACACAGTGCTGAATACTTAGCATGGGAGTGCAGGAGAAGCTACTGCCTGTGTGATAACAGTGTGCTTCTGGAGACTGTGTATTGTCAGGTGCAAGAGAGATCTGCATGGACGCTTGCAGAACTGCATGAAGACTGCACAGATGTATGTAAGAGTACATGTGGGGTAAGGGTTAATTGCAGTTTTGAACATGTAGGATCTACCTCACCCATGGCAGGAGTGGAAGGAAAATCTACCCTGTTGTTTTCAAATGTGTTAGCATTTGCCTCTCATTTGTGAGATAATGATTTCTGCTGAATGCAAACCATCACAGTACAAGAAAACAAGCTGCCCCTTTCCTACGAATGCAAGTCTTACAGAACCAGGCCAACACAAATTAAATCTCTGACAACAAATTCATGTGTGCACACAGACTCATGCTGTGATTCTAGGCAGAAAACGATTTTTCATTGGCAATTTCAAAGCACATTTACCGCTGTGGTTTTGCAAGTGATAATTACTGTAAGAGCCTGACACATTTTCCTTATAGTTTAGAGAGGCAGAAAAGAGCACATGTCCTAACAGCTACTTGAGAGCATGAGCATGTGGAACCTGAGTGAGTGATTAGACTAGAGCAAAGGAAATGAGCCTTGGTGACAATGAATGTGTTAGCGTTACACACTACTATCTAAAATACCACACAGTGCTGAATACTTAGCATGGGAGTGCAGGAGAAGCAGCTGTCTGTGTGCTAAAAGTATGTTTCTGGAGACTGTGTATTGTCAGGTGCAAGAGAGATCAGCATGGATGCTTGCAGGACTGCATGAAGACTGCAGAGATGTATGTAAGAGTACATGTGGGGTAAGGATTAATTTGAGTTTTAAACATGTAGGATCTACCTCACCCATGGCAGGAGTGGAAGGAAAATCTACCCTATTGTTTTCAAATGTGTTAGCATTTGCCTCTCATTTGTGAGATAGTGATTTCTGCTGAATGCAAACCATCACAGTTCAAGAAAACAAGCTGCCCCTTTCCTACGAATGCAAGTCTTACAGAACCTGACCAACACTAATTAAATCTCTGACAACAAATTCCTGTGTGCACACAGACTCATGGTGTGATTCTAGGCAGAAAACGATTTTTCATTGGCAATTTCAAAGCACATTTACCGCTGTGGTTTTGCAAGTGATAATTACTGTAAGAGCCTGACACATTTTCCTCATAGTTTAGAGAGGCAGAAAGGAGCACATGTCCTAACAGCTACTTGAGAGCATGAGCATGTGGAACCTGAGTGAGTGATTAGACTAGAGCAAAGGAAATGAGCCTTGGTGACATTGAATGTGTTAGTGTTACACACTACTATCTAAAATACCACACAGTACTGAATACTTAGCATGGGAGTGCAGGAGAAGCTACTGCCTGTGTGATAAGAGCGTGCATCTGGAGACTGTGTATTGTCAGCTGCAAGAGAGATCTGCATGGACGCTTGCAGAACTGCATGAAGACTGCACAGATGTATGTAAGAGTACATGTGGGGTAAGGGTTAATTGCAGTTCTGAACATGTAGGATCTACCTCACCCATGGCAGGAGTGGAAAGAAAATCTACCCTGTTGTTTTCAAATGTGTTAGGATTTGACTCTCATTTGTGAGATAGTGATTTCTGCTGAATGCAAACCATCACAGTTCAAGAAAACAAGCTGCCCCTTTCCTACGAATGCAAGTCTTACAGAACCTGACCAACACAAATTAAATCTCTGACAACAAATTCCTGTGTGCACACACATCATGGTGTGATTCTAGGCAGAAAACGATTTTTCATTGGCAATTTTAAAGCACATTTACCGCTGTGGTTTTGCAAGTGTTAATTACTGTAAGAGCTTGACACATTTTCCTTATAGTTTATAGAGGCAGAAAAGAGCACATGTCCTAACAGCTACTTGAGAGCATGAGCATGTGGAACCTGAGTGAGCAATTAGACTGGAGCAAAGGAAATGAGCCTTGGTGACATTGAATGTGTTAGCGTTACACACTACTATCTAAAATACCACACAGTACTGAATACTTAGCAATGGAGTGCAGGAGAAGCTACTGGCTGTGTGATAAGAGCGTGCTTCTGGAGACTGTGTATTGTCAGCTGCAAGAGAGATATGCATGGACGCTTGCAGAACTGCATGAAGACTGCACAGATATATGTAAGAGTACATGTGGGGTAAGGGTTAATTGCAGTTCTGAACATGTAGGATCTACCTCACCCATGGCAGGAGTGGAAGGAAAATCTACCCTGTTGTTTTCAAATGTGTTGGCATTTGCCTCTCATTTGTGAGATAGTGATTTCTGCTGAATGCAAACCATCACAGTTCAAGAAAACAAGCTGCCCCTTTCCTACGAATTCAAGTCTTACAGAACCTGACCAACACAAATTAAATCTCTGACAACAAATTCCTGTGTGCACACAGACTCATGGTGTGATTCTAGGCAGAAAACGATTTTTCATTGGCAATTTCAAAGCACATTTACCGCTCTGGTTTTGCAAGTGATAATTACTGTAAGAGCCTGACACATTTTCCTTATAGTTTAGAGAGGCAGAAAAGAGCATATTTCCTAACAGCTACTTGAGAGCATGAGCATGTGGAACCTAAGTGAGTGATTAGACTACAGCAAAGGAAATGACCCTTGGTGACATTGAATGTGTTAGCGTTACACACTACTATCTAAAATACCACACAGTGCTGAATACTTAGCATGGGAGTGCAGGAGAAGCTACTGCCTGTGTGATAACAGTGTGCTTCTGGAGACTGTGTATTGTCAGGTGCAAGAGAGATCTGCATGGACGCTTGCAGAACTGCATGAAGACTGCACAGATGTATGTAAGAGTACATGTGGGGTAAGGGTTAATTGCAGTTTTGAACATGTAGGATCTACCTCACCCATGGCAGGAGTGGAAGGAAAATCTACCCTGTTGTTTTCAAATGTGTTAGCATTTGCCTCTCATTTGTGAGATAATGATTTCTGCTGAATGCAAACCATCACAGTACAAGAAAACAAGCTGCCCCTTTCCTACGAATGCAAGTCTTACAGAACCAGACCAACACAAATTAAATCTCTGACAACAAATTCCTGTGTGCACACAGACTCATGGTGTGATTCTAGGCAGAAAACGATTTTTCATTGGCAATTTCAAAGCACATTTACTGCTGTGGTTTTGCAAGCGATAATTACTGTAAGAGCCTGACACATTTTCCTTATAGTTTAGAGAGGCAGAAAAGAGCACATGTCCTAACAGCTACTTGAGAGCATGAGCATGTGGAACCTGGGTGAGTGATTAGACTAGAGCAAAGGAAATGAGCCTTGGTGACATTGAATGTGTTAGCGTTACACACTGCTATCTGAAATACCACACAGTGCTGAATACTTAGCATGGGAGTGCAGGAGAAGCAGCTGCCTGTGTGCTAAAAGTATGTTTCTGGAGACTGTGTATTGTCAGGTGCAAGAGAGATCAGCATGAACGCTTGCAGAACTGCATGAAGACTACAGAGATGCATGTAAGAGTACATGTGGGGTAAGGGTTAATTTGAGTTTTGAACATGTAGGATCTACCTCACCCATGGCAGGAGTGGAAGGAAAATCTACCCTGTTGTTTTCAAATGTGTTAGCATTTGCCTCTCTTTTGTGAGATATTGATTTGTGCTGAATGCTAGCCATCACACTTCAACAAAACAAGCTGCCCTTTCCTACGAATGCAAGTCTTACAGAACTAGACCACCACGAATTAAATCTCTGACAACAATTCCTTTGTGCACACAGACTCATGGTGTGATTCTAGGCAGAAAACAATATTCCTGGGTGATACCAGTACACCTTTACTTATGGTGAAGACATACTCCATAATATCTGACAAGTTCAAGGCAGTTAAATATCTTCCAAAACATAAAATGTAAAACACAACTTTAAAACAAAAATCTCATTTACATTTTTTTTAATCAAAATGCACCACATACATCCCCTCTCAAATTCATAACTCACCTTTAAAAGTAGTTAGTTGAGAAAGAAATGTGGCACTCACACAGCAGATTATCAGAGCCAGAATCTCTGAACTGTACACCTCTCAGCAGAACCAGTAAATGGCAATGTTTCCCTCTCTTTTTTCACACATATACATGTTAACTTCAAATCACAGTGCTTCCCACATTTTTTCAAATGGAAACACACATTTCTATTGGTTGCAAATTTCAACCCTTTCCAAATGATCCCTACCCCCAACATGACTTCTGCCTCCTACCATAGCAACAGGTCATGGAACACTGGTGTGAGCAGAGAGGTCAGAAGGTCAGCACACAATGTTTCTAATCCAAAGAGCAAGAGTGCTTGACTTTTCAAACCTAACAGCAAATCCAAAGTAATGTTTTGTGGGAACACATTTTTCTGAACCAATACAAAACATGCTTTTTAAAACTTAAACATACAGCCCAGTTTTTAGTGTAGAATGGTGTGAAACAGCCAACGAGTTCTTTTTTAAAAAAAAAATTATGTAAGCCTCCATTTTACAACTATCTTTCTTTTCATATTGCCATTCTACTGAAAGACACCTTCTGAGTGCATCCAGATCTCCTTGAAAGATGTTCACAGTGTGGATTGTAGGTCATAGCTATGTCTTCTGGAGTGAAAAGTATGCAGAAAAAAGAGGTATTTTCAAAGACCTTGCTTTGCCAAATGTAGATATTCAATGGATTGGTCAGAGAGGGTTAAAGTGGCACCAATTAATGCCTTTGGTGAAATCCTTTCTACATCTTCCACAGCCTGACCTTATAACTGTGCACTGTGGTGGAAATGACCTAGGCACTTTAACTGGGGTAGGTCTGGAAATGCTTGTTAAGGACACCTTTGTGCAATTGATGTCACTTTTTCCACAAACTACCTTTGTATATTCTAATATATGCCAAAGGCAAAAGTGGAACTGGTCCAACCAATATTGTCCACAGATTGACAAAGCAAGAAAGCACGT
The DNA here is from genome assembly GCF_964204655.1 of Triturus cristatus. Classification (NCBI taxonomy): domain Eukaryota; kingdom Metazoa; phylum Chordata; class Amphibia; order Caudata; family Salamandridae; genus Triturus; species Triturus cristatus. The sequence continues at coordinate 829,708,442 of NC_140589.1, read as the reverse complement.
CAATAAGTTTGTTTCTGCTTTCCTCAGAGACAATGGTATGGGTTCTATATAACACAACAACTTGCGTTACAACATGCAAGGCATTTATAGAGGAGACGGTGTTCATTTCACAGATGAAGGCAACAGAGTCTTCCTCTTGAACTTTAGACTCTACATCGGTACTTACTTGTAGGTACCAAAAAACACTCAATGAACACAACGGCTCTTTTTAGAGCCAACCAACATCTAAACACTTAAACTTGATTTTTTAATCTATTTTTTATGGGTTTTTTTGCCACCGTGCGCGCACCGTAAGCGCACCGGGCGCGCACCCAGCGATATTTTTTTTTTTTTTTTTTTGAGACCTAACAGGTCTTTCATGGTCCCCATGAGAAGGCCTAGGGGGTCAGGGACTCTCTACCCTGCCCCCTTTTCACTTTCTCCACTTGTGTTTTTAGCTCTCTTCTACCTCTAAAACTCAAAAAGGCGGCTGGGGGTGCGCGCACCATGCGCGCACCCTGCGATTTTTTGAAAAAAAGTTTTAAAAAAAATTTCACCCTTCGTGGTCCTTCAGGGACCCCCTGACAAAGGCTAGGGGGTCAGGAACTCTCTACCCTGCCCCCTTTTCACGTTCTCCTCCTTTCTTTTTCCCTGTCACACACACAACACACAAAATGGCGGCCGACACTTCCTGATTTCGACCATTCGAATGTTGACTGTCATGAATCCACCAATCAGAATTACGCTCGCGCACGTTAGGGTGCGCGCACCGTGCGCGTACAGTGCGCGGACGGTGCGCGGCTATAGATATGTATGTGCTTTGAAATGCAATTTTCTCAGGAACTACTGAACAGATTGACACCATATATGCAAAAGGCACATGCCTGACCTGAGGACTACCTCTTTGCCAAATTTCAAGTAATTCTGTTCAGCCGTTCGGGCTGTACCTTCGACTAAAGGTCCTATGGGAAAATGCATAGGGAAAACGCGTTTTGGGACCCCCCTTTTTTCTCGGCCCCCACTTGACGAATCCCCCTGAGACTTTCAGGGTAGGAGCTGAGCGGAGCGCCCCATTAGTTTTAAAAATTTTGTGAGGATTCGTCAACCGGCGCCAAAGTTATTCAAAATAGAATTTTGAGATTTCCTATGGAAACACGGTCCTAACAATAACTATCTACTGGCGACCGCCAGTAGATAATATATATATATATATATATATATATATATATATATATATATATATATATATATATATATATATACATATATATATATATACATATATATATATATATATATATATATACATATATATATATATATATATATATATATATATATATATATATATTCACTGAAAAAAACCATAGGTTTTACCGACGATATAGTTAGGAATTAGCATTTAAGAAACCTTAGAAATTCACTGAAAAAACCATAGCTTTCAGGGACGTTATAGTTAGTTGGACATTTGACTCATATAAAACCAGAGAAATTTTGCCCGTTATAGTTAGTTGAGCTAACTATAACTCACGTGCCTGCAATTCACTGGTGATGACGTCACATATTACATCACTCATGACATGGACATGGTCAGTGATATCACTGATGACATCACTGATGATATCTCAAATGACATCACTGATGACATCACCCAGTAAATGTGTGTTTCTGTAAAGGTTAAATATTTTTCATATATATCTATGCCAAGGTGTATTGAAGAAAGGGTGAATTTACAAGTCCCTGAATGGATTATTTAGTAGGTCGTGCCTGACTGTATAACTGAGTGATTGAACATGTGTTACTGAATGTGTGGGTTAGTGACTAAACTGTAAAAATCTGTATTAGTGTCTCAGTTGGTGTATAAGCGGCTGCATGGGTTGGTGAGTAGCTACATGAGTGTCTATATGGGTTATTGATTTGTTGTCTGAGTATCTGTATGAGTGCCTGAGTGTCTGTGTAGGTGTGTGGGGGGTGTGACTCTGTGTATACATGTCTGAGTGGGTGATTCACTGGTTGTATAGATTCAAAAGTACATCTGGGAAGGGCTGTATGGGTGAGTTAGTGTGTGTATGGGTGTGTTGGTGAGTGAATGTATGTCTCACTGGTATATGTGTGAGTAACTACATATGTTTTAAGGCAGTATAGGTGAGTGTTGGAGTAAATAACTGATTATACGTGAGAGTAAGTTATTTGAAGGAGTGGGTGTATAAAAGTGTCTGCTTGTATCAGTGATTGTATAAGACAGTAAGTATGTGTTAGTATCTGCATAAATAAGTGATGTGGTGTGTGTATAAATAACGCAGTTGGTGTGTATAACTGTAAACATGAGTAAATGGGTATGTGATTGATTCTTTGCATGACTGACTAGGTGTGTGAGTAACTATGGATGAGTGGCGGAATGTGACTGTATGTATAGGTGTATGAGTGCATATTATAGTACTGTATTGATGAGTAACTGCATGTATAAGTGAGTGGATATGAGTGTAGACCTAGGAAATAGTGGGTGGTATGTAGTATCTGGCATTGTTGTGTGTATGGTTTCAAAAATAGTAGTCTGTATTTTAGAGTGCGTGTTTCAAAGTTTATATTAGGCCATCAGTATGTGCATCAGATTATCAGGTGGATGATGTCATCAGTGATGTCATTTGAGATGTCATCAGTGATGTCATCAGTGATGTCACTGACCATGTCATGAGTGGTGTAATATGTGACATCATCACCAGTGCATTGCGGGCGCGCGAGTTATAGTTAGCTCCACTAACTACAACTGGCGAATTTCTCTGATTTTATATGAGTCAAATGTCCAACTATCTATAACGTCCCTGAAACCTATGTTTTTTTCAGTGAATTTCTAAGGTTTTTTAAATGCTAATTCCTAACTATAACGTCTGTAAAACCTATGTTTTTTTCAGTGAATTTCAAAGGTTTTTTAAATGTTAAATTCATATTTTCATATTTATAAAACCTATATTTTTTCTATTTTTTGTCATATTTTGGAACTCTATTATCCTTTTTTGTTTTTAATTTGAAAAATATGTCATGTTTTATATCTTCCCCAAAAAGTATGTATCTCGTTTTTTTTTTTTTAAGACAACTGAAGTCCCGCACCGGTAGTGTACCAAGCTCCATCAGCACGCGAATCCTATCCGCCATATTGCTAAACTCGTAAAGGATGCGCATTTCGTATCCGATGGGTTTGTGGCACAATGTCCCGCGTAACATCATATACGTATGTGGTCGCGCCAGCTGATACTTTGGTATGTGATGGGTATGCAGTACCAAGCCGCGCCTTTAAGTCATGTACGTATGGGGTCATGCCCGCTGTGCGTTGCGTATGAGACGAGTGCACGCTGCCAGGCCCTGGGTTACGTCATAAACGTATGGTGTCGTGCCGGGAACGCAATTCCCTCATTTTTTTTTGTCTCAAAACTATATCTAAATAAGTTTAAAGTGTATATGAGAACAAGCGATAATCTAAAATATTTTAAACATTTATATATTTCCAACTGTAATAAACTTATATTATGGTAATATTTTCTCAAAATCGCGTCGGGTGCGGCCGCCTTGCACGCTTGCTGCGCGATTGCCATGTGACCTTAAAGAAAAGCATTTGATTGGTTCATAACATTTCCCATTTTATCAGTTGGAGGACCCCACCCATTTTCGCCATTTTCTCTACAGCGTTTGATGAGAGACTCCTCTTCTGCTTACAGAGCTTTTTTGAAAACTTTTTGCTATGTACACATATCTGACAGTACACACAACATGCAACCATCATCTTCATCAATATTCATGCTCTGTAAAGCAGCCTTCCACCTGTGATAGCCATGCATCTAAAAGCTACATAACAGAACTTTTCCCCACTGCCAGAGGTAACATGGTTGCATACGCTGTCCACAGCACAATGTAATGTGGTACGGCCCAGGGGCAGTATCATGCATACATAATGAAGACACGGACACAGATAGATAGTGGAAGTGGGTACGGGCACATGCGCTCGATTCCTTTTTATTACCAGGGTCACATATCCAGTGACGTCTGTGCTGGATGCGTGTGGGGTGAGTGTAAACCAGCCCTTAGGGAATGGTTGCTGCTAGCATCAACTACAACAGTAATCATTTGATCACACACAGAGATTCAATAATAAAAGGGTCAATAGTTTGTGCTGCAGTAAGGTAGGGACACTAGATGTGAAATAATACAGAAAAGATTCTATCGTAAAACAACCATAACTTATGGTTACTAAGATACAGGCAGTAGATCTGAAATAATACGCAAAAAGATTGTATCATAAAGGGTCCATCAGGTTTAGTGCACTTAGATAGCCACATCAAAGGTATTCAGCATGTGCACAGCCATCGATGATGTGTGCTGCGGGCGGGCCGTACCAGGAGCAATGTCTGTTGCCTACAATACTACATCATCTGCAATAGTGACTCGATCTGAATTGTAAATACTGCTGTCTGCAGTGTAGGCCAGAGAGCGGTCAGCAAGGGCCCACAGCCATATTGGGTTGACTTGAGCTGTCCTGTTTGCTGTTACCGAAGCAACAAAAACCGTGTGTGGACCCTGTGATGATGCGTATGCGTGGGGCGGACAGAGCGCACTGGAGTAATGTCTGTTGCCTACAACACTACATCATCTGGAATAGCGACTCGATCAGAATTCTAAACACTGCTGTCTGCAGTGTAGGCCAGAGAGCGGTCAGCAAGGGCCCACAGCCACGTGGCATTGACTTGAGCTGCCCAGTTTGCCTTTACCGAAGCAACAAAAACCGTGTGCTGACCCCGTGATGATGAGTATGCGTGGTGCGGACAGAGCGCACTGGAGCAATGTGTGTTGCCTACAACACTACATCATCGGGAACAGCGACTCGATCAGAATTCTAAATACTGCTGTCTGCAGTGTAGGCCAGAGAGCGGTCAGCAAGGGCCCACAGCCACGTGGAATTGACTTGAGCTGCCCAGTTTGCCATTACCGAAGCAACAAAAAGCGTGTGCGGACCCTGTGATGATGCGTATGCGTGGTGTGGACAGAGCGCACTGGAGCAATGTCTGTTGCCTACAACACTACATCATCTTCAATAGCGACTCGATCAGAATTATAAACACTGCTGTCTGCAGTGTAGGCCAGAGAGCGGTCAGCAAGGGCCCACAGCCACATGGCGTGGACTTGAGCTGCCCAGTTTGCAGTACGCGAAGCAACAAAAACCGTGTGCGGACCCTGTGATGATGCGTATGCGTGGTGCAGACAGAGCGCACTGGAGCAATGTCTTTTGCCTACAGGACTGCGTCATCTACAATAGCGACTCGATCTGAATTGTGAACACTGCTGTCTGCATTGTAAATTGAAGGCAGTAGTGAGCACAGTCTTCCATGAATACTTTTTCTCACGTCCTCTTCACAAAATACAACATAAATTACACAAAACTCTGCAATAAATAAATCAAAACAATTTGAATTGCGATCTCTGCTGTCCACTGTGTACACTGTTATTCAGTGTTCTTTACCACTACCAAGAAGAATTTGGTCATTGGACTAGACCTATAAGTCATCTTAAAAAACTTCTTCAAGCAAGTAGCCTAAAAGGCTATTGTGTATATTTCAATAGACGTTGTAGTTAGTTGCCTACTGGATTCTGTAATTAAACAACCACCACTCGATCTGAATTTTGAGCCCTGCTGACCGCACTGTAGGCCAGAGGCAGTGGTCATTAACGCCTCACAGCCACGTGCCGTTGGATTCGGAAGCATGCAGTTGGTTGCACCTAATCGGAGTGGGTACAAAGAAATCATCGCAAACTTTAACTTCTGACATCCTCTATCACAGAATCAAGACCCCGTTTCACTGTTCCGACCTTCTGTACCACGGTGTACTCCACTGACTGCAGTCAACCAAGCCCAATAATCATGTGCAGCAGTTAGCTACGCAAGCAAAGAGTCTGATGCACCTCAACGGATGGAGTTCTGTCAAAACCAAGCAGCAAGTAATATCGGACATCGTCCATTTTGGGATCAAGACACTGTTCCACTGTTGGGACCTAGAGTTGGTTACACCTGGTCGAAGGGAGTACCTTCATCTGCACTCTCAGATATAGTTCTCACATTGTCCATTCTGAGATCAAGACCCCGTTCCACTGTTCGGACCTGTTGTACCGCGGTGTACTCCAGCGACTGCAGTCAGCCAAGCCCAATGATCATGTGCAGCAATTAGCTACGGAAGCACAGGGTCTGATGCACCTCAACGGAGGGAGTTCTCTGAAAACCAAGCAGCAGGTAATATCGGACATCGTCCATTCTGGGATCAAGACACCGTTCCACTGTTGGGACCTAGAGTTGCCTTTACCTGGTCGAAGGGAGAACCTTCATCTCCACTCTCAGATGCAGTTCTTACATCGTCCATTGTGGGATCAAGAAACCGTTCCACTGTTGGTACCTCTTCGACTATTGTGTTAGTAGTATACAGAGCACTTCACGGTGCTGGGCCTCAGGCTGGGCGTTGTCTGCCTGTGTCGCGGTAGCCAGCGTTGATCTCAGGAGCATTCCCAGCTCGCAGACCTCGACCCAAAAGCTTCCGCCGGCACGTGGTGGCCCCTCTTTCACATACGACGGTGTCGAAAGGTGAACTGTGGGGCATATGTGCGTCGCAGCGGCCATGACGGTTTCTGGGTAGCAGCAGGCTGAGAGAATTATTCCCGCAGCCACTTTCGCTCACGGCGTCAGCCTTGTGGTGGTGTAAGCTGCGCAGACCTGACAGACATGTTCGCCATTCCGGAAGAGAACCACACCAAGAGAAACGTGCCTTTTATTCATTACACTACGCTAGCCTTGCGTACGCCAAGCCAGCCCACTACGCTAAAGATTTGGGGGGGGGGGGAGTGGGCACGTACGCGCTATGTTTTCGTAATCTTCCCTACTAACTGTACTATCATGGTTGCGTCTACTGTCGACTTCACTCAATAGACCATCAGTGCATGTTGACATGTAAATGTCTGTGCTCTGCATACTCAAGTCTGTCCGGCACATCCCCTCAACACTTTGCATTGTATACTTTTATCATCGAGAATCACTTGCCACCTTCGCACATACTTTGCTCCCATCTCTCCCCTCATTATGCGTTGTGTGGCAGAGGTGCCATGCCATGTTTGGTTTGTGTACATGGCTAGCCACGGTTCCCACAGTACGTAGTGTCATTGTGTCTGCTAGGTGTACATGTTGTTTGTCATGTTGTATATGATTATATAAGGTAGCGCGTTTATTCACGAGCAGTGTTTTCTCCCATTTACATATCGCTGTCTTAAAGAGGATACCGAAGTTTTTCTCACAGGTGAAAAGTGGGACCACAATGGCAATCATTCATTACTATGCAAGAATGTCCAACTGCACAACGCTTCTAAGCTTACTAAACGTAATCGTGCGTGCTTTCTTAAAAGTACGCCAACTCCCACAATCAGACCAATAGTCACACAGCTTTCTAACGGCAGTTATCGGCTTCTTAATAACATCGACTGCTACGCAATGTGAGCTGGCATACTGTATGTCCTTACTGTTTCAAACTGGATAACTTCCTCTGTCAATCTCTATTCCCACCCACACAAAGTAACTCCCAAAGTTCAACTTGGCCTTCAATACCTACTTTGAAAACAGATTTTATTAAACGGAGCAAACTGAAAGTGCTTTTGTTTCAAACAGAAATGTCCCTCGCTTCTCCAAAAGTAATTTATCGACTGCAGATAGCACGAACTTCAAGTAAAATACACTCCATTTTAAATTCGAACCTCCCATTACACTTTGTGAATTGGTACACAATTTTCAACACATCTGACATTTAAGGTCTGGCACACTTTTTTAACATTGTCTCCTCCGGCCTTCTCACAGGCTTTAAAACAGTTTTTAGTCTAATACCAGACTTCATTCATTCGATCATCTCTGGAATAACAGCAAAAGTGCCCATAATTCTTGCTCTGTCTGCGGCCATCCTACTACTATTTTAGCTTGTTAAAAATGGCTACGCTCCTTGTGGTAACAAGCATGTCTGACAGACTACGCCTCTATGTGACGCTACATCAATACCGTGAAAAAATGGAACAACTTTTCGGCTGCCTGCCTCTATCTATTATTTGAGCCAGCCACAACATGACATTTATTTACACATATACAATCTGCGTGCAACCATCTTTTTATTGTAAAACTTGCATAATCGACTGGCGAATGGATCTATGCCGTGCCAACATCCCAGCACACGCTCCCGATATCCATCAGGTAATGGAGTATCTTGAAAACCATGAACTTGATTGTTCGGGCAGTGGAACAATGGCGGATGCGACGCAAAAAGGTATCCTGGCGGAATGGGATTCTGCGCAGCCACGAAAGATCTCCTGCAACGTGCGACCTTTGAGAACATCGCAGATTGCCTGCCAATTCAAATTGTCGCTCCAACATTCGAGGAACATTTCTGTCCCTTCGTGGATATGAATTGGATCGCTTCGCTTTTCTCACACGATGGCAACAATCGCCTCTTGGAACATTACGCATCTCAAGCCACTGAAGTACTTCCGGACTGCAATCTCCAAGACTTGTAAGAAATTCACTTTATTCTTGGATTAATTTTTTCCAACTTTTTTGACCTTTTCCTAATAAATTTTTTAATACATTTCAATTGAACTATTTTCATATAATAACTTTCTAAGTATACTTAGGCATTTGAACTCTGTTTTCATTATTGGGCCTTACCTCTCCACACTAACCAGGGATGGATGATGTATGGCCTATGCAAATACGCTATTTACTTGCTAAATTAGCCTAAACCCGACATCCATTTTGAAACCATACCTATTCTTTGTACACACGTCTCACTGGCTGCCTCTTATCCACGAAACCCTTTCACACAAATTAGCTCATCCTCAGCCTCTGCTCACCAACTGGCGATCAAGATCAAAAAACACGGCAATGTTTAGGAACTGGTTGGCACAGTGTGGTAATCATATCCTACCTTTATTTTCATTCTACTATTTACAGTCATTCATGTCTAATAGGTATTGTTTATGTCACATGGAACTGTAACATGTAATGTGGAATTGACTGATGCAGAAGCTTAGCTTTGAATACAGCAGAAGCGGTTGGAGTTTGCCTCAGATGGATGCCTTAGCTCTTGCACCAGTGGTTCCATTTATGGCACTTACATAAAGACATTTTTTATATAACTTGCAGACCCCATCGCTTTATCCCACACAGCCACTTTCTTAAACACACCTGAATTCACCATTTGTCTTCAGTGGCACTGCAACATTCTGCATTATATTCTTCACGATTTTTTCTTTATTCCTGCTTGCTAAAACACTCCATTTGAGTCTTCAGACCGGTAGGGTTGAGTAGTTTGCTTCCCACACCCACTATAGTCTATATCCATACTAACACCACTTGCACAGCTATGCTACAGCGGCCAGTATACTTCAGTGCCAGGAGAACATCAGTTTACAGCAATCAGCTCACGGTTTCATCTCCAAGTGTACTGGCACCTCACCTCAGCACCATCTCACTCTGGTCAAAACAGCACTTTCACACAGCTAGGGGTGAATACTTCACTTCACACTCCCTGTATAGCACACCCTAACCACCCCACAGAGCTCACACCGCTATACTCTACACCCATACTAACACCACTTGCACAGCTATGCTACAGCGGCCAGTATCCTACAGCGCCCAGAGCAGATCAGTTTACAGCAATCAGCTCATGGTTTCATCCCCGATTGTACCGGCACCTCACCTCAGCACCATCTCACTCTGGGCAAAACAGCACTTTCACACCGGTAGGGGTGAATACATCGCTTCACACTCCCTGTGTAGCACACCCTAACCACCCCACAGACCTCATAGGGCGCCTACCCTCCTCTTTCCAACTCTTTTCGCCCTTTTTTCCCTTACTCGCTTCAACGGAATCACAAAATGGCTGCCAACACTTCCTAGTTGCAACCGCTCGCACCGCTCGCAGCCAATAAGCTGCAAGCTCGTGCGCATAACACCTCAGCCAATCAGAAGGCAGAATTCCCAAATATCGATAACTGCAAATTTTGATATTTCTCCAAAACTACTGAACGGATTTACACCAAATAAACAAAAGCGTGCTTTCTAGACCAAGACCCTTCTCCCTGCCAAATTTGGGGTAATTCCGTTCACCCGTTCGACCTGTAGCCTTGTCTAAAGTTTCCTATGGAAATTAACATGGAGAAAACACGTTTTGGGACCCCTCTTTTTTCTCGGCCCCCCCTTGAAGAATCACTCTCAAACTTTCACAATAGGAGCTGATATGAACAAAGAATTAGTTTGGAACATTTCATGAAGATTCATCAAACAACGCCAAAGTTATAAGCAAAACAAAAAATGCTCTTCCGATGGAAACTTGGTCCTAACTATAACTACCTATTGGCGACCGCCAGTAGGTAATAAATATATTACCTACTGGCGGTCGCCAGTAGGTAGTTATAGTTAGGACCTATTATCCATAGGAAATCCACAACATTCTATTTAGAATAACTTTGGCGCCGGTGGACGAATCTTCGCGAAATTTTCAAAACTGGTGGGGCGCTCCGGTCCGCTCCTATCCTGAAAGTCTCAGGGTGATTCGTCAAGCGGGGGCTGAGAAAAAAGGGGGTCCCAAAACGTGTTTTCCCCATGCAATTTTCCATAGCAACCTTTAATCGCAGCTACAGCCCGAACTGCTTAACGGAATTACACCATTTAACCAAAAGGCACAACTCTGAACCAAGGGCTACCTTTTTGCCAAATTTGGCAAAAAGGTAGCCCTTGGTTCAGAGTTGTGCCTTTTGGTTAAATGGTGTAAATCCGTTCAGTAGTTCCTGAAACAATCAAAAGTAAAATCACATATATATCTGGGCGGAGCCTAACCACACATCTCATCGTGCGATCTGATTGGCTGTCAGCAGTTCTTCCAAGATGTGTTGGCAGCCATCTTGGGACCAATATACATGATAGCACCTAATTAAAAATCATTGCAGTTAATAGAAGGTTTTAAGACTTTAGTTACATTATAAATCCTTTGTTGATGGTACCATACTCATTTTAGGAATTGTGGTGTGTTCTAAGGTGATTTTACCATATGAAAAAGTCTTCTGCTGGGATATCATAAATCATGTTTGAGAGAAACCTATTTTCTCATGCTTTTCCCACATAGGTTTGGAAGGTGATCTATAAGCTAGAACATATTTACTGTAAATTCACATTATCTTTCTCAGTCACGTGAGAATGAAGTCTGACATTCTCAGTAAAACATGTACATCCAACAAGGGCAGAGACTGTCAGTTGATCCCTTTGTGTTCTACTGCAGCTTCCCAGAGTGTTCTAAAGAACAACTAGAGCGCTAACAGTCCTACTTATGACAAACGTATTGCACACCTGAAGCCATCTTGATTGGAATAAAGTGGTAACTCTTAAAACATTTAATTTAAAAAGGAACAAAATGAGGGTGTTCATTTTGCCATAGAAAGTATGATTAGTGCTGCAGAGAGAAAAATTAGGGCACATTTTAAGTGACTTTTCAAATCCTCTTCTATTTCATTAAAAAATTCTGACATGCAGACTGAAACATGCACTTTCAATACCAGCAGCAGACTTCACTGGTGAGCAGTAGCTTTCCTACAGTGATCTAATGAGCTACTAGAGTGCTAACATTCTGAATTTATGGCAAATGTGTGACACATCTGAATACCTTCTTGATGGAATCAAAGTAAAAAACTGAAAGTATCTCCTACTGAGGAGACTGTAGTAAATGAGGAAATTAGGAAACTTCATAACAAATAAGTATCCCAAGATGGCCACCAGAGACAAAAGAGCCCAAATGTAGCACAAATATCACCCAGATATAGCCCACATGTAGCTCAATGACAGAAGTGTGCAAAACACTTTTTATTTTTTGTGTTTTTGCAGTTTTATATAGTGCAGACTTGTCAGACATTGGAGTGCTTTACATGAGCATTGGTTACATCACACAAGAACAAATTCATTTTGGTTGTAGACATGGGGAGATTAAGTGATTTGACCAGAATCACAAAATGTCGAGCTGAAGCAGAAACTCCAACCTGGTTCCCCAGTTGCAAAGTCTGCAGCTCTGGAAGTAACACCCCATCCTCTCCCCTAAGTGCAACATTTAATCAAGTGGTCAACTGGATAAAAAAACATAAAGATGACAAATAATTTAAAAGTGCTTTGTCGCTATTTGAAAACTCAGAAAATATGCCCTGATTTTAATTTTTTAGAGCACTAACCATAATTTTGATGCAAATAAGACCCTCTCATATATGTCATTTCTAACGGAAATGCTCTAGGTATTACAGTTTTGATTACATGAAGATGACGTCAGGCATTCCACACTTTTGTAATAAATATAGAGTGTTAGCAATCTAGTTGTTCATTAGGATACTGTTGAGAGGCAGAGGCCAGGGGCATGGACTCTGAAAATTGAAGGCAGGTAGGAGGGTGCAGAGGCAATAATTTGACCCCACTGGGCAGGCAGGAAGGGCAGTGGCAGCACAACAGACTATGGAGGGCAGTGGAAAGGGGGCAGGGGCCACAAACCAACAATACAGGACTGGCAAGAGAGGCTGTGGCAATATAATAGACCATTGTGTGCAGAAGGAAGAGGCAGTAGTCGTACAACCATACATGTCAACAGACCCGATTCAGCCAGGAAATATCCAATGTTTTTAAGCTCAAATGGGCTTTATTTGATCTGTCTCTAGTCTACAATCTCCTCTTTTTCAATGTAACTCAAAGGGGAAAATCAATACCCCAGTTTTGTTTCCAAATCTCCCTCTTACCAAGTTCAAAATGTTCGCAAGTATGGTACATTGGATCATGGAAGGCAGGAGGAATTGGGGTAGGGACATGGACTCGGATAACAGAGGACAGGAGGGACATGGAGAGGTGCACCAAACTGACCCTACAAGGCAGGCATCAGGGTTTGCAGCAGCACAATACACCTCACAGGGCATGCGGGACGGGAGTGCAGCACAACAATCCATAGAAAGCAATAGGGAGGGGACAGGACCATGCACATGGACAATAGAGAACAGAGGGGAAAGAGGCAATGATAGCTAGCTGACCATAATGGACAGACAGGAGAGAAAGCTGCAGCATAACAGACCATAAAGGGCAGGAGGGATGGATCAGGGGCATTACAATGGAACAGACAAGCCAGGAGGGAGGGAATAGGGGTCTGCACATGGAAAAAGAGGGCTGGAGGCAAGGGGGCAGGGCAGGAGCAGCAAGATGACCATTGTGGTCAGGCAGGATGGGCACTAGAAGCAAGACACACCATGGAGAACAACAGTGAGACTATGATGGCATACACACAGACCATGGAGGGAAGGTGGAAGGGGGTCAGGGGCAGCTAGCTGACCACACAGGGAAGGTGTGAGGGGACAAGGCAGCACAGAAGACCATGCATGGCAAGCAGAGGGTTAGTGGCAACACAATGGCTATGATGGGCAAGAAGGAGGGTGCAGGGGCATGCACAAAGGACCATGGAGGATAGAAGGGAGGGCCAGGACCTGGGCACAGACAAGAGAGTTCAGGGGAAGAGGCCTCACAACAGACCACGCGAGGCAGGCAGGAGGAGCAGTTGCAGCACAACGGACCAGGGAGGGCAGAAGGGACCATGGAGGACAGGAGGAAGGGGATTGGGGCATGGAATGTGGACAGGCAGGGTGGAGGTGGCAGGGACAGGTTACATTCATCTGACAATGCTAGGCAGATGGGAGGGGAGTGGCAGCTCAACAGAACACTCAGAGTAGATAGGAGTGGCAGGTCCATGGAACATGGTGGACAAAAAGGATGGAACAGGGGCATGCACAAAGACATCGGAGGGCAGGGGGAAGGAGAATAGGGGCAGCAAGCTAAGCACAGAGGCTAAGCAGGGGTCAATGATGGGGCATAGAATTGGGCAACGGAGGGCAGGAGGAGTGGACTGGTACATCATGCTAAATGGAGGGCAGTGGCAGCACATCAGACCATGCATGGCAGGAGGGAGGAGGCTAGTTCATGGATTCAGACAACAGAGGATAGGGAGGAGGTGGATGGGTCAGCAAGCTAACTGTTCAGAGAAGGCAGGTATTAGGAACTTTATTGTTTTTAAAATGTGTGTCTGTGCGAACTACTTAAAATATGAACAAGTATGCAGCACAATCTCACTTTTATTCAGGAAGAAGAGGATGTTTGTGACTGTGACTCCAGGCTCACTTGGCAGAAACTCCCCCTGACCCTCCACCCCCATCGCAAAATGTAATGCCTGTGAAAAGGGTAGGTGAACGCAGTGTTATATAGAATATAGTCCTGAGAGCACGATTGAAAATGAAAACGAGATATAGTGTATGGTATAAACTATGCACCAAAAAGTGTGATATAAGATGAACCGGGCGTGAAATATATTATGCAATACATTGTGCGCAATGACAGATTCATTGGAGAGTGCGAGATAGCACAGGCACTAGCGCGTGCTATGAGATATGCACCTTGGAGTGTAATATGCACAGGGCAGCGTTGTGTATCCTAACTAGTCTCTAAAGTTGTAATATAAAATATGTGCTGGGGAGTGCATATGCACTGTGACAAAGATATTGATCCCAGATTGTAATATGTATGGCATAGCTCTGTGCGTTATAACATAGGCATCGAGGAAGGCACGTTAGATGGGGCAATATAACCTGTGCGAAGGCAAGTGTGGCATGACATATTCACGGGTGGTGTTACAGTGCACATGGGCTAGAGAGTGTCATAGCATACGCACTAGCTGGTGGAATACAACACAGAGATGTGTGGCACTCGGCGGGCACTGGTGGGTGTAACACAGCATTGGGCTCAGCCAGGAGCGTGCTGTGACTCTCAATTGAGGTTCGTATCCTTTCCAGAGAGTAAAATAAAAAGTATTACACATTCGACGGTGGATGTGTGTTTTTTAACCGTGAGAGGGGTTTCTTGCATAGTTTTGGTCGTATTTTATCAAATCCCCTTTGAATGGCTTGATGTGCGTGTGTATTAAATGTGCCCGTCAATAGCTACCCATGTTTGTATAAATAAACGACAAGGGTGTCTACTTGGAGAGCACCCAACGGCGGAGGCGCCGGGATTAGGCACGGTAGGGCGTCAGACACGTCAGAGCTTCACTAGAGGTGTAAATACATTCCACGTGTATACATTGTGTGCATAGTCGCCTTTTAATGAATATCACGCAAATCGTCATGGTGATAGGTACATACGGTTTGTCCAGCATGTCCTAGGTGTTTCTATAATAAAAAACAAAGGCCGGCCCCGGGGGATGGGGTCCCCCGGGCTATAAGTGGCCTGAGGAGGGGGGCAACGCAGCCCCACTCCTAAAGAATAAAAAAAAAAAGCCATGCCCGGGGGTTGGGGTCCCCAGGCCCAATTAAGGCCTCGGGAGGGGGGCCACACGGCCCCCTTCCAAATTTTTTTTTTCTAAAATTAGGGGGCAGGCCCTGAAGGACCAACTTAGAAAGGCAACAGGGCGTGTTTACACAGTGGTGAAGGGAGGGAACGGGGCCTGATGTGACATGTGCAAACACGCCCTGTGGCACGTTTTAAGTTGGGGAAATAATTCCATTTTAATCCTGAGGGACCCTGGGGGCCAACTAGCCCACCAGGTGCTTCCAGTAAGCGCCACTGCGCTGCGTTGCAGAGAGGTGGTGCAAGCCGTGCCCCTTTTTACACCTCTCTGCAATGGCGCTTACTGGACGTACCTAGTGGGCTATTTTGCCCCTAGGGACCCTCAGGATTCAAGGGGACTTAATATCCCAACTTAAAACAGCCACATGGCGTGTTTACACAGTGGGGCAGGGAGGGGACGGGGCCTGAGGTGACGTGTGCAAACACGCCCTATGGCGCGTTTTAAGTTGGGGAAATAATTCCCCTTCAATCCTGAGGGCCCCTGGGGGCTAACTAGCCCACCAGGTGCTTCCAGTTAGCGCCACTGCACTGCGTTGCAGAGAGGTGGTCTAGGCCGTTCCCCTTTTTACATCTCTCTGCGTATGAGTGACTGTAGGTGAATGAGTGGATTTGTATGTGGATCTTAGAATTACTGAATAGGTTGTTGTAACTGGTTTGGTATGTCCATTGGTTTGAAAATTTTAGTTTCTATTTTTGAATGTGTGTATCAAAGGTTAAATTAGGGTGAGAGGAGGTCTGCCACTCTATCACAAGGATGATGTCATCAGTGATGTCATCAGTGATGTTATTGGAGATGTCATCGGTGATGTCATGAGTGATATCACTGACCATGTCATGAGTGATGAAATATGTGACGTCATCAGCAGTGCATTGCGGGCGCGCGAGTTAAAGTTAGCTGAACTAACTATAACGGGGGAATTTCAATGGTTTTGTACGAGTGAAAAGTCCAGCTAACTATAACGCCCCTGAAACCTATGGTTTTTTTCAGTGAAAAAATATATATAATATATATATATATATATATATATATTATCTACTGGCGGTCGCCAGTAGATAGTTATAGTTAGGACCGTGTTTCCATAGGAAATCCGCCACATTCTATTTGGAATAACTCTTGCGCCGATTGATGAATCCTCGCGAAATTTTCAAAATAGGTGGGGCGCTCCGCTCCGCTCCTACCTTGAAGGGGGGTCCCAAAACGCGTTTTTCCCATGCAATTTTCCATAGGGACCTTTAGTCCAAGGTACAGCTCAAATGGCTGAACAGAATTACTTGAAATTTGGCAGAGAGGTAGTCCTAAGGTCAGGGATGTGCCTTTTGCAGGTCTGGTGTAAATCTGTTCAGTAGTTCCTGAGAAAATTGCAGTTAAAAGTACATATATATCTATAAGCGCACACCGTGTGCGTACGGTAAGCATACCGTACGCTCACGGTGCCGTGCGCGAGCGCAATTCTGATTGGTTGTTAGATGTCAGTAAACATTCGAATCGGTCGAAATCAGGAAGTGTCGGCCGCCATTTTGTCTCTCGCAGTCTGAGGCAGTGAAAAACAAAGGTGGAAAACGTGAAAAGGGGGCAGGATGGACAGTTCCTGACCCCCTAGCCTTTGTCAGGGGGTCACTGAATGACCCCCAAGGGTAAAAAAAACAATATTTTTTTTTTCGAAAAATAGCGGAGTGCGCGCACCGTACGCGCATGACACGCACAACGCATCGTGGGCGCACCATGCGCCCACAGTGTGCGCACGGTGTGAGAAGCGCACCGTGCGGGCACGGTGAAAAACCTGAAAAAAAAAATATATTAATAAATACATAACTTAGCATTTAAAAAACCGTACAAATTCACTTAAAAAAACATAGGTTTCACACACGTTATAGTTAGGAATTAGCATTTAAAAAACCTTGCAAATTCACTTAAAAAACCATAGGTTTCACACATGTTATAGTTAGCTGGACATTTCCCTCGTAAAAAAACATTGAAATTCCCCCGTTATAGTTAGCGCAGGCAACTATAACTCACGCGACCGCAATCCTCTGCTGATGACGTCAGATATTACATCACTGATTACATATGTGTCTTTCTGAAAAATAAATATTTGTAATATATGTATAGCTAAAGATTAATGGAAGAAGACATGGGTAAATAGGTGTCTAAATACAGTGATGTAATATCTGACGTCATCAGCAGAGGATTGCGGTCGCGTGAGTTATAGTTGCCTGCGCTAACTATAACGGGGGAATTTCAATGATTTTTTACGAGGGAAATGTCCAGCTAACTATAACATGTGTGAAACTTATGGTTTTTTAAGTGAATTTGCAAGGTTTTTTAAATGCTAATTCCTAACTATAACGTGTGTGAAACCTATGGTTTTTTAAGTGAATATATATATATATATATATATGAGAAAAGGAGGTTGCCGTTGTATTGAGTCGCACTCCAACTCGGTACGCTGTTCATGCAGGCGGCCCCTGCGCGGACACACATCACCCCGTTCTTTCCTCGCCGACGCGTTTCGGGCTATTGCGCCCTTCATCATTGGGCGTGGTTAAGGCAAAGCCATGACAAGCAGGACCAACAGTTACATCCCCTTTATTTGAATCAACATGGCGTACAGGTGAGTATCACGCACTGGTTTCTGGGACTGGTAGTCATTATATTACCCAGGTGGGTTGCTGCCACAGAATTGTCCATTAAAAAGTTCTTAGAAGCTCAAATATGTCCTATCACAGCTCCCGCCTGTTTTACCAAACAGCTCCAAGTTGCTCCGTGTTACACCATGCCCCAATAAGCAGGAACGGACTCACATGGGGTCTTGTGATGGTGCGGCTCGTGGCCCAGGCAGGACCACTTTAAATGAGAAAAGGAGGTTGCCGTTGTATTGAGTCGCACTCCAACTCGGTACGCTGTTCATGCAGGCGGCCCCTGCGCGGACACACATCACCCCGTTCTTTCCTCGCCGACGCGTTTCGGGCTATTGCGCCCTTCATCATTGGGCGTGGTTAAGGCAAAGCCATGACAAGCAGGACCAACAGTTACATCCCCTTTATTTGAATCAACATGGCGTACAGGTGAGTATCACGCACTGGTTTCTGGGACTGGTAGTCATTATATTACCCAGGTGGGTTGCTGCCACAGAATTGTCCATTAAAAAGTTCTTAGAAGCTCAAATATGTCCTATCACAGCTCCCGCCTGTTTTACCAAACAGCTCCAAGTTGCTCCGTGTTACACCATGCCCCAATAAGCAGGAACGGACTCACATGGGGTCTTGTGATGGTGCGGCTCGTGGCCCAGGCAGGACCACTTTAAATGAGAAAAGGAGGTTGCCGTTGTATTGAGTCGCACTCCAACTCGGTACGCTGTTCATGCAGGCGGCCCCTGCGCGGACACACATCACCCCGTTCTTTCCTCGCCGACGCGTTTCGGGCTATTGCGCCCTTCATCATTGGGCGTGGTTAAGGCAAAGCCATGACAAGCAGGACCAACAGTTACATCCCCTTTATTTGAATCAACATGGCGTACAGGTGAGTATCACGCACTGGTTTCTGGGACTGGTAGTCATTATATTACCCAGGTGGGTTGCTGCCACAGAATTGTCCATTAAAAAGTTCTTAGAAGCTCAAATATGTCCTATCACAGCTCCCGCCTGTTTTACCAAACAGCTCCAAGTTGCTCCGTGTTACACCATGCCCCAATAAGCAGGAACGGACTCACATGGGGTCTTGTGATGGTGCGGCTCGTGGCCCAGGCAGGACCACTTTAAATGAGAAAAGGAGGTTGCCGTTGTATTGAGTCGCACTCCAACTCGGTACGCTGTTCATGCAGGCGGCCCCTGCGCGGACACACATCACCCCGTTCTTTCCTCGCCGACGCGTTTCGGGCTATTGCGCCCTTCATCATTGGGCGTGGTTAAGGCAAAGCCATGACAAGCAGGACCAACAGTTACATCCCCTTTATTTGAATCAACATGGCGTACAGGTGAGTATCACGCACTGGTTTCTGGGACTGGTAGTCATTATATTACCCAGGTGGGTTGCTGCCACAGAATTGTCCATTAAAAAGTTCTTAGAAGCTCAAATATGTCCTATCACAGCTCCCGCCTGTTTTACCAAACAGCTCCAAGTTGCTCCGTGTTACACCATGCCCCAATAAGCAGGAACGGACTCACATGGGGTCTTGTGATGGTGCGGCTCGTGGCCCAGGCAGGACCACTTAAAATGAGAAAAGGAGGTTGCCGTTGTATTGAGTCGCACTCCAACTCGGTACGCTGTTCATGCAGGCGGCCCCTGCGCGGACACACATCACCCCGTTCTTTCCTCGCCGACGCGTTTCGGGCTATTGCGCCCTTCAACATTGGGCGTGGTTAAGGCAAAGCCATGACAAGCAGGACCAACAGTTACATCCCCTTTATTTGAATCAACATGGCGTACAGGTGAGTATCACGCACTGGTTTCTGGGACTGGTAGTCATTATATTACCCAGGTGGGTTGCTGCCACAGAATTGTCCATTAAAAAGTTCTTAGAAGCTCAAATATGTCCTATCACAGCTCCCGCCTGTTTTACCAAACAGCTCCAAGTTGCTCCGTGTTACACCATGCCCCAATAAGCAGGAACGGACTCACATGGGGTCTTGTGATGGTGCGGCTCGTGGCCCAGGCAGGACCACTTTAAATGAGAAAAGGAGGTTGCCGTTGTATTGAGTCGCACTCCAACTCGGTACGCTGTTCATGCAGGCGGCCCCTGCGCGGACACACATCACCCCGTTCTTTCCTCGCCGACGCGTTTCGGGCTATTGCGCCCTTCATCATCACTGTGGCAGCAACCCACCTGGGTAATATAATGACTACCAGTCCCAGAAACCAGTGCGTGATACTCACCTGTACGCCATGTTGAATCAAATAAAGGGGATGTAACTGTTGGTCCTGCTTGTCATGGCTTTGCCTTAACCACGCCCAATGATGAAGGGCGCAATAGCCCGAAACGCGTCGGCGAGGAAAGAACGGGGTGATGTGTGTCCGCGCAGGGGCCGCCTGCATGAACAGCGTACCGAGTTGGAGTGCGACTCAATACAACGGCAACCTCCTTTTCTCATTTAAAGTGGTCCTGCCTGGGCCACGAGCCGCACCATCACAAGACCCCATGTGAGTCCGTTCCTGCTTATTGGGGCATGGTGTAACACGGAGCAACTTGGAGCTGTTTGGTAAAACAGGCGGGAGCTGTGATAGGACATATTTGAGCTTCTAAGAACTTTTTAATGGACAATTCTGTGGCAGCAACCCACCTGGGTAATATAATGACTACCAGTCCCAGAAACCAGTGCGTGATACTCACCTGTACGCCATGTTGATTCAAATAAAGGGGATGTAACTGTTGGTCCTGCTTGTCATGGCTTTGCCTTAACCACGCCCAATGATGAAGGGCGCAATAGCCCGAAACGCGTCGGCGAGGAAAGAACGGGGTGATGTGTGTCCGCGCAGGGGCCGCCTGCATGAACAGCGTACCGAGTTGGAGTGCGACTCAATACAACGGCAACCTCCTTTTCTCATATATATATATATATATATACATACATATATATATATATATATATATATATATATATATATATATATATATATATATATATATATATATATATATATATATATATATATATATATATATATATGCTCGTCATGTCATAGATCGCCAGCACTCACTGTGAGTTACAAAGAGTCGACAGCCAAAATACTTACCTGCTAGCCGAAATGGTGACTGCTGGGAGTTGGAGTCCGCCAAGTGGGACTATAAAGAGGTGTTCACGCTATTGGTTGACTCTGCTGGGCCCCCACCAATGGGAGCATAATGGATCGTTTGAATGTCAGCAGGTGTCAGTTTCTGGTGTTTGGCATTTGAGAAAGTCAATAAAGACGAAACGCGTCATGCCTGCCACGCTGCAATAAAGATGTTCTCCTTCGCTCCCTGTTGTGTCCCTCTGGCCTCTTTCTCTTCGGAGTGAGGAATCTTGTTATGGATATTTTGCGCACATTGCCCCGAGCACGCTAGGGGGACCCGTCTCACTTGTGGCCGGAGCTACAAGGGCACCCGCTATACAGCTTTCCTGGATTCCCAGGTATTGGAAAGCCCTGGCCCCGCATGAAGGAACAGTGCTCACACCGCTGACAATTCAGTTCATGATTACACAGAGAGGCCAGCGCATTGCTGCTGAGTCTCAGGATCTGCCTGGACCTTCACAAATGCAGTGAGACGTCTAAGGGGGCCCGGGAGAGGTCTTTGAGCTGTGAGGACACTTGCTATTTTAATCTGCACCTATACTCGTCATGTCATAGATCGCCAACACTCAGTGTGAGTTACAAAGAGTCGACAGCCAAAACACTTACCTGCTAGCCGAAATGGTGCCTGCTGGGAGTTGGGGTCTGCCAAGTGGGACTACAAAGAGGTGTTCACGCTATTGGTTGACTCTGCTAGGCCCCCACCAATGGGAGCATAATGGATCGTTTGAATGTGAGCAGGTGTCAGTTTCTGGTGTTTGGCATTTGAGAAAGTCAATAAAGACAAAACGCGTCATGCCTGCCACGCTGCAATAAAGATGTTCTCCTTGGCTCCCCGTTGTGTACCTCTGGTCTCTTTCTCTTCGGAGTGAGGAATCTTGTTGGGGATGTTTTGCGCGCTATGACCCGAGCACGCTAGGGAGACCCATCTCGCTTGTGGCCAGAGCTACAAGGGCACCCGCTATACAGCTTTCCTGGATTCCCATGTATTGGAAAGCCCAGGCCCCCGCATGAATGAACAGTGCTCACACCGCTGACAATTCAGTTTGTGATTACACGGAGAGGCCAGCGCATTGCTGCTGAGTCTCAGGATCTGCCTGAACCTTCACAAATGCGGTGAGACGTCTAAGGGGGCCCGGGAGAGATCTTTGAGCTGCGAGGACACTTGCCATTTTAATCTGCACCTATACTCGTCATGTCATAGATCGCCAACACTCACTGTGAGTTACAAAGAGTCGACAGCCAAAACACTTACCTGCTAGCCGAAATGGTGCCTGCTGGGAGTTGGAGTCCGCCAAGTGGGACTACAAAGAGGTGTTCACGCTATTGGTTGACTCTGCTGGGCCCCCCACCAATGGGAGCATAGTGGATCGTTTGAATGTCAGCAGGTGTCAGTTTCTGGTGTTTGGCATTTGAGAAAGTCAATAAAGACGGAACGCGTTGTGCCTGCCACGCTGCAATAAAGATGTTCTCCTTGGCTCCCCGTTGTGTCCCTCTATATACATATATATATAAGTAGAAACAATCCCTCTCTGCTCCTCAGTTCAGCAGAAAATGAAGGTACGGACCTCTCTCCTCCGAAGGAAATAACAGAATCCCACAACAGCAAGGAGTGGGTGAAGCAGGTATTTTAATTATCCCAAATAGAAGTTCAGTAAATCTCAGGACCAGTGTCCTCCATGATGCGTTTCGCTCCACGCAGGGAGCTTGATCACATGATGCATCGCATTATGATGACGAAATAAATAGAGAGACAACACCAAAATACAGTGAAAATAGAAAACAGACTGAAACTATCGAAAAATTAAGTCTCAAAATGTCCCAAAAGAGTCCGGGCATGAAAGGTATGAGAGTCAGATGCAAAAAGTAAATAATACTGATAATAAAGGACGAATAATGTCAAAAATACACATAGGTAGCAAACGGGCGGTAGTCAAAAATTAATACATAGTGCAGATATTCCGCCACTACAGATACCTAAAATGTAGAAAATCTAACAAATAAAGGACAAGTGTCCATACAGAATGCCCACATGGTACCAATGAATTGCATCTAACAGAACATATCAGCCCTTAAACAAAACTACGGACATTAAAAAATGAGACAAAAAACAACTGAGAGGTAAAGTGCATAGAGAGGTAGCTGAATGTAACAATACATATGACAATACATGAGGACACATATACCATTCCCAAAATTATGTTAGGACAGGCAAGTGTCACACTCAAATGTACATATATAAAAATAAACTAAGAAACTAATCTGATCACCAATTAAAAAACGTCAAAAAATCTAGAATCTAAAAAGACATGAGATAAAAAAATTGGTGACA
The DNA here is from genome assembly GCF_964204655.1 of Triturus cristatus. NCBI lineage: Eukaryota > Metazoa > Chordata > Amphibia > Caudata > Salamandridae > Triturus > Triturus cristatus. Next base: position 829,684,892 of record NC_140589.1, on the reverse strand, counting down.
AGAAATAGTCCAAACAGAACAGTTCAGCAATATCAGTGCAACAATAAAAACTGCCGAACGTCATAAATAGCTAAAATCTCATAGTAGGAAAATGCCTAAAAACAATATATTTTTAAACTCACTCTATACATAAAATTACCCCGATAATAAATAGTCTGAAAAAATCTAAAAAATGTAAGGTGCTAGTGAAGGAACAGTGCAAAACAGAGCTATAAAATACTAATGATCCTAAAAGCAATAGCAGCTAGTCAATGAGTAGAAGGAACATATCGAATGAGGGGAGAAATTGACAACAGTTAAAATGTATAGTGTATACTGTCAGACAATGCATCTAAAAAATGATATTGAATGTGATACAACAATCATAGAAAATTATGCAGATCTTCATTCATGTTAAGGCCATTGGGAGCTCTTGTATCGAGAGCAAGAATAAAATGGGACTCCCGTTGTCTCAATAGCTTATCACGATTGCCGCCCCGTCCGGGGTTGGCAACTGAACCAATGACCGTGAACTCCAAATCCTTTAATTTATTCTCATGGATGGACTTGAAGTGCCTAGCAACCGGGTAGTTGTGGTCAGAATTGACAATAGCTCTCACATGTTGAAGAATACGCTTATGCACAGGAAGTTTGGTGCTACCAATATATTCTAAATCACATGTGCATTTAAGTTTGTAAATAGCATATTCTGTGCGGCAGGTTAGATGCCCTTGGATAGCTATCTCATTGTCGCTGAAAGCTGTTTTGTAATGTGTACTATTGGTAGCAAAAGTGCACGCTCGGCAAGAATTACATTTGAAAAAACCTGTCCTAGTTGGCCAAGTGCCTTTGGTGCTAGGCGCAAGCATTGGTCTCACAAGGGCATCCCTCATTGAAGGAGCTTTTCTAAAGGTAATGGACGGAAGAACAGGAAGGATAGGGCCAAGAATGTTGTCAGTTAAGACAATGGGCCATTCTGAATAAATAATCTTGCGGATGGCATTTTCTTGAGCACAAAACGTTGTAATCAAACGTATCGACTGTACCAAAGGTCCTGAAATCTTGATTACATTTTTAGTACTAGGCTGCCGTAAATTGACTCTAGTTTTACTATTGGCCTTATTAAGGGCGAGGGTCAAGAGATGCGCTTAATAACCCCTATCCAAGAATCTATTAAATGCTGCCTTCTGACATTCAGTGGAAACCAATTCTGAACTGCAAATCCTTCTAATGCGAATGAATTCGCCATAAGGTATGCTATTGATTAAGTGCCGGGGATGTGCACTATTAGCATGAAGAATGGAATTTCCCGCAGTAATTTTTCTATGTAACTTAGTACAGAGTCTGTCATTGTCTATATACACCAAGACATCTAGAAATTCAACAGAAAGGTTGTCAATAGAAACAGTAAACTTAAGGTTTAAATCATTCACATTAATGTCTTTGACAAATATCATAGCATCCTCCTTAGAACCTTTCCAGACCAAAAATATATCGTCAATGTAACGCCAATAGTGGACCATATGACTCCACCAGTGCTTATGAGCGACCATGAGGACATTCCTCTCCCACCAACCCACATGCAAGCATGAGTAGCTAGGGGAGAAGCAAGCCCCCATGGCCACCCCGCGCACCTGATGGAAAAAATCACTCTGGAAAAGAAAAAAGTTAGTGGATAGACATAATTCGATCATCTCCAAAAGCATGGTATTATGTTCCAACATGTTGATATCCCTGTTTTCCAAAAAGTATTTCGTGGCATTCGTGCCTTGTTTATGATCAATACTAGTGTAGAGGGATTCAATATCCATCACTACCAACAGATAATCAGAACACCATGTGATATCTTTAACCTTGTTCAAAAAGTCAGTAGTATCTTTGATAAAAGATGGCAAAGAAGTCATATGAGGTTGCAGGAAAAAATCAACATATTTTGACAAGTTCTCATTCATACTGCCCTGTGCAGAAATTATGGGGTGACCAGGGACAGGAATCTTTTTCTTATGAACCTTTGGTAGAAAGTACAACATAGGAGTTATTGGATGGTCAATACTCAGAAAGTTCATTTCTTCTTTAGATAAAAGACCAATTCTCTTCCAATGAAGGATTTTCTTACGGGTTGTTTCTTCTGCAGACCTCATTTCAAATTTGGACGAATGTCTATAGCAAGAGGTGTCCGAGAGATGTCGCTCAGCCTCTGCTAAATAATCAATACGGGACCATAGTACTGTATTACCACCCTTGTCCGACTTGTTAATGATGAGATTGTGGTTACACTGCAATTTGGAGATCAAAGCATGGTATTGTCTATTACGATAATCATTCTTTCGTGATTGGAAGGGTATTTTCCTATTTAATGCTTTAAGCTCAGTAATCACACGGTCACTGAAGACATCAACTGCGTCTTTAGGCATAAGGGGAAGGAAAGTGCAGGTGGGACGGAAAGGACTGAGAGCTGTCTTGTTGCGGACAAGATCACGAGTAGCGATAGATATATCCTCGACTTCACCTTCACTTCTCAGATCTATTAATGTCTGTAAATTAGGAATGTCTTTGACCTGTAATGCACCTTCTGTGCTGATAGTATTCTTTACAAAACCAGAAGATTTACCTTCGAATGTGTTCAATTGAAAATATTTTTTCAGTTTTATTTTTCTTACGAACTTGAACAAATGAATTCTGGTTTGGTTATAGGAGAAGCGATGTTTGGGATAGAAAGAGAGACCCAAAGACAAAAGTTGCATTTCAGCTGTAGATAGTACTGTGTCCGTTAGATTGATGACAGTATTCTGTGTGACGCTTGTTATTTCTTCCAAGCCCTTCGCGAATTCCCTCCTGAGAAAATGTTGGCGGTGTTTGAGCCTCCTCTCCCTCCTGCGTTGGTTGATTGTTCCCCTTGCACGAATTGAGGTTTGCGGGGGCGCAAGGCATACCTCCGGTCCTCGCTCACAAAATTCAGTTCCTCCACTAAAGAAAAACTAGGAGTGTTGGATGGTAGTGGCACCGATGTGCCAGGTTGACCATCATCCGAATCACTGTTGGTAGTTAGGGACACTGCATCAGAATCGCCATCACTGATTTGGGCCTCATTTCTGGAAGTTGCTTGTCTATCACGTGTATTCCCACCGGATAATGCTTGTCTTTTGTAATTGTCATTTTTGCGTGCGAATGTAAAGATCCTACCAGTAGCATAATCGTTCTGGTCACGCGCAAACTTGAAGATCTTTCTTTCTTTAATCACATCCTCATGTTTTTTCATACGTGTATCAATATATAGCAGCAGAAGGTCCCGTAGCGGTTTGCAGGCAGCAAAAGAACACACAGGCACAGACCACGTCAGCAGGTACAATGGTGAGTTTATTCACAATATAAACTGGTCCACAAAATGCGTTTCGGCCGCCGACCTACGGCCTTGATCACATAAAATCGCTACGTACAAGTAGCAGCTTTTAAAGGCAGGTAAGTGTATTGCATTACGTTAGGCAGTCACGAATGCAAGTAATTTACGGTAATAGTGAAAGGTAGCTGTAAGAAAGTGGCTCTGTATATACTGTTCCCAAATAGGTACATTATGCACAGAGTCCACAGTCCCCGGAGGTTTGGCAGAGGCTAGAGTTAGATATGACCTTACTCTCTAAAGTGGTAGTAAGGCAGTATCAGAGGACAGTGCAAAGCATCTGTTGTACACACTCAGTCAGCAAATGGTCTCACACACTCAAGAACTGAACTCTAGGCCAATGGGTTATATATAAAAATATATAGTTGTTTTATTTTAGAACCAACAATTGGTATCAAAATTTACTTCCTCAGAATGAGATGCTTTAGTTAAATACTTTCAATAGGCAATAGACTTTTGAATGCAATAGATACAGTTGTTGCAATAGGCAACACAATTCAAACACAATTATAACATTGAGCTCAATGGGAGTTTTAAGTAAATGCAATTTCAGTTACTTTACGTATGATTTTCTTACTCAGGGTTGGATCCTGGATTTAACCCTGGTGCATTTCCTGTAAACAGTTGAAAGAAATCGTTTTTGTTACAGAGGCGATTTTTAAGGACTATTTGTAAGTTTCAAAAATCGACACTTAGAAGAATTTCGGGCAAAAACCAGGCAATGTTATCCTATGGAGGAAAATCAAGTTATCGGCAAGTACGGTTGTAATTACTTTTCAGGGTCAGTGCTGGGCACCAAGATCCAGCACTGGAATCTCTCCTGATAGCAGGTGAGTAATTTTGTTTTCATTGATCGGCTGATGTTTAGTGAATATTTTAAAGTTTCAAAACTCGACAGAAGAATTTCCAAGTGAAACCAGTCAATGTTACCCTATGGAGGAAAAGTGAGTTATCAGCTTTTGGGTAAGTACTCGACTGGCAGAGTTAAGGTTCTGGGCATAGACTCAGGGGTCTCCCAGGGTCAGGTAGGTACAGATGTTACACCCTCAGCAGCACAGGGGCAGCCGGGTGCAGAGAGAGTTAGGCCCAATGTTAGCCTACGGCGGGCAGGGGGCCTTTGATTGGCGGCGGCTAGTAGGCAGGCCACACGGCTGTGGGAGCTGAGCTCCTGGTCACTTGCTCAGGGCAAGTGGGGAAGAAAAATAGGACAGAGGTTGCACTCCCAGGGGCACTCGGGCGGCTGGGTGCAGGGTGCTTTTGAGCCGTCGGGCGCTCAATGGATTCCAATGGAGAAGCTACAGGACGAACAAAGGCTGCAAGCTCGGGGACGAAGATTCATCAGGTGTGACCACCACTTCGAGAGGTAAGTTGAGAAGCTGTAGGTTAGGTAGGCACCCAGGAGCTGGGCACAGGGGGCCGCAGGGCACCGGGTGCAGGAGTGTCTTTTCGCGTCGGAATTCTTAGCCTCAGCTGGTCGCGGTTGGAGGGGTCCCTGGTTCTGATGCTGCAGGCGTCATCAGGATCTTCGAGGTGGTTCCTTGGGTGCTGGATTCTTGGTCAGAGTCACCGGGGGGGCGTCCTCGGGGTCTTTGTCCAGTCCGGCACAGCCAGGCTTGGCGGGTGCAGAGTGTGCAGGAGTCGCGGTTCCTCGTTGGCACCAGGGGCTTGTTACTTGCTTCGAGCAGAACCACTGCTCGTGGGAGTCCCAGTCTTTTTAGAGTCACAAGGCAGTCAGACCCGCCGGGGTTTTTGAGGTTGCTGACCACTGGAGACACCGGGTTTCAGCAGGAGCAGGTTTGAGGGTCAACAGGCGTGTAGGGCTGGGGCCAAGTCAGTTGGTGTCGTCCTCTTGTTAGCAGCTGCATGGCAGGTCTTCTTCTTCTTGTTCTTCTTGCTTGTTTCAGATTCGGGATCTGAGGAATGAAGGTTCAGGGTGCCCCTAAATACTAAATTTAGGGGCGTTAAAGGTAGGTAAAGGGCATTGACAAATGGGTCCCTTCCCTGGGGTGGGTACACCCCTATCCTGCCACTCTCCAGTGGGAGAGGGGCAGGAGCCTAGTCCTGATTGGGCAGGGATCCCAATCTTCAAGATGGCGAGAGCCCGGAGATGTTCTTCACCTCGCCTCCCCCACCTGAGGGGTGGGGTTGGCAGAGGCTGGCACACCCCCTTTCCTCCCCTGGGGTTTCCTGCCAGTCTTCCCACCAGACTGGGGGTCAGAACCGGTGGGGGCCAATTGCTGAGTACAGCAAGTGGTCTGAAGAAGCTCACAAAGGCGGCATGCCTTTGAAGCTCCCCCTACCCACCCTGGATGTGCATTGTTGCAGTCCCAGGAGAGTGGATGGCTCTCTACCCAGGGGTCCAGCAACATGTCTGCTGTGTGTCAGCCTAGGCAGCCTCTCAGACAGGACGTGGATTGTAGGTTAGGTTCAGGGGGCAACTCTAAGTTGCCCTCTGCCGTGCATCTTACATTAAATCGCACACTGGCATCAGTGTGGGTTTAATGTGCTGAGAAGTTTGATATCAAACTTCTCAGTCTTCAGAGCAGCCATCATGGTGCTATGGAGTTCATGATGACGACCTCCCAGCACCATATACTCTTAATGGCAGCACTGCACCTACAGTGCCCAGGAATGGACCTGGGTACTGTAGGGGTACAGGGCTCATGCACCTGTACCCACACCACTGGCACAGGGCACCCAGCTAGAGGGGTGACTGAGGTATGCCAGGGCAGTGTGTGTTGTGGGCATTGCACACAGGAGTGCCATGTCGACTCTCTGTTTTGTTCTACACCAAGACACTCAGCCTGCAAAGGCAGTGTGTGAGTCAGGGTACAGGGCCTCTAAGGGTGGCACAATAAGTGCTGCAGCCCTTAGGGGCCTTCTCTGGTCACAGGGCCCTGGGTACCTAGGGTACCATTTACCAGGGGCTGACATGTGGCCAGAGAAGCCAATTGGGTTTAGGCTTCATGCAGATTTAGGGAAGGAACATAGTCCCTGGGTACCTGATTGGCAGGAGCCCAGGGCACACTCAGTCAAAGTACATCAGCAATTCAGCAAAAAGTGAGGGCATACCATGCAAGAAAGATGGCCCTTTCTCACAGTAGTCATGACAGTGCAAAATACGTTTTACTGTAGTTAGAGAAAAATGCATGGAAAAAGTCATGAACAGTACTCACGTTGCAGCCCCAAGTCATGTAAAGGAAACTCATGGCGTACACAGAAATGGTGCAGAGTTCAATTGTAGAATGGAAAAGAATAGAGAACAGACCGAAAGCATCAGCGCGGTACGTGGAAGAAATTGACACAAAAAAAAGACACGTTCCTAACTACCAAGTGTGGGAACTAAAGGCGAAAGCCAGGTGAGACGCAAATGCAATCTCAGGCTTTGTACGGCAGTTGGCCATATATCAGCACAGTGCTCAAATGTTATAAGCTAATGCCACTGTAATTAACACAGGAGTGCCACACACATGTAAAATAGTGAAAGGTAAACACGCACTGTTGGACAGGCCTCACAAACGGCTCGCTCCCTCCCCGCTCGACGGGGCCCGAACCCCGGCCCACCTGGCATATCCCCGCAACAAGCACCTGTACTCCGTCTCCCGACGGACCCTCTGCCCTCGGACCCCTACTCATCACGGGGTCCCGCCCCACCGGCTTTCCCGGCCGGGTCAAGCCGCCATCTTGGGCCCTGCACCACGCGGCCGCACGGCCTCCCCTCGACCCTAACCCCGGGCCTGGCCGGCCCCGACATCCCGGCACCACCATCCACCCAGGAGGTGAGCGGACCACTTGGCAAGTCAATGGGAGAACGAACTGTCAAGGGCTCTCCCCCGCCAGGTGCCGATCGCCCCCAGCTCCCCCAGGCACTGGCTCCACCCCCTGCTGGGTGTCTGGACACCTTCATCCCGGACCCTCCGACCTCCGAGTGCGAGGGTCCGGACATCAAAGGGCACCAGCCCTATAACTGGGGCAGCTCCGGAGCAGGAAGGCAGTTGTATCCTGGAGTCGAGAGACACCGAGTGAACTCAACCCTGACGGTCTACTGGCGCTGCCGTAGCCGCTCTTGTGAACCATCGTCCTGCCTGCTGGCGCTGCCGCGGCCTTCTGCAACCTTCACCTTCCTGGGACCTGCTGGCGCTGCCGCGGCCCGTTGTAACGACCATCCTCACCGGGACCTGCTGGCGCTGCCGCGGCCTTCTGCAACAGTCACCTTCCTGGGACCTGCTGGCGCTGCCGCGGCCCGTTGTAACGACCATCCTCACCGGGACCTGCTGGCGCTGCCGCGGCCTTCTGCAACAGTCACCTTCCTGGGACCTGCTGGCGCTGCCGCGGCCCGTTGTAACGCCCATCCACACCGGGACCTGCTGGCGCTGCCGCGGCCCATACCACCTAATCACCAAGCTCGAGGATTGTGAGCTCATCATCATCTCATCCGAACTACCTGATTGGTAAATAGACTGTCCCGCTACCCCCTTCCCTACCTTGCTAGACTCTAATCGAGGGGACCCCGGAGTCCAGACCTCCTTGTACCATTTAACCGTACCTTAAATAAGTGCTTATAAAGAACACTGAACCTTATCCGTGTGTGATATCTGTCTGTGGGGGGGGGAAGTTACTTGTCTGTACGATCGCTGGAGACGGCTCTCCCCGGAGACCTCTCCTCCTGACCCCGGCCGACCCTCCCGGTCCATCTACCTTTTCTAACATTGGTGGCAGCGGCGGGATCCGAATCAACGCGTATTCGTACAGAGAGTAGCTCACCCCACGACAAAGCACGATGTCGACCAAAGATAGCAGCTCCACCGAGAAGTTCCAAATGGAGAAATTAGAAGAATACAACCACCGCGAACTGAGACAATTTTGCATAGAACTTGGCATTGCTACCACCGGCCTGAGTACCAAGGATGATCTAAAGCACGCTCTTGAGTCATGGACAGAAACTGGGGTCACAGGACCCTCCGACCAAAACAGCATCACACCAGAGGGGAACGCCACGGCTCCCGAGGAGCAGGGAACGGGCCTCTCACAGGAGGAGATACGAGAAAGAGACAGAGTCAGATTACACGAATTAGAGATGGCACGACTCAAGATGGATGGGGAACTTAAGTTGGCTGAACAGAAAATCAACCTCGAGCATATGCGGCTTCGAGAGGAACGAGAAGAAAAGCAGAGACAAAGAGAGCTGGAAGAGAAAAAAATAACGCTCGAGCACGAGCGCCGACTGGCGGAAATAGAACTGCGCAAACAGAATAAGGAACTGGGGGTGCCTGAGCGACCACACACCCCGGGGCCTATTGAGAAAAAAGTTCACATCCCCAAGGATGTGGTCCGCGAGTATGTCCGAGAAGACGACATACAACAGTGGTTTAAAGCCCATGAGATCGCAATGACCTCCCACCGGATCGACCGGAGTGATTGGGGAGCCGGACTTTGGGGGAGATTCATCAACGAGGGGCGCGATGCCCTGCTGCAGCTCCCCGATCACCAAATGTCGTCCTACGACCACATGAAGGCTGCCCTCCTCACCCGCTACGGCCTCACGCCCGAGATGTACCGCCAGAGGTTCAGAGATTGCACCCGGATCCCAGGTACAACTTGGGTGGAATACGTGAACTATTTCAGCCGGGCCTTCGAGGGTTGGATCAAGGGAAATCAGGTCACCACCTACGAACAACTCTTCAACCTTATGGTATGGGAGCACCTATCAAACAACTGTTTCGTCGAGCTCAGGCAGCACCTACTCGACAGTAAGCTGACTGACCCACGGCAGCTCGCCGCCGAAGCTGACCGGTGGGAAAGCACCCGAGTGGGCCGGAGAGGGCCCCACGACCAGAACAGAAGCAACCAAGGCCAGCACCGTCCTCGGGGAGGAGGAGGGGGCCAGGGGCGAGGGAGAGACACCTTACCAGCAACACCCGTGGCCAGCACCCCACCTCCGGCCGGCCGGGGCAACCCCCCATTGCGGCCTGGGTACCGAGCCCACGTCACGTGCCACCGGTGCCAGCGACTAGGCCACTACGCCAACGATCCGAACTGCCCGCTAAACCAACCACCCAAGCCCCGCCAGGTAGCTGCCGCTGCCCTGGGGGAAGAGCAATCATCGGAGGGACCCGAGGAGTATGAGCCGGACCAGCAAGGGTGGGAACCGGCCGCCATGGTCCTGGCATGCTTAGGGGGAAGGGACATGGTTCCGCGGGCTCCCCTACCCGCCAACACCAGAAAATATGGTCAGTGGGTGACCATTAATGGACAGAGAGCCGAGGCCTTGCGTGACACCGGCGCCAGCGTGACGGCCGTCCGCTGTCACCTGGTGAAGCCCGAGCAGATCCTGCCGAACATTCTCTGCCCCGTCCGCTCGGCAGATAACTCTGAGAGCATGTGTAAGATGGCCTGCGTCCCGTTTGAATGGGGAGGGGTCTCCGGCCTACTGAAGGTGACGGTCCGGGACGATGCCCCCGTGGACTGCCTCCTGGGGAATGACCTCGAGAGTTCCCCGTGGGCCACCGTCGAGAGAAGAGAGCACTTGGGGATGCTGGGCCTCCCGGACTGGGCCTGCATAACCACCCGATCCATGGCCGCCCGTGCCGCCCCCCGATCAGAAGAAACCGAATGGCCAGCACCTCCGCCCCCGGTTGCCCTCGTAGAGGACAACGGCGAGACCGACCTCCCGGACCCGACTACCGAGGAAGACGCGCAACACCAGGACCTCCCGGATCTGGCTCAGTGGCGGCAAGAAGGGGGGCCCACCCAAGAACAGTTCCGCCAGGAACAAAAGACCTGTCCCTCCCTCGAGGGACTCCGCCAACAAGCCAGCACCCAAACCGCCGGGGACACCACAGGAACCCACTGGGTCTACTGGGATAACGACCTGCTCTACAGCGAGCAAAGAATCGCCGAACTGGGGGCCGGTCGAGTTCTGGTGGTACCGCTCCGCTTCCGAGACTTTCTGCTCAACCTAGCCCACGATGTCCCCCTGGCTGGACACCTGGGCCAGGACAAAACGTACAGTCGCCTGGTGACCCATTTTTTTTGGCCGAAAATGAGGAATGACGTCCTGAATCACTGCCGATCGTGCCCCACATGCCAAGCCAGCGGGAAGAGTGGCCGGAAGCTGAAGGCCCCTCTACAACCCTTCCCGGTGGTCACCACCCCGTTCGAGAGGGTGGGGATAGACATTGTGGGACCTCTGGACCCCCGCACGGCACAAGGACACAGGTTCATCTTGGTACTAGTGGACCATGCCACCCGCTACCCCGAGGCGGTGCCTCTACGGACAGTGACCGCCCCAGTGGTTGGCCGGGCCCTGATGGGGATCTTCTCCCGGGTAGGCTTCCCCCGAGAAGTCGTCAGCGACCGAGGCACGAATTTCATATCAAGGTACATGAAGTCCCTCTGGCAACAATGCGGGGTCACCTACAGATTCACGACCCCCTATCACCCCCAAGGGAACGGACAAGTGGAGCGTTTTAACCGCACTCTCAAAGGGATGATTGGGGGATTGGAAGAACCTCTCCGTCGCCAATGGGATGTACTGCTCCCGTGCCTCCTCTTCGCCTACCGGGAAGTGCCCCAGAAGTCCCTCGGTTTTAGCCCCTTTGAACTCCTATACGGACACCCTGTGCGAGGGCCCCTCAGCCTAGTCAAGGAAGGTTGGGAGATGGCCCCCCTAACGACCCCTCCAGACGTCTTCAAATACATCCTGGCCTTACGAAACCAGACCCGGCGCTTCAGGGAGATGGCCAAGGCGAACCTCGAGGCCAGCCAGGAGGACATGAAGAGGTGGTATGATCACAATGCCTCCTCCGTTGAATTCGAGCCGGGGCAGCAAGTATGGGTGATGTCCCCCACCGAACCATGCGCCCTGCAAGATAAGTGGACGGGGCCCTTCAAAGTGGTCGAGCGCAAAAGCCCCGTCACTTACCTCATCGACATGGGGTCCTCCCGGAACCCCCTGCGGGTCCTCCACACCAACCGGCTCAAACCGCACTTTGTGCGCTCCGAACTAAGCCTCTTGATGGCTACAGACAGTGGCACAGAAGAAGACTCCGAGCCCCTCCCGGACCTCCTGAGGACTCAGGAGAAGGACGGCTCCGTGGACGGGGTCCGGCTCTCGGACGCCCTCACTTCAGAGCAACGCCAGGACTGCCGGAACCTCCTGCTGCAGTTCGCTGCCCTGTTCTCCCTCACCCCCGGGGTCACCCCCTGGTGTTTGCACGACGTAGACACCGGGGACAGTCCCCCTGTCCGGCACCGGGCCTACCGCGTACCAGATCGGGTACGGGCCTGCATCCAGGAGGAGGTGGCCAAGATGCTCACGATCGGGGTCATCGAGCCCTCGGACAGTCCCTGGGCCAGTCCGGTCGTATTAGTTCCCAAGGCCGCTGCCCCCGGCTCCGCTCCTGAACTGAGATTCTGCGTCGACTACCGGGGCTTGAACGCTGTCACCCGGACCGACGCTCATCCCATCCCCCGAGCAGACGAGCTGATCGACCGGCTGGGGGCCGCCCGCTACCTTAGTATCTTCGACCTAACGGCGGGCTACTGGCAGATCGGCCTCACACCCAGGGCTCAGGAACGGTCAGCCTTCTCTACCCCCGATGGCCACTATCAATTTAAGGTCATGCCCTTTGGCATGAAGAATGCCCCCGCCACGTTCCAACGCCTTGTGAACCAGGTCTTGGCAGGGCTTGAAGAATTCAGCGCTGCCTACCTGGACGATATCGCTGTATACAGCCGCCACTGGGCCGACCACCTCCGCCACCTCCAAAAGGTCCTGCAAGCCGTCCAGCGGGCCGGCCTCACCATTAAGGCCGGCAAGTGCCAGATTGGCCAAGGGTCTGTGACCTACCTTGGGCACCAAGTGGGGAGCGGGCTGGTGGCCCCCCTACAACTTAAGATTGCTGCCATCCAGTCCTGGCAGCCCCCCGTCACCCAGACCGAGGTCCGAGCCTTCTTGGGGCTCACCGGCTACTACCGGCGGTTCGTGAAGGACTACGGCAGCATCGTGGGGCCCCTCACGGGTCTCACATCCAAGAACCAGCCGAAGCGGGTCAACTGGACTCCTGATTGTCAAGCGGCCTTCGAGGAGCTGAAGGCCGCCCTGTGCACCGCCCCGGTGCTCCAGGCCCCCGATTACAGTCGGGAATTTGTCGTGCAGACCGACGCCTCCGACCACGGCATCGGGGCCGTCCTCTCTCAGCTGAACCCCGAAGGTCATGACCAGCCGGTGGCCTTCATCAGCCGACGTCTCCTGGCCCGAGAACAGCGTTGGAGCACCATCGAGAGGGAGGCATTTGCAGTAGTGTGGGCCCTCAAAAAGCTCCGACCCTATCTCTTCGGTACCCACTTCCGGGTACAAACCGACCATCGACCCCTGCAATGGCTGATGCAGATGCGGGGGGAGAACCCAAAACTCTTGCGCTGGTCCATTTCCCTGCAGGGAATGGACTTCACCGTGGAGCACCGACCAGGCCAAGATCACGCCAACGCAGATGGCCTGTCCCGCTTTTTCCGCCTCGACGAAGAGAGTCCCCAAGGAGATGGGTGACTCTCCCCGCCTTCAGCTGGGGGGGACGCATGTTGGACAGGCCTCACAAACGGCTCGCTCCCTCCCCGCTCGACGGGGCCCGAACCCCGGCCCACCTGGCATATCCCCGCAACAAGCACCTGTACTCCGTCTCCCGACGGACCCTCTGCCCTCGGACCCCTACTCATCACGGGGTCCCGCCCCACCGGCTTTCCCGGCCGGGTCAAGCCGCCATCTTGGGCCCTGCACCACGCGGCCGCACGGCCTCCCCTCGACCCTAACCCCGGGCCTGGCCGGCCCCGACATCCCGGCACCACCATCCACCCAGGAGGTGAGCGGACCACTTGGCAAGTCAATGGGAGAACGAACTGTCAAGGGCTCTCCCCCGCCAGGTGCCGATCGCCCCCAGCTCCCCCAGGCACTGGCTCCACCCCCTGCTGGGTGTCTGGACACCTTCATCCCGGACCCTCCGACCTCCGAGTGCGAGGGTCCGGACATCAAAGGGCACCAGCCCTATAACTGGGGCAGCTCCGGAGCAGGAAGGCAGTTGTATCCTGGAGTCGAGAGACACCGAGTGAACTCAACCCTGACGGTCTACTGGCGCTGCCGTAGCCGCTCTTGTGAACCATCGTCCTGCCTGCTGGCGCTGCCGCGGCCTTCTGCAACCTTCACCTTCCTGGGACCTGCTGGCGCTGCCGCGGCCCGTTGTAACGACCATCCTCACCGGGACCTGCTGGCGCTGCCGCGGCCTTCTGCAACAGTCACCTTCCTGGGACCTGCTGGCGCTGCCGCGGCCCGTTGTAACGACCATCCTCACCGGGACCTGCTGGCGCTGCCGCGGCCTTCTGCAACAGTCACCTTCCTGGGACCTGCTGGCGCTGCCGCGGCCCGTTGTAACGCCCATCCACACCGGGACCTGCTGGCGCTGCCGCGGCCCATACCACCTAATCACCAAGCTCGAGGATTGTGAGCTCATCATCATCTCATCCGAACTACCTGATTGGTAAATAGACTGTCCCGCTACCCCCTTCCCTACCTTGCTAGACTCTAATCGAGGGGACCCCGGAGTCCAGACCTCCTTGTACCATTTAACCGTACCTTAAATAAGTGCTTATAAAGAACACTGAACCTTATCCGTGTGTGATATCTGTCTGTGGGGGGGGAAGTTACTTGTCTGTACGATCGCTGGAGACGGCTCTCCCCGGAGACCTCTCCTCCTGACCCCGGCCGACCCTCCCGGTCCATCTACCTTTTCTAACACGCACATAGACCTTACAGCACTTATCGTTAAGATCGACATATAGAAAACATGCACCTGGGGTAACAGTGGGGGCAAGCTGACAACTGGCAGCTCAACGTGAATGATAAAAACTAAAAGATATAAAAGTGAAACTACAGAAACAAAATTAAAACAAGCATTGGCATAGCCAATAGGTCGCGATTGCTCGACCTTCTAAGTATTTAGTTATGCAGCACAATGTGCTTGGTGCAACCACATCAACTGTTGCATGGCTAAACACTTATAAGGTGCCAAAGGCGAGACTTATTGGCTATGCCAATGCTTGGTGTGGTTGTGTGTGTGGTTGTGTGTGTGGTTGTGTGTGGTTGTGTGTGTGTGGTGTGTGTGTGTGTGGTTGTGTGTGTGGTCGTATGTGTGTGGTTGTGTGTGGTTGTATGTGTGGTTGTGTGTGTGGTTGTGTGCGTGTGTGGTTGTGTGTAGTTGTGTGTGTGGTTGTGTGTGTGGTTGTATGTGTGGTTGCGTGTGTGGTTGTGTGTGTGGTTGTGTGTGTGGTTGTGTGTGGTTGTGTGTGTGTGATTGTGTGAGTGTGTGTGTAATTGTGTGTGTGTGGTTGTGTGTGTGTGTGGTTGTGTGTTGTTGTGGTTGTGTGTGTGGTTGTGTGTGTGGTTGTGTGTGGTTGTGTGTGTGGTTGGGTGTGGTCGTGTGTGTGGCTGGGTATGGTTGTGTGTGGTTGTGTGTGTGGTTGTGTGTGTGGTTGTGGCTGTGTGTGTGGTTGTGTGTGGTTGTGTGGTTGTGTGTGATTGTGTGTGTGTGTGTGGTTGTGTGTATGTGGTTGTGTGTGGTTGAGTATGTGGTTGGGTGTGTTTAGTTGTATGTGTGGTTATGATTGTGCGTGTGGTTGTGTGTGTATGGTTGTGTGTGTGGTTGTGGTTGTGGGTGTGGTTGTGTGGGTGTGGTTGTGTGTGTGTGTGCGTGGTTGTGTGTGTGGTTGTGTGTGTGGTTGTGTGTGTTGTGTGTGTGGTTGTGCGTGTGGTTGTGTGTATGGTTGTGTGTGGTTGTGGGTGTGGTTGTGTGTGTGTGGTTTTGGGTGTGGTTGTGTGTGGTTGTGGTTGTGTGGTTGGGTGTGGTTGTGGTTGTGTGTGTGTGTGGTTGTGGATGTGGTTGTGTGGGTGTGGTTGTGTGTGTGTGGTTGTGTGGGTGTGGTTGTGTGTGTGGTTGTGGTTGTGTGTGTGGTTGTGTGGTTGTGTGTGGTTGTGTGTATGTGGTTGGGTGTGGTTGTGTGTGTGGTTGTGTGTGTATGGTTGTGTGTGTGGTTGTGGTTGTGTGTGGTTGTGTGTATGATTGTGTGTGTGGTTGTAGTTGAGGGTGTGGTTGTGTGTGTGTGGTTGTGTTTGTGTGTGTGGTTGTGTGTGTGGTTGTGGTTGTGTGTGTGTGTGGCTGTATGTGTGTGTGTTTGTGTGTGTTGTGTGTGTGGTTGTGGCTGTGTGTGTGGTTGTGTGTGTGGTTGTGTGTGTGTGGGTGTGGTTGTGTGTGTGGTTGTGGTTGTGGGCGTGGTTGTGTGTGTGTGGTTGTGTGTGTGGTTGTGGTTGTGTGTGTGGTTGTGGTTGTGGTTGTGTTTGTGTGTGTGGTTGTGTGTGTGGTTGTGTGTGTGGTTGGGTGTGGGGTTGTGTGGTTGGGTGTGGGGTTGTGTGTGGGGTTGTGTGTGTGGTTGTGTGTGTGGTTGTGTGTGTGGTTGTGTGTGTGGTTGGGTGTGGGGTTGTGTGGTTGGGTGTGGGGTTGTGTGTGGGGTTGTGTGTGTGGTTGTGTGTGGTTGTGTGTGTGTGGTTGTGTGTGTGGTTGTGTGTGTGGTTGTGTGGTTGTGTGTGTGTTTGTGGGTGTGGTTGTGTGTGTGTGTGTGTTTGTGTGTGTGTGTGGTTGTATGTGTGGTTGTGTGTGTGTGGTTGTGGTTGTGTGTGTCTGTGTGTGGTTGTGTGGTTGTGCGTGTGGTTGTGTGTATGGTTGTGGTTGCGTGTGTGGTTGTGTATGTGGTTGTGGCTGTGACAGTAATACTAAAAGCATCTCAAAATAAAGGAACACAAACATCGAGTATGTGAAAAGAGAAAGCATGTTGTAAGTCAAACGGGCGCAGCAAATCATTAACACATCAACAAAACAAACAAAATCACTTAGCGAAGTCTGAGTGCTGATAATGGATACACAAAGCCCATCATCTTAAGAGTTCGATTGCAGCCAATGTGCACTCAAACCTGCCCCCTCCTTGTGAGTTGCACCCCATATTTCATGAGTTGTAACTGCTGCACCCACCATAGCGCTTTGAGATCTAAAGCGCTACATAGGTCTAATCGCTTAACTAGTCGCCAACATGCTGTGCTTTTAAAGAGAATGTGCCAAAAGCTTCCAGCTTCCTCATCATGTCCTCGTGAAAGCGCCAACAAAAGGACTCCCTGAATGGTGCAATGGACATGAAGCAGCCGCTGCGATCAGAAATAAACACTGTGAACGTTGTCCAGTTTCCAGTAACATTTCCTTAATGTTCTTTAAGTCACAAAACAGTAATACTAAAAGCATCTCAAAATAAATCGATAAACATCGAGTTTGTGGAAAGAGAAAGCACATTGTAAGTCAAACGGGCGAAGCAAAGCATTAACACAACAACATGTTCTTTGATGTTTGATGTTCTTTGAACGAGAACATCAAAGGGGCGCCGCGAAAGTGATCGCGGGCGAAAGTGAAAGTGATCGTGGACGCTTAATGAGCATGACGAGGTTTGCCAGCCTCTGCTCCTAAGCGCGCGCCTGCGCACATGCACTGTAGCTCTAGTCTGGCCATGGTAGCATTTTTTGAGCCCTCACAAAAAGTCTCGCCAGACCAGCGCATGCGCTGGGTCAGGCGAGACCTAAAAAGGGAGTACAGTTGGACAGAGGCACTGAGTGGGGATCTAAGCTCAGATGCCGAGCGAATCTCGGCTGCCCCTAGAGCCAAGCACTGTGAAAATAGCAGACCATGTGGTGAAGTGAGGCTATCAATAGTGAATGGTGCAACAATATAAAGCGTGACAATGTGCACTAATGCGACGCAAAGTGAAATAAGGCATAAGGAAATAGAAAAAAATATGACCTAGAGAGACATAGTTCAAGATAAGAACTATGCTCCTAACCCAGCCAGGTCAGAGAGAGTCAGCCATAATATGAAAATAATCGCTTAAATGCGTGATACAGCAATCCAAAGTTGGAGAAGGACAACAAACAGGAGATAACCGCATAAATGCGCGAATGTGAACTCCAAAAAGGGAGAAGCAGGGGAAAGATATCCCTTAGAGTAGAAAATAAAGATTAAAACCATGGAAAAGCATAACAGATCAGAAAGCCAGTTACAGAGAGTGTTAGACTCGGGGGTCTCTGGTTGGCGCAAGGTTGCCCTTGTGTCAACCAGGAACCCTCTCCTCTACGTCAGGGCGCAGCATAACCCCTTGTGAATGACCCTTGCTCACCCTCTAGGTGCGTGGCGTGAGCAGCCAAGGCGATTCCTCAGGTGTTGTTGGTTAAGCACTTACAATCATACACACAGTAAATACATCAATCCCCCCAGAAACGGACACCAGACTTGGATATGTAGAAAAATACGCTTCTTTATGTAAAAATAGGTATATATATCTCAGCAGACTTATCACAAGACCAATAACGTTTTCGCTATGCCACCAGGTTGTAAAGCAGGCAAATGTTCTTTGTTCGTAGCTTCAAATGGATACTTTGTAGTCTCTTGCAAATGTTACTTGTGGTTCCAGTACTCACAGAGATCGGCTCCTGCGAACGGGGAAATAAGGCGTTGCGGGCCCCGAGCCCGATACTGGAACTTCTTTCGTGACATGGAGAGCCGGCACAGGTCGGTGCGACTCTCAGCTTGGGAAGTGTCTTGGGTCCTCGATCAGCGGGTGTGGGCAGGTAGGCAGGCGCGGCCAGCGACCCTCAGCACGGCGGTGCAGGAGGGGTCTCCACAGCGGGGGCGGTGCGGCCTGAGATGTCCGGGGATAGCGAAGCGGGGTCACAGGGCACGGTCAGTGCAGCTGGATGACCCGGCGTAGATCACAGTCGTCGGACGGTTTCCGGCGGGAGGGGTGATAGCGCGTTCAGCGCGCTCCAGTGGCAGGCGGTGACAGGGGTGCAGGCAACCTAGCCCGGGGACAGAGAGCGGCTCCGGACGGAGCGGGGCTCTCACGGGGTTGAGGCAGGCAAGCTCCTGAGTGTCACTGCCCTAGGAGGGGCGATGAGGGGCGCAGTCTCTTTCCAGCGGGATGCACACACGGCTCGAATCGGAGGACGAGCAAAAGCACAGAGAACCCACTGGTCCTGGGGTTCAGTTCAGGGGGCAAGCTCAGATCAAGCCCTTGGAGAATGTTTAAAGCACAAAGTAGCAAAGTCTTTTCAGTAGTCTCTTCCTCTCCTTTCTCAGCAAGGCAAGCAGCAGGCCAGCTCCTCCGGCGTCTTCTTCTCCTTCTAGTCGGGCAGAGGTTCTTTGTGGTAAAACAGGATTCTGATTTCTTAGGAGCCAGGCTCCTACTTTTATACCATGATTCTTTTGTTCTTTAGCGCCAGGGGGCCTGGGCCTGGCCCAGTCCAGTTCTGGAGCACTTTGTTATGGTGAGTCTGCTCTTTCCTTTCAGCAGCAGGGCAGAGACATCAGCCGCTCCACAGGGGGCGGTGCCGGCTTTGTGGTGGCAGAGCACAGGTCTATTCAAGAGTCAAGGTGTACTCCTCCCACCCATCCTGGTGTCATCTCTCTACCTACCACCTGGCAGCCAACCTGTCTCTGGGGATTCCCCAACCCTGCTCCTTACTGTTGCTAGGCAGAACACACACACACAGCAGAGGCGGACTGAAATGGTCAGGTCAGTAAATACTAACTTTCTAAAAGTAGTATTTACAAACCCAGGATATTAAAATAAACTTGACTACAAGAAGTATTTTATTATTCTGAGTTCAGGCATACTAAACTTGACATTCTACCATGCTCTCTGAGTCCACTGGGGTCACAGCGTGTAGTGACTCCAGCAGCCCATTCTGGCCTATGGAGAGCAGGTAGTCTTCAATAGTGAAAAACGAAAATGGCTGTAATTCACTACTAAGACATGCCACACACATCAGGGCATGTCCTACCTTATGCCTACAATGCACCCTGCTCTTGGGCCTACCAGAGGGGTGGCTAATATGTAGGTAAGGGAAGGTTTAGGGACTGGCAAGTGGGGGCACTTGCGCAGTCAGCGCGACGGTCCCAGACCGCGCACAGGGTCTGCGGTGGCAGACCCCAGACACATTTTACAAGGCCGCTTTCAGTGGGTGGCGCAACCAGCTCTGCAAGCCCACCAGCAGCATTGGCATTCACAAGCCCTGGCACCCCTGGTGCACTTTACTGGGGACTGACAGTGAATCCAATAAACCAATCATGAACATCAATTTACAGGTACACTTTACCTAGGGAGCACTTGCACTGCGGTACGGATTAGCCGTGGCGCAGTGCCCTGAGCGGACAACACTAGCAAAACAATCGAGGCACACCATCAAAAAGTGGAAGGGAAACTCACGCCAAGGTGCCAGGTCTAACACGTGTCCCCTCCAGCTGAAATGTGGGGAGAACTACCCTTGCCCAGGGGGTTCCTCGTCACTAAGGCGGAAATACCTGGACAGACCGTCAGCGTTGGCGTGATCTGTACCAGGACGGTGTTCCACCGTAAAGTCCATACCCTGTAGGGAGATGGACCACCTCAACAGCTTCGGGTTCTCACCCCTCATTTGCATCAACCATCTGAGGGGCCTGTGGTCCGTCTGAACCCGGAAGTGAGACCCAAACAAGTAGGGTCTTAGCTTCTTCAGCGCCCAGACCACAACAAATGCTTCTCGCTCAATTGCACTCCACCTACTTTCCCTTGGAAGTAACCTCCTACTGATGAAGGCTACGGGTTGGTCCCAGCCCTCCTCAGTCATCTGTGAGAGAACAGCCCCTACACCATGCTCTGAAGCGTCTGTCTGCACTAGGAATTCCTTGGAGAAGTCAGGGGCCAAAAGCACGGGCGCCGTGCACATGGCAGTCTTCAGGGTGTCGAAAGCTTTCTGACAGGTGTCAGTCCAGATCACGTTCCGGGGCTGCTTCTTGGAAGTCAGCTCTGTCAAGGGGGCAACGATCGTTCCATAGCCCTTGACAAACCTCCTGTAGTACCCAGTGAGCCCCAGGAAGGCCCTCACTGCGGTCTGCGTCTTGGGGGGTTCCCAAGCCAGGATGGTCTCAATTTTGGGTTGCAAGGGTGCCACCTTGCCACTCCCCACTTGGTGTCCCAAGTACACCACGGAACCCTGCCCGATCTGGCACTTTCTTGCCTTGATCGTGAGGCCTGCTCGGCGCAGAGCCATCAACACTTCCCAGAGGTGGCGCAGGTGTTCGGGCCAGGTGGCACTGAACACTGCGATGTCATCCAGGTAGGCGGCACTGAACGCATCCAGCCCAACCAGTACCTGGTTGACCAACCTCTGAAAGGTGGCAGGGGCATTCTTCATTCCAAATGGCATGACTCGGAACTGGAAGTGCCCATCTGGTGTAGAGAATGCTGACCTCTCTTTGGCCCCATCGGTCAAGGCGATCTGCCAGTACCCAGACGTTAAATCAAACGTGCTGAGGAACCGGGCAGCCCCCAGCCGATCAATGAGCTCATCAGCTCTGGGGATGGGGTGCGCGTCAGTCTTCGTTACTGAATTGAGTCCTCTGTAGTCCACACAGAACCGGAGTTCAGGTGTGGCTCCCGGCGCAGCAGCTTTGGGGACCAAGACCACGGGGCTGGACCAAGGACTGCTGGAGGACTCAACCACCCCTAGCGCAAGCATTTTGGAGACCTCCTCCTTAATGCAAGCTCTGACCCTGTCAGTTACCCTGTAAGCCTTGTGCTTCACAGGTAAGCTGTCTCCTGTATCCACATCATGGACGCACCAATCTGTGACACCAGGAACCAGGGAGAACCTATCGGGAAACTGCCCCAGCAAGTGGCGGAAATCTTCCTGTTGTTCGGGCGTCAGGGTGGGTGAGAGGTGAACTCCATCCACTGACCCATCTTTCTCAGAGGCTACTAAGAGGTCAGGAAGAGGCTCGGTCTCCTCTTCCATTCCATCATCAGTGGCCAGCAGCATGCCCACTTCGGTCCTCTCTAAGTGGGGCTTAAGGCGGTTAACATGTAGGACCCTCAAAGGGTTCCTGGGAGACTGCATGTCCACCAAGTAGGTGATAGGACTTTTGCGCTCCACAACCTCAAATGGACCTGTCCACCTATCCTGAAGTGCACAAGGCTCCACTGGGGCCAAGACCCACACCTTTTGTCCAGGTTGAAGCTCTACCAGAGTGGCATTCCGGTCGTACCACCGCTTCATCTCCTCCTGGCTGGCTTCCAGATTTGCCTCAGCAAGTTGCCTGAAACGCCTAGTCTGGTTTCGGAAGGCCAGCATGTAACTGTATACATTCTGGGGAGGTTTCCTGGGAGATTGCTCCCAGCCTTCCTTTACCAAACTCAGAGGTCCTCTTACCGGGTGACCATACAGAAGCTCAAAGGGGCTGAACCCTAGAGACTTCTGTGGTACCTCTCGGTAAGCGAAGAGCAGGCATGGCAAGAGGACGTCCCACTTACGCCTCATTGGACCGTCCAGGCCCATGATCATGCCTTTGAGGGTTCGGTTGAATCTCTCAACCAACCCATTTCCTTGGGGGTGGTAAGGAGTGGTGAACTTGTAAGTTACCCCACACTCCTTCCACAGGGATTTCATATATGTGGATATGAAATTGGTCCCCCTGTCGCTCACCACCTCTAGAGGGAATCCCACTCGGGAGAAAATTCCCATCAGTGCTCGTCCCACCACGGGGGCCGTCACTGTCCTCAGAGGGATGGCTTCAGGGTACCGGGTGGCATGGTCCACCAAGACCAGGATGAACCTGTTGCCCAGGGCTGTCTTGGGGTCCAGAGGCCCCACAATGTCAATACCCACTCGCTGGAATGGCGTACCGACCACGGGGAAGGGCTGCAGAGGAGCCTTGTGCTTCCCTCCGCTCTTACCACTTGCCTGGCAAGTCTGACAGGTTCTGCAGTAGGAATCTGAATTCTTGTGCATTTGGGGCCAGTAAAAGTGGGTGACAAGCCTGTCATAGGTCTTGTCCATCCCCAAATGTCCTGCTAAAGGCACATCATGAGCCAGCCCCAGTAGGAAGGTTCTGAACTTCTGGTGTACCACCAGCACACGGGCTGACCCAGGTTCAGCAGCCTTAGGCTCGGAATACAGGAGGTCACTCTCCCAGTACACGTAGTGTGTTTTGACCTGAACACCATTGGCCTGGTCTGCAGCCTGCTGCCGCATACCCACGAGAGAAGGGCATTCTTTCTGCTCCCTGCAGAATTCCTCCCTGGAGGGACCTCCTTCTTGCTGCCAATGGGTCAGCTCAGGCAGGTCTCCCAGTTCGGCAATCTGTTCCCCGGTAGGCTCCAGAGCATCCCCCTCAGGGTCTGCTTCCTCCTGGGCCGTGGGAACTTCGGGGGCCGGTTTCCCGCGCCTCCTGCGCCTTCTCCCTAAGGCCGGTTCCTGGACCTCTCCCTCAGGCTCCAGGACCCTCTCAACACCCCTACTGGCTGCCATGGACCGGGTGGTCACGCACGCCCAGTCGGGTAGACCCACCATCCTCAGATGCGTGGTCTTCTCCACCTTTTCCCAAGGGGAGCTCTCCAGGTCGTTCCCTAGCAGACAGTCTACAGGCATGTCAGTTCTCACAGCGACTTGTAGAGTACCAGAGACCTCCCCCCACTCAAAGGGAACTTGAGCCATTGGACAACGACTCTCTGTGTTGTCAGCATTGACAACCCTACAGTAGGCATTGGGTACAATCTGCTCTTGAGACACCAGGTGTTGCTTCACC
This sequence comes from Triturus cristatus, assembly GCF_964204655.1. Taxonomy (NCBI): domain Eukaryota; kingdom Metazoa; phylum Chordata; class Amphibia; order Caudata; family Salamandridae; genus Triturus; species Triturus cristatus. Next base: position 829,661,813 of record NC_140589.1, on the reverse strand, counting down.
GAGGTCACGCTGGCTCCTGTATCTCTAAGAGCCTCAACCTTCTTTCCATTGATGGTCACTACTTGCCCATATTTCTTAGTGTTAGAGGGTAAGTAGGTTTAAGGGACCATCTCACTGTCTCCTAGCGAGACTAGGGTCATCTGCCCGGGACCCCCACCCTCCTGGACTGCTACCTCCTCCCCAAAGTTAATATTAGCTACTTGCCGGGGTGGAGCACCAGTGGGTGCGGTCTTACCAAACAGGCGACACTTAGGATCAGAGGCAATGTGACCCGGGTCACCACACCTGTAACAATTGAAGGGCCCCTTTGGAACAGGTCTACCTGTCGGGGCCCCGTTCTGCTGCGGGGGTGGGGGAGGCTGAGAACCCTTCTGCTGGTTCCCTTGGGGATTACTTTGGGGGCCTTTTTGGAACCCTTTCTGTTTACCCCTGTCCCCCCCACTCTTCTGCTGGGGACCCTGCCCACCTTTGGCGGAGTCTCCCACTTGACCCTTGTGGACCCTGGTGCTGAGCCAGCGGTCCGCCTCCTCAGCAAGCTTCCTCGGGTTGGACAGCTTGCTATCAATCAGGTGCTGGCGTAGCTCAGGAAAACATTGACTGGACAAGTGCTCCCATGCAATTAAATCAAGCAGCCCTTGATAATCATTCACTTTGCTACCCTTCACCCAACCATCCAGTGCTCTGCAGAAAAAGGTTACATACTCCACATACGTACTCTCAGGGATCTTCTAAGTCTCCCTGAACCTCTGTCTATATAGCTCAGGGGTTAACCCATACCTGGTCATTAAAGCTTCCTTCATATGGGGGTATGAGGCTTGGAGATCTAAGGGTAAATCTAACAGTGTGTCATGCCCTTCAGCAAGGAACCTTCCCCACAACCCCGCTCCCCAGTCTTTCTCAGGGACCCGGTGTGAAGACATGGCCACCTCGTAGGCTCTAAACCACTGCCCTATGTCATCCTTTCTGAAAATACTCCTTTACTACATCTTTGGGGATGTACACCTTGGACTCTACCTGCACCGGTGGAGTGCTGCCACCAGAAGGAGCGGTGTCCAAACTTTTCGCCTTCAGCTCCAACTCCTTCAATCTTATATCATGATCCATTTGGCGTTGTTGTGCCTCCAGGGCCAACTTCTGCTTTTCCATTTCCATTTGTCCTGCCAACTTTGCCATCTCCATTGCATGCGCCCTGTCTGCTGCCCTGTCTGCCAGCTCCTCTGGCGACCGGACTCTGCTGGGCTCCTCAAGGTTGTCGGGTGGAACGATGTCCCCCGCATTCCGTGGGTCTCGTGACTCCTTCCAGGCTCTCAACGCCTTGGTGTACTGGACCCTCCTCTTGAATCCAGCATGGGGAACTCGGAATTTTACACTGTAGCCTTTCAATTGCTCTACCGTGTAGCCTTCCAGTCTCTCCCAATCCACCTCATCCATTCCAGAAATCACAGAGAGTGCTCTTCCAGCGGAGAGTGAGCCAGGCATGGTTGCAGTAATGGCAGATGTCTCAACAAAGTTCAAAAATGAAAACCTGTGGCTGCGTTACTTGGTCTGCTCTCACTATCTGGTGATTAATAATTCACTGTATGCAAATTACAAATGCAAATCCGAAATCCCAGCCGCTGCCAACAATGTTAGACTCGGGGGTCTCTGGTTGGCGCAAGGTTGCCCTTGTGTCAAGCAGGAACCCTCTCCTCTACGTCAGGGCGCAGGATAACCCCTTGTGAATGACCCTTGCTCACCCTCTAGGTGCGTGGCGTGAGCAGCCAAGGCGATTCCTCAGGCGTTGTTGGTTAAGCACTTACAATCATACACACAGTAAATACATCAATCCCCCCAGAAACGGACACCAGACTTGGATATGTAGAAAAATACGCTTCTTTATGTAAAAATAGGTATATATATCTCAGCAGACTTATCACAAGACCAATAACGTTTTCGCTATGCCACCAGGTTGTAAAGCAGGCAAATGTTCTTTGTTCGTAGCTTCAAATGGATACTTTGTAGTCTCTTGCAAATGTTACTTGTGGTTCCAGTACTCACAGAGATCGGCTTCTGCGAACGGGGAAATAAGGCGTTGCGGGCCCCGAGCCCGATACTGGAACTTCTTTCGTGACGTGGAGAGCCGGCACAGGTCGGTGCGACTCTCAGCTTGGGAAGTGTCTTGGGTCCTCGATCAGCGGGTGTGGGCAGGGAGGCAGGCGCGGCCAGCGACCCTCAGCACGGCGGTGCAGGGGGGGTCTCCACAGTGGGCGCGGCGCGGCCTGAGATGTCCGGGGATAGCGAAGCGGGGTCACAGGGCACGGTCAGTGCAGCTGGATGACCCGGCGTAGATCACAGTCGTCGGACGGTTTCCGGCGGGAGGGGTGATAGCGCGTTCAGCGCGCTCCAGTGGCAGGCGGTGACAGGGGTGCAGGCAACCTAGCCCGGGGACAGAGAGCGGCTCCGGACGGAGCGGGGCTCTCACGGGGTTGAGGCAGGCAAGCTCCTGAGTGTCACGGCCCTAGGAGGGGCGATGAGGGGCGCAGTCTCTTTCCAGCGGGATGCACACACGGCTCGAATCGGAGGACGAGCAAAAGCACAGAGAACCCACTGGTCCTGGGGTTCAGTTCAGGGGGCAAGCTCAGATCAAGCCCTTGGAGAATGTTTAAAGCACAAAGTAGCAAAGTCTTTTCAGTAGTCTCTTCCTCTCCTTTCTCAGCAAGGCAAGCAGCAGGCCAGCTCCTCCGGCGTCTTCTTCTCCTTCTAGTCGGGCAGAGGTTCTTTGTGGTAAAACAGGATTCTGATTTCTTAGGAGCCAGGCTCCTACTTTTATACCATGATTCTTTTGTTCTTTAGCGCCAGGGGGCCTGGGCCTGGCCCAGTCCAGTTCTGGAGCACTTTGTTATGGTGAGTCTGCTCTTTCCTTTCAGCAGCAGGGCAGAGACATCAGCCGCTCCACAGGGGGCGGCGTCGGCTTTGTGGTGGCAGAGCACAGGTCTATTCAAGAGTCAAGGTGTACTCCTCCCACCCATCCTGGTGTCATCTCTCTACCTACCACCTGGCAGCCAACCTGTCTCTGGGGATTCCCCAACCCTGCTCCTTACTGTTGCTAGGCAGAACACACACACACAGCAGAGGCGGACTGAAATGGTCAGGTCAGTAAATACTAACTTTCTAAAAGTAGTATTTACAAACCCAGGATATTAAAATAAACTTGACTACAAGAAGTATTTTATTATTCTGAGTTCAGGCATACTAAACTTGACATTCTACCATGCTCTCTGAGTCCACTGGGGTCACAGCGTGTAGTGACTCCAGCAGCCCATTCTGGCCTATGGAGAGCAGGTAGTCTTCAATAGTGAAACACGAAAATGGCTGTAATTCACTACTAAGACATGCCACACACATCAGGGCATGTCCTACCTTATGCCTACAATGCACCCTGCCCTTGGGCCTACCAGAGGGGTGGCTAATATGTAGGTAAGGGAAGGTTTAGGGACTGGCAAGTGGGGGCACTTGCGCAGTCAGCGCGACGGTCCCAGACTGCGCACAGGGTCTGCGGTGGCAGACCCCAGACACATTTTACAAGGCCGCTTTCTGTGGGTGGCGCAACCAGCGCTGCAAGCCCACCAGCAGCATTGGCATTCACAAGCCCTGGCACCCCTGGTGCACTTTACTGGGGACTGACAGTGAATCCAATAAACCAATCATGAACATCAATTTACAGGTACACTTTACCTAGGGAGCACTTGCACTGCGGCACGGATTAGCCGTGGCGCAGTGCCCTGAGTGGACAACACCAGCAAAACAATCGAGGCACACCATCAAAAAGTGGAAGGGAAACTCACGCCAAGGTGCCAGGTCTAACAGAGAGGGTACTATACAGATGATAACTGGGCCTCAGCGTAAAAACAACCTGCTGAAACAGTGATAAGGGTAGAGAAACAAAATGAGCGCTAAAAGTTACAAAGAGACGCAGAAGCAGAAACAATCACAGTGAAAGGTTTCCTGAAGAGGTTACTGCTGTGTAACAGAGGGTAATAAGATCTCAGAGATAATTATACAAATCCTCACTATTGTTGAGCCCATAAAGAGCCTTGGTGTCAAGCTCAATGATGTAACGGGTTTCGAGTTGTCTCAACTTCTTCTCTCGGCTGCCCCCTCGCCTAAGAGTAGGCACAATGTCAATCACAAAGTATTGGAGGTGCTCGAGGTTGTTGCCGTGTACCTCTTTGAAGTACCTTGCTACAGGATAATTAGGATCATTATCAACAATCGCTCTCAAATGCTGGAGAATACGCACATGTACCTGTAGCTTGGTACTGCCCACATATTTAAGTTTACAACTGCACTGAAGGATGTAAACTGCATATTCAGTTCTGCAGGTATACTTGTGTCATAGTGTGATGGGCTTGTTACAGAACTTGGCAGTGACTTGAGTGGTGTCAACGCCAAATCTGCAGGCTCTACATGTGTTGTACTTGCAGAAATCCTTGATGTCTGACAACCAGTTGGTTTTGGTGATAACCTCAGGGCTACTGGTGACAAGGGCGTCCCTCATAGAGAATGCCCTCCTGTAGGTAATGGTGGGTCTGTTGTCAACCATGGGGCCTAGAACTGGGTCAGACTGGACAATGCACCAGTGTCTGTTAATGATGGATTTGATAGCTTGTTCCTCCCTGCTGTAAGTAATGATGAGGGGAGTGTCAACTGTGCCTTGTGTTGAGACCTCATGGGTACTAGTGGTGTCAGTGATCTCAGCGAGTGGTTTAGGAGCTACAAGGGTGTCTCTAGGTATGGAATTAGCTCTGATTCTAGCTTTGTGTAGAGAGGTGGTACTGTAAATCCTTGTTAGCAAACACTTATGCGCTTCTTCCTGGCAGGATTTTAGATCAGATTCTGAGCTACAGATTCTCCTCAAACGGAGCATTTCCCCATGTGGAATACTGGCTATCAAGTGTTTGGGGTGGAAACTAGTGGCATGGAGAGGTGAGTTTAGAGTGTAATGAACCTGCCTCAATGTAAACAGTGACATCCAGGAATTCAATTTCACCACTACTGATCTGAGCATTGAACTCCAAATTCAGGGCATTCCTATTGATGGAAGAAACAAACTCTTGGATGCTTTCAGTGGAACCATTCCACACAACAAAGACGTCATCTATATACCTGAGCCATGTGACAATGTTGTTCTTCCATGCCATACTGTGGTTTACCCTGAGTACCTGTTCCTCCCACCACCCAACATGCAGGCATGCATAGCTGGGAGAGAAACAGACACCCATGGCAACACCACGCATTTGTTGATATATTGTTTTATCAAACATAAAATAGTTATGATTCAGGCACCACTTGATCATAAACAGGAGCAGTTCATTGTGGCGATGGTAATTGATGGGGCGTTCCTGTAGGTAATGTTCGACAGCCAGTAGTCCATCTTCGTGTTTGATGCTGGTGTAGAGGGAGGTTATATCCATTGACATCAGGATGTAGTTGTCGGACCATTGTAATCCCATGATTTTATTGAGAAAATCGCCAGTGTCCCGTATGTATGAAGGTAAGGAAACAACAAAGTCTTGCAGGAAAAAGTCCACATACTTAGATATGTTTTCGCAGAGACTCTTGCAAGCGGAGATGATAGGGCGGCCCGGGATGGGAGAGACGCCTTTGTGGACCTTCAGGAGAAATTAAAGTACTGGCATTACAGGTGTCTCATGATGCAAAAATGCAAACTCCTCTTTGCTGATGAGGCCTTCCATTTTGAAGCCATTTAGTTTCTTCTTCAGGGAAATTCTGCTTTTATTGACTTCCTGAATGTTAGTTTCCCTGTAGCATGTGGCGTCCTCAAGATGTCTTTGTGCTTCCTCCAAGTAAAGATGTTTAGGCAGGAGAACGATGTTGCCCCCTTTGTCATATTTATTAATGACAATCTGGTTGTTGCTACGTAGTTTTTTAATTAGAGCATGAAGATGTTTGTTGTGGTTACGAGATCGTCTCTGTCTGCTGGTCTAATGTAACTCCTTGAGGTCCTCAATTACTACCTCATTAAAAGTGTTGATCGCATCCCTAGGCATCATAGGAGTGAAGGTAGACGCGGTTTGAAAAGGCTGGGGACCCTGGCAGAGCTGCACAATCCTTCAGCACGAAGTAGTTGAGTATTAGTCTCAGGTACGTGGTCAGATTGTAGTTCCTTTATGGTCCTGATTGTAGCGTTATCCGAGACCGTGAGGTTGCTGTCACCGATATCAGGTGCATGTGAACTCAGGGGCAAAGGGAGGTTGGAGTGCTTGAGTTTGAAAAACTTGATAAGCTTTAATTTGCTAATTAATTTGTAGATGTCTACACGGGTTCTATTATAATTAAAGCTACTTTCGGCACAGAAAGTGAGGCCAAGGGAGAGAAGCGTAGTCTCAGCTTTGCTTAAAACACAGTCAGTGAGATTGATTACAGTATTGGCGTTCTCTTTCATTTTCGACGCCTGTTGTTTTGTCTTTTGTTGCTGTTTTGCCTTGAATTGCTGGCGTTTCCTCCTCTTGCGTCTTCTTTTGTTTCGATGTCTTGTTTCTTTGGAAGTCGTGGGCGCAATGTCTCGTACCGATCTAACCTTAAAAAATCAAGCTCTTCCGCTAGAGTAAAGTTAATAGTTGTAGATTCACCTCGTGACGGTCTTTCGCGCCCATCCTCCGAGTCGGTACCACATTCAAGTGCGGAACTTAAATCCGAGATAGAGGTGGAGTCAGACACCAGGTTGCCACCTTCGGCTACGTGTAGGGCCGCAGTGGGTTTGTTCATCCATTGGCGTTTGACATTATCGAACTTTCTTGCAAATGTGAATATTTGCCCGGTCTGGTAATCTGTCTTGTTCCTTGCGAATTTAAATACTTTCCTCGTTTTTATTGTTTCCTCTTGTTTCTTGAGTCTGGCAGTCATTTCATCACGACCTTTAGAGATAAGGTCTTATTGGTTGGATTTATCGAGTTCACCGTTGATTCTCTCGATTTCTTTCATGGCGGCCAGTTGGTCAATCTCAGCGTATTTGATGAGAATATTGATAAGTCTCATTGATGCTTCCAAATTACTCCTTGAGCATGAGTGGGTTCGGGTTCTCAAAGCTGTATATTTATATATAGCATATGTATATATAATATGCATATTTCCAATATACACCCATGAATATACATATGCAGCCCCTAAAAAAAATTAGGCTCAAATATGCCAATATTGCATTGTATTTTTCATTTGAAATATGTAAATCATATAAAATAACATTCCCATGACACAGAGAAATTTACCTCCAACTTGTTTTTGAACATAGCCTTTATTTTCAAAGAAAAAGGAAGGTGATGGCAGGCAGATTAGCCTAGAAGGCTGCATATAGAACACTCAGAGAAAAAACTGATGCCGTACCTTTAAGAACTCCAGGATCTCCAGACTCCCATCATGCCCCACAGGTGACAGTTAGTTCAGGTCTTTTTGATGGCGTATTACATTGTATAAATAACATGAAGAAAAAACATTCTGCAATAGACATGGTATTCGTTCGGGGAGGAGGTAGGGTTGCTTTGACTTTGATCAGTATACCCCTAGAAGAGAATTAGAATTACAGGTAAGTCATTTATCCTTCTCTTCCAGGGGATACTCATCAATAGTCATAAGCACTGAATAGAGTAGCAAGCCCATCCCTGAACCCTGCGGTCGAATGCCTGCATATCAAACATATTCTGAATCATTCAATTACCCAAATACATTCCTCAAGTATGCTTGCCCAAACTGAGCATCCACCTAAGTATCAGAATATAAACAGTAATGGCGGGCAAAGGTGTGAACTGAGCGCCATGTAGCTGCTTTACATATCTTTTGAATAAGTACATTTTTAAGCAGAGCTTTAGTAGCAGTTTTATCCTTTGCAGAGTGAGCCCTTGGCTTGCCAGGGAGCTGCTTGTGAGCTAGCTGATAAGATAATGTTATGCGAGATACTATCCACCTAGTGATGGACCTTTTAGGAGAGGGAAATCCAGAGTGCATTGGACCATAGTTAACAAAGAGACAGTCTGACTTTCTTATATCCTTCGTTCTATCAAGATAGAATTTTAACACCCTTTTTAAATCAAGGGAATGCAACGCCCTCTCATGAGATGTGGTAGGATTTGGAAAAAATGTCGGTAGAGTGATAGAGTGATTAATATGAAAATCGGGGATCACCTTAGGTAGGAAACTTGGGTGAGTTCTTATAACCACAAGATTAGCATGGAAAAAGAGATAAGGCTCTGTTGAACATAAGGCCTGAATCTCGCTTACACTGCAAGCAGATGTAATTGCCACTACAAAAGCAGCCTTCCAAGATAGGTGCGTAGAGAAGCTTTGTGAATGGGTTCAAAAGGGGGACCCATTAATTTAGAAAGGACCATATTAAGTTCCCAGGGAGGGGAAGGTAACCAAATTAGTGGGTAGATCCTTTTTAGCCCTTCCAGGAAGTCTTTAACAAATTGCATTTGAAAGAAAGAAGCCTGAGTGGGAGACTTTCTATAAGCTGCAATTGCTGCCAGATGTACTCTGATAGAAGAGAACTTTAAGCCCGCTTTAGCTAAGTACAAAAGATTTGGCAAAATAACCTGCTCTTTATCCATGATAGGGTTATGACCATTAGCTGTACACCATAGATAAAACCGCTTCCATTTGAAAGCATATGACTTTCTCGTCGAAGGCCTTCTCGCTTCTTTTAAGATCTGTATACAGTCCTGCGAGAGGCCTAGATGACCATATTGTAGAAACTCAGGAGCCATGCTGTTAATCTCAGTGATGGGAAGTTGAAATGAAAAACCATCCCTCCTGACTTGATCAACAGATCCGGATGGCATGGCAATCTCCTCTGCGGTGTCTTGGAGAGGTGTAGTAGGTCCGTGTACCACCTCTGGCGAGGCCACTCTGGTGCAATCAGCATAATCTCTGTCCTGGATTTGTAGAGCTTGCTGATCACCAGTGGTATGAGAGTGACTGGTGGAAAGGCATAAAGTAATTTCTCTGAATCAAAAGTGCATTCCCTCTGTGACCTGGCTGAGGAAACCTGGATGCGACGGCGCGGCATTTTGTGTTTGCTGCGTCTGTGAATAAGTTGATGTCGGGAGAACTCCATCTCCAAAAAAAGTCTTGTTTTATCTCGTCCTTTAGCACTAAGTCGTGTGCTTCGACGAAGTTTTGGCTTAGGTTGTACGCCTGTGCATTGAGGGCGCTTGGAAGGTGAACTGCAGAGATGGGAATGTTCCTCGCCAGTAGACATTTCCAAATTGCTTGAGCCTCCAGAGACAGTGGTCTGGATCTGGTCCCTCCCTGTTTGTTCAGGTAGTACATTGTTGTGGTGTTGTCCATCTGAACCAACAGGGAACATGAATCTATGGTTGAGAAGAACGCTTTGAGAGCCAGATGTACCGCTCTAAGCTCTAACATGTTGAAGTGGTAAGTTTTCTCCTTTTCTGACCACATCCCCTTGACCTGTAGAGATCTCATGTGAGCACCCCAGCTCTGAAGGGACGCATCTGTGTCAATAGTTTGTTTGGGGATTTCCTGGTGGAAGGGAACTCCTTACAGAAAATCAGACTGTTGCATCCGCCATCTTATTTGGACTGCGTGAGGAAGAGTTATGGTGTCCTCCCAGCAGTTGGAAACTTGAGACCATTGGTCCTCTACAGCTTGTTGTAAGGGTCTCATCTACAGCCTTGGATTTGGAACAATGAATATGCATGACGCCATCGAGCACAGCAGTGAGGATACCTGCCTGGTTGTGGGATGAAGTGTTCTCAGGAGAGTACAACTTTTGTGGAGTATTGATAATAGTCTCTCCTCCGAAGGAGAAGCTCTTGCGTTTGTGGCTTCTAGCGTAGCGCCCAAGTAATGTATCCTCTTAGTAGGGTTGAGGATTGATTTCTTGAAGTTTACACACAGGCCCAATTGGTTCAAGATTTTAATTCAGTATCTCAGATGTTCCTGTAAGAGACTGGGAGAGTAACTCTTGAGCAACCAGTCGTCTAGGTTAGGATAGAAAAAGATATTTTGCTTTCTCAGGAAGGCAGCCACCACCACCATGCATTTTGAAAAGGTACAAGGAGCAGACTTGAGTCCCAAAGTCAAGGGGCCCGATTCACAGAACTAACTTAAGACAAAATCCTAAACTTACTACCATTTTGGATTTCACAGAAGGCACTTACTCATTTTGGTATTCACAGAAGGCACTTACTCATTTCGGTATTCACAGAAGTTAGGAGTCCTAACTTAAGGACTCCTAAATGCCTTTTGTGAATACCGAAAGTCTTAAAATTAGGATTTTTCTCAGTTTAGTAGTAGTATAGTTAGGACTCCTAACTTTAGGACTCCTAAATGCCTTCTGTAAATACCGAAAGTCTTAAAATTAGGATTTTTCTCAGTTTAGTAGTAGTATAGTTAGGACTTCTAACTTTAGGACTCCTAAATGCCTTCTGTGAATACCGAAAGTCTTAAAATTAGGATTTTTCTCAATTTAATAGTCCTAAGTTTAGGACTCCTAACTTTAGGACTCCTAAATGCCTTCTGTGAATACCGAAAGTTCTAAAATTAGGATTTTTCTCAGTTTAGTAGTAGTATAGTTAGGACTCCTAACTTTAGGACTCCTAAATGCCTTCTGTGAATACCGAAACTCTTAAAATTAGGATTTTTCTCAATTTAGTAGTCCTAAGTTTAGATTTAGGACTACTAAATTGAGAAAAATCCTAATTTTAAGGCTTTCGGGAGTCACAGAAGGCATTTAGGAGTCCTAAAGTTAGGAGTACTAACTATACTACTACTAAACTGAGAAAAATCCTAATTTTAAGACTTTCGGTATTCACAGAAGGCATTTAGGAGTCCTAAAGTTAGGACTCCTAACTTCTGTGAATACCGAAATGAGTAAGTGCCTTCTGTGAATACCAAAATGAGTAAGTGCCTTCTGTGAATACCAAAATGGTAGTAAGTTTAGGATTTTGTCTTAAGTTAGTTCTGTGAATCGGGCCCAAGACCTTTAACTGGAAGTGGTCTGAGTCTATCCTGAATCACAGGAACTTCTGAGAAATTGGGATGTTAAAGTAATTATCCTGAAGTTCTATGGAGCACATCCAGCCCCCTAGATAAATGTGTGGAATGATTTGATGCAATGCCAGTATCCTGAATCTCTCTTTGAGGACGAATTTGTTTAAGAGCCTGAGATCTAGTATAGGCCTGTACTCCTTGTTTGGACCTTTCTTTGGGACCATGATGTAGCGGGAATAGATCCCCTGTCAATGTTGAATCCAAGTTGTTGGAGTGGCGCACCACCAAGGTGTAAACAAAGTTGTTTTGACAATGAGTTGCAAAGTTTTATAGTTGGTAATCAAATAGTTTCTTTAATTGGAAAATGTTTGACATTTTAAGTGATTGTCAGCCAACGCGTTTCGTTCAAAGATGAACTTCTTCAGGGCATGCGAGAGTGTTGACTTGTGCGTAATGTTGCGTGTTGCTTGCCAGTCCGGGCCTCCTTGATAAGGGCTTGTAGGTCTTGTAGATCGAAGAAAAGTTGCTTCCTGCTCCGTCCAGTGGTGTCCTGTCAATGTTGTTGCCAAGGAACCTTTTTGATGGTGTGTTTTTGTAGCAGGATGGAGACCTCCTTTCGCAGCAGAGCTATCCGATTGACTGGGGTTTTCCAAGGAGATACAGAGGGTGGCAGAGATTTGAATCTGATTGAGTACCCATCCCACACAATATTGAGTACCCAGTTGTCCTGCATTATTTTTATCCACTAATCCAACTGAAACTTATACTTCTCCCCACCAGAGTGGGCAACAGAGTTGGGGGAAGCAAGACCTCACTGCTTTGGCTGTTGTTTTGCCACAGTGGTTGTTTGTCTAGTCCCTCTTCCTCTACCAGGCCATCACTGGTGGTAATGTGATCTCGCATGGTGTTGCTGTGATGACCAGTGAGGGGTCGGTAGCGACGTCGGAAGTCCTTCCTTTTCTCCAGACCCACAGCCTTCAAGGTGTCCAATTCGGATTTCAACTGTGACATCTCATCATCTGCTTTAGAGCCAAAAAGCGACTTACCATTGAAGGGATGGTTGAGAATCCTGTGTTGGGCCTCCGGTTTCAAGCCTGTGAGTCTAGGCCAGGAGGATCTCCTAGCTCACATACCATGGGAATAACCATGGACAGCAAGGTCTGAGGCATCTGCTGCAGTGCTGATGCCCTGATTTGCCACAAGCCCTCCTTCATATAGAATCTCCTGAAAATCCTGCCGATCTTCTTTCTGCAATTTCTCCGTCAAGCGTGAGAGAGAGTCCCATAGTGAACGGTCATATCGACCCAGAAGTGCAGAGGCGCTGGCCACCTTCATGTAAGAGGCAGAGGTGTTGTACATTCTCTTATCGAGGGAGTCCATGGCTTTGCTGTCTTCATCATGGGGAACAGCAGATGAGGAGGCCCCCATTTGACCCTTCCTGACTGCTGACACAATGACAGAGTCCGGTGGTGGATCCAACCTCAGAAAAAGAGGGTCCTGTTCTGGGGCTCTATACTTCTTAATTATCCATGATGATGCTGCACCCACTGAAGCCGGCATAGGAAAAATATGGAGAGCATGTTCTAGTAACCCAGGCACCAAGGGGAGAAGAGGTGTAGTAGAGGACCTGTGATGCAGCATCTCAAATATAACAGATGTCGAAGGGACAGACGCAGGCATTTCGATGTTGAGCTGAGTAGCCCCTCTACACAGTACCTCATAAAAGGTGATGATATCATCTACTGGCAATGCTGTAATTGGTGGAGTAGATGACAGAGTTGGATAGTAGCCAGCCTTCGATGATCTAGAGTCAGAGGACCATGAAGGAGACCTGTGTCTTCGCACTCTAGGTAAACCGTGCCGAGATATTGATCTAGAGCGACTATGAGGAGATCTTGATCTATGTCTCCTCGAGGCTGAGGACTTTTGAGGTGAGGCATGTCGCACTTGCCTATCCGGAGAATGAGAAGGTGAATATATCTAAGAATATTCTGAGCCAGGAGTTATTTTTCGTATCCTTCAGTCCTTTATGCTCTCCTACCATCCCGGGGAGAGGTTAGTCGGCAGAGTATGGTGTTCTGGAGCTAGGGAGACTTCTGATGTGATTTGAACAATCTGTAGTTCCGGAGGGGATGAAGCACTCCTCGACGTCAGGCCTTCAGAAGTCAGATCATGAATTTCCCTAAACATCCACGGATCCCTTAATTTTGGCATAGATGAGCGATCTGTTCTTAGTCTCTTAGCAGGTGGAGACCTGTGGGTGGAAGTAAGTCTCAACGTCGTCCTCCTTGATGGCGACCTCCTCGATGGCGACCTTCTTGCCGGTGACCACTCGACATTAAAGATGAACTTTTTCTCGATGTCAAAGGTGACCCCTCGCCTGAGCCATTCTCAATGGCGACATTCTAAGACGTCGACCTCCTCAACTGTGATGATCGCCCTGTCATCGGCGATGAAGCAGTCGATCGACTACGAACCAAACCTACCGACGTCAAAGTCTTCAGCGTCGATGTCCGAGGTGCCTTCAATGTCGGTGGTGTTCTCGACGTAGGTGCTGAGGCCTTCAACGGCGACCGACCCTGCCGGCGATGTGTCTTTGACGTCAAGCATCTGCTCTCCACTAATCATAGGCGAGCCGGACTTGGACCATCTGCGAGAGGGTGTCGACATCGGCTGATGGAAATGCTTAGCTGTACCTGGAGTCATCCGCTTCGACGGCGATATAGTTTTCAACGCTGACCTCGGTACAGAAGATTTTGATGCTGAAGGAGAGCACAGGGGTATTTTCGACGTTGATCCTTCCCTCGATGGCGAATTTGACCTGTGTCTTCGTTTTTCTCCCTCTTTCTTGCACTCTGACCTTATTTGAGAGGAGGGCTCTTTAGAGCGATGTCCTTCCCGGCAACTTACAGACTCCTTTCCTCTCTCCTGCATGGCATGCAGCTTGTTCTTCTCTCTTTTGTGAAGGGTTCTTCTGGAAAGTTGTCGACAGTAGTAGCACTTGTCAGGTCTGTGTGTATATGGTAGACACACAATACAGACCGAGTGCGGATCTGACTTAGCCATTTTCTTACCACAGGAAGGGCACTTATTAAATAGGGCTGTCATTCTGACAGGAAAAATAGCTGGAAAGTCAGAAAAAATTATGGAAAGAGTACAATAAGTTCTAAAAAATGTCAATTGAAGACAGGAAATCTCACTTGAAAAGACCAATTAGTGACAAAATATCACTAACTGACGAGCTCAATGCAATATTGGCATATTTGAGCATAAAATAATTTTTTGGTCTGCATATGTATATACCTGGGTGTATATTAAAAATGTATGCATATATATATATATATGTGTGTGTGTGTGTGTGTATATGCATATATTTTTGTTAATGCTCCGGGGTCCCCCCACGTGGGAGGGACTATTCAGTGCTTATGACTATTGATGAGTATCCCCTGGAAGAGAATTGGTTTGTCACGACGTCAATCGTCGTCTGGTTGACATCAATGGGGAAATAGTATGCCTCGACGTTGATCGTTGCATGACTGACGTTGACGGAGGATGTCTGGACAACAAACACCATCTGGTTGACATTGGCAGAGGTGTGTGTCTTGATGTGGACCGTCCCTTATTGCTGCCAACCCATGCGATGCAGGTTTGGACCATGAACGGTGTACGATTGCCGTCGCCGGGGGACGATGTTGATTTAAAGTCATCGATGTAGACTTCGCTATGGTAAGTCTCAATGCCGAATGGCGATGGTCTATGGTCGGTGAAGTGCCCACCAAGTAAACCTGGCTCGCCGTCGAGTAGTGAAGTGGTGATGAAGATCTGCAGCGTTCCATCAATGGCATGGACTTCAACGGTTTTGACAAAACCCTTCTAGATGAGTCTCTTGATGTCAGTATCCATTTTTTCGCCGACAGATATTGCAGGCGCAGGGTGCCTAGCTGGCACCTTCGATGTCAAGCCTGAAGCAGACGGAGAACAAATGGGTGTTTTCTCACCTTCGGAGGTGGACCTTGTTCTCCTCTTCTCATGCCTGTTTGGAGACCTGCCTCAAGAAGCCTTGTGGACAGTTGGATGCCATTCTGTGGAAGTTGTGTCCCTTTATAAAAGACCATGAAGGTGTATTTTCTCTCTGCCTTTCAAAGTATGCCTAGAAAACGTCTGACAGTGGTGAAAAGACTGGTAGATGAGTAGCTGGTAGACATAGTATGTAGACAGAATGAGGGTCTGTCTTTGCTTTCTTTTTGCCACACACAGGGCCCTTAAGAAAAAATCATGGCATTTTTTGACCCAAAAAAATGTGTTTTCTTCTCAGGACAAAAAATTGTTACTTACTCTAACTGAGAAAAGGCATAGAGTGAGTGCAGAAAAAACAGTTTTTTGAAGAAAGTTTTTGGCAAAAAGTAAAAAAAACTGAGGGAGTTCTGTACTCCAGGGTCCTGACTGAAGGAGCCAGAGAAAATAACTTATATAGCTGTCAACCCTGCGGCATGATGGGATGCAGGGGGTCCTGGAGGCCTTAAAGGAATAGTGCCAGTTTTCACTTGTTATGATTTTAATGCAGCCTATTGGCAGATAATGCTTTATTCTTCTATGCAGTTTTATCGTTCAATAAAGGCTGTATTCTTGGGGGTGCCAGAGAGCTGGCAAGCAAATGGCACACTTGCAAGAGGCTCCTACAATCTGGGGATGTCATTAAAAAAACTCCTGCTCCAGATAGCTACGATTTGCAGGTATTGACAAAACATTATGCACTTGCAGGATGTCAAAAGCCCTGAAACCCTGTGCAATGAGCTGGTTGCTGCGTAACACACAGTGGCTGGACGGACTGCTAAGGGCCTGCCACACTTCAAGATGGTGGCCACGACATGAGGGCCTGACTGCTGGATCTGCTCTTGCCGAGGTGAGGGGGCTCCTGATGACGGAATGGAGATCGAGCTGAGTAATGTGCTTTATCCACCATTGGGCTGGCAGTCTCGTGAGGCCCCCCTGGAATACCTGGGTGCTTATGGCACGGACCAGAGGCGTGGCTGGTGAGACAGCAGTTCTGAAATTGGCTGGCCTGCGGCTGTAGTTCCAGGCTGCAGTAGTCGCTGCCACCGGGAGATGCTGGACTGTGGGTGCCCCATGTGGTTATGGTAGCGTCCAAGCATCCCAGCTGGTCTCCTTAGCTGGCGGGACTCTGGGGTGCGAGGAGCTCTGGGGCCTCGGGCCTAGATCTATCGCCATTGCTGCTGGGGCCCTCGCTGCCCATGCTCTGAGGTTGACTGCCACCACGGCCCAGGGGATTGCCAGATATGGTGTCTGTGGGCTCACTGCAGCCCTCATCTTCTGACATTCATCCTGCTCCCTTACCTACCTGCTGGCCTCCCGGGGCCCCGTGGCTTCCTGTGCTTAATGGGTGGGCCTCTTCAGGAGCCTTGCGGACAGGATAGATTGCTGCTGGTGCAGGGACCCTCACTGCCTGCTCTGTGTGATTGACTGTTCATGGTATATCAGGGGTCCCAGGGAGTGGCGCCTGTGGGCCTGGTGCAGCCCCCCTCCCTCCTCCTTTACTTCCCTTTGTTTTGCTTCCCCCCTGATTCTTGATCACTGGAGCTACATGTATGCTCATGTCCCTCTTGGAGCTGTGGGGGAGGGGAGGAGGGACTAAAGAGAAAGGACTATTTCTTCACCCCCCAGTTTCAGAGAGTTGACCCTCCCCTTTGGGCTTCTTCCCTGCTAGGTGCTACATACTTCAACAGGACAGATATATATGACTAGCCTACACCCTGCAGCAAATGTGGTTACCAACGTTATGGGCAGGACTGAGAGAAAACAGCAAAGCCTGCCCTTTGGACCGCGTAAATCCACCGAGTGCAAAACAGGGGTGCAGATTGCAACATGGCTGAGGAGCTGTAGAACAGGTCACAAGGTGGCGCTGTTGACATGAAAATCACTACTCCTAGAGATACAGCACAGTCTAACCTCAATTGAGTCCAAAATGGACTCCATGTTCTCCCAAATGGACTCCATACCCAAAAATTTGAGAAAAAAACGATGGCCGCATTGGGGAGGCGCAGCATAGGATCACTACACATGAAGTTTCGACCACACATAGAGGGGAACAAATCCACCAACTGGAATGCATCCTAGAAGTCATGTCTGCCAAAAATGAAGATTTAGAGTTACAATCATGTAGGAACAACAAATGAATCCTAGGTGTGCCTGAAACCACGAACACTGGACGAATGGAGGAATAGGTGGAGCCCTTGCTTACAACTTTATTTGAGGTGACATCCTTTTCAAAGATGCTGGCAGTGGAGAAAGCTCATCATTCCCCTATGGCTAGACCGACACCTGGGGTCATATCGAGACCAATTATTGCTTGCCTATTGAACTACCAAGATAACGACACCACTGTTCATCTAGCGAGAGAGCAGTGCTCAAATATTTACAGACTTTACCATCGCAGTTCAGGAGGCCCACAGGAAATTTCTACCTGTTAAATAAAAGCTGCAGCAGGCCAACATCCCCTATGCCATGTTCTACCTGGCACATCTAAAATTCAGCTACCAAGGTAAACAACACATCTTCACTAACACTCAGCATATCATTGATGTCCTCAGATGCGTTGTTTATCGCTCGCCCCTGGCCGCCAACACCCTGCGCGGGTCTAGGCCATCCTCGCCAATGTCAGAGCTTGGATAGAGGGGGTAGAATGGAGTGATCGAGCTCAGATGGAACCAACCCATCTTCTGGCATGTGAACCACTAAGTCGCCCACTTGTTCATGCCGAGGGTGGAGGCTGCCTGCTGAACGATGCACCCTGACCTCAGCGATATTCACTCCAGCTGCTTGTATGATTTATCACAAGGCTGAATGCGGCTCCCTGATAGCCCACGTCCGCAATTTTCACAGCCATTTGAGAACGATACTAGTCACCCTGGACACCCTTGTTAATTCGATGAGGAACCACCGAGTTCACTGGCAACATCCCCTAAAGGATACCCCTATTGTAGTTCACCTGATATATTTCTTGTCCCTTTTATTCTTCTCTCTCTTTCCTATATTAAAGGGTTCCTACACTTTCCTTTCCTCCTTTCCCTCATATTCCCACCTAGCACCTACCTACTTGCACACTTGTTCTTTCTCTTCTGTACTCTGCTCTTCACTGCACTCCTTTTCTTCTTTTTTACTGACTTACTTCTTCTTACACTCCAGATAAACTGGATGTGGTGTCCTGAACAGAAGGACCTCCGTGGGAGGGAGGCAGATATTCTCTGGTGGGATTGGGACGCTTGTGTGGATGAGGGGGCTTTTAGGAATATTACACATGTTGTTCTAGTGCATATCCCTGATCCCTAAATTATCCATGCTTATTGCTGCATTGAGCCTATTGCCTTTGTGCCCAACCTATATCCACTCATCATATCCTTCTGAGATATTAATAATTATGGCACAACCTATGAGTACACATGAATGCTCGACTAAAGCTGACTATACTCTCCTAACATGAAATGCCAGGGGACTGGGGAATCCCCATAAAGGCAGACGCTTTTTGGCCTACCTTGATAGACAAAATGTCCATGTCGCAATATTACAGGAACCCACTTGGGTCCTGACTCACACACCACCTTCGCTAACAAGTGGGCTGCGCATAGAAGCTTTACGACCTACTCTAAGTATGCTAGGGGCACCGCTATCATTATTCGTACAAAATTTACCATGTCCGGGTGGTTCCATTAATGATCCACAAGAACACTATACCCTGATGTGGGGAAGATTAGCATCAGAACCAGTCACCTTGGTTAATTGCTATGGCCCCAATATCTGTGACGCCCATTTCTTTGACAAGTTGTAGGGGATTGTTATGGACATAGGTTCCACAAATACCATTTGGGGAGGAGCCTTTGATACTATTCTAAACCCAGCCATGGACAAATCCTACCCTCAGACACATCACTATACAAGCGCTAATCGCCATATTTATGATATTATGATGGAGCACCAGTTGATGGATGCTTGATGGATAAACCTCCCCTGGAGAAAGAGGACACGTTTTACTCAACTGTGCACATTAATTGGTCATGGCTAGACTATTGGATCATATCCCATGGGCTGAACACATGGTTAAGAGAAGCGGTATACCTGGCGCATACATATTCAGACCACTCTTGTGACCTGTTGAGGCTGAGACCCCTGTCTGCCCCCTCCTCTTACACATCATGGAGGCTTCCACCCACTGCTTTGCTGGACACCCCATTTAGGGAGGAGCCAGGGCAAAAAATTCCAGATTTTTAACAGAGGAAGGAATGTAGACCTGGTCCCAAGCCTGCATACGGTGTGGGAGGCCCTTAAGTTCATCATGCGTGGAATCTGCAAAAGCAGAGGGATATTGTGTGCTATTTGAGGCACACTCATGAGATTAAAAGTCGACATTAAGACACTGGAGGCGCAGTTGGACCTGCCACGGGAGATGGGGACGGGGGCAAAGCTCTGAGAGGCACTTACTGATTATCAGGCCACTGCTGAATGCGAATGCCTTTTCTGTGGCAAGAACTTCCAGGCCTGTACATATGGGGAGGGCGAGAGCCTGAGATGACGCCTAAAACCCTATTTTCGAATTACATCTTTGGGGTCGGCTGCCCGAACGGTTCCTTGGCCCATGATACGACTGAGATACTTACCACATTTTACACATTTTATTCCACTCTCTACTCTTCCCGTGAAACCAAAGGTTCAAGATCAACCCACATCTAGATGATATTTCATTAGGATGGCTGAGTGATGTGCAGTGAGAATTCCTCTACGTGGATATCGAGGAGAATGAAATTAGAGAGGCCATAATGCATTTGCAATCTGGAAAGGGTCCAGGCCCTGATGGCCTTCCAGCTGCTTTTTATAAAAACTACATTGGCCTCCTAGTACCGTCTCTGAAAGCTGTATTTTCAGAGGCAAAAACATCAAGCCTCCTCCCACCCACAATGAGAGAAGCGATGATCATATCTCTACTTAAGCCCGGCAAGCTGGCGGACCGCTGTGAGTCTAATCATTCCCATCGCTCATTAACTGTTATGTGAAGATACTTGCAAAAGTTTTGGCCAATCGGTTAAGTCTACTGATGCAATTCTTGGTCAGACCTGACCAATCAGGCTTCATACTGGGGCGGGTGTCTTAATCTACCCACACTTTTCTCATTATTGCATAGACCCAGAACTGGAGGTAGTTGCTGTGTTTCCTGATGCCACCAAGGCGTTCGACTCCCTGGAGTGGGACTGCTTGTTTGTAATGCTCAGACGGTTGGGCTTTCCTCCTTCATTCCTATCCTGGATTGCACTATTATATTGTGAGCCAGTGGCAAGAGTGCAGATCAATGGGATTTGCTCTTGATATTTCCCTGTTTCAAGAGGCACCAGGAAGGGGTGCCCACTTTCACCCCTTCTGTTTGCATTGGCAGACAGCACCATCGGGAATATGCTATGCACTATCCCACTAGGTGCCTGTTGGTGTCATTATATGCTGATAATATCACAAACTATGTCAGGGATCCCCAGGCTAGTCTTAATAACATTCTGTGAGAATTTATTTGAATTGGATAGCTGTCAGGCGTTCATATCAAATGGGAGAAATCTCAGATGTTTCCTCTCACCCCTGCCACTCAGCAATGTGGTCTAGATGTTCCGCTAGCTTTGTGTGAATCAGAGTTTAAATACTTGGGAGTACTAGTCACTAGAGATAAGGATGAATGACTCAAACTGAAGAACCGGTATGACCACGATGAACAGATTCCATCATGCGCTACATTTCCCTTCGTCTCTTGACAGCAGGCCACATCTCTATGATGAACATAATCATCCTACAAAAATTGGTTGATCTGTTTCATTATATCCGGGTTGGTTCTTTTTTAAAGCCCTGAAATCCCAGCTCATAAGACTGGCATGGGGTGGAAAGCAACCTAGGATCAAGTGTTAGATACTTATGCAACCCTTTGAGAGGGAGGGGTATGGAGTACTGGACATAGAACTATACTTTCTGTTTATCCAGGACCACTTTGCTCCTTATTGGTTTCGGCTTCCAGCCCCTTCATGCCCCACTTGGACATCGAACAAGGATGAAAAGCCCCTGTCCCCAAAACAGTGTTAGTAGGATCTCAAACCTGTAGTGCGGAGGGGGCATCTTCCAGAGTTGCCTGGACAACCTCTGCATGGAACAAGTTGGTAGCATGCCTACATAAGCTTTTACCTCATGCTCCACTTATTCCCTTGCCCTATCACCCCCTGTTCCCAGTGACGCATAAGGTAGTATACTGAAACATTCCCCGGACAGCAGGGATCACTGCCTTGGTAGGCTTTTATGCTTATATGCTTAAGGGTCATTTGTTAATTGGGAGGATTTCTTTTCCGGGAGGGCGCCCACTCCTTTGGAGGTGTTCCTATATATTAGACTTCATCTTAAGGTAAGAGCAGCCACTCCATACTTTCCACAAGAGCCCCAATCATTAATACTTTACATATTTTACTGCAGGCCACAACACTCAAACAAATAGTGTCTACAATATATCACCACGCACAGCTGGAGCACACGGAGATACAGAGATGCCTGGTAATGTACCCCCCAGCTGAGACATAGAGTTGGAAACACCACTCAATGATAAACAACGGCTCCACTGCTGCCAACAGACTGGCCACATCACAGCCAGCAGCCATCTTCATATTATCCATTCCAAATGTACACACCGAATATACAACACCAGTACTAGAATGTGCAAATATAATTTACGATCAGATGACAGGCGTGCAAGGTGTTCAAGGTGTGGGGCACCAGAGGACAACTTTCGTCATGTGGCATGGGACTGCAGGACAATTGGTGAGTATTGGAAGGAGGTCTCTGAGCCCTGACTTTGATGGTAGGCACTCCTCTGACTCTTACGCTCTTAATTGCATTACTGGGTTATGCAGAAAATGTTGAGGTCTTGGTCAGGTGGTTTGTATCACTGGGCCTGCTATTGGCTAAACATAGGATTGCATGGTGATGGGGAAGGGGAAGCTCTCTCTAGATAAAAAAAGATTGGCTGCAAGATCTCATTTACTGTAAGGATCAGAAGACCACATATGCAGAGTTATTACACCCAAGCTCTCGACCACAGGATATGTTGGACCTGCTCCAGGCCTACCTTTTGGGGAGCCCCCCTACTTCAGCTGAGAGACATAGCTCCCTGCCGCCCTGTAGGTGACACCTTGAGGATGCCTTCTTCAGATACAGAATTATTGGAATGGGGATACACCCCAGGGTAGGACTCACTTTTCTCCCATACTGCTTCCCATTGCTTGTGATAGGCAATATCTATGGTTGGGAGCACCTAGTTGTTGTTCAGGCCAACATGCACTATGAAGCTGTACCTGAACATGTTGTATCGAATGGGACTGGAAACGGCTACTATGTCATAGTTATGTGGGTTACAGACATGTCAAAATGTGTATCTCTTGTTTGTAACCAAGTGATAATGCACGCAGTTTATGATGGGTTAACATTTTGGGCGTTGAAATTCCTTGATAAGCCTAGTTAAAACACAAATAAAGAAATTAAAACAAATTTAAAAAGATCTACGTCTCCCGATGAATTCATTATGTAAAATGTAGTTGATGGAATGAATTCAGCCAGCCATTTTTTAATTTTACATTATAGAATGTTTCATTTATTTTTAAGGGGATTTTACACCAGCACTAGCACATCACCTTTTAGTTGAATAACCACAGTCTAGATAATACTTGCAGGGTGCATCTAATAAGATTGTGTGGCTTGATACACAAATTGTTGATGTTTATTAAGAGTGTTTGTTGGATCAGCATAACTAAGGTAATATCTGACATAATGACTAATTGGTAGGGCACTTGCCCAGAATCTGGTTGTATAATATCCCCATTACTGCTGTTTGTCAACAAACAGATTGAAAGTACTACAATCATTGATGATAGAGAAAGTATTAACTTTGTACATTCATTTTTCAATCATGTATATATCCTTTTACCAGTTGGTCACAGTTCTTCGGGAACATAAATCTTTTTCCACACTGTTAAATAGGATGTTTTTTATCTGTTTCAAATGATTTGTTTTTGTAGGTTTTATAGGCTAGAATTTGCACATTTTAGTTCTATGATGATGATATGATATCAGTAGACCATGTGACACTTTCTTGCATTATGCACTTTATAATTGGGTACTGTGATTTAACCGTAAAAGGGCAATTATTATAGGCTGGTTACTTTGTGTCAAGAACTTTGACGAGTGGTTAAAAAAACTTGCACGTTATTTTAATATTTTATTTTGCACTGTCACTGTAACCTTTTTGAACCTCGTTATGAGTATAAAAAAATGAAAATGGCAACTTACATGGATTTGAAAAAGACAAAGTATGCGGTCGAAACCTGACACCTTGTAGCCACAATAAAATCCTTTGAAGTGAGCCGGAGCATGTTGGAGCCTGTCTCAATTAAAGGGCAGGCAAGCTGAATATATATATATATATATATATATATATATATATATATATATATATATATTCACTGAAAAAACCATAGGTTTCAGGGGCGTTATAGTTAGCTGGACATTTCCCTTGTACAAAACCCTAGAAATTCCCCCGTTATAGTTAGTTCAGCTAACTTTAACTCGCGCCCCCGCAATGCACTGCTGATGACGTCACATATTACATCACTCATGACATGGTCAGTGACATCACTGATGACATCACTGATGACATCTGAAATTACATCACTGATGACATCACTGATGACGTCATCCAGGTTTCCCTGCTCTCGCTTCAATGAAGCAAAGCAGTTTGCAATGACAGGGTAGGAGCCGCGAGGTGAATTTGCAAGGTTTTTTAAATGCGAATTCCTAACTATAACGTGTGTGAAACCTATGGTTTTTTCAGTGAATATATATATATATATATATATATATATATATATATATATATATATATATATATATATATATATATATATATATATATATCCAAACTAGCAGGTCAGCCCCAAAGGAAAGAATCCACAGGAAGATGAGTAGCACGCCGAATTTATTGACAGCTTGCAAGTAGGTACACACAGGTAACAGGCATCTTAATTCATGTAGCCAGACGCGTTTCAGGAGTTTTCATCTCCCTTCTTCAGTGGCATAGTTCAAGAAAAATGTGAGCACAGTTCTTTAGCGCACTGCGAGTAATTATATTCACCTGCCACAGTGGGCGTGGCCCTGGACGTGGCCTCCTGGGAATTGTAGTGCGCTTTAGTGTTTCCCATGTGGGCTGCCAAACATTTTTCAAAATTAAAACAAAATCGAACCCAAGTGGGGAAAGATGTCGTCCTGGCTGCAACTACACACGCTTTCCAGGTGTCAATTCGTGCATCAAGCTTGCTCCATCCTGCATATGGCGCAGAGACTTGCCTTCCTTCCATCGTTGCTAGCTCCGTTGAGGCGCCAGCATGGACCCGCACGCGGTGGGCTTCTTTCCGCGGCTGGGCAACAGCCGAATATATCCAAACTAGCAGGTCAGCCCCAAAGGAAAGAATCCACAGGAAGATGAGTAGCACGCCAAATTTATTGACAGCTTGCAAGTAGGTACACACAGGTAACAGGCATCTTAATTCATGTAGCCAGACGCGTTTCAGGAGTTTTCATCTCCCTTCTTCAGTGGCATAGTTCAAGAAAAATGTGAGCACAGTTCTTTAGCGCACTGCGAGTAATTATATTCACCTGCCACAGTGGGCGTGGCCCTGGACGTGGCCTCCTGGGAATTGTAGTGCGCTTTAGTGTTTCCCATGTGGGCTGCCAAACATTTTTCAAAATTAAAACAAAATCGAACCCAAGTGGGGAAAGATGTCGTCCTGGCTGCAACTACACACGCTTTCCAGGTGTCAATTCGTGCATCAAGCTTGCTCCATCCTGCATATGGTGCAGAGACTTGCCTTCCTTCCATCGTTGCTAGCTCCATTGAGGCGCCAGCATGGACCCGCACGCGGTGGTCTTCTTTCCGCGGCTGGGCAACAGCCGAATATATCCAAACTAGCAGGTCAGCCCCAAAGGAAAGAATCCACAGGAAGATGAGTAGCACACCGAATTTATTGACAGCTTGCAAGTAGGTACACACAGGTAACAGGCATCTTAATTCATGTAGCCAGACGCGTTTCAGGAGTTTTCATCTCCCTTCTTCAGTGGCATAGTTCAAGAAAAATGTGAGCACAGTTCTTTAGCGCACTGCGAGTAATTATATTCACCTGCCACAGTGGGCGTGGCCCTGGACGTGGCCTCCTGGGAATTGTAGTGCGCTTTAGTGTTTCCCATGTGGGCTGCCAAACATTTTTCAAAATTAAAACAAAATCGAACCCAAGTGGGGAAAGATGTCGTCCTGGCTGCAACTACACACGCTTTCCAGGTGTCAATTCGTGCATCAAGCTTGCTCCATCCTGCATATGGCGCAGAGACTTGCCTTCCTTCCATCGTTGCTAGCTCCGTTGAGGCGCCAGCATGGACCCGCACGCGGTGGGCTTCTTTCCGCGGCTGGGCAACAGCCGAATATATCCAAACTAGCAGGTCAGCCCCAAAGGAAAGAATCCACAGGAAGATGAGTAGCACGCCGAATTTATTGACAGCTTGCAAGTAGGTACACACAGGTAACAGGCATCTTAATTCATGTAGCCAGACGCGTTTCAGGAGTTTTCATCTCCCTTCTTCAGTGGCATAGTTCAAGAAAAATGTGAGCACAGTTCTTTAGCGCACTGCAAGTAATTATATTCACCTGCCACAGTGGGCGTGGCCCTGGACGTGGCCTCCTGGGAATTGTAGTGCGCTTTAGTGTTTCCCATGTGGGCTGCCAAACATTTTTCACCAATCCCACTTCTATGAAAAACGGGCTGACACATGCTCAGGTACGATTCTGGAAAGCTTTATTTTCACCATCAGGGCACATCATGCTTGGTTAAAAGTTCGCCATTGCTGTAACACCTGGCAGACGCGTTTCGGCTTGGTTGCCTTCCTCAATGCCAGCTTTGTGTGACACAGAAGCGCGCACAGGGATTTAAAAGCTCAAAAGTTCACACATCAACTCCCATTGGAGGATACTCGTGGTTATAGAAAGAGGACTGCGGGTTTAAGATAGTACTCACTCCGCCTGTTGTGCTTTGTCCCCTTTACAGCACGATAGATTAAAATCCCTGAATGTAGCAGGATGTTGGCCAAATCTTGCTGCTGGTGAAGAAAATATATAGTCCGAATCCGGGGACACAGTTCAGTGACCGCGTACCCTGCATATGATAATGCTCTGACTCCGTCAGCTGTCAGGCTACATTCTCCCACTGCAGCATGAAGACGGTGATTTGGCTTTCTTCCAATCGTCCTTTCAGCAGACCATCTGCTGCTCTTTCCCCAGTGTACCAACACTAGTGCCGCTGCTGGGGGGGCGCCGCGATGCGTACCTCATACGCTCACACCAAAGATTTGTCGGCAGTCGCGGAGCACCAGACCAAGAGGCGTGCCAGTTTCAAGCGCCGACCGCTTGACAACATACTCCACCAATCCCGCTTCTATGAAAAACGGGCTGACACATGCTCAGGTACGATTCTGGAAAGCTTTATTTTCACCATCAGGGCACATAATGCTTGGCTAAAAGTTCACCATTGCTGTAACACCTGGCAGACGCGTTTCGGCTTGGTTGCCTTCCTCAATGCCAGCTTTGTGTGACAGAGAAGCGCGCACAGGGATTTAAAAGCTCAAAAGTTCACACATCAACTCTCATTAGAGGATACTCGTGGTTATAGAAAGAGGACTGCGGGTTTAAGATAGTACTCACTCCGCCTGTTGTGCTTTGTCCCCTTTACAGCACGATAGATTAAAATCCCTGTATGTAGCAGGATGTTGGCCAAATCTTGCTGCGGGTGAAGAAAATATATAGTCCGAATCCGGGGACACAGTTCAGTGACCGCGTACCCTGCATATGATAATGCTCTGAATCGGCCTGATTCAAACCAGACGAGCCAGGACCCACAGGCCGGCTGTCCGTTTCTTCAGAATAAGTAAAATTTCGTCTGAAGAAGCCCATTCCTACCTACACTGATAAGGTAGAAGGATCTGGATTATAGACAGCACCGCTCAAGCAAATAGACACCGTCAATACCAAACACTATGATGGAGCCTCAAGTGAATTAATAAGGGCTCGTCAATAGGATAAACCATTGGAGTGAACCCCATCCTGACACTAACGCCGGATTTTTACCTACTCCATAGACTTAGACTATTCTAAGGCCGTCACGCTTAAATTCAAGTCCTGATGAAGACCCGCACTGACCTATCAAGAGGGCAGTACTAGGGTTGAAACGTCGACTAATTTGTGGACCTTCGTATAGAACCTGTGCCAAAAAAGAACTCTTCCATAGCGCAGTTTTACTATTCGACACATCCTGGCCACTTTCAAAAATTCGCTTTTAAACTATTGTACATATCACGCACATTGTCACCGAGCACCTATTTCTCACTGTGTCACTTCTGTCAACACATTATTGCATGACGGCCACTCGTGCAAATATTGATGTATGCATATATGAATGACGCAATTCATATATAAAGAATTTTTGGTTGCATTTGAACTGTCTTGTGTGTTGCTTAAAGTCAAATTAATGTACATTGTTGGAATAACGCTTGACTAAACCGAATGCGCAAAGCAATACTTTCACCCAACAGAACCACTGTTACCTTATAAAAAAAGAAATCAAAGGGTCAGCAGCAGTTCTGGCAGCTAAATACTTTTCTCACTAAATGCAACTGAACTGCCAAACAGCTTTTTGAGCAGGTGCCTCCTCTGTGACTGTGGCCGTCACGTAAATATTTCCACCAGCAAAGGCCCCCACCCGTGGAGCACACATGGTTCTGATCAATGCTTTATTTGTTGTCAAACGCGCCCCAACGAACGCGGCTCATTTGCAGGTCAGAGCACGGCAGGGCGAGGGAGCAGCCTACATTTTGCGATAGAACTTACCTGGTCTATAATTTCTTTTGCCAGCATTGAATGTCCCCACCAAGATTCATTTGAGAAATAAGATGCACGATTTGGCAGAGAGAACCTTCTCAAGGACTAAATAAAGGACAGGTCAAAATGGCGGGCACGGGTACGAACAATGGAGAATTTGACCCATTGTCCGCTTTCCATCACAACAGATTGACTGTCCAATGAAAAAGGACAGTGATGTTTTTTAATGTGGAGCTAAAGAAATAATAATCATGATGACATTGATGAAGGCGGAATTGCCGAAACGCATATGCCAACAAATAAAGCATTGATCAGAACTGTGTGTGCTTCACAGTCTCCCAAGTGGTGGAAATATTTACGTGACGGCCACGGTCACGGAGGAGGCACTTGCCCAAAAAGCTGTTCAGCAGTTCAGTGGCATTTGTGGCAAAAATGTATATATATATATATATATATATATATATATATATATATATATATATATATATATATATATATATATATATATATTCCTCCAGCCGGTTTCTTTAATCAGCTTGTGTGGCGCTCAAAAGGCGCTGCGTTGCTCCTGCGGTTGAAACCCAAACCGCTACTTAATTTCTCCAGATATCCTTGTTTCCAAAGAAAGATGGGCCGCACTCATCACAGGTTGCATTTAAGTTATTTATTTTCTTTTTCCATCAAGCATCTGGTAATTTCTTTGGCATTACAGACGATGTATTCCTACGCGTTTCGGCATTGCAAATGCCTTGTTCACGTATGCCGAAACGCGTAGGAATACATCGTCTGTAATGCCAAAGAAATTACCAGATGCTTGATGGAAAAAGAAAATAAATAACTTAAATGCAACCTGTGATGAGTGCGGCCCATCTTTCTTGGGAATCCAGGATATCTGGAGAAAATGTATATATATATATATATATATATATACTATATGCTTCAAGAAGTCTGAAGTATCCTTGATATATGATGGTAAAGTGCTAACTATCGGGTTTAAGAAGTAGTCAATATATCTAGACACGTTTTCAAAAAGGCTATTCAGGGCTGCAATTATTGGTATACCCGGTGGTCTCTCTTTGTCTTTATGTACTTTGGGTATCATATTAAAAGTAGGTATGACTGGAAAATCTTGTTTTAAAAAGCGATATTCATCCCAACTTAATAACTCTGTGTCTTTCCAAAAATCTAATCTGTTTATAAAGTCTTCCTTGACTACAATGTAATCTTTCATGATTACCGGAATATAATATATAGATATATATATTCTTATTTGAATCGGAACAGTGGGCACTCCAGTGTTTGTGCAATTCTCTTTATATATCACCTACTGGTGATTGCCAGTAGGTAGTTATAGTTAGGACCGAGTTTTCATAGGAAGAGCATTTTTTGTTTTGCTTATAACTTTGGCGTCGTTTGATGAGTCTTCATGAAATTTTCCAAACTAATTCTTTGTCCATATCAGCTCCTCTGTTGAAAGTTTGGGGGTGATTCGTCAAGAGGGGGCCTAGAAAAAGGGGGTTCCAAAACGTGTTTTCTCCATGCAATTTCCATAGGAAACTTTAGACAAGGCTACAGGTCGAACGGGTGAACGGTATTACTCCAAATTTGGCAGGGAGAAGGCTCTTGGTCTAAAAAGCACGCTTTTGTTTATTTGGTGTAAATCCGTTCAGTAGTTTTGGAGAAATATTGAAATTTGCAGATATCAATATTTGGGAATTCTGCCATCTGATTGGCTGAGGCGTTACGAGCACGAGCTTGCTGCTTATTGGCTGCGAGCTGTTACAACTAAGAAGTGTTGGCAGCCAATTTGTGATTCCGTTGAAACGAGGAAGTGGAAAAAAGGGCAAAAAGAGTAGGAAACAGGAGGATAGGAGCACTGTAACCTCTATGGGGAGTGCGAAGCGAAGTATTCACTCCTACCGGTCTGAAAGTGCAGTGTTGCTCAGAGTGACGTGGTGCTGAGATGAGATGCTGCTACACTCGGGTATGAAACCGAGAGCCTAAACCGTGAGCTCATTGCTGTAAAGTGATGTGCTCTGGACTTTGTAGCATACCTGTGCAAGTAGTGTTAGTAGGCGTTTATAGCATACAGGGAGTGGGAAGCGAACTACTGACCTCTACCTTGCGTTTATACTATACCGGAAGTGGGAAGGGAAGTACTCACACCTACCGGTGTGAAGACTCGGGGATCAAACCGAGCTGATTGCTGTAAAGTAATGGGCTCTGGGCACTGTAGCATACTGGCCGCTGTAGTATAACTGTGTAAGTAGTGTTAGTATGCGTTTCTACTATACAGGGAGTGGGAAGCGAACTACTCACCCTTACTGGTCTGAAGACTCGGGATTAAACCGTGAGTTTATTGCTGTGAAGTGATGTGCTTTGGGCACTGTAGCATACCTGTGGAAGTAGTGTTAGTTTGCGTTTATACAATACGGGAGTGGGAAGCGAACTACTCACCCCTACCGGTCTCAAGACTCGTGGATGAAACCATGACCTCATTGCTGTGAAGTCATGTGCTCTGTGTAATATTCCAATGTAAGTCATAGTAGAATGTTAGCATGTAATGCTACTAGAATGTAAGTATGTTATGTTAGAATGTAGGGCTGTCATGAGCGGAATCTTGTGGAGTTTGTACATGGTGCTGGAGAAGACAATTGCCTTGCTGTCTGCTCCTGTTGGTGGCTGATTAAGCTGTCCTCTTTTCCTGCAATAAATCTACTTATCGGATCCACTGCTGTCTTCCTCTTCACTACATAAATTTGGCGACGAGCGGGAGAAAGTAAAAAGAAGGCAGCACCCACCAATATTTTGAGCTTCCTTGCGTTCTGTTGATGACCCGTTTTCTTTGTGAAGCTCTTTCTACTCATCCCAGGGTCGTCGGCTCATCGCACTATGTCACCCAACCTCTGGTAGGATTAGAATTTTTGGATTTTGGGCTTCCTCTGCCTCCTCACTACACTCTGGTTGCTGTACAACACATGTGCAAGTAGTGTTAGTATGCCTTTATACTAATTCTGTAGTTATGCAGTCACCAATGCATCATGGCCCGATGGAGCACCACCTCCCAGGCGCAGCTCATACTATGTGCATCCGCGGGACATTTATGTTTGCTATTACAGGGCGGGAGCATG
Source organism: Triturus cristatus (assembly GCF_964204655.1). Taxonomy (NCBI): domain Eukaryota; kingdom Metazoa; phylum Chordata; class Amphibia; order Caudata; family Salamandridae; genus Triturus; species Triturus cristatus. Next base: position 829,630,673 of record NC_140589.1, on the reverse strand, counting down.
GCTTCCACCCTGTGATAGCAAATCCTTGTATGCCTCGTTGAAGCGAGAGGAGGAAAACTTCGTATCGCTTCAATAAAGTAGATCCAAGTGGTCAAAATGGAGAAAAAAAAATGAAGCGGTGTGTCACCCGTTCATTTAAATGAGCCCACTGGTGGGTAATGTTCCGGGGCCAATCCTATTATTATATTGCGGGGTCTCTGCAGCACTGGGGACCTTAATCTTACATGTAAATTAGGCACGGGAGGGCACAGAGACGTTTCGCAGCCTAGGGGATCGCCACTTCCCCGGGTATGGTTTAGTAATTGTTCGGGGGGCTTCGAGGCCAACTCAAGTCTGGGGATCGCCACCCTCTGGGACTTTACAAATATGCAGGGTGGGCGTCGCCAGTCCCTGAAGCCTCGGTGGCCCTAGGCAGTGCCTTATTGGTTCTGTAAGCACACGGGCAGTACTCATGGTGTTATAAAGTGATACATTCATAGAACCCTTGCAGTTTTAGAATTACCCAGGCTTCATTTATGTAATAGTCTGTTGGTTTATATTTGGTAGGTGCACCGCAAAATTACAAATGTTTTCCCTCATAACCTCCGATCAACCGCCGATTTTCACAATAAACTACAGACAAGTGTTTTCAGAAAAAGAAGACCCATACACTCACTTATTTATTGGTATACGCTGTAGAGAGAATGACTAAAATGGGTGGGGTCCTCCAACTGTTACAATGGGAAATGTTATAAACCAATCAAATGCTTTTTTTTAAGGTCACATGGCAATCGCGCACCGAGCGCGCAAGGAGGCCGCACCCGATGTGATTTTGAGAAAATATATTTACCATAAAATAAGTTTATTACAGTTAGAAATATATAAATGTTTAAAATATTTTAGATTATCGCTTGCTCTCATATACACTTTAAACTTATTTAGATATAGTTTTGAGACATAAAAAAATGAGGGAATGGCGTACCCGGCGCGACACCATACGTCTATGACGTAACACAGGGCCTGGCAACGTGCACTTGTCGCATACGGAACGCGCAGCCGGCGCAACCCCATACGTATATGACATAACGCACGGCTTGGTACTGCGCACCCGTCGCATACCAAACTAGCAGCTGGCGTGACCTTATACGTATATGATGTTAGGGGGGACGCGGTGCCACGTAGCCGCCAGATACAAATTGCGCATCCTTTACGAGTTTAGCAATATGGCGGATAGGATTCATGTGCTGATAGAGCTTGGTACACTACCGGTACGGGAGTCCAGTTTAAAAAAAAAAAAAAAAGATATGCATACTTTTTTTTGAAGATATAAAAAATTATATAACTTTTCAAATAAACAAAAAGGATAATAGAGTTCCAAAATATTTTTCAAAAAATAGAAAAAATATAGGTTTTATAAATATTAAAATATGAAATTAATATTTAAAAAACCTTCGAAATTCACTGCAAAAACCATAGGTTTTACAGACGTTATAGTTAGGAATTAGCATTTAAAAAACCTTAGAAATTCACTGAAAAAACATAGGTTTCAGGGACGTTATAGTTAGTTGGACATTTGACTCATATAAAACCAGAGAAACTCGCCCGTTATAGTTAGTTGAGCTAACTATAACTCGCGCGCCCGCAATGCCCTGGTGATGACGTCACATATTACATCACTCATGATATGGTCAGTGACATCACTGATGACATCACTGATGACATAACTGATGACAGCATCCACGTGATAATCTGATGCACATACTGATGCCCTAATATAAACTTTGATACATGCACTCTAAAATACAGACTACTATTTTTGAAACCATACACACAACAATGCCAGATACTACATACCACCCACTATTTCCTAGGTCTACACACACATCAAGTGACTTATACATGCAGTTACTCATCAATACAGTACCATAATATGCACTCATACACCTATACATACAGTCACACTCCGCCACTCATCCATAGAGTTACTCACACACCTAGTCAGTCATGTAAAGAATCAATCACATTCCCATTTACTCATGGATACAGTTATACACACCAACTCCGTTATTTATACACACACCACATCACTTATTTATGCAGATACTAACACATACTTACTGTCTTATACAATCAATGATACAAGCAGACATTCATTTATACAACCACTCTTAAAATAACTTACTCTGACGTATAGTCATTTATATACTCCAACACTCACATATACTGCCTTAAAACATATGTAGTTACTCACACATATACCACTGAGACATTCATTCACTCACCAACACACCCATACATACTCTAACTCACCCATACAGCCCTTCCCAGATGCACTTTTGAATCCATACAACCAGTTAATCACCTACTCAGACATCTATGCACAGAGTCAAACACCCCACCCACCCACACAGAAACTCAGGCACCCATACAGATACTCAGACAACAAATCAATAACCCATATGGACACTCATGTAGCTACTCACCAACCCATGCAGCCGCTTATACACCAACTGAGACACTAATACAGACTTTCACACAGTTTAGTCACTAACCCATGCATTCAGTAACACATGCTCAATCACTCACTTATACAGTCAGTCACGCACCTACTAAATAATCCATTCAGTCACTTGTAAATCCACTCAATCTTCAATTCACCTAGGCATAGATATATATGAAAAATATTTAAACTTTACAGAAACACACATTCACTGGATGATGTCATCAGTGATGTCATTTGAGATGTCATCAGTGATGTCACTGTCATGAGTGATGTAATATGTGACGTCATCACCAGTGCATTGCAGGTGCGCGAGTTAGAGTTAGCTCAACTAACTATAATGGGCGAATTTCTCTGGTCTTATATGAGTCAAATGTCCAACTAACTATAACGTCCCTGAAACCTATGGTTTTTTCAATGAATTTCTAAGGTTTTTTAAATGCTAATTCCTAACTATAACGTCTGTAAAACCAATGTTTTTTTATATATATATATATATATATATATATATATATCCAACACTTGTCAGCGCTCCTGCTGGGATCACCAGCCTGATGCAAGTGGCGCGGAATGGCGGCGGAGCAAGACATCAATATATCACACATGAGAAGAGACGAATGTCCGGACTCTCGGGATATCAGCAGTGAGAGGTTTAATTACCAGGGGTGACGCGGTTTGACAGCTCGCGCTGTCTTGTTCACACAACTGTTGCTACAGAAATACAAGATTTACATAGGCTAAGGATTAGCAATAGAAAACAGACTCCACATAGTATGGCAATGCGCGTGTGTGCTGATAATGGCAAAGTAATTACAAAATGTGCGGCCATCTTAAAACATGTTGTTATATACGTGAGAGGGCGTAAGCACAGTGACAAAGCTAAATGCAAAATAAAGTCCATCGTACAACCTAAACAATTGTAATTTGAATATCAAATGAAATGTTTGTACCTAGCAACGTGTATCTAATTAATGCATTAGTACAGCGATGTCAAACGAAATATCGGCAATTCTAAATTGTATGTGAACAATTGAGGAGGGAAGCTGCCTGTAAAAACACATATAGTGAAAATATGATCGATAATATATCAATGCACAGTAAAACGCAGGTAAAGAGTAACAGAGCATTATATGGCTAATACACGAGTAAAAAATCTCTATCAGGCAAGTGCCCTAGATACTTAGGGGCTGATTCCGATCCGGGTCGGAAAGCACTCCGACCGAGTCAGATCCGGAGTGTTTTCCGACGGAGCCGGACACCTACAGTCCTATCGAGCGAGTACGATGTGCACGTATGCTGTCGGACTCGGTTCGGTCAGACTGCCATAGAAGTCAACGGGACCCAGTTGTACGACGGGTACATGCGCTCCTATTGACTGAATGGGTACTTCTCGAACAAGTGTGCCCCTTACAGTGGGTACGTGTCGGTGCCATCCGCACCGTACATGCCTGTGTTGGGGAGACCCATAGATCTCCCCCTGTGTCCGAGTCGTAGGGCTGCGGGTGTCAGGGGGTCCGACGCAGACCCCCGAAGTCTGACTCCGGGAGCTTTTGCGAGCCAGACACTCCAGCTCGCACAGGCTGTCCGACGCGTGCATCGTACTGGCTCGGTTGCATCCAGTGCACGCCACGGTTAGCTTCCGACTGAGACGTACGGAGCGGTTCGGACCCAGAAACGACTCGGTCAGTGAATCTCATGTAGCTCGCATCGTACTCGCTCGGCCGGAAAACACACGTACGACTCGTAGTTTTTTCCGGCCAGGTTGCGTTTGGTGCTCATCCGATCCGGATCGGAATCGACCCCTTAGTAGTTAGCCAAAATAAATGATTAATAAATGTTCCATGTACTATTGACAAATATACCATGATTATGTTGAGCACTATGTGTCTGGTTAAAACATTAGTGCAGCACTGCACGCACAATGATCAGCAATCCTGAATTACTGAAAAAACATTTATGAAGGATTAGTGCCTAAGGGAGCGCTAAGCACCATTGTTCAACACGTTATGGCATGTGAGTTATCGCACATTATGGTTGCATTTAAATAAGGGGTAATGCAATAAAATATTAATATACAGAGTGGCTACTACTAAAACAAGCAGTCAATGTCAGGCAAGTGTCCAAGTATATAAATAGTTAGCCATCTATGCAATTCATATATGCAGTCCTATGCAACAAAGGGAAGCAGAAAACCAATAGACGGAAAAACGTGATAACTAGAAAGAAATCCTATCTGCGTATGGTGAAACCACCGAATGGGGCGAAGAAAATGATAGGGAACCCGTGAAGACTGTGAATAAATATAAACAAGTGTAGGGTTAAAACCATGATACAGAGTAGGCCAGGCGGTGAACTTTGCTCCGTTCGCGGAGTTCGTGGAGTTTTCTGCACTCTGCGGAACTCGCGGAGTGCATAAAACTCCACTTCGCGATGTACTGCGGAGTTTTTTCCCGCTCGCGATCGCGAACTGTAAGTTCGCGATCACGAATGGCAAGTTCGCGAGCGCAAACTGCAGCTCGGGTAGAATCTACCTGAGCTGCAAGAATACCAGCACAAATTGGAGTTCGCAGTGCACTCCGCCACTCGTGGAACATCGCAGAGTTTTTTTGTAACTTTGCGAAGTTCCGCATAGCAAAACTCTGCGAACTACACCCAGGTACAATACAGAGTTTAAAAAATAATTTTGTTAGATCTTAGTCACAAAACCAAACAACAATATACATATAGATAGAGGAAATGGAGTGCTAGAAAGACGAGTTTGTAGGCAGTTGGAATACTTAATCTGCATGTAGGTGTATTACTAATTCCTCATCTAAATTGTGGCCACCACTGTTTGGTTTCAAGCTCTAGGATCCATTTCGATTTGGGTAACAGTTGTACTCTGTTGCCCCCACGATTGCCTGTGTGTACTTGTTCAGTTATGAAGTAGCTCAGTTGAGAACTGTTAGAAAGATGATGTGTCTGAAAATGGCGTGCAACTGGGTAATGTGGAACTTTGTTGTTAATAGCATGCATGTGCTCTAGGACTCTCTTTTTTGCCATGAAAGTGGTACTTCCGATGTAACCGAGTCCACATGGGCAGTTTAGTGAATATACCACAAAGTTTATGCTACAACTAAGGAATTGGGTGCTTTATTTCTTATTGGTTCTGCCCGGTATATTGTATTCTTTAAATAAACAGCTATTGTGGCAGGCTTTACAGTGACCGCACGGGTAAAAGCCTTTAAGGTTATGGTCTCTTTGTGTGCGTGCTTCTGTGATGTCATTATGGACCAAAATGTCCCTGAGGCTGCATCCTTTTCTGTAAGTAACTTTGGGACATGTTTGGATGGTTTTACCAATGACACAATCATTTTTTAGTATGGACCAACGTTTAGTAAGGATCCTGTAGATCTCTTGGGAGTTGCAATTGTAAGTAGTGATTATTCTTGTTTCACTTGCTTCTGTGTTCTCAATTTTGGTGCTATTCTCAATGTCAATTTTATAGTCCTGTAATGTTTCAGTTCTATTAACCTTAATTACTTTTTTGACGGCCCGATTAAGAACCCAACTGGGGTAGCCTCTCTCTTAAAATCTGGTCACTATATGGTCTTTTTCAGTGGTGAATGCTGTTTCTATGCTGCAATTTCTTCTCGCCCTCAACAGATCTCCAAAGGGAATACTCCATTTTAAAATATCAGGATGGCTGCTGAGGGCGTGTAGAATGGTGTTCCCTGCAGTTTCTTTTCTAAAGAGACTGGTTTCAAGAGTATTGTGTTTGGCAGTAACCAATACATCTAGGAACTCTATTGAGTGTTTGTTGACATTGGAAGTCAGTTTGATGTTATACCTATTGATGTTACGTTTATCTACAAAATCGGAGACCTCATCTTGTGTACCTTTCCAGATAATAAATAGGTCATCGATATATCGTAGTCATAGATGTACTTTGGAAAATTATAGTGCCATGTTAGCTTCCCTTCTGATTTCCTCTTCCCACAGTCCCAGGAACAGGTTGGCAAAGCTAGGGGCAAAACAAGTTCCCATAGCAGTCGTTATTTTTTCAGACATTGGTTCATCATTTCGATGAGCATGTTGGTGTGGTCTAAAAGGCCAATGGGACTTTGTTTGAGATGGTGATAACAAGCTTTTACATCCTGTTTGTGATCTATTATGGTGTAAAGTGAGTTGACATCTAATGTTACCAAAAGATAGTCTTCTTCCCACTTAATATCTTCTATTTTGGTGAGAAAATCTTTAGTATCTCTAGCATGAGACGGCAGAGCTGTTACATATTCGCTTAAAAAGTGATCTACATATTTGGACACATTTTCCAATGTGCTGCCAATAGATGAGACTATAGGTCTCCCTGGCTGCCTAGTGGGTCCTTATGGATGTTTTGGCAAGAGGTAGAGAATGGGAAGTTTAGGGTAGTCTCTTTTCATAAAGCAGTATTCATCCCATGTAATAATGCCACTTTGTTGCCAGTCTTTAAGTTTGTTCCAAATTTCCAGTATACTATCATTGTATACGTCACTGGTGAGTTTCAGGTAGAACCTTGAGTCTTTCAGTTGTCGTTGGGCTTCATCTTTGTACAGGTCTCGACTTAGGAGGACGATATTGCCTCCTTTGTCAGCAGGGCGTATTATGATATTAGTATTTTCTGCTAAGGATTTTACGATAGCTTTTTTGATGTGGGTCAAGTTGTTGTTACAGGACACCTTCTTCCAGCTTTGTCTATTAAGTTGAAGAAGGTCTTGTACCACCATGTCATTGAAAGTGTCAAAGTTATCATGGGGTAACATGGGATAAAAGACAGGGCGGGGTTTGAATGAGGTGAAGACTGCTAGATCTGTGAGAAAATCCATGTTGATATTTTCCATGGCAGACAAGTTAGTGGATTATATATATATATATATATATATATATACATATATATATATATATATATATATATATATACATTATCTACTGATGGTAGCCGGTAGGTATTTATAGTTAGGATCTATTTGCCAAAGGAAGTGTTTTTTGTTTTGCCAAAATCTTTGACGCCATTTGGCTAATCTTCACAAAATTTTCCAAACTACTGGCCACTCACTTCAGATGCTGTGTTGAAAGTGTCAGGGGGATTCATTAAGCGGGGGCCAAGAAAAAGGGGGATCCCAAAACCCTTTTTATCCATTTTAATTTTCATAGGAAACTGTTGACGCAGCTACAGCCCGAACTGCTGAACGGAATTACACCAAATTGGGCAGAAAGGTAGCTGTTGGTCCAGAGTGCACTTTTTTTGTTAAATGGTGAAAATGCATTCAGTAGTTCATGAGAAATGTAAACATTTCTCAGATATACAAATATGGCCGTGGAGGATCCACGAATTCACCCAATCTCGAGCCTGTGCTCTGATTGGCTGCACCGAGTCACAAGGAAAAAGGTTAAAAAACATAGGGTAGAAACATCCAGATCACCTTGGCCTACTGAGGGGGTCCCACAGGGAACCCCAGGGCCAAAAAAAGCATTTTTTTAAAACAAAAATCGTCGGGAGCCACGTTGGGTCTGTGAATCCCGCTGAAACGTTTGAAAAAAAATGAAGCATGGGCTCCCACACATTAGGCCCCCAGGCAGGCCAGGTCCCGGGGACAATGATCTAAATATATGTGGAGGCCCTCATGGGCCACCGCAGCCCCGGGGACTGCCACCTCCCCGGGGCTATGTTCATTATTTTTGGGGATCCAAGTGGCCCCCCTCCAGCCCCGGAGACCGCCACCTCCCCGGGGCTTTATTTATTTTTTAAAAAGGCATGGGGGCTCCTGCCCCCCAATGTAGCAACAGGGATGGCCACCTCCTCGAGGGTTTTGTTAAATGCGGGGGCCTTGCGGGCCCGGCGGAGCCCTGGGGACTGCCACCTCAATGAGGCTAAATTACAAAATAAAGTGTGGGGGGCTCCAGCCTCCCCACACAGCCCCAGTGACCACCACCTCCCTGGATCTTCAATACTGTTGGAGGGGGCCCTCCTTGTGGAGCCGTAAATGGCCCTGGGGAAAACCAACCCCCAGGGCCAGCTCGAGGAATGTCCCAGGATGCCCACCCCCAGGACATTGCATTTTGCTATGGGATGGCAAGAGCACTGCTCCCGCCATCCCATGGCAAACCAGTGCTCCACTTTGGACAAGTAAGAGCATCTTGCTCTCACTTGTTCAAAGTGGAACACTTTGCTTTTTACCCCGAGGGAGCTGCATGTCAGCAGCTCCCTATGGGTGAAAAGCAATGCCGGCTCCCACAAACGGCGGGACCCAGCCGGAACTGTGGGGGCTTCATGCTTCCCCACAGTCCCCGAACAGATGCCCTAGGGGATGGGGTCCCCGGAGCCAAAAATGGCCTGGGAGTGGATCCACTTGGCCCCCCTCCCTTAAAATGAAAACAAATGGCCATGCCCCAGGGGATGGTGTCCACGGGGCTGAATTCAGTCTTGGGACGCACAGCCAACCTCCTCTTTTGTGATACAAAAATGAAAGGCCTAGCACTGGGGAATGGAGTCCCCGGGACTGAAATTTACTTCAGGAGGGGGGCCATGTCACCCCCCTCCTTTTTTTTGTAATTTTTCTCAAAATAGAATGTGTCAGGCCACGAGGGATGGGGTCATCAGGGCCCAAAACAATCAAGGGAAGGGGGCCACAGAGCCCCCTCAATGCACTTCACTGCAAACGCACCTCATGGTGCACTCTTGGTTGGGGGATGAGGTTCCATTAGATGCTGAGGGTCCTTAGGGGCCAACTAGCCCACCTGTACCCTCCAGTAAGCCCCACACAGTGAGATTGCTGAGAGGGGGTTGGAGGCCATGTCCCTTTTTACATCACTCGACAAATGCGTCTCTTGGCGTACTGCTGGTGGGGCAATGAGGTCTCCTTGTGTCCTGAGGACCTCAGGACTAAAGTTGACTTCATCCCAAAAGCAGCAGGGCCCCGGGAGGCGCATTTGCAGAGTGGTGTAAAAGAGGTCATGGCCAATGACCACCTCTCAGCAATCCAGATGTGTGGGGCTTACTGGGAATAACAGGAGGGATAGTTGGCCCCCAGGGACCCTCAAGAGGCAAGGGGACTTCATCCCCTAATCAAGAGCATGCCAGGAGACGCATTTGCAGAGAGGTGGAGAAGAGGGTGTGGCCTGCGACCACCTCTCAGCAATCCAACTGTGTGAGGCTTACTGGAGTTAACAGGTAGGCTAATTGGCCCCTATGGATCCCCAGCAGCGCTGGGGACCTCATCCACCAACCAATAGCATGCCAGGAGGCCTTGTTTGCAGAGTGGTGGACAAAGGGGGCATGGCCTGTTATCAGAACTCAGCAATCCTTCTGTGTGGGTCTTACTGAAGGTAATAGGAGGGGTAGTTGGCCCCCAAGGATGTTCTGGGAGGTTAACTGCCCTGCATGTTACCTCCAGAAAGTCCCACACAGTGGGTTTGCTAAGAGGTTTTGCGAGGCCACGTCTCCCTTTCTCCACCACTCTGTAACCACTCCTCCTGGTGCACTACTAGGTGGGGGATGAAGTCCACTTTACCCCTGAGGGACCTTGGGGGCCAAGAAGCCCTCTTGGTACCTCCTGTAAGTCCTACACACCAGAGTTCCTGAGCACTGGTTGGATGCCCAGCCCCCTTTCTCCACCACTGTACAAGCGCAACTTCCAGCTAAAAAAAACATGGAAATTTGCCGAAGAAAACCAGAGGTTTCAGGGACGTTATCGTTAAAAATTAGCATTTAAAAAAACGTTAGAAATTTACTGAAAAAAACGCAGGTTTCAGGGAAGTTATAGTTAGAAATTAGAATTTAAAAAACCTTGGAAGTTCACGGAACAAAACAAAGGTTAGAGGGACGTTATAGTTAGTCTGACACTTCACTTGTACAAAACCAGAGAAAATCAGCCATTATAGTTTGCTAAGCTAACTATAACTCACGCCTCCGCAATGCACTCCTTATGACCTCACATATTACATCACTCATGAGATGGTCAGTGATATCACTGATGACATCACTGATGACATCAATGATGACATCATCCCCAGCATCTCTGATGTACCCACTCACACCCCTTTAAAATCTTTTATGCACCAACTGCCACTCTCACACAACCATTCACAAACATATTCACAGAGCCATACCAGTACTTACACACCCACTCACTGATTCATTGATCCATACACATATCTACTCGCTCACCCATGCTGTCACTCATAGACCCACTCACTCACTAATACAGCCATTGACATATTTTCTCATACAGCCATACAGGCACTCACACACTGAGGGAGTCACCCATAGAAATACTCACACAGCTAGATCCTCACCCATAAAGTCAGTCATACAGCCACTTACTCAACCAAACAGTTACACAACCACCCACTTACTTACTCATACAAATAGTAACACATTCTCATTCAGATATACAGAGAAGCATGCACTCATCTATATAGCCACTCTCACATTCACTCACTAACGCATGCAGTCACTCATATACCCCGTCACTTACATATACTGCCTTTCACATACTTAGTTGCTCACCCATACTGACACATGCTCTCAATCATCGACACAGCCATACAGACACTCACTCACCCATATAACTTCTCACACATGCAACAGTACCCCATACAACCACTGACTCACCCACTCACTGATCCATACAGGGAGTCACACACCTCCTCACCCACCAACACAGACTCCGGGACAACCATAGTCGTAGTTAGACAATCAATCAATCACCCATACACCCATTCACATACTCATTAACACACTCATACACCCACTTAGATATCAATGGACAGACAGATACAATACACACATTGACACAACCAGTCACTCACCCATACATTTATTGAGACACTTAATCACTCACTTATACCATCAATCACACTCCCCTTTTCATTCATACAGTCACTTATACACCCACTGATTCAACAATACACCTTGGTATATATATTTAACACTTACAAACTTTTAAAAATCACTCACAGTCACTGGATGATGTAATCACTAATGTCATCAGTGATGTCATTCGAGATCTCATCAGTGATGTCAATGACCATGTCATGAATGAGTTAATATGTGAGGTCATAAGTAGTGCATTGTAGGCGTGAGTTTTATTTAGCTCAGCTAACTATAACAGCTGAATTGCGCTGTATTTGTATGAGTGAAATGTCAGACTAACTATAACGTCCCTCTAAACTTCAGTGAAAATAAATATATATATATATATATATATATATATATATATTTTTTTTTTTTTTTTTACTCCATGCAAATTTTTATACTTTACAAATATATTTATAATATATATTTAATATGTGCTCTGGGGTCTTACGACTTTGATGAGGATTCTCCTGGAAGAGAATAATTGGTGCATTGTGGTTTGATACAATCTAGATATTACGTCTAGATGTTTATCCTTATGTTAGAATGTATGTCAGTAGGGAGTGTTATCTGGTCTGGCCCATGGGTGGTTCCTTGGCTCCCCAGCTCTTCAGAGTCTTCTCGTCTGAGTCCCGACTTCAGTCGCAGTTCGCATTCCACTTTCCTAGTATATGGTCTGGTCTCCCCCTTGAGACCCCTGTGTATTGTGCTTACTTACCTGTTTTCAAATGAAGTATTGTGTGTATTTGTACTGATCTCTCTGGGTGAGATATGCCAATATGTTAGTGAGTGTTGTGAAATAAATAGACACATTTTTATAACTACACTGTGTGATTCTTTTTCGTGTAACCTACATTACATGATTAGATCTGGTAAAAATAGCTACTTAACACTCCTTCTGAACTAAGCCTGAATGGTGATATCATCAGTTAACACTTAGAGAGCTTTCTATGCTTGTCTACAACCACTAAAATCACTATAAGTGTTGTCTGGATTAGTGCACAGTGCTTCATTAGATAATTGCATTTTCTTTGCCGGGTCAAAGCCTAGGTGGTGATTTTTGCATAGGTATTAGAACAAATTTAAATCTTTCAATGGATTCTATGTGGTCTAAGTTGAATATGACCGCTTCAGGCTAGGCTTCAAATCCAACTTTACCTAAGCCATTCAGGACAATGTTGTTATAAATAGGGGCCAAAATATATACCAAAGGGTCATTGTTTAGTTTCTTGTCTAGTGTTTTTTGTTTTTTTTTTTAAAAACCTTTATTCAGTAAATCCAGAACACAGCTATTCAGCCGACAGCCCGGAGGTTCGGCAGCTTAAGTTAAGCAACACAGAAAAGCGTTCGCACTGCACTGAAAGGAGAATCAGAAAAGGTTCCGTTTTAAATAAACACAAACACAAACCAAACACTAGCAAGGCGATAAGCTTCAAATGCACATGATGGGTGCCCATCAGGGGGAGCTAGTCCCATTTCGTCCACCAGAAACAACGCTATAATGAGAGGAGGGAAGGGGAAAGCAGAGACTCATAAAAGGCAATCAGTCATCAACAATAAATACATAGCCGGAAAGAATGTCAAGGGGAAAGTTGCTCCTCAGGCGGATCCGGATCAGGGGGCAGACATATGTCCCCCCTGTAGTGGTTCCATCGCCCCCATACTGCATGCCATTTCCGCGGGCGCCCTCTAGCACAATACACTGTCTTTTCCCTGAGCATGCTCCAATCCATATTTTCCTTCCACGCTGCCAGCGCAGGAGGCCCAGCAGAGCCCCACAGGCGCGCAATGTCCCGCTTAGCCACCATGTTCCCCAGGGTCACCCACTGAGTCTGTGCGTCATCAAGATCGGTAGGACCCCAGATGTTCAAGAGACAACACCGCGCCTACGGCTGCATGACAATGCCCGTCACCTCCCCCATCACTGCATGAACTTGCCTCCAAAATTCCACGATCAAGCCGCATTCCCAGATGATATGTAAGAAGGTACCCACCATGCCGCAGCCTCGCTTACATAAACCCTCCTCAGAGAAACCCATACGGACCAACCTAGGACCTGTCACGTAGACTCGATGGAGTATTTTAAGCTGCACCAGCCGCAGACGCGACGGAATCGCAACCTCCCTAGGAGAAGAAACTGCATATTGCCAATCTTCGTCATCCAGTTCGAGCCCATCCCTAGTCCATTGATCCCGCAACCCCCGAAGAAGGTCTGCCCAGACATTAATCAGCTTAGATGAGAGAGATCGCGCTCTCCGGCATATGGCCATCCAGAATTCTGTCCTCCAACGGAGAGGACGCAGGCACATTCTCACCTTCCACGAGGACCGACCGCAAGGCGTGACGCACCTGGGCATAGCGGAAAAACTCAGTGCTCCCCAGCTCATACTCCTTCTGCAGCTCCTCAAAGGACTTCACCCTGCCCTGAGCCAGCAAGTCTCCGACCCTGGAGATACCGATCAAATCCCATTTCTCGAACCCTTTTTGTATGCCAAAGCTTCCCCAGGATATCAGAATCAAACAACGGGGTAGCGAGGGTAAGCCTGCCCCCCCAACCCAGGGAGTCCGTCGCCAACTTCCACACCCGCACCGCCACCCCAGTGGGCCCCGTAAGGGACAAGTCCAACGACTTCGAGTACAAAGCCCTGTGGTAATTACCGCCACGCAGTAACCACCGATCCATGGCATAGCCGGGGCTCAACGCCGAGCCATAGACACCATGATTAATCGCGCACAACTGGGTGGCCCAGTAGTATCTTCGAATGTCCGGAAGCGCAATACCACCGTCGTACCACGGGAGCGTCAGCTTAGCGATCGCTATGCGTGGCCGCCCGTCCCACAATAGTGAACGCTGGAGGCTCTCGACCTCTCGAAAGTAACTAGTCGGGACCCACTCAAGGGTATTCTGCAAGGCATAGAGGAAACGGGGAAGAGACATCATTTTAAACAACGCGGCGCGCCCGAGGAGGGAGAGCGGCAACTGCCGCCAGCCCGCCACATCCCGCCGCAGGCACGCCAGGGGGGGAGCAGATTCTTCTCATATCGCAAGATGGAGTCAGTGGAGATGTAAATCCCTAGATACCGGAAGCCCTGCTGGGCGATCTGAATCGAACAGTTTCGGGGGACAGGCGGAACATCGCCACACAAAACATACAGATATGACTTTCCCCAATTGATAACAAGGCCCGAGTTCCTACCAAAAGAAGTAAAGACATCGCAAACCACTATGAGAGACTTCTGGGGCGAGGCGAGGTATAATAGGATATCGTCGGCGTAAAGTGAGATACGGTCCTCGTGGTCGGGCGACCATCGAAGCCCACGTATACTCGGATGCCATCGTATCCACGCCGCCAGCGGTTCAAGAGCAAGGGTGAACAACAAAGGCGACAGGGGGCAACCCTGCCGGGTGCCCCTCCCGAGCTTGAACGGCCTGGACGCCCTCCCGTTTACCACAACACTAGCAAGGGGATCCTCGTAAAGCAACCTCACCCAGTCCACAAAACCAGGCCCGAAGCCGAACTTGGCTAGCACAGCCCACAGGTATGCCCACTCCACCGTATCAAACGCCATCGTGGCGTCAAGAGACGCCACAATAGCCGGCTCCCGCAACGTGCCCACCCTAGCAATCACCCCATGGAGACGCCTAAGGTTTAATGCAGTGTTACGATGCGGGATGAAGCCCGATTAGTCCGGGTGGATCAAATCCTCAAGCACCCGGACCAAGCGGTTCGCCAGGATCTTAGCAAGGATTTTCGGCTCAGCGTTAAGAAGCGATATCGGCCGATAGGAACTACACTTGTCCCGAGGCTTACCGTCCTTATGTATCACCACTATGGTTGCCAGTCGTTGATCAAGCGGCAAAGACCCATTCACCCGCGCCTCCACGAACATGGCGCGCAGGTGAGGAGCGACCTTATCCGGACAAAGCTTATACAATTCTATAGGCAAACCATTCGGACCGGAGGCCTTACCCGAGTTCAACGCCCGAATAGCACCCGCTACTTCATCAACCGTTATATCACCATCTAGGTCGTCCCTATCTACGTCAGAGAGGCAGGGCAGAGCAATATCACGCAAAAGGTCACACGAGTCCGCAGTCGGCCTATCCGAAACCGAGGTGTATACTACGCGGAAATAATCCGAGAAACGCTGGACTATGCCTTCGGGGTCAGTAACAACCTCTCCCTCCTCCATCGTTAACTCCGGTACCACTCTATTGACCCGCTCTTTTTTGTCCAACCAAGCTAGCAGTTTCCCGGCCTTATCCCCAACATCATATAGACGGCCCTGCTGCTCCCTGCTAAGGGTCTTGGCAGCATTCTCTGCCAGATCCCTGTACTCCGATTGCTTCAAACTCAGATTATGCAGAGTGTCCGCTGTAACCTCCTCCTCCAGGGTTACCTCTAAAGCCGCGATCTCATCCTCGATCTGTATCACCTCGGCGTCTTTCCGTCGCTTGGCGGCCACCACCAATGAGAGGGCCTCCCCTCTCAATACGGTCTTAAACGCCTCCCACAGAGACACCGCTGAATCAACCGAATCCTGATTGTCCTGAAAATAGTGATCAACTGCCTTCAGCAATGCCCTGCGCGTCTTGGGGTCACGGAAGTACCAGGGGTTAATGGGAGCCACCCTACCTCTTCCTACCCGGCCAATGTCGAAACGGACCCACACCGGCGAGTGGTCAGATATGCCACGTGCCATATGCCTAGCCTCAGAAACTAGCGAGGCATGCGCAGCCAGGGTGAGCAAGTAATCAATCCGGGAGAGACTACCATGCGCCCCGATGTGGAAGGTATATTGACTCTGGGTGGCATGCCGGAGTCACCAGCAGTCCACCAAACCAAAAGTGTCTATTAAGTCAGGAAGCCACTTCTGAGCCCCCCCGGTATCCCTGGGCGGGTGCCTATCGAGCAGCCCAGAACCAACAGCATTGAAGTCTCCCCCCACCACTAGCAGCCCCTCAGGGAGTTCCAGCAAGGCCCTGCCCAGATCGGCAAACGTGGAGGCCTGCAGGGCCGGAGGAACGTACACAGAAACCAATACCAACGTTCTACCCTCCCATCTCCCCGCCACAGCTACGAACCGCCCCCTATCGTCAACAATGGTGGAGTCAACCTCGAGTGGCAGCGAGGCTCGAACAAGTATGCCCGCCCCCTGGAGCCCGATGAAAAGCCAGAGTGGGCAATGAATTTGTAACCTTTTCTATTAAGTGCATAACACATATTCCCTATAAGATGTGTCTCCTGCAATAGGGCAACATCAGGCGAGGTCCGCTTCAGAAATTGTAAGACGATCCCTCTCTTAATACGATCACCCAAGCCATTAACATTCCAGCTGATAATACTTAGGCCCCTACCCCTCATCCCCAAACACCAAGAGACCTCCACCCCCCCCCGAAAAGCCACCACCAAACCAACCTGACAACCATTACTACGCCTTGCAAGAAAAAAACCCCCAACAACCACCCCAACATCCCAAATCCTCCCCCCTCCCTGCACCCCTGCGTCAGCTTACAAAGCCCCCCCAACTTGCAGTGTGCCTGTCGCCCTATCCAAAACAAATCTACAAAAAGAACCCCGAGGGAGGAAAGAGCTCCGAACGGCCCTCCGCCACCCCCCCATTACTGCAGTTAGCCACAAGTCATTGTCCGGGGCAAAATCAAAACAACCTGACACCCGGGGCATCACTCTTGCTCAGCCCGGCCACTGTCCACTCCCGTGACACAGTCCCCGCCGGTCCGTCTCCGTGGCAGAGCGTCCAACCAATCTCCGGCCATTTCAGGCGAGTCGAAGAAGAAAGTCCGATCCTCATACACCACACGCAGTCTGGCAGGGAAGAGCATAGCGTACTTCAAATCTATCTCCCTAAGGCGTCTCTTAACCCCCAGGAAACACTGCCTTTGCTTCTGCACCATCTGGGTGAAGTCAGGATAGAAGCTCACAGAGCCATTCTGAAACGGAACCGGGCCCGTCACCCGCGACGCTTGCAGGATAGCGTCCCGATCTCGGAAATGGAAGATCCGGGCGACAATCGGTCTTGGGGGAGCTCCCGCCTTAGGCCTCCCGCCAGGCACCCTGTGAGCCCGTTCTACGGCAAAAAACTTTCCAAGGCCCTTAGGCGCAAGATGGTTCACCACCAAGTCTTTAACGAGTAGGTCCACTGAGCGCTCTTCCGAGGATTCCGGGACTCCAGTAATGCGCACATTGTTGCGCCTGGCCCGACCTTCAAATTCCTCCAGCCGCCGGGCGGAGAGGTCACTAGCAGTCCGCAGCTTCTCTACCTCAGCCTGCAGTCCCAAAACATCATCCGCAAGGCCAGTAGTCTTGAGGTCCAGGGACTTGACCCGCTCATTGGTTTTGGCCAAATCCGCACGTATCAAGTTAACATCGACCAAAATCGTGTCCACTTTTTGTGCCAAGGCATCAAACTGTCGCCCGATCGATGTTTGCATCCCCTCAATAGCCCCCATGACATCCTGCAACGACAGCTCCGAGGTCGGGGACGAGTCAGCTTTCTGTACTTCCAGTGACTGTCCCGATCCACCAGGTGACCCCTTCTGCTGGGCATATCGATCCATATTGTTGGATTGGGTATAGCCTCCCCGCCTGGTAGCCTTGAACTTCGGCTTGTCAGCCTCTGCTTTGGCCGACATTGCAGACTCGACGTAGGCAATTACGGAGAAACGTCCCTCACCCAGCTAAATGAGGCAGGCCGGACCGTCACTCAACGACCAGGGTCGGGCGCAAGTCCTCCAGATGTCCGTGGATCCTCAGGAAGCACTCTCAGGCCGTAGCCAACAAAGGGCGAGAAAGTGAAAGTGAAAGTGCGGTGGTCTCCATCCGCCAGTTCACACCCCACAGGCCTGCTGTTGTTCAATTAGTGGCCAGGCATCTTGCCAACTCGAGCTCCCGGCATCCCTCGGAGGTAGGCCGCAATCTGCCGTCGTCCAAAACTCCAGTCCCCGGCGGGCGATTTTAGCCCGGGCAGCGTCAATCGCCCCCACGATGACTCATCTGCAGGATACCGTGCATAAGAAACAGGATAAAGAACAGGATAGGTGACGGAGGGCGCTCCTCCCTAGATCTTGTCTAGTGTTTTTAAAGCTAAAAGTGTAGATTGGATGACAGGATTGAGCAACTGATAGTTTGCAGGACAAATATTATAGAATAGCGGTCAATTTATGTAATCTGACAGGGATCACTCGATCCTACCTTTAACGGAGAGACTTTGAAACAAGTGTCGAATTAGGCTAACTGTAACAGTAGGTGGGCCATGTAGTACGACTTCAAGTGTGGTAGTATAAGGCTACCATACTTGGTGTCTGTGTGTAATTTGCATGGGGTTTCATTAATCCCCAAAGAACAAATCTCTGTCAATGTCTCCAAGTAGTTTAATCGGAATTGGAAAGGGGAAATTAACACAAAGGTACTTCAATTGGGGAGCTACAGTCATCTTGAGTCTTTGTATCCTTTCTAATGGAGACAGTTGGGGACAGATCATCGGGCCGTGGACAGCAGGAGGGCAGGGGCTATATAACCATGTCCCTCAATCTCTAATTCATGAGAGTGCCTTTTCTCCCATTTGAAGTCAGTCCGCTCAGTTGTTACTCCAGTCAGGCCCTTAACATGCAGGGAACTTCACATAACCACTATTTCATCTTATATCTCAAAAAGACCAAAAACATAGTTATTAGGAAAAATAGGTTTGGGATGGAGTTCCTAGGATTTGCAAGTGTAAACAGGATATCATCTTCATACCGTCAGACCTTAGAGTCATCTACAGAAGAGGATATACTGTTAATATTGGTGTTCAGATGAATGGATGTAGATAGAGATTCAAGAGCTAGTATAAACAGTAGGGGTAGTAAGGGGCAATCCTATCCAGTGCCTCCCTTTGAGAAAAACAAAAAAAGGAATAAACACAGTTCACTCTTCACTATTTTTAAAAACATTTTATTGATTTATTTATCATAATGCATGAACATCAGTTATTCAGATTGCTGTTAAGTCTGCTTCCCCCACCCCTCAAGTCTGTTATCAAAGCAAGCACTAAACATGGTTAAGAATCAGCAGGATTCTGGTTACCATCAATAATAATGTTGGCCTTGTATATCTTAGAACCCCCTAGAAGTAAAGTTTTTGTATATGATTTCTCCTGGGGACCAATTCAGTCTTAGAGCTTTCATTGTGGGCAGGGATCTTAGAATTTGTGATCCTTCCTGAAAATAGTCCATTAAGGCTCTAAATCACCTTAAACATCTTCCTCTTGTCCGTCATATCATAGGTGAGCCTCTCTTTAGCCATTAACGTCCATAATCTATGTGACCACAGTGATACAGTGGGTATTTAAGGCTGTAGCAAATGTGCTTTAAGTTTCTAGCATAGGAGAAACCACAATTCAGTCCCGCCTTCCCATTTTCCCCCAATTACAGGGTTGAATTTCCAATACCACCATTAGGGTTTCTGTGGAATCAGTAGATCTGTTATCTTACTTATAGGGCTCAAAACTTCCTTCTGTCTGTCCTGCTTTAGAAGCCAAAGTAGATCACACAGGGGTCTGCCCAGTAAGTTCAGTTCCATTATTTGCCAATTTTATTAGCTCGCCCAGATTTATCATTCAAATTCAATGCTGAGTTGTGCCGCCGCATAGTATGTCTGTATATTTGGTAGAACCAGACCCCTTCCTCTCTACATCCATTAAGACCTTCCTAGCCAATCTATGTTTACTTTTCTGCCAAATAAATATATCACTAGTAGTTTTGAGTTGTGTCATATTCCATCCAGTGATAAGAACTGGAAGGGCTTGAAAGAAATACAACAATCTGGGAAGGATATTAATTTTTAAAGCATTCATCCTACCTGTCAAGGATATGAATATAGGACTCCAATGCATCAGGTTGTTCTATACAACTCTTTTAATATGGATATGATCTGCACCCGAGGGTAACCCTACTTCATTCTTTGGGAGAGCTCAAACTTGTCTGATCTGACACAGTTCACTAAGAGTAGTGCTGAAGGGCTCTTGGTGCCCAAATATATTTTTCCATGTATGGGTCAATGCTGATATTTGTCAGTATTTGTTGCAGATAAGGCTACTCAACATGGTTGAATGGCTTCTTTGTATCGATCACTAGGATCGGCACAGGGGTAGAGCATCCCATTGCTTTCTCTATTAAATGTAGTACTCGTATGTTATCAAACGTTTGATGATTTCTCATAAATCCCAATTGGTCCGGGTTCATCAAGAATTGCAAGCATTTTTGCATACTATTATTTTCATCTATATTTTTTATTCAGAGTTTAGCAATAATGTCGGTCCATACCCCACACATTGCTCTTGTGCAATAAAGATCTCCTTCCCTCCTTAAGTCTGTTGCTCACTCTGATTTCTTAAAGTAATTAAATAAATCAGTCAATCTAGCGGTTAAAAGATGTTTTTGGACCCGTTGCTTAAGTCATCAAGGCCCGCTTCTTATACAATGGTAGGATCTTTATAAAAGTAGACACTTATTTTCTGAATGTTTCTTTTTCTAATTCCAATTGAGTGGTCTACAGTTAGTGTGGTAGTGTGTATTTGTAAAGGTAAAGCATCTCATCTACAGTCCATGGAGTAGGATGTTGACAGTGGTGTAATTGCTGATAAATCTCTAGGAAAATATCCCTTTTATCTTTCTCTGTCTTAGGGGCATATGTATGAAAGGAAAAATTAGTCGCAAACGCTGCGAATCGCAAAAAACAGCGTTTGCGACTAAATTTTCGCAATTTCCTATGTATGACACAAATTTGATGGAAAAAATAAGAAATCGCTAAAATAGCGATTTCTTAGCCTGCGACACAGAAAAATAGCGAATAATTTAGCGATTACTTAAATTGCGATGATTTGGCTTAGCGATTTTCGCAATGAGGATATCACAATATAAGAAATCGCTAGCCAATGTATGAAAAAATCACTAATTGCAAATTTAGGAAATTCGCAATTTTAGAAATCGCAATTAACATCAATTGCATGCAGGTGGTAAACTGGTGCAAGGTACTTAGGGGCATATGTATCATACTCCCGTTTAGCGAATCCCAATTAGCGATATTTTGCGATTAGCAAATTGAGATTCGCTAAACGGGATGTAAAAAAAAAACGCTAATATTTTGCGATTCCTTAAAAATTGCAAAATATTCTGCGAAACCCCATTTGCGATTTCTTATTAGCGAAATTCGCAAATTAAGAAATCGCAAAAACGGGAATCTGCTATCCAGGTGAAGCCTGATGACATCACAAACAGGAAACTGGAGTGATTTCCTGCACCTGCTCTCCTGAGCCACACCCAGAGGCTGCTTGGAGAGTGAGAGGAGGCATCCCAGGAGAGAGCAACCTGCAATGGCTTCCCAAAAACAACAGGAGGGCATGGATGCAGAAAAGAGGAAGAGAAAGCATAAGTTTTCAGAAAAGGAGCAGGAGGTCCTCATTGAGGAGATGGTGTGCAGCCATGAGCTCCTTTTTGGCAAGAAGGCACTGCGTGTCCCAGAGGCCAGGAAAAGGAAAATTTGGCTGGACATACAAAATAAGGTCAATGCAGTGGGGGTGACCAATCGTACCATTGAAGAACTGCGCAAGCAGTGGTACGACATGCGCCAGAGGTCCAAGGGGAGGGTGGCAGCCAGACTGAAGGACGCAAATCAGACTGGAGGAGGACCATCCACAGCAGAACAGCCAACACCCCACGAGGAGCTTGTGGAGGCAACTCTCCTGCCAGAGTGTTGGTGGTGTGGCTGAAATAGACAGCTCCGACCCTGCATCCAGCAGCCAAGGTAAGATGCAGGCAAAATCAATCTGCACTCATCCCCATCCCGTGCACACTTCCCTAAATGCACATAGTAACCACCCAAAATGTCATTCCAGTCCAAGTCTTACAGCAGACCCAGCAATGCATCATGGGACTTGTAGTACTATGTCTGACAGTGTGTCCATTAGACAAAGAAAATTTAATGCAGCATGTGGGTTGGGGATAAGTGAATGATACAGTGTCAGAGGTTAGCCAAAACAAACTGTAGGAACTTTATTGTTTTCCAAATGCATACAAAGACACAAACTCATGTAGTCCCCTTTACATCCACAGCACAATCCAGGGCACGGGAAGACAGCGCAGAGGGAGAGGAGCCTGCACAGCCTGAGGACACCAGTGACGACACTGAGCAGATTCCAATCCAGCGCAGGAAGCGCGCACATGTGCCCCCACTGCCTCAATTTGATGACGAATTACCTGCCACTGGGGATGACAGTGACAGTAGAGAGGGGAGTCAGGGTGTGGCACACATGCCCATTCAGGATACAGAAGGACCAAGGAGTAGACCACAGGACACACGCAGGTCAAGGCCCAGGAGCAGCACTGCGACTGAAGCCGAAGGATCGGTATTCTCAGGTCTAGAACATAACATGCTGCAGGAACAGCGCCTGCAAAGCAAAGCACTGAGGTCAATAAACAGGCAGCTATGCCGCATACACAAGGACCACAAGAACATGGGGGAGGGCTTCATGGCCATGGCTGGAGCGATCCGTGAGCTATGTGACACATTGTGGCACAATCAAGCCGCCAGTGATAGGGCTGGCCGACGTGCCAATGCATGCCTCAACAACTATACTAAGGCCATGAACCGCCTCTGCACCACCACCAGCACCCTCACACGCAGAAGCGTCACTATGCAGGTCGAAATGGTGCACTGCTGCCAGGATATAGCCCGAGGACTTGCACAGGTAACCACTGCTGTGGAGCAGCTGCAGACGGCCAACGCAGGTGGCAGCACACTCATGGCCTCTGCCGAGAGTGAAGACACCTCCAGTAGGAGCAGCATAACTTCTACATTGCCAGGGGAGAGACGACGCAGTGGCAGACAGGGTGCAGGCCAAGGGAACACCATGGGGGGCACTCAGCCTGGACGTCACCGAAGGAGGTGAACATGTTTGGTGACACGTACTGCAACACGGGTGACTGAACCCTACAATGCTGTTTGCACAGTTACTTGTGCCTTACCTGGACTGTGTGCATAAAATGTGCTGGGGACAGCTACAATTTTCTTTATTGTGAAGTGTGATTAAACACTGGGCACATTATCAAGCTTTTTTGTCTCATTTCATCATTACTTACCTAGAAGTAGTTTTGCGTGATCTCTGTCTGTCTCTGGCGTCCAGCAGCTGCCCCAACTCCTGCTGCAGGTCTGGCGGGGGGAGCAGGGCGCTCGTCATCCGATGTGTCTGTATCGCTCACATCAATTGTGTTGCCTTTCCTCATTGCCATGTTGTGTAGCATTGCACAGCTTGCCACGATTTTGCAACAGGTCTCAGGGCTATATTGCAGTGCGCCTCCACTCTTATGCAGGTACCTGAAGCGGCTCTTCAGTATTCCAAAGGTACGCTCAATGACGCAGCGTGTTGATCTGTGTGCCCTGTTGTACCTCCTCTCACTTGCATTTGCAGGATCCAGATATGGGGTCAGGATGAAGTCCCGCACAGCATAGGCACTGTCACCTGCAGGGAAAGACACAATAGGTAAGTCAATGTCCCCCCCCCCCTCAAGTGATGTAGTGGATGTAGTGATGTGTGCCATGTATTTACCTAGCAGGTATCCCTCCCCAAACTCTCCAGCACTCAGACGTCTGTGTATTCCACTGTGTCTGAAGATGAAAGAGTCATGTGTACTGCCGGGGTATTTTTCTACGATGTCGGTGATGATGTACTTTGCGTTGCACACAATCTGTATATTGAGGGAATGGTAGCATTTCCGATTTCTGTACACATATTCTGTTGCTGATGGGGGTGTGATGGCCACATGGGTCCCATCGATGCAGCCAATGACGTGGGGGAAACGTGCAATCTGGTAGAAGTCCAGTTTTGTTTGCTGCAATGCCTGTTGGGTGGTGGTGAAGTATATGTGCTGTGAGAGCCTCTGTAGCATTGCATCTAGAAAGGCATGGAAGAAGCGCGAAAGTGCACTCTGTGAGACCCCACCAACCTCTGCTATTACCCGTTGAAAACTCCCTGACGCCAGGAGGTGCAGGGAGCACAGGACCTGCACATGTGTGGGAATTGTTTGTGTCCTGCGTGTAGGGTGTTCCAAATAGGGTTTGAGCTCCTCAATCAGGTCCATTATGGTCTGTGGGTGCAGTCTGTACTTGTCATAGATGTCCTCTTCAGTGTGCTGAAACAGAGTGATGCGCAGCTTGAATATCCGTTTAAGTACCTTGCACCAGTTTACCACCTGCATGCAATTGGTGTTAGTTGCGATTTCTAAAATTGCAAATTTTGTAAATTCGCAATTAGCGAGTTTTTCATACATTGGCTAGCGATTTCTTATATTGCGATATCCTCATTGCGAAAATCTCTAAGTCAAATCATCGCAATTTAAGTAATCGCTAAATTATTCGCTATTTTTCTGTGTCGCAGGCTAAGAAATCGCTATTTTAGCGATTTCTTATTTTTTTCCTACAAATTTGTGTCATAGATATGAAATTGCGAAAATTTAGTCGCAAACGCTGTTTTTTGCGATTCGCAGCGTTTGCGACTAATTTTTCCTTTCATACATATGCCTCTTAAACCACCCCACAATGCAACAGAACCTTCCACAATGGCAGCAATGTTCGTGATAGCCAGGAGGCTGCATATTCGGGCTCTTGCACAGAGGAGAATGAGACAGGAACGGATATTCAGGCTGCGCATCACTCTGTTCCAGCACACTGAAGAGGAAATCTATGACAAGTACGGACTGCACCCACAGACCATAATGGACCTGATTGAGGAGCTGAAACCCTACTTGGAACACCCTACACGCAGGACACAAACAATTCCCACACATGTGCAGGTCCTGTGCTCCCTGCACCTCCTGGCGTCAGGGAGTTTTCAACGGGTAATAGCAGAGGTTGGTGGGGTCTCACAGAGTGCACTTTTGCGCTTCTTCCATGCCTTTCTAGATGCAATGCTACAGAGGCTCTCACAGCACATATACTTCCCCACCACCCAACAGGCATTGCAGCAAACAAAACTGGACTTCTACCAGATTGCACGTTTCCCCCACGTCATTGGCTGCATCGATGGGACCCATGTGGCCATCACACCCCCATCAGCAACAGAATATGTGTACAGAAATCGGAAATGCTACCATTCCCTCAATATACAGATTGTGTGCAACGCAAAGTACATCATCACCGACATCGTAGCAAAATACCCCGGCAGTACACATGACTCTTTCATCTTCAGACACAGTGGAATACACAGACGTCTGAGTGCTGGAGAGTTTGGGGAGGGATACCTGCTAGGTAAATACATGGCACACATCACTACATCCACTACATCACTTGAGGGGGGGGACATTGACTTACCTATTGTGTCTTTCCCTGCAGGTGACAGTGCCTATGCTGTGCGGGACTTCTTTCTGACCCCATATCTGGATTCCTGCAAATGCAAGTGCGAGGAGGTACAACAGGGCACACAGATCAACACGCTGCATCATTGAGCGTACCTTTGGAATACTGAAGAGCCGCTTCAGGTGCCTGCATAAGAGTGGAGGCGCACTGCAATACAGCCCTGAGACCTGCTGCAAAATCGTGGCAAGCTGTGCAATGCTACACAACATGGCAATGAGGAAAGGCACCACAATTGATGTGAGCGATACATACATATCGGATGACGAGCGCCCTGCTCCCCCCGCCAGACCTGCAGCAGGAGTTGGGGCAGCTGCTGGACGCCAGAGACGGACTGAGATCAAGCAAAACTACTTCTAGGTGAGTAATGATGAAATGAGACAAAAAAGCTTGATAATGTGTGCAGTGAAGAAAATTGTAGCTGTCCCCAGCACATGTTATGCACACAGTGCAGGTAAGGCACAAGTAACTGTGCAAACAGCATTGTAGGGTTCAGTCACCCGTGTTGCAGTACGTGTCACCGCACATGTTCACCTCCTTCGGTGACGTCCAGGCTGAGTGCCCCCCATGGTGTTCCCTTGGCCTGCACCCTGTCTGCCACTGCGTCGTCTCTCCCCTGGCAATGTAGGAGTTATGCTGCTCATTCTGGTGGTGTCTTCACTCTCAGCAGAGGCCATGAGTGTGCTGCCACCTGCGTTGGCCGTCTGCAGCTGCTCCACAGCAGTGGTTACCTGCGCAAGTCCTCGGGCTATATCCTGGCAGCAGTGCGCCATTTCGACCTGCATAGTGACGCTTCTGCGTGTGAGGGTGCTGGTGGTGGTGCAGAGGCGGTTCACGACCTTAGTCTAGTTGTTGAGGCATGCATTGGCACATCGGCCAGCCCTATAACTGGCAGCTTGATTGTGCCGCAATGTGTCACATAGCTCATGGATCGCCCCTGCCATGGCCATGAAGCCCTGCCCCATGTTCTTGTGGTCCTTGTGTATGCGGCATAGCTGCCTGTTTATTGACCTCAGTGATTTGCTTTGCAGGCGCTGTTCCTGCAGCATGTTATGTTCCAGCCCTGAAAATACCGATCCTTCGGCTTCAGTCGCAGTGCTGCTCCTGGGCCTTGACCTGCTTGTGTCCTGTGGTCTACTCCTTGGCCCTTCTGTATCCTGAATGGGCATGTGTGCCACACCCTGACTCCGCTCTCTCCTGTCACTGTCATCCCCTGTGGCAGGTAATTCGTCATCAAATGGAGGCAGTGGGGGCACATGTGCGCGCTTCCTGCGCTGGATTGGAATCTGCTCAGTGTCTTCACTGGTGTCCTCAGGCTGTGCAGGCTCCTCTCCCTCTGCGCTGTCTTCGCGTGCCCTGGATTGTGCTGTGGATGTAAAGGGGACTACATGAGTTTGTGTCTTTGTATGCATTTGGAAAACAATAAAGTTCCTACAGTTTGATTTGGCTAATCTCTGACACTGTATCATTCACTTATCCCCAACCCACATGTTGCATTACATTTTCTTTGTCTAATGGACGCACTGTCAGACATAGTACTACAAGTCCCATGATGCATTGCTGGGTGTGCTTTAAGACTTGGACTGGAATGACATTTTGGGTGGTTACTATGTGCATTTGGGGAAGTGTGCATGGGATGGGGATGAGTGCAGATTGATTTTGCATGCATCTTACCTTGGCTGCTGGATGCAGGGTCGGAGCTGTCTATTTCAGCCACACCACCAATGCTCTCTGGCAGGAGAGTTGACTCCACAAGCTCCTCGTGGGGTGTTGGCTGTTCTGCTGTGGATGGTCCTCCTCCAGTCTGATTTGCGTCCTTCAGTCTGGCTGCCACCCTCTCCTTGGACCTCTGGCGCATGTCGTACCACCGCTTGCGCAGTTCTTCAATGGTACAATTGGTCACCCCCACTGCATTGACCTTATTTTGTATGTCCAGCCAAATTTCCCTTTTCCTGGCCTCTGGGACACGCAGTGCCTTCTTGCCAAAAAGGAGCTCATGGCTGCACACCATCTCCTCAATGAGGACCTCCTGCTCCTTTTCTGAGAACTTATGCTTTCTCTTCCTCTTCTCTGCATCCATGCCCCCCTGTTGTTTTTGGGAAGCCATTGCTGGTTGCTCTCTCCTGGGATGCCTCCTCTCACTCTCCAAGCAGCCTCTGGGTGTGGCTCAGGACAGCAGGTGCAGGAAATCACTCCAGTTTCCTGTTTGTGATGTCATCAGGCTGCACCTGGATAGCAGATTCCCGTTTTTGCGATTTCTTAATTTGCGAATTTCGCTAATAAGAAATCGCAAATGGGGTTTCTCAGAATATTTTGCGATTTTTAAGGAATCGCAAAATATTTGCGATTTATTTTTTACATCCCGTTTAGCGCATCTCAATTTGCTAATGGCAATATATCGCTAATTGGGATTCGCTAAACGGGAGTATGATACATATGCCCCTTAGTTAAGTATTCCCTTTGGGTTCACACATTAACTATACAGGAAACATTCCTCGCCCTACATAGGTGAATCACCAGAATTTCATCTGCCTAGTTAAATTTTTCATAAAACATTTGTTTTAGGTGAGGGACAGTTTTCACAGATACCTCGGTTACCAGGAGATCCAGCTGACTACAGATGTGTGTTATTTTGCTAAGGAGATGTAGCAAATTTAGATCTCTATAATCCTGCTCTTTGACTAAAATCAGATTAAAATTTCTCTTAGGTGAAGGGACCATGTCCGCTTTTGATGGGTTTTGGTAGTGATTACCTTTCCCCTTATCATGATCTTCAACAGGTCCCAGAATGCCACCATACAAGTGTCAGCGGCCTCCTGTACTGTCCAAAGTATGTACCCTTTTACTTTCTCTTGAAGTAGAGTAACAATGTACATATTGTGTCCCTGTTGGCCTCTGTTTGAGACATACAAGAAAACCAATGTAACCTCTTGACCACCCAGGGTGCCCAACAGTATAACTCACCACTCATCCTTATTTATTCTCATGAAACTGGACTATTGTAATGGACTGTATGTTAAGCTCCAAAAACAGTACATGAAGAAATTACAGAGTGTTCAAAATGCGGCATCAAGACTTATTCTTCATCTGCCCAAGTTCCATCCTGTCTCAGCGTCCATTAAGAGACTTCGCTGGCTCTCAGTGAATACCCTAATCAAATTCAAGGCGCTATTCCTTACCTATAAGGCTTTGCATGACTCAGGTCTTTATTACCTCAATCTGTCCCTTTCTTGGTGCACACCCAGCAGAGACCTATGATCTAAAAATTCCTTAACGTTCGCCCGCCACAGCTTTAAAAGACTCAAATGGGGGGGGCGGATACTTCTCCTCCGAAACCCTGGCACTCTGGATTAGTCTGCCTATAAATATTAACTCAGCTCCCACCTTACTGAGTTTTAGGAAACTGCTAAAAACTTAGCTTTTCAATGCCTAGTACTCTCCTGCTCTTGCCAATAGTGCCAAACACACTTAGCACAAAGACACCCTCAGTTATTTGCGCGCTTTATAAATTAATTTACATAACATAACTCCTCTGTCTTGTCAACACTAGCTTCCTCTATTTCCATGTGCAGTGAATAATCCATGAACTGCTATCATCACCCCCTAGTTTTCTTGTCCTTTCTGTATAGTAATAATTGCAAGCCATTAGTCTCATATCTCTCTCAGACATACAAGGAAACCAACATAACTTCTTGACCACCCAGGCTCCCCAAAATTATAACGTACCACTTCTCTGTCTCGTCGACAATTGCTTCCTCTATTTCTAAACGCAGTAATTTATGGACTGCTATCATCACCCACTAGTTTTCCTGTCCTTTGCTATTGCAAAGATTTGTGCAAGATAATGTTTATGAGCCATTAGTCTCATAACTCTCAATAGTAAGCATGTCTCCTACAGACAAATCACACCCAGGGAATCTTTACGAATGGCCCTCCAGACTTTGTATCTCTGCAGTGGAGTATTCAAACCTTTGATATTCCAGTTCAGTATTCTAACCATAATTCATTTAGTGTAAATGTAGCCATTGGAATATCATTCTTGCCATTCCCTTTTTCCAGGGTATCTCTGATGGCCATATCAACTTGCTGAATTCTTCCTACAATGCAAAGTTTCCCTCCCCACTCCCTTCCCCTTCTGAACTGTAACAATACAAACCATACCAAATCAACTTTACAGTATTATGTAACATTTCCCAGTAGCGGAGAGTCACTCCTCCTGTCCTCCAATTGTGATCCCCCATAATATCCCCTTTTGTTACCGTACATTTGTCCATCAAGTAGCAGTTTCATCCCACCAGAGTAGTTTCAAACACTACATAAAAGAGAGGGACAGGAGCACTTAAAGTTCCACCATATAAGCTCCTAAATGAATTGAATAGAAGAGAAATTGTATGGAATTCCTAGTGTAAATTAATCAGGGAAATGGATAACAGGTCAGTGCTACCTAGGGGAATCAGCGTCATGCTTCATCATTACACATTCTCAACGTCAGGTCTGCCCTGGAATGCCCTAAGATCACCCACCAGGGGACTCTTTATCAGAGATCTTTTCTTTGTGCCGTATACGAAGCCTAGGTATTGGGCTAAAGGTGTAGATTGGTACAGTTTTTGTAATTGTGTAAATGAAAAAAGTGTGTAAGTTTAAAATAGGTAAGGCAGTCAATTGAAAGAGTTTTAATAAGCAAGTCCACATTCCTATATTAAAAGCGTGGTTGCAATCATCAGAAATATTGGTCTATGATAGCTGGTGGGTCAACATGTTTCATGCCCTAATCAGTCACAAGGATCTAGTGGGATTTCGTCACTACATATACTGCCTAATCTACACTACACAGTGGTTGGAATCTTCTGTGGAGAAGTATAATAGATGACCAACCAGAGAATATCTGTCTGTGTACTCTAGATACCTCCAAAAGTGAGACTAAAAACCGACCTGTAATGTAAAGAAGTAAATCACATTATAAATATCCAAATGGTTACTTTTGACAATCATATAGTGTGGTATGTATAGCACTGAAAATCATGCCACTCATTTTTGTAAACTCTATTTTATTGATTTTTATACTTTTACCATACTTCACACATATATACGATGCCACTTCTATTACAAGTGTGTTTGATATAGTACATGTATATTAGCGGGTCACAGATACATTACAGGTTACATTGTTGCTGGCATTCTGATCTTAGATCCTTTAACATATATTTGGTGCATCTTAACAGTGACTATGAGCTTAAAAGAGCTACCATCATTTAGTTGGTGCTCATCGTTGCCTACCATGTATTGCATACAGGTGGATTTTTTTAAGTGCAACAGAAGATGATGCAAATAAGTGTGAGTGTCCATTTAGTTCTAATTTAACGGAAAAGGAGGAACAATTAAAACATTGACCTAGCCTGCAGCACACCTCCCACCTCCCCACTCAGATCTGCGTACTGCTTCTTTGCCAATTTACTTCTCGTTATCTCCCGATTTTGGTGTGAGGATCTATGCACTAGCACAACTAACACACAATTGCCCACTAGGTGTTGTGGCATGTGCACGATCACCATGCCCGCTTATGGTGTCTATGTCTATGTCACTCAGCAGAGGAGTCTCCCGAGTCCCCACCCACATTCTGCTGCAGCTCAGTTAAAAGCGCATCCTAATATGCTGCAATGGGGACCCCGCGCTGTCCCAATTTTTCCTCACGCCTGATGGCGAGGCTCTCTGCTTTGGTCCATGCTAGTAATGAGCTACGCCACACTTGTGCATGTGGGGGTCTGGTGCTTTCCACCTTTTAGTTATCAACCTTTTGGCTACCACCATCCCTAAGTCCAGGAACCTGGATGTTACTTTGGTATTGGATGTTCTACGGAATTTGTGAAAGAGGTACACTGGCCACTCAAAAGGCAATTCGCGCCCTGTGCAGGCATGTAACATATTGGCTACCTCACTCCAGCATGCATCAATCCGGGGGCAGCTCTGGAGCATATGTGTTAGATCAGCTCCTAGCTCAACACACCTCGGACACGCGGCATCCTCTCAATTGAAATACCTATTGATGTTAGCAGGTGTGAGATATGCCCTATGGACTATATATAATTGAATTTGCCGAAACCGCATGTTCCTGGGGATGAGTGTTGAACTCTCCAGTATCCGAATCCATTCCGTGTCTGCGAGCTGGCGTCCTAGGTCTTGCGCCCAATTGTGGCGGAGCAAATCCATACTTAACCCTGCATGGGTTCTCAGCAAGGCAGCGAACCAGTGTATGAGGTGCCTACCCTGTTCCATAACATGTAAATACTGCATGGTGAGGTGTGATCGCGGCTCTGCGGTAATGTCGCCCCATTTGGCCGTGACAGTGAGTGGTGTATGAGAAACTGTCCCAGTGGAAGCAATTCTTTTTCTTTTAGAGATGTGTATGGTATAAGTGCCCCTTCTCGATATAGATCCCCGAGTGTTTCGACACCACTCTCCTGCCACCCCTTGATTACCTGTGCCGTGAGCACTGCCTGACCACTGGAAGACCACTCTAAAGTTATCGCCAGCACATAAGGAATAATGTCCCGAGTTATATATAGACTCCTGCAAAACCATTTGTGTGCCACACCAAGTAACAGGGGCTCTGGAGGCCTCGTCTTCACGGCGGGGTGAAAGTGTCTAACAATCTGTCCCAGTGGGTAGGGCAGCTGTGTAGTTGCCGTGTCCGCCCACTGCAGCTGAGCATCTAGGTAGTAATGTTCGAAGCAAGGTGCTGCTAAGCCCTCTTGGTCCGTTGGAAAGTACAGCTTTTTTAGTGTCATTCTGTGCCGAGTGCAGCCCCATACAAAGTCCCTTACCTGTTTCTCTAGTGTGGCAAAGAAGGAAGCTGGGATATATATAGAGGTAGGTTCGTGAAGTAGTATAATAGCCTTGGGAGGATTAGCATTTTGGCTAGTGCCACTCTACCCGCTACAGTAAGTGGATGTGTGCCCCAAAATTGCATCTGCGATTGGATTGCCGTCATTGTCCTTCCCGGGTTCCCGTCAAACAGATCTTTCGGCTGATAGTGGATCTGGATGCCTAGGTAGTGGAATGTGTCTTCTCTCCACTGTACTTTTCAACCACTGATGGTAAGGCCCGGAGTGCGATTCCCTGTTCTAACTGAATATATGCAGGACTTATTGATGTTTACCTTTAGCCCAGAGAGCTAAGCTAAGCAACAAGTGCGCCAGCTGGCTAGGAACCTTCTTGATGTCCTTTATGTAAATGAGGAGATCATCAGCATAGAGTGATACCTGGTGTACCCAGAGGTATACAGCCTCCCAGTTGGGTACGCATTGCCTCTGCCAACAGCTCTATCGCAAGCACAAAGAGGAGGGAGACAAAGGGCACTCCTGCCTTATTCCTCTTCGTACTGAAATAGCATTGGAGATATAGGGACCTATTCTGACCAGGACAGTGGGGCCAGTGTAAAGCAGGTTGGCAAATTGAAGGAATCCCAGGCCTAAGTCGTATTTCTCAAGTGTCGCGAATAGATAGTCCCATTCGAAGGAGTCGAAGGCCTATTCCAGGTCTAATAAGGCATCCGGCTCGCGGCCACTCCTGTACGGTGTCCGTCGCCACTCTAAAAAAGCACCTTAGATTAAGAGAAGTACTCCGAGATGGTACAAGCTGTTCTGGTCCGTGTGGACCAGCTTAGGATCCACCTTTGCTAATCTGTCCACCAGCACCTTTGCAAGTATTTTGTAGTCCGTGTTGAGCAGGGCCTGGGTCTATATGAGCCCATCTCCATGGGATCTTTATCCTGCTTCAATAAGGACACTAGGTATGCTTCACGCATGGATGGAGGAAGATGTTGCTTCTCCACAGCGGTGAAATATAAAGTATGGAGTTGTTGCGTGAGCGACTCTCAGTACGCCTTATAGTACTCTGCCGGCAAGCCATCTGGCCCGGGTGATTTTCCGGAAGCTAGGGACTTGATGGCATCTCCGGTCTTCTCTAATGAGACCTGCTCATTGAGCATTTCCTTGTGCTCGTCTGCTACTGTGGGTAATTGTAAAGAGCCCGGAAACCTTTCCAACCTCTGCTCATCACAGCGCCCTCGAGACTGATATAGCTGAGCATAATGCTGCGTCATGGCTTTATGTATTTCACATTGTGTGTATAACACATTCCCTATAGCTGTTCGTAGAGCCCCTATGGGTAAACGGGTGTGGTCCTGTCTTACCAGCCAAGCGAGCAGTCGCCCTCCAGATCAGCCGTGGCTTGTGTACAAGCTGTGTGTGCAGTGTAGTTGTGACATCGAAGGCGTTCTAGCAGCTCGGCATGCTCTGCGTGCAGCTTTTCCAGTTGCGGCAGGTCTCTACCCACCCCTTCCCCTTCCTGCTCATACCGTAGTAGCTGAGGTTCTATTTTTGCAAGGGAGGCAGATAACTGCTTGAGGACGTTCCATGTGGCTCCCATACAGTGCCCTCTAATCGATGCCTCCCACTCTATTAATGCACTGCTGGCCGTGTCCTCATTCATTTCAAAATATGCAAGAGTTGCCATCCCCAGAGACGGCCGGAACGCTGGATCCTCCAGCACATTAGTCTGGTGACACCACTTTGGTATTGGGGGGGCGATACGCTTCCCACCCAAGTTGCATCCACAAGGGATTATGATCGGAATGGGTCTGGCCTAGGTATTCTATCTTTTTAATTAATGGGAGTAACGACTGTGACCCCACCAACGTGTTTGAGTTGCATATGAAGCTCATACACCGCAGAGTAATGCAAATACACCCGTGTTCTGGGGTTAAGGGCGCGCCAGATGTCCAGTAATGTCCAATGGGTAAGCCAGTCTGTAAAAGCCTGCGCATTGGATGTGGCCTGGGTTCTATTGAGGGGTGGGAACGACCTGTCAAGGTCTACATTGAGCACTGTATTAAAGTCCCCTACCAACAACCAAGGAATTCCATTCCACCCAACTAGTGTCTCTGATAGGCGTACAAGGAAAGAGGTTTGGTCTATGTTTGGGGCGTATAAAGAACCCAGTAGTATTGTCTGACAATTCAGTCACCCTCTCACAAAGGTGTATCTGCCCTCAGCATCAATTATATCCTCCTCATGAACAAACTGAACTTCCGTTTTTA
This sequence comes from Triturus cristatus, assembly GCF_964204655.1. Lineage (NCBI taxonomy): Eukaryota > Metazoa > Chordata > Amphibia > Caudata > Salamandridae > Triturus > Triturus cristatus. Next base: position 829,595,811 of record NC_140589.1, on the reverse strand, counting down.
CTAAAATCAGTGCGCCTCGCGCGTGCGCCAAATAAGTTGTGCAGAATACCTGGCCTCTCCATCTCCTGCGCAACTTTCCAACTCAGTGTAAGACATGTGTGTTTCTTGCAGCAAGGCGATGCCAGTTGAGCGACGCTGCAGGTAGGGAAATATTGAGTATCTACTTGTGGGCGTGTGCATTCCGCGTACATTTCACGTGATTGTGTTAACTTGTGTCATGCTTGATTATTGCACTTTTCAGGGGAGCCTGAGACAAGCAGTGTAATATTGAGCATATCGTGTATATGGGGGCCCCGGGCTGGTCTTGCTTAACAAAAATGTAGACTTAAACCATAACATGTGTAACTATTAGGGGCGACCTCTGCGGAGAGGTTCATCCAAATTTTATGCCCAACAATGGCAAAACGATTCCAGCGTAGTGTTGCAGGGATTCTGCTCATGCACAGAACTATGCGCAGGAAACCAGGACCTCAGTGAATTGTGGTGTACCAAAAGACTCACCTCAGGACCCAGACCCTCTATCCGACTAGCATCAGTGTCTCATTTGCTTTCCGTATCATCTCGAAGCTACCAATGATTAGACAACCCAGAACAAGCAACTTAGAGTACTCTCAGAAATGGTGGGAATCAGAAACACCTTTTTGTTTTTATTCCCATATTAGTCCACAAGAGTAAGCAGAGACACGGTAAAGTTTAAAATGTTTATTTTTAACTACGTGCAGTACTTTGGCTAACATAAGCAGACAAATGATTAACAACAAAACCATCAGCATTGTTACAATACCATAGAAAATGAAGGGAGAAATCGTATTACAAATGATAGTGGAAAACAACCACCCTCCCTTCTCAAGTAAACTAGTTTTATGAAACTAATAGAAGGTCTCTAGGCTTGAATAGGGAACCCCATACCGTAAATATCAGCTTAGGTGAATAACATCACAGGATCAGCTCTGCTCTCTGTGTTTGGAAAGGTTTTCTCCAAGTGTCTGAATCATGCATGCAAATGCAATATTAAAGGCACCCGAGTTTCAGATATTTGCAGCTGTGTGCGTGTTATGTCTAGAGCGAGTGCTGATCAACCTGAATTCAAAAGCATACATTGTTATTTGACCTTGACGGCTTCTGCACACAGTGTTCAGACTAAGGTCGCGGTGCACGTCTAGGGATATGAACAACAGACCGTTCTCATGTAAAGAAAAAGCAAGCAAGCAGTTTTTCTTGTAATAACAGCTACCTGCAGTGTCGTGTACAAAAGCAGCAAAGTGGCAAGATGGCGTTTTACATCTAAAGCGCTTATGCTAACATAACAATGTATGCACATAGAACCCCGTCTCCACTACAGTAGTGCCTGGTGGGGGTATGTGTGGTGTGTGCCTGACTACAATATTAGCAATCCCTTCATGCCAAAATGTTGCCACCCGCCATCCCAGCCGGTAGGCAAGGGGATATGTTCACGAGGCTCGCGTGTCCCTGGTCTCCGGTTTTCATGTGAAGTGGGCGTGCGGCCATCCTAAGCGCCATCGCTTAACATCACATATGCGCGTAACCCATATCTCAACAAAACATTTCAGTAGAGCTTCTACTTGTGTGTGCAGTCTCCTTCACACTGTATGAAATCTATTATGCAGTCATATAATGTCATCAGCACTCTGCAGGGTGACATCAGGCAGCTGCGTGTCATCCAGGTCATCTGGCCCAGGGGATGATGAGCCGCTAGCTGTTGCCGACCCAGAGGAGCTAGCATCCCGGCCTCCTCGATGTGTCTTGGTCCCAAGTGCAGTGGCAACCTCCAAGGCGCCTTGACGTTCCATTCTCCTTTGCTCAGAGTTCGGGCCGTTGCCATTGAGGATGTGCTTGCGGGCTTCCCACGTCTCCCTTGCCGATGAGTACTCCTGCCCATGGTCTTATTTGGTTCCATTGCAGAGGGTCTGGCCCTGTCCACACCTGACTCTTCCAACCAGTCCCATACATCAGCAGATGAATCAAAGAAGCGGACAGCTCCTTTCGCCACCACCCTCAGCCTGGCAGGGAACAACAGAGAATAGGTGAGTTTCAGTTCTCAAAGCTGACATTTTAACTGCTGCATAAGTGCTTCTGCGCCTCTGCACCTGCGCCAAGTAGTCATATAATTATTGGGCTTCCGTTGACCTTGAGATCCGTGATCTTGAGGGTTTCATGCAACACCGTGTCCCTATCTCTAAATTTGAGGAGCTTGAAGAGGAACGGTCTTGGGTGGGCCACTGTGGGGAGGGGTCTGTGAGCCGGCACTCGGTGTGCCCTTTTGACCGCAAAATGTGGCAACAGCGTTACTGGTGGCAGTATGTCCTTACGTATAGTTCTAGGTTTCGCTCTTCCTCTCCCTCCGGGGGGCCCACCACTCGAAGTTTGGTGCGGCGGGAGTGTCCCTCCACATCTTCAACCCTATCCTTCAATTCGTGCATGCGATCCAAAATATCCTGCAGGGCCGCGGTGTGACTTTGGGTGATGGGATTTAGTTCAGTTAATAACTAATCTTGCAAGTGAACTCTCCCCGCCAATTTATGGTGATCTGCGCATAGCAGGGTAAAGTCCGATGTTTCCTTATCGATCTTGGATTCGAGGGAGGATCTTGTCTGATATAAGGTGGTCCAGATCTTTTCCACTGCATCAGCACTGAATCAAGTTTGGCTGCCAGTGTTGCATGTGACATGCCGCTAGCCTTATCACCCCCTGTGCGCACTGATTCCGAGCTGCCCGTGCGCATGCTGTTCTGCTGTGCGATTGTGCGCAGCCGGCCCATTGCTAGCTGCTGCGCAGAAGGCATTCACCAAAAGCAGATGGCTTCCGTGTGAATACACGTGTCGTGCGTTAACTGTTAAAGATTGCAGGAATCGCTGTTAGCAAGAGCTGAAAGCCATTTTGCTCTTGGCAGCCATTTTAGTTAGCCATGTGCTCGCCATGTGCTTTCTCCCTCTTCCAGAGCCTTGCACATGCTCAGAAAGGCCTAGCTGGTAGAATGCACCTGCTCCTGATATGTAACTGTCAGGCTATACTGATGTAAGGAGGAATGTCTCCCCTCCCACTTTGTTGAGCAAGCAAATTTTGTATACCAATATTAGTCAATAAGCATGCTTGTATGTGCCAGGACCTCCCCTTGGAGGCGATTGTAGCAAGTTGCACCAGTGGGAAGATGCAGGGGTCATCACTATAGGAGACTTGTTTGAAGATGGTAGCCTCCTCCCCTTCGATGACCTGTTGGAGCGCCACGATCTCCCATGAGGGGACTTTCTCTTTCATGCGGCTTTGACGGCAGCCATTAGAAAGCACTGGCGAGAGGGGTTGGGGGAACCCAAGACGTTCCTGGCATGTCAGTACTTAGTGATGGCAGCGGGGACTGTTAAGGCGGTTACATGTCTCTATTGGCGGATCACGCATGACTTGCCACAGCCTTTGGTAGATTTACGCCTTAAATGGGAGGCAGACTTGGGAGAGGCCATTGGGGAGAAACCATGGGGAGAGATCCTAGAACGGGCTTGGAAGGGCACTAGGAATGCGCGCTTTCAGTTAATTCACTTCTATGTATTGCACAGGGCCTACCTTACACCCGGGAAAATTAACGAGTACTTTGGGGTATCGTCCACCTGCCCAAGGTGTAGCCTGGAGGGGGCAGGGTTCCTACACATGTTTTGAGAGTGGCCACACCTGGGAGAATACTGGAGAGGGGTGACAATTGGACTGACCACAGTGACAGAGAGACAGGTAGCATTAACGCCTGATTGTTGCCTGTTGCATTGGTTCCCGCATACTGCTAAGACAAAAGTTACTAGTAAATTTATCGACTTGGGGTTAGTATTGGCAAAGAGGGAGCTTACAATTTCCTGGAAGTCAAAGCATGACCCCAACCTCCTAAGATGGAATAGGGAACTAGTGAAATGGGCGGAGAGTGAGGGCACCTGCAGGCTACAAATGGCTACGCACACTGGGAATGAAAAGTCAGTGGCAATGGCACGTGCCTGGGTGGCACTGGTGGACTTGGTGAAGCACCCGCTTGAGGATGCAGAAGACGCGTTGGGGGAGGTGGGTGAAGCAACGGGCGATTAAATCCAGCGATTCCTCATACACTTGGACATAGCATGGGACCTGGGAAGGACTAGTTGAGGGCTCCCTTTCACTCTCTCCATGATATTGACCCCTGAGGTTCGGGATGTAGGGGACATGGAACACGGTGGATACATTAGGTGGCCACAAACTGGCATTTTATTGAGGAAGCAGCATGCCTGAGGGGGAGGGGGGTGGGCATTAATTAGGGAGTTGGGGAAGAGGGGGGGAGGCGGGGTGGTGGGTGGCATTCACACAAGGAATCCTGCTGGGATGTCAACTCTGAGGAGGTGCTCTGTGATATTTATATGTGGCTAGACACAGGGAGGGGAGGTGGAATGGTGGGCAGACGTACCTGTTGCCTACCCGATGGGAGGCTCGACGCTGAGAGGGGAAGAAGGACCTTATGATAATGAGCGGGGGATATCTGCACTGGACTTTAATTGCAGTGCTTGATCATCTGTTGTGCCCTCTGGGCTGTTTTTCCTATGATGTCACCTTGAAAAACCAATAAAAATCTGTTTAAAAAAAAAATGATAAAGGCTAATTTTCTTCTTGGGCAATTTGTACAGGAACTGCCGGATATTCCTCAATCTAAACAAAACATGTTTAGGTCTCAAAAACACACTTTACAATAGCACTCCCTCGCACTGAAGGGATCTCCTTGTGCTCATTGTGAAAGGGTAGCATGCCATAACTCATAGCAAAGTCAGCCAATAATTGAAGTGGGCTTACACATTGCCCTTTGATGAATGCTTGAGTGGGCATGAGGAAAATGTTGATAACACAACCACAGATAAATGGATGAAGTATGGCTGTAAACCCCTACAAGTAACTATGTCATACACATAATTTTAGTACCATCAAACAATCTTGACTAACACAGACCTAAAAAATCCAATCAGTCTGGTTCAGGCCTCCAGCCTCTTGCCTTTGAGAAAAGGGAATGGAAGGGAAGGGACGGGAAGGGATAAAAGAAAGACTGAAAGAAAGAAATAATGCTTGTTCTAGGGTTACAGCAGACCCTTGTTTCTCCCGCCTGTAACAGATGCTGTTAGCTTCAGGCTATTGCCAAATGGATGTCCGCAATGATCCAAGATACGTTTTAGAACTGGGAGTCTCTAGTTGGCAGAGGTAAGTACCTTGGACCAAATAGGGACCCTTGCTTCTAAGTCAGGGAAAGGGAATTACACCCCTAGATAACCCCTGCTCACCCCATTGGTAGCTTGGCACGAGCAGACAGGCATATCTCAGAGGCAGTGTGTTAAGCATTTGGGAACACATACAGTAATACAGTGAAAACACTACAGATGGACACCACACAGGTTTTATAAAAATAAGTATTCTTTATATAGACTTAACACAAGACCACAAACGACAAAAATCCACAATACTGTACTCAAAATAGACTTAAAGATGGTAGAAGTAACTTAGTTCAAGTTGATGATAAATGCGACACGTTTCTTACAAAAGTACCTGGATGCGTAACGCAAAACAAACAAAAGGTTCCTTGCTTCGGGGAGGCGATGCATCGCTCCTAAATGCTTGGGCAGAGTAGGGAATGCATTTTGTTCCTTACTGGAGAGGAGATGATGCGTTTATTCTTATACTGCGTTCCGGTTGCGAGGCGGCAAGATAGCGCTTCGATGCAATGCGACAATCCGGTGCAATATGCGATGACGTGAAGACGATGGGTGCACACCCGAGGGCACTCTAAAAAAGCACCTTAGATTAAGAGAAGTACTCCGAGATGGTACAAGCTGTTCTGGTCCGTGTGGACCAGCTTAGGATCCACCTTTGCTAATCTGTCCACCAGCACCTTTGCAAGTATTTTGTAGTCCGTGTTGAGCAGGGCCTGGGTCTATATGAGCCCATCTCCATGGGATCTTTATCCTGCTTCAATAAGGACACTAGGTATGCTTCACGCATGGATGGAGGAAGATGTTGCTTCTCCACAGCGGTGAAATATAAAGTATGGAGTTGTTGCGTGAGCGACTCTCAGTACGCCTTATAGTACTCTGCCGGCAAGCCATCTGGCCCGGGTGATTTTCCGGAAGCTAGGGACTTGATGGCATCTCCGATCTTCTCTAATGAGACCTGCTCATTGAGCATTTCCTTGTGCTCGTCTGCTACTGTGGGTAATTGTAAAGAGCCCGGAAACCTTTCCAACCTCTGCTCATCACAGCGCCCTCGAGACTGATATAGCTGAGCATAATGCTGCGTCATGGCTTTATGTATTTCACATTGTGTGTATAACACATTCCCTATAGCTGTTCGTAGAGCCCCTATGGGTAAACGGGTGTGGTCCTGTCTTACCAGCCAAGCGAGCAGTCGCCCTCCAGATCATCCGTGGCTTGTGTACAAGCTGTGTGTGCAGTGTAGTTGTGACATCGAAGGCGTTCTAGCAGCTCGGCATGCTCTGCGTGCAGCTTTTCCAGTTGCGGCAGGTCTCTACCCACCCCTTCCCCTTCCTGCTCATACCGTAGTAGCTGAGGTTCTATTTTTGCAAGGGAGGCAGATAACTGCTTGAGGACGTTCCATGTGGCTCCCATACAGTGCCCTCTAATCGATGCCTCCCACTCTATTAATGCACTGCTGGTCGTGTCCTCATTCATTTAAAAATATGCAAGAGTTGCCATCCCCAGAGACGGCCGGAACGCTGGATCCTCCAGCACATTAGTCTGGTTACACCACTTTGGTATTGGAGGGGCCATACGCTTCCCACCCAAGTTGCATCCACAAGGGATTATGATCGGAATGGGTCTGGCCTAGGTATTCTATCTTTTTAATTAATGGGAGTAATGACTGTGACCCCACCAACGTGTTTGAGTTGCATATGAAGCTCATACACCGCAGAGTAATGCAAATACACCCGTGTTCTGGGGTTAAGGGCGCGCCAGATGTCCAGTAATGTCCAATGGGTAAGCCAGTCTGTAAAAGCCTGCGCATTGGATGTGGCCTGGGTTCTATTGAGGGGTGGGAACGACCTGTCAAGGTCTACATTGAGCACTGTATTAAAGTCCCCTCCCAACAACCAAGGAATTCCATTCCACCCAACTAGTGTCTCTGATAGGCGTACAAGGAAAGAGGTTTGGTCTATGTTTGGGGCGTATATAGAACCCAGTAGTATTGTCTGACAATTCAGTCACCCTCTCACAAAGGTGTATCTGCCCTCAGCATCAATTATATTCTCCTCATGAACAAACTGAACTTCCGTTTTTACTAAAATCAGTGTGCCTCGCGCGTGCGCCAAATAAGTTGTGCAGAATACCTGGCCTCTCCATCTCCTGCGCAACTTTCCAACTCAGTGTAAGACATGTGTGTTTCTTGCAGCAAGGCGATGCCAGTTGAGCGACGCTGCAGGTAGGAAAATATTGAGTATCTACTTGTGGGCGTGTGCATTCCGCGTATATTTCACGTGATTGTGTTAACTTGTGTCATGCTTGATTATTGCACTTTTCAGGGGAGCCTGAGACAAGCAGTGTAATATTGAGTATGTCGTGTATATGGGGGCCCCGGGCTGGTCTTGCTTAACAAAAATGTAGACTTAAACCATAACATGTGTAACCATTAGGGGCGACCTCTGCGGAGAGGTTCATCCAAATTTTATGCCCAACAATGGCAAAACGATTCCAGCGTAGCATTGCAGGGATTCTGCTCATGCACAGAACTATGCGCAGGAAACCAGGACCTCAGTGAATTGTGGTGTACCAAAAGACTCACCTCAGGACCCAGACCCTCTATCCGACTAGCATCAGTGTCTCATTTGCTTTCCGTATCATCTCGAAGCTACCAATGATTAGACAACCCAGAACAAGCGACTTAGAGTACTCTCAGAAATGGTGGGAATCAGAAACACCTTTTGTTTTTATTCCCATATTAGTCCACAAGAGTAAGCAGAGACACGGAAAAGTTTAAAATGTTTATTTTTAACTACGTGCAGTACTTTGGCTAACATAAGCAGACAAATGATTAACAACAAAACCATCAGCATTGTTACAATACCATAGAAAATGAAGGGAGAAATCGTATTACAAATGATAGTGGAAATCAACCTCCCTCGCTTCTCAAGTAAACTAGTTTTATGAAACTAATAGAAGGTATCTAGGCTTGAATAGGGAACCCCATACCGTAAATATCAGCTTAGGTGAATAACATCACAGGATCAGCTCTGCTCTCTGTGTTTGGAAAGGTTTTCTCCAAGTGTCTGAATCATGCATGCAAATGCAATATTAAAGGCACCCGAGTTTCAGATATTTGCAGCTGTGTGCGTGTTATGTCTAGAGCGAGTGCCGATCAACCTGAATTCAAAAGCATACATTGTTATTTGACCTTGACGGCTTCTGCACACAGTGTTCAGACTAAGGTCGCGGTGCACGTCTAGGGATATGAACAACAGGCCGTTCTCATGTAAAGAAAAAGCAAGCAAGCAGTTTTTCTTGTAATAACAGCTACCTGCAGTGTCGTGTACAAAAGCAGCAAAGTGGCAAGATGGCGTTTTACATCTAAAGCGCTTATGCTAACATAACAATGTATGCACATAGAACCCCGTCTCCACTACAGTAGTGCCTGGTGGGGGTATGTGTGGTGTGTGCCTGACTACAATATTAGCAATCCCTTCATGCCAAAATGTTGCCACCCGCCATCCCAGCCGGTGTGCAAGGGGATATGTTCACGAGGCTCGCGTGTCCCTGGTCTCCGGTTTTCATGTGAAGTGGGCGTGCGGCCATCCTAAGCGCCATCGCTTAACATTACATATGCGCGTAACCCATATCTCAACAAAACATTTCAGTAGAGCTTCTACTTGTGTGTGCAGTCTCCTTCACACTGTATGAAATCTATTATGCAGTCATATAATGTCATCAGCACTCTGCAGGGTGACATCAGGCAGCTGCGTGTCATCCAGGTCATCTGGCCCAGGGGATGATGAGCTGCTAGCTGTTGCCGACCCAGAGGAGCTAGCATCCCGGCCTCCTCGATGTGTCTTGGTCCCAAGTGCCGTGGCAACCTCCAAGGCACCTTGACGTTCCATTCTCCTTTGCTCAGAGTTCGGGCCGTTGCCATTGAGGATGTGCTTGCAGGCTTCCCACGTCTCCCTTGCCGATGAGTCCTCCTGCCCGTGGTCTTATTTGGTTCCATTGCAGAGGGTCTGGCCCTGTCCACACCTGACTCTTCCAACCAGTCCCATACATCAGCAGATGAATTAAAGAAGCGGACAGCTCCTTTTGCCACCACCCTCAGCCTGGCAGGGAACAACAGAGAATAGGTGAGTTTCAGTTCTCAAAGCTGACATTTTAACTGCTGCATAAGTGCTTCTGCGCCTCTGCACCTGCGCTAAGTAGTCATATAATTATTGGGCTTCCGTTGACCTTGAGATCCGTGATCTTGAGGGTTTCATGCAACACCGTGTCCCTATCTCTAAATTTGAGGAGCTTGAAGAGGAACGGTCTTGGGTGGGCCACCGGGGGGAGGGGTCTGTGAGCCGGCACTCGGTGTGCCCTTTTGACCGCAAAATGTGGCAACAGCGTTACTGGTGGCAGTATGTCCTTACGTATAGCTCTAGGTTTCGCTCTTCCTCTCCCTCCGGGGGGCCCACCACTCGAAGTTTGGTGCGGCGGGAGTGTCCCTCCACATCTTCAACCCTATCCTTCAATTCGTGCATGCGATCCAAAATATCCTGCAGGGCCGCAGTGTGACTTTGGGTGATGGGATTTAGTTCAGTTAATAACTAATCTTGCAAGTGAACTCTCCCCGCCAATTTATGGTGATCTGCGCATAGCAGGGTAAAGTCCGATGTTTCCTTATCGATCTTGGATTCGAGGGAGGATCTTGTCTGATATAAGGTGGTCCAGATCTTTTCCACTGCATCAGCACTGAATCAAGTTTGGCTGCCAGTGTTGCATGTGACATGCCGCTAGCCTTATCACCCCCTGTGCGCACTGATTCCGAGCTGCCCGTGCGCATGCTGTTCTGCTGTGCGATTGTGCGCAGCCGGCCCATTGCTAGCTGCTGTGCAGAAGGCATTCACCACAAGCAGATGGCTTCCGTGTGAATACACGTGTCGTGCGTTAACTGTTAAAGATTGCAGGAATCGCTGTTAGCAAGAGCTTAAAGCCATTTTGCTCTTGGCAGCCATTTTAGTTAGCCATGTGCTCGCCATGTGCTTTCTCCCTCTTCCAGAGCCTTGCACATGCTCAGAAAGGCCTAGCTGGTAGAATGCACCTGCTCCTGATATGTAACTGTCAGGCTATACTGATGTAAGGAGGAATGTCTCCCCTCCCACTTTGTTGAGCAAGCAAATTTTGTATACCCATATTAGTCAATAAGCATGCTTGTATGTGCCAGGACCTCCCCTTGGGGGCGATTGGAGCAAGTTGCACCAGTGGGAAGATGCAGGGGTCATCACTATAGGAGACTTGTTTGAAGATGGTAGCCTCCTCCCCTTCGATGACCTGTTGGAGCGCCACGATCTCCCATGAGGGGACTTTCTCTTTCATGCGGCTTTGACGGCAGCCATTAGAAAGCACTGGCGAGAGGGGTTGGGGGAACCCAAGACGTTCCTGGCATGTCAGTACGTAGTGATGGCAGCGGGGACTGTTAAGGCGGTTACATGTCTCTATTGGCGGATCACGCATGACTTGCCACAGCCTTTGGTAGATTTACGCCTTAAATGGGAGGCAGACTTGGGAGAGGCCATTGGGGAGAAACCATGGGGAGAGATCCTAGAATGGGCTTGGAAGGGCACTAGGAATGCGCGCTTTCAGTTAATTCACTTCTATGTATTGCACAGGGCCTACCTTACACCCGGGAAAATTAACGAGTACTTTGGGGTATCGTCCACCTGCCCAAGGTGTAGCCTGGAGGGGGCAGGGTTCCTACACATGTTTTGAGAGTGGCCACACCTGGGAGAATACTGGAGAGGGGTGACAATTGGACTGACCACAGTGACAGAGAGACAGGTAGCATTAACGCCTGATTGTTGCCTGTTGCATTGGTTCCCACATACTGCTAAGACAAAAGTTACTAGTAAATTTATCGACTTGGGGTTAGTATTGGCAAAGAGGGAGCTTACAATTTCCTGGAAGTCAAAGCATGACCCCAACCTCCTAAGATGGAATAGGGAACTAGTGAAATGGACGGAGAGTGAGGGCACCTGCAGGCTACAAATGGCTACGCACACTGGGAATGAAAAGTCAATGGCAATGGCACGTGCCTGGGTGGCACTGGTGGACTTGGTGAAGCACCCGCTTGAGGATGCAGAAGACGCGTTGGGGGAGGTGGGTGAAGCAACGGGCGATTAAATCCAGCGATTCCTCATACACTTGGACATAGCATGGGACCTGGGAAGGACTAGTTGAGGGCTCCCTTTCACTCTCTCCATGATATTGACCCCTGAGGTTCGGGATGTAGGGGACATGGAACACGGTGGATACATTAGGTGGCCACAAACTGACATTTTATTGAGGAAGCAGCATGCCTGAGGGGGAGGGGGGTGGGCATTAATTAGGGAGTTGGGGAAGAGGGGGGGAGGCGGGGTGGTGGGTGGCATTCACACGAGGAATCCTGCTGGGATGTCAACTCTGAGGAGGTGCTCTGTGATATTTATATGTGGCTAGACACAGGGAGGGGAGGTGGAATGGTGGGCAGACGTACCTGTTGCCTACCCGATGGGAGGCTCGACACTGAGAGGGGAAGAAGGACCTTATGATAATGAGCGGGGGATATCTGTACTGGACTTTAATTGCAGTGCTTGATCATCTGTTGTGCCCTCTGGGCTGTTTTTCCTATGATGTCACCTTGAAAAACCAATAAAAATCTGTTTAAAAAAAAAATGATAAAGGCTAATTTTCTTCTTGGGCAATTTGTACAGGAACTGCCGGATATTCCTCAATCTAAACAAAACATGTTTAGGTCTCAAAAACACACTTTACCATAGCACTCCCTCGCACTGAAGGGATCTCCTTGTGCTCATTGTGAAAGGGTAGCATGTCATAACTCATAGCAAAGTCAGCCAATAATTGAAGTGGGCTTACACATTGCCCTTTGATGAATGCTTGAGTGGGCATGAGGAAAATGTTGATAACACAACCACAGATAAATGGATGAAGTATGGCTGTAAACCCCTACAAGTAACTATGTCATACACATAATTTTAGTACAATCAAACAATCTTGACTAACACAGACCTAAAAAATCCAATCAGTCTGGTTCAGGCCTCCAGCCTCTTGCCTTTGAGAAAAGGGAATGGAAGGGAAGGGACGGGAAGGGATAAAAGAAAGACTGAAAGAAAGAAATAATGCTTGTTCTAGGGTTACAGCAGACCCTTGTTTCTCCCGCCTGTAACCGATGCTGTTAGCTTCAGGCTATTGCCAAATGGATGTCCGCAATGATCCAAGATACGTGTTAGAACTGGGAGTCTCTAGTTGGCAGAGGTAAGTACCTTGGACCAAATAGGGACCCTTGCTTCTAAGTCAGGGAAAGGGAATTACACCCCTGGATAACCCCTGCTCACCCCATTGGTAGCTTGGCACGAGCAGACAGGCATATCTCAGAGGCAGTGTGTTAAGCATTTGTGAACACATACAGTAATACAGTGAAAACACTACAGATGGACACCACACAGGTTTTATAAAAATAAGTATTCTTTATATAGACTTAACACAAGACCACAAACGACAAAAATCCACAATACTGTACTCAAAATAGACTTAAAGATGGTAGAAGTAACTTAGTTCAAGTTGATGATAAATGCGACACGTTTCTTACAAAAGTACCTGGATGCGTAACGCAAAACAAACAAAAGGTTCCTTGCTTCGGGGAGGCGATGCATCGCTCCTAAATGCTTGGGCAGAGTAGGGAATGCATTTTGTTCCTTACTGGAGAGGAGATGATGCGTTTATTCTTATACTGCGTTCCGGTTGTGAGGCGGCAAGATAGCGCTTCGATGCAATGCGACAATCCGGTGCAATATGCGATGACGTGAAGACGATGGGTGCACACCCGAGGGCCGTGTGGCGAACTCTGTCACTTAGGAGCCCAAACAGGCCCTGCGACACACTTCTCCGGTGATGCGACGGAGACCCTCATGGTGGCGACATGCTTCTCCGGTGATGCGATGGCAACAGCTGCGACTGCGACACGCTTCTCCCTGTTGAGTCACGCTTCCAGCTCCCATCGACACTCAGGCTTTTGCAGACAGAATTCCCTGCAAGGAAATTCAGAGGGGAGCTGGTGGTGAAGTCTTTTGTTCCTGAGACTTCCGCAGGAAGCAAGCACAAGTTCAAGCCCTTGGAGAAATATTCTGCAAGATGATGAAAGTTCTTTAAAAGTTCCTTCTCCTTTCCTTGACAATGAAGACACCACTGCAGGCCAACCCAGCAACACAGCACACTGGCAGGGGGTAGTCCAAACTCCTGCAGCTTCCTTGGTTCTTCTCCTTGGCAAAGGTTTGTCTTGTTGTTCCAGAAGTGATCTAAAGCCCTGGGGTCTGGGTCCCAATAGTTATACTGCAAAATCATTTGTCCTCTGAAGGCAGAGGGTCATGTACCTAGTTCAAACCAGTTCTGGGTGCATTCTGCCAGTGTAAACCTTCTCCTTTTGTCAGTGTGGGCCAGGGTCCTCAGACACACCACAGGAGATGGAGTCAGCATTTTGGAAGGCAGGCACAGCCCTATTCAGACCCAGGTGCTACTCCTCCCACCACTCTACATGCAGATAGGTCTATTCAGCCCTGTGCTGACTCACCCTGTCTCCTAGAGTCTCCCCAACCCATGTCACTCAAAAACCAGACATGCAATACACAAGCTAGCAGAGGCAGGTTGGATGGTTAGGTAAGAAAATACCTACTTTCTAAAAGTGGTATTTACAAACAAAGATTGTTAAAACCAACTTAACTAAAAGATGTATATTATCATTCTGAGTTCAGGCATACTAAACTCGAATTTCTACCATCTTCCCTGGGTCAGTTAGGATTATAAGATGTTATAATCAAACTGCCCATGTTGGCCTATGGGGACAGGTAGCCTTGCAATAGTGAAAAACGAAAATGGCTGTAATTCACTATCAGGACATGCCACACACATCAGGGCATGTCCTACCTTTTACATACAATGCACCCTGCCCTTGGGCCTACCTTAGAAGTGTCTGATATGTAGAAAAGGGAAGGTTTAGGGACTGGTATGTGGGTGCACTTACCAAGTCGACATGGCAGTACTAGACTGCACACAGGCTCTGCAATGGCAGGCCTGAGACACACTTTACAGGCTGCTTCTGTGGGTGGCACAATCAGTGCTGCAAGCCCACCAACAGCATTTGATTTACAGGCCCTGGTAGCACATGGTGCACTATACCAAGGTCTGATAAGTAAATAAGCCAATCATGGAGTCACTAATCAATACATCAACTTAACATAGGGAGCACTTGCACTGTGGCACTGACTACCAGTGGCACAGTGTCCAAAGCATCTAAACCAGCAAACAGATCTAAAACAGAGGAGGCAATCAGTGAAAAATAGAAGGGAGACTCACGCCAATGGCACCAGGTCTAACAAAAGGACAACCTTTATAGACGTATGTAACAGCATAAAATATGTTTAGCAGATTTTAGAGGATGTGCGGACAAACAAACTCTCGTGGCTGCTAAGCATTGGCCCTGAAACAGGTACGTGGCATCATAGATAGTATATCAATAATAGGGACTGGTATATCAAGATACCACACTAAGAATACTTTTTTTAAAAACAAAGTGTTAAATGTTGCATGAAAATGCCTAGCAACATCTGAATCGACAGAAAACAAAAACAGGAAGTGATGGGGCTAGCTTCTTCCTATCTCTAGGTTAGGGTCTATGAGGAACAGGAACAATCATGTAGGAATAGTATTTAAAGAGTGGTGCTTGGGTAGGAAACAATTTCCGTGGGAGACAACATTACTCATTCAGTAACGAGTAGGACAAGGAAGATGGGCGAGGAGGTAGTTATCTTTGTCTGAATGGAACAAACTAGGGATGTACAGAGCAAAGAAGTTCTTCCACAGAAACTTTGCTTAATTCTTGCAAATATAAATATTTTTCATAATTTGCAACGTTTTCTCCATGTTGATTTTGCTTGTCTAACAAGAATTTTGCATATCCCCTTGAAGTATCACACCTTACACTGCTCACTGTGATAAGGGAGGAAACAGAAAATGTTCATTTAAAGCTAATTTATCTATCAATCTACATGCGCTGGCATACTAGTTTTTGAAGTTTCATATCATTTTTATTTTTAAAAATAAGTGGCAAAAGATAAACAAAGATGCATGAATCTACTTAGTAGTTCTCCGCCACATTATAATAACAGAGCAAAATAAAATGTATCGGTTAGTCTAAAGATGCTAAAGAAAGGTAAAACCTTGATGAAAACTTAACGATTAAACCCAGAAATTGCTATGTGTAATTTAAATTTAGCTGATTAAAATGTCAGAAATGGCACACTTACCTCCGAAATAGTCACCTTTTGTTATTGATATCAGTGTGGAAGAATCATCAAGTAGAATCACACCTGCATCAATCAGGTACATCTTTTTTCCAATAGATCCGTTGCGAAAAATGATATCATCCTTTTGGAAAACTTCAAACTTTAGTTCAGCTATAATGGCGTTTATAATATTTGTATCTTTAAACCAAGGAACGCTCCTCACTAGATGATAGCAATTGTGAAACATCACCTCCTTGTATCAAGAAACAGTGGAAATATATGTTAAGGTGCAGCGGAATACAAAATACAACTAATTAACAAATACATTTTATTTTTCGTCACTTAAATTAGAAGACAATTTGTATCCCACATCTATGTAAAGTTCCTAATTAGTAATGCTCTAAAAACACTAATGAATGGTAAAATTACACCCATTCCCAAATGTTTTAACTCACCTTACTACAGGTTAGGTGTGACAATTCACCCATCTGTGGTGGAGAACTTTTATCCTCCCAAATACCCTTCACGAAAGCAGAATTCTTTCGTATTTCAATTTGAATACTTCCACTAGGCAAATCTCCTAAAAAATCAACCTGCCCACATTTTACACATGTGAACACTCCTGCACAAAGTATTGTTCTCCAAACTTAGGCATAGGAGTCCTTCTTTATTGCGTGACATTCAAAACGTTTACACTAATAATATAAATGAGAGGGAATGAAAAAAATTCAATCTAACATTTCAAATATTAGCAACTGTGCTAAGATTCAAAAACTAAGGGGGCAATTTAAAGTTTGGGGGACAGTGTACTCATTTGCAATCAAGTGACCGCTCAGCCCTCCACAGGGCTTGGTCGCCCCACTCACTGCTGCCGCTCCTGCCTGCCTTTGTCGCCTCCTGCCTGCAGATTCCTTCGCTCGCTGCCCGCTGCTCCTGGGAATTTCCCGCTGCCCGCTGCTTCTTGGAATTTCCCGCCGCTGCCTCCCTTCGGCCCCTCCCCCCTGTGATTCCATTCGCCGCCCCGCTTCCGCCACCCAGCTGCTCCTCCCTCCCGGCTCCTTACTTATGACGCCCCCAGAGCGACCGCACAGATTGAGCGCCAAAGGTGCGCCAAAGGTAAGCCCGTCTGTGCATGTCCGCGCCTGGACCGCGCCCAGCGCCAGACCCCCTAGTCCTCGCCAGCACACCCTGCACATCTACGACACCAAAACCCTCCACGCACTCAACGCCGGCCGAAACACCGCCTGCTACCGAGCCACCCCGAGGCGCACCCATGGACCCTTCACCTGCCTGACCTGCCGCTTCACCGGCCTCCGACCCAACACCGCACCTGCTAAACCGAGCCCCAGCAACAAACACCTGATGTGCATCCTGCTCAACACCCGCTCCGTTCACAGGCATGCCGTCGAACTCTGGAACCTCCTCGACTCGACAGCACCAGACATCGCCTTCCTGACGGAAACCTGGATGAACGCCTCCTCAGCGCCCGACATCGCCATCGCCGTCCCGGAAGGCTACAAAATCACCAGGAAGGACCGCGTCAACCAGACAGGAGGAGGCATCGCCATCATCCACAAGAACACCATCCGCATCACGACCAACTCCGATGACATCTTCACCTCCGCCGAACACCTCCACTTCCAGATACACACCGACCCCAAGACCACGCTCAGAGGCACCCTCGTCTACAGACCACCGGGACCACGCACACAGTTCAGCGAAGACATCACAGACTTCGTCAGCCCGCACGCCATCAATTCCACCGACTACATCCTCCTGGGGGACCTCAACTTCCACCTGGAGGACAACAAGGACCGCAACACCACTGCTCTGCTGGCCAACCTGGCCAACCTCGGACTCAAGCAACTGGTAACCACCCCCACCCACTACGCCGGCCACACGCTTGACCCAGTCTTCTCATCCAGCAAATACGTCACCTTCAGCCACTCCACCAATCTCCAGTGGACTGACCACAGCTGCGTCCACTTCAGCTTCAGTAAAACGACGACCCACCACCACCCTCAACAAGCCCCCCCCCGCAGGAGCTGGAACAAGATCACCGGCGACCAGCTCACCACCTTCCTCAGCCAGAACCCCCCCACCAGCTCAACGGACCCCAACGAAGCCACCAACAACCTCACACAGTGGATCACCAACTGCGCAGACGCCCTTGCACCACTGAAGAAGAACCCCCCCAGCAGACACGGCAGCAAGAAAGCCTCCTGGTTCACCGACGAGTTCATCACCTCCAAGAAGAACTGCCGCTCCCTGGAGAACACCTGGCGAACCAACCAGACCACAGACAACATGACGGCCCTCAAACACGCCACCCGCAAACACCACCAACTGATCTGCGCCACAAAAAAGACAGCCTTCAAGGAACGACTGGACAACAACACCCACAACAGCAAGGAACTCTTCAGCATCGTCAAAGAGCTATCCAACCCCGACGCCAGAAACAATGACATCACTCCCTCGCAAGACCTCTGCGACTCCCTCGCAGCCTTCTTCCACGACAAGATCGCCAACAGCTTCGGCCCACCAACCACAAACCCCACCACCGAACCGATGCCCCCCACCACCACCCTCCGCACCTGGACCCCAGTCAGCACCGAAGACACAACACGCACAATGAACACCATCCACTCCGGATCCCCTACGGACCCCTGCCCACACCACATCTTCAACACGGCCGACCACATCATCGCACCCCACCTCCGCGACATCATCAACGCCTCCTTCAACACCGCCACCTTCCCGGAGTGCTGGAAACACGCTGAGATCAGTGCCCTGCTGAAGAAACCAACTGCAGACCCCTCCGACCGCAAGAACTACCGCCCCATCTCGCTCCTCCCGTTTCCTGCCAAAGTCATCGAGAAGACCGTCAACAGACAGCTAGCCGCCTTCCTCGAGACCAACGGATCCCTCGACCACTCGCAATCCGGCTTCCGAGCCAACCACAGCACGGAGACCGCCCTCATCGCAGCCACAGACGACATCAGATCCCTAATGGACAACGGGGAAACTGCAGCCCTCATCCTCCTGGACCTCTCCGCAGCGTTCGACACTGTCTGCCACCGCACCCTGGTACAGCGCCTGAACAACACTGGCATCCAGGAGAAGGCCCTGGAGTGGATCACCTCATTCCTCGCCGGAAGAACCCAGAGAGTCTGCCTCCCCCCGTTCCGGTCAGCGGCCATCGAAGTCATCTGCGGCGTTCCACAAGGGTCATCGCTCAGCCCCACCCTCTTCAACGTCTACATGAGCCTCCTCGCAACCATCGCACGTCAACACAACCTCAAGATCATCACCTACGCCGACGACACCCAGCTGATCCTCTCCCTCACCAGCGACCCGGACGCCGCCAGAGCCAGCCAACACGAAGGGATGAAAGACGTCGTGAATGGATGAAGAACAGCCGCCTGAAACTGAACAAGACGGAGGTCCTCATCCTGGGATCATCACCCTCCGCCTGGGACGACTCCGGTAGCCCCCGCCCTGGGAGCCACCCCCAAGCCAACTGACCACGCACGCAACCTAGGCTTCATCTTGGACTCCTCCCTCTCGATGACCAGACAAGTCAACGCCGTCTCGTCTTCCTGCTTCAACACCCTGCGCATGCTTCGAAAGATCTTCCGGTGGATCCCCACCGAGACCAGGAAGACGGTCACCCAGGCCCTCGTCACCAGTCGGCTGGACTACGGGAACGCCTTCTACGCCGGCACCGGCACCGCCGCCAAACTCCAGAAGAAACTCCAACGGATCCAGAACACCTCAGCACGACTCATCCTGGACATCCCCCGACACAGCCATATCTCCGGACACCTGAGAGACCTGCACTGGCTCCCCGTCAACAAAAGAATCACGTTCCGACTCCTCACCCACGCACACAAGGCCCTCCACGACCTGGGCCCCAAGTTCCTCAACAGCCGCCTGACCTTCCACAAGCCCACCCGCCAGCTCCGCTCCGCCAGCCTCGCTCTCGCCACCGTCCCCCGCATCCGCAGAGCCACCGCCGGAGGAAGATCCTTCTCCTACCTGGCAGCCAAGACATGGAACTCCCTCCCCATCCACCTCCGGACAACACAAGACCATCTCGCCTTCAGGAAGCAACTCAAGACCTGGCTGTTCGAGCAGTAGCGTCCCCCCCCCAGCGCCTTGAGACCCTCCGGGTGAGCAGTGCGCTATACAAATGCCTATGATTGATTGATTGATAGAGTACTCTGTCCGCTGACAGGATATTTAGGGTCAGGAGGACAATCAGCTTTCTGTTGATGGAGTCTCTATTGGCTTTGTCAATGGAAAGCTACCTCTGGGAGCCTAATGGAGTACAGGCTGTTGAAGAAAAGCAAACACACCATCCACTCAATTAGAGAGGACAGTCTGATTGACTTTTTTCAGTCAATCACCACCAGGCAAAATGTGGTGGGGAGGGACAGAATAAAAATATTGACTTCCATACTCTAGCAATAGCTAAAACAGCTGAGGGAGTTATGCAAAATACAAATATTTTAAGTACCTTTCTGAAGGTCAAGTGGTCTTAAACAGATTCATTTGAGTTGGAAGATCGTTACACATTTTGGGACCTAGGAAGACAAATAAATGATTACTTGCTCAGTCTCAATGTATTTTTGGTAACCCCGGGCGTAGCACTACGCTTCGCCCACGTAGTGTACGTAGCGCTGCCTGCTTCGCACTTTCCGAAGTAGGCGAAGCAGGGCAGCGCTACGCACACGCCGAGGGCGAAGCGTAGCTGCCTGCCACCCGCCACCCACCTCCCGCCTGCCCTCCTTTTAATAATATCAGCAATGAAAAATAAATTAAAGTAAAGCGACTTACCTTAAGCGCGGCGTCTCCGGGGCTCCCTCTTTCTCGTTTCTAATTTCTTCTGGCAAATGCGCATGCGCGGACACCCGCGCATGCTCATTTCTTGCGAGAAATGCACATGCGCGGGCGTCCGCGCATGCGCATTTGTCAGAAGAAATTAGAAACGAAGAAGAGGGAGCCCCGGAGATGCCGCGTTTAAGGTAAGTCTCTTTACTTTAATTTATTTTACATTGCTGCTATTATTTAAAAGGAGGGCAGGCGGGAGGTGGGTGGCACGTAGTGGGGCTACGCGAAGCGCGTAGTGTGCGTAGATTTGGGCACACTACGTGCTGCTTCACGTAGCCCCACTACGCCCACCCTTAATTTTTGGTACTTGAAGCAAACGTAGAGAACACAAGTTGCCAAGACCATAGTGGCATGTGGAGAATGAAATTCTCCTGCAACCCGAGTGCTAAAGTCCTTAAAGCATTTTGTACTTGAAGTATAGTTATTTAAAACAGGCCCTGTGATGAAGGGAAAGCCACTGCAAAGGTCTGCATATATCTGAAATTTGAATGGACTTCCTTAAAAATGCAGTCTTTCATAAGGCTTGGTTTTGAATGAGTTGCAGTTTTGATAACCCAAGCAATAGTCTATAGGTGTGAAAGAAAGTAATGTATCACCACCTCAGATGAGTGGTTCTCAGGGAAGGATATAATGAATTTCATCCTTGAGGTGGCAGAGGAAGCTGCATTTTTGGAGAGTCTAAAGATAGGGCTTCCTTCAGAAGAAAACTTAAAGAGGTCAACTCCTGTTAAAGTGAACGTGGGTCTTTAATGAGGTTGGCCAGAGTGAGCTATGCCAAAGTTGTTTTTTGCCTGCTCACAATGGCCCTGTTTTATTGGAATTTAATTTCTGAAAATGTTTATGCATGCATTGTTCGACACCAACCAAACAGTTGGAGAGGTTAGCAATAGACCTAGGTGCAAGAAGATCCAGCCAGAGTATTAGTTAAGTGTTGGACTGGTTAACAGCCAAAAGGCTTGATGAGCTGGACCAAGTTTCAAATAGAACTGTTATAAACTTTGGTTGATAAAGAGAACCCAGGGGAACACCACATTATTCCAAACTTTTATTGGAATAAAATGGGGGAACAGTAACTGTTTGAGTATGGACTTGAAGAAAGCATGAAAACCAGACTAAAACTCCTCCAAAGACATCAATCTCTTTAAATCTTGCTAGCAGTACAGAGTAGTCCACTATGTCTAGCACAGCTGACAGATCTCATAAGACTAGGCGTGCTGTGTCTTCATCAGTGTAAGAAATTGAGTTATTAGTTAAAGGTGGTAACTACCCACCTTAAGCAATAAATACAATCCATGTTAGGGTGTACCACTAACTTCCCTACATTTTTTGAGCTGAACCCCCTTTTAGCTATGGAATAGAGCAGATAGGTTTAAAGGCAATGTGTAAAGTGTTTATGCAGTAACAAAACAGCAATAAAGTTAAAACAGAGCAGATTAAAAATCATAAACCAATGTGGGAAAATAAAGAATATTTTAATAAATAAAATAACACACACGATAAATGCCATAACCAAAATCCAGTAGGGGGAACCAGAGATATGAATTTTTAATGTTTAAATTAGAAACAGTGGCAAAAAGCATTAAAAGTCAACTACGATTAGATGGTTGAGATAGCCTAGGACATATGTGAGATTTGAGGCCGACTGCGATCGAGCGCAGGTCGGATATAGAAGCTGGGTTTGACCAGGTCATGGGTTTTACCTTGAAATCTAGGGCCGAAATGTTTTGCAAGTCAGTATCCAGTCGCAATCTGGATACTGAACACTAAATAGGTTGTTTGTGAAGGACAAAGACTCTCTAAGTTAGTGCTTCCTAAAATTACACACTGCAAAGAAAGAATTGTGACTTCTTATTTTAGTGGTTGGAACTACCAAATTGCTAAATGCGATTTCCAAATTGCCAATCGGTATTTCAATGTACAAAGCATTTACAATTAGGTAATTTAGGACCAGATCTAGGACCCTTATAATTTAGGAGACGCAAATTGCGTTGCTTTGTGACTCGCAAAATTGAAGTTACAAAAGTGTCTCAGACACTGTTAGCGATTATTAAAGGGGTCGTACATTGCCTGCCTCATTAAGATTCATGAGGCAGGTGCACTTTGGGCCCCCTCTAGCAATGGCTAGTACTCCCAAGGATGGTGGCCTGCTGGGGTCAGAAAACCACCATGTCTGTGACTATTTTTTAGATAAAGCAGTTTTTTTTCTTTTTTTTAAATGCAGCCCGTCTTCCTCAAAGGAAAACGGGAAGCATTTTTTTAAAAAATTGAAACGTTAATGTTTCATTTTTTAGGAGTAGGCAGTGGGGACCCCTTCCATCTTGGAGAAGAAAGGAAAACGTGAAGCATTTTTTAAAAAAATTGAACGGTTCCTGTTTCATTTTTTAGGAGTAGGCAGTGGGGACCACTTCCATCTTGTGAGTGGATTACCACCTACTGTGAGTGTTTTGCGACTGCAATTGCGGCCGCAAAACTTTCATACATTTAAGTGAGACTCGCTATTAGGAAGGGATGCCATCTGCACGCCCCTACCTATTAGCGAGTCGCAAACCCTATTTTGCAAGTCGGTAATACTGACTAGCAAAGTGGAATTTTTACATGGAGCAGACTAATTTTGCGGTCGCGAACAGGCTGATTTCCCATTTGCGACGCAAATTTTGGTCGTGCATCCTCCCCCTTGGTAAAACACTGCATTTTGCACATGCAAAATGCCATGAATTACCAACAGGTAGTTACCAGGTGCAAGGTATAAATGGGATCCCAAAATGCTTTGCAATGTTTGACAATGGCTGCACTCTTTGCTGTAGTGAGGAGGATGTGGATTCTGGGAGCTCAATGCAGGAGGAAGACTGGAAAAAGGATATTCAGGAAGAGTGTGCCTTTGTTCGAATAAACTGAGGAGAAGGTTTAAGCATGATACAGGTTCACCAACTAGGTTATTTTGAGTTTCATAAATGAGCTGGACTCAGTATCGCATGTGAATCTATGAAAGCTTCCAAAAACTTGTTTTTTTAATCCAGTGTTGTAGCTTTCATAGATTCACATGCCTGAATCAAAATAGTGAGCAGTAAATCATAGCATATTTTTTGTTACCGAAGACCTGGAACAAGGGAACATATGTAGCTCGATAAAAGTAGTCTTCATATACCAATACACACAAAAAACACTTTCCAAATTGCATATAATACAATATACAACAATAAAATGTGCACATGTAACCAATAAAAGGAAGGAGGGATGGTAAAGAGGGCTCACCGTCACCGGAAAAGGTTCCTCAGTACTGCTTGTCCTACTGCCACATCGTTCTCTGCAGGTGCATCGATTTAGTAATGTCTGGTGAAAGTATGCGTACTCTTCCAGGTAGCAGCTCTGCAGATATCCTGGGTAGGTACTCCCGCAAATAAAGCAGTGGAGGTAGACACTGCTCTTGTAGAATGAGCACGGACACGTGCATTCAACGGCTTCCCTTCCGCCTGATGACAAAACTGTATTGCACTTTGTTAGACCTGTCAGCCCTAGGGTGGTCTTTCCCTGTATTTTTGCCCTTGCCTCATTTTTTCCACCCTCTTTTTCCTTGGCCTTAGGTCTCCGAGCGCCTTTTCACGGCTAATCAGTGTTAAGGTGCAGGTGCTCTCTTCCCCCAATATGGCTGCCACAGGCCCCTGCTACTGCAGAGTGGCCTTTTTAGTAGCACCCTAGCTGCCAGGAGCTGGCTGGGACCCTACAACATTGTTGCGACACCAGCCCGCCTTTTTGTCCTATAGTTAGAGTGGGGAAGCTCCTGGAACTTGCTGGAACCTTCTAGAAGAAGGGTGGGGTTTACTTTTGCCGCCTTAGAGAGGGGTCACCTGACCTAGGGATACTTAAGGGAAGGAGGGAACATTTTCTAGTCAGTTGGGGCGACGCAGACAAAACTGCTAAGGGCGCCAGATCCAACAAGCGCCAAGAGGACCAAAGAAACTTACCACAGAAACTTACCACAGAACTGCTGGGGATCGACCAGGTACCTGCGCTGTGCCACTCCTGCGCTCCCTGCCATAACCTGGGCCCCCTTCCCAGCTTGTTCTGCCACTGGCGTGTGGCCTGCCACCTCCCAGCCTACCTGCCCTGAGCTAGGGCATCTCTGTGGGAGTAAGGGGGCGCTGGGCGCCGAATAAATCGCCACCCCCAGGCTACAGGCCAACCCTTAATTTCGGCCACCCCTGTCGGGGATACCAAGAAGGAACAGCTCACCGCCGCGGCCCTGGGCCGAGTAGAGTGTCCCCTGACCTCCACGGGGGCCCGCGGGGAAGACCGGGGCCGCGTCGCAACCGAAGACGTCCGCGTGACGCAGGCCGTGACTGGGAGAGGGCCGCCGTAGGCTAATCATCCACCGTCACATGACGGGGCGGACTGCGCAACGCCGCCCCCGCTGTCTGGGGAAAGGAAGGAGAGGCCGCACCCCCGCAGGCCACGCTGCCAACGGCGGCCGCGGGTGCGCCTCAACCCCCAACTACCTCGCTGGTTCCTCGCTGCTGGGGAGGCCCTCGGCCCTCGACCCGGACATCGCCGGGAGGCCGGAGAACCCCGCCAGGGCCCCTAGGAGAGGCTGAAGTTCAAGGTAACCCCCCAGGGAAGAGGGCGGGAGGCCCTCATGGAGCCCGGAGCACGCCCCTCCCCCTGGGGGGATTCCCCGTCACGTCGGTTGGTCCCACATCCCTCTTGAGGCATTTGAGAAAAGAAGGTGAGACTGCGTACCCCCACCCGGCCGGCGGCCGTGCCAGACACTGGTCGAACATCTGACTTCCACCCAGGGGGAATGCTCGGAAAGAAATACCCCGCTTAGTGTTTGTAACCCTTGCCCTATTTAGCGCTTCGACTACTGGATTGAATGCTATAATTAATTGCCATGAGTGGCGCGTTGATCAAGTAGATGTGAAGGAGTATCGCTTTGACTTCTTACCAGAGGTAGCGCTTAAATTCCATGCTAGTGGAGCGCTGTAAAGATTTGTAATGATTAAAGCTCTGATGAGATTACCCATTGAGCGCCTCAGGGAACTGTGATGTTTAGTGCTCCAGGGATAGAATGATTAGCACTGCAGTGATCTAGTATGTCTGGCCCAGTGATAGGCAATGTTCAGTGCTTGAAGGAATTGCCCAGTCTAGCGCTAATGAATTTCTATGTGCAGCGCTATGTTAAAATGCCCTATTTGAAGCGCTAATGAGTTGCTATGTGCAGCGCTACGTTAAAATGCCATATTTGAAGTGCTATTGATTTGCTATGTGCAGCGCTATGTTTCAATGCCATGTCATGAAGCGCTAAAGGATTGCTATGTGCAGCGCTTTGCGTAACTGCTGTGGTTGACGCACCCCAGGATCGCCAGGTGCCGCGCTTTGATTCCATGCCAGGTTTTGATGTGTTAATGAACTGCCAAATCTCTTTCTAATGAACTGCTTTTGATCCTAATGTTGATCTAGATAAAACTGATTGGTTTTATTCAACCTACTGGTGTGGTGTCAATTATTGCGTGCGTTTCCTGTCTCAGTGGATGTGTGTGTTGTATGGTCACTTTACACGTAAGCCTTTGGCTGCCTACCTGCTCGCGTCACGTTACCCCCAGAGGACCTGGTGACCCCCGGTCCTACACACTTGAAATCCATCGGGCAATTCCCCTCTTTGACAAAGGGAACCCCTTCCTGGGGGCACTATAAGCCACAAACAGCTGAGAAGACAGGCGGAAAGGCCTTGTTTGTTGCAAGTAAAACTTCAGACAACGTTAAACATTCAATGAATGAAGAGCTCTCGCCGCTGCTGTTGACGGTTGAGGGAAAAACCTCTGAAGGATCAGCGGTTCATTCAGATGAAAGTCTGTAGGCACTTTCGGAATGAATTTTGGATTAGTCCTGAGAACAATCCTGTCCTCTTTGAACTGCAAAAATGGTTCTTGTATTGTGAGAGCCTGTATTTCCCAAACTCTTCTGGCTGATGTAAGAGCTATTAGAAGAGCTACCTTCCAGGATAAGAGCTTTAGATCCGCCCTGTGAATTGGTTCGAAGGGCTGCTTCATCAATTAAGACAGAACAATGTTCAACTGCCAGAGAGGTGGAGGAGGTCTTATGGGAGGAAAAGTCCAAAACAATCCTTTCATGAACTGTTTGATAATTCTTTCAGACCACAGTGATGGACCCGAGGAAGTTCTTCTATATAGAGAAATCGCAGCAAGATGCACTTTAATAGAAGCATGGGCTAAACCAGATTTTGCTAACATTAAAATATATGGAAACATTTCATGTGCCGCTGAGCTTATAGGATGAATATTACGTTCTTGGCACCACAAACAGAATCTCTTCCATTTCATCCTATATGTCTTGTTTGTACTTCCCGCTCTGGCATTTGCTAGTATATCTCTGCATTCTGATGAAATATCTAGGTGTTGAAATTCGCAGTGTTCAGGAGCCAGGCCGTTAAGCGTAGCGATTTCGGGTCTGGATGAAGCACTTGTCCCCGGGACATTGTCAAGAGTGATGGTATTGGTTGCAGACAAATCGGATGATCCTCCGACAGCAGGAGCAACTCTGTGAACCAGTGTTGTCTGGGCCACCATGGAGCTATCAATATCACTTTGCATGGTTCTTTCTTTATCTTTGTGAGAACGCGTGGCAGGAGGGGAATTGGAGGAAAGGCGTAGGCAAAGACGCCTGACCATGCCTTCAAAAACGCATTCCCCCAAGATCCCCTTTGGTGATGTCAACTTGCGAAGATCTGGCATTTTTTGTTCTGAGCTGTCGCAAACAGATCCACTGTCGGAACTCCCCATTTGAAGAAGATGCTTTGTAAAATCTCCTGGTTGATCTCCCACTCCTGGCATGTGGACTTCAGTCTGCTGAGAGTGTCCGCTTTGACATTCTGATCTCCTGGAAGATGTTCCCATTTTACAGACACCTCGTGTTGAACAGCCCATTTCCATATCTTTTGTGCTTCCTGCGACAGGAAGAGTGATCTTGTTCCTCCCATGCAATTGTGCATTGCAGTTGTGTTGTCTGTTCTTTTCAGAACAGATGCTCCCGGAATTCTTGGTAGGAAAGCCAGCAATGCCAAGCCTATCTCTTTGAGCTCCAGCAAGTTGATGTGGAGCTGCTGTTCCTGCAATCTCCACCAACCGCTGACCTGTAGATCCTGAAGGAACGCCCCCCATCCTTCCAGGGATGCATCGGTGGTAATTACCAATGGAGCTGGTTCGGCCAGGAAGGAAAGGCTCACCGAAATTCTCCTTTTGTGGGTCCACCATGCTACTGCTTGCCCCATAGCCGGCGTGATCTTCACCTTGTCGTCGAAGGATCCCTCTGCCTGGTGCCATTGCCGATCCAGTTCCTCCTGTAATGGACGCATCTTTAGTCGGCATAAACAAATCAGAGGTAGGCAAGAGGACATTGCCCCTAGTAGCGATTTGTACGTGCGTACTGAAAGACACTTTTTTCTTGTGAAATTCTTGGCAAGCGTCATGAGACCCAGTTGCCTCTCTGTGGAGGGAAATGCCTTGTTTACAGAGGTGTCCAGAATCGCTCCCAGGAACGTGATCTTCCTTGAAGTTTGAAGAGAGGATTTCTCGATATTCAAAATCAGTCCCAATCCGGCAAATATTTGTATGCATGCCGTAGTTGACAAATGGGCTGAAGTTTCTAATGGGGCTTTTATCAACCAGTCGTTCAGGTATGGAAACACCTGGTGTCTTAGCGTTCTGAGAAAAGCTGCCACTGGCGCCTGATACTGTAAAAATTATTGGGGCTGATTTGAGCCCAAACTGTAGTACTTTGAACTGGTAATGGTCTCCGGCTACTGCAAACCGAAGATACCGTCTGTGGGAAGGATGAATGGGGATGTGAAAATATACATCCTGTAAGTCTAGAGTGGTCATATGATCCCCTGGGTTTAAGAGCAGCAGAATGTCTTGGAGGGTCCCCATACGGAAAGACTGCTTTTTGAGATAAGTTTTCAGCGACCTCAGGTCTAGAATAGGATGCCATTGGAGAGCATTCTGGACTAGGAAGAAATGGGAGTAAAACCCCTTTCCTTTTTGCGAGATCAGCATCGGTTCTATTGCTCTCTTTTGGAGTATTGTCCGAATCTCCCGACGCATCTGACATAGATGTTTGATCTCTTGACTTGTCTGTGGTGTGCAAGGAGGGAATTGAAGGAATTCTAGAGTGTGTCCAACTTGTATTATACTGAGGACCCATTTGTCCGTCGTTATTTTCTGCCAATGTTGCAGATGGGAAACAACTCTTCCACCCAGGGGAACTTGTGGATGGGAAGAAATACATGTAACCGGATTCAGGAGGTTGTCATTGTCTTCTGCCATTGTCCTTTCCTTAACGACCCCCTCGTCCTCTAGGAGCTGACTTTGTATAGCTCCCTGATTGTTTTTGACCATATTGCTGATGGTATGGTTGTGATGACGAGGAATAAGAAGGGAATCTCCCCTGTTGGTATCCCCCTCTATAGTATGATTTGCCTCTCTCTCTGGCACCCCGAAAGGGCACTTTGCGGTATTGTAGTGTACCTAGGGCTTTTGCAGTATCTGTATCTTTCTTGATACATTGAAGTGAGTCATCCACTTGTTTCCCAAACAAATCTTCTCCATCGAAAGGGAGATCTAGAATATTATTTAGGACCTCTGGTCTAAAGGCAGTCGCCCTTTACCACCCCTGATGCCGTAGCACCACCGCTCCTACAAGCAACCGGAAGGCTGTGGTTGCGATATCCATCGCACAGTCAATGACTTCAGCTGAAGCCCTTTCTCCTTCCTGAAGGATCTTTTTCGCCTCCTCTCTATTGTCCTCTGGGATGAGGTCCATGTATGGTGCCGTATCACACCACATCTGTCTGTCGTATCTGCCCAGAATGGCAAGAGCATTTGCTGCTTTAACTTGGAGAGCAGACATGGATGAGAACCTCTTTCCTGCATTGTCTAATCGTCTCCCCTCTCTGTCAGAAGGTGCTGATATAGGCGCAGAGGGATTCTTAGATTTTTGTTGCGCCGCTTGCGAATTCACGGAATCAGGGATGGCCCAGTTAACACGCTGCTGTGTCCAACGGAGCTTTATATTTTTTCTCTAATCTAGCAAGCACAGGTGTAACTGTCGCCGGTGTCTTCATCACTTTCTAAACCTTCTTCCCACACATGGCTAACAATTGGGATAGCTTTGACTGACTTGTGGCATGGTTCCTTAAATTCGTATAGGAAGCATTCCATTTGTGTCGTAGCCGTAGGAAGCTGGAACCTCTTCGCAGCTCTTTCCATTAGATTATGGAATCCGCCGATATCCACCGGAGGAGAATCCACAGGTACTGGTGAGGGAGATGCCGGAGATGGAATCTGGTAATCATACCATGCTTTGTTGTGATCTGTTATCTCTCCCTCTTCCTGGTCATCATCGTCCATGGTGACAGGATCCTGGTGGTGTATTGTTTGAGAAGTTGTAGGTGTAACTTCTTGTAGTGGTTCCCTGCTTCTAACTGGAGTAGCAGGGATGGAACGTGGATGCGAGACCGGGATTTCCTGAGAAGCTGGTGTTGGCGGAAATCTCTTTTTAAAGTCTGCCAGCATAAACTGCAGATCCATCATCATGGACGATGGCATACCCACCATCTCTCCTTGATACCCTTGGCGATAATGTTGTTGCGGAGGATATTGGTACTCCCCATATCCCTCCTCATAGTCATCATCCTGACACTTCCCATGCAATTGTGAGGGACTACTGGTGTATCCAAAGGGTCTGTCGTCCTCCTCTTCCTCTGAATCCTGCTCCTCTAGCAGGTGTGATGGCACCAGCGGAGTGATATTGCTTGGGGAGGTGATTTCTGGTGTAATTCTCCTCTTCCTAACGATTTCCAGTTTGTATGGAATTTCCCTCGTCGAAGAGCCCGTCGACGAGATCGCCGTCGACACCACTGTCATTGATGCCGTCGTCGACACCAGACGTAAAGAGCTATCCGTCGTCGACGAACCCGTCGTCGTCACCGTCGATGACGATCCCGTCATCGACATTGTCGTCGCCACTGTTGCTGTCATCGTCGATACCGCCATCGATGTAACCGGCGTCGACACCACCGTCGACGATGACGTCGTCGACTGAGAGGCTGTAATAGTCAATGATGGTGTCTTTGATATGAGCTTTACCTCAATCTTCGTCGTCGACGATGATGGTTTCTTCGTCGACGATCCCATTGATGATGCCTGTTTCTTAGATTTTACCTCAGGAGTCAAAAAAGATGGCTTCCTGAAGGCTTCTTTAACCTGAGGAGGTGACTTTGACGGCTCAGAACTCGTCTTTTTTGATTGTTTTTCTCCAGAAGCATGTCCCTTACTCTCCTTTTCCATTGATTTAGAAGATTTTGAAGGACTGCGCCCAGAAGACCCATGAGTGGTCTTTTTTAGGGCCTTCTCAGGACGTTCTCCTGAGGAATGAGTTTGAGGAGATTTTCTTCTCTTTTGAGATCTCCTAGATGTTGAGGAGGACTCCTCCTCACTGTCACTGGAGATAACCTCCTTTCTGACCTTTAGCTTTTGAAGCCATATCAAGAGGCGCCCACGATCTCTCAGAGTTTTAGTAGAGAAAGTGTGAAATACCTTACAGTCTTTGGCCTGGTGATCCCGGTATAGAAGGCAGATGCAGTCAGAATGAGGGTCATCAGTGTAGAGCCTCTTCTTAGAAGAAGTTGAACAGGCCCGAAATAAACCTTTTTTCTCCTTTCCAGACATTCTCTAAAGAATGTATTTGAAGACAATCCAGAGTAGTACAGAATCCAGTTGAATTTCTAAGAACAAAGTTCTTCAAAGAAGTTGAAAAAAACAGAATTTGAGCAGAGCTCAAAGGAGACTTCCTAGCACAACGTGCTGTAGAAAATCTGAGGGCCAAAAGGTTCTCTCAGGAGGGTTCTAGAGGGTGAGGAGCTCTGATTAGTTCAGGGACAAGTTTGGTATCTTTTACATAATAAAGGTTATGGGTTGCAAAAGGGAAATGGGCCTAGGCCTCTTTTCAGTTTGCTATCCAACTAAGCATTGCTTTTTTATATACCGGAGACTCCCGTCTTGACGATGGGGAATGATTCAGGCATGTGAATCTATGAAAGCTCCAATACTGGAGTAAGTAGGGTTTTCCATAATTTTATTGTGGCAGTGTTGTTTAGAATAAATTCCGACATTTATTTTCCGAGCACTCTGGAAGAGTTGGAGAGTACAAAAATCCAATTTAATGCAGTAGCACATTTTCTACAAATGCTTGGTTGTGTAGATGGTACATATATTGTAGTTTGCCCACCCTCTGACACAGAGTATGTATATCATAATCGTATGAACCAAAATTCTTTAAACATACAAGTAGTATGTAATGCAAAATTCTGATCATAGCGCTAGTTGCGTGATACCCTGGGAGCACTCATGACTCCTACATATTTAGACACTGTGGCCACTATGAACAGCTATCAGGAGAAGATTCTGGAGATAGCTGGGTGTAAGGTAATTACTATTCATATTTCTACTTATGTGAATAACTTGAATACACTATAAACAGGTACCAGCGGTGTTATTTTTCAGCTGACAGTGCATACTCATTAAAGCCTAGGATTATGACTTCAAGCCTACAACCCCTAGACAAAGGAGCTACGTTGTTGCCCAGGGAAACAAAAGCATTATAGAGAGAACATTTGGACTTCTTAAAGCCAGATTTAGATGTCTCCATAGATGTGGGGGTGCTCTAGAGTATGACCCTACAATATGTTGTAAGATAAGAGGCAGATGTGCAATGCTATACAACTTATCTGTGCATAGAAACCCACTCACTGAAGCAGCAAGTGATTATTCTGAAGAGACAAATGATCACATTCCCCTCACTTTTCACACCCAATACCTGATGCTGCAACAGCTGATGGATTATGTACATGCTGAGATGATGTGACAAGTAGGTAACTTGTAACATTTTTGGTTAATATAAAGAAAAGCATTCTACCAAATGTTCAAAGTAGCAACCATTCTTTTTTTCTGTTTATTCATGGATTGCTTTCAAAAATATTGCTTCCATTTAAACAAGTGAATAAAAGCACATCATCTTGACGTAATAATACAAATTCGTCATAGCTTTATTCAGGGTCACATCTCTGCTGTCCAGCACATGGCCATTGATTAGAACACAGGGCATCCCTTACTCTGCCTTCTATTGCAACTAAATATAGCAGGCTCAAAAGCTGACATTCTGCTAACACGTGAGCCCTACTCAGATTCCCCAACAGACCTTCTTGGGCTATTTACGCAATAGCAGTTTGCTCACTTACTTTTTACTTTCAAACACTTTATTTCGGTCAGACCTTAAAAACAAGTTAATCAACATAAAATTTATAATGTTGTAAGAATAACAACATATCAAATAGTTATGACAAACAACATATTAAAAGTAAATAAAATTCACATGTAGAACAAAAATAGTAAAGTGCTTGATGAATGCATTTGGGTGAAGACAATAGAAGGCTTACCATACAAAATTGCATATTGTACATAGTTCATTGGATACTTTTTTACAAGTTGTAGGCTAGCTCATCAATAATAAAGATTAAGTAATAAAAGAGTTTACGCTTCAGTAGAAAAGGGGATTTGAATCCTTCTGGCCCCAACCAATGAAGTAGAATATAATTAGTGTAACTATAATAGAATTAATTGCTAAATTCATTTGTACATAACAATTGCTAAAAAACCATAACAATAATACAGACAGAATATATTCAGGAAGAGCCAAGAGAAAGGATCTTGAATTTAATAGCCCAGACACTTTCAAGATATTTTGCAGTGTGAGGTGTAGTATCCAACCTACAAATTCTCAGTGTGACCCAGGATTGATGGGTTCCCAATGTTCGACAAAGGGGCACAATCCAGCATTTACTTTGGACATCAGATTCTTCCACTTGTGTACATGCTGGGCAGGATTTGATACCTTCAGTGGGGCTCCTCCAGGTGGCAGTAAAATTTGCGAGTGGAAGGCACCTAACCTGAATCTTATATAGAGGGCTTTGGTAAAAGGAGGGTCAATCTTATCCACAAAAGGTTCAAACCCGGGTGTTGGTTTTATCTCCAGGAAGCTATTTGTGTGTGAGCCAAATTTTCATGAATTGGTGATTTTCCTCTCTTTGTTGTCCCAAAACATTTAGTAGAGGAAGAGGTAATAGACACTGGATTAGGAACATTAGGAAAACAACATTAGGAAAATTCCTAACACAGCAACATTCAAGAGGGAAGCGAAGATCTTCCTAATGAGTAAGTTCCTTTCGTAAACAAGACGGCTCATCACTAGCACCGTGATGTAGATGTTTTCATAACAGTCCTTCGGAATATGTAAAGATAATTCACCAGCTATACTGAGGATAACCATTTACGATTCTATACTACTCGAGACTCACAGATGTAGAATGCTCGGAAAAAGACACTTCGGAACATTTGTATTGGAAGTCCCAGTACACCTTGTACAATAAGCAGTTCCAATAACTTTAATTGGAACATTGAAGTTAAACATATTAGGGAAATAACTTTAAATATGTGATTCCTGACAACACACGGTAACCTAATCTTGTCACTGTATATTTATTTGCTAATACTGTATAGCTACATACCTAATCTACCTCATATCACTGTAAATCGTCCCGCTATTCAAATTGTATCGTTAACTTACCTCATGTAATTGTGAAGCGCTCTGATACCCAAGGGTCACGTTCGCCCTATATAAAACTCTTTAAATAAATAAAATTAGTCAAGAAATCATCCCAAACCAGAGAGATTAACACGTGCTTTACATACTTTAACCACAGCTGTGTCACTATTACCATTTGCCTTTCCAAAATATCTCTCAAACCAACGCTATATGGTTCCAACTCAGCAGTCAACCAAATCCTCAGGCAACATAAGATTGGTTTGAGTCTCACTTTGGGGATAATAGATTGCATGTTCAAATTATGTGTAAAGCCTAATGGAGTACTTTGGGGGAGTTTGAGAGATGCCTTCATGAAATTATTTCCAGCCACTCCTAATGCATCAATATTACAGAAACCACAAAGTTCTGCTCCATAGGTTTTGGCCGCCACTGATTGGGCTCACCAGACTTTTAAAATGGGAGATACGGGCTGGAGAGAGGTATTTATTTGCAAATGTCAGTGTGGCTCCCCTCTTGTGGTTCAACAAGAGTGTGCTCTTAGTAATCTGGCTAACACAAGAGTTAGTGCTGGATGAGCTGATACTCTGGTAGTCAAAATCTAAAACTCCCTCAAGATCCACACCCTCTAAACTTATAGTCCTCTCTAAAGTGCCTGTGCAAATGTATTTCCATAAACGTATTTTTGCCAGCATTTATAGCCAAGCCATGGTTAGTGCAAACCAATTGAAACCTAGTTAATAAGATCTCAATTCCTTTTAGGGTTTTGGACACTAGTAGAGTATCATTCGCAAAGAGTAGAGCTGGAATTTTTGTGCTCTCATATAAGGGTAAGTCATTGTCACAATTCAGTAAAAGATCAACACACCCATTGATAAACAGGAGAAACTGTGTGGAATGAGGACGCATCCTTGCTGTACCCCCTTGGCCTCTTTTATCTGGTCAGCTATTTCGCCACTGGGACTCCATCTGATTTGTGCAGAGTTGTCAGTGTGCATCCTGCTGAAACTTAGAAAGAATCCCATTGTCTTCAATCCATTTTAGAAAATGATCTAAAATTTGCTTGCAGAATATTTTCTGCACTGCATGGATAAGGCTTATTGAGTGAAAATTTACTGGGTTGGATTTATGGTCCTATATGAAGATGGGGAATTATCTCTGCTCCTTTCCAGACAGCAGGGATCTGGGCACCGGCCATGATGACATTTGATGATGTGATTTAAATCAGGGGCCCACACAACAGGCTCGGGCTTCAAGAGATCTACAGGGATCTTATCTAACCCAGGAGGCTTGCCTGCTTTCTGTGAGCAAATTGCATGTTTCGTTTCAGCCAGAGAGAAAAACATATATCATTGTTGGACTTGGCCCTTTTTGCAGGGTCATCCCTGAAATTTTTACCTTCCTCCTGTATTTTTTCTGACCTGTTGTTGGCTGTTCTATGACTCTGGGCACTTTACCACTGCTGATCAGTGCTAAAGTGTATATGCTCTCCCTAGTGTAAAATGTATATGTTGGTTGGATTCCATGATTGGCTTATTTGGTTTACTATCAGACCCCAGTAAAGCGCACCAGGAGTGCCCAGGGATAGTAAATCCAAATGCTGCTGGTGGGGTTGCAGCACTGGTTGTGCCACCCACAGAAGCGGCCTGGTAAAATGTGTCTAAGGTCTGCCATTGCAGAACCTGCGTGCAGTCTAGTACTGTCATGCTGACTGGGCAAGTGCACCATCTTGCCAGTCCCTAAACCTTCCCTTAACTTCATATTAGTCACCCCTATGGTAGGCCCAAGGGCAGGGTGCATTGTAAGCATAAGGTAGGACAAGCCCTGATGTGTGTGGCATGTCCTAATAGTGAATTACAGCCATTTTCGTTTTTCACTATTGTAAGGCTACCTGTTCTCCATAGGCCAGAATGGGCTGTTAGAATTGTTACATTCTATGATCCTAACAAACCCAGGGAACATGGTGGAAATTTGAGTTTAGTATGCCTGAACTCAGAATAATAAAATACATCTTTTAGTAAAGTTTATTTTAATATTCTGTGTTTGCAAATACCACTTTTAGAAAGCTGGTATTTGCTTGCCTAACCATTTCAGCCCGCCTCTGCTAGGATGTGTATCTGCTGTCTGGTTTCTGTGAGTGACAGGGCTGGGGAATTGCAGGAGACAGGCTGGGGCAGCCCGGTGGTGAATAGAGAGATTTACATCCAGATGGATGGGAGGAGTACACCTGGACTCTGAATAGGGCTGAGCTCTGCCACCACAATGCTGGCTCCACCACCTGTGGAGCGGCTGATGTCTCTGCCCTGCACTCTCAATAGAAAGTCAGAGTCATGTCAACAAAGTGCTCAGGAACTGGTTTGGACTGGGCAAAGGCCCCTCTACCCCAGAGGAACAAAGGAATTAGGGGTATAAGTATTGGGACCCTGCTCCCAAGAAATTAGATCCTGCTTGACAAGAAGAACCTCTGCCTGAGGAGAAGGAACTGGGAAAGCTGTAAGGAGGAGTACTGTCCCTGACCTGGGGGATTGGCCTGCAGTGGTTGCCTTGCTGCTGAAGGAGAGGAGAAAGACTACAAAGACTTTATTTCAAATTGCGCTTTAAAAGATCTCCAAGGGCCTGAGTGTGAGAAGTTGGCCTGATATATGATGTGACTAATTCTAGTGTACACCTTGTATCAGTCCAAACAACCCTTATGGTGATTGGTTGTAAAGTCAACCTTATAGACCAGCTATCCTTGTGGTAGCATGGACAAGAGCAGTCTTAGGCTAAACTATGAATGGCATGTGAAGCCAGCTGTTATACCATTTGTAACCCCTTGAATATCAAATGAAAGGACACCACAACATATATATATAAAATAAAGTGTATTTATTCTAGTCAAAATGCCCTCAGCACTCTTTATGAGATTAGAGGTAAGTACAACACAATCTTAATCAAACATACATAAGTTATACAGGTAAGTAATACAGTTAGGCCCTAGGGGCCACGCAAACCATAAATTAAGTAAGTGGTATAAGAACCACTGTCACGAACACAGGATAGGCCTAGGCCTAGGGAATCGCTGGGGCTACATTACACTACCAGGAGTTAGGTGCAGAGTGGAAACACTCACGCGTAATGCGTAAAAGTCGATAGACATGAAGTATTTAGAATTAAAGAGTTTTAGGACACTTCGGAAGTAGCTAGGAATTAGAGACTTGATAACTAGACCCTAGGATAGTCAATACCCACGTGAGCACCGAAGTACTCAGTTTACCTAGCCCACGGGCTGCGCGTGCATAGGTGTGAACTTGTGTCGGGTTTCGTCGTCGACTCCTGGATGGATGGATGCCTGAAGAAAGATGCTGACAGGCAGTCAGTGAAGAGTGTCCGGTGGATCCCAAGATTGGAATCAGGAAGAAGGAGACCTGCAAGCAGAAGGGACAGAGTCTAGGTCACCAGCCAGGAGCCAGGAAGGAACCAGGAAGGAACCAGGCGATGTCGTGAAGATGCAGGTGAAGAGGTGAAGCTTGTTGCAGCAGCCACGGGAACCAGGAGGCATCGAGGATGACCAGAACCAGGAGGCGAGATGTCCCACGAAGGCTCTTGCTGTCGGCGGCATCAATGTCGAGTTAGGACCCAACAAGCCTTGGCAAGCGTAACCCACGCAGGATGGAGGACTTGCTTCTGTTGCAGACCAGGAAGGTCTGGGGTGCTTCTCTTTTGCAGGGAAGCAAGGGCCAGTCTGGAGGAGCCAAACCAGTGGTGGAAAGTCATAGGTTCGTCGTCGCAGAGGTCACTAGCCAACGGGCCAGCAACCGGACAGACGCGTCGAGCAGGAAAATGCAGAAGGGCCCCACTCAGAATTTGTGGAGTGTGGAGGGCTGATCTTTGGTGCAGATGGTGCTCGGGGTTGGGGCTTCTCAATCCCCAGAGCACAACTTCGAGGATGCCTCAGAAGCTGCGCTGGAAGCTACTCGCCAATTTTCCCAGGTAGCCGGTCCCACGTCTCTCGTCGCCTCCACAGATCTCAGCTTTGCTGTGGATATGGATCAGGGTTGGAGAAGTCTGGAAGTCTTGGCGCTGGTCAGGCTCTGCAGTCGGTTCCTCGTAGAACGTGGGCAAAGCAAACGGCAGGTCGCTTGATGGTGCCTGTTTGCACAGGGTGGCCACTCCTTGGCCACAAGGGAGATTCTTCAGCCTTCTTGTCGTCGAATATCAAAGGTCCAGAGTTTCTGTTCAAGTTGCAGGTTTTCAGGATAATCTAAAGTCCTAAGGAACCAGCTCCCACTCTTATACTAATCTGCGGGGCTTGTTTAACTGCTAGGTCCCTCCTATGAGTGGGACCGGGGAGGGGGGTGGTTACACCCCCTTCCCTTTGTCCAGTTTCGTGGCAGGACTGGGGCTGGAGTGCCCCAGCACCGGTTTGAACCGGACTATGCATGGGACACCTTGTGTGCCCCAGGCAGTGTCTCGTTTCATTCATCCCTCCCTGCCCCAATACACTAAGTCCTGTCTGGGGTGGTGCTAGTACCTCCCTAGGCAGGAAACCTATTGTCCAAGCCTCCCTCGCTGGAAGGACTCCCAGCAGCAGGAGGTCAGACTTGTGTCTGTGGCAGCAGCATCCATTTTGTGATGCTGGGGCTCTGGTTAACTTTAACCGGGTAGTAGGATTTTAACATGTCTTCTCCCTCCAGAAGGGAGGAATAATATCCTCATCCCCAGAAATGGTATGGGGGTATTATTCCAAAGTGTTAGACACCTTACACAGCATGTTTCGATAAAGCCAAACCATAGTTACCATAACCGTTTAAGATTATAAGGCACTTAAGAGTATATGGTAGGCGATATCATAGAACAGCTATAAGGACATGGTTCCGAAAGCTGCAGATAGGCTCTGCTCATGCTAGAGCACCATCTCACATGTTACCAAGCACTCTGCCTCCAGGATTGTTAAGGCCTGCCATAGGAGTGACTGATAGGTA
Source organism: Triturus cristatus (assembly GCF_964204655.1). NCBI lineage: Eukaryota > Metazoa > Chordata > Amphibia > Caudata > Salamandridae > Triturus > Triturus cristatus. The sequence continues at coordinate 829,556,754 of NC_140589.1, read as the reverse complement.
CACATGTGTCTATTGTGAGTGTAGATATAGGTATACTATATCTAAGCAAGGGGTGATTACACGACCCTGCCCCAGCTGAGTGATCAGCCAGTTGTGTCTAATTGTGAGGCCAGGCCAAGGGTGACATAATACATGCTGCAGCCCCTGGTAGGCCAAGGGTACACCTATGCCCTGGGTACCTAGGGTACACTGTACAGGGGCTAATAAGGTGACCCTTACCAATTGGGTTATGTACCTAAAGTACATAGTGTGAATTTAGAGAGAGAACAGCTGGGCTGTGGGTCTGATTAGCAGGCCCACAGCCACATCTAAGTCGAAAACCAGTGGAGCAAAAGCAAAAAGTGGGGGTGAACATAGAAAGCAGACCCTACTCTCCTACACAACCCCCCCCAAAAAATTAAGGACATTAAACTAACCTTGACCAGTTGAGTCTTCATGTACTAAGTGGAAATATCTGGAGAATCCATCTGCATTGGCATGGTCAGTCCCCGGTCTATGTTCCACTGTGAAGTCCATCCCCTGTAGGGAAATGGACCACCTAAGAAGTTTTGGATTTTCACCCTTCATCTGATTTAGCCACAAGAGGGGCTTATGGTCTGTCTGAATCTTGAAGTGAGTGCCAAACAGGTATGGCCTCAGCTTCTTAAGGGCCCAAACCACAGCAAAGGCCTCCCTCTCAATAGCTGACCAACGTTTCTCTCTAGGGGTCAGCCTTCTGCTAATAAAAGCAATGGGCTGGTCTTGACCATCTACATTCAGTTGTGAAAGAACAGCTCCCACACCCAACTCAGAAGCATCTGTCTGTACAATGAACTCTTTGGAGTAGTCTGGACTTTTCAGAATAGGTGCGGTGCACATGGCCTGCTTCAGGTCATCAAATGCTTTTTGACAGCTTACTGTCCACTGAACTTTCTTTGGCATCTTCTTAGAAGTCAAGTCATTAAGTGGTGTCACAATGGACCCATAGTTCTTAACAAACTTTCTGTAGTACCCAGTCAGGTCCAAGAAAGCTCTGACCTGAGTCTGGGTAATTGGAGGAGACCAGTCCTTTATGGTCTGGATCTTGCTCTCCAGTGGTTGAACCTGACCCCCACCTACTAGGTGGCCCAGGTACACAACCTTACTCTGCCCTACCTGGCACTTAGTGGCCTTGATAGTGAGGCCTGCCTTTTGCAGGGCCTCTAAAACATTCCTCAGGTGGACCAGGTGATCCTCCCAGGGGAACTAAAGACAGCAATATCATCAAGATAAGCTGCACAGTAGTCAGCCAGGCCTGCAAGGACTTGATTCACCAGCCTTTGGAAAGTGGCAGGTGCATTCTTCAATCCAAAGGGCATTACCACAAATTGATAATGTCCTCCTGGGGTCGAGAAAGCAGTTTTGGCTTTTGCACTCTCAGCTAGTCTGATTTGCCTGTAGCCAGCTGTTAGGTCAAATGTGCTCAAAAACTTGGCAGCTGCCAATCTGTCAATGAGCTCATCTGCCCTAGGTATTGGGTGACAAATGCAAAAACAACAATTGATGGACAGAATGTAGAACAATGTCATACATTCACCCCAGTACAGAGATCTGGGCCTAAATCCATAGTTTTTTTGCTCACCATGCCGTTCCAGTTTGAACCCAGCCATATGCAAATCAGTCTTGACCCTGTGCCTCATGGGAACAGTCCAGACCGAACTGCCAAGCCAGGTCCTCCCTGGACTGGAAACAAGCATCCTAGGACCGGTTTCTGGCATTTCAGCCGTCTTCAGCCAGGCTTGCTTGATTTTCAGTGGCATGGAGAGCAAGGGACCCACGTCTGGGCATACCCTTTCCACTCGGGGTGACAAATGCAAAAACAACAATTGATGGACAGAATGTAGAACAATGTCATACATTCACCCCAGTACAGAGATCTGGGCCTAAATCCATCGTTTTTTTGCTCACCATGCCGTTCCAGTTTGAACCCAGCCATATGCAAATCAGTCTTGACCCTGTACCTCATGGGAACAGTCCAGACCGAACTGCCAAGCCAGGTCCTCCCTGGACTGGAAACAAGCATCCTAGGACCGGTTTCTGGCATTTCAGCCGTCTTCAGCCAGGCTTGCTTGATTTTCAGTGGCATGGAGAGCAAAGGACCCACGTCTGGGCATACCCTTTCCACTCGGGGTGACAAATGCAAAAACAACAATTGATGGACAGAAAGTAGAACAATGTCATACATTCACCCCAGTACAGAGATCTGGGCCTAAATCCATCGTTTTTTTGCTCACCATGCCGTTCCAGTTTGAACCCAGCCATATGCAAATCAGTCTTGACCCTGTGCCTCATGGGAACAGTCCAGACCGAACTGCCAAGCCAGGTCCTCCCTGGACTGGAAACAAGCATCCTAGGACCGGTTTCTGGCATTTCAGCCGTCTTCAGCCAGGCTTGCTTGATTTTCAGTGGCATGGAGAGCAAGGGACCCACGTCTGGGCATACCCTTTCCACTCGGGGTGACAAATGCAAAAACAACAATTGATGGACAGAATGTAGAACAATGTCATACATTCACCCCAGTACAGAGATCTGGGCCTAAATCCATCGTTTTTTTGCTATCCATGCCGTTCCAGTTTGAACCCAGCCATATGCAAATCAGCCTTGACCCTGTGCCTCATGGGAACAGTCCAGACCGAACTGCCAAGCCAGGTCCTCCCTGGACTGGAAACAAGCATCCTAGGACCGGTTTCTGGCATTTCAGCCGTCTTCAGCCAGGCTTGCTTGATTTTCAGTGGCATGGAGAGCAAGGGACCCACGTCTGGGCATACCCTTTCCACTCGGGGTGACAAATGCAAAAACAACAATTGATGGACAGAATGTAGAACAATGTCATACATTCACCCCAGTACAGAGATCTGGGCCTAAATCCATCGTTTTTTTGCTCACCATGCCGTTACAGTTTGAACCCAGCCATATGCAAATCAGTCTTGACCCTGTGCCTCATGGGAACAGTCCAGACCGAACTGCCAAGCCAGGTCCTCCCTGGACTGGAAACAAGCATCCTAGGACCGGTTTCTGGCATTTCAGCCGTCTTCAGCCAGGCTTGCTTGATTTTCAGTGGCATGGAGAGCAAGGGACCCACGTCTGGGCATACCCTTTCCACTCGGGGTGACAAATGCAAAAACAACAATTGATGGACAGAATGTAGAACAATGTCATACATTCACCCCAGTACAGAGATCTGGGCCTAAATCCATCGTTTTTTTGCTCACCATGCCGTTCCAGTTTGAACCCAGCCATATGCAAATCAGTCTTGACCCTGTGCCTCATGGGAACAGTCCAGACCGAACTGCCAAGCCAGGTCCTCCCTGGACTGGAAACAAGCATCCTAGGACCGGTTTCTGGCATTTCAGCCGTCTTCAGCCAGGCTTGCTTGATTTTCAGTGGCATAGAGAGCAAGGGACCCACGTCTGGGCATACCCTTTCCACTCGGGGTGACAAATGCAAAAACAACAATTGATGGACAGAATGTAGAACAATGTCATACATTCACCCCAGTACAGAGATCTGGGCCTAAATCCATCGTTTTTTTGCTCAACATGCCGTTCCAGTTTGAACCCAGCCATATGCAAATCAGTCTTGACCATGTGCCTCATGGGAACAGTCCAGACCGAACTGCCAAGCCAGGTCCTCCCTGGACTGGAAACAAGCATCCTAGGACCGGATTCTGGCATTTCAGCCGTCTTCAGCCAGGCTTGCTTGATTTTCAGTGGCATGGAGAGCAAGGGACCCACGTCAGGGCATACCCTTTCCACTCGGGGTGACAAATGCAAAAACAACAATTGATGGACAGAATGTAGAACAATGTCATACATTCACCCCAGTACAGAGATCTGGGCCTAAATCCATCGTTTTTTTGCTCACCATGCCGTTCCAGTTTGAACCCAGCAATATGCAAATCAGTCTTGACCCTGTGCCTCATGGGAACAGTCCAGACCGAACTGCCAAGCCAGGTCCTCCCTGGACTGGAAACAAGCATCCTAGGACCGGTTTCTGGCATTTCAGTCGTCTTCAGCCAGGCTTGCTTGATTTTCAGTGGCATGGAGAGCAAGGGACCCACGTCTGGGCATACCCTTTCCACTCGGGGTGACAAATGCAAAAACAACAATTGATGGACAGAATGTAGAACAATGTCATACATTCACCCCAGTACAGAGATCTGGGCCTAAATCCATCGTTTTTTTGCTCACCATGCCGTTCCAGTTTGAACCCAGCCATATGCAAATCAGTCTTGACCCTGTGCCTCATGGGAACAGTCCAGACCGAACTGCCAAGCCAGGTCCTCCCTGGACTGGAAACAAGCATCCTAGGACCGGTTTCTGGCATTTCAGCCGTCTTCAGCCAGGCTTGCTTGATTTTCAGTGGCATGGAGAGCAAGGGACCCACGTCTGGGCATACCCTTTCCACTCGGGGTGACAAATGCAAAAACAACAATTGATGGACAGAATGTAGAACAATGTCATACATTCACCCCAGTACAGAGATCTGGGCCTAAATCCATCGTTTTTTTGCTCATCATGCCGTTCCAGTTTGAACCCAGCCATATGCAAATCAGTCTTGACCCTGTGCCTCATGGGAACAGTCCAGACCGAACTGCCAAGCCAGGTCCTCCCTGGACTGGAAACAAGCATCCTAGGACCGGTTTCTGGCATTTAAGCCGTCTTCAGCCAGGCTTGCTTGATTTTCAGTGGCATGGAGAGCAAGGGACCCACGTCTGGGCATACCCTTTCCACTCGGGGTGACAAATGCAAACACAACAATTGATGGACAGAATGTAGAACAATGTCATACATTCACCCCAGTACAGAGATCTGGGCCTAAATCCATCGTTTGTTTGCTCACCATGCCGTTCCAGTTTGAACCCAGCCATATGCAAATCAGTCTTGACCCTGTGCCTCATGGGAACAGTCCAGACCGAACTGCCAAGCCAGGTCCTCCCTGGACTGGAAACAAGCATCCTAGGACCGGTTTCTGGCATTTCAGCCGTCTTCAGCCAGGCTTGCTTGATTTTCAGTGGCATGGAGAGCAAGGGACCCACGTCTGGGCATACCCTTTCCACTCGGGGTGACAAATGCAAAAACAACAATTGATGGACAGAATGTAGAACAATGTCATACATTCACCCCAGTACAGAGATCTGGGCCTAAATCCATCGTTTTTTTGCTCAACATGCCGTTCCAGTTTGAACCCAGCCATATGCAAATCAGTCTTGACCCTGTGCCTCATGGGAACAGTCCAGACCGAACTGCCAAGCCAGGTCCTCCCTGGACTGGAAACAAGCATCCTAGGACCGGATTCTGGCATTTCAGCCGTCTTCAGCCAGGCTTGCTTGATTTTCAGTGGCATGGAGAGCAAGGGACCCACGTCTGGGCATACCCTTTCCACTCGGGGTGACAAATGCAAAAACAACAATTGATGGACAGAATGTAGAACAATGTCATACATTCACCCCAGTACAGAGATCTGGGCCTAAATCCATCGTTTTTTTGCTCACCATGCCGTTCCAGTTTGAACCCAGCCATATGCAAATCAGTCTTGACCCTGTGCCTCATGGGAACAGTCCAGACCGAACTGCCAAGCCAGGTCCTCCCTGGACTGGAAAGAAGCATCCTAGGACCGGTTTCTGTCATTTCAGTCGTCTTCAGCCAGGCTTGCTTGATTTTCAGTGGCATGGAGGGCAAGGGACCCACGTCTGGGCATACCCTTTCCACTCGGGGTGACAAATGCAAAAACAACAATTGATGGACAGAATGTAGAACAATGTCATACATTCACCCCAGTACAGAGATCTGGGCCTAAATCCATAGTTTTTTTGCTCACCATGCCGTTCCAGTTTGAACCCAGCCATATGCAAATCAGTCTTGACCCTGTGCCTCATGGGAACAGTCCAGACCGAACTGCCAAGCCAGGTCCTCCCTGGACTGGAAACAAGCATCCTAGGACCGGTTTCTGGCATTTCAGCCGTCTTCAGCCAGGCTTGCTTGATTTTCAGTGGCATGGAGAGCAAGGGACCCACGTCTGGGCATACCCTTTCCACTCGGGGTGACAAATGCAAAAACAACAATTGATGGACAGAATGTAGAACAATGTCATACATTCACCCCAGTACAGAGATCTGGGCCTAAATCCATCGTTTTTTTGCTCACCATGCCGTTCCAGTTTGAACCCAGCCATATGCAAATCAGTCTTGACCCTGTGCCTCATGGGAACAGTCCAGACCGAACTGCCAAGCCAGGTCCTCCCTGGACTGGAAACAAGCATCCTAGGACCGGTTTCTGGCATTTCAGCCGTCTTCAGCCAGGCTTGCTTGATTTTCAGTGGTATGGAGAGCAAGGGACCCACGTCTGGGCATACCCTTTCCACTCGGGGTGACAAATGCAAAAACAACAATTGATGGACAGAATGTAGAACAATGTCATACATTCACCCCAGTACAGAGATCTGGGCCTAAATCCATCGTTTTTTTGCTCACCATGCCGTTCCAGTTTGAACCCAGCCATATGCAAATCAGTCTTGACCCTGTGCCTCATGGGAAAAGTCCAGACCGAACTGCCAAGCCAGGTCCTCCCTGGACTGGAAACAAGCATCCTAGGACCGGTTTCTGGCATTTCAGCCGTCTTCAGCCAGGCTTGCTTGATTTTCAGTGGCATGGAGAGCAAGGGACCCACATCTGGGCATACCCTTTCCACTCGGGGTGACAAATGCAAAAACAACAATTGATGGACAGAATGTAGAACAATGTCATACATTCACCCCAGTACAGAGATCTGGGCCTAAATCCATCGTTTTTTTGCTCACCATGCCGTTCCAGTTTGAACCCAGCCATATGCAAATCAGTCTTGACCCTGTGCCTCATGGGAACAGTCCAGACCGAACTGCCAAGCCAGGTCCTCCCTGGACTGGAAACAAGCATCCTAGGACCGGTTTCTGGCATTTCAGCCGTCTTCAGCCAGGCTTGCTTGATTTTCAGTGGCATGGAGAGCAAGGGACCCACGTCTGGGCATACCCTTTCCACTCGGGGTGACAAATGCAAAAACAACAATTGATGGACAGAATGTAGAACAATGTCATACATTCACCCCAGTACAGAGATCTGGGCCTAAATCCATCGTTTTTTTGCTCACCATGCCGTTCCAGTTTGAACCCAGCCATATGCAAATCAGTCTTGACCCTGTGCCTCATGGGAACAGTCCAGACCGAACTGCCAAGCCAGGTCCTCCCTGGACTGGAAACAAGCATCCTAGGACCGGTTTCTGGCATTTCAGCCGTCTTCAGCCAGGCTTGCTTGATTTTCAGTGGCATGGAGAGCAAGGGACCCACGTCTGGGCATACCCTTTCCACTCGGGGTGACAAATGCAAAAACAACAATTGATGGACAGAATGTAGAACAATGTCATACATTCACCCCAGTACAGAGATCTGGGCCTAAATCCATCGTTTTTTTGCTCACCATGCCGTTCCAGTTTGAACCCAGCCATATGCAAATCAGTCTTGACCCTGTGCCTCATGGGAACAGTCCAGACCGAACTGCCAAGCCAGGTCCTCCCTGGACTGGAAACAAGCATCCTAGGACCGGTTTCTGGCATTTCAGCCGTCTTCAGCCAGGCTTGCTTGATTTTCAGTGGCATGGAGAGCAAGGGACCCACGTCTGGGCATACCCTTTCCACTCGGGGTGACAAATGCAAAAACAACAATTGATGGACAGAATGTAGAACAATGTCATACATTCACCCCAGTACAGAGATCTGGGCCTAAATCCATCGTTTTTTTGCTCACCATGCCGTTCCAGTTTGAACCCAGCCATATGCAAATCAGTCTTGACCCTGTGCCTCATGGGAACAGTCCAGACCGAACTGCCAAGCCAGGTCCTCCCTGGACTGGAAACAAGCATCCTAGGACCGGTTTCTGGCATTTCAGCCGTCTTCAGCCAGGCTTGCTTGATTTTCAGTGGCATGGAGAGCAAGGGACCCACGTCTGGGCATACCCTTTCCACTCGGGGTGACAAATGCAAAAACAACAATTGATGGACAGAATGTAGAACAATGTCATACATTCACCCCAGTCAAGGGTCAAGACTGATTTGCATATGGCCATGTCTAAACTGGGGTGGTGTAGTGGGCAAAAGAACGATGGATTCAACCCAGATCTCTTGACTGGGGGAGAATGTTTGCATTGTCAGCATTCCGTCCATCATTTGTTTGTTGTAACGCTAGGTATTGGGTGGGCATCTGTCCTAGTGACAGCATTGAGACCTCTGTAATCCATGCAAAACCTCATCTCTCTCTTACCATCTTGGGTGTGAGGTTTTGGCACCAGAACTACAGGACTAGCCCAAGGGCTCTCTGAAGGTTCAAGGACTCCCAGCTCCAACATTTTCTGTACCTCAACTTTTATGCAGTCCCTAACATGGTCAGGTTGCCTGTAGATTTTACTCTTCACAGGCAGACTGTCACCAGTGTCCACCTCATGGGTGCACCAGTTTGTCTGACTTGGGGTCAGGGAAAACATATGTCTGTAGGACTGCAGAACTTGTCTGCAGTCCTGTTGCTGATGCTCAGTGAGGCTGTCTGAAAAGACCACACCATCAACTGAACCATCATCAGGGTTCTGAGTCAGCAGGTCTGGGAGAGGGTCACTCTCTTCCTCCTGCCCCTCATCTGTAGCCATGAGTAAGCCCATGTCTGCCCTGTCAACATATGCCTTCAATCTGTTGACATAAAGCACCCTGTGGGGGCTTCTGGGAGTCCCAAGGTCCACCAAGTAGGTGACTTCTCCCTTTTGCTCAACAATAGTGTGGGGTCCAGACCATTTGTCTTGGAGGGCTGCTGGGGCCACTGGCTCCAACACCCACACTTTCTGCCCTGGCTGGTATACAGTCAGCACAGCCTTTTGGTCATGCCTAGCTTTTTGGAGTTCTTTGCTTGCCTCAAGGTTTTTAGAAGCCTTCTTCATGTACTCTGCCATCCTGGAGCAGAGGCCAAGTACATAATCCACTATGTCCTTTTTGGGTTGTCTGAGAGGTCTCTCCCATCCTTCCCTCACTAGACACAGGGGTCCCCTTACAGGATGCCCAAACAAAAGCTCAAAAGGGCTGTAGCCAACCCCCTTTTGTGGGACCTCTCTGTAAGCAAACAGAAGGCAGGGTAAAAGGATGTCCCATCTTCGCCTAAGCTTATCTGGTAAACCTTTTATCATCCCTCTTAGGGTCTTGTTGAACCTCTCCACAAGCCCATTGCACTGTGGGTGATAGGGGGTAGTGAATTTGTAGTTTACACCACACTCCTTCCACATTGCAGTCAAATATCCTGACATGAAGTTGGCACCTCTGTCAGAGACAACCTCCTTTGGAAAGCCCACTCTGGAGAATACTCCAAGTAGGGCCCTTGCCACAACAGGAGCTGTTGTGGTCCTCAGGGGAATAGCTTCTGGATACCTGGTGGCATGGTCCACTATCACCAATATAAATCTGTGCCCAGATGCTGTTTGGGGGTCCATTGGTCCTACAATGTCTATCCCCACTCTCTCAAAAGGGACCCTCACCACAGGTAGTGGTATATGGGGGGCCTTTGTGATGCCACCTGATTTGCCACTGGCTTGGCAGGTGACACAGGAGCGACAAAACTCCTTGGTATCTTCTGACATATGAGGCCAGTGAAAGTGAGGGACAAGTCTGTCCCAGGTCTTGTTCTGGCCTAGGTGTCCTGCAAGGGGAATATCATGGGCCAAGGTAAGAAGGAAGCCTCTGAAACTCAAAGGTATGACCAACCTCCTGGATGCACCAGCCTTGGGGTCTCTAGCCTCTGAGTACAGCAGCCCTTCATCCCAATACACTCTATGGGTACCTTGAGCATTCCCTGCAGCCTCAGCAGCAGCCTGCTGTCTGAGGGGTTCAAGAGAGGAGCAGTCTAACTGGGCCTGCCTCAGATCTGCCCTTGAAGGTCCCTCTGTCCCAAGAAACTCAACCTGATCAGGTTCCAGTTCTTCTAGGACAGTTCCTTCAGGGCTCTCAGAATCATCCTCCTGTGAGGGCTGATCCTCTACCTGAGGCAGGGGGGAAGGCACAGCCTTACCCCTACTGCTCTTTATCTTGGGTTGTGACTGGTCCATTGTCCCAGGATCCAGCACTTGTTCAGTGTTGCACTTTTTGGCCTGTGATCTGGTCACAGTAAGGACATGTGCGTCTATTCCCAGCATTTCTGCATGGATCCTATACTCCACTTCAGACCAGACTGAAGTTTCAAGGTCATTTCCCAACAGACACTCAACAGGAAGATCTGAACTCACCACAACTTTCTTGAGGCCAGTTACCCCTCCCCAGGAGAAGTTAACAATTGCCACACTATGGGAGGTAGTGGCATTGCTAGCATTGGTCACTAGGTAATTCTCACCTAGCATGATCTGTCCAGGGTCCACAAAGGCAGGTGTCACCATTGTGACACTAGCCCCAGTGTCCCTGTAGGCCTTAGCCATTCTATTATTGATAAAAGGAGTCTGTCTGTACTTGCCCAGGTTACTGGGGCCTACAGTAAGAGGACAAAGCTATGTCCCCATCACAGATCAGAACAGCCTGAGTTGGTACTCTGACTAGACTAGAGTCCTCCTCAGTTCCCAGGGTTAACCCTACTACACTCTTTTGCTGGGAACCACCACTTACAGCTGGACTAGGGGGTACAGTTGCCTTAGGGGCAATGGTGGCTGGGGGCTTGTCCTTTTTGGTACACTCACTAAACCAATGAGAATTGGATGTACAGTAGTTGCACCAGGGTTTCTTTTGGCCATCTTTCTTTTTATCCTTTTTGGGACCACCCTCCCCCTGAGCCTTTTGGGGGCCTGGTGAAGACTTCTGGTCTTTGTTTTTCTGCTCATTACCCTTCTGGTCTGCCTTTTTCTGATCACCGCCCTGGTTCTGGTTTTTCTGCTTAACCCTTGTCCTGACCCATCTATCTGCCTTCTTTCCCAATTTTTGGGGCGAAGTCAGTTCAGAGTCAATCAAGTGTTGATGCAGTAGCTGGTTTTGACAGTTGTTAAGTATTTGTTCTCTCATGATCAAATTATACAATCCTGTATAGTCCTTAACCCCACTGCCCAATTGCCAGCCTTCCAAAGCCTTAGTGGCACAATCAACAAAGTCAATCCAGTCCTGAGTCTGTGTCTTCTGGGTATCCCTGAACAACAACCTGTATTGTTCAGTGGTTAGGCCAAACCCATCAATCAGAGCACTCTTCAGGACAGTGTAATTATGTGCATCCTCATCACTAACTGTGAGGAGCTTGTCTCTACCTTTCTCAGAGAAGGAGAGCCACAAGATAGCTGCCCACTGACTCTGGGGTACCTGCTGTACTCTGCAGGTCCTCTCCAAAGCTGTTATCCATTTGTGGATGTCATCCCCACACTTGTAGGGAGGGCCAATCTTGCTCAGGTTTCTATTATCATAGGCCCTGTCTCTATCCTTAGGGATATTGCTGCCACCAGTGGGTTCTAACCCACTTAACCTTTGCTCTCTGGCCAGAGCAAGTTTCTCCTTGGCAAGGGCAAGTTCTTCCCTTGCAATCCTCAGATTAACTTCCCTCATTCTGGCCTGATGCTCCCTTCTCTGGGGTGAAGTCATCCCCCTATAAGAAGAAGCAATGGAGCTATGGGAGATGTGGGAGTGGATAGATTCCCCTGAAGGAGACCTTCCTCTCCTCTCCCTTTGGTTAAGCCCACCTGGGGGTCTGGATGGGGGGACCCCATTCAGACTCCCATGTATGCTTAAGTTAGCCTGGCTGAGTCTCCCAACTACTACCTAGCTATCTACCTCATCTTCAGAACTCTCTGACTCATCTGTAGGGTGAGGGGAGTCTCCTGTCGAGGGTAGACCCTCAGTGGTACCTAAGGTTCCATCCTGGGAGGCTTTCTGAGCATCATACTCTTCTAAAATCTCCACTAGATAAATGAGGGTAGGGTTGGCACCCTGTTTTAACTTTCTGGAGGTACACATTTGTCTCATCTCCTGAAAAGTTAGGGTATCATATCTAGAGGGTATCTTTCTCGGAATTACCCCTCCTGAGAGAGTATCATCTTGATCTCCTCTCAGAGACATGATCTAGTGAGGGTGTGGTGTGTGCACCTACCTACACTAGTTGTATCTACTAAACCTCTCTAGTAGTTGTAGTCAGGGTGTGCTAGGCCCTTCAACCTACAACTGCTAAGTTCAGTAGAACTTAAGTATTTATAAGCTATGTTATATGTACCTGACAATATCTTTGTGATCTTTCAATTTGATATCTCAAGATTACAATGGTATTACAACAGCAAGCTCAGATGCCAACCGCTGCTCACCAATGTGAGAAGTTGGCCTGATATATGTTGTCACTAATTCTAGTGTACACCTTGTATCAGTCCAAACAACCCTTATGGTGATTGGTTGTAAAGTCAACCTTATAGACCAGCTATCCTAGTGGTAGCATTGCCAAGAGCAGTCTTAGGCTAAACTCTGAATGGCATGTGAAGCCAGCTGTTATACCATTTGTAACCCCTTGAATATCAAATGAAAGGACACCACAACAGATATATATAAAATAAAGTGTATTCTAGTCAAAATACCCTCAGCACTCTTTATGAGATTAGAGGTAAGTACAACACAATCTTAATCAAACATACATAATTTACACAGGTAAGTAATACAGTTAGGCCCTAGGGGCCACGCAAACCACATACTAAGTAAGTGGTATAAGAACCACTGTCACGAACACAGGATAGGCCTAGGCCTAGGGAATCGCTGGGGCTACACTACACTACCAGGAGTTAGGAAGTAGGAGGCCCACGGATTCAGGTGCAGAGTGGAAACACTCACGCGTAATGCGTAAAAGTCGATAGAAATGAAGTATTTAGAATTAAAGAGTTTTAGGACACTTCGGAAGTAGCTAGGAGTTAGAGACTTGATAACTAGACCCTAGGATAGTCAATACCCACGTGAGTACCGAAGTACTCAGTTTACCTAGCCCACGGGCTGCGCGTGCATAGGTGTGAACTTGTGTCGGGTTTCGTCGTCGACTCCTATGGATGCCTGAAGAAAGATGCTGACAGGCAGTCAGTGAAGAGTGTCCGGTGGATCCCAAGATTGGAATCAGGAAGAAGGAGACCTGCAAGTAGAGGGGACAGAGTCTAGGTCACCAGCCAGGAGCCAGGAAGGAACCAGGAAGGAACCAGGCGATGTCGTGAAGATGCAGGTGAAGAGGTGAAGCTTGTCGCAGCAGCCACGGGAACCAGGAGGCGTCGAGGATGACCAGAACCAGGAGGCGAGCTGTCCCACGAAGGCTCTTGCTGTCGGCGGCATCGATGTCGAGTTAGGACCCAACAAGCCTTGGCAAGCGTAACCCATGCAGGATGGAGGACTTGCTTCTGTTGCAGACCAGGAAGGTCTGGGGTGCTTCTCTTTTGCAGGGAAGCAAGGGCCAGTCTGGAGGAGCCAAACCAGCAGTGGAAAGTCACAGGTTCATCGTCGCAGAGGTCACTAGCCAACGGGCCAGCAACCGACAGACGCGTCGAGCAGGAAAATGCAGAAGGGCCCCACGCAGAACTCGTGGAGTGTGGAGGGCTGATCTTCGGTGCAGATGGTGCTCGGGGTTGGGGCTTCTCAATCCCCAGAGCACAACTTCGAGGATGCCTCAGAAGCTGCGCTGGAAGCTACTCGCCAATTTTTCCAGGTAGCTGGTCCCACGTCTCTCGTCGCCTTCACGGATCTCAGCTTTGCTGTGGATGTGGATCAGGGTCGAAGAAGTCTGGAAGTCTTGGCGCTGGTCGGGCTCTGGATTCGGTTCCTCATAGAACGTGGGCAAAGCAAACGGCAGGTCGCTTGATGGTGCCTGTTTGCACAGGGTGGCCACTCCTTGGCCACAAGGGAGATTCTTCAGTCTTCTTGTCATCGAATGTCGAAGGTCCAGAGTTTCTGTTCAAGTTGCAGGTTTTCAGGATAATCTAAAGTCCTAAGGACCCAGCTCCCACTCTTATACTAATCTGGGGGGCTGGTTTACCTGCTAGGTCCCTCCTATGGGTGGGACCAGGGAGGGGGGTGGTTACACCCTCTTCCCTTTGTCCAGTTTCACGCCAGGACTGGGGCTGGAGTGCCCCAGCACCGGTTTGAACCGGACTATGCATGGGACACCTTGTGTGCCCCAGGCAGTGTCTCGTTTCATTCATCCCTCCCTGCCCCAATACACTAAGTCCTGTCTGGGGTGGTGCTAGCACCTCCCTAGGCAGGAAACCTATTGTCCAAGCCTCCCTCGCTGGAAGGACTCCCAGCAGCAGGAGGTCAGACTTGTGTCTGTGCCAGCAGCATCCATTTTGTGATGCTGGGGCTCTGGTTAACTTTAACCGGGTAGTAGGATTTTAACATGTCTTCTCCCTCTAGAAGGGAGGAATAATATCCTCATCCCCAGAAATTGTATGGGGGTATTATTCCAAAGTGTTAGACACCTTACACGACATGTTTCGATAAAGCCAAACCATAGTTACCATAACCGTTTAAGATTATAAGGCACTTAAGAGTATATGGTAGGCGATATCATAGAACAGCTATAAGGACATGGTTCCGAAAGCTGCAGACAGGCTCAGCTCATGCTAGAGCACCATCTCACATGTTACCAAGCACTCTGCCTCCAGGATTGTTAAGGCCTGCCATAGGAGTGACTGATAGGTACACATGTGTCTATTGTGAGTGTAGATATAGGTATACTATATCTAAGCAAGGGGTGATTACACGACCCTGCCCCAGCTGAGTGATCAGCCAGTTGTGTCTAATTGTGAGGCCAGGCCAGGGGTGGCATAATACATGCTGCAGCCCCTGGTAGGCCAAGGGTACACCTATGCCCTGGGTACCTAGGGTACACTGTACAGGGGCTAATAAGGTGACCCTTAACAATTGGGTTATGTACCTAAAGTACATAGTGTGAATTTAGAGAGAGAACAGCTGGGCTGTGGGTCTGATTAGCAGGTCCACAGCCACATCTAAGTCGAAAACCAGTGGAGCAAAAGCAAAAAGTGGGGGTGAACATAGAAAGCAGACCCTACTCTCCTACACTGAGTAGAGCTGGGCTCCTGTTAAGAAGTCCCAGGAACAAAATGACTTCACCCCCAGCTTCCCCCTGATCTCTGCTGTGTGAGTTCTGCCCCTCCTAGAGTGCTGGAACGAGTTTTGGGACCTCTGGGAGCTGTGCCTGCTGTTGGGAAGCTGGCCAAGAAGAAAGAAATCAAAGATCTCCACTTTTTCACGCACAGTCGGCTTAGCGAGAAAATTTCCGTCGCACCGCTCGTTAGCGTGCAGAATTTTATCGCTGAGGACATCATCGCAGAGCCTGCTACCGCTGAGCCAGATCAGCGCTGGAAAAATCATCGCCCCGCTCGTTAGCGGACTGAATTTGATCACTACCAGCCAAGATCCACGTTTCGCCTGTTAGCGGGAAGAATTCTATCACTGCGAACTTCGTCGCAGAGCCTGCCGCTGCTGTGTGGAATCATCGCAGAACAAGCCAAGATCATCGCACCGCTCGTTAGTGTGAGTAATTTTATCGCTGCGAAAATCGTCGCAGACTCAACCAAGATAACCGCTGGTGAAATTGTCGCCCCGCTCGTTAGCGGGCCGAATTTTGTCGCATTGTGCCTTAGCGAGGAAATTTCTACCGGATAAACTACACCTTGATTTTCAACGCTGAAGTGCCGCTAGGAACTTTATATCACATCATAAGGTACTGTGGGTTAAAATGGACGCTAAGGTGAATGATTTTGTCGCTAACCTAAGAACTCTTTCTAAAATCATATTCTTGAACTGTGTATGTCATTTTTGTCGTTATCTGGTCTTGTGCTAATCCTTTATATAAAAGATCGCTATTCTTTATATAAATCTAGTGTGGTGTTCATTTGTGGTGTTGTCACTGGGTTACTGTATGTGGTCACAAATGCTTAACCTATAACGCTCTGAGATAAGCCTTGCCTGCTCACGCCAAGCTACCTAGACGGTGAGCAGGGGTTATTTTAGGAGTGTAACCCCTTACTCTGACTAGAGGAGAGGGTCCCTGCTTGTCACAAGTACCTACCTGTGCCAACCAGAGATTCCCAATTCTAACAATCATCATCTAATTCCCACCTGTATGGGGTGATTATCGTGGGGAATCACAATTAAGATCGTCACGATTCACTGTGGTGGAAAGGGGAACCAACCATGCCGTCGCTAAAAAGGGCATAAAAATGGTTGACTCAATCCTGAGGGATAATATTATTATCAGGCCTTATTGTGGCTGTTTTAGCACAATGGCATATCATGTGCCAAAAGGATATCTGGTTCCCAGATCGAACTGCATCCAGCATATCATCCCAAACAGAGGTATGCCAAGATGTTTTGGCCTGTTTTGGGGTTGCTATACAGTTGTCCCTTGTTATCTGGATTTCAAGTTAGGAACAGCATTTAATAGCTTGGATTAGAGCACGCTTAGTTCTCCTACAGATCTTTTTGTACCAAGTGTTGTTGATAGGTGGAGACATACCTCTTCCAGGAGATTTGGTAAAAAAAGAAATTTTCAATCCCCAAAACACTTAGGGCCCCATTACAACTTTGAGGCTGGCGATGGCATAGTGACGGCAGTTCACCTGGCACTCCTGACCACCCTATTACGAGTTGCCATGACAGGCTCGGTGCGGACTGCTGTTGCTCCGCTGACAATGCCAGCTATCTCAGATTGTCCAGCTGGCGTAGAGGGTCAATAAGCCTCTGACCACCACTCCAAACTCCCACTCCATTATGAGTTGCATCACAGCGGCGGAAGTGTGGCGGTCCCACTTACAGGCAAAGAGCAGCGGAAAGGGACGTATATAAGTACAAAACTCATGTCTATTTGCCGCCATGAAGACCTTCCTATCCTTCATGCCGCTGCTCTACTTTATCGATCACCTCCAGAGAAGATCCCATCGAGGATGACATCGCCGGTGAGTGTTGCCACTTCATGTACCCATTTTTATCTATGCAAACAAATGCGTGGACATCGAACAACCAATGGAGTCGTCCTTTACCTGTATTTCACACGTTTACAGGGCCAATTATTGATATTGCACATAAACAAAATTCACCATTTAGATCGATAAGGTCTACTCAGTGCCATAAACATTACAACACAAGCACACCGGGTAAAAATGGTCATGTGCCAGTACTTTTTTTAAGTGAAACTAATGTCTGCAGTTTTCCGTCATACACAATACCTCCTCATCCAAAACATCACACCAATCTATGTCACACACACATAAGTGTAAAACTAACTATCTTCCCAGCCACCATTCCACTGTCCCGCATGAGTCGCCCAGTGCAACATTTTTGCAATAAATAGAAATATCAACAACTACCATGAGGCCTTGCTAATCTAACTTAGAACAAGATGCCTCAGTCAATATGACGCATCACAATGCACACATCCATGCCCCCTTTGTTAACTTACACACATCAGTAGTAAAGAGTCCTCAAAGTCTAAACAACCTCCTCTCTGACAAAGTTCTAAGTGACTCACACACATAGCTCACATCAAAATCCAATTTCAACAAACATAACCTGCAGGATACCAATGACACAATCAGGGTAACAACTACAGTTAGAGCTAGTGGGCCAACAAAACAACTTCCATGTAGATTGACAAGCACAGAAGCACTGGCCCTAGTAAATAACAGGTGTCTGGGATAAAAAAAAACATTTCACAGAGAAAACAACACGTCTGTATGCATTAGATAAGTGAAAATCAGCAAATCAAACTGCAATCACAGCATCTGTAAGACATCAATTGTAAGTAGACGAAAAGCACACACTGCCCAAATCACACACTGCCCAATTCACACATGTACAGGCAGAACTAAACTTAAGCAATGCTGAAGCCCTACATGTCTTGAGGCACACATTGAACACTTCAACTAACACAACATATTCAACATATCTCATTGGGAGCAGGGCAAGCAAATTGTTGCTGGCAGTCGCAAAACAGAAATACTTACCTCATGATAAACTACACACTACTAGGGTACAATCATTTGGTCCACATGCCACATACTTAATCCATGAGCATGTTCCCTGATTCAGTAGAACTCCACAACCTACACAATGGTCACATTACAACTACCAATTTCAAAGGAACACCAATTTCCATCAAACTAAGACCAGAGTACAAGCATGTAGTCCAGGTACCCCATACAGCAAATAGCATGTACAGGACAGGATGGGTTAATGTACTTTCAATACTTCAACTAAATTTACTATTAATAAAAAAGATTTAAGGCCAATGGCCATTCCAATGTTCAAATGTGTCTGAGCGCATTGCTGTGTCACAGTACTTGCCAAACATCTAATGGGCAGGCCAGGCATCTCAAAAAAATATGGAGACTTGAGGTTGGGACTCGGTGAGGATGGGTTGTCAATTGAAGGTGGGGCAGTGGTTGGGGAAGAAAGAAAGTCACGAAGTTCATGAGGGCCTTACATGGGATCATGGGCAGGTGGGATGTCAAGGGGTGGGCTTTGAGAGGTTGAGAGACTGTACATCACTGTTGTGGGAGTGCCTGTGGTTGGTGTTAGTATCTGGGGGTCTGATGTCGTTTGTGTCTGGGCTGTGTCTGTTGTTGCATGCTCAGTTGGTATGTGTGGACTCGGCCTGGTGAGGTTGGTGAGTGTCTACTCGGTGGGTGCATGTATGCTATTTTTACTGTGCTTGGGGGGTGTTGTGGTGCATGTTGATGTTGGACTGTGTGTCTGTTTATGTTTGCATCTATATGGGAGAGGTATGGGAACTGGGATTTGGGTTTGGGAAGAGGTAGGAGGTAGGAGGTGGGTTGGAAGACTGGGCTGAGGGAAGGCTGCTATCAGTAAGAAGGCCAGAGTCTTAAACAACCTCTGTAGTGCAGATGTACTACTGTGAATACCCTCCAGGAACTCCAGTGTCTGCCCCATTACAGTTGACTGCCCTGGAGCGCACTCAGCAGTAGATCCTGCCCAACAGAGATGAGTCTCAGGAGGTAAATAACCTCCTCACTCAGGGCAGCTGGGGCCATGGGGGCAGGAGATTAGGTGCTTGGACTAGGAGGTGTGGTATCAGGTCTTGAGGGGTCCACCACCTCCACAGAGCAGCCACTGGAGGGAGAATCTGAAGATGATTTTGAAAGTTGCTCCTCCTAGGCACCCTCATTACCCTCTGTGCCAGTGACTTAGTCGCTGTCAGTATCATGATCAGCACCACTGTGGCCAGCCACATCCCCAAAGTCACCGGCAACGTCTCCTCTGCTTGCCTCTGTCGATGCTGAAAAGACAGTGCAAATAGGTATAAGGCAACTGAACAAATTATTTTCACTTACATTACTCAACATCACCATCCTCAAAAGGACACAGTGAACTACACTTAAAACTTGTGTAGAAACAAGACAGGCCAATCATCACTGGCCAGTAGCAGCACATATTGACAAGGTCCGAAATTCCACCTAAAGCCAGGGGCATTCCCCAATTCACAACGGTGTGGATGGCAACACCAACTTTACATTGCATGTCTAAAACCCAAGTTGACAGTGAAAGAACTAGGTTGCTCAATTCGTCCCATGTATTCAATATGAGGGGTCACCTGTGGTCATTAGAGGGTGCATAGTACAGAAACCAAGGTGATTTTCACATACATTACTATGCTAGACCATTGTTCATACATCAACATCTGAGCCCACAAATTACTGCATTTTCTTCACTGATGTTATCAGTCCGTGGGAGCACAACCAACAGTGGACAAATAAAGTCCTCAGATATTTTACACATTTAAATGAAGGTCATATAGGTTCAGTGTCTGAGACACAAATGTAAATACATAAACATAGTCATTACATTATGATATGACCATTAAGAGAGATCTATGTGACTATGTATGTCTAAATGACACACCTATATTAACACACACCTGTCTGTGTGCAAAAATCAACATGTATTATCCAACATGTATGAAAATTGCCCATTACACAACGGATAACACGTCCTCATGTGTAGAACTAAGATCCTCCACCTTGATTATCTTTAATATGTTTTAAATAGCAATTCAGTAGGGGACGGAGCTTGACTGGCTCGAAGATGGCCACAAGGGAGTTCGAGCGCTGGTGACACGACTGCCTATCCGGAATTATCCTGGTGCCAAAAATGCACCACGACATTACAAATCACGGTACCCGGTGGCGGGAACAACCGACAGCCCCGCGGCGTGAATGGCTGCCCCCAGACGCCCGTGGAAAAAGCGCATATGAGATCGCGCAAGAACCACACTCCATGCTGTTACTTGAAGCGTAAAAGGCCATTTTATTAGGACATGGTTGCAATCATTTAGGCTTTATTCAACAGTACATAACTGCAATAAATATACTTTCCCCATCCCATACCGACTCATTCTCCTTTCATCCATTCTCAAAACCATCTCAAAACCATCTCACCTGTTAGACTCTTCCCCCATTCACTCGGTGACCTCCTTCCTCTCCCCATTCTCACCTTCACTTGCCCTCCAAGCATCCTCTGTGTAATTTCCTTCATTGGTCATTGCTTCCCGCGCCCGCTATCAGTCACCTGTGTACCGTTCTCCCCCCCCGGAGGGGTGGATCCGCCCGTATGTGACTACCCACCCCTCCAAAGTACCGCCAACCAGGGAAACCCCCGGAGGGCGGCTCCCTGCCCCACCCCCCAGTGCTAGTGCACCTTTCGCCTCCATCCAGTCTACCTTGCGGCCCCCGTGGATGACCCTCCATCCCCTAAACCTGCGTCCCCTATAAAGTTCACTATTGCCGGGATACCCCAGACTGCGAAAGGTGCACCTATTCGAAATAGGACTACCTGTCCCCCCAGGGTGCGTTGCTAATGCCTCCCTCACCCCTCAAGGCACCAGGTGGATGACCATCCACCCTTGAAAACTGTGTCCTGTGTCACTAAGGAGCAGTTACCAAACAAACCCCGTCCGTGACAAAATTGTACCAGTGCACACACCATATCATGGGTGTAGGACCCTGAAACGAAACTGTTTTCCCTGTTTGTTGTAACGCTTTTTGCCCTAAGTGGGATGGACTGTTCCCATGAGGCACAGGGTCAAGACTGATTTGCATATGGCCATGTCTGAACTGGGGTGGCGTAGTGGGCAAAAGAACGATGGATTTAACCCAGATCTCTTGACTGGGGGAGAATGTCTGCATTGTCAGCATTCCGTCCATCAGTTGTTTGTTGTAACGCTTTTCGCCCTAAGTGGGATGGGTATGCCTAGACGTGGGTCCCGTGCTCACTACGCCACTGGAGTCAAGCTATCCTGGCTGATGACGGCTGATAGCCAGAAACCGGTCCTAGGATGCTTGATTCCGGTCCAGGGAAGACATGGCTTGGCAGTTCGGGCTGGACTGTTCCCATGAGGCACAGGGTCAAGACTGATTTGCATATGGCCATGTCTGAACTGGGGTGGCGTAGTGGGCAAAAGAACGATGGATTTAACCCAGATCTCTTGACTGGGGGAGAATGTCTGCATTGTCAGCATTCCGTCCATCAGTTGTTTGTTGTAACGCTTTTCGCCCTAAGTGGGATGGGTATGCCCAGACGTGGGTCCCGTGCTCACTACGCCACTGGAGTCAAGCTATCCTGGCTGATGACGGCTGATAGCCAGAAACCGGTCCTAGGATGCTTGATTCCGGTCCAGGGAAGACATGGCTTGGCAGTTCGGGCTGGACTGTTCCCATGAGGCACAGGGTCAAGACTGATTTGCATATGGCCATGTCTGAACTGGGGTGGCGTAGTGGGCAAAAGAACGATGGATTTAACCCAGATCTCTTGACTGGGGGAGAATGTCTGCATTGTCAGCATTCCGTCCATCAGTTGTTTGTTGTAACGCTTTTCGCCCTAAGTGGGATGGGTATGCCCAGACGTGGGTCCCGTGCTCACTACGCCACTGGAGTCAAGCTATCCTGGCTGATGACGGCTGATAGCCAGAAACCGGTCCTAGGATGCTTGATTCCGGTCCAGGGAAGACATGGCTTGGCAGTTCGGGCTGGACTGTTCCCATGAGGCACAGGGTCAAGACTGATTTGCATATGGCCATGTCTGAACTGGGGTGGCGTAGTGGGCAAAAGAACGATGGATTTAACCCAGATCTCTTGACTGGGGGAGAATGTCTGCATTGTCAGCATTCCGTCCATCAGTTGTTTGTTGTAACGCTTTTCGCCCTAAGTGGGATGGGTATGCCTAGACGTGGGTCCCGTGCTCACTACGCCACTGGAGTCAAGCTATCCTGGCTGATGACGGCTGATAGCCAGAAACCGGTCCTAGGATGCTTGATTCCGGTCCAGGGAAGACATGGCTTGGCAGTTCGGGCTGGACTGTTCCCATGAGGCACAGGGTCAAGACTGATTTGCATATGGCCATGTCTGAACTGGGGTGGCGTAGTGGGCAAAAGAACGATGGATTTAACCCAGATCTCTTGACTGGGGGAGAATGTCTGCATTGTCAGCATTCCGTCCATCAGTTGTTTGTTGTAACGCTTTTCGCCCTAAGTGGGATGGGTATGCCCAGACGTGGGTCCCGTGCTCACTACGCCACTGGAGTCAAGCTATCCTGGCTGATGACGGCTGATAGCCAGAAACCGGTCCTAGGATGCTTGATTCCGGTCCAGGGAAGACATGGCTTGGCAGTTCGGGCTGGACTGTTCCCATGAGGCACAGGGTCAAGACTGATTTGCATATGGCCATGTCTGAACTGGGGTGGCGTAGTGGGCAAAAGAACGATGGATTTAACCCAGATCTCTTGACTGGGGGAGAATGTCTGCATTGTCAGCATTCCGTCCATCAGTTGTTTGTTGTAACGCTTTTCGCCCTAAGTGGGATGGGTATGCCCAGACGTGGGTCCCGTGCTCACTACGCCACTGGAGTCAAGCTATCCTGGCTGATGACGGCTGATAGCCAGAAACCGGTCCTAGGATGCTTGATTCCGGTCCAGGGAAGACATGGCTTGGCAGTTCGGGCTGGACTGTTCCCATGAGGCACAGGGTCAAGACTGATTTGCATATGGCCATGTCTGAACTGGGGTGGCGTAGTGGGCAAAAGAACGATGGATTTAACCCAGATCTCTTGACTGGGGGAGAATGTCTGCATTGTCAGCATTCCGTCCATCAGTTGTTTGTTGTAACGCTTTTCGCCCTAAGTGGGATGGGTATGCCCAGACGTGGGTCCCGTGCTCACTACGCCACTGGAGTCAAGCTATCCTGGCTGATGACGGCTGATAGCCAGAAACCGGTCCTAGGATGCTTGATTCCGGTCCAGGGAAGACATGGCTTGGCAGTTCGGGCTGGACTGTTCCCATGAGGCACAGGGTCAAGACTGATTTGCATATGGCCATGTCTGAACTGGGGTGGCGTAGTGGGCAAAAGAATGATGGATTTAACCCAGATCTCTTGACTGGGGGAGAATGTCTGCATTGTCAGCATTCCGTCCATCAGTTGTTTGTTGTAACGTTTTCCCTGTCTTCCTCCCTCCATCTCCTCAACCGCGGACCGTTCCCCTGTAATCCTGGTCCATTGACCCCCAAACTCCCTTTCAACCAGGCTATATTTCCAGGGCAATCCCCATCCATGAAAAGTGTTCCATCCCCCAAACCAAGACCAAAATCGCCACGTGTCCCTTCAAACAGTCCCCAGTACCTGAGAGCTATTAGCTGTGAAGCGCGCTCAACATCCCCCAAAAATCCCTCCTCTGCAAGGCACCATCGGTGGATGACCATCCACCCCTACTCCATTCTCTGCAAGGCACCAATGGTGGACGACCATCCACCCACAAAGCCAGTGCCCCTTTCAAACAAGCTACATTTCCAGGGCAAACCCCATCCATGAAAAGTGTTCCATCCCCAAACCAAGACCAAAATCGCCCCGTGTCCCCTCCAACAGTCCCCATTACCTGAGCGCTATTAGCCGTGAAGCATGTTCAACAGCCCCCAATAATTCCCTCCTCTGTAAGGCAACCTTGGTGGATGACCATCCACCCTTACTCCATTCTCTGCAAGGCACCATCGGTGGACGACCATCCACCCATAAAGCCAGTGTCCCCTTCAAACAAGAAACGTGTCCAGGACCATCCCTCAGCCCTGAAAGTGCCCCATCCCCAACCAGGCCACCAGTTTCCCCTCAAACCGTCCCCCTCGCTGCAGGCCATCTCCTTGTAAGCATGCTAAACGTCCCCAGAGACCCTTCAGTGCAAGGCGCAGTGCCTCCCATTACCCCACCTCCTAAATTCCGAGTCCTTGAAACATATCCCTTGCCATGCCTCTCGGATAAAACCAGACCTGCCATTTGCCTGAGTACCGTCTCTCCAGCCCCTTTGCTGGTCGTGGAGCCATTTCCCATATCGTATGACACAGACACTCTCACCGGCCGCAACGCTCACCCTGAGTCAATGCACTGTTCCCCCTCCATCATCAAACATCCCAAATTACTGCGTTCCCCGCCTGAGGACAGCCGTACACCCGCCATGTCGCCTCTGTGGCTGCCCAACGTTCGGGAGAATGTCCGCCTGTCCATGCGACCACACTGGATCCCAGGCCACTCCCCTTACCTGTAGTAGAAAAAAGAAAGATTAGTCCCGTTTGGATTATGTCTCTGTCCCGTCCATCCCCAGTCTCTCCAAAAAACACCCCCCAACCCCTACTTTGACCTATAACGGCACCCCACACCCTACTACACTGCCAGCTCCCCACTCACCAACTTCCTCCCCCACCCCCGAACAGCCCTCCTGATGACACCTATGTGCCAGCCCTCAGGCGGAAGAATCGTGCCTCTCTTTAAGGGAGCCACTTCCCGTCGGCCCAGCCCTCGAACGAAACCTGAATAGCCTGTAGCACCCCTACACTACCTTCTCCACTACGCCGCAAGCCCCACGCTGCCCTATTTTGAAAACATTGTGTCCCTGTTACACCCAGACAAGCCATGCACAAACGCCCGTCACCCCAGTCCCCGCACGAGTGTCTGCCGCCCCACCGGTACCATAGCAGTGCGGCTCCTGTGCCCTGCACTACCATATTCCCAGATGCCCTTGACGAAATCGCCACATTGTCAGCAGTGTCACTGTGTTGGCTCCTTACTCCCGACACACAACATATTTCCACGCCCCCGACTAAAAACTGCATCCTGTCAGACAGAATCCCTGCTTTCAAATTACTGCCCCACTACAAACCCGGTGACCATCTCCACCCCAAACGCATCGTGCCGTGCCCGAAAGCCCCCTAACCCTGTCTGGGTCCCCTAAGCAGCGGCCCAAGCTGTCTCCGTCTCACCAGCACCCCCTCTGGCGCATCCCCTCAGCCTCCTTTACTGCGATGCCTACCGAACGGTGATTATCTTGTCCAGTGGCCAGCAAACTACCTCTACCAGTCCCGCTCCCCAGCAAGTCCCCCCTGTATAACCCTGCCCCCCGGCACGCTTCGCAACGCTCGCGCTCCAGATACTGCGGCCTCGGCGCCCCGCCTTTCTTCAAGACCTCAGCCCCCACCCAGTTTGCACCGTCAGTCCGGCAATCCTGTTGCCTCCGCATATTCGCCTCATGTGAGTCAAATGGTGCCATGGACCCATGGCCTCCAACTTTTCGATAAGGACCTCCAGGCCCCTGCCTACCCCCAAGGGCTTCGTGACCTGTCCTTTAGAAAAAATTCCCCCGTAAACCCCACACCCCCTCCCTCCAGGTCCACCCCTCGTCTGAGTACTTGCCCATCAACAGAAGTGCAGAGAAAATTCTCCTGCCTGCCTTCCCAGCTGTGGGTAGCGGCTGACTATTACGGCGAAGAAAGACCACCCCAAGTCGAGCTACGTTCGGGCTGACCGTAAACCTGTCCACCACCGTTCCAGCCCGGCACCCCCATCTATCTGATAAAGACCCCCAGCTGTCCCTGGGCCGCGCCCTTCAACATGCTGCCCCATGTGTCCGAGACCGATAGCCACAACTTGCGTCAATTGGCACCCCCAGCTCAAAAAGTCAACCTCCAAGCATGGCAAACAGCCGCTCAACACGGCAAATAGGGACAAGCCACCCTTTGGCAGCCAGCCTTCCGTTCGCCTGATATCCCCATCGGCCGTTCGAAACCCAAACCTTCTCCTCGCGTGGCCCCCAAAGTTCCCTCCGTCTGACGTAATGCCCTCTCCTTGCTGGTATCACCACGAACTCCCCAGCTGACCCGCTGTGCATCATTTGGACCTCGGGTTTCCCAGGCCCCCAGCATTGTCCCCACCTTACTGAAGGAAATACCATTGCATACACTGATAAATGGGCACCCGGTGACAACCCGGGCGTGAACCTAATCTTCCAAGTCCCAACTCCAAGATTTGACCCCCAATTCAACCTTACTGAGGAACACCATTGCATACACTTACACGTGAGCACCCGGTGACAACCAGGGCGTGAACACCTAACCTCCCCAATACAACTCCAAGACTTTAACCCCCAATTCATGTACCTGAGTGTCCGTCCGGGACCTCCTCTTCCTGAGCGAAGCTGCCATCCCCCTTTGAGTTCCGTCTTAGGTGCACTCGCCTGAAACAAAGAACAAATTGGACTGGTTACCCGAACACCCCCCCCCCGCACCCACTCAAGGCCCCATCAGACATCCCCGTCTATCGCACTGCATCCGGCCCGCCAACTCCCACTCCGTCGCACACCGTCACAGTCCTCCATCCTCACCCCCCAACACCTTCCATGCCACCCTTCACACCGCACATACTCAAAACTTGGTAATGATCACACGGTTGTAGTCCTCAATGCGCGAATCCCTCGAAGGAGGGCAGGCCGCCGCGGACCCCCCTACTGCTTCTGGCCAGCGTCTAAGAGCCGTTGTGCGCTCCGCTGGCATCACCCCCATCTGCCAGCCTTATGCGCTGGTCATGGATCCCCCCCCCACCGGGTCGCCGCAACCAGGTGGGCCCAAGCACCACCGGGCCACATGCGGCGCTGGCAGTCCCTCACCCCTGTCCTAGACACCCCTCGCAGCACGACCGACCCAGACAGCAACCCGTCACCTGCCCCCCCCCCACCCTCCTATGCCGAAACCTCCGGGTGGCCCCCAGTGCACCATAAACAAATTAAATGGTGAAGGGCCAAGAATTGGTGGGCCCATACCTACACCTTGCCGCTGGTAGTGGATAGCCGCATGGGGGCTCTCCTGCCGGCTCCGCACCTCGCCAATAAAGATTACCCACAAACCCTGGCCTGCCCAAATTTGCGCGATGCCTGCTATGAACTAATGTGTCCGGGATGGAATGCCACCGAAAGCGAGACACCACCGCAAAGCTGTATATACATATATATAGATATATATAAATACATTTTTATTTTTTTATTTTTTTATTTGGTATTTATTGTTTTTGGCATAATTACCGAGTGCGAACTCGACCCGAAGGCATTGGAGCGCTGTACAGAGCTCCGTGGGCAGATTACCCAGTCATGCATGGGGGTTAAGTTATTTGCCCAGAATCCCCGGATGTGGACGTGAGCGCGAACTCGACCCAAAGGTATTGGAGCGCTTTACTTAGCTCCGTGCGTACATCGCCCATTCAGGCACGAGGGATTAAATAATTTGCCCTGAATTACAGGATGCATACGCGAACTCAACCCGAGGGCACCGGAGCGCCTCGCAAATCTACACATTCCCACATGGTGGGTGAGAGAGGAGCCCAGAATCATAAGATGGGGGCGCGACCTCGAGGCTCGAACCCTGGTACCCCGCCACCGATGCGCGACGCTGCCGATCTCGCCGACCCCGCCGCAACCCGCCCACCGCCACTACAGGGCCCACAGCAGACACGCGCACCGGCTCCAGTACCCCCCCCCCACCCTGCGAGCGAAGGCAGCATGACACAAAACCAGCCGGCGGACACGCGGCAGGACTCCGGCTCCCGCTCCCTCTCCCCCGCTCAGGATGCCCCCTCCCTACCTGCCACCTTCAACGTTCCGGTGGTGGCCGCAGCAGCTCGTTCCGCGCACGTGCGCCACCCTCAGCGCGACACTCCAGGCCTGTGCCTGCTGGACACGCCCGGCCGCAAACTCCTCACCCGGCCGATCGGTCCCGCGCTCACCTCCCGGCCAAGCCAGCTGCCGCGCCGTATTTTCTCCCAGGGACATCGCAAACCGAGACGATAACGCTAAACCCCGACCACAAACTCTTTTCTCCCTCCCGGTGGTGCTCAGGTGTCAGGAAGAGGCAGGATACTCCTCTCCTGACATCTAAATACCCTCCCAACTCCCGCCCCCTTCCTTCCTATAATCCCACCCCCACCATGTCCTTCCGGCCGTTGCGCGAATACCCCGGGGGAAGACTGGTCTGCGACCTTCACTTCCCCCGGGGCCCGCATTGGGCCCCGGGTGCGGTCGGGACAGTGATCTAGGTGAGGACAAGGCGGCCGCCACAGAGGGGAAGCCGAGGCAGTGGAGCTACGGGGAGGGCCCAGTGAGGCAACTTACGTGAAACTTCGGGACCCCCCCCCCCGGTGCAGCTGCAGAATCACTGAGGCCAGGACCATGGGCAGACTAGCTGCAGCAAGGAGCATGCAGGGTTGGCTGTGACCCTTAAGACCTGGTGCACATGAGCAGCAGCTGAGCTCTGGGTGGACCAAGGAGAAGAGCAGAGAGAGGGAGCGTTCGAGGGGCAGAGTAGTGCACCGTTAGCGCAGCAAGTGGAGCAGTGCATGTTCTTGGTTCAGTGCTAGCACGGAAGCAAATTAGAAATGCAGGAGTCCATCGAGTTCAAGAGCTTAGGACTGTGTAAATTGTAAAAAATAATATCAGTACTCCAGCACACACTGGAGTGCACTAAAGGAGCGCAGTGGTGGGAAAAAAAGCCTTACTCTTATGCCGAAGAGATCCAAGACCATATAGGGAGACTGAGGAAGACGCGGCGAGGACGCGTAAACCACAAGATGTCGACCGCCTGCACATGAATGGGATAGTAGACTGAGCATTGCCCCCCCCTCTCTCCACATCCATCCTAAATAGTGATATGGTATGGCACAACAGAAGAAACAGATAGGGAGTGGGACGGACGGCAGGCGTGCTCCTGAAATCATCGCTGCAACAGAGCCCAGACCACTGGTACAAGTGCAAACCACAAGAAATAGCACTGAAAACACCGGTGAGCCTAAGAGGGTGAACACTAGCTGACACATGTATACAGCAGACAAAAGTAAAACATAATGAGAAAAAATGACACAACTCAACCAAAAACTGCAGTTTAAAGCGCAAAACAGTCAAGTTGAAAGAGACAGATCCAAATACATCAGAATTGGGCACAGAAGCAGCAGATCTCAAAGGTTGATGCCAAGTTGAAACAGATTTTAACAACAGTGTAACATAGCCTCAGAAATAAAGATGGAAAGATAGATGCTTTAATATTCAGAATGGAAAGAATGACAGAAAGACTAGATAAACATAAAGAAAGATTGGACACCCTGGAGAGAAGAGTGTTCGATGCAGAGGATATTGCAGCATCAGAAAGAGCCGAACACAAAAAAGCTGAACAATACCACACAAACTCAAAGCAAAGACAGAGGACATAGAAGCACGTATAGTGGGAGTGGCTAAATTACCTCGAATAGCGACTATGGAATTGTTTGTGGAACAAATCGTAGCCTCTATCATGGGCAGAGACAAACAAGTTACTTACCTTCGGTAACGCTGTATCTGTAAGAAACATTAGTTAGTTAGATTCCTCACCTTAGAATATCCCCAGGCGTCAGGCTGGATCTGGAAAGATTTTTGTAGTAATACCCCTTGCGCGTTGCTAGGCGTCGTCTGCGGCTCCGCGTCCGTCGTTGGCATCGTGAGCCGGAATGACGTAGTCGGAGTACTTAGATGCCGCCCTCGCGCACTGACGTCAGTTCTTGTACATAGCTTTCCGTGCCAGGAACGCAGAGTCATGCAAGAGACCGACACTGGTGCCAAAAAAGTCTAGGGCCCTGAAAAGGATAACCTTAACCCTAGATGTCGGTTCGCAGAACGGGGAGGATGGGTGCATCGGTGAGGAATCTAACTAACTAATGTTTCTTACAGGTACATCGTTACCGAAGGTAAGTAACTTGTTCATCTGAAAGAAACACGTTAGTTAGATTCCTCACCTTAGAATAGATACCCCAGCAATACCAACCCCGGTGGAGGGTCGGCGAACCAAGATCACACCAGAAACTCCTGGAGAACAGAACGGCTAAAGAAGCCATCTCTCCGGACTTGGCTGTCCAGGCAATAGTGCTTGGCAAACGTATGCAGTGAGGCCCACGTCGCCGCCTGACAGATGTCCTGCAAGGGAACTCCCTGTCCCAGGGCAGTAGTCGCCGCTGTGGCCCGGGTGGAATGGGCTGTCAGCCCAACAGGAGGGTCCTTTTTCACCAAGGAGTAACAAACCTTTATACACAATACGACCCACCGTGAGATGGTCCGCTTGTGTACAGCCCTCCCCTTCTTAGTCCCTACGTATCCAACAATAAGTTGGTCGTCCACCCGGAACTGTTTGGTGCGGTCCAAATAAAAGGACAGCGCATGTTTGGGGCCCAGACGGTGGAGCCTCTCTTCCTCTTTCGAAGGATGCAGAGGCGGAAAGAAGGTGGGCAATGTGACAGATTGCCCGATGTGAAAGGGGGTCACCACTTTTGGAAGAAAGGAAGGACGAGTCCGGAGGACAACCTTGTCCGGATGAACAGAAAGAAAAGGAGGCTTAGATGACAAAGCCTGGAGCTCACTCACCCGTCTAGCCAAGGTGATAGCTACCAGGAAAGCAGTCTTAAGAGTCAGAAGACGAAGGAGACAATTGTGAAGAGGCTCAAAGGGAGCGCACATCATAAAGGTCAAGACAAGATTCAAATCCCACTGAGGCATTACGAAGGGGACAGGAGGGAACATGTGAGTAATGCCTTTAAGAAAACGCGAAACAACAGGGGATTTGAGAAGAGAAGGCTGATCACGAAGCCGTAAGAAAGCAGAGATTGCAGAAAGATAACCTTTCAAGGTGCCCAGAGCAGAGCCCTGCTGGGTCAAAGAAAGATGGAAGAGGAGAACCTCAGAAAGAGGGGCGGAAAGGGGATCCACAGCCTTTGCTGTGCACCATGCCACAAATTTGTTCCACCTGCAGGCGTATACCGATTTGGTGGAGGGACGTCTGGCTGCCAGAATGACGTCACAGACTTTAGGAGGCAAGTCAAATGGCATCAACTGTCGCCGCTCAATCTCCATGCATGGAGGTGGAGACTGGACAGGTTCGGGTGGAGGACCGTCCCCTGCTGCTGCGACAGAAGGTCCTCCTGAAGAGGCAGTCGTACCGGAGGATCGATTGACATACTGAGTAACTCGGGATACCAGTACCTTCGTGCCCAATCCGGAGCCACTAAGATGACTTGGGCCCGGTAGCGCCTGATCTTCTTCAGCACTCTGGGCAGAAGTGGTATAGGCGGAAAGGCGTACAACAGACCGCAACTCCACTCGCGATGAAAAGCGTCTCCGAGCGAGTGCCGCCTTGGAAATTCCAACACGCAGAACTGCTGACATTGCGCGTTCTCTTCGGTGGCGAATAGATCTAACCAAGGCTCTCCCCACTGCATAAAGAGACCTTGCGCCACGTCCGAGTTCAGACGCCATTCGTGATCCATAATGCACCGGCGGCTGAGTTCGTCTGCTCTGGCGTTCAGAGAGCCGCCAGATGTTGAACCACCAGGATGATCCCCTGGTGTTCCAGCCATGTCCAGAGGCGCAGAGCCTCCTGACAAAGGGTCCACGACCCCACCCCGCCTTGTTTGTTGCAATACCACATGGCAGTGGTGTTGTCCGTGAACACCTGCACGACACTTCCCCGGACAGAGGGAAGGAAGGCTTTCAGTGCAAGCCGGATCGCTCTCAACTCCAAAAAGTTGATATGGAGTTTAGACTCCGCCTGAGACCAGAGGCCTCTGATCTCCGCCTCTCCCATATGTTCCCCCCATCCCAGGAGGGAAGCATCCGTCACTACTACGTGCTCCGGTTGGGGTAGGGAGAGGCATCTGCGGTGTTCAAAGACCGCAGGCCCAAACTCAGGGAAGAGAACAGCTTCTTTCCGAACTGCTCCAACCTCTTGAATTCCCGATCCGGAGGAGCGGACGGGAAGGAGGATTGGGAAGTTGAGGCCTGGATAACCAGACTCTCGGGGGTGGGGTGTTGGGACAGGAAACTGGGGTCGCCTGGAGCAGGGCGGTTGCGCCGGGCCACGTTCTGATCCACAGGAGGAACTGTGGAGGGCTTGGACCAAGTGCCCTGCAGAACGTCTATGAGGGCCTCATTGAACTGCAGCAGAGGCTCTGTGGAGCTTGCTGACGGTTGAAGCACCTCTGTGAGGATGTTAGTCCTCACGGCCACAGAAGGCAACTCGAGCCTAAGGACTTCGACCACCTTGCGCAGCACCACTGAGAAAGCTGCACCTTCCTCCGAGGCCACAGTCGGAGGAGAGATGAAACCAGCGTCCGGGGAGGTGTCCAGACGACGGGCATCCCCCAGTTCGTCTGCCCAGTCCTGTGAAAGTTGGGCCTGTCTGGCCATAGGGTCCTCAGACCCCTCCCAGTCGCCCCCGTCATCCGATTCCTGATAAACAGGAGGAATGATCGGAGCCAGTGCCGAGCCCGGACCGGGGCTAAACCGGGGAACAGCGTCGTCTGGGGATGGCGGCGGAGGCGGAACCGGTGTCGGCGCCGGCGGAGGAGGCGTCTTGAGGTCGACCCGCGCCGGCAGAGATCCAGGCCTAGATCCCTCGGGGACCTGCGGCATCGGGACCGAAGTTGTCGACGGCGCCGGGGCCGGAGCCGCCGGCACACGAGGTCACCCAGTCGAGCCCACGGAGCCCGAAGGCACGCAGGCAGGCGTCAACGGCGGAGCCAGGCCCCTTATGGCCGAGAGGAAAGCACTGACCTCCGCCGGAGTCGCGTCAGTCCCAGGGACCAGCGGGTATGGAGACGGAGCCGCAGGGGTGGGACCACCCTGACCCTCGACCGAGCCGCGCGACCGGCGAGGGGAGTCCGAAGAGCGGTGTCGCCTCTTGGACTTCTTTGATCGCTTCGACTTACCCGAAGACTTCAAGCCCGATGAGCGATGATGGTGGCTGCGGCTCCGCGACCGGTCCTTGGACCTCCTCCTGGACCGGGACCATGAACGGTGTGGAGCCGAGTGCCGAAGCTTTCGAGGTCAAGGCCTGACAATCGAGGCACGACTCCGAGTCATGGTCGGCCCCTAGGCATTAAAGGCACCGGCGATGGTGGTCCGTCACCGACATCAGCCGATGACAGGAGTCACAGGCTTTAAACCCAGGCATCCTACCGGCACCAGAGTCGAGTCGAAAGAAGACCAAAAAGAGTCAAAAAAGTTTAGTCAAAAAGTGACTAAGGGTAAGCTCTTCCCGGATCGGCGCTGTCGGGCGCGGAAAAAAGAAGAACTGATGTCAGCGTGAAAGGGCGGCGTCTAAGTACTCCGACGACGACATTCCGGCGCACGACGCCAACGACGGGCGCGGAGCCGCAGACAACGCCTAGCGACGCGCAAGGGGTATTGCTACAAAATTCTTTGCGGATCCAGCCTGACGCCTGGGGATATTCTAAGGTGAGGAATCTAACTAACGTATTTCTTTCAGATACCTTTTTCAGAGATGTTTGTGGTCAAACAAGTGCATTGCTCCCTAGCGTCTAGACCGTACCTGGAACTAATCCCCTCTCCATCATAGCGTGCCTCCTCAATTATAGGGATAGGGATGCAGCCCTGCGCAAGGCACGGGAACTCAAGATATTAATAAATAATCCTGGAGATAGCTTTCTTCTTTAAAGAAAGATTCTGTACTAGAAGTATGTGTGCATTCTCCACTAAAAACTGTACAAAAGCTACTTCTATTCACTAATCATTTTTTCTGGTTTTGGCTCCTCAAGTACAATACCATTTTGTCAAGAGTCTTCATTCTATTTATAATTTTGAAGAAAACCTTCACCTTCAAAGCAAACGCCTTATGAACTACTCTCTCAGCTCATTCTTTCTGTTTCACTGCATGTCTCCTTCTTCTCTACTACTTAATATTTCTCAGTAGATTTATAACTACTCTTCTACGAAACATCCTAACTCTGATTTCTTTAAACTGCTTCGGTCTCCTGGTTAAGGTGTATACATCTTTGTTACATTCTTTCCTGTTCTTGCGATATAGATTTTGTCCATTGTTATTGTTTCTCATAGTTGAAATTGTATTTTTGTTATTTCATAATCTTTGGAAATGTCCACATATATGTTTAAGAAATTAGTTTGTCCTCTTACCAATAGCTCTTTTTTCAATCACCACTTTTTCTTCATCTTGCCCCTTTTGAGTCTACGTTCTGCATAGATACAGTACTTATTTCTGTTCCTTTTCCCTCTAAGCTTTTGTATGCTACCTGTCTGTAACTATGCAGATATTGTTCTGTTAAAAAAAAAACTATATTTGAATTTTTTTTCTAGCCAATGTATCAGCTACTTTCCTACTGGCTTACACATAATACAAAAATAGTTTTTTATGTTATGTTGCAGTTTTAAATGTACAAGTCAACCTATCTACATAACTAAAAGCACTCACTACAATGTACCAATCCAAAAACAAAACACGAAACTTAATTTATGACTTACCTTTTAATATTATAGCACCCTCTCCTACAACACAGTTGCACCATATCTCAGTTCTCACTTATATCCGCTAAAATACCACTTTATCCCTTATGTACTCAATTTTAAAATAAACATCAACCAAAGTGTAAAAGTACATACAGTGTCTCAATACTGTAAATCCCAAAACCCAAAATAAAACCTATTTCTGTGCCTCTTTACAACTGTGTCACTGGTACAGTGTTTCAACACATTTCTACTTAAATGTGTCAGATTTAAATTTTGGGAAATACTCCACATAAAAATCTGCTCATTAATGAGTATCACAGCATATAGCGCACTAATTCTTCTGAGTACATGCAAACAACCGGATAATAATAGAGATACACTTCATCACCCTAGCTCTCCTCCGAAGGACCAGTCTGTGCAGTAAGTACACATCACATTGCATACACACAACACATCTCCTATCACAACTAATAACAACATCTACAAGGGCATTTGGTGTATGCACAGTGGTAAACAGCACTGCAGGTGCCAGCGCAAACACACAATGAATTGATAACAAACAGTGTCTAAGATATGGTATACAATTGCACCAAGGTGTCTTGCCTTCCAGTGCATGCAGTATACTTGTGACAATGTTAATGTCTAACCTCCATCCACAGATAGTAAATAATGTATGGTGTCCCAAAAATGGCCAGTTTGCACTAACGTTGTAGATCAAAACTCACAAGGTCAAAAACATCTGCTTTCATGTAGATGCCTGACACATTGAAACTTTTACATCCAGAAATTTAAATGTAACTACAGTTTTGTACAAATGGAAGTAACTCCTACATCCATTGCCATGTGTCATGTAATTGTAAGGCTGATGAGTGACAAACTTGTGTAAAGGTACCCATGCATCCTGACTATGATACTATGGCGGTATTACACAGGACCGTGCCAATAGCATTTTAGCGATGTATATGCTGTAAACAAAAGGCAAGTTAATGGCATAGATGCAGGTTATTTGTCTGTACCACACCATGCAGAAGGTCAATGTAGAATGCTGCACACTGGACACAAAGTCATATAATGTACTCCACTAACAAATCATGATAATAGACTTATGTACCTTTTCTTCATATTTTGTTTCAGCTGACCAAGGCCATGCACTATTACCGTGGGTGATGACACCCATCAATGGGACACACACACAGGCACAGAGGGACTACAATGTGGCACTGGGCTGCACAAGGGTCATATTAGAAAAAACATTTGGAGTTCTCAAATCAAGTTTTCGGGGTCTGGACAATTCAGGTGGAAGGCTCCTTTAAAGCCTGGCTTTGGTATGCAAGATAATATTCGTTTGTTGTATACTACACAATTGTATAAGGACAAATACACCTCTGCCTGAAGACCAAGAAGAGATGCAAAATCCTGATGATGTGATGGAGGAAGAAATGGACCCGTGCCAACTTTCTACTTCTGCAGCTGCAACATTGAGGAGGGATGCAATCATCAACAACGTCTTCACATAATGTCACCTCACAGTTATATTGTTTCACATATAGCTTGACACCTAAATGTTCACCTCATTATGTAGTTGAATAATCAATCACTTTACCAATATCTTGCATGCTTGGATTTCGACTTTAGAAGGTAAACAATCAGAAAAACTTAAGTGCTCCAACCAGTAGTGTCACACAGAGCGATCACCTAGCAGGGTGTATGACACCAACTAATCCATGACCTGGAATGCAAAAATGATTTGTGCATCGGAACTACAGAATGCGGGCCATCATTCTGAAATGTGATATGCTTGTTGTGCTGTGCCCTAAGCACCATCAGGTCCATCTTCTCATAAGAGTCTAGGAGTCAAGACAATGTGTGTATGGTGCTTCATGTAGCTGGGACCACACTGCTCAAATCTATTATAAAGCTTTGACAAACAATCTCCCTGTGTAATCTGTGCCACTGGAAAAATGTTTTTTACCAAAAGTCACAAAGATACATGACAATAATTATCAGGATCAACTTGACAGTGGGGAGGCGGAATAATCAAAGGATAGTTGAACCAGACTTGCCGATAAATCAATACAGTGCAGGGACTGCATACACCAATCACACACATATTTTTCGCACTTGTGGGTGATACTACCTTCATAGCTGACATGTGTCACTGTAATGAAAAATTTGGATATGTCTTTCATCACAAACACTGTGAATGACTCATCTTTCAACACAATTCTGACCTCGCCTTGCCATAATTTTAGCAGCACAAACACTGACGCATTGGTTAGCCATGGGACAACAGTGAAAGCATCAGCATTCACTATTGTTTATGTAGGCCAAATAAGATGGCAATGCAATGACAAGAATACGTGGATGTCCAATGTCCACCAACATGAGTGTGGCATGGCACTTAATGTTGTGAACTGGCACTATCCTCATTGCATCACACTAACTGTATGTTGACAACCAACAAAATAAATCTGACAGATACATGAGTAAAGTGCATCATGGAGTAAGACCTCCGACCCTCGGTCTAGGTCCACTCTCTCCCCACAGCTCTGCTGTGCCACCTCTTGCGTCCAGACCCCAACCTCCTCCTTGTCGAGGTTTGAGGATGCTGCCCGCTCCTGTACCTGCTGCCCGCTCAAACTGGGACCAGACTGCCTGCAACCACCGTAACCTCTCTTAGCAGTTTTTTGTCTTAATTTTTTCCCTGATGTGCCACAGTTATTGTGCACATCTGTATCTTGCTCTAATTCCACCACTGTTTTTATTTTCTCGTGCCTGCCTGTTCCTTTCACCTTTGCAGCTGCCCCTTCGGCCCCTACCCGACGGAATTCCCCCCCTCGGAATTCTCCCGCTCCTCCCTCCCACCTCCCCTACTTAATGGCGGCAGCTGCACGGTCACGCAACGTACGCGCTACCGGCGCACCGAAGGCGCACCAAAGGCAAGCCTGTCTGCGCCCGTCCGTGACCCGACCACGGCCAGCACCAGGAACCCTGGACCTCCCACTACCCATCGCTACGACACCACCACCTCCTTGCATTCAAACCTGGAAGACTTAGAGAATGCCAACAGGCCTCGCTGAACTTGACCCACGGCCAGTTCTCCTGCCTCCACTGCCGCCAGACCCTCTCCACCACCCCGGCCTCCAACACCACCGACGCCAGCACCGGCGACACCCTAAAATACATCCTCCTCACCTCAACGTACACTCCATACACAAACACACCATGGAAATCTGGAACCAACTCGACTCTCTCTTGCCTGACATCGCCTTCTTCACAGAGACCTGGACCAACGCATCCTCCGCCCCCGACATCAGCACCGCCATCCCAGATAGATACAAGATCCAGAGGAAAGACCGCCCAACCACCCAGGAGGGGGCCTCGCCATCACCCACAAGAGCACCCTCCACCTCACCACCTCCAGCGAAATCTTCCCCTCCACCGAACGCATGCCCTTCCAGATCACCCCCAAAGCCACACTCTGAGGAACCCTCGTCTATAGACCCCCTGGCCCCCGAACACCCTTTGCCACCACCATCACCGACTTCATCGCACCACACACCATCTCCTCAACAAACTACATTCTCATTGGAGACCTGAACTTCCACCTCGACAACCCCAGCGACCCCAACTCCACTATCTTTCGTGACAACTTCGCCAGCATCGGACGTAAACAACTTGTCAACACACCGACCCACAGAGCAGGACACACCCTCAACCCCAACAGCATCCAATTCAGCCACACAACGCAGTCACCATGGACCGACCACCACTGCTTACACTTCACCATCAACAAACCCAAGGCACCAAAACCCGCCCCAATCCCACCATGAAGGAACTGGAGCAAGGTTACAAACGAGCAACTTAACTCCACCCTCACCCAAAACTGCCACACCTGGGCACCCGAGCAAATGACGCAGCCAGAGAACTCCACACCTGGCTCTCCAACTGCGCAGACGTGTTCACCCCGCAACCCCGACACATAATGGCCCAGGAAAGCCGCCTGGTTCACTACCACTCTCCAAGAAGCCAGACGCACCTGCAGATGCCTGGAGAAGAACTAGAGAAACACCAACACAACCGAAAACCACACCACCTACAAGGATGCCGTGACAGACTACCACAACCAGATCAGAGCCATCAAGAGGAACTTCATCCACAACAAAATCCTGGCCAACTCCACCAACTCCAAGGAACTTTTCAGTGTCATTCAAGAATTCACCAACCTACGCAGTGAAGCAACAGACATCACCCCATCCCAAGACCTCTTGGACAAGCTTGGAACCTATTTCCACCCCAAGATCAAAAACCTCTACAACAACTTCATCGGCCATCCACCAGGTGCCACAGATGGCCCCCCGCCCCCCAAAAACACCAGCCAGCCCACCATCTCCAACTGGACACCGATCACGGCTGAAGACACCGCATCGACCATGAAAAGCATCCACTTGGGCCCCCCACCAACCCCTGCCCCCCTCACATCTAGCACAGAGCCACTGCCGCCATTGCACCCGAACTACAACGCACCGTCAACACCACCTTCAAAATAGGAACCTTCCCAGATGACTGGAAGCGCGCAGAAGTCCGACCCCTGTTCAAGCTGAATCCACAGACCTCAAGAACTATTGGCCCATCTCGCTCTTCCCCTTCGCAGCCAAAGTTGCAGAGAAAACAGTCAACAGGAAACTGACAGGATTCATTGAAGAGAACGCCGTCCTCGACCCGTCCCAATCCGGATTCCGAAGCAACCACAGCACAGAGACCGCCCTACTCGCCGCCACAGAAGACATCCGCACCCTCCTGGACCAAGGCCACTCCGCAGCCCTCATCCTACTCGACCTATCAGCGGCCTTCTACACCATCTCCCACCACACACTAGTCACCAGACTACACGACACAGGCATACAAGGAATAGCCTTGGACTGGATCCGATCATTCCTCACCAGAAGAAGCCAAAGGATCAGACTCCCATCCTTCCTCTCCAACCCCACGAAAATCACCTGCAGAGTCCCACAGGGTTCATCCCTGAGCCCCACCCTCTTCAACATCTACATGGCCCCCCTCGCAGCCATCGTCCGACAACACGGCCTCAACATAGTATCCTACGCCAATGACACCCAGCTCATCCTCTCCCTCACCAAAGACCTCACCACTGCCATACTCAACTTCCAGAAAGGAATGCAAGACATTACAGTCTGGATGACCAACAGCTGCCTGAAGCTCAACGCAGAGAAGACAGAAGTCTTTGTCCTCGGTACCACCCCTTCTGCATGGGACAGCACCTGATGGCCGACCGCCCTCGGAAGCCCACCTATCCCCTCAGACCACGACAAGAACCTCGGCATCGTACTCGACTCATCACTCACCATGAACCGACAGGTCAACGCCGTCACCTCCAGCTGCTTCAACACCCTCTGCATCCTCCGCAAGACCTTCAAGAAGATCCTCCCACACGCACTCATCACTAGCAGACTGGACTATGGAAATGCACTCTACACCGGCATCAACGAGTCTCTACTCTGCAATACAGAACACCGCTGCTTGACTTGTCCTTGGCCTCCCCCGACATGAACACATCAGCCAACACCTACGAAGTCTCCACTGGCTCCCCGTGGAACGAGCTACCAGCAGACATAAGATGCGCTCCCTCCCTGAACACCTTCAGGAAGACCCTCAAGACCTGGCTCTTCCGCTAAAGAGATATGCTGACCCCCCCTCACCCCTCAGCGCCTTGAGACCCTCATAAGAGAGTAGCGCGCTTACAATTCCCTCATTGATTGATGGGATACCAACATGCATGTCCACAACATGCATTACCATACAACGAATCAAAGCATCAAATGCTAATGTATTTGTACAAGACGTACCACAAAAAACATGGTAGCACAATGAAGTGACATCATCTCCCTCTGGAATGCCACTACAACATTTCAAATGTTTGATCACAAGATCCATGTTATCTAGGTATTTCTTACAACTACACATGTTAACATATCTCTCCATTTGCAAGCACAGTTGAACACAAAT
Source organism: Triturus cristatus (assembly GCF_964204655.1). Lineage (NCBI taxonomy): Eukaryota > Metazoa > Chordata > Amphibia > Caudata > Salamandridae > Triturus > Triturus cristatus. The sequence continues at coordinate 829,516,059 of NC_140589.1, read as the reverse complement.
AAAACCATACAACATATTTGAAATGTTCATGCCACATACGGCTGTATCTCTCCAGGAATGTACACAATACTCATGAACACACACTCAAATTTTACATGTGTGTCACATCATCCAAACCCTCCATCTACTCACACATACATGCACATATGTCCTCAGACACATAGTGGGACATAAGCCAAAAATAGCTAAAGCATTCTGGACACAAATCCAAATCCTATCACATGTAAAGCGTCAGGTGTAACCTGTGTCTAAAACAATCAGGGCTACATTTACTAGTGCATACTGCAAACAGAATATCACTTTCAGCACTGTTTTGATGTAAAACTTACACTCTCCCAATTTGAATAGTGACGTTAAGCAACATAAAGTGACATAGGGCCCGATTCACAGAACTAACTTAAGACAAAATCCGAAACTTACTACCATTTTGGTATTCACAGAAGGCACTTACTCATTTTGGTATTCACCGTAGGCACTTACTCATTTCGGTATTCACAGAAGTTAGTAGTCCTAACTTTAGGACTCCTAAATGCCTTCTGTGAATACCGAAAGTCTTAAAGTTAGGATTTTTCTCAGTTTAGGAGTAGTAAAGTTAGGACTCCTGAACCACACAATGTTACCGGAGCCCAGAATAGAGCGAACATCCAAAAATGCCTTTGCATAGGGGCATAATTCCGGTATGGTCCACAATCTCCTCCAAAAAGCCAATGGTTTGAACCTGGCAATGTCTTCAAATGAATGACAACCAAGATCCAGAAGAAGCGGTTTCACTGGACTTGAACAGGGGAGACCCGTGAGGATCCTCAAAAATTTGTATTGCGCCTTTACCAAAGGGGATAAATCAGCAAAACCCCAGAGTTCTGCGCCATAAAGGATCGCAGAATTAATCCTGGCTTTATAAATCTTAATTGCAGGACCTATCCTTTTTGTCTGGGACTGTTTCTGTTCTTTAACCAAACACCCAGAGAGCTGGGCAAATTTGAGAGATAGAACATCAATTTGTGGCCTCCAGCTCAGTTTGCTTTCAAGAACAACCCCCAGATAGGTCATAACGTTCGTATGTTCAAGTAAATCATTATTCATAGTAACATGACCTTTCACGCTTTTTCCTTTATTAAAGACCATGTACTTGGTTTTTGAAACGTTAACTTGCAGATCAAAGTCGGAGCAAAAGTTGGCAAATACGTTCAGGGCCGCCTGTAACCCCATCTGAGTCTGGGACAGTAGTAGGGTGTCATCGGCGAACATGAGTAGTGGGATTTTTGTACCACCCAGCGTGGGGGCGTCAGTAAAAATAGATGAGAAATACTGCACAACTCTATTTATGAATAACAAAAAAAGAGTTGGCGCAAGGACGCACCCTTGCCTAACACCCCTATTTACTTTGAATTTATCGGTGACCTGCCCTTGATTCCCCCAACGTACTTGTGCAAAGTTTTTGTCATGCAACCTAATGACAATATTCAAAAGGTCAACAGGCATCCCTAACCCCGCTAGGGCCCCCCATAGTTTAGTCCTGTTAACTAAGTCAAAAGCTGACCGAAGGTCAACAAAAGCGGCGTATAAAGTACCGCCACAAAGATAGACCGTTTTCCAGACGATCAGTTGGAACTTAAAGGCCTGGTCGATGGTGCTAGTACAGGGTCTAAAAACCCAGCCTGCAGTGGCAAAATAATATCCTCCTGCTCAATCCAAGACTGGATTCTTGCCAGGATCATCCTGGCAATGATATTTTGGATGGAGTCAATTAAACTAATCGGGCGGTAATTCCCCGGGCACGAGCGATCACCCTTCTTAAAGATGGGCAGTATCTCGGCACCTTTCCAGGATTCAGGAATATCAGCCCCTTTGGCTATGGCAGTTGCCAGGAAAGCAATATAGGGCACCCAATTACTATAATCGAATTTAAAAAGATCCGCAGGGACACAATCTATGCCCGGTGCCTTGCCACTGGGAATCTTGCTTAAAGCCATTTCAACCTCTTTACAATCAAATGAAAAATTTTGGAGGGTGGACAAGTCATGTAAAATAGGGGGAATAGTCTCTTCAACCAAATTAGTAACGGAGAACTGGGACTCAAAGTGCGACACCCAGGATTCTGGAAGAACATGGTTAGAGGGAACCTGCGAACTCGGAGAGTTGCCCCAAAGAAAGTCACATACACAACACAGCTCACATGCCATAGCCATATGATGTTGTTAGGCATGCAATAGCATAAAATAGTGTACATTTGCTGATCACCTAGCACTTAGCAGCAATTTTCTTGGCGCTCTTCACGTAAGCGTTAATTTTTCCATTGCAGCTCCATAAAACACTTGTAAAGTACCTGCGTTTTCAAAGGAAAATTGCTGTTGAAACAATAGCGGCACAAAAATTAATGCTAACTCACAAAAAGGGCTGCAAACACATAGGAAGTGATGTCAGCATTTATCTTGTTTCCACTTTCACTTTCACTCACACTGTTAGTGTCTTTTGAGGTGTTTTGTTCTGTTTGGAGGTGTGAGGAGAATCTGTGTGGAAAAAGTGTACTTGTGGTCTGTAGTGTGCTTTCCCAACTGTCCCAGTCCAGTATTGCTTTTTTGTCGTGTCTTTTACGTTTTGAGTCTTGTTTTGTTAGGTGTTTGTCTAGTGGCAATTTAGGTAGGATCTTGTAAGTTTATGTACGTTTAGGTGGGGTTTTCTTTTCATACAGGGGTAAGTATATTTTTTTAGGATTTTGGGTGAAGTAGGGAGAGGAGGATGTCAGAGGGAACATTTGGAGCTTTCCACTGGCTGATTACATCTTACCTTCCAAAAATGGGTGAGAGTGAGGGACGGGTCCTGGAGGGATATGACATGAAGGTCCAGAAAATGTGGTGAAAGCGCATTCGCCACCACATGCTGCAGATATTCGATGTGGACAGGACTGTCCACCAGCATAAACATCGGTGGCAGGATTGTGTTGGCTGGGAGGGAGACCTCTTGGACAACCTTGGGATCATCGTTGGCAGGCAAGGTGGTGAGTCCATTTCAAATATTGTCTGGTTTCATGCTGTGCGTTTCATGTAAACATCTGTTTACAATGTTAATAGATCATTTTGGAAACAGGCATTTCAAGGAGTGTTTGAACCACTTTTTGCGAGCTGGCATATTCACAGGCGCTCTAGCACTATTGTGCAAGGGTGGCTGTGTTGCAGGGAAATATTGTTAAAGAGCAGGTAGGTGTCTCTTCCATATTAGCAACATAAAGGTTGCATTGCATTGTAGTGATGAATTGTGATGTGCATGAAGGTACACCTTCGAGCACATACACTATCTTCCCCCGCAATGCAGACACCCAGGCACTATGGTGCAAGGGTGCCTTCATTGGTGCTAGGGAGCTACATTTAGCACCAGTGCAGGGCTGCACCATATTGTAATAAAGATGGTGCACCCTGCGTTTCATAAGTGGTGGAGAGCAGCGCTAAGCCAAGAAGGCTAATGCCGCTCTCCGCCACTTCTATTGTAAATATGCCCCATAGTGTTTCTATACCCAGAGATATACATATTGCCTGCTCCTTTGCTGTAGTACAATGCAGTGTTAAGGACCACATTAACAAGGTGGCTTAAGCCACACTATTTTGTACAGCATCACTTTTGAATTTGTTGTAATGAGTCATCACCAGCATGGCACACCAAAAACAATATCAGCATTGGCTATATGGCAAGTGTTAACATACATCCAAGTATGGGAAGGGAAAGGTAGACTGAAGTCTCAGAGTCTGATGTGCTTGAAAGATGGATCAATACAAGACCTTGCATTATCTGATATACAATTGACGTTGGTTTGGTGTTACCTGACACAAAGCTGTTAATAGGTGGTTAATCAAGATTTGATGTGACTGTCACTCCCAAATTATAGTGACAAGAGAAGCAACTATTGTTTCCAGATTGTCTCGTACTACACAATCCTGCATTGAGCATGTCTTGTGTGTGAGCCACTCATTTCACACCCCTTCATCTTTACAAAATGTTCCATTACACATTATACAAATAAGTAGCTTTCCTCTGAAGATGAACAAATGACAAACCATTTTATATGTGCTACATGATGACTGATCAATACTCCTATTACTTGTGTTCCAGCTGGATGGCCATAATATGCCCAAGGAGACACAGATGCCTTCCAGGACCCCCACGCCACTGGTGAGTGCCTTAGTCCTTGTACGTTTGTTCTGCTAATAAGTATTTGTGATGAATGGTCTGCTATGCTGTTGATCCCATTCTGGGTGTGCACGACATGGATATTACCTCTCCCATGATGAGGCGGATTCATGAGTAGATGTAGGGGCATATTTACAATGAGGTGACGGAGCGTATTTACAACAATACGGTGCAGCCCTGCAACTCCATCTGCGCTGGTGCCAATTGCAGCTGTCTAGTGCCAATGCAGGCACGGTGTCTGTGTTGCAGGGGAAGATTGTTCATGTGCAGGAAGGTGTCCTTTCCTGAACCCTAAACAACTTGAACTAGCAATTACTAATTATATGTGTGCTGCATTGAGCAGGACACATAGAAGTTGCAACTCGTCATTTTAACAATGATTGATCATGTGCAGGGAGGGACATCATCCTGCAAATATACAATCATTGTGGTTTTTCTGTTTATCTGTGTGCTCCACAATGAAGCACACATAGAAACAGCAAATATGAGGAGGAATGAAGCATTTATCCTCGTTTTGCCAGGGTAAGACTAGGTTATCCCTGGTTTTACATTTTGCAAAGCCACATGTTTATGCCGCCCTAGTAAATATGGAGCCCCATCAAAAACAATGAATGCTGTGACAGAACGCCCACACCTTTCACGTTAAGTACAGCGTGAAAGGGTGCCTTACTCATAAGGCGGTGTTAAGCCAAGTTAAGTGGCTTAATGCTGCCTTGTGAAATAGACAAAGGGAAAATTCCCACCGCAAGGACATTGCAAAAAGTGACTTTCCTGTGGCTATAGGGGCTTTCCCTTATGCCGCATTGAGCTGCAGCCAAATATGGTGCACAGCATTCCAACCATTTCAGAACATGAGTATGATGTTTTTGGCTGTCAAAAAATGGGAGGGGGGCTAGGAGCTGGGAGAAGGCCCAGTGCCCCTGCTCCTGGGGTTGAGATAAATAAAAAAAACAAGAAGTCACTGTTCCTAGATAGGAAAGGGAAAGAAGAGCTTTATTAAGGATGGACAGATTGAGAGGAACAGTTCACAAGAGTGTTTCTTGTTGCCCTCACGCATCCAGAAGGATGTAATGCTTCATTATAGGGTGGTTGCTCCTCATCAGGCCGGAGCTGCAATGCCCTACGGGTCCCCCGAATGGTCACGTTAGCTGAGATGTTTTGTATTATTGCCGTTTGATGAGTGCAAGTAATGTCTAAGTGGGGTGGTGTTGGGTGTGCTGTGATGTACGTTAAAACAGATTGGGGAAATCAAGGTATTATCACTTTTAATACCTTGATTCCCCTGTCAGATTAAAAAACCTTCATAGGTTGGTGCTACTAATTGGGTAATAATGTACCCTAGTAGCTTGACGTTTTAGCTCCCTTTCCAGGGTCAAACTCAGGTCACCAAGTTTTGCACCTCTAGTGGTCAAATAAGGATCTGTGGCACTTCTTGAGGACAAAAATAATAAGTGAATTTAACTACCCAACAATTGTGGTACCTACTTGTCTTGGTGTTGGCTGTCCAACCTATTTGGAAAGAAAAAAAATGTTTAATGCATAAATAGAAAACAATGAAGTCGTCATGTGTCTATCATAAGACCATCTTATTAACCAGAATGTACTTTCTCATGGACCAGAATGTGCGTCTGGAGCTGAAGTGGCTAGTTGAAGCATGTGATCAAACAGAACACACACACAACATTAAAGAAACTAAAGCAAATTACATCATGCAACACATATAGAGGTACATCCTATATTATCATATTAACATGTTGTCTCTTCCAATGAGGTATCAGCCTCATTCATACAGCTAGTGCCACTGTGGATTTAATACATATTCCCCAGTGAATTCATGAGCTGTTAGTGATTGTCACATGCCACCATAATAAGTGCTAGACCAACAAATGGGGTTAGGCCCAAAGAACCAGGGTCAGGTAGGGCCATAAAACGTGTGAAAAATCGGACACCTGTTTGACAATTTCTTTAAAGCAATGATCAAACACCAAAGGATTATAGTTTGATCTGGTTATTTATTTACCTTTTAATTCAATGATTTTTTGTGTTTTTTTCACACTAGTTCAAATGCATGAAAAGAATAACACAATTCATTTCACAAGACATAAACAGTTTACAAACGAAACATTCAAAGTTTCTACATTAAACATTTAAAACATGTGACATCACTACATAAAACAAATGGCTAACATTACAATGCACCATATCATGTCTTTTAAACAAATCAAACCTACAGTCTAACAAACAATCCACCTCAAAGTAACCATAATATGTGCAGACATACCTAAAAAAGTGGTTGTGGCATCGTAAAATGGAAGCTTGATCCTGTTCCACAAGTTGCCCGATTTTTATGTGGAAAAGTAGCGGTCTTACCTAAGGCTGTGGATCGAGGTCCCTCCTGTAATGAGACAGAGGTGCCAAGCTCTGGCGTGGTCATCTAAAAGTATGGGAGCAGGGTAAAAAATGGATTTGGTAACTTAAACTAAAATTAAGCAGCCATTGCTGGCTGCAAAGCGTTATTAGGTTGTGCAGTGTTACAGCTTGTCATAGTACTCACGGTTCCTGAGTGCAAGTCGCTCGTTGCACCTACCCTGGTTCTCTGCTTATCCCGAAATTTGAAGCCGGGTGCAGAGGGCTCCTATCTTAAAGGAGTTTCCCCAGCAGGATACGACCAGGCGGGTCTGGCAGCCATATTGAAGTGGCTCTTTGTTATGGTTTCGAATAGAGAACGTGTATATCTAAAAACGTGCCTGTCAGGCAGACATTTTGTAGGTGGTTAGTCGCATGTAGTTGGTTATGATATACACCTACAAAGCCTCATGCGGGATAGTGGTCGGGTCAAGTAAAACTGAGAACGAGTGTGTTCTAGTGGCTGTCAATGTCTTATTAACCAGACCCATGTATGTGTGTTGGTGGTATTAAGGCAGAGATGAGTGAAGAAGTGTAGCCTCTCTATGTTGGGAGGTGATGTAAGTTGTTCAAACATCCTAAGTCTTGTTCTGCAGCATCCAGGAGTATACCATAGATGGACATCTAGTTGGTTTATGGGTACCTTAAATCCAGCCGAGTCATGGTGGTAGCCTATTGTGATGTGTGGCAGTCTAAGTGTAGTCTCCGTTGGAGTATCTTGGCATGGTAACATTGGGAGACGTCCACTAGATCATCATGGTTAAGACTGTGTGTGTCTATTGCTTAGCAGGCACAGTATATGTTTATGTAACCACATAATAATGAACTAATTGCTGTGTATCGTTAGTGGCCTGAAGTAGGGAGGCTACATTTCGATCTAGGGGACTGGAATGGAGGCAGAACACCCGACGTTGTTCTCACCTAAATAAAGTGGTGAGGTCCCACATTGAGTTTGATTCTGGGACCGTCCACATCTAGTCATCAACAGAGTGTCTCAGAACATTGAAGTGGCTACACATCATAGTGGCATTGCGTCCACATGTTATGGTACTCTTGTGTTCCCCTGTTCTTATTTTTATTGGCCTCGTTGTCATCCCTATATAAAGCATGTGACATGAGCATGTAATAACATAGATGCAGTTTTTGTTGTTGCAATTCGTGTGTTGTTTCTGTGTCCAGGAAAATGTGCCCAGCAGTTGTGTCTTGGAGTGTTCGGGTAAGGTGCATGCAGTACAGTTCCCACAAGGGTAGTGTCCACTCACGGGTGGTAAGTTCCAGAGTGTGATTTAAGACAAGGACTATTTGGCCTGTGGTCTTGTGTGCACCAGTTGGTTCTTCAAATTGAATGTTCTCTTGAAGGTGAAATGTGGACGTTCAAGTTCAAAGTTTCCCGTATTCAGGATTTTGCAATCGTTCATTACTATATTTTTCACCTTATTGGATAAGGGAGTAAATGTGGTAACACATGTCATGGTTTCATCCTTGGGTCGTGTTGTGTTCTCTAGCAGGGCCTCTCTGTTGTTGTTGCAGGCTTCCTTTTTGGCATGCCTTATAACTCTTTGAGGATAGTTTTTCCGCAAGGACATTCTTGCTGAAGTCTCTGGTCTGCTTGTCATAGTTACCCAAGCTGCTGCAGTTCCTCCGGAAACGTATGCATCGACCATATGGAAGATTCTCAAAGAGAGCTTTTGGGTGGTGAGTCTCAAAAGACAGGAGGCTGTTGCAGTCTGTGTTTTTTCTGTAAGTTCTTGTGTGTATCTGGCCTCGAGTAACACAAATTAGGAGGTCCAGTAAAGGGATCTCTGTCTGAGATCGATCTCATGAAGAGTAAAAAAGGGTTGAGGGAATTGATCCAGCTCCCAAAAGTCTCACAGCTGGTCTTGTCTCCTTTCCAGAAGATGATGATGTTGTCTATATACCGCTTTCATGAGACAATGTTTGTCTGGAATGGGTTGGAGGCTTGGAAGATGTGTCTTGACACAAAATCGACCATGTAGATGCAGGCCAGACTGGGGGCAAAGGTTCTCCCCATTGAGGTCCCTTGTATCTGGTGGTATATTTGGGTTTTATACATGAAGAAGTTGTTTTTCAGTGCTAGGGAGACACAGTCCATTATGAAGTCCACAGGCATGGTGGTCGGTAAGGTGGCCGTTCCTAAAAAAAAAGTGTTGATCACCTCTATTGTGGCATTTTGGGGGATGTTGGTGTAAAGAGACTCCAGTTTGAGTGTCATAAGGAAGCAAAGCTCTTCTGGATTTTCAATGTTGGCAATCAGATTAAATACATCATTGGTGTCCTTCAGAAATGATGGTGTTGTTAGGACTGTTGAAAATGGTCGCTGAATTGCCTCAGATGTTCCAGAATGGACCCGATCCCAGAAACAATGGGTCTGCCGGGAGGTGGGCGCGACTCCTTATGTGTTTTGGGTAATATGTAGAAATAGGTTGTGGTTGGTGAATCATCCACCAAAAAGGCTGCTTCTCGTTTTGAAATCCAACCCTGGTTCTCAGCTGAGTTTACCATGATTTTAATGTGTCTGAGAAGACTGCTGGTGGGGTCAGTGTCCAATCTTTTGTAATATCTTGTGTCTGCCAATTGTCATCAGCACTCTAGCTCATAGTCATCTGTCTTCATAATCACAGTCACACCTCCTTTATCAGCCAGTTTGATGATAATATCTTCATCTTGCTTCAGAGAGGGTAGGCTGTCCTTGTTGAGAGGTATGGTTTATTTTAATCTCTCCACGCCTCTGAGTACAGCTTTTTCAAATTTTTAAATGTCAAAATTTTGCTTCGAGCCATAGCTGCTGTGGGAAGGAAAGTGGATGGGGTTCTCAGTCTGTTTGAGTGGTACTAGTCTTATCTTGGAAAAAAGAACGTAATCAATTTTTTAGAGAAAATTGGTATAGTTCACCTGTCAGGCAAAATTGTTCTTTATGGGGTGTGGGGACGAACCCAAGTCCTCGCTGTAAGACTGTGGTTTCGTCTCCAGCGAGTGTGTAATCTGATAGGTTGATGATTATTTTTTTGGGGCTGTCTGGATCCTGATTTGGCATTGGGTCTCGGTCTCCTGCCATCGTACTTGTTTGTAGTTGCCTCTTCTTTTTCCTCTGCCTCTGCCCGAAAAGGTTGGGGGGCAGGATATTGGAAGAAGGGTTAGAATGGTTGTTGTTTCCCGGGGAAGCCGGGATACCACATTGGGTGAGAGCCTGGAAATGGTGGTGCATGGAAGCCATACATGGGGGGCGTTGGTAGTAGTTCCTAGCACCTTCTGTTGCTACCTCGTCTGTCATTGCTGGAATCGCTGTTGGATGAGTGGAATGTCCTGTGAGATGATATTGATCCATCATCAGATGACTGGTCGCTGCCGGATGGTTGGTAGTCTTCTTTCACAAATGGGTATAGCCTTTCCTTATCAAATCTCCAAATATCGTTTTGGGGTTTCTTCTATCTTCTGTTGCATCAAGTAGTCTTTGTGTTTATTCAGTTTCAGTATTTATTTCTGCTAAAACTCTTCTTTTCCTTTCCTATCTAAACTAAGAGTGACCCCTAGTTTTTGTATTTATTATTTGCTTGTACAATGCTATGGGGCACCCCTGCATTGTGACAAACACTTGGCCCATCATCATCTGCATAGCAGCAACACAAGCACACTTGCACTATTGTGCAGTAGTGCCTACATTGGTGCTTGGCGGCAAAATATGTCACTTTTGTTTGAATAAATGTAAGGGTGCTCCTTAACATAGCACATTCCTTGGGGGGCGTGGCCTGGCGCCGATGAAGTGAGCAGCACTGGTCAGGAGCTCCCGTCGGCCGGCCGCCATCCACAGTCATCCTGAAGCCCTACTCGCGGCCCGAAACCCCACAGCGCACCCCCGCAATGGCCAGAGCAGTAGGGATATGCCGGAGGTGAAACGAGCCTCTCCCGCAGCCCTGATCCGTCGTAAATCGGACACGGCGAGCGCGCCCGGGTGCACGGCCAAGATGGCAGCGCCCAGCGGGCGCTGATGGGCATGGATTGAGCACAGAAAGCCAGCGTGGATGCCATGAGCGGAGGTCCGACGTGTTCCCCCTTCGGCTCCACGCCTGCCACAAGGTACTGACTGGAGGAACCCCCTAGGCGCTAGCAGAGGGAAAGCAAACGCGCTGCTCGCGACAGCCAGAAGCAGTCAAAATGGTGGTGCGCCAAGACGGAGGCACCTGAAAGGCTGCTGCGAAGTGGCTTGGGCCCTGTGGTGCTTCCCTCCCGCCCACCTGGGCGAGATCCTGCACAGGGCATTGGAGGCCCATGAAGTAAGGCTGGCGGGGGGAGGTCACCGAAAATCGGACACGGCGAGCTCACACGGTTGCACGGCCAAGATGGCGGTGTCCAGTGGGCGCTAACGAGCCCGGATTGAGTGCAGAAGGCCAGGGTGGACGCCCACGGGCGGAGGACCGATGTGTTCCCCCTTCGGCACCACACCTGCCACAAGGTGCTGACTGAAGGGACCCCCCAGGCGCTAGTAGAGGGAGAGCAAACGCGTGCTTGCGACAGCCAGAAGCAGACAAAATGGCGGCGCACCAAGACGAAGGAACCTGTGGTACTTCCCTCCCGCCCCCCTGGGCGAGATCCTGCACAGGGCTTGGAGGCCCCTGAAGTGGGGCTGGCGGGGGAAGGTGGGATGACCCGCCCGGAGGGGAGACGTTGACGATGCCTGAGGACCTCTTGGGGAAACCACAGAGCGTAATAACTTATGCGTGGCCTGATTTACCGCCACCTAGGCGAACACTGGAGGCGGCACCCCTGGAGGTGAGAGAACTGCATTGCTGGCAGACCCCATAAAACGCACACCGAGCAGGGGGTGCTTGGGGACTCTTATCTGGACCTTGAGGAGCGTGGAGACTGCTGCCTTGAGAGTGGGCCCAAGGAGCTCCGAGCAACGCCTTGAACAGAGGAAGGGGTGGAGGAGCAGCATAGCTGGAGGGCCCTGGGTGCTGAACTAACCCAAGAAGGCGCATCCCCCTGACAGAGACACCAGGAGGCCCCTGGGGATTTGGACGGTCGACCATAGGAGCTGCCCGAGGGGTGCGTGCGGGCAGGGTCCAAAACACACTCCGCGGAGGTGGCTGATAGCGTCCTATGAGCACACACAGTGCTCGGAACATCGTGGGGCGGGTGGACGTCATGGGGAAGCCCCTGAAACAGAAGTACAAGGAGGAACCCGCAACAAGCAGGTCCCCAGACGAGGCCGGGAAGTCCGCGACGAGGATAGAACACCCTGCGACTAGCACAATACTTTGTGGGTACGGTTATAGCAGGGGGCGACTTCAATAGCGCAGACGACGTATTACCGGACAGGTCCCACCCTCCATTGCAAAACTCCCAGGCAGCGTGCGCTTCCCAATCATTCACTACATGGAGACAGAGTTGGGGACTGATAGATTCATGCCGCATCCTAAACCCACAGGGGAGAGATTACTCCTACTTCTCAGCAGTCCATGAAGTACACGCACGCCTAGACACCTTCCTCAGCTCAGTAGATGTCCAACGCCTTGTCACAGGCGCAGAATACCTTGTGCGCACCATCTCGGACCACAATCCACTGATCATGTTCCTGAAATGGGCACACCCACCAGCAGTGATCCCCACATGGCGGCTCTGCCCAGACACTCTGGAAGATCAGGTCGTCAGGGAGGAGATCAGAGAAGAAATAACGCACTTCTTTCAAACCAATGCGGGCACGGCCGCGTCACAGAACGTAGAATGGGATGCGTTCAAGGTGGTTTTGAGAGGCCAGTGCATTACACGGGCCACCGGGGTTAGGCGCGTCATCACACGTGAGGTAGAGGAGGCAGAGTCGTTGCTCAGAGAGATAGAACGGCCGGAATTGCACGTGGCACTCTTCGATGCCCAAGAGGAAGTGGCGAAGCAAACAGAGAGGCCTAGAAGCTTCGACTACAAGAAGTGCTTAGAGGGCACACATGCTGAACGGGACAGATCAGGCTCGCTCCTGGTGTGGCTGACGAACCTGACGAGTAGGGGCATTCCCCTGGTGGAGATGGAGGACGAAGGGGGGACGAGACACTTTACGCCAGACAAGATTAATGAGATCTTTGCGCGCTACTATGCCAAACTCTACACAAAGACACGCATATGCGATCCGGTAGAAATCAGGGAATACCTAGCTGACCTGCCGTTAACAGTCTTGAACCCTGAAGTGGCGGAATTACTAGGGGCTGATATTACGCAGTGGGAGATACAGGTCCCTATTAAGGGCATGGCACGAAACAAGACCCCGGGCACAGATGGCCTACCGGCCGAATTTTATGCTACATATACGGATGAGCTGACCCCCCAACTAGCTGCGATGTACCATGGGGCCCGAGAGCTGCCCGAGAGTGCCAGAGAAGCTCTTATTGTCCCCATACCTAAGCCCGGTAAGGAACCTCATGACTATATACGGCCTGCAGGCCATTGTCCATGCTGAATATGGATTTTAAAATCTTAAGTAAAATCCTCGCGATGCATCTCCTGTCGCACATGCTCTTGCTGGTGCACTCAGACCAGGCGGGATTTATCCCGGGGCGGAATATGGCCATAAACATCCAGCGGCTCCTGGCAGTAATGGACTCGGAAGGGTACGACAAACACGCAGCACCGGTGGTCACAGTAGATATTGAAAAGGCGTTCGACATCCTGGAGTGGCAATATTTATATGAGGTCTTGACCAGGATGGGGCTGGGTGAGGGATTCCTGGCATGGGTGCAGCTCCTTTGCACGTCCCCTACGGCCCGCGTGTGCACAGGGAGGATTATCTCAACCAGACAGAGGGAGGAGAGAGGCACGAGGCAGGGATGTTCCCTCTCCCCGCTCCTGTGTGCCCTGGCCATGGAACCCCTGGCGTGCAGGGCGAGGAGCGGCCAGACTACGGGGGCTTGGAGACGGTAACGGGACAGCATTTCATCGCATTATACGACCTCCTGATATTTTTACACAATACGGCAGATGAGTTGCAGGGCGCGTGCAGCATGCCGGCCCGCTTCAGCACTATGTCTGGCCTCAGGGTTAACTAGCAAAAATCCAGCCTATACCCGTTGGCGTCTGATACCCCCCACCGCTTACGCTGGTACATCTGCGCTGGGATCCCAATTGCTTGCAGAGGCAGACCTCTTAGATGGAAACGTAGGAAGGGCTATGAGGGCGGCAAAGACACCGATGGACTTCTGGGGAACGCTTCCGCTCTCCGTAGCTGAAAGGGTGGCGGTCCTGAAAATGGTGACACTACCGCACTTACTATACTACTTCGGGACACTGCTGGTATGGATCCCGCAAGCAATTTCAGGGAGTTAGACTCAAAGATTACGTAATTTATCTGGGGAACAGGCCGACGGAGGGTGGCGTTGACAATATTGAGACGCCCCGCGGCAGAAGGCAGGCTGGCGGTTTCGGACCTCGAGGCCTACTACCTAGCGGCACAACTATACTGGCTAATACAGTGGCTGTCAGCGGATCGAAAAACGGACAGGGAGAAGTGTCCAACTGCACCAGACACGGTCACACTGACAAAAATCCTCCTCCAAGTGCATCGCACCGCGGCTGAGGACACAACAGCAACTAGGGTGATAGTGCACTGCTGGACCAGATATCTGAGGAAAGTGGGCGCAGCAACTCCCTACTCCCTTGACATACCACTCACGATGTTGCACTACCTCCCACAGGGGGAACATTGGATAGGACTGGAGGACTGGGTGGAGGCAGGGCTGCGGGAGATGGGAGACTTATACCGAGACTCTGCGCTACTTCCCTTTGCAGACTTGCAAACTGCATATGACGTACCTGGGGGTCACTTCCTGAAGCATAGAGCTCTAACACATAGGATTAGGATGCACTGGAGGAATGGGGAAGCCGAGCCGAAAGCACTAGCGGGATGCAGGTATGTCGCACTCTCAGCAGGAAGGATCAAGACCGTGTCCTGTCTCTATAAAGCAATACGGCGGGATATGCAAAAACCGCCAGAGCGCTTGCGAACACAGTGGGAGGAGGACCTCTGTAAACAAATACCTGAAAAAGATTGGGACAAAATCCTAGAACGCACCCGAAAGTATCTAGGAACGCGCGCTTCAAATTAATTAACTACTACGTGCTGCATAGGGCATATTTAATGCCGGTTCGCATCAGGAGGTCTTTTGGTGGGCACTCTGCAGCCTGCCCAAGGTGTGGAGAGAGAGATCCGCACATACTCCATATGTTCTGGAGCTGGCCCTTATTGCAAACATTAGACATATAATAGGTGACCTGATCGACAAAGAACTCCCACAGACCCCACAACGTTTCATCTTAGGGTGGTTCCCTCACACAGCCAAAAACAGGGTGACAGGAAAGTTTCAGGACCTTGCCTATGTTTTAGCTAAGCGGGAGATAGATAGGAACTGGAAGGCGCCGGGCGGGCCGAGACTCACCACCTGGAGAAAAGAGCTCGAAAGATGGGCGGGGCAGAAGGGAGACTGCTACTCCGAGAGGCCAGCAAGGGAATAGGCAAGATGGAGAAAGCCAGGGCCTGGGAGGATCTTGTAGGGGAACTAGTGGCCGCTGACACAGACACTCTCAATGAGGCACAAGACTGTGCATTAGTACACGTTGTGTGGCTAGAGATGATATACTACTCATGGTGTAGGCTATTGTGCCAGTGGGAGTATGCTAATCTTGTGAAGTTCCTGTAGCACTTTCACCATGCTCATATGTGTGAAGTGTACATATGACAGCTGCCCCTGCATCTGTGTTTCACAGTCTACATAAAGGCAACAATATGTTAAAGGGATGTTTGTGATCTGTATGACTGGACATGGAATCCATGTACATACAGGCATAACATAGCAGTCATTGAAGATCAGAGCTTGCAGCTACACTTGTCTGTGATACTTATTCATTCAATGAGTCTGTCTCATACACAAGATGCGATCTGATATAACATAAGATTGTTGTATGAGTCTTGTAACCCAGATCTACATCTGGCTGGAAATGAAGATACAAGATTTGGACATTGTGATTTGGCCAACCACATTTCCCAGCATTGTTCCCTGTATTCCATCCAATGTGCTCAGTTTTTGTATTATTGTGAGACAACTAGCTTGCTTGTGATATGCAAGTACTGACATGCTTTGAGGACATGTATTTGGGCATAAAGCCTGGATATGTAGATGTGGAGACAGATCCAACTATGTAGTGTATAGAAGTTGACAGATGGGTAACTGCTGCATATGAGTTACGCTTTGTTGCTTAGTAGTATGCCCCTACTACAGCCAGTGTATGTGTGAGTGTCATACCCTGGATATGCAATGGGCCTGTAACTCACTCTCATTGGGTGGATTCCCCGGGTATACTCTGTCTGAGTTTTTTTCAATTTCACATTTTCACTTAGGTGATCTTCCACTAATGTTGTATGATTCATCCATTGCTATGTGCTTCAATAAACATTAACATGAGGGTATCAATTTCATTTTGTGAGTTGAGATTTGCTTCACATGTGATGTGCTCAATCAAGCTTCATGTTGGAAAAAGTTTATGTGAATGTTACCTTCCTGTTATGCCAAACTTGACTATCGAACATACTTGTTAGCCCTTGTTAGTTGTCATGTCACTTCTTTTCATGTGTGTATTTTATTACAGACAACATGTCTGCTGAGACTGCCAGGATCTTCAAACAAAGGAAGGAGAGGTACCAGCACATGTTTAAAAGTTGCCATGGGATACAGTGCCACAGAAAGGCGGTACAATGAGGAAAGGGCGGCAGGACGCTAGAAGGCATTCCTCCAGGGTGCGCTAAACGCTACCAGACCTAGCGGTGTAGGATCTGCCACTTCCAGTCACCATGGGGACAGAGACAACCAGCCAAGCACATCTGGTGCACAACTCCCAATCCCACCGGTCGCACCATCCCCAGAAGTGCAACATGCTGCAAGTGCCACACCTGCTCCACCTGCGGCAGAAATGTCATTTGGCCAAGATGCTGCACCAGCACCACCTGCCCCACCATCAGCAGCTGGACAACATGCTGCACCAGCCCCACCTCCAACACAACAACAGGACACTGGTTATGGCAGGGAAAACCGGCAGATGTTTTTAGACTTAAATGTCCGGGTTGCCTGCCACCTTGGAACAAAAAATTGAAAAATTTCTGAACCACATGCAGGACACTAAGGGAGCCCTGAGCCTCCCTTTTTGAGTATTTTTCTTTTGGGCAATAGCCTTGGACGGTCCCCCAAATCCCATTATTTTTACTATTTTGGTTTAATAGAGGTTTTGCTAAGTAGTGTTAAGTGTAGATTTAGAGTAGGATAGTTAAGTAAAAGGTGTAGTGAATGTTTTAATGTATTTTTGAGTTAAGTTAGTGTTTTGGGTTAAGTTTCCTTTTCCTTTGGGTAGGGGGGGGTTAATGTTTTTGTACTTTAAAAAAAATACCCCAAAAATATACATTTGTTGAGAATAGATGTTTAGCTAGTGTATGTTTAGGTTTAGTTGTCTTTGCCCTGACTTGACATGTGCATTAAGGAGGCAGGGAGGTTGATGTTTAAGATGTGTTGTTATGTGTATTGGTTTACATGAGCAAGTGTAGGTTACTGTATAGAATAGTTAGCATAAGGCAGTATAGTGTAGGTTAGGTTTGTAAATTAGAATAGGATGTGCAGTTTTAGTTTAGGCCAATATTTGTTAAAAAATAAACGTATAGTTTTAAAAAATTTCGAGTGTCAATAATGTTTACCCTGAATCAGAGAGGTATTGAGATAGTATTTATAAATATTTACGATCATTTTTCATATAGTTATTTTAACTAAAAAGGGTGAGTGACTTCATCATCTAGGGACAGGGAACTATTGTACAGTCTATTCACATTATCAGACATGAATGATGTGTGGAATAGGTAAGGTTAATTTTGGCAATGCATGGGGATAGCGTGATCTATATGTTGTCCTATACACGTTTACTTTGAGTTGCAAAACACATTAGGTAATCGAGGTAGGGAGCGCCCTCAGTGTTCTTTCCAGAATGTCCATATGTTGGCTGGTACTTAGTTACCTGCCTCTTGAAACATGTGCAATATATAGCTGCATAGTGTCAATGCACGAACACTAGCACCTTGGTGCAAGGCTGTGGGCATGGTGGAAACAATTGTTCATGTGCTGGAAGGTTCCCCTTCCTGCACATAAACTGTCATTCATGGGGGCAGATTTATGTTAGACTTGCGCCACTTTTACGCCGCCTTTGCGTCACTTTTGTGACGCAGCAGCGGCGTAAACCCTGCGCCAAGTTGCGCACTATTTACATTGTGATGCATCTATGGAGATGCGTCACGGTGTAAAGCCCTGCGCCACATTAAACCTGCGTCAGGTTTAATGTATGCAGGGTGGGCGTTCCATCGGAAAAAGCCTCGGAAAAGTGACGCAGTGAAATCTACAAGATTTCACTCAGTCACTTTTCCGACGCTGCTGCGTCAAAACCTTGCGCCTGCTTGAAGCAGGCGTAAGGCATGACGCAGCATGTTAGGTATGGGCAGCCCCTACACATTGCTGGAGTTGCGTCGTGCTTGCGATATGACTCCAGCAATGCGCCGCCCTTACGCCATCAGATGCGTCACGCATCTGTTTATCCTTGCGCCACGATGCGCTGCATTGTAAATGCGGTGCATCTGTGGTGGCGCAAGGGTAAACTTGCGTGACGCATCTTTCCTGGCGCATCCCTGCTGATTTGCAGTGATGCGCCAGGAAACATAAATCTGCCCCATGGTGTTTTGCTGTCTGAATGTGCACTGCACAATGCTGCAACCATAGAAACATCCAACACAATTAAATACACTGCATTTTCCCTCTTTCTGCCCCATTTGTATGTCACTCTTAGGAATATGGTGAATATGGTATCTCAATGTGTGTTTTGGCAGAACACCCATCACAACACCCATTGTACACCACATTATCTCTAAGGTCAAAGGGAACCTTGGCAGCAAGGGGGCGTTAAGCCACATCAAATGGCTTAACGCTGCATTGAATAGGATGCAAAGGCCCTATCACCACCGGAACATTAGTCAAAGTAATGTTCCACTAACATTAGGGCTTTGGAAATATGGCCCATTGTGTACTTAACACATTGTCTGCCATTTATGGGCCTATCATGGAACCAGAGTCAGCAGACACCAAATGTTCTATACTCCACTGTATTAGATGTAGTGGCGACACAGATTAGGCATTGTTGACACCTGTCCGGTTTAGTGGTCTAATAGGGTAGAGGAGTTGGCCTAACGGCTAGGGCGGTTGCCCTCGAATATGGGGAACCAGGTTCAAGTCTCAGCATCGACGCTGAACATACTGTGATTCTGGGTAAATCACTTAATCTTCCCATGCCTAACAAAAAATGAATGTGTCCTCATGTAACGCAACTGGTGCTCGTGTAAAGCGCTCTGATACCTGATACCTTGGGTCAAGTTCGCGGTACATAAAACTCTGTAAAAAATGTATACATTTTTTAAATGGTCACACACAACCTACATCAGTTTAATGTTAGTGCATTTATTTACATTTGCAAAGTAGAGATTGTCAGATTGGACCAGTTCTTTTGACAACAACCCCTAAATATGTACATGGCCAGGGGATGTCCAGACAAAGTCCTTGTGGGGAAACATGTCATGAGACATGTGGAGAAATATGGATTCTTCAGTCAGGAGGATGCATGCAGTGTCATTGTGGATCAATGGCCACATTGACAGTCCAAAAAATGTCCAAGGTGAATGTAGCATGGTCAATATAAGGACAGTGATTGATGTTGTTCCCAGGCATGATGATCGTAAGTACAGGGCTATGCAGAAACTGACCATTTGACACAGATGAATGCCACTACTGGCTTCTCCTTTTGTAAGATGTGCCATCTGCATCTTCCTCCTCTGATGTGTCTGGTGCCTCCTGTGAGGGTGATGTTGGATTTAAAGCAGCCCAGGGAGACACAGACAACTCAGGTGCAGAAGATGTGTATGCTATAGGTGCAGCAGCATTCATCTGTGCCAACAGATGACGCATCACTGCAGCGAGGATGAGCTGCAGGGCTTGCAGGACTCCAGCAATGTCACAGTGGTAGGCAGCCATGGCAGTCAGGTGGGAATCCTGCTTCCGCTCCATGTTCTCCGAGTTCTTCTTCATTGTCCTCAACTCTTTGACCACATTTCTGGTGCCACTTTGGCAAGACAGTTGTTGTTGCCTCTGTGTCATGACACCAGCAATGTCAGCCAGGAACTGCTGGAGGCCACAGAGTGGACTGTAGGTGCCTCTGATGGCAGCTGAGTGGTCCCTATTGGGACTGAGGCATCCACTGATCTCCTTGAGTTTGGCTGCGAGGGTCTCCAACCCCACCCGCACCTGATCTGCTATCTCACACTGGACTCCCACAGCACTGCGTTGAACTTGTGCCTGTGGGTCCTCAGAGTCCAGGTTTGTTGCTGTGGTGGTAGGTGATAGGTGGTGCCTGCTGGATGTTTGGCGGGGCATGTGGAGCAACCGCAATGCTGTTGGATCACCCCAGGTCTGGAAATGGGCTGCATATGGAGTCAAGCAGCTCTTGGTCGATGGTTGTGAGTTCTCATCAACATCGTCATCATTGTTGAAGAGTGGGACAGGCAGCTGACCAGGAGGTGAGTTTTCATCCTCTCCTATGTAAAGGGCAGATACTGTTTTATGTGTCTGTTACATGTTACCCTGTATTTTTGCATTTGACAATCAGAGTGCATGACACTTTCCATTGTCCTGTGTTAAATTGTACACCTGTTACCCGCAGCTTTTTATGTCAATGTACAAGGTCCATGATTGCTACATTTAGGTTGTTCATTGATCTGGACAGTTGCCCTGTATGCCAATAGTGAGGGGCATAATTATTAGCTCCTACTGCCACTGGTACGTCATCTATTCAGACCTTCCTGTGGTGCTGGGTGTCTCACCTTATTTACAATACAGCATTAAGCGCCTTCACGTGGCTTAACACAGCATTGTGGATAAGACCCCCTTACATACTACATGTTGTGTATAAGTGGTGGTCACTGTGTTTTAGCACCCACCATTGATATTTCCACTGCCACCTATATACAAGTGTGGCATAAGCATGGGGCAACTCATGCACTTGAGACCAGGAG
This sequence comes from Triturus cristatus, assembly GCF_964204655.1. Classification (NCBI taxonomy): domain Eukaryota; kingdom Metazoa; phylum Chordata; class Amphibia; order Caudata; family Salamandridae; genus Triturus; species Triturus cristatus. The sequence goes on along the minus strand of NC_140589.1, from coordinate 829,495,328 downwards.
TACAGTGATTTCCACGTTGAAAAGAAAATATTTGTTTTGATTCTCCTAATCTTTGATGTATCTATTTGTTTTAAGGTGTGCAGCACACAATAAAACAGGTCAATCCCATGAAGGGATGTTTATGTGCAGGGAGAACACCTTCCTGTTCATTAACAATCAATCCCTCTACACAGACACCCTTGCACTTTGGTGCAAGAGTGCCTGTTTTGATGCAAGATGGCTTTGATACCCACAAGCACAATTGCAAACGCAGGGGAGCAGCTTAAGTTTGAAAATCTACGAAACCTAGAATTTCCGTTATGGTGAAGCATGATATTAGCAATTTGAACTTAAAAACACACTTTGCCTTTCTGTGGTTAAGCTACAACAAAGTGGCTACATCCAAATCTATGTTTCAAATGGGAATAACTGACATCCTTTGTATTGCATTGTTTTTAGTGTAAGTGTTAAGTTAAGCAGGAAGTAAGTCAGCTTCGTTATGTCTTCTCAACACGTATATGTGTCTATTGATCCCTCTGTGTGTTGAAGACTGAGGTCAGGACAAACAACTTACTGCCAAACGGTTATTTGAGCATGTTGACAAGTGTTTTACCATGTGCCTACTACTATTGCTTATTTTGTAGCTTGCCAGAAACAGGAAGATGTTGCAATCTGTTAGAAGGTGACCTGTATCATTGCAGCACATCAAGGGATACCTTTCTTGGGTTTGTGGTGTGATTTCACAACATATAATTCTTAGACCAGATTTTGAATGGACATGGTGGTGCAACAACTTAAACTGTGCAATCTAGCATGTGTATACATACTCAGGACTGGGGCAGAGTAAATATGTGAACCCCTCCTTGTGTTTTCCACAGCAGTGACAATGATGACTTAATGCAAGCAGGAGGACATAAGACTTTGAGGCTGGCTTCAAGGATGGGTGCATTGTTGCACATCTGACCTTTGTTGAACACCACAGGGGTGAGAACCTGGATGATACATACTGTAGTGTACATGGTCCTCCAATGCATTTGTTACTGGAAGAATGTATACAGACATCAATATCTATGCATTTTCTCTCTGTCACCGTTGACTTTACTTAAGGCCCATGTTACACACATGTCAATGTATGTCACTGACCACCAAATCCAGAACCATGAATACAATGTCATACTGCCGACAGACCATCACATTAAGCAACTTTCATGTGGATAAATACATTTTGAGGAATAATAGCAAGGCAGCATGTACCCAAATACCATGCATTATTGCAGCATTGTGAATGAGGCCCCTTCTCACCCTTCACTTACCATGAAAGGAACGGGGAATGTGTTGTTCAATGAGCATTGCATCCACAACAGGCATGCTGATGTTTTAATGAACCCATTACCACAATGCTGGGGCAGTACACAATACTTAAAAATGTGGAACACTTGTTCAAAAAATGAATGCATCTTGCACCTCCAGTATGTGATTTTTAATCATTATGGAATGTGCACATCAGCAACACAAGGCGCTTGCAAAAGATGGGTGGGTTTTCATGTAAGCAGCAAAGGTGAGTCAACTTCAAAAAGTTATATCTGACATTCTTTACATGATTTTGTGTGCTGCAATCAGCTGCACACATCAACCCAGCAATTAAGCAATTATTATTGCCTGTTGTATATTTAGAAGCCCCTATCGCCACAGGACCATCACTATTTTTAACTTTACTGTGGCAAAACGTGCTTCGCCATATTTACAAGGCATTGTTGATCCACTTGATGTGGCTTGGTACAGCCTTGTGAATGAGGCACACTTTCATGCTATACTTGGGGGCATATATACAAGGAAGTGACGGATCGAGGCGTTAGCCTGCTTGGCTTAATGCCGCACTCGGCCACTTCTGAGACGCAGGGCTCAACCGTGCAACATGGCATTTTACCCTACGCTGTCGCACTATGTATCAGTCTAGCACCAACGCAGGACCATTAGCACCATTGTGCAAGGGTGCCAGCGTTGCAGGGTAATATTGTTTATGTACAGGAAGGTGTCCCTTCCTGCACATAACCAATCAGGAATGGCGTTTTGTAACTTCTATGTGTGCTGCACAACACAGCACACATAAAAACATCAAAAACAAGGCAAATTAAAGCATTTCTCCTTGTTTCACCAGGGTAAGACAAGGTTTTCCATGATCTTATTTATGGAACCATCTAGTGACGTTATGGTGGCAATAGGGACTTGTAAATATGCCCCTTACCATGAGAGGGGTAGGCATTGTGTGTTGCAGTGGACCTTCCACCACAACAGCCAACGATTTAGATGTTGACTCCTATTACAAAGTAGGGGGAAAATATGTGGCAAGGCCAACAGTAATAGCAGTAATAACAGGGTATTGACATTGCACAACAATGCTAAATACTGAACTTGGCCTCTTTTTTGATGTTTTTATGTGTACTGCATTATGCAGCGTCCATTGAGACTAAACAGCATGGGCCTCATTTATGAAAAGTGTTGCATCGCTGCGATAAAACAGCGATGTAACAATTTTTACTGAGCCCTCCTTGCAAAACCATGGATGCGCTGTATTTACTCTAAGGCGCTCTCTGTCACAAGGATTGACAGATGCGTCAAGAATCCGCACGTATATGTCAGTACAAAACTCACGCTCTGCTGGAGTTGTGTTGTAAGCATGATTCAACTCCAGCAATGCATGGGGGAGGCCTATACCTATTGCACTGCGTCACCCTTACACCTACTATGAGGCAGGCATAAGATTTTGATGCAGTGGCATCCTAGAAGTGGCACTGTAAAATCTGATAGATTTCACTGCACCACTTCTATGAGATGCAGGGGTTAAAAAAGTGACGCATCTGCCTAGATGCATCACTTTGTAAATATGGCTCTAAGTTGCACGTTATTTATGCTGCCGCTGCGTCACACAAAGGGACGCAGCGGCAGCAGAAAAGTGTCTCAAGGGGCACATAAATAAGACCCCATGCATGATTAGTTATGTGCAGGTAGGTGTCCTTTCCTGCACACAAATTAATCATTCACATCAATGCAGGCAACCTTGCACAATGGTGCAAGAGTGCCTGCGTTGGCGCTAGACATCTACATTTAGCGCCAGTGCAGGGTGAAACACAGGAATGAGCCATATTGTTGTACATAAGGCGCAGCCCTGCATTTCAGGAGTGGCGGAGCGCTGAGTTAAGCCAAGAAGGCTAACGCAGCACTCCATCACTTTTATTGTAAATATGTCCTAGAGTTTAGAGACACGACACTGGTCAGTTGACATTGTATGAATGCATGTGTGCTTGATTACTAGGCCCTTACACTACTGTTATGTGACTTTCAATGTATTTGTAAATGATACCAACATCTTAAGGGGCATGTGAATGCACCCTGAGTACTATTTAGCTAGCATTTAATCTGCACACAGTGTGGGGGGGCACTGAGACATAGGTAGATGGACATAAACAACATTACTCACTGCCCCCTGTGTCCCTGGTTGTTACCTACCCTGTTGTTGATGCAGTTGGTCATATTCAGCACTATCCTGTTCTTCTACTGCAACTACCGACTCCTCATAGATAACTGTGGACAATTGTTCCTTCAAGGCATCAAGCGCCTCCTGTGGCGCTGGACTCCCACCTCCTGTCTGCAGTTCTGCTTGTTGATTGCTGGTCAGTTTCTGCTTAATCTTGCACTTGGCATCATGCCAGCGCTTCTTACAGTCGGTCACTGTCCTCTTGACTTCTGGACTGCTAAATGGCATATTTTGTTCCCAATGACACCTTGGAGCTGATGAAGAGCTGGTGTGAATTCTCCGTCACCTCCGCAATCAGGATCTCATTTTCCTCCTGACTGAATACGGTTTTCCTCTTCCCCTGGGACTTTGGCTGATCATCCTGGCTGTTGGGGGGTTGTTGTCTGGTACTGAACTGGGTTGAGGCTACTCCAGTTGGCATTCAGGAGTATTTTGTGGGGGAGTTTTATGTTTGAGGGGTTTTTTTTACCCCCACTATACGCAAAAAAGTGGCGTCCAGCTGACTAGCATGAGTTTTCTTGCCACTAATTGGCCGTCCATCACTTTTTTCATGCTGGCGTCAAGATTTTTATTGCTGTGACAATAGACAGTGGCAATTTTTGCCGCTGCAATCTGATCCTAATGCTATGTAACAACGTATTGTAAATACGTCACAAACATGCAAATGGTTTTCAGTGATAGAAGGCGGTAAAAATGTTTGCGGCTAAGTAACAGCAAAACTACTTTGCGCCAATTCTTGTAAATATACCCATTTGTGTCTGCAAAAAATCCAGAATCATTTACGTTGTACTTTGAGTGTAGATCAGGGTCTAGTGAGTGGAGCAATGAAAAATATAGCTGACTTTATCACATATCCCGACAGGAATGACATTGAAAGAGTTTTGGTCAAGATTGAGCATTTACATGAATCTAAACAAATAGCCAGATTCAGTGGCCGGTTTCTTTTATTGAAAGACCGCCAGGTGCACAGATAAGAAAATTCCCCCTTTTTACCTTAAGCATTCATCACTCACAAATGCCAAGGATTGAGTTTGGATGCAAAGATGGTAAATATACGACAACAAGTATTTAAATATGGTATGTCTTATGTAGCACTGTCGCATGTGAGGTCACTTACTGGAGTGTTCCTTCTTGGTTTTGATGAAAGCAAAGTTAAAGCAGATATCTCATCTGTTAAATTGTACAATGGATAGAATAGTATGTATGCTCCGAATCAATAACCAATATCCGACAATCTCTAAAACCAAGAAATTAAAGAAAATATGTCCTACAAGGCACAAAAACAGCACAGGGAGAAAGCACTGAAAACAGATCACAAAATCAGTTATAGTGAAATATACTGTAGGTTCTCAGTTTACTAATTTAACTGGAATGATGTAATAATAAATGCTCTATTTCAGGTAATTCCAATAGCGTAGACAATCTAGGAGAACCGTGAAAAGACATTACGTACAGCACCGCCAAGTTAGTTTACTAAATCCAGTGGAGAAAAAGAAAAATGAACCTCAAACAGCAACTTGTAATCAAGATGCTATTGATTTCTGTACAGGTACAGTGCAGTTCACTATAAACTCACAATACATTGCCCTATAAATTCTTAGGTTTCTACTAGTAGTAGCAGTAATAGTATACATTTATTTTGGTTAAAAACCATGAAAGTACACATACATACATCACTTAAAACATATAGTACAAGCTCATATAATGCAGCACAATCAAAGAGCCCATCAAAATCACTTCTACGGTCTCCTATTACGCATTTACTTGCAATTCAATGTCAAATATAAACAGCACGTGGCTATTTTAAAACATTCCTAATCTACATTAATATGCTTCGTGGCAGCTGAAAGTTAAGATCCTAATCTTTCCCTGGTCCACACATGTTACTGACGTTGTTGAAATTGCCCTAAAGCCATTCAACGCATTAGGTTATTCACCTGCTAAGTCACGAAAGAGGGGATTGAATATTTGAGTACTATCCAAATATATTATATTTATTAAAAAATAATCAATTCTATAATCATAATAAAACGTAATAAAAATAATACCATGTTAAACAGTTCATTTAAATACTACAAAAGACCCTAACAATATGCAAGAAGATTCCCCTTTAGCATTAAAATGTTTTTATTCTTTTTTAATTTTTTTGCCACTCTGCTACCACACAAACCCAAATGCAATTAGAAATCTGCTTTAGCTATAGACTATATGCGGAAATGTATCAGTTTTTAGGATCCTTAATGCATCTATGTACTTCCAAAAGCCCAAGTTACAATATCTTGGACAAACCTATTTCCTTCTTAGGTTAGTATATGCTGTACAAATAAATAAGATATTCATACACTACGGTGGATTTGCTATCTACGATCTGCACATCAAAGTGTCTCCATTATATAGCTGCCCAACAGTAAAAAAAATTATTTTAACTCCAATCTTGGATGCAACCTCAGTGTCAAACACTCATCCACCTAGAGTGTTAACTCCTGGATACACAAAATGTGTCCCAGTTAAATATTAGTAACAAAAACACAGGAGCACATCATACAAGAGTAACTATAATCCTCATGTGTTTTGAATATTTTCAACAGCGATATCATAAGAAACAGTTCCACATCAATCAATATCCACGTAGCTGTAGATTATTTAAAAATATTTTTATTTCTTTATGGAATGCAGCAGCCCATTAAGAAATAAAAATAATTTTGAATAATCTACTGCTACGTGGATATTGATTGACGTGGAACTGTTTCTGATGATATGGCTGTTGAAAATATTCAGAAACACATGAGGATTATAGTTACTCTTGTATGGTGTGCTCCTGTGTCTTTGTTACTTACAAATAAATAAGATGCGTGCAATGTTTACTTCAGTTTGTAAAGTACAGAGAGTGCAATTATGATCACTAAAGTCATATCTGTTATGTTATGTTAAGTTTAAATTATTTGTAGAGTGCATGTACACCGGTCGGTTTCTAGGCGCTAAAAATAGGAGTAGCCTGGGTTCTGGTGAGTTATTCGTATGCCTGAATAAACAGCCATGTCTTAAGGAGTTTCCTGAATGTCAAAAGGTCTGTGCAGGACTTGCTATCAAGTGGGAGTGCCTTCCAAAAGTTGGGGGCCAGCACAGGGAATCTGCTGCCGCCTAGGCTCTTCAGTTAGTAGGCCGGCGTGACCAGGAGGTTCATGTGGGCAGAACGCAAAATTGCGGGTAGGTTTATGTCTCTGAATAAGCTTGGAGAAGAATTTCGAGCAGGCGACATAAAAAGATTGAAAAATAAGACACCCAGTTTTGAAAGCGCAGCAGTGTGTTATGGGAAGCCAATGTAGATTCCTCATAAGAGGAGAGGTGTGTTGCCATCTTGGTTGATGGAAAATCTGTCTGGCTGCTTGATTCTGCACCATTTGCAGTCTTTTGACTAGATATAATGGCAAAATGAAATAGAGTGAGTTCGCATAGTGAGTAATGACTAAGGCTAGGATAGCCTGAACCAGTGCTTCCTTAGTGAGAAGTCTGCTGATTTTTCTTATCTCCGCATCTGGAAGAAACAGGTAGAAACTACCGTTCCAATCTGAGACTTCATGGACTGGTCACAATTTATGGTAACCCTGAGGCTCTTCTCTGAGAGAAATGGAGTTGGGGGAACCCAGCTCAGCTGGCCTGAAGTGTGAGCTCCAAGGGCTCCAAGCACCACCTATCAGGATCAGTTTTATCCGGATTTAACTTTAAATGGTTCCTGTTCACCCAGTTGCGGGGGTGCAGCATGGTGGAATGGAATTCAGAAATAGAATCAGTCGTGCTGTCGATGGTAAATATTAGTTGCAGATCATCTGCGTAATTTAATGCGCTCACATCTCTTTCTCTTAAGGACAGAATCAAAGGGAATAGATATAGATTGAAAGGGGGGGCGGTAATGAAGATCCTTGTGGCACTCCACAAGTTGACTTCGCATTGGGTGCAGTAAAGTGGGAGAGGCGGACAGACTGGGAGCAGTCCTCCAAGAAGGACGTAATCCAGCTGAGAGCCGAACCCTGAAGTCCGGCATCTCTGACATGATCCACCAAGATTCCATGGTCGACCATGTCAAATGCCCCAAATAGATCTAAAAGCACGAGAGCCTGAGGGGTGCCCTTGTCGGCTTCCTTCCTTAGTTCGTCCAGCACAGTCAGTATTACTGCCTCAGTTGAATGAGAGGGACAAAAACCTGTTTGGTGGGAATCAAGGAATTGAGACTGTTCGATGAATGAGCAGAGGCAGTTCGCCACATCAGAATACAATACCTTGGCCAGATAGGGTAGCAGAGATATGGGGTGGTAGTTCAATGGGTCTGCCCCAGGTTCTTTTAAAAGGGAACTATGATGGCATTTTTGAAGGCTCTAGGAACACAGCCCTGTGTTAAAAATTCGTTCAAGAGAGTGGGCAGGCACGGACAGGGTTTGCACTGAAAACTTCTCTTAAAATGTGACGTGGACAGCTATCAGCAGGAGATCCAGACTTAAATTTGATCTCTAGTTCCAAAAGGGTTTCTCTGCTGATTGCTGGGAATTGATGCATACAGCAGTGGTTTCTCAGTGTAGTTGTTAAGTCCTCATATGAAAGGCTAGTGGGGATGCTGGCTTTAAATGTAGTAATTTTGTCAATGAAAAAAATATTCAAGGAGTTATAGAGCGACTGGGATGGGGCTGATTTTATTGTGACTATCAGAATTGGATAGCTCATTGCCAACTGTAAATATTTTTTTTGATTTATTGGTAGAATTCAGGATCTTCGAAGAGAAGTAAGTGGCCTTAGTAGATTGGCTAAATTTTCTATATTCCTTAAGTTGAGCTAAGTAGATGTCTTTTTAGGTCTCGCATAGGCTGCGCATGCGCTGCCTCTACGAGGCATCAAGTAATCAGTATTACTAGTGAAACTCCACCCATTGAATTTCTCTTTGTTTTATCCGCTTGCCATTGTTGTAATCCGGCATTTCTCTTCTTATCTTGCTCATGGTTGGCTAGTGGTCCGATACGTCACTTAAATTTTCTTCCGTTTCTGGAGGAAGCAGCATCGACCAACTACAGTTAACTTAAGCTGCAGGGCGGTATCTTTTAATGTTGGGATTACTTTGTTTTTTTTTCCATGGCGCCTGGTTCACACCCCTCACTCCTTCTTTATTCTACCAGCAGGCATGCCTTATGTTTTACTTTTCTGTTATACCCAGAATGCATACCACGCTTTATGAATAACATGGGCGCACACTTTTAACAATGCACCCGTGGCTCGCAGCATGTCACCCCCATCCCGACCCCGGGTGCCATGCTTAAAGTGTCACTCGGCCCGCCTCCTCATCCGCCTGTCCGGAGGTAGACACACCTATCGGGAGACTCAAAGCATTGGCAGCTGCTGCGATAGCGAGCGGAGGATGAGACACAGGCAGGAGAGGAATAAAACTGTGCAGCCCTGGGCCGGGCAGCTCAGAGAGGGAGAGCGCTGCCAGCTCCTGCGACATCACTGGCAGAGCACTCCTTGTGCAGCTACTTGCCCCTCTGTTGGGTCAGCAGATGGTGAGGCTTGCGTACACACCTCCTTGTCCGGGCAGCGAGGCTTGGGTACACAATTCCCTGTCCCGGTTCAGCCAGGGACAGGTACACGGCTGCCTGACCAGGCACAACACTCCCCCCCGCCCACAGAGGTTCAGGGACAGCTCCTGTGGTGCACAACTCCCAGTCAGAGGTGTGCGACGGTCCAAGCGGGGCACAACCACCCCAGGGGCTTCTGTTCCACAAAACTGGTACAGGGGTGGGTGTCCGTCGTCAAGCAGAAGGGCTGCCGGACCACAGCGCAGTGTATGGCTCGGTGCGCTGGCCCCTGTCTGTGCACGGCTCCAGGTGTGTGTCCGTGGCCGGTCTCAGCACTGCCCGAGGCTTGTTAGTATCCCCCAGAGGTGCCAGCAGAGAGGGGGGCCCCGGAGTTCTCCCCCACAGCCATGAACCTGCTGCTCCTGGACATGCTGTCCTACCTGTGCAGGACTGTCTTCTACCTCATCCCCGTCTACCTGTGCAGATACCTGGGCCTGGGCGTCAGCTGGATGCTGCTTGGCCTCCTGCTCTGGATGTGGTTTAAGAAGAACAAGGGAAGCAAGCTGAATCGCCTGACTGCGGCCTACAAGCTGCTGGAGCAGGAGAGGGAGACCATCTCCAAACAGATCGGCAGCCATCACCTACCTGCCTGGGTGAGTACAACTGGCATGGCCATACCCACCTGTACACGCGGGCTGTGGAGATGAGACCACTTGCTGGCAATTGAGCATTTCTAAACGTTTTTAACAACTAAAGTCTACCTAGTTTGAGTTTTACAAACACCTTATTAATCACAGTTATATAAAATATAAGATTATAAACATTTTGTTGTGAAAAACAGAGATTATGCTTTAAAATAGAAATAATGTATAATAGAACATCATTTCATAAAACAATTCATGTAGAACTATGAATGATTCAGAACTATAATGGCAGGCATGTATAAAAAAAACATGAATGATCACAAAGGAAATTAGAAAAAGTTACAAATGAAAAAAGCATTGGCAATGCAATAGGTCTCGCATTTTAGAAACTCTGACCTACTGATACTGTAAATGAAAATGCCTTTTATTATTGCAGGTTTTTAAACACATAAATTAAAGGCGTTGTTCTTTACAATGCCAATAGCTCAAAATCTCGCAAATGCGAGATCTATTGCATTGCAAATGCTTGTTTTATCCAGGGAATAGTTCCGTCTCCACTTCCTTTTAGTTTGACGCATGACTAATATTTGGAATTTTAATTCTTCTGAAAACCATTTCTGAGCCTCACTGACGCTGTGATGTTAAACAAGCTGTGATGTTTTCCTCAAATAGGTTAACGAATGGCTGCTTGATGGGAATTGTATTCACCAGTGAACAGCATAAGGCATTAATATCAATGCTGTTCGATTTCCTTGCCAGAAGTCCTCCTTTAACTGGGGGTTTGAGTGTGGTTATATTATTAATCACAACATTTATTAGGAAGTGATCAGATTATGTGCAGGGGGATACTGTCAATGCGGACACCATGAGGTTAGATGTCCAAATTTGATCTAGTGTGTGTCCTTTGATGTGTGTAGGGGATGTCACATGTTGATCACAGTTCAACTCATTAAGTTGATTGGTAAATTCTGCACCCGTCCCATCACTGGCCCAATGATTAAAGTCACCGATCAGCAGAGTTTTACATATGTCAGTATTCCATCTCGATGTATATGATCCAATTTGGAGGATGTCCTATTAGAATTTCATATGAAGTATTCTATCCAATAGAGGCTGGACATCGTCCAAATAAGGTTCCAAGAATGGAACAGGCTTGCCAAACAATAAATGTACAGTCAACCTTCCCAGCCTATGGTTTTGATGCATAGCATCATGCACATATTCCCAATAGACCAACTTTAGATGATTTTAGAGTGAGTAGTCAAAGATTAGGGGTCACTCCTGAAAGATCCTATACCTAGATTAACAAACCAAGATTGAAGATGTTGAAACCCAGAGAAACTAATGGGCTTGTCAAGCTCCAATAGTTCCCTTACACCCTTCATATAATGAACAAGTTTCTGCGTTGTCCATATTCGCACCCAAAAGAGCCAAGTTCTTAGGGCTGCTAAATGCCCTATTCTCTTGAGATCAATATCTTGGTACAGTGGCAGAGGGATGCATCTAGGGAGACACAACAATGATCTTATGCATTTATTCTCTTGCAGTAGTAAAATTGTAAATATTATCAACCTCCCCACAATTCTGCTCCATATAATGCAGCTGCTCGGGCCTTATATTTATACTTCAAAAGCCGGGATATGTGGTCTAGATGTTTTTCCATGATGTTTTTTAAATATTGCCACGGAGCTATGGGCAAGATCAGCTTTACTTTTATATATGTGGGGGGACCAAGAAAGCTGTGAATCAAGCATGATACCCAAATAATTAAACTTAGGTACCCGCTCTAATATCTGCTTGTGCAGCCCAATGTCCCATCTGAATGTCTTGGGGGGGGGCAATTACCATATGTTTAGATTAACTGGCATTTATTTCTAGACTCTTAGGGACTTATTATGAGAACGTCGGTCATGGGCTGCCATATTTATGGTGGCAGTCTGCTCACCACCACCCTGGCGGCTCCACCCGAAGTAGTATGAGTGTGGTGGTGGGACCACTACGAGACTACTGCCTCTGCCGAGATCAAGGATTCTGCTGCAAAGGTGGTCTGCAAACTGCCTGACTATGCTGACAGTGTCGATGCCAGCACCGCTGAGCATATTACAACCTGCATATCCACCAGCCTTTTCATGATAAATGCAAGGGGAAATTATCTCTATCTATTCTTATGTCTATCTTAAAGCCCAGCATTCTGGCCCAATAGCGACGCTAATGAGTAAGTTGCCTCTTCTAAATGTGTATGAGCTAGGATTATCAGATTCAGCTCTGCCGTTATTGGCTCGCAACGCATGTTCTGTCGTTAAGAAGGCCATTCGCTTAGCGGACAAAGTACATGCTACTGAGGTAGTGCTATCGAGGGAGGGTATACCTAATACCATACCCTCTTCCTTTGTAACTGAATTCAAGCTGATTATAGGCTTGAACGCACTATTAAACTCCACCCCTAGGATAACCATGTCTTTTGAGTTTCAGGTATTAAGTAAGGTGTCTAGTAACTCTATTAATGGGGACTCTATATTGCTTTTCCTTGGGCAAACAAAGATATTACAAATGTTTAACTAAGGGTCATTTTGCATACTTAAAATTATTCCCAAAATGTCAGGAGAATCAATTCTCAAAGTATCAATAGAGAAATTGAATGACATGTTTGCCCAAAGGACAAGACCTACGAATGGTCTACCACTAAAGGACCGTGTAGCATTAACATAAAATTATTTATACCCTGGCTTGTATGGAGGTTCTAATAGCCAGATTTCCTGGAACAAACAAAGGTGAAACTGGTTACATACTTTTGCCAATCTGGATGAATCAATTTATCTCTTCAACCAGCTATATTCCATGACACCAAATTTATAGACTCACTACACTTATTTTCACTGTGCCTACAAACAGATGGGTCTACTTCTATCTTCATACTAGAACCAAAAGAGGGGACCCTATCCTCATTGTGCTGCAGTACCAGGTTATAATCTACTGAGTTGGGAGGAGTGACGGTTCTTATCAAGCGGTTTGAAAATTCCTTGGTTGGAGGGACATAACAGTGAAGGGGTGACGTATTCCCGGCGTGCTCCATCAGTCTACTGCCTCCAGGCTTTTGGTAGTGTGTCTTATCGTAGGTGTGCTGGGTGAAGATGTCAAATCACCCAAATAGTGTTGTGCAATAAGTTTAGCTTGAAACTTATCAATGGATTTCTCAAAGGAGGGAATTCAAGTTCCATAGAAATCAAGCCATCCACTATATCGTTAGTTCTAAGAAAAGACAAATGTTATCAAATGTCCCTCCATTACTTGCAATACCTTCCGCCTTGACTTTGTTTAAACGGACAACAGATAGGCATTGTTGTTCATGCCTAAACCAGTGAACAACTTTCTTTTTTAAAGAATCCCCATCCTCTCTAGTATTATACTTTAGTGTGGGGCCATTTCTCATGTACACTCTAAGGCCCATGTTTCTTTGTAAACCTGAATTGTGTTGTTCATTGACGTGATACAGGAATCTAGGATAGGTTAGCCTTTCACTAGGTCTGGTTTGCAGGAAATCCTCTCATTGGATTCGACATAGAGAGAATGTTGGAGTGGATTATATTGAAGGGGCATCATGGGACCTGAACGCATCACGCGCAGCGGGTTAAGTGTTGGTGTTTCTTAGCACCACGGGTGTTCACTGTCCACCTCCCCCCCTGGGGCTTAGAACTATGGGCATTGGAGTCCCCTGATTCCAGGAAGTGCATCCCGCACAGTGGTTTGATTGCTGGCGCTTTATAGCGCATGGGCTGTTCACTCTCCTCCTCCCCATTCGTGCAGGTGAGGAGCACCACCCTAGCGCTTAGAACTATGGTGCTTGGAGTCCCGTGATACCACAAGTATGCTTCTACTAGTATTATAAGAAAATGCAAATATCCACATTGATTATTGGTGTAAATAGGAACATAAAGGTGTGAATTCTAACCGTTCTTCCAGTACTGAGATTCCTTTAGAGCGATTTGTGTATTTCAATACACCAGATTGCAAATCAGTATCATTTGAGCGGTTGTAAAAAAAAGCTGTTGAAAACAACACATGTCCAGCTATACAGCAGAAATGGTTTCTCTTTTCGTGATTAAGACGAGTGGAAAATATGTCATCTAATGTTAGAAAGATGCAAAGCAGATGGCATGAAGGAAACACTGATATCACCAATTTAAATATGGTCTATTTCCTATAGGATGAAATACTTCTACTACTGTGGGCATAATTCACAGGAAGGAGCAACTGTAACATGCAGCCATTATCCAGTTTATCTCAAAAATAGAAGAAATTGGATTAAATGTAACAATATGTGTCTTACATTCAGAGAAAAATAGATAAGAAACTTGAGAAAATTTTATCTGTTATTTCTGGAACCAAGGTTCTAAACAATGTAGAATTTTGAACTTTAGAGAATGCTATAGAAATACAGATGTTTGTTTTGAAATGAAAATGTGGTGTCGTTCCGCCCAAGAAAGGTGACAACCATGAAAGGCTTTTCAAATATGTGTTGCTACTGCTGCAGGACAACGTTGTCCTTTACTTAACGTATGGTGGTTTGTCTATTAATTTTCAGAATTCTATTTCCCTTCTGTATGTAACAATGAAAAATTTCCTAGCTATTGTAACGGAAAGTTTCAATTCTATCAAGGACTCGGAGGCGAGGATTATGCTATTCTTTCTTCACTTTATTAAATAGCAGCCATTTGTAGTCACCAAACAACTAAAACAAACTACTATTCCCATGAACCACAGGGAATAAGAAAGAACAATAGAGTGTCCCAGAATAGAGTGTCCATAATTGCACCAATCACAGGCCCCCAAAGTGTAGATAGTCCTTTGTCACTGCTCAGCCCTCCTTTCGTCGCTCGGTCTGCCACCGGAAACCTCAAGACTCCTGTTTGTTGGAATCGCCTGGAAGGAGTAAGAGTATAGGGTCAGCAAACATAATGGCTAAGGATTATTCCTGCCAAAGGAAGCATTTCAACATGTAACCAACTGTCCATGGAAGCATATATGAACAAACTTTACTTACTCCAGTACGAGGGAGGGAAAACCGTAAGGAACTTGTACCCTGGGTGGGAAAATCCTCGCCTCCGAGTCCTTAATAGAATTGAAACTTTCCGTTACGATAGCTAGGAAATTTTTCATTCTATGTCAGGACCGGAGGCGAGGATTATGCTTGTTTAAAGCTTACTCACCACCAACTGAGCCATGTCAAAAACCGGTTTGAAATAAAATCGTTTAAAAGTAGAGTCTGAAGACCAATCTGCAGCATTCAGAATGTCCTCCAGACGAGCTCCCAGGGTAAATGCTTTAGAGGCCATTGCCCCTCTCACCGAATGCGCTCCAAATGCGCTAAGGTCGATACCAGCCTCCTGCATGACCCATCGCACCCACCGAGCAATCGTGGGTGACGACACAGCCTTATGGGGTTTCTTGAAAGAAATGAGCAATTGCCTCTCTCCTGGAGGCCGAAACTTCTCAGACATCTCTTCATAAGCCTTGAGGCAAGCTACGACGCACAACTTTGGTGAGTCTAGAAACGCTGGATATGAGACAGACCTGGTGCCACACTTAGTGCATCTACGGACAGTGAAGGTAACCCCCGTAGGGGAAAAGATTCTACTCGAGACATCCAGGGCTCTGACATCCGAGACTCACCTGCAAGAGATCAAACACAGCAACATAGCTAACTTGGCGGACAGCTCTTTCCGAGATAGAAACCTATTCGGCTGCCAAGACAACAGCAAATTTAGCACTCTATTAACATCCCATAACTGGGAGTAACGCGGTTCAGGGGGTAAAGACAGGTGGATGCCACGGAGCAGACGACAGACCAAGGGGTGTTCACACACCGGAGAGCCATCCACCATGGAATGTCCAGCCGAAATGGCGGAACGAAAGGTATTAACTGTCCAATAAGCCATTCCCTCTGCCGGCAGGGAGGCCAAGAAATTTAAGATGGAGGTCAAATCCGCTGCCACGGGATCGACACCCCGTCGCAAACACCAACGACACCAACGGCCCCAGGAGGACCGGTATCTTTTGGTGGTGCTGTCAGCCCAGGCTCGAGCCATGAACTTCGCAGCCGGTTCCGAAAGGCCCTTGACCGACAATCGTCCCATGTAATCTGCCAGGTAATGAGCGTCAGAGACCCCTGCTCGATAAGAGGGTGAGGATTCCCTTGAGGATCGAAGAGGAGAGACGGAAACAGGGGGAGTGGGAGTGGAGAATCCCAAGAAAGTTCCAGAAGAACCGGAAACCAAACTTGCGATCTCCAAATCGGCGAGATCAACACCACGTCCGCTTTTTGACGCCGCACCTGCGCCGTCACTCTCGTGATCATGGCGAACGGAGGAAAGGCATAACCTGCTTCCTTCTCCCAATTATGCAGGAATGCATCTTTCTTCTCTGCTAGCGGATCCGGGCGCCAGCTGAAGAAACGTGGAAGCTGGTGATCTAGGCGCGAGGCAAAAAGGTCCACCGAGAAGGGCCCCCAGAGGTTCTGGAGAGGTAGGAACACTGTTGGATGGAGCTTCCAGAGACTCCCGTCGTGGAAGTCACGCAACTGGAAGTCCGCCACTTGATTGTCGTGGCTGGGAAGATATTCCGCTGTGACGGATACCTGGTGATTCAGGCAGAACTGCCAGAAGGTTGCCACTAGATCTGACAGGGCTTTTGAACGTGCGCCTCCTAGGTGATTGATGTACTGGACCGCTGACACATTGTCCATGCGGAGGAGGACACAGGAGCGAATGCAGTCCTTGGTCCAGCACTGGATAGAGAACGAGCCCGCCAAAAGTTCTAAGCAGTTGATGTGTAATGTCTGTTCCGACGGAGACCACACACCTCCTGTGGCGAACTCGCCGCACCACGCACCCCAACCGGATCTGCTCGCGTCTGGATCGGAACCAAAAATGGCTCGACCATTCCACGCCTCCATGTGCAAGAGCCACCACTGAACCTCTTCCCTGGCGTCTTCTGACAGAGTCAGTGTGTGAGAATATGGAAGGCCTTTCCACCTTGGGACGCTGAAGAACCCTGTAATGTAGAGGACCCGGAAAGATCGCCTGAATGGAGGCAGACAGAAGCCCGATAATGCGAGCAAGTTGCCTGAGCGAGATCCGAGACTGGGATAGCGACCGCCGAATCGCGTGACGAATCTTCGTCATTTTCCGCGCCCGAAGGCTCAGAGTGGCCGCCACAGAATCTATTGTGAAGCCGAGTAAAATAACCATCTGTGACGGAAACAGGATCGACTTGGCCTCGTTGATGACAAAGCCGAGGATCTGCAGGAGGTCGATAGTTGTCTGTAGGTGCCACGAGAGCGTTCGAGGGTCCGACGCCATCAGCAGAATGTCATCCAGGTAGCCGATGAGCCGGATCCCTGAGGTCCGCAATCGCTCGACCACCGGGCGAAGAACCTTGGTAAAGCACCAAGGAGCGAAGGATAGTCCGAAAGGCAGAGTGGTGAACTCGTACACCTCGCCCCCCTTAGGAACTGTAGGAACCAACGATGGGGTGGGAAAACCGGGATGGTGAGGTAGGCGTCCTTGAGGTCGAGGCGTGCCCTCCAGTCGTTGAGGCGGAGCACACCGCTCAACAGATGGATGCCCTCCATCTTGAAGTGGCGATAAACTAACCACTCGTTGAAGTCGCGCAAATTTATTACAGGCCGCTTTCCCCCGTCCGGTTTGTCCACCAAGAAAAGGTTGCTGACAAAACCGCGAGGATGAAGAGAAGTCCAGGCAATAGCATCCTTATCTAGCAGAGAACGCACCTCCTGATCGACCAACGCCGAGTCCTTGGCGGAGAAGAAAAGCGGCCGGGGAGGTATCGCTTGCGCTGGAGACCCGAGGAACTCTATGTGAAAACCCTGCACTGTCTGCAGGATCCACGTGTCCCCGGTGATGGAACTCCAAGTCTGGAAAAAAACGAGCCAGCCGGCACCCCACTTTTAGAAGGTAAGAAGGGAGAACACTCACCGGAAGAACTGGAGACACCACCTCCTCTGCCTCCTCTGTTTCTGCCTCTTCTGCCACGGGTGGGATAGAAGTTGCCAAAGTGGGCCTGGTCTTGATACTGCCCGCTAGCGGAGCCTTGCCCCCTGCTCTGGTTGGGTCGGCTGGACGAGCGGCCTCGTCCCGCCCCTCGGAAAACCCGAGGGCGAAACACCTTCCTGATGGAGGACTGCGCCCGGTCTAGGGAGTTAAAGGTGTTAACAAACCTCCCTAGCTCCTTAATGAAAGGTTTGCCAAAAAGGCCACAGCTCCAGCCTCGGAATCGGCCAGGTCCCCCAACTTAGGGTCTACTATGATCAACAGGGACCTGCGCCGTTCCGTGGATATAGCGCAATTCGCATTACCCAGGAACACAATCACCCGCTGGGCCCAGGAGAAGTGATCTGGAGAAATAAGAGACCCAGAAGCCTTGGCTTCCTCAGTCATATCTAAGATTTTAGTAGCCGGGCCTAGAACATCCAGTAGTTTATCCTGGCAAGCCCGCCAGGACCTATCAATACCCTTTTTAGGGTCTTTGACACATTTTTGGATGAAGGTGGCCATCTGAGGGTCAATATCAGGTGTTGCAGCCACCTTCCCCTCCAGTGAGGGACGAGGACACTCACCCCGCAAACAATTTCGAGTCGCCGGTTCCAGCGGGCGGCGAATACGTCCAGCCACGTACTGAGCGACCTTCTCCGAGGGGGCCCAATCCGAAGAGCGAGGATGTAAAACATCATCGGGATTCAGCATTTCCGCACAAAGGTTTTGTGCACCCAAAGAAGGATCCGGGCAAGAAGGGCGCCAAGGCCGCGAGGGGCCCGCAGCATCCTCATCATCCCCTTGAAGGTCCTCATTCCCGCCGGGAGCCGGGGGTGAAGCTGGAGTAGATGGGAGAGCAGGGGGGACCAACTGAGGGGCGGTACTTGCAAGAAAGGCTTGCTTAAGGCGGTCAAATGCATTACTGTCTACGCCAGCCGGCTTGGTGCGCTTCGCCGGGGGCTCAAAATCCTTAGGGAGATCATTAGAAGAGGGGGTAGATAACGCCTGGGAAGCCTTGGCTAGGCGGTCGCAGTCCTGATCAATTTTACGCACCAAACACTTTTCAAGCGGAGTAGTAGCCTGCTCTACCGCCTTGAGGATGGACGCGTCAACTGCGTCGTAAAAGTCATTGTCCCAGTGAAGGGCCGCCAGGGGATCCTGCTCCCACTGGTCATCCTCAAAGCCTTCCTCCTGGTACTCCATACTACCAAGTCAGAGAGGCGAAGGAGCAAGCAAATGAGGGATTATACCTCAAAACTATGGGGGGCTGGGTGACAGCCTTATGAAAGAGGGCGACAAAGCAAACACAGAGGCGCAGCCCTAGGACCCCAACAGCCCTGGTGACAAGATTTATAAGGGCAGCCTGCAGAAAAACGGGTCCTTAGCAGCTTTGTACTGCAAAACTGACCCCTGTAAAGGAGCGTTTTTGGCCTACAGTTACAGACACCCACTAGGGCAGAACGATGCAATCACTGCCTAACGGCAGGCACCAACCTGTGATAGCAGGCGTTCTGGGGGCATTATACAATGAGTGAGAAACGTTCTGCCAACAAAGGGATAAATCCCTTAAAACGGGCCGACCCAGGTCAAGGGTGTCGCTGCAGGCAGGGAAGACCAGGCTGATGCGGCGGCAGTGCTCCGGGTTCCGATGTGATGTCAGGAATGCGCGGAATCCGGAGCATGCAAGCCGCGTCAAGAGCGCGACCCAGGCGCCCTCTAGCGAGGCAGCGCCGCACCGCAGGTCGCCGGCACCGAAATCCCGGCCGCTAGGAAGCTCCGACGCTCCCATGGCCACACGCGAGACGCTGAGTAGCGGTGGACTCGCTGTCAAGCCAACAAAGATTAGAGAAACAAACGCACACTTCGAGAAAAAAATACGCGGCGAGCGCGCCAAAGCAAGCGCGCGCGCCGCCCACCACATACGTGAAGAAAATGGCTCACGGAGCAAAAGTGCACAATACAAACAGCAGCGCGGCCCCACACAAGTGCTGCAACACACAGTTAAGTCAATACAGATGCAAATTAGCTGAAATTAACAAGGCAAATCACAATATTAACGCGTTTAAACAGCAAACAAAATGAGAAATAAATATGGGACTTATCTTGGCTGCAAGCAGCGAAGAAAGAGGAGGGCTGAGCAGTGACAAAGGACTATATACACTTTGGGGGCCTGTGATTGGTGCAATTATAGATACTCTATTCTGGGACACTCTATTGTTCTTTCTTATTCCCTATGGTTCATGGGAATAGTAGTTTGTTTTAGTTGTTTGGTGACTACAAATGCCTGCTATTCAATAAAGTGAAGAAAGAATACCATAACCCTCGCCTCCAGTCCTGACATAGAATTGAGTATACTTGTATTTAAAATTATTTCTCGCATGTTATGAAAAATAATTGCTGCTCTTTACAGATGACAGCAGCCAGTCCGTCAAATACTTCTATTCGGCTGATAGACATAAAAAGATGAAAACACATACAGACAAACAGATAAACAGTATTAAATTAGAATAAAATGATACATATATATCTCAGGGTACATAATACTAAAATACTGACCAGGTTGTACCAGTCAAGGAAAAAATCAATTTGGCAAAAACTTTAAAGGCTGGTTACAAAAAAGGCAGAGGGTCTAGCCTGAGATAGAAAATTCAGGTTTCTTAAGAAATGTTAAAGTGCTCCACTTTTCTTTCTGAGCGCTGGTTGAGTATAACTTATGAGGGCTAAATAACAGTGCTCTGAATCTAAAAGCAGTAAACAAGTAAACATTGCAGGCTTGAAATGTGTGAACTAAAACCATAAGAACGCAGTAATGGACATAAATGATGCTATCTGGGGCAAGCATAAAAACAACAACAAAAGAACATTGTTAGAAATGGGGGTCTCTAGTTGGCAATGGTTTACACCTTTGTCCAAATAGGGGCCCTTCCTTCTTGACAGGATAAGGGGGATACACTCCTAAAATAACCCCTGCTCACCCCCTTGGTCACTTGGCACGAGCAGTCAGGCTTATCTCAGAGGCAGTGTGTAAAGCATTTGCACATAACAGTAATACATTGAAAACACTACAAAAGGACACCACACCATGTTTAGAACAATATGCAATATTTTATCAGTGCAAACAAGACAAAAACAATAAAAGACCAACATACAGTAATCAAAAATAGGCACTTTGCAGGAATAAGTTAAAATACAGTTCCTTAACGCTGGTAGTTCCGTCCGGGGCTACCGCAGTGCTGAAAACAACAGAATCCAACAGTTCCAGCCGACCGCGTCAGTGTGAGCGGACGTTAGTGTCAGCAGACTCGTAAACAGTACCTTGGGTTCCGGCCGACCGCATCCGTGCGGGCTGGCCGTGGCAACCGTTGTGGTTGCGATGTAAAGCATAGCGGCGCGGCTTGCAGTGCCCTCAAGTCGCAAAGCAGGCAGAGGCTTGGTGGTAGTCGTTCAGCGTCGTCAGTGAGACCAGGGCTGCAGGTACCGAGTGAGGCGGTGCTTGTGACACTGCTGACAGGTAACGGTGCAAGCTGCAGTGCCGGTTGATGGGAGCTGGCATCGGTCAGCCCACACTGCGGTGTGGGACGGGTCGGTGTGCTGTGTAACTTACGAGCGGTGCCCCCAAACCACAGTGCCATCACTGGTGTCACGGTCAGACGGAGATGTCGTCAGTGACACCACGGTGGCAGAGTGAAGTGAGGCTGTGAAGAGTTCGGTGCCCCCAGGTCGCGGTGCAAGCAGCGGCTCGGTGGCAGCAGCGGTTGTCGTGGGTGAGACCAGGGTTGCTGTGCAAAGTGCGCCGGTGCCCTCTGCAGTGGCTTCAGGACACGGAGCCTGCAGCAGTGTTGGTGATGGTGTTGGCTGCTTTCGCCCTTTGTGGCAACTGAAACTTAGAGGCGCAACCCAGATGTAAGCGAAGTTTTTTATGTTGAAATTTTTTATTAGCATTTCAGAATCATTAAACAAAAACAAGAAAACTCAAATACAAGTAATAAGGGTAAGGATCATATGATAGAGATTAAAAAGTAAATTCATATATAAAACAATATTTAATATTATGCTATCTAGGACAATAAATATATATAACAATATATAAAGGAAAGAGTGAAAAAGCATACACAATCAAGTTTTAAAAACGAAATGATAACAAATACAAACATGTTAAGAAAGTAAAAAAGGATTCCATATCTGTGAAAATAACTCTAGTTGATCTTGAATATTATATATAATCCTTTCATGCGAAGCATTTTGAATCATAGCAGATAACCCGGACTCTTGAGATGGTGGAGTGGAAGATTTCCATTGTCTTAATATACAGATTTTAGCAGTTGCAAGCTCGGTATGTAGGAAACGAGATTGTGGTTTAGAAAGAGTGGGAACATTTCTGAAATCATGTAATATAATATTAGCTGTGGAGAGGGGTAAATGCAGTGAGATAGACTTATGTAAGGTCTGACCTATGTAAGACCAATAATGTTTAACCAATGGACACGTGCAAAGAATATGAACAATACCACATCCAGAAGCATTACATCTCCAACAATTGGAATGCGGTAACAAGCCTGCCTTATATAATCTAACCGGAGACCAATGCCAGTCATGTAGAATTTTAAACAAGCAAAACTTTAAACGAGCTTCTCGAGCTCCCTTATCCAAACCATCTAGTATATTCATCCATTCCATATCTGAAAAAGAAGTCTGTAAACGTGTTTGCCATTTATGTCGGAGATCGCAGGATAATGGGTGTGAAAATAATTGAGATGTAATTGTTTTGTAGAGACCTGAAATGACACCTTTCTGTTTGCCCCACATTTGTAAATAAAACACTATTGGTGATATAGATAATGACCAAGGTGTGGCACCAAGAGCTTTGAGAAGAGATTTTCTAAGTTGATCGTATTTGGCATGCTGCAGCGGGGGTAAGTTGAATTCATCCGTTAACTGTGATAGAGGTTTAGGATCCCCGTCATGGAGAATTTGGTCTAGTGTGAGAATGCCTGCCGATTTCCATTGAGGCCATAGAAAGCTTCTACCTTTAATGCGTATTCTGGAGTTGTTCCATATAGGAGCCTTTACATGTAAACGAGAATTAATGCCCAAGATACGATGCGCTCTTTGCCATATCTTACGCATTGCAGACAATAGGGGGTTACGTGGATCTATTCGGCTTGAACCAGATCCATATAAAACTGCAAGACCATTTGTTGCAGAGAGAAGATGTCGCTCAACATGGACCCAATGTGGTGTTTTTAAATTATCTTGGAGCATGTATGAGAGCTGTGATAAATGCAAGGCAATGGTATAATGTTCAATGGAGGGAAGACTGAGACCACCATAGGAATGATGAGCATTTAATTTATGTATAGCCAGACGAGGTTTAATAGAACCCCATATGAAAGATTTAATTTTGGAATCTATAAGGCGCAATGTGGATAAGGGAACATGAAGAGGAAGCATACCAAGAATATAAAGAAAGCGCGGTAACGTAACCATCTTCACCGTTTGAACTCTACCCCATAAAGACAGACCCAGCGCTTTCCATTTATCAAAATCTCGTTGCATCTGAATGATTAAAGGCCCTAAATTATCTGATACCATGGCGTCCAATCCCTTATTTACCAAGATACCTAAATATTTTAACCGAGAAGGTTGCCAATGAAATGGATATCCCTGTATCACATCCCTTGAGGTGCCATCTGAAATGGGAAGTGCTTCACTCTTATCCCAATTCATTTTATACCCAGAAAAAGAAGAAAATTCCTCTATAATTTGAAGTAACGATGGTAAAGATCTGTTTAAATCAGTAATAGTGAGCAGTATATCATCCGCATATAGATAAAGTTTAGATTCACCCACCGGTAAGGAAATACCAACCACATTGGAAGATTGCCGAATAGCGGCCGCTAAAGGTTCAATGGCTAATAAAAATAAAAGCGGGGAGAGGGGGCATCCCTGGCGGGTGCCTCACTGTGTAGTAAAAGTATCAGAAGTAAATCCTCCACAATCAACCAGTGCAGTGGGTTCTTCATATAACAATTTAATCTTTCTTATAAATTGTTCTCCCAAACCAAATTTTTCTAAGATTAGGAATAAATAATCCCACTCCACTCTATCAAATGCCTTTTCAGCGTCTAATGATAATGCCAAAGCATCATCCTGTAAAGATTTAGCAGTATGCAGAGTGTGAGCTAGGGAGCGTAAATGATTTCTGGAAGATCGACCAGGTACAAAGCCCACCTGGGTATTATGAATGAGAGAGGGAATAACTCTGCGCAGACGAGAAGCAAGAATACTAGCTAGAATTTTAATGTCACAGTTAAGAAGTGAAATGGGACGATAACTGCTACAAAGAAGTGGATCTTTTCCTGGTTTTGGTAAAACTGCTATTACTGCTTTATTAGATATATAACCTAAGGTGGAAGTACGTTTGGCTTCTTGAAATGCCGCATGCAAACAGTCTATAATTTTATCTCCGGACCAGCGATAAAATTCTGCTGGAAAACCATCCTCTCCTGGTGCTTTGTGATAAGGAAGTTTAAGGATAGCGTGAGAAATCTCTTCTTTACTAATGTCTTCATCCAGTATGGATCTATCTTAATCAGAAAGAGATGGTAGTTCTAATCCATTTAAAAAAGACAACATTTTACCCTGATCTATATGGGCGTCTGGAGTGTATAAAGATTTATAGTATGTGGCAAATTCATTAGCAATATCCTGAGGACATGTTAACATGGAACCCTTAGAGGATTGTAAAGCAGGGATAGCCATAGCAACCTCTCTTTGCTTCAATTGTGCTGCTAGAAGTCTACCCGCTTTTTCACCCTGTTCATAATGTCTTCCTTTCATTTTTTGTAAGGCATATTCCGCCTTGGAGGTGAAAAGAGAATTTAATGCCATGCGTGATTGTTCCAGTAATTTTCGATTTTGTAAAGTAGGGCTTTTAGTATATAAACGTGTGAAATTGGTAATGTCTTGTTCCAATTGATTTTGTTTAGCAATATTTTGTTTGTTGAACTGGGCTGCATCTCGCATAAGTCTACCACGAATATCAGCTTTAGCAGCAGCCCATATGACCCTGTGAGAATCCACTGAATTTTGATTAAATGTGAGATGTTCTTGCAATTGTTTTTTACCAAGGGGTGTTTTATGACATTGGATGTTCATTCTCCAGGGTTTACGACCTGGTTTGGGTGTCCCAGTCTGTAGGCACAAGAGGACCGGAGAATGATCAGAGATGGATGCCTCCAAAATACAAGAATCTTGGATTGATTGGAACGTTCTTTGAGAAATTAAAAAGTAATCCAATCTTGATAAGGTGCCATGGGAGGGAGATGTGAATGTATATTCAACATCATTTGGGTGTGATAAGCGCCAATGATCTATAAGGCCGTTGTCTGCAATGATATCATTCATAAGGGCTCTGTCCGCTGCATTATTCTTATCAAGAGGTCCAGTTTTGTCCAAAACTGGATCTCTCACCAGGTTCCAATCGCCTCCGATGATGTATTGTGATGCATCAATCTCCGACAGCAAACGATTCAAACGTAGAAAGAAATCTTTTTTAGCACCAGTAGGAGCATAAACTGAACCCACACATATATGAATATTACCAATGCACATTTTTGCAAAAACATATCTGCCTTGTGAGTCTTCCCATGTTTTAAGTACACAAACTGGTAATGTTTTTCTGATAAGGATTGCTACCCCACATTTTCGAGTAGGGCCTGCTTCTGAAGAAGACCCATTGCTGATACTACTGTGGATAACTTTACCCACCCAATCTCTACGAAGTTTTTCAGACTCGAGTGTATTTAGATGAGTCTCTTGAAGAAGAGCCACATCCACCTTTTTAGATTGTAAATAGGAAAGAACCTTCTTCCGTTTGATATAGTGTGTTAATCCATTGACATTCCAGGATATAGCAAATAAATCATGAGCAAGGACCATGTTAGAAATAAAAATAAATAAATAAAATAAAATTAAAAAAAAAAAAAAAAAAAAGAGAGAGACTTGCAAAAAGATGTGATGGAAATGGATATAGAAGAGGAAAGGAAAAAAGCCACCAATAAGAAAGATAAATAAAGATAAAGTATAGAAAGCAAATAAAGAAAGATTTATAGACTACAAAAGAATAATAGAAAGAGTATAATAGAATAACAATAGACTTTTAACCGCGGGTCTGGGCGCACTATAGCACCGCTCTGGGCCGGGACTCCATTAATAAGGAAAATCCAGGGCTAGAACATTTAAAGAGAGAAAAAAGAAGGAAATTTAAAGTGGCCAATAACATTGATATGAGAAGCTAGGAAAGAAAACCCTGAAAGAATAAAATAAAATAAAAATAGAAAATATGAACTAAGCTGGTAAGGAATATAAAGGGATATAAAATCTGCCCTTTAAAGGATAGCATATTAAGAGAGCATAACATTTATATTATAACATTTTGGAAATATATTAGAAGATTTAAGTCATAGTAAACTAAATATTGATAAAGATATAGGATTTGAAATATATAAATATCTAAGAATAGGTCAAATAGTCATCATAGATAAAATAACTATATTGCATGTGATAGATAAATCATGCACTAATAACCTATAAAGGACATCAGTGTGAATAATCAAAATCCATAACCTAAATAATAGCCCTAATAAAAAATAAGCATGAAAAGTTAATACTGAGACATTTTGATGACTAATATATGTAAAATGCTACAGAGTTGTGACTATCTATTCATGAATACAGGAAAATAAATAGAACATTCCAAAAGGACAAGAGAATTTAACCAGTAAAACAGCACAGAGATCATCTATATCTGTCAATTAGAGAGACATAAGCAAAAGTACCTGCAACCTATGGCTTAATAAGTTATATAGGAGCCATGACATCAAAATTATTTCTCATTAGAGGCAGACTTTAGAGGAGAACGGGACTTATCTCGACGTTGTTCCTGAGTTAAGGTGGAGACAGTGTTTAAGGCGGAAGATGTATCATCTTGACTGCGAATAGACCGTTCCAATTCTCTGCCTCTTTGACGGGATTCATGTAGATTGCGACGCATGTCATCCACAGATGTGGGAATAGCTTGAGGATTCCGAGAAGGAGCAGGGGTAGGAGCAGACTGCATGTCCATGTCTTGAGATGTCATGTCAACCAAAAAACTTTGTAATTCATCTGGATTGTAGAAGTCACTGGTGTCCCCATTCTTAGAGACTCGAAAGCGTGCTGGATCAAACAAACCATACTTATTGTCTAATTTCCTCAATTGAGGTCTCATGGAGAGAAACGCTTTCCTTCTTTCATTGGTGTCACGGGAAAAATCAGCTGCCAATCGTATTTCATAACCGTCATAAGAGTAGGAACCCTGAGTACGTGCTGCTATCAGTAGTTGTCGAACTTGCTCATGCCATAGGAAACAAGCAATAAGGGGTCTTGGACGTGTGTCTTTACCGTGCCGTGGATGACCTAATCGATGTGCTCTCTGGATCTCAAGCGGTGGATCGAACTGTATGCCAACTAATTTAGGGAGTACATCACACAAAAAGGCTCTGGTATTCTGGCCTTCAATTTTTTCTGGAAATCCAAAAAAACGAATATTGTCTCTTCTGCTGCGGTCTTCTAAATCCACTAACTTACTACGCAGAAAAGGAAGTTCTTCATCGCTAGACTGCGTTGATGCGATTTTATTTTCAACAATTGTCAAACGTTGATCAAGACCCTCTGTTTTAGCATGGAATAGTGCTATGTCAGCTCGTATTGATTTAGTTTCTGAGGTAAGAGATGAAATGTTTATATCCATGTCTGTTAGCCGACAGCTGATTGTTGAAATTTCTTGGACAAGACGATCCATGGCAGCATTGGATACCGCCAAGGAAGTATTATGTGCCTTATTAGAAGTTGATGCAGTGGAGTTTTTTCCAGACATCTTGCGTGGTTGTTTTAATACATCAGCAAATAAAAGTGAATGAGAAGGTGTGTTTCCACTCTTGTTATTAGACATTCACTTCTAACTTCAAATGTCGGGGAATATTTAAAACTGCAGACAAACAACCCTTCAAGTAGAGCGATCCAAAAAGCAAGATATAATCAAGTGCTACTGGAGTCAAAAAGCATTGAGGAAAATATTGCTGCCGTTTTATGTAGATTAGAAAAGTAAGCAACCAGTAAACCTGCAGCTGAAAAATCTCCTTATTTTAATGAAAATTATCATGAGAGAAATACTTAAGTTGTGAGGAGAAAAATAAATGAGGAGTTTGCGCTATATGAATAGCATTGGTGCATATTGATGTACATGCAGACAGCATTAAACCTTTCAGGGAATGCTGGAAAAATCACTGCAACAATGATTTCCCTCACTTTCTTTCAGTAATAATCCTCATGTGAGAGAAAAAAAATGCAGATTGCGCAATTCTGCACTTTGATTATGTTAAGCCTCAAGTGGAGTTGTCATTCATCATATATAAAATATGAGACCGGGAATATTACATCCAGACTGAGGCCTGCAACACATGTAGCCCAATTAGCAGGTAAGCAGTGAATATAATGTGCTATCAACTCACTTCCTTTTTTAACACATGTCTGTACAGGATTACTTTTAGCCAAAAGTAAAGCTGCCTTTTTTCATAAATAAATTTTCCATTGTTAGTCCATTTAGCAGAGGAGTCAGCAGGAATACAAGTCACACATGCTCCAGGAAACATAAATTATTACTGGGCCCGGCAGCCATGTGTTGAAGCAATGTTTCTTATTTCACTGAAGCAGTTGAAAAAAGCTTAATCTTAACCCAGAGAACATAAATTACTGCTGGGCCTGGCAGAAGTGTATTGAAACAATGTTTCTTGCTTGAAAAGGAACTGGGGAAAAATGCTTAAAAAGGCAACTTAATAATATGAGACAGCAGAATTTCTTTAAATTGTTGTATTAGCAGTGAATTGTGAGTGTTTTTTTCCTCAGAATACAACACTTCAGTTATAGATGATTATAAAAAGTGCCGGTTTACCTCATGAAGAAAAAATGTTTTTGACCGGGAATGTTTCCTCCAGCCGGTGTCTCTGGAGTCACAGCCCAATTAGCAGTGAGGTCATCGGGAGTTCAGGTTACGCAAGCACCGGGGATCCTAGGATTCTGCAAGGCCCGGCAAGCCACAATGTATCCACACTTCAGAAAAGCCAGTTAGAGATGGTCTAGCAGGACAGAATTTTCACAGCTGACAGCTTCAATGTTCCGATTGCTCAGAAATGCCAAAAGAACATCCTTAGACACCTGCAAATAGATGTTCAGTCCATTTGAGTGCTGGCCCAGAGCAGAGCCTCACAGTTAGGCGGCCATCTTCCTACGTGGCCAGACCACGCCCCCCCTAAGCGAAGTTTTTGCTGACCCTGAAACTTTGTGAACAGGAGGGAAGGTCTATTTCAGCAACAAGTGGAGAAGGTGCAGGAAAGTCCTTTCACTGCCGAAGGCAAAAGCAGCATCTGCAGGCCAACCGACCAAAGCAGCAACATAGCAAAGGGGCAGTACTCCTCCTGGCAGTTCTTCCAGCTCTTCATCTTGGCAGGTGCCTTGATTCCAGCGAGTTGTAAAGTTCTGGGGTCGGGCCCCAATATTTATACTGCATGTCTCTTTGTTCTGTTGGGCAGAAGGTGTATGTGCTTAGTCCAAACCAGTTTGGTCCTCTCTGACCCAGATTCTCAGCAGGAGGTGGAGACAGCATTGTCAAAGGCAGACCAGGCCCTTTCACAGGTGCAAGGAAATCTCCTCCCAATCCAGCCCAAGTCTGCAGCCCAGGTCTACTCAGCCCAGCCCTGCCCTGACGCATCCAGGAAAGGCAGGACACACCTTGACCTCCCCCCAGTGGCTGTCTGAAGAGGATGCACATCCCCAGCAACCTGTCACTCCAAAACCATACAGTCAATCCACAACCCAGCAGAGGCACACAGGATGGCTAAGCAAGAAAATACGTACATTCTAAAAGTGGTATTTTCAAACACAGAACATAAAAATCTTCTTTACTAAAAGAGGCGTTTCTACATTCTGAGTTCTGGCATACTAAATCTATTCCTCCATCTTGTCCCAATGGGAAGATATGCTCATAAAATGTTAGAGAGTATTCCCTATTCTATTCTTCGGGTAGATAGCCTTTCAACCGTGAAAAATGAATTGCACTGTAGTTCACTATCAGTACATGTCTCACACACACACCAGGACATGTCTTACTTTTGACATTCACTGCACCCTGCCCACAGGGGTACCTTAGGCCTACCTTAGGGTTGATTCACATGTAATAAAAGGGTAGGTTAGGGCTTGGTAAGTGGGTGCACTTGCCAAGTCGACATGGATGTAAAAACAGCACACAGACAACTCAGTGGTAGGGTAGAGAACCCTTTGAAAGGCTGCTGGTGTGGGTGGCACAATATGTCTTGCAGCCCTCTAGCAGAATTAGATTTACAGGCCCTGGTACTCTCAGTGCACTTTACTAGGAACTTACCAGTAAATCAAATAGGCCAGTCATGGAAACACCAATCCATAATACAATTGACAATATGAGCACTTGCACTTTAACACTGAACAGCAGTGATAAAGTGCACAGAGACACTAAACCAGCAAAAATAGAGTCAAAACCAAAAGGTCAAAAAGCAAAAAGACCGGGGAAACAAAAAATGGACAAACCTTTGCTTGGACATGTTATCGCTAGGAAAATGGTGCCCTGCTGAGGATAAGCTACCAGAAAGTGAAAGGTGCTAAATCTAAAACGTGTAAAATAAAATCTATGTTTGGGGTTCAAGATCCACAATAAATATGGTTCTGTTCCTTCAGGAGATTTTATATCTAGGCATTGGCTGATTGAACTCATAGATGCACATTTAGAGAGTGTGGCCTGATCTCTATGATGATAAAAAATACATTTACCCGGTTCTTTGAGCTGTTTTCAATTACATTAGGTGAGAGGAACAGATTCGGCAGGCCAAGTTTGGAAAATGTCCTTTTAACATAGGCCTACCAGGGGATGAGATCAGAATGGTCTTGTCTCAAGCAGTCTAGATCTTAAACCAAAGGCGCAACAGTAGAGCCTTAACTAGGTTCTCCAAACACACGATAGACGTTTGTCAGCAGGGGTGCCTTTCCTGCCAGTAACTTTATTATGGCACTAGTTACTGCGCTAACTTCAATATAATCACTTAAAGCTAGGATTTGAACTGAAGAGGGGGGCCTAACTTCACCTGGAATGACTGTTGGAGGTGTGAAGCTAAATATTTGAGAGAAGCGACTGACCCACTCCACTGCGGGAACATGATATTCAATTTGTGGCTGATTGTCATCAGTAAAAAAAGGTCTGTTGCTCACTTCCCAAAAGGCCCTAGATTCCATAAGTTCAGAAGCACTCAAAACCTTTTTTAGTTGGTGTATAACAACAGTGCAAGCAGTGTTAAACCATTTGAATGGGGGAGTGAGGGCCATTTTTATTTTCTTGGCAACCAGCAAGCTTGAAGCACGTTTATAAAGACCTTCAAAACTTCAAGAATTTCGCAAACCAGTGCCTCCTCAGATAGACAGGACATCACTTCCTCTAGATTCAGTCTTTTGATTAAGCTCTCAAAGAATTTTGCATGATCCACACATGCTCATTTGAGGCAAATACCTTAAATGGTAGAGAACTGAAGATCAGGGACAAGACTGCACATTTGAGATTTGGATTAAGTGGGAACTCAGAAAGTTCACGAACTGTAACACAGAGAGGGTTGTTTATATGATCACATGCCCTTGTAATCTACACTACATAGGAATGACCACTAGGAAGGTGAGAATTCGTATCTGTGAGCACAGGAGTAATGTACGCTGTGGGAGAATTACCATTAAAATGGCGGCGCAATACATTGAGAAACAGCACACCGTTCGTGATTTTAAGTGGGTGGCCCTAGAGTCAATGGATAATAATGAGACCGTGGAGACCAAGCTGTTCGAGAAGTAACAGAGATGGGTTTTTAAATTGAAAACACATATATCAGGACTGAATGATAATATACTATGGGGTAATTTTTTTAAATAACAGAGAGGCCTACAAACACCGCAGCAGGGAGGTACTGCTATCACCTCATCCCCTCTCTATTATCAAAATCATAACCGCCTTACTAACCTGTCTATTTTGGTTATCATGATATTTTAAATTCCCAGCAATGAAAAGCCACTGGGCAATACCAACACCGCCACAAAAGTCTCTTACCTTGCCAATTTGCAGGCATACCATCCCCAATGCGTTCTGCAAGATCTGCTATTATCACTGATAGTCCATTTGGGGAACTGATGATCTTTTTTACGACCCATTTATACTTGCGACTGAGTTCTTATGCAGGGAACAGGTATCTACACTGTCGATATTAACCACTGATTAGTAATGTTCACTCTCTGGTTATAAATGGTTATTTTTCCTTAATTAGACAAGCTCTGTTTTTTTAGGACTTGCACAAACGTAAAGAACTATTCACGATTGCAATTGTTAAATATTACAGGCTTAGGAGGCAATAGGAAATCCCTGACTTCCTGATTGTGCCAGGACAAGTGGCCATCTTGGGTTCCTCATGCTCTAGCGTCCGGGGTTTGCACAGGCAATACATAGCCACGCTTACGTGCAATGTTGCCAGATTGGGCTATTTCCCGCACAATTGGGCAACTTTTTTCCCAGTTGTGCGGGAAAAACCCATGTCTGGCGGGGGGGCTACTTTTTGGGCTAGATTTAAAAGGGTGTGCGCAATTTTAGTGGCCTGGGCGGGCGCCGACCACGAGGAGTCTGTCGCGTTATGGTGGCAGTCACTGTCAGTGGCAAGCGCTAACTTGTTACGTAGTGCACAGTGCACTCACTCTTATTTTGCACATGCGTGCTGCAGGGGTCACCTAGCTTTGTTGTTGTCAACTTGGGTGTGTGCGGGCCAATGTGGGGGTCCCCCAGGGCCGTCAATCCAGTAGCGCGCGAAAACGGTACCAATGACGGCCCTGGATATCATTTTTTGGCCAGCCCCTGCGGTTCTCTATAATGCTGGGACTGCGTGCGTGACGTGACAGAGCTCTTACTTTCGGCGCGGCGCTCGGCTCAACGGTGGACGCCAGGACGCATCATCATCATGAGGAGTCGGACGCACGTGGTGTCCCTGCTGCTGCCGCCCACTGTGGTCCACTGGTGGTCACCCAGGCCACAGGCGGAGGCGGGTGGTGCTCGCAGGCAGCGCTCTCTGCGCATCACAGGCTAGTCAGCCCAGTGAGCCCACCTCCAGTCGACAGCACAGCCTGGAGTCACGCAGCACAGCAGCAGGCCGCCCGGCGGCACCCGCAGTTGCTGAGTCCGGACTTCGACGCCCGATCTCAGGTGAGTGAGTCAGAGGCGCAACTAGAGCCAAATTTCGGGGGGGAGGGGTGGTGTAAGAAAAAATTTCGAGGGGGGGTGCTGAGTCTTTAAGCTATAGACAGAGTGGAGATTGGGGCAGGGTATTAAGGGCGCGTGCTTTTGTAGGTAGGGTGACCAACCACCGTCCGTAATTTGGACCTCTCCGGGGCAACCTGTAAACCCCAGCGACACTGTAAGAGGCCGTGATTGCCCGTAAGCTGAAGGAGCAGATGGCGGCTCCCGCTCGCTGGGGGGAAAGAGAGGCTGTGGGGCAGCCGAGAGAGAGACCGGCTGGGCTCACCCGCACACAGCACCGCTGTGGTCCTACAGGAGGCGGCGACTTTAAGTTCGGGGTGCCAGCTGAGGAACAGAGTTCGAGACCACTGGCTGCACTTTGCCCACGGGCAGATGAAAGGAATGTGCAAACACGCCAACGCTGGTACAGAATCCAGTTAATTCAAAGAAGCTGGTGAAACAAGTTGAAAAGAAGGGGCTAGAGTTCTTTCAGTCTCATCATTTTAGAAAAGTGCAGTTTCAATATTATATTCAAGGAAGCCATGGTTGCTGCATTTTTATTTTATGAAACTAACAACCATTAACAAAGCAAATGGTTCTGGCTTGTTGTATGTGTAACGTTACTTGTTGTGATATATATCCGGATGCAATGACAGAAGAGGCAAAATACCAGTCCGGCGACACACAATGCTAAGAACAGATTTTTAGCTTAGTTGTTTTAAGCAACACCATTAATTACATCAGACACGCCCCTTGGTGAGACCCCCAGTTTTTTCATCCCGCTTAAAGCCCTGGAAACACCATGTCACAATCACCTCATGGCCTGGCACTGTGCATCATGCATGACTCATGACTTCCACTTTTTCAGATTGCCTATGTGCAGGTGCATAGTGAACCCTCCCCCACCCCACCCCTTGCTTTAGGAAGACAGCAAGGGCGAAATTATTGATGGGCCTCTTCTGTCTGCAACTTTGCAGACAAAGGCTCAGCTCATAATTAAGAGGAAAAGGTGGGCGAGTGAGTAAGTGAAGGGATGGATGGATGGCTGGATGGATTAGTGAAAGGGTGAATGGATGAATGGAAGGGTGAATAGATGGATAATGAGCGAAAGGATGGATGGATGAGTGAAAGCGTGGCTGAGTGGATGAGTTGAAGTATGGGTGGATCAAAGAAAGGAAGGATGGCTAAGTGAAAGGGTCAATGAAGAGAGAAAGGGAGGATGAATGGATGACTGAAAAGGGGACTGGATGGTAGGATGAGTAACTGGGTGGATGGATGAGTAAGTGAAAGGATGGCTGGATGGGTGAGTGGATAAATGGCTGGATGGATGAGTAGATGGTTGGGTGGAAGAGTGGATGGATGAGTGTACGGATGTATAGGGTGAAAGGGTGGATGAATGGATGAGTGAAAGTGTGGATGGAGGGATGGATGAGTGAAATGATGGATGGAAAGATACGTACGTTTTCAAATGGATGAATGTTTGGATATAGATGGAATTACTTATACACTATTACGCAACCTCCTTTGATGTGTCTATAAAACGAACCTTTTGTCCCGAAGTTTTGTCCTGAATTTTGACCTCCCGTCCTGAATTTTTGTCCTGAATTTTGACCCTTTGTCCTGAATTTTTACACTCACCGTCCTGAATTTGCACCCATGCCAGTTGGTCACCCTATTTGTAGGAAGTGATGAATATTGATAGATGCCAGGAAGTTGACGTAGGTAAAGAGAGTGTTTTAACACCCAAACCAAAACTGACCACATCGGTTGTTCGTAGGCCAGCCCAGCTTCGAAAACGGTCGTGCAGGCGCCACCCAACCTCGCACGCACCTGCTGGCAGCACCGCGTGCATCTGTTTACCACTGTCCTGGTATGGATCTGACACTCCGTGCTTCACCACGTTGCTGATGCCAAGGCACGCACTGACACACACTGTTTGCCGCTCGAACTGGAGCTGATTTCGGGGGGGGGGGCTGAATCTTTAAGCAATAGGCAGAGTGGAGCTGCAGGGGCTCTTAAAAGTCGCAGTGAGAACTGGTCTTCAAAATTAATAGCATTAAGGCAGGTGCCCAGTTAACACCCTCCCACCATCTGTATATTGAATAGAATGTATATTTGTCGTTAAAATTGTTCCTGATGACAATTTGTGCATAATTGGAGACTTGCTAATTTGGGCTGGTTTTTGGGCTGAAAATGGTCTGATTGGGCTTATTCTGGGCTTATATTTGAGCGGCTTTGGGCTTGGGACGTGTCTAAAAATCTGGCAACCCTGCTTACGTGCACTCGGTGCCTTTCAAAATCAGAATCCACATCGGGCCCGCAAGATGCGGTCCCCGAGCGGATTATCTTTAGGTAATCACACAAAGTTCTTGCTTTGACGAGGTGAGTGTCCGGCACCCTGGTGCAGCCCTGGAAGCCTATTATAGCCAAAAGACCCTTCGTAATCAGGGTGTCCCAAACATTTTTTTAAAGCTCTCCAATGAAACGTTTTTTTACCAACAGTGTGCAACTAAAAGCGGAACTTCCAGCCGGGTAATCCATGAAGCCTAGGCTTTGACCAGGAAAAGTACGTGATATGTGTGTTGGTTACATGGTGTATGTCCTTTATGCTTACGTTTATGAGTGTCTGAGACCACGGTAAAGACACCGACAGCCACGGCAGTGAATGTAAGTGACATTTCACGAATGACAATGTTTCAAGTGTGTATCAATACAAAATCACCACTAGGATACTAACTAGGATAATAAATCACGATAGTTTCACAGAAGTGGTGTTCACCTACTAAAGAGGGGCTAATTTGGCATCCCCTTACAGCACAACTAAGACCATAGTGGAGATTTAATAATTAATGTTCTTTTACTTCTTTTAATTTCACATTATTCTCAGTAGGACTACCAGATATTATTAATTTAGTACTGCACCTGTGTATTAATGTATTAATGTGCAAATGAGGCACCATTTTTGAGTTGGGTTTAGCAAACCAACAGTAGGAAAAAAACTAGGTATACTAATAGCAGATACTAGGTCCTGAAGAATAGCCGTAGGGGTAGGCTAGAAACATGTCGACCGTTAGGATTTGGGGACAATAAACCCCAGTAGTCCTGTTTTTTTAATTATACCGTCTGGGGGTCAAAATAAAGGTAGCATCACCCACCAGCCAGGTATTTTAAAACACATCTCTTCCTTTACCTCACTCCTCCCGAGCAGACTCTCCTGCCTCACATAGTCACCACACTCAGTGCTCCTGCGTAATTCGTCTGGTCGCAGCACGCCCCGTTCCGTAGCGGAACGGGAAGGACCCTATGATGAAGCATGCCACCAAGGGGTAACCCTGAGTGAAGGAACAAAGATACCATCAACTCCACAGAGGAAGTGGCTGGGTCCTTTGTTTTGTTTCTGTACATTTGAGATTTGGACAAAGGGCATTGTAGGCTAGTAACAATAGGATTGTGGTCGCTGATTAAGGACGGAAAAATATAAGAGTCCTGAACGTACCGGATTATATACGGAGAGAACAAAATAAAATATATTGTCGATCCCTTCCCCATCCCTGTATAAGTGGGTGGAATAAAATCACCTCCTTAAAAAACATAAGAACAAATAATGTAAACTGTTTGGTTATCACCTGGTTCAGCGCCGACCCATAAGGCGTATGATTAAAACTTGTTACATTTTCTTCCTGTCAATCAGTAATCCCACAGAAATGATCTCCTCTGAAAGGGCAAGTAGAAATATTAAAATCGCCGATGAAGAGAATGACCCATGTGGGTGTCTCTCACAAAAATTAGTTAAAAATGAGTCCTGTTCACTTAGATCGTCTGGATGATTTAAAAAAAGTTAATTAACAAAACATCCAAAAACCCAGAAAATAGCAAGCACAAAACTTGGCAACAGGGGGTACACAGCAACTTTTTAACTTTCAAATTGTTTATAGAAATGAGTACCCCTAGTCCCCTTTCAGCCTGCCTGAAGTGGATGGTGTGGCGGCTACGCAGAAGGATCAAACACATTATCATAAAAATCCTCAAGGGCCCAGGTCTCATGGCAGCATACTATGTCATGCTTATTAATCAGTTCTAGTTACAGATGACGTAACTTGTACAGGTTTTCTGTTTTTCTTAATCTTAATGATTTTTCCTAATTTTTCTGTCAGACCAATTGTTACTTTGACTAGAACAGTCTGCCGCAATAGGCTACTACATTTATAATATGCTAACACACATTGACAGTTAATGACAGAGATGGCAAACAACATAAATGGTTTGATTTTAAAACCAAAGGTATGGTTCTAAAAATAACATTTTCTGTGTTCTTTTTTAACATTTTAAGTTTTTGTAGGTTTTAGATTTTATGAGAATTAATAAAAATGTGGTGAAAAACGGGATGAGTCAACTTAGGGGAAGAAAATAGAAACATTATGCTTTGCATTCTGCTACATGTGCAAACACCGGATTCTTGTGGACCATGGCATCATCAAAATTACTCTTCCACAAGTGATGAAGTGGAGTCTAACAGAAAAATAACAGGAGTCACTGGCCTGCTATTGTGCATGCAGGATATCCCAGGGTAGTGTCCTTGGAGGTTCCACTACATGTTGTAGGGTAGTGGCAGAGGAAGATCCCCCCCCCTCTTCCTCGTGTGTCGCATGGCTTTATTAAACTGGTGAGAATGCTAAGCATTCAAAAGCGTAAACATCTCTCATGTCCTGAAAGAATACTTCTTCCAGGTGTCACGACCAAACATTCTGTCACATAGTTTACAAGTGACATTTTTGCAGACACTTTTTTGCCTGTAAATCTTCAAGTCCCTACCCTTTGTGCACACCACCCGTCGCT
The DNA here is from genome assembly GCF_964204655.1 of Triturus cristatus. Taxonomy (NCBI): domain Eukaryota; kingdom Metazoa; phylum Chordata; class Amphibia; order Caudata; family Salamandridae; genus Triturus; species Triturus cristatus. Next base: position 829,457,343 of record NC_140589.1, on the reverse strand, counting down.
ACTACCGATTGGATGGTTTAGTGAGGTCCTCGGATTGGCCTCACTGGGGTCGGCAACAGCCCTGGCGGAGTGCCGAGAAGGCGATCAAACTTGACTATCTAGAGGAGTGGACCGAGCAATGGACATTGCCAGCCTGAAACCCTCGGCCACCTCCTGCGATTACACCCAAGGCACAGGGCCCGACCCTGGCCTCATGCCCCCGGCCGGCAGAGCGGTCCGTGGCCAGATGGGGTGCTTGGGTGAGGACCGGGCCTCGGTGGGACTTCCTTCCCCGGGAGAGGGCCTGACCGACTGAGGGACAGGGGACTGGGAGGGGCACAGTGGTGGTCCCTCCCAAAAAGGAAGCCACACTCACCCGGCACGACCCCAGCGGTGGGGGGAAACCGAATGGCAGTGCCTGCCTAGGCTGAGACCACACCCCCACCCTGAAAGGCCCTGCCGCCCTGGGCCCTCCCACCCCAGAGTCCCAACCGGTCCGGGCTTAGGGCGACTGAGGAGCGACCATTTTCGCGCGGCAGGGTGGCCTGGAAGAGGAGAAGCCAAGGGCCTGCTGGGGCAATCCAATCTGGGGAAAGAGGGTGCATGGTGCCGGGACCCCAGGTCCCTGCTCTGGCAGGGGCCTGGCCTTCCCTGGCGGCTCCCCCCTGATGCTTCAGCGTTTTTTCTGACTACAACCACAGATCAGATGTGGGGACCTTCTGAATTTAAGCATATTACTAAGCGGAGGGACAGAAACTAACCAGGATTCCCCCAGTAACAGCGAGTGAAGAGGGAAGAGCCCAGCACTGAATCTCTACCCGGTGGCGGGAAATGTGGCGTACAGAAGACCGACTCCCGGGCGTCGCTCAGGGGGCCCAAGTCCTTCTGATCGAGCCTCACCCCGTGGATGGTGTTAGGCCGGTAGCAGCCCCCAGCGTGCCAGGATCGGGTCTTCTGGGAGTCTGGTTGCTTGAGAATGCAGCCCAAAGCGGGTGGTAAACTCCATCTAAGACTAAATACAGGCGCAACACCAATAGCCAACAAGTACAGTAAGGGAAAGTTGAAAAGAAATTTGAAGAGAAAGTTCAAGAGGGCGTGAAACTGTCGAGAGGTAAACGGGTGGGGTCCATGCAGTCTGCCTGGAGGATTCAACATGATGGGAAGGTCGATGGCCCAGGAGTTCCGGATCCCCTCCACGGGACCGGCACCCGGGTCCTACCGTGCCGCCGCAGGGCAGATTTCCTCCGCAGCGGTGTGCCGCTACCAGCTCCGGGTCGGCTGGGAAGGCTTTGGGGTGGCAGGTGGCCCTCTGTTCTGGTGGAGGGTGTTACAGCTCCCCTGGCAGCAGCTTCCCCGTGTCCACGGGGCCGAGGGAGATTCGCCCGCCCCAGCGCCCCAGCACCCTCCCCCAGGCACCCGCTCCCATGCTCCTGGTGCAACTGTCGACTGGGGCGGACTGTGCTCAGTGCGCCCCGACCGTGCTGCGCTGCGGGGCAGGGAGACCCATGCCGGGCACCAGGGGTCTGCGGCGATGTGAGTTACCCACCTGACCCGTCTTCAAACACGGACCAAGGAGTATAACATGTGCGCGAGTTGGAGGGCCGAGCAAAACCCTGTGGCGCAATGAGGGTAAGGGCTGGCATGTGCCAGCTGAGGTGGGATCCCGCCGCGCTTCCAGAGGCGGGTGCACCACTGGCCTGTAGTGCCTGCTCCGTCAGGGAGGTGGAGCATGAGCGTGCATGATAGGACCCAAAAGATGATGAACGATGCCTGGGCAGGGCGAAGCAAGAGGAAACTCTGGTGGAGGTCCATAGAGGTCCTGACATGCAAATCGGTCATCCGCAGGTGCAGATCTTGGTGGTAGTAGCAAATATTCAAACGAGAACTTTGAAGGCCAAAGTGGCGAAGGGTTCCATGTGAACAGCAGTTGAACATGGGTCAGTGGGTCCTAAGAGATGGGCGAGCGCCGTTCGGAAAGGACGGGAAATTTGCTCCTTTGCCCTCGGCCGATCGAAAGGGAGTCGGGTTTAGATCCCCAAACCCAGAATGGTGGAAATGGGTGCCCTCGTGACATACAGTGCGGTAACGCAACCGATCCCGGAGAAGCCGGCGGGAGCCCCAGGGAGAGTTCTCTTTTCTTTGAGAAGACAGGGCACCCCCTGGAATGGGTTCGCCCCGAGAGAGGGGCCCGTCCCTTCGAAAGAGTTGCGATTCTGGCGGCATCCGGTGAGCTCTCGCTGGTCCTTGAAAATCAGGGGGAGAGGGTGCAAATATCGCACCGGGCCGTACCCTTATCCGCAGCAGGTCTCCAAGGTGAACAGCCTCTGGCATGTTAGAACAATGTAGGTAAGGGTGTTGTGTGTAGAGTTAGATTCCGTTTATAGGTATCCCGATTTATGCCCTTATATAGGTACAATTCACATTGCCCTTATTTGGACATAGAAATCCGGCCCTTATTTAGACATTGTCCGTTCAAACCAAATACAGGAATGGCCACCTACATCCGTCCATCCACGTCTCAACGATTTCTTGGGAAACCAGGCCCTTAAGCCTTAAGGAATTTCACCCAGCTTGAATTTTGATTTCTCCAAGAACTCATTAAGTATGCATGAACATCTATTCCTTAGGAGTTCATTCATGACGTTCCTCTGCCCGACTTTTACGTCAATACTGGCATTCCTAGACACCTTCAAGGTATAAATATACCAGCACTTGCTTTGGCAAATTGCGGATCCCGGAGGATTCGATCCAACCTAGACTACACGGTTTGCCACGGCAAGTTCGAAGGAGATCGAGTTCCAGCCTGATGCACTGACCTGATGCTGCCATCCTCCTCGCAGGGAATCCAGCTCCAGTGCTCTCTGACTTCCCTTGCGGGGGGTTAGACTATCGAGTCCAGAAAAGAGGTTCCAACCTCTCTCATTCTTAGGTATGGAGCTGACTAGAACTTAGAGAAACTTTTGGCAACTGTTGGCTAAACTAAAATATAGATAGCTATACTTTAGAAACACCACCTACTTCAAACCTCGTACTGCACTTAGGTTAGGTACACTCGGGTGGAATAATTTAGAAGCATCAGATGAGTATCACATTTTAGCACTATGTTATTAATGTATGTATTTTGATTAATATGTCATAGCTACAAACCATTCTATTGCAATATTATTTTATCTTACTGCTAACCTCGTACATATTGTACATTGCAGTCTGTCTTACGATTGTAGCAATTCATATCTCTTGCACAAGAAATAAGACTGTTCAATAAACCCTTTTTATTGAAAACGCCGGTCTCTCTATTTCTGTGCAACTCTGTAGAAACGAAGCATGCACGATTGACTGGGGTGAAACTGTTATCGATTGTTTCCACGATTCTGAGAATGTTCCGATTCTAAAGGGAAACGAAGTTGTCATGTTTATGCGGTTGTCAAGACTAATCCCTTCTTGTATATTCGAGAAGTTTCTAGTGACCTCTGAGTTAGCTGGCACACACAAGTAATTAAGTTTAATATACTCGATAGAGACATACTGACCGTAGTCCTATGTCAAATCTATAGTGTATGTTATTCCAATGCTCAGAGCCTATCAGGGATATAGGAACTACACTACATGGCGCCCAACGATTTGGTAAGCCACTATTTTAACGCTAGATACCGAAGTAACTCAGTCGTGCTTTTCTCAGAGACCCTCTACTCATAAAACTCCATAAGACGTCTGGAGTGGGTAGGGATAATATCCGCCATAGCTGAGTAGGATGAAAGTCCTATGTATTAGCTGTTTGGTTTTGTTCAACGTTGAAGGATACAGTGTTCCAAAATATTGTGCACCTTATCTTTGTGTCCTTGAAACTTGCTCTGCAATTTTTCATTAAACAATGTCTGACACCGGAGGTGCTGTTGTCGACAACGGTGCAGCTGCGGCTGACCTTACAGGTTTAAATGAAAACTAAGCGGGTGTTGTACACATCCCACCAAATTTAACGAGAGCCATCACTCTAAAACTTATAAAACATGGTCTAACACCAAGAAGTGGTAGAGCAGTTTTCGTGATAGAGGCACATGAATCTCACCAGACAGAGGTATTCTACTCATGAATAGTATTCCCAGAATCAAATCCAGTAACACATACGTTTCACTTCTACAAAGAAGATGAACCACCTGAGGAATATATTCCTTTCAAGGATATTGAAATTCCACTCACCAGGAGCATGAGCTCTGGTTTAAAGGCGCCCTAAAACATTACAATCACATTACCAGGCTCGGTCCACTAGGTAGACCAGGAGCGACATGGCCGATTTTAGCCGGCTACACACCTCATCCTGACATTGAAACTATGTCAGACATACATTTACTTGCTCAACTCAAGGAGGTGATCAAGATATTTAGACAGTTGGTTCAATATGTCATGTGGACTTTCACAGTCCAACAACAATTAACAATTCCAAATCCAGCCCCTTATCAGGAGAATACACTCAAAATTACTCCACAGACTTTATATTCAGTCATGGGTAAATTACCTGCAAAACACGAACAAATTCCATTCTGGTTAGCACAGAAATTACTCAAATCGAAGCAGTATTTTCTAATACTACCTTTTTGAAAAACATAGAATTTTAACAATTTGTTTACCAATGGGTATCACACCACAGCTGGAAGACTGCACCTCTTGGGGCAGAGTCTTTGCTGCAATCTACACGAAAACACATGGTGTTCCATCAATGGCGGTAATACCTGATGTCCTGAAACAGATTCAAAACGAATACGGGGCAGAGCCTGCTCTGAATTTAGGTATGAAGTTACTTAAAAATTTCGACCAGGTGTCAGCAATAATATTATCTAATATTAAAGGAGAAGCAGCATCGGTGGCGATCCGCCAGAACCTAAGGGAATTTGATGTAATAGAACAACCTCAAGAACTAGCCAGAATAATTGAAAAATCCCATGAGGAATTAGGCAGAGACAGCCTGGGAGGGAAACCAGTGAAACCACAACTGTCTGAAAGTCCTGATAAGGTCTTTCCTAAAAACACTCCTACCTCTTCAAAAAAGAAGTGGGAATATAGCAAACAGCATTCCAAAGAGAAGCATTCTCATTCCCGAGGCAGATCTCCTCCACAGAACGAGCCCTCTGAAAGGAGGTACAACCTCCTGAATAGGGATAATTTGAGAAAACCTGACAGATATCAAGATAATGATACACGTTCCTCTCATACCTTTCAGATATCGTCACAGACATCCGAAGGAAGAGGACGGTCAGAAAACAAGGAAGCATGCGTTAAGTCCAAAGACGATCAACACGTTCAGAAAAATAAAGCAAAACCTTAATTCTCCAAGAAAAAGGTAGCAGGTCTGAAGGTCAGACATGCCGGGAATACTGAGAACTCAACTACAGAACGGAGAGTGGGCCCAGACTATGCTGGACAGTGCAGCAGAAGTTACAATAGCTCGCCAGAACCTGAAGGGACTTCTGGAGAACAGTGTACTTGAGTGAAGACATACAAGTTGAGACTGTAGACACTAGGGTTAGTTCTCCACATAGGTTATATGAAAAACACTCCGGATGGAGGGAGACATACCAAGAATAGTGAAAGCACTCTTTTGGGAGCATATTTCAAGGGGTTATAATATAGTTCTAGCAGAAAAGGACTGGCCACCAGAATTTGTCAGGGAGTGCCCACATGGCGAGGCCATTATTATGCCTGCCTTCTCCAACCATATGCCAGTTCATTTCAAATTTACATTTGCCAGGAAATGGGCAGTAGCCCAAGCGCCAGCACTGTATAAAAATCATGTAGGATGGGATGAGGACTCACCTCACCACAAAATCCAGTTAAAAAGTCAACCAACTGCACAAAGGCAGTACCCAGTTAAGCAAGAAGCTAAAAAACAGGTCAGGGAGATCTTAGATCAACTTGAATATCAGGGGGTGATTGAAACATGCACCTCATCAATGAACAATCCTTTGTTTCCTGTCTCCAAACCAGACAATACATATTGTCTAGTTTTTGATCACAGACACTTAAATTCTTGTTGCAAGAAATTTGCAGTGCAAAATGCACACAGTACAGCATTAATGAATAACATTGTGCGTAAATAATATAAAACCACATTAGACATTTCAAATGGTTTCTTTTGTCAAAATATTGCACCAGAAAGGAGATATTTGACCGCTTTCTCAATAATGGGGACCCAGCGTCAATTCTGTTGACTGCCCCAGAGGTTCAAAAACAGCCCGGGGTTATTCTCAGCAAGGGTAACAGAGTTACTACAAACTTATGATGACGAGGCATTGTCGTATGTCGATGACATATATTTAACAGACGATGACCTGTATAGGCACATACGCAATAGGCACACTACATTCTGACCAGGGTCCTGCGTTTAGCTCTAGGGCTTACAAAGAAGCCATGGTCAGTCCGGGCGTAGCATTGCGGTATTCTTCTCCATTCCATCCTGAGGGAAATTCTGCTGTGGAAAGAAAAAAACGGGACACAAAGCAGTCTATAACAGCAAGGGTATTAGGTTCGGGTGATGGGTGGGTCAAACATCTATATGGGGTCCAGCGAGCACTAAACAACTTGCCAAGAAGTTCTCTAGGAGGTGTCACTCCATATTAGGTCCTGTTTGGGACTAGAATGTTGGTTCCGGACTTAGATATGAAAGGCACAGTGGTGGAAAACAAACATTTTGATATCAAAGATCGTTTGGCTGTTTTACAGGACTTAAATGACTTGAGAAAACAACAAAGCAACGTGGTCCTGAAGCCAACCACCCCTGAAAAAAATCCTGCCGTCCCAGCAAGGCCTGTCTGGATCCCAAAGCTTGGGGATCTAGTCGGAGAAAAGATTGCGGACAAGAAGGAATTTGGGCCTTCTTACAGACAGCCAGTACCTGTCCTAGCAATCCACGGATCAAGAACAGTACTTTTGCCGCCCCTTGCTGGTAAAAAGGAGAAAAGATTTGTGTCCATCGACCTGATCAAACCACACTATGTGGCCGATACTGAACAGTAGACCAAGTGGACTCCGCCAATGTAGCAGACGCAATCCTCTAGCTACAATCCAAGAGGTTCAAACTGAGAGACTCATCACCTTTGAAGATTCGACAGTAAGAAATAGAGGACTAAGCAACAATGCTATGGACCTTGTACCTCTTGAGACCCAAATAACAGTTCGTCCAGATACACCTGTCTACCACGAAGTAACAAGTGATCAGCTGGTTCCAGTGAATTCAACAAATCCTGATGCAATTCCAACCATTGACAGAACTGCTTCTGGCTATTTCATGAACTTTGATACGTTTTCTGAGGATCCCAGCGAGCCTGAAACTACGCCAGCACAAAGAACTTTCAAAGAACAAGCAACAGACTTTTTTCAACTCCTGAAAAAGACTTATCTGGTTTCACCATGGATTGAACTATGGATTGTTTTGGGAATATTCTTCTTTCTACTTTGGTTAGCTCTGATAATAACTCTGGGTATGCTGATTAATGGAAGATCTATTCAAATGGACACAGCAAGTACAAGAGTGAACTTACTTCTCCAGCCACACAAATCATCCCATCGTGAAGCAAGAGACTTGTCAGCAGTGAACATCACAGCGATTACTATACCTGATGGTATAGTGTGGGACAAAACTGAATATGACATTTTTGGTCCGTCGGAGCTTTTGAAGATTCCACATTTATTTAAAATTTCATTAAGTGACTTTATTATCTCCAGTACCTTTTCTGATGATTGGGACATCGATACTGTTAATAATATGACGTCTGATCTAGAGATGTCAGCTGCATTCACTAATAATGTATATCTACAAGGTTCATCGGACTATGAACAAATGTATTACTATAACCACTATGGTCATCATTTCTTGCATACATCTGCAATGCCCAGAAACATATTTATGTATAACCAATGGGAACATTGTCCGACGCCACCAAAGGGTAGCTCGAAAACATTTGCAATGAAATTTCCGTATTTTTCAGGGATCAATTTGTCAAGTGCAGAATCATTTTACTCTAAAAATGTCAATAAGACAGGAATGAATAGTATGTTAGCGAATACCAAACAGATTTATTCTGCAGCCTTTATTGCCCAACTGTCTAGATAGGGTTACGACTTTTAGAAATACAATATTGAGACAAAAACTGTCTGGGGTACTAAAGATTGGCAAGTACAGGGAATAGAAGCTTTGTTTAGAGCCTGTATCATCCCTGAGCAAATTATGTTTTTGAACGACACTGTCCAACAAACATCATGCCTTGGATTAGCCAAGATAAAAGACATGAACACCCTGTCTATACCTGCACCTACAAGTGAAAGCACTATAAAGGGGGAGGTCGACGTACATAATATTTTGCATCACAACAGATCAGATCCTGAATGGAGAAAATGGTTGCTCTGGCCCTTAGACACAAACAACTGTCAAGATAGATTCCTGAATAAAACACAAGGTTTTACCTTTCATAGGCCAGACCCACATTATGTCCAAAGACAGCATCCGGGGGTAGTAACAACTTACAATGTAGGGAAACTTTGCCTTGATTGGCTACAGAAAGCTACACTAGAGGATGTAAAACAACACTTAACTTTACTTCAAGAAGACGTAGACCTTAGGGAATTCTTGTTAGGACCAAGAAGACCACGTCAAAAATGTTTCATATATGCTGCTATCTACGCTGCTTATAATGAAGCATGGAAGGTCACCCAAGCAGAGACTGCAGAACGAATACGAAAAATTGATCGTATTCATTTAGAGAAATCTCTCTCTGTAGTAGACAATGGGTTAACGACTCTGTCGACCAGGATATATTCTTTGGACAGCATTGTATCCTCTGTCATAGACATCATGGAACAAGACTTGGTCATGTTGCAACATGGTCAGTCTCAGTTACGTTTTATCATGCTATTAGGCTGGACACTCCAAAACCTGCGTTCTGGCCATGTGCCTTGGCGTGTAATCAATACTACTGTTTTCAGAATTCAATCTCACTGACAGACAGCTCAAACTGGCGCAAAGGGTAGCAGACTATACGGTGCTGAGCATTGAAAAACTGGAGAAATTACCATTCACAGTGGCAGAAAAACCAGCTACTGAGTGAATCATACATGGTAAGATTACTCTGCCTGTTACGACTTTCCATTTTCAGTATTGCCTAAGAAATATACCAGCAGGCAAATATGAAAGGTTGGATAAAGAATACATCAAGACATCCTGGGATTTATCTTACACACACAGATGTTGGAGTGGGGGACGTGAAGTGTTTCTTAGCGATGAAAACTGTGACTACGCGGTTCTCTCCTTTGTCAGGGTATTAACTTACATGGGGCCTGTCATGGTACCACTACAAACTTATCCTGCCACCTGCACGGTTCCCCGGCAGCAGTGATTAATCCAATCTTTTGTCAACTTTCGAATGGGAGTTACATTATGTTGAATGATCACAGCTGCTGTGGCATGCTGCCAGGTATCCCATATCTAGTAACGGTTACTTCCATGGTCACTTGCTGTATGCAAGTCTTGCTTCCCAAAATAGACCTAGTCAGGGAGTCGCCTTTATGGCCTTCACTGAATATCTCTTCTATACGAATTGACACTCTAAGCAGAATGAAAGCCATTCTTTTACAAAAAACTGTGCCATTGACCTCTGCTAAAGAAACCTATGACCTCTAAGTCGCAAGGACTTCTGCAGAGATACATACCCTTTTGTATACAAACTGCCCTGTGTATTTCTCAGAAATGTTAGGTCGTATTTTAAACATGTCTGATACGAGCGGTATTGTTCATGTATTTAAGACCGTGTGTGCAGGACTGTTAGCACCTTTTCAAGCAGTCCTTCCAAACTTTGTGCACTCTGTGTTTGGCAGATTGCTGCTCTTTTTAGCACTCGTTGCAGGGATACTATTTTTGCTCCTACTGCTGCGATATGGCAAGCCAAATCACCAGCGATACCCAGTTCACCATGGAAAGAACTCTATTGGAGATGAAGTGTCGTGAGCGCATCGTCCAAATTCTGGGTTTACCTCATCTACGAGAATTAAACACAACTAGGTTTCTGTCATTCAGACCTATCTGGCAAGATTGCATCTTACCTGTTCTACGCTGCCTGCTATGCGGTGAAAAATGCGTGCTGGACATTTGTCTGACACTCCCATCAGTCATGCCTACGGATATCGATACTCTGCTGGACCCGATAACGGCCCATGCTATGTGTTGTCCCCAGCGGCTACCAATCCTGATGGCGGCATTCATTGAGATCTCACAGACGCACAACGCTACTGCTGAGGTTCGAGAGGAAACACCAGGCACGCAGGTAACATCCAATCCGAACATTGCTGATGCTTCCCATGCTGAAGGCGATAGTTCGCATCTCTGTGCTGTTGATCTTCTACACGAGGTATTCCAACTCTCACCTTCAACGGTAGACGACTTGTTGTCTACACGTTTAGAAACTTTTATGTTTTCTACATCCCCACACACTGACTTTTGAATCAAGCACACAATGTTCCGGAGAGACTCTGAATTTGGCCTTCATTCTTTTTCAGACATGCTACTGACTTTGGAACCTTTTTTCTTATGGTTAATTATTGTTTCCATATTTGTACTTTTTGCATTTTTTGGCACAGTAATCTACTTATAGTAGAACTATTCATAGAGAACAGAATTCTTTGATAACACTTCCAGGGACAGTATGCCACCTTGTCATGAATAACAAATTGACTTATGTAACCTGATATGAAATGGTTTAAGGCTTTTATCTTCTGTATTTACGAGCCATTTCATCACATGTATATATTTTGGTTCATTCATTTAGCATTCCAATGTAATCCTATGCTTAGAATGAAACATTGCCTTTAATATGTACAACACTTTATGGATAGCAATGGTTTTGTAATGTATTTTTAGAACATATGTCTTTTAGATATGTTTTTAGCTTATTTTAGCAAACCCATGCGATACTCTGTTTTAAGATATGTTTAGAACGTTTAGGATTTAGTAACATCGTTCATACGAAACTGGAGTGGGTGTTGTCTGTAGATTTAGATTCAGTTTATAGGTATCCCGATTTATGCCCTTATATAGGTACAATTCACATTGCCCTTATTTGGACATAGAAATCCGGCCCTTATTTAGACATTGTCCGTACAAACCAAATACAGGCATGGCCACCTACATCCGTCCATCCACGTCACAAATATTTCTTGGAAAACCAGACCCTTAAGCTTAAGGAATTTCCCCCAGCTTGAATATTGATTTCTCCAAGAATTCATTAAGTATGCATGAACATCTATTCCTTAGTGGTTCATTCATGACGTTACTCTGCCCGACTTTTACGTCAATACTGGTATTCCTAGACACCTTCAAGGTAAAAATATACTAGCACTTGCCTTGGCAAATTGCGGTTCCCGGAGGATTCAATCATACCTAGACTACGCGGTTTGCCACGGCAAGTTCGGAAGGAGATTGAGTTCCAGCCTGATGCACTGACCTGACGCTGCCATCCTCCTCGCAGAGAATCCAGCTCCAGTGCTCTCTGACCTCCCCTGCGGGGGTTAGGCTATCGAGTCCTGAAAAGAGATTCTAACCTCTCTCATTCTCGCATTTGACGATGCAGCGCACGCAACGAAATTCGTTTTATTAATTGTTTTCGTAACTTACCTGAAATCGGCCTTATGCCGCATTTTGCAAACCCCCACCCTGCCCCTCCTCTGCGCCACGTCACCGCCCCGGTAAAATGCCCTACACGGGCCGTCGCTGCTCGTACTGCACTTAGGTTAGGTACACTGGGGTAGAACAATTTAGAAGCATCAGATGAGTATCACATTTTAGCATTATGTTATTTATGTATGTATTTTGATTAATATATGTCATAGCTACAAACCATGCTATTGCAGTATTATTGTACATCACAGTCTGTCTTACGATTGTAGCAATTCATATCTCTTGCACGAGAAATTAGACTGTTCAATAAACCCTTTTTATTGAAAACGCCTGTCTCTCTATTTCTGTGCAACTCTGTAGAAACGAAGCATGCACGATTGACTGGGGTGAAACTGTTATCTATTGTTTCCACGATACTGAGTCTGTTCCGATTCTAAAGGGAAACAAAGTTGTCATGTTTATGCGGTTGTCAGAGACTAATCCCTTCTTGTATATTCGAGAAGTTTCTAGTGACCTCTGAGTTAGCTGGCACACACAAGTATTTAAGTTTAATATACCCGATAGAGACATACTGACCTTAGTCCTATGTCAAATCTATAGTGTATGTTATTCCAATGCGCAGAGCCTATCAGGGATATAGGAACTACACTACAAGGGAAGTCAGCAAGTCAGATCTGTAACTTCGGGATAAGGATTTGCTCTAAGGGCTGGTTCGGTCGGGCTGGGGCGCGAAGCGGGGCTGGGCGCATGCCGCGGCTGGATAAGGCGCCTCCCTCCGGGGTGGCGGCGACACTGGACGTGAGCCAGGCCCTTAGTGTGGATCGCCCCAGCTGTGATGGTCGCCTCTCTCCGTGCCCCCTCCCTGGGGGCACGGGGCCGGTGTTCTGCCTTGGCCGGTGCCTAGCAGCTGACTTAGAACTGGTGCAGACCAGGGGAATCCGACTGTTTAATTAAAACAAAGCATAGCGAAAGCCCGAGGCGGGTGTTGACACGATGTGATTTCTGCCCAGTGCTGAATGTCAAAATGAAGAAATTCAATGAAGCGTGGGTAAACGGCGGGAGTAACTATGACTCTCTTAAGGTAGCCAAATACCTCATCATCTTAATTAGTGACGTGCATGAATGGATGAATGAGATTCCCACTGGCCCTACCTACTATCTAGTGAAACAACAGCCTAAGGAACGGGCTTGGCAGAATCAGCGGGGTAAGAAAGCCCTGTTGAGCTTGACTCTAGTCTGGCACTGTAAAGAGACATGAGGAGGTGTAGAATAAGTTGGAGGCCCTCGGGCTGCCGGAGAAATACCACTACTCTTATAGTTTTTTCACTTACCCGGTGAGGCCGGAGGGTGAGCCCCGTAGGGCTCTCGCTTCTGGCTCTAAGCGCCCGGTGCCCGCCCGGCGCGACCCGCTCTGGGGACAGTGGCAGGTGGGGAGTTTGACTGGGGCGGTACACCTGTCAAACAATAACGCAGGTGTCCTAAGGCGAGCTCAGGGAGGACAGAAACCTTCCGCAGGGCAGAAGGGCAAAAGCTCGCTTATCTCGATTTTGTGAAAGCAGGGCCTAATGATTTTTCTGACTTTTTCAGTTTCAAGCAGGATGTGTCAGAAAAGTTACCACAGGGATATCTGGCTTGTGGCGGCCAGGCGTTTATAGGGAAGTCGCTTTTTGATCCTTCGATGTCGGTTCCTCCCATCATTGTGAAGCAGAATTCACCAAGCGTTGGATTGTTCACCCACTAATAGGGAACATGAGCTGGCTTTAGAGCATCGTGAGACAGGTTAGTTTTACCCTACTGATTATGTGTTGTTGCAATAGTAATCCTGCTCAGTATGAGAGAAACCGCAGGTTAAGACATTTGGTGTATGTGCTTGGCTGAGGAGCCAATGGGGCGAATCTACCATCTGTGGAATTATGACTGAACGCCTCTAAGTGAGAATCACCCCTAAACTGTAACGATACTGCAGTGCCGTGGAGCCTCAATTGGCCTGGGATAGCCGGCCTCTCTCGGGGGCCGTGCGTAGAGCTGCTCGCTTGGGGAACGGAGAGCAGACGGAAGGGGGCTGTCTCCATTGCCCTTAGTGCATCGCATGTTCGGTGGGCACCCGGTGCTAAATCATTCATAGACAACCTGATTCAGGGTCAGGGTTTCGTAAGTAGCAGAGCAGCTACCTCGCGACGATCTAGCGAGGGTCATCCTCTGAGCCAAGCTTTTGTTTTTCTGTGCGTGGGAGCCCACGGATGCCCTCCTCCACCACACCCAGGGGTGGGTCCCTCTGCCACCGGGACGGCAGGAGGGGGCGATGCGGGCCTGCTGGAGTCTGCCTTCACCAAGTGCCCTCCAGCACGGGTGCCTCCCCCTCCCGTCCCTTCCCCACTGGGGTGCGGGGATCGGGGCCACCATCCGGTGCAGGTCAGCAGGGTGACCAGATGGCCTGGGCCGGCCGGGCCCCCTTCCCACTGCATAAATAACAGCTGCTGGGCAGAATGCAGAACAATGTCATACATTCACCCTAGTACAGAGATTGTGGCCTAAATCCATAGTTTTTTTGCTCACCATGCCATTCCAGTTTGAACCCAGCCATATGCAAATCAGTCTTGACCCTGTGCCTCATGGGAACAGTCCAGCCCGAACTGCCAAGCCAGGTCCTCCCTGGACTGGAAACAAGCATCCTAGAACCGATTTCGGGGTTTCACCCCTCTTCAGCCAGGGTAGCTTTATTCCAGTGGTATGGAGAGCACGGGACCCACGTCTGGGCATACCCGTCCCACTCGGTGTGACAAATGCAAAAGCAACAGTTGATGGACAGAATGCAGAACAATGTCATACATTCACCCCAGTACAGAGATCTGGGCCTAAATCCATCGTTTTTTTGCTCACCATGCTTTTCCAGTTTGAACCCAGCCATATGCAAATCAGTCTTGACCATGTGCCTCATGGGAACAGTCCAGCCCGAACTGCCAAACCAGGTCCTCCCTGGACTGGAAACAAGCATCCTAGAACCAGTTTCGGGGATTCACCCCTCTTCAGCCAGGATAGCTTGGTTCTAGTGGCATGGAGAGCATGGGACCCACGTCTGGGCATACCCATCCCACGCGGGGTGACAAATGCAAAAGCAACAGTTGATGGACAGAATGCAGAACAATGTCATACATTCACCCCAGTATAGAGATCTGGGCCTTCCTGCGCAAGTCGAGCAGGGAGGTGAGCAGCCCCGGGGAAGGAGCCTCCCGAACCGCAGCCTCGGAGCACCTGGCCACCCTCACCTTCGTCTGACTCCAAGGGCGACTGGGTACGGCACCCTCCCAGGCAATCTGGACGCTAGGTCGTCCCGGGCCATCTGGTCACCTGGCTGCGCAACCAGATGGCCCAGCGGGCCGGGCGACCAGATGGCCCTGCTCGCTGGGTGACCAGATGGCCCTGCGGGCCGGGTGACCAGATGGCCCTGTGGGCTGGGTGACCAGATGGCCCTGCTGGCGGGGTGACCAGATGGCCGGGCTGATGCCAACTTTTGTCCTTCCCCCAGGGTTCTGTAAGCCCCCACTATGTGTCAGGGAAAATGGGTCCCCGGGCAGGCTGGCGGGGAGAAGATGTGGCCTGGGCTTAAGCCTCCTTGGTTCCTCCTCCCGGGGCTCCGGGAAGGATGGATGGGGCACCTGCCCGAGTCAGCCCCTTTGGGCCCAGGGTCCGGGGTAGGGGGTGACAGTCAGTTGCCAGGGCAGGGTGGCTGAAGAGCGGGGAGGCCTGCCTAGTTCCCCACTGGTGCCTGGTCGAGGAGCGGCAGGAGGCCAGCCCTGTGTGAAAGGGGTGCCCCCTGGAGAGATATGAGAAGCCCTGAGCAAAGGACGTCTGGGCCCGGTCTGGGATGGCAGCAACTTGTGGACATCCCGCACCGCCCAGGAGGTGCGGTCAGCAGGCCGTGCGCAGGGCTTCCCTTTCTCCTGTGGGTGAGCGGGGCCTGGCAGAGGGGAAGTGGCAGGCCTGTGAATCAGCCCTCTTCTATGGCTGGGAGGGAGGCCCTTGGGTCAGATCTCAGACAGGGCCCGGTCTCCAGCACAGGCAGGGGGGAATTGGGCTCCACGGGCATAGCGGCCTCGGGGCACGGTCCAGACCGGACTCTGGTCAAGGGTGCCTATGTGGCAAGATTGGGCTGGTTGGCTCGATACACAATGAGCGTGGACCCCGGTGAGGGTTTCCGAGCCTTGGAGGAGAGAGGACGGGGCTGGGCAGGGTCAGGGTCAGGGAGCCAGCAGGGCCGGGTCTGCCAGGCCACTGGGGTAGGGGATGCTGCCCCAGCGTGGCTGGGTCTCCTGGCCTGGGTCCCAGTGGGCACTAGGGTGAGCCCACCTGGCCCAGGCAGGTTCCCCTGCTTGGCTGGGGTAAGCAGCAGAAACTGGACCCTAGGATCCGGCAGGTCCCCGGGAGTGGTAGCCCCTAGTCATGTAAGCCAGCCGAGTGCCCGGGCGCTGAGGACAGGGGGTCCATCGTGGCCCAGGGAGGCTCTCCCAGGTCTGGCCTAGGGTTCAGAAGCTGGGACTGGGACCGGGCACGGGGCTTGAGCTCCGTCCGGCAGGCCCTGGGGTGTGGGAGTCCCCCGTGCCGCAAGCAGGCCGAGGGTCCGGGTGCTGGGGACAGAGGGGGGTTCCACCAGAGGCCCTGGGAGGATCTCCCTGGCCTGCCTGGGTGCAGTAGCTGGGACCGGGATATATTCTTTGGACAGCATTGTATCCTCTGTCATAGACATCATGGAACAAGACTTGGTCATGTTGCAACATGGTCAGTCTCAGTTACGTTCTATCATGCTATTAGGCTGGACACTCCAAAACCTGCGTTCTGGCCATGTGCCTTGGCGTTTAATCAATACTACGTCACTGTTTTCAGAATTCAATCTCACTGACAGACAGCTCAAACTGGCGCAAAGGGTAGCAGACTATACGGTGCTGAGCATTGAAAAACTGGAGAAATTACCATTCACAGTGGCAGAAAAACCAGCTACTGAGTGAATCATACATGGTAAGATTACTCAACCTGTTACGACTTTCCATTTTCAGTATTGCCTAAGAAATATACCAGCAGGCAAATATGAAAGGTTGGATAAAGAATACATCAAGACATCCTGGGATTTATCTTACACACACAGATGTTGGAGTGGGGGACGTGAAGTGTTTCTTAGCGATGAAAACTGTGACTACGCGGTTCTCTCCTTTGTCAGGGTATTAACTTACATGGGGCCTGTCATGGTACCACTACAAACTTATCCTGCCACCTGCACGGTTCCCCGGCAGCAGTGATTAATCCAATCTTTTGTCAACTTTCGAATGGGAGTTACATTATGTTGAATGATCACAGCTGCTGTGGCATGCTGCCAGGTATCCCATATCTAGTAACGGTTACTTCCATGGTCACTTGCTGTATGCAAGTCTTGCTTCCAAAAATAGACCTAGTCAGGGAGTCGCCTTTATGGCCTTCACTGAATATCTCTTCTATACGAATTGACACTCTAAGCAGAATGAAAGCCATTCTTTTACAAAAAACTGTGCCATTGACCTCTGCTAAAGAAACCTATGACCTCTAAGTCGCAAGGACTTCTGCAGAGATACATACCCTTTTGTATACAAACTGCCCTGTGTATTTCTCAGAAATGTTAGGTCGTATTTTAAACATGTCTGATACGAGCGGTATTGTTCATGTATTTAAGACCGTGTGTGCAGGACTGTTAGCACCTTTTCAAGCAGTCCTTCCAAACTTTGTGCACTCTGTGTTTGGCAGATTGCTGCTCTTTTTAGCACTCGTTGCAGGGATACTATTTTTGCTCCTACTGCTGCGATATGGCAAGCCAAATCACCAGCGATACCCAGTTCACCATGGAAAGAACTCTATTGGAGATGAAGTGTCGTGAGCGCATCGTCCAAATTCTGGGTTTACCTCATCTACGAGAATTAAACACAACTAGGTTTCTGTCATTCAGACCTATCTGGCAAGATTGCATCTTACCTGTTCTACGCTGCCTGCTATGCGGTGAAAAATGCGTGCTGGACATTTGTCTGACACTCCCATCAGTCATGCCTACGGATATCGATACTCTGCTGGACCCGATAACGGCCCATGCTATGTGTTGTCCCCAGCGGCTACCAATCCTGATGGCGGCATTCATTGAGATCTCACAGACGCACAACGCTACTGCTGAGGTTCGAGAGGAAACACCAGGCACGCAGGTAACATCCAATCCGAACATTGCTGATGCTTCCCATGCTGAAGGCGATAGTTCGCATCTCTGTGCTGTTGATCTTCTACACGAGGTATTCCAACTCTCACCTTCAACGGTAGACGACTTGTTGTCTACACGTTTAGAAACTTTTATGTTTTCTACATCCCCACACACTGACTTTTGAATCAAGCACACAATGTTCCGGAGAGACTCTGAATTTGGCCTTCATTCTTTTTCAGACATGCTACTGACTTTGGAACCTTTTTTCTTATGGTTAATTATTGTTTCCATATTTGTACTTTTTGCATTTTTTGGCACAGTAATCTACTTATAGTAGAACTATTCATAGAGAACAGAATTCTTTGATAACACTTCCAGGGACAGTATGCCACCTTGTCATGAATAACAAATTGACTTATGTAACCTGATATGAAATGGTTTAAGGCTTTTATCTTCTGTATTTACGAGCCATTTCATCACATGTATATATTTTGGTTCATTCATTTAGCATTCCAATGTAATCCTATGCTTAGAATGAAACATTGCCTTTAATATGTACAACACTTTATGGATAGCAATGGTTTTGTAATGTATTTTTAGAACATATGTCTTTTAGATATGTTTTTAGCTTATTTTAGCAAACCCATGCGATACTCTGTTTTAAGATATGTTTAGAACGTTTAGGATTTAGTAACATCGTTCATACGAAACTGGAGTGGGTGTTGTGTGTAGATTTAGATTCAGTTTATAGGTATCCCGATTTATGCCCTTATATAGGTACAATTCACATTGCCCTTATTTGGACATAGAAATCCGGCCCTTATTTAGACATTGTCCGTACAAACCAAATACAGGCATGGCCACCTACATCCGTCCATCCACGTCACAAATATTTCTTGGAAAACCAGACCCTTAAGCTTAAGGAATTTTCCCCAGCTTGAATATTGATTTCTCCAAGAATTCATTAAGTATGCATGAACATCTATTCCTTAGTGGTTCATTCATGACGTTACTCTGCCCGACTTTTACGTCAATACTGGTATTCCTAGACACCTTCAAGGTAAAAATATACTAGCACTTGCCTTGGCAAATTGCGGTTCCCGGAGGATTCAATCATACCTAGACTACGCGGTTTGCCACGGCAAGTTCGGAAGGAGATTGAGTTCCAGCCTGATGCACTGACCTGACGCTGCCATCCTCCTCGCAGAGAATCCAGCTCCAGTGCTCTCTGACCTCCCCTGCGGGGGTTAGGCTATCGAGTCCTGAAAAGAGATTCTAACCTCTCTCATTCTCGCATTTGACGATGCAGCGCACGCAACGAAATTCGTTTTATTAATTGTTTTCGTAACTAATCTGAAATCGGCCGTATGCCGCATTTTGCAAACGCCCACCCTGCCCCTCCTCTGCGCCACGTCACCGCCCCGGTAAAATGCCCTACACGGGCCGTCGCTGCTCGTACTGCACTTAGGTTAGGTACACTGGGGTAGAACAATTTAGAAGCATCAGATGAGTATCACATTTTAGCATTATGTTATTTATGTATGTATTTTGATTAATATATGTCATAGCTACAAACCATGCTATTGCAGTATTATTGTACATCGCAGTCTGTCTTACGATTGTAGCAATTCATATCTCTTGCACGAGAAATTAGACTGTTCAATAAACCCTTTTTATTGAAAACGCCTGTCTCTCTA